>NC_073701.1:73958964-75223070 GCF_023634085.1 Falco cherrug | reverse complement strand
TAGTTAAATGATTTTATTTAATTATGAAAGTATTTTTTATAGCTTCATGAACTGCATTACTTGGAATTATTGCTTTGAAATTGATTAGCTTTAGCAGAATACTTGCTAGCATTTATGTAAGTCTGCAGAAAAGAGTTCTTCCCTTGGCTGTAGATTTAAATTCCAGATTTTATTTGCATTGGTTTCCTTTAGTACGTATGATTACCAAAACGTGTGATAAGAGAACTACAGAGAAATGTTTTTGTTCAAGGTCAAGGAACAGGCCAGTGAATTAAGGTAGAAGTAAACCCTTTTTCTTCTGTCTCCTTATCCATCTAGTTTATAGCATTGCCCCATTTTTACTTTTAAAAATGTTTCTATTCTCTAATAGGAAATTTATGTGTGATATTATAGTGTGTATCTCTATTGTGTATTTCTAAAGTATAAGACAAGAAACTTTAATAGTGATATAATTATTGTTTATTGCGGTGAGATACATATATGTGTATGTGTTTTTAATCTTGGTAATACAAGTATTTCAAAGCTTTAAATGCTATAAAAATAAATGATTGTTGGTCTTTGAAATGTACAGTTGCTTTCTTTGATACAGCTTTTTGCTCTGTGATATAATTTTATTTGTGTCTGTTTCACAAAATAAACCATTGTAATTTTAGAAAAATACAAGTCCAAATACTACAAATAAGTAAAGAAGTAATTAAAAGCAGTGTGAGAAATTATTTTCCAAGACCTAGCTGTTGGTAGGAGCATCTCTAGGATTATCTGAACACGTTGCATGTTGACAAACTTTGCAAAAAGTTCTTGGATTTCCCTTCCATCCTACTGAAAAGATCAGGAGATTGGTAACATTTTCTTAAATCTGTGTGAAACTTCATGATGGGAATCTGCAATCTACAGATTTGTATCTTCTGGAAGAAGATGATTTCTTCTAGATCACGCTGCTTTGCTAAATGTTTTTGAAGTAGCAGAAGAAATCTTGTGGTGATGTTTGAAATTATTTTGTGGAGGCCTACTTGTGCAAATCATTTCACTGGATCTGTGGAGCTCTGTGTTCTCAGAAGTGTATGTTTATACAAATTGTATGATAGGAGTCAAAAGTGGCTACCTATTTACACTTTATACCTTATGAAGCTATTTGTATGTGTGAGAAACTCAGATAAGCTCATTTAGAAAGAGGTATTTTTACCTGTACCTTTTACTATCTGTACTTTTTTTGGTTTATTTTTTAAGAAGTTGTATTTCTAATGCAAATTGTCCTTCTGAGAGACCTCATATGGCAAAAAATTAGTCCACGTATAGTAATAAAAGATACCCTATGTGTTTTATGTAAGGCTTCTGTGCTTTAATTTAGGAAAAAGACTGATGGGAAATTAGAAATAGATTACCACATCCAAAAAGAATGCCATTGTTTTGTGCATTCATTGTGTTTCTAATACTGGTTACCTTGCTAAGGATGATTACATGAAAAACGCATCTAACCTCTTTTCAGAGGAAAACGTCACATCCAGGTATCTGCTGTGTTAGGCCTGGCTTCATTTTAGCTGTTTGGATGTGGCACATAGATTTGCATGTGGCTGTGTTTTTTTCAATTAATTTCAGCAGAGAACTGCTGAAAGCTCTTGAACTTGTACCACGTATTTCTTGTGCCAGGAGTAGGTCTAAGTTATGGGAGTTTCACTTATTTGTGGCACAAGAATGAAACCAAGTTCTCATGGGATGTGCAAATGTTAGGCACAGAGACGACTTCCCCTGTTCTGTTTCTGAATTGTTTCTTGGAGTTTGTTTTGGTGTGTTTTTTTTTCTTGATATGTTCTCTCAGCTGAGTTAGATATCACAGCAATTCTAACCATAGAGGCAGAGCAACAAGAACATACAGTAAGCAGAGGAGACGGATTGCCTCTTCTGTCTGCTCCCATGCCTGTTGAATGTGTTTAGATTGTCCTGAAGCCTATAAAGACATTTCTGAGTTGTAGAAGTGGTCGGGCTCTGGGAACAGGAGCAAGAAGAGCTCCCTGGATGTTGGCTATATAGGAAAAGGTGGTTATAGGGTGAAAAAATGAACAGTTAACTATGGAATTGGAAGCTGCCCCTTTTCCAGCCACAACTGCTAGTTGGAGTCCTGGTCACTTCAGCTGGACTACCTTGTAATTTACATGGTTTGTCTTTGATCTTTTCTCAATGCTAGAAAACACACTTACAAATATATATTAAACGTCTACAAGATTGCACTTAATGCATGTCTGTCTAGCCGTATGGGCAATTTTGCCCTTTGACTGGAACACGGAGTTTAAAATACATTCTTCTAGAGAATATAGAGTTTCTAGTCTCAAGTCTGTTGGTCCTTGCAGAGAGAAATAGAACTATGGTTTCACAGAATCAGAGGCTACTTGAGGTTGGCAGGGACCTCTGGAGATCGTCTGGTCTGAACCCCTGCTCAAAGCAGGGTCAGCTAGAACAGGCTGCTCAGGGCTGCATCCAGTCAGGGTTTGAATACCTCCAAGGATGGAGAGACTTCAGTCTGGCTGGACAACCTGCGTCTAGTCTGGCTATGCTCACCTAACTTGTTGGATTGTACTGCTTCATTATAGGTGATACAGAATTAAATTTATTTGGGCTGCTTTAAGGATGACTTTTTTTTTTTTTCCTGCTACTGAAGTTTCGCTTTAATTGAAAGTTGTTTCATGACAGATGTAGCTTTCCAAGTGCCTTCCTCCACCTCCCCTTACTTCATTCTGCCACCTTTTTTTGAGCAACAGCTATAAGATCACAAGTGTAAAAGAAGATATGGATATAAAGACAGTAGGCAACTGTTTAAATCTTTATTACTGCCTATTTTGTTACAGTTATGTAATGCCTTCCTTTGAATTACGTGGGTTGGTTTAAAATGCAGGTAAAGGACTATATCTGACTGTTGTTTTTTTAACAAAAGCCGTGTAACAAATTGGCCATTTCAGACATTTGAAACATTGAACTCAACTTCATTTCCCTTCTTTTCCAGTTGCTGCTGTAGTGTTATTCTATACAGCCCAAAGCCCACATAATATACCTCTGACTGAAGTAATTGGGCCAATATGGCTAATGTTGCTACTTGGAACTGTGCATTGTCAGATTGTTTCAACACGAACTCCTAAGCCACCTCCCAGCACAGGGGGTAAAAGAAGAAGGTATAGTCTATGTTAAAGTTTTTATCATTTAGGATTGTTAAACTATTCTGAAGAACACACATGAAAAAATGTAGGGGTTTACAGTCTCTGCTTTGTAAGAGATGAGGAATTTGGTGCTCTGTTTTTATCTGAAACTTCAAAACGGGTGCTTAATTTTATGCGTTGACTAATTTATGCATTGTTTTGTTTGAATTTTGATGCAACGCATCTGACATTTTGTCTCAAAAGTTTGTATCTGAATAGTGGTGGAGTGACAGTATGTATATTACTGCAAATTTAGTCAGTATCGCAGAGTTCTAAAACTATCTCTGTCAGTACCATGCGTTAAGGGGAGGCGCTACTGGAAGCGTAGAACTTAATTCTTCCAGCGCTTCACTGAGTATGGTTTGCCACAGTGAATTGTCCCGTTAAAATGGGAGAACCTGCAACAGTTAATTTTGCGGGTCTAAGCCTCTGATGATGAGATGAAATGTATTTTGGGTTTAAGTGTTATGATAATAAGTGTTATGCTTAGTTTTATCAATTTGAGTTTATTAAATTGACATGATAAAGCTTTAATAAAATATTTTGAAATCTTGCTTGGTTTTGCATGCTTTAATTGCTGAACACATTGTAGAACAAGTAGATTGCACTTATAAAGCTACCTTCCAATTTTAATCTCTTCTGATGAAGGAAATTAAGGAAAGCAGCACATTTGGAAGTACATAGGGAAGGAGATGGCTCTAGTACCACAGATAACACACAGGAGGGAACAGTGCAGAGCTACGGTACAAGCACCTCTTGCAGTATTGGCGCTGTCTTCAGAGATATCTGGCATGCTGCTTTCTTTTTATCAGGGTTTGTATTTATTCAAGGCTATGTATGTGTTTGAGATGCACTATCCCTTTTCTAAATAAGTAAACATTGATGTAATGATTAAACTTTTGTTGATCTAGGTTTTTTTCCTAATAGTAAACTCATTTCAGTATTTGAACATGTACTAATGTGTTGTTTCTTGACTCTTGCAAATGCTGACGCAATAATTTTTTTAATTATTTAAATATTTAATTAAATTTTAGCTAAACTATGTTTTGATGTAGGAGTACTCTGTGTGGGCTATCAGGAACTAACCAACTCAGTTTCTCAATTTTAATGCAGTGAGAAAATTTGACTCTTTAATTTTACTTTATTACATTTTCTGCTTATTACTCTGAGAGAATGCTTATTGAACTCTTATCACTGTCATGAAATCACACACTTTTTCTGAAGAAAAAGCCTTCAGGATTCAAATAGGCATAGCATTTAGTTTAAAAATAAGCATCAAAGATATATTTTCTAATGATTGGAAGAAACTCCTAACCCTGTTATATTCTAGAGCTATTTCGCAAACGTTCGCTCTGCTAATGCAGTACTCTGGGCAATTTAAAAGTGTTTTAAAAAAACAGTCTGTAGCAGTCTGTGTTCAAAATATGCTATACACACAGCATTGTGAGTTCTATATATCAGCATCTATTAACAAGAGAAAAATATGCTTATAAAATAGTATGAAATTAAGGAAAGGGATACTGCAAGTTATTACATTGATGCTTTGTTGTGCATGCTGCATCTTAAATATGGGTAACACTAACATGTCTGTCATACTTGTGGTATGTGCTCTTAACCACTGGTAAAGCTTAACCACTGGTAAAGCTTATCTTATTTACATTCTGGGAATATCTAGTTGAAATCCTGAATCAGTTTTAAAAATGTTTGAAGATATTGCAAGAGGAGAGCTCATTTGACTTTTTCTGCGTAGATTAAGCTACCTTTGACAAACTGTAAGACATAGCAGTAGATACCACTGCTGTTCTTTGCGTCTGTATGCATTACTTTCTGGTATGTTTGGTATGTAATCTTGTAAATTTTTGAATGTTTTCCATTCATTGAAGGTACTGATCTGCAATAAGTAGTGTTGGAAGATCATTTTTTTTTCCTTCCCTTCCCTTGTATTGGGCTCAGGGTGTTTTCAGTTGAGAAGGGCTGTGCGGGACTTGCTCTAAGGACTTGTTTAAACCATTTAATGAGATAGTGTATATATATATATAGATGTTAAGCCTTATGATTACTGCTTAGTATATACAGTATCATCAAAGGATGAAGAGCACAGAGTGACTGAGAATGCTGTAAGTAGCCCTTAGTCATTTTGTTACGTCCTCAATTGCAGAGGCACAGTTGTTTGTATGTCTGGAGCTGTACAAACAATATCAGGAACTTGTCCAGCTGAAAAATAACCTTTTTATTCCCAGGAGATCATGCAGATCAGTTTCTTCATGTAATTTTTTTCATGGTAATGCAAACAGTTTTGTCAGCACAGTGGGATGGCAGAGTGGGGCTTGAAATGAGTAAGCAGGAGCACTGACTACTTTACTTAGTGGTGTTGCTGGAGAAAATCTTATGAAAACTCAGTGTGAGGAAGCTGTATGGTGACATCTGACCTGTCTTTTAAGACATATTTTGAAGCTCTTTAGATAAGTACATTAGAATGTCTTGTTAGTGTTTATTTACAGCAGTTTTCCCGCTTATATTAAGCTTTGAGATACCATTTTCTGGAGTCTTAAATACAGGTCTTAAATTCACGGTTTCAAAATTAACCTCAGAAATTATGTTCTTTGCTTCAGGGCAGGACCCTGTGTACCTAGACCATTTGCCTACGCTGGGGTCATTGGTAATCTGGAACTGTGTTTTCGATAAATATCCTTTTGAATGGAAGAACTCAGTCTGACTAATAAAATATAATTCTAAACTTTAATCCAGCACAGAGACAATTTTAAAAATACTAATTATTAATTTCACTGGAAAGGAGGGCAATATCCCAATAGGTAATTTATACAGAATTTAGTACTAATTTTGGACTTTGCTCTGTGTGTGTGTCCTTACTCCAATAATGGAAATCTCACAATTGTAACTTCTTTAAAAGTTTTGCAGTATGAAGAGGGAGAAGATTGTTTTGACCAACCCCAGTGAAAATACATGAGAATAGAATACTTGACAGTGAAAATATAGTCTTGCAGAAACTTGATTTAAATCTTCCTTAGTATTTTCCTTGGCTAATGCATGAATAAGATTGAACGTTATTCCTGACTTATCTTTTGCATTTGTTTGAGCTTTTTAAGACCTTGGATTTATTCATGGTGTTGTCCTGTCTTGCTCTTAAATAGTTCTAATTCTAAAGCATGAAACTTTAAAAGTGGATTAATTATGTGTGTGTGTGTGTGTGTGTATATATATATAGTGATTCTAGGAAACTATACATCTCTGTCATCTAGGGAAATGTTGTTCATGTTTATTCTTCTTCTTTTTTCTTTTATCATGGTGTAGTACACGAAAGCCTAAATTTAAGCCCAAACTTACGCTCTTCTGGCTTGAGGCTTACATTTAAATTTTGGGATTCTTACAAAAAATAACTGATTTCTACATTAAAAACAAATGAAAGACCTCAGTTAAGTTACCTGTTTTCCAAAACGAGCCTTAATTGGTAATCGTACTAGTGTTTGTTTTGCAGTTTTTACACTTCAATATTGCTTCAGTAGTGAAGTCCTATCTGAACAAATTATACGTACATACATACATATGTTCTTTTCTTCTCTTACCTGTTCCTACTCAAGTGTTTGAGGCTATTTCTTCCTAGTAGCTTGCAAGTTTCATGTGAAATGTGTAAAAGCTTCTCAAATCAAGGAAGTGTTGTCCTGTTGCTTCGCTCATAAAGCTTAGTAACTTGCAGAGTAAGTCTCTCTGACTAGATGTGTGTGTGTATATATATGTGATGAGAACTGCATTCTCTTTTTCATTGTTAAAAAGAGATTTTTTTAAAAGTGCCAACAGTATATTAAAGCATTAAAAATTGGCCTCTGTGGTTCCTGCTTATTGCAGATAATATTAGTACTAGTTCGTTAGTGCTCACAACTGAACTTACTGAAACTATTTTACAATGAGTTGCCACTGAAAGTTTAGTACTTGCTTTATTGCAGTAGTGAAATGGCAAAATAAGCTTTCTCTTTCTTCAGTTGTCTTATCTTCATTAACTTAGTTAAATAACAACATTATGGAATGGCACAGAAATGGAGGTCTGACAATTTTAGTGTTGATAGTTTGACGTTTTTGATGAGAGCCTCAGTAATGTTTTAATGATCTTAATGGTCCTAGAAAACTAAAAAACTGTGTGATCTAGCATGTTGGTAATCTACAAACAGGGGGCTTACTAACTGCTTCACTGCAAAACAAGTGCTAAAGCATCTTGCTATCACTTTACCTTTGTAAGCTTATAATAAAAAATAATTAAGGCAAATACATAATAATTGCATAAAATGTTTCTGCCAGTTTTGTGCTCATATAGAAATAAAGTCGGCTAAGAATTTTGGGAATAGGTCAGGGAATAGTAGTTGAGTTCTGTAGCTTCTTACAATTAGAGCAGCAGTTACTTTGTGGGTTTTGTTTTTTTGGTTTTTGGTTTTTTTTTTTTAAATGCTGTTAGCTTTTTTCCAGGAAGGGCTGAGGGAAGGTGGAGTGAAAATAAAGATGGAAAAGGAGGATGAAAGAGTTTAGTAACATTGTCTCTTCTCTTCATTATTTTGTCTGCATTTCAACAGATGAATTGTTCCTTTTTGGATTTTTCCATTTCATGCAGCACAACCTAGCCATTTTTTGTGTTCAGGTCTCCACTATATATGTGGGATACCTTATCTTGGGAGGAATGTGAGGCGACTATTCCAATTCTCCTGATTTGTTCAATGTACATATTAAAGAGGAATTTAATCCTCTGCTGTGTAATCCAAGCTCTCACAGAATACCTTACTCCTTAAAGAGAAAGACAGTGCATATTCCCCCATTAGGAGCACAAGACCAGTTGAACAGATTCTTGATAGTTTTATGAAATATGTCCAGTGTTCTACTTTTATTAAAAATAAAAAAACAAACCTGGAAACTTGATTCATAACACTTACCCACCCTGCCCACCCCCCCCCCACCCCCCCACCCCACCCCCCGCCAATGTTCTGGGAATCTTAATAAACAAAATATAATAAACACAAGATATTCATTGCTTTTCTGATTCCTTCCCCCCCCCCCCATGTTATTTACTTTGAGAATACAGAAAACTTAAGTGTAGGCTTGAAGTAGCCTCTATGGATAAAGTAGCAAGCTGCCATTTCTTTTCATTCCTTCATCAATTGCACTTTCTAATTTGGAAGTGTAATCTTCCAAATGTTTGCTTTGAAAGAGCCTTTTTCTGGCATTAGATATTCTTGCTGCTACATCTATTGACTGGATAAGGGCCTTGACATCTAGAGACTGTTACAGAAGACTGTTCATCAATATTAAGTCTTAGTGATAATTAGTAATAATACTGAAGCTTCGTTCGTAAACTTATTTTGTGATTTGACGACCGGCTTAATTAGTGTATTTGTAAGGTAATTCAAAATATATTGCTAGGGGTGCTATTGGATAATAAAGTAAATCACCTTCTATTTAGCAGAGTGGTCAATAAGCAGAGTGTATTTAAAATGACAACAAAAAAATATCAGTGTACAGCATACTAAACAGCATGTTTGCAGCTTCAGGAGGTGGCATACTTCCTTTGAATTAATAACACTTAAAGAAACTTCTGGCACACCTCTTTTTTTGTTACAGTAGAATACAGAAGTTTCTCATTTAAATTTGAGGCTTGTGTTTCTTCTATTGCCAAAGTAGCTGTAAAGTTTTAGTTTTAAAACATAGGTTTCCTTTTCTTTCAGTAGCTAACGATGTAACTTTCTTCCAGACACTGTCAGTTTCTTTTGTAACAATTTTAGGAAAGGATAATGGGTGTTATTTAGAAGATGGAATAGTTACAAATACTGTATCAAATGAAAATATTCATAGTTTGTGGTCATCTTAGTAATAAAACTAAAACATGGATTGAGAGGGATAAGCAGGATTTAGACTGGGGGGGAAAATTTGAGAGGCTCATCAATTTAGTCCATATATTTGTTTCAAATACAGATCTAAGAAAGCAAAAAACTCAATAGATAAATCCACTGAGACTGATAATGGCTACGTGTCCCTTGATGGGAAAAAGACAGGTAAAAGCAGTGAAGAATGTGTGCAGGCCCAGGAACGTCGGTGTGAAGTGATTAAGCCAGAAGAGTCAGGGTGGAGCACTGCAACAGTGAGAGATGCCTTCAGCAATTACAGTCATCACAAAGTAAGTGTGCTTCCTTGCTTTCAGAGCAGGGTTGTTAATTTGATATGTGAGGTATAATTTTATGCTGCTTTTCAAGCATTCTTGCCTACCTAAAAATGTTTTTTAAATGAAGCTTTGGCTTGGGGTCCTGGGGCCAAAAATTATGTCAAGTCTTTTCATTTCATCCTCATATTCCTAGCCTTTCCTTTTTCTTGTAGGAGGATCCTTACTGACATCTAAACATTCTTTGCCATTTTGTATTTCAATGCACAAATTTGTGTGCTGTCTTGTATCTGTGGGGTTTTCCAGACAGCTAAACACACTGTACCTTTTCCCCTCTCAGTGATACTTGGGGCACAGGCTGTCTCTATGCTGAAATGGAACAAATTTTGGATTACTGACAGTGTAATTTTGAGGTCACTCTGAGCACTTCCCTGTGAATCATTTTCTTTTCCCTTTTTTTTTGATTGGTCTCTGGAGAAGATGTAGAAGCACGATTTCCCTCTCAGCAAAGTAGGCAGGATTCTATAGTGAGGAATAAGGATGAGGTGGAAGCATAGGAAGTGTTCATGAAAGAAAGCAGAACTTTTAATTTGGCTGCGTCTGATTATCTCCTGGGTATTCTATTTTCATCTTATTGTTCTATGGAATAGCTTTTCCAAAATGTTTTTGCTGGCTCTTTTATCATTGGCTTTTGAACATATATTGACTGCTATTACAGCTCTTATACTTGATTCTGTCTCACTAGTATTTGCCATCAATAATCATAGAAAGGAATTTTCCATGATAGTATCAAAGGGAAGGGTTATTTACTGGAAGTCTGCAAGTATACATTTTTATAAAGGAAAGGTATCCTTTGTGGATTTTAGCTAAATTATTTAACAACCCCTTAAAGATCCATATGATTAAGTCAGAATGAAGGTGATGAGGGTTCATCTCAAGGCAAAATCTTAACTCTGTTGCTCTGCAGGAGGTGCTTTCTCAGCAGTGGTTCAGCTATCTTTAGCAATTCCAAGCATTTTGCATTCTTGATGAAAGCAACAAATCAAGCATTTTTAAGAAAAAGTAATTTTAAAGAGTTTTAAATGTCTTTGATAGAATGGATGAGGTTGTCTGTGTTTAGCTTGCTCGGTGAGTACACACCCACATTAAAGAGAAATTGGCAGAGGCTAGAATAGGCTCATCTCTTCCCCCAAAGGCGATCAATACATTTCAGTGCCACTGCAAAAGTCAGTAAATAAGACACCCCAAACTATTCTGCCTGTCCCTCTTTCTCTATGCAACTCAACTGTTGCAAAAGCGAAATGACCTGACCTTGAAGCACCTCAGAAAAGAGTTCAATTGTGGAAGGGAGAATGATGTCTGAGTTACAGAAGGGCAAAAGGTTTTGTTGTATTTACGGAAAACAGCTTTGCTATTTTTGTCCTTCTAGCATTTCATTGATGATAGAAAGACTCCAAAGGAAACATTACAGCATCCTGTCTGGTGATCTCATAACAAATGAGAATCTACAAAAAAAGTTTTTGACAGCTGAATGATCCTTTGCTGCGCTTTTTTCTTTCTGTTACTGTAAGGGCTACTTTAACTTTAGTTTAAAATCAGGGAAACGGAAAGCAGAATATATTAATGATCTCAGTATTCTACGTGCCATCTGTAGCACTTTATTGTTGGAGGACAAAGCAGTTGTACTGTATATGTTGATAATTCAATGCTATACTGCCTGCTGTCTCAGTTTTGGTGGTGGCTTTTTTTTTGGTTCGTTTGATTTTGGGGTTTTGGGTTATTTTTTTCCCCAAGTATTCTGGATATATTGCCTCTAAGACTTTCTTGGTAGGTTAGATTTAAACAAAATCACATTTAAAGTAAGAATGTCGGAACTGTTCTTTAGTGTAGTATGAATTAGCCCTTCATCATGTGAGAAATGTCTATTTTGATATTACAATATCTATTTTATGATCTGTGCTGTACCACTTGTTTTTGACAATTGGAAATGCGTTAATATCTGACTTAAATGAGCATAGATGATAATGTTGCAGCAAGAAATTTGATTTCAGTAGTTGAGAACAAGGCCTCGTAAGCATGAGTGTATGTCTTACTAATACTGTATTTCTTGCACTAGGATACTCACAGGACTGTGACAAATTTATCAGATGAAGTTTCTAGTGAGGAAGGGCCTGAAACTGGATATTCTTTACGTCGCAATGTAGAACGCACTTCCAGTGATTGTACACTTCGAAACAGGAAATCTCACCATTATAAGAAGCACTGTCCTCTGGAGGTATGTTCTTTTCCATTGCTGCTTTTCTGTAAATTGTTAAAACATCTTGGTTTCTTATTGAATAGATAAATTTTTCCTTAAACCCTTTTTCTCTTATAGTGGATTTTAGGAATCTGTTAATTGGAAGTCATGCTAGTGGGGACAGTGTTTGTTTTCTTAATGACAGCATTTTGAAATTAAGAGTTTCTTATTTAGCTGGTTTGAGCTTCATAATACTTCTCAGTTTTTTGTAAGGAGCCTAAAATATTTTCCGTAGATGTTGCATCAGGTTATGGCCAACTCTGTGGCTGCCTTTTGACACCAGATATCTCCTCTGGTGTTTCTCTCCATTTAGTTAATATTTTGGATTCCCTAGCCTTCTTGTGGAGAAGTCTAATTGATGCTGCCTCTGAGTTTTCATTCTCTTATGTTTATTGAAACAATCCTTTAAAATATTTTCATGAAATCTCAACAGATTTGTTAATGCCTAAAAATACTGAAATCAAGAGACTTGATGATATCATAGCTTAGAAGATGGGAATTTATAGATTTCATGTTACCAGAGTCCTTAATCATCCCTCAGATATTGAAAGAGAAAGGGATATGTTATTGTGTTTTCATTAATTTATTTATCATTGTAAAGAAATTGTGCTGCTCTTTTGCTAATGATATGCAACTTAAAAAAAAAAAAAGTTCAATATATATATGTGTTAACGGCTGTATTGCCATTTTTTCACTAGCACTGAGAAAAGAGTGTAGAGTAATTTCAGTTCTGACAAAAGTCCACTTACAGATGAGTTTAATAATCAGAGCCTTGTGAGTAAACTTTCTACTTGATATAAGAAGCATCTCCTTAGAAGAGTTCTGATATTGCTTTCTCTGATTAACAATTGCAAAGACTTGAAGTTGATGCTTTTGCATAAGAACATTATTAGATAATCTTCTATTCCTTTATTTCTCACAGGCTTCGGTTAAAAAGATCCAGAAGGCTAACTGATTTGAGTGTTTAATGCCTTATGCATGTTTAGTTTAGGAGAAGTGAACAGGTCAATACTTGGAACCCTCTGCTTCATATTACAGAAGATGTCTTTTGACTTGTGCAGCTGGTAGTGCTTGACAAGAGGAAGCAGAAAGAGATGATTACAGTCAATTTTTTTTCAGCTTAAATACATCTTCTCTTGCATAGAATGCTTCAGAGCTAGGGAAGACTGTGTTTAGATAGCTTCAGAAACTGAAGAGACTAAATTTGCTCTGTGTGTAGCTTTGGCAGTAATATTTTACACTTGCTCCCCATTTGCTTATCTGACTGATGCCGTGAAAGAGGAAGCCTTTCTTTGTTGTTACCAACTCGCCTCCCCCACATGATTACAAAGGAAATGAAACAATAGTTTTCAAATCTGTGAAAGCTTTCTTTGTATTTAAAACAAAAATAATAGTGAAGTCAGTGGATATACTCTCAACTTCTGTCGTACGTTTTCTTTTATCTTCATGTTTCCTTGTCAACTTAATTGTTGTTTGAGCAAGCTTTTTGAACATTCTTACTTTATTAACTTCAGGACTCAATGGTACCCAGTAGTGACTACCTTCTATAAATACTATTTATTTTTTTTAAGAAAAAAAAAAAATAGTTCAGACTCTTTCTGCATTGATATTATCCCTTACTTTGTAAAAGAAAGGGAAGGTGTTCAGACCAATTTTTTTCTAAATATTTCTTTACAAAATTGCTTACATGAAATACATTAGGCATGATTTTCAGGAAGAACAAAGAGTATGTCTTCAGATAATAATGCATTACAAATCATATTAAATTAGTAGGTCTCCTGAAACATTGCTTGATTTTTATTTTTGTTTTTTTTTAAGTGTAAAAAAAATGTGTATATTCTCAAGAGAAACTAGTAGAAAGAAAGAAATTTTGTGTGAAGAGGGAAAGAAATTGCCAGAGGATGGTGATGAGTAGGATGGTACTGCTTTTAAGACTACCTACCTATCTTGCAGGATTTGGATTCTGCTTACTGTAGAAAGTAGTTTAAAGCTCTGCATTCTTGTTCTGAAGATGTTAGATTGTTTCATATGTATGCATGGGGAGATTTGAATGTCCCAAACTTAATATCTATCTATCTTTCTATCTATCTTTCTAAGGTAACAGTAAAAATTGAACATAATAAGGCATGGTTGTTTCTCAAGTTTGTTGGAAATAATGAAAAATGTCATGAATGACTGTGTAGATTACACATACACTTAGCATTAGCTATGTATGCTCTTTGTTATTTTTCTTCTCAATGCCTGCTGCCTAACTCTTCAAACAGGTGGGTGCTCTCTTTGTCTTTGAGAAGGTATGTTAGTAGTAACAGTGGGGGGATGTGATTTGTAGGGGACTTTGAGATTCAGTTCCTCTTTTATTACAGGCTCTTACATTTAGAAATGTCCTGGAACACATCAAACTTTTTTTTCAAAACTAGTTAATTTGTGTCCACACTGCTTGCTTGAAAGGCTATTTGAGTGCTTCAGGTCTTGAATGACTAGAAATGTGTGTCCCTTCCTCCAGGGCCTTGCCCTTTCTAGAGGAAGAATTCCTGATTACATGGGGAAGTTAATAAGTAGCTAAAGTACTTCGGTTCAAACAGATAGAGACAGAAAATTAAAATGTTGAATTAAAATACTTTGTGAACAATGCTTTTTTTCACTTCGACACATTTCTGTATTACAATTTTAGTCCAGTGTATAGCCTTGCTTGTCTTTCATATTTTCACTGAGGTATTGAAGCTGTAAAGTGTTTCGAAAGATGCTTAACTTGTAGCTTATAAAATCAGAAGTTTGAGACACAGTTGGAGTCTGTGGCTTGATAATTGCCGTTAAAGTTCTTTGTGACCCTCTCCCTGACTAACCAGAGACCATGGCCATGGCCTATTAACTTGTTTATACTTTTAAAGTGTAACTTTGAACTTGTTTTGTCTAAAAACCTATGGCCTTTTAGACATTCCTTGATAAACATGTAGTTCTTTCAGATGAGAAATATAATGGATTGGAACATAAAAAGCAGATAAACAGGGATTCACTAATTTGAACTTTATATCCGTTCTGTCAAGAAACAATGTAGAATTAAAAAAGCTGCATTAATTCCAATGCATATTTTAATTTCAGGACACACCTAAATCAGGTACTAGCTGCAGTTCTCGATGTTCAAGCTCCAGACAAGATTCTGAGAGTGCGAGACCAGAATCAGAAACTGAAGATGTGCTGTGGGAGGACCTCTTACACCGTGCGGAGTGCCACTCTTCCTGTACCAGCGAGACAGATGTAGAAAGCCCTCAAGTGAATCCATGTGTGAAGAAAGAATACAGAGATGACCCATTTCATCAGGTTGGTATCCACCATTTTTGATTTTTTTTACACTACACACAAATTCAGTATTATCAGCTTTATCATATGTAAGAAGGCCTGGGAGAAAGAACCGTATATTAAATGAAAGTAACAAAGCCAAAGTGATTTGATAGAATTAAAACAAGTAAAATTTGATTTCTGCTAATCAGTCATTTGTCAAATGAAAAGGATATGACAATATACTGAAATAGCTTACAGAATAGCAGAAAGATAACATACATGGTATCTAATGTTATATATATGGATATGAATTGTTACATGTGTATTATATATGTCTAAATTTTATTTAGATATAATATTTTTGTTTTTACCTTAAAACTAATAATTTTATTTCACTACTTAATGCTATTCCGTAGCAACATATAGGCAGTAATTTCTGAAAATTTTAGTGTTTGTCGTGCAGCACTTCAGTTGCAGGCTGCCTTAGGTTGACATTGGACAGAATCCATTCATTGTTAATACTTTGATAAAATCCATTCAGATGTCACAGTGCCAGTTATATTTGTAGTACAAGTCTTATCTTTATATTGCATGTTAATTGCATTGTTAATTTGAACCATTTAAGTACACAGATGGAGAATGTGAAACATTCTTCTGGGTACACACGTCATATGTGTTGGTAGTGCACCATCAGTATGAGGAATGCCATTGAAGAGATGGTGTTAATACTAGCTGAGGAAAAGAATTTCAAAATTAGGTTTTTCATTCATAACCAGAATTGAAAATTATGTATTTGTTGATTTTAAAAAACACCCCCTTCTCCCAAAAATAAAAAACCAAACACAACAACAAACCCAAAAGTGATAGCAATTTGGATTTCACATGGTCTTTGCTTTTTTATTTTTATTTCTTCTTGCTTACATTCTATGTAAACACAGAAATGGAAGCCTTTCAATAGGGAGTTGAATTGCAGTATATGCACTGACTTTGTTTTTCTGTAGTTGAGTGTTTTTTCTGTTACAGATAGGTTATAGATTGTGAATTTTTGAGTTTCAGCTGCTGGTGTTGACACTCTCTCTAGAGGGAGACCTTGGAAATCTATGACTAAAAAAGTCCTGCAACTGATATTTGTGTTGTTTTAGTAATATAAATCGATGTTTTTCATCCAAGGGGGGGGGGGGGGAAGAAAAAATTGAATACTTAGCAAAACACATAGAATTCAGAAAAATACTGATAAGGTAAATAATAAAATAAAAAGCTTTAGTTTTAATCAGTGATAAATTAGATTTTAAAAATAATATTGTGCCCTACCCCCTGTGGTTTGATGCATGTAGTGCTAGGTGACCAGGCAGAGTTGAGAGCAATTTTAATCACCTGAATCGAAGAGGAGTGAGACAGGGATGGAGGAAGTCAAGAATTGGCCGCAGCAGAACCTGTCTCAGCATTTTTCCAGATCCTTCCGTTCTCACTTGGTGCTCTGTTTAGAGTAAAGGTACCTCAGCCATAAGTGCATTCAGTAGATTAGGCTGGGATTGCTTGGCTTTTGGAGCAGCATCTATTGAGACTCCTACCACTCACTGAGTCTTGCCAGATACAGTTAGCATAGCGGGGGCTTTATCCATAACAAGGATTGTGAAGTACACAAATATCATTAAAAGCAAATAAAAAAAAATGTTGGCCTTAGGCTTAAGGTGAGAAGAGGACTTTTCAGAATGTTATGGAAAGAATAATAATAGAAAAGTAAAATATTCCGTTAAACATATGGTAAATTAAAGATGGCTTGTAAGTACTTTTTTGTTTTTGTGTATCGCTCTTCTTTGATATGTTTGAGCAAAAAAGAAGCCAATTAATCCTCAACCACAATGTCGACACTTCTTAGAAAATGAAGTATGGGGAAGGAGAGATCTCTGTACTCACAGCTGTTCCTTGGAAAAGAATTGGATGATTTTGAGGAATGTGGTTAACATATAGTAGAAGTAAATGCTATATAACAATATTTGTGTTAGTCAAGTGTGGGTTTTTTGTCAGCATATTGCTGAAATGGCAATAGATTTTTATCTCCAATGGAATGTATTCCTTGCCTTCCCCAGAGTCATTTGCCTTGGATCCACAGTTTGAATCCAGGACTAGAAAAAATAAGTGCAATTGTATGGGAGGGTAATGACTGCAAGAAAGCAGATATGTCTGTGCTCGAAATCAGTGGTATGATAATGAACAGAGTGAGTATTCTTTTTACTGTATGCAAATATTTTATTTAGGAGTCTAAGAACTACCAAAAATAAGCTTATTATATGTAGGGATTTGTATGTTAGTTTGGGGTTTGGGACTGCTTTTTTTGTTTGTTTTTTGGTGGTTTTTTTTTTAAAGCCTGTTACTGACATTGTTGGTCCATGGCTTACATCACTATGATTTACTTGTTACTAATAGATAAAAGAGCTACCAAATCTTAAGTGTTGTGGCAATAAAATGTGTTTGCATTGTTAGGTACTTGCTAACATAGCCAACCTCTGTTTTATTGTTCCAAAGTGATGTATGCTGTGAATATTCTTACTTATCTCCTTGATTTTGATGAACAACCAATGTGTTAGGTTAGGAATATACAGATCTGAGTATTTGAATCCTAATATTAAGACTGGAAAAGAAAGCTTTCCTATTTAGGAAACAAATATCTAAGACGATGAGTGGGATGTCTCACTAGTCCTCCCTTCTTTTTCCTAGTACTCCTCTTCAGGAAATGGTTGGAAAAGCATTTAATTGATGTAATACTTTTTTTCAATACCGACAACATAGGCATTTTGTAGAGTTGAACATAAAATCCTAGCATAGTTGAAGAAAACTATCACTAATTCTGACAAGTTGATACTTACTGTCTCCAACTTGTTAAAAAGCAGTGTATTCACGAACTTGGTTCAGGTCTCTGTACCTGACTCATGAGATGATACAGTTTTCGGTGCAATCCACAGCAGAAGTAAACTTGACAAAGCCATATCCAGGACAGTAGAACTCCAGTCCTGTCTGAACTGTGAATGCTTTGATTCCTTTAAAAAACATATAACCAAAAAGCAAAACCCAAATAGGAGCAACATACAGGATGTGAGCAACACAGTCTGATTGATACACTTTGTTAATTCAGCGTTGAATGAATTTTTAATACAAGAACATGCACTGGAGTCTTTTAACTGCAGTATTATATTGTTGGGTTTTTAAATGTGATTTGTCATATTTAGTTCCTGTGCATTAAGTCCTTGTTGAGGAGTTCCTTTTCCTTAATAGTAAATTGTGAAGATGCTTAGTTCAAGTTTTCATATAACTTAGCAGGTTATAAAGTGTTCTTTGTGATGGTAAGACAGGAACATGAATAATTTATTGACTTAATTAAAAATTAATTCCAAAATTTAAAATATCCCTGGTTTTCTTTTGTTTTTAGGTGAACAGCTATATACCAGGAATTGGTTATCAGATTTTTGGAAACATCATATCTTTAATCTTGGGTTTAATGCCATTTGTCTTTCGACTTTCCCAAGCTAAAGACTTGGAACAACTAGCTACACATTCTGCCACTGAACTTTGTATGACTGCATTTGGATCAAATGGAGATATTCTGGTTCTCTCAATGGTGGTTATAAGTTTTGTGGTCCGTGTCTCTCTAGTGTGGATTTTCTTTTTTCTGCTGTGTGTAGCTGAGAGGACGTATAAACAGGTATGAACAGCAAACCAAGAGGTTTCATCCAAAGCAAAACAAGGTTTACTGTTTGTGGGTTTTTGACTTTGTGGCTATTTTAAACTTGTTTTCTTCAGCGGACTACGATTCATAGATCAATGATGACAAGTACTTCAAAGGGCTTACAGTTTAGGAGATGACTCAGTTGCAATGGACTGAAGTCTGTACAGTCTCTGTAGATAACCTCTTTTCTTGGAGAGCATTTCTGAGGGAAAACTTCAATATTTTCTTTCAGATTTCTGGCTCAGTGCATTAACCTGGCTCTTAGTCACATCCAAGAAGAAGTTGTTTCAATAAAAGAACTCTATAAATGTCTAATTTGTTCTATCAGTCTGTTTCATTCAAAACCTTCAATTTAATTCAAAACAGTTCAGTCCAGAGCCTAGCCAAGGGCCCTGCCTGCTTTGCTAGCAGATCGGTCCCATGGCTGGAGTCAGCCAGAGCTGCTATTGAAGTAAGATACTTGTTAATTTATTGTTTGTTATTGCAATTTAAACTTTTAAAAGAATATCAATATCCCTTACTATCAGCAGAGTATAGATACTTACTAGTCTACAAACCAAAAATTTTTAAACTTTCTTTTCTCAAATTGTAGCCAAACTAGGCAATTTAGTACAGTAGAATAGTATTAACCTGCTTCTAATAATCATTTCTGTTGGAATGACCTGTGATACAGGCACTCTCTAATGCAAATGATTGGCAGGTTTGATTTTCTCCCACATTTTAAAAGCATAGTTGATCTGTTGTCTGAAATTTAAAGAAAGGAACTCAAAGTGTAGCTAAATTTTGTTTATCATTTGACTATGAAGACTTCTAAAACTTTTTAGTGTATCTCCTCTTTTCAGTAACATGCTACTCGTATTTCTGCACTGTATTAACATATTTCAGTTTTAAGTGAAGCCTTTTCTCGATTGTCTTTTTAGTGTCCTTGAAAATCAATTAACAGTTAAAGCATTTTTTTTTTCTCTACAGAGGCTACTTTTTGCCAAACTTTTTGGTCACCTAACATCTGCCAGAAGGGCAAGAAAATCCGAGGTTCCTCACTTCCGTTTGAAGAAAGTACAAAATATAAAAATGTGGCTTTCTCTCAGGTCCTATCTAAAGGTAAAATAATGTATATTTTTGCTAACACTTTAAAATACCTTATAGGCTCTTGATGGAAGGTTGGTATCCTAGTCTGAATTTTTCCTCCTGTGCACTTACTGCTGTTGGTGCACATGCCGTATATGCTTCATTTTAGTGACTCTGAGCCAGCAGTGTCTGCAGGCAGCCAGATTGTAAGAAAGTAAATGCTTAGTTTTTAGCTTGGAGTAAAGTATGAGTGTGTTTCAGAGTTGGAGTCTTATGTTACTAATGCTAGCAGAAAAGTCTCTCAGGTGAATATGTTGGGTAAAAATAGTGACTTTTAGTATAACACACATGATACCTTATTGTAAAATACCCACCGCTTAGTGTCATTAACACAGAAGGTATCTATAAAGCAAGACAGTTTATGTGCGTGTTTGTGCTGTGTTTATGTGCCAGTTGAAGCCAGAAATTATGCCCAAGTATTATCTGTAAGACATTCTGATCCCTCTATTGTATGTTCAGCTCACATTTGAGTAATCTCTTTATATCTCTCTAATGATCTTTTCAAGCCAGAGCATTTTGATGTTTCTTTGTAAAGGGATACATGTTCTCTAACTCAGGGTTTGGTGTTTTTTGTTTGTCCCCCACCCCACCCCCCACCCCAAGTTTTAGTCCATTTTTCTCCCTACATTAGGTAGTTCAACTCAGATGAAGCTAGGGTTTTCCCTATTTGGTTTCTATAGCAGCAGTTTTTTGGTCAACAGCAGCTAAGAATCTCTTGCTAGTGGTGGTAATCCCCTTATTTCCATCTATGCTTTCCAACAGCAATTAAGAAAGGTTAGATGAAATTTGCTATCAATAATTTTTAGAAGTAGGTAAAGGATTATGAAAACATAAAGCAGTTATGGTGTAGAAACTGGGGAACGTGGAAAGCAGGAACTATAAACAGGCAAAATTTTTAATGTAAAGCACAATACTAAATTTGAAAGTGCATCATTTTAAGAGGAAGTGAGGCAATTAATTGACAACACCCCTTGTGTTATGGAAGTATCTGTTGGGGCGGCTGTGAAAAAGAGGTACCCTTTACATTTTACATTTGAGAGACTCCTTTTTCCTTGTAGTCTGTAATGTGTTGCTGGCTGGGAGGAAAGGAGGATAGCATCACTTGGACAATAGAATGTAGTTTTGATGCTTTAAAGACTGCATATGGTAGCATTGTTGCAGAGAGAGTGTTGCCTTCTTTTGTCACAACCACAGCTTATATATTCCACTCTTTCTTATGCCACCAGAAACACTTGTATAGTTATGTGACTAAGGAAAAAAGCAATCAGTGGTCAGAGGCAGGGGCGTAGAGAACTAACCCAACTGAAAAATACCAGTCAAGAACACTAACTTTCACCTCTATCTCTTGCTTTACTTGGTTCACTGGGCACATCTGTAATGCCTGTGCAAGCACAAGGAAAGGAATGGAGACAAGCAGCTAAGCAGCAGGGCTGCCTTCTTGCAGCGGTGCTGCTGGCATATACTGCCATAGCATCTGTCCAGAATACACTTGCATGTTACCTGTCTGTATATATGTCCACCTGTGAAGATGTGGGCTGGGGTATATACACATCTCAAGTCTAGCAGAGGCAAAACTCTCTGACTCAATATAGAAGTAGTACGTGTGTACCTGCAGTAGTAATTTGTACTTCTCCCCCATACCCCAACATTTAAACTTCCTGTCTCGTTCTCCAAATTTTAAGGTTATATCTTGCCTATGTACACCTCCCATTCTTGTCGCATTTGTATAGTTAGTCCTATGTTTAGAGAACAAAGTTGAGCAATGAATGTCTGTTACAACTTGTACATGCTTCAATGCAGCACAGGACATGTAGTTCTTTAAAAATAAAGAGGGGAAAAAGCTCAGTGGGTAGAAATATTTCATTGTACCAGTAAGCAAGAAAAAAATGTCTGAAAACAGTGTGGTTGTACCTTTCAAGACAAGCATGTTTTCCTCCTCCTCCTCCTGGGTGAGAGAATTATATTATTGCACCTACCACAATGGGACAGTGATTTACAGCTACAATTTTTATGTGTCAAAAAGAGGCAAATAATGGAAAATACCAACCATGTGAAATCATATTTTGATATCCTGTTGCAATCTGGTGTCCAAAACACACTTGTTAGTACTGGTTCAATACTTGGGGTTAAAGCCCAGTGCCATATCTGATTTTTTACATCAGAGAATGCTGCTGAAAGTTGTGTCATATAATGAAGCAGCTGACTGAACGTGTGGTGAATATTTTCTTTCTCATAATTACCTTTAAATCCTTGCATCTGAATTAATCTTGCACGCCTTTAGGGGTATTAAAATGCAGTGATTTTATTAGGATCTAATATTGTGTTCGGAACTTAGATTGCCGAATCGTGAGCCGTGATGAAACATAGGTTCAAGGTGTGATTCTAACTGGATATGCTAAATATCACCGTTGATTGGGTAGGTTTTCACTCACATATATCCATACCCTTTATTTTCAGCGTCGAGGTCCTCAACGCTCAGTTGATGTAATAGTTTCATCTGCTTTCCTACTGACTATCTCAGTTGTGTTTATCTGTTGTGCACAGGTAAGGAAATCTTGTATAGATAAAGCTATTTAAGTCATGGCTGTAAAATAGTTTTGAGTGCCTTTTGCATGGTGATTCCTATTGAGTTAAAAGACCACGGTGAAAAATCAGTAACAGCTGATACAGCTTTTCAGAAGATTAAGCTGCATTTTGTATTGTTCATTTTATCTACTTCAGAATATTGTTCTCTTAAGAGAGAAACTTATTGATAGCATAATTCCTAACATGATAAGATTTTTTTAAAATCTATGTCCTCTTTCATTTTTCATTGTGTATTTTGGAACATGGTGGGGGGTTCTAACTTTGCATCAAAACACATGTTTGAAAACTGTTGACCTTGGTTGATGATTTTTGTGAGAAACAGGATTGCTGGCTATATTAGCTTGCCCTCTAGTGGAATATCTTTTTGTAAGCAAATCTACGTTTAAGGATTTTTACCACTTAGATTTTTCCTTGAGCTTCTGTTTCAGAATACAGGAAAGCTTCTGAATGGCTTCTGGTTGTATTTTCTTTCCACTTTCTTCCCTAGTTAACACTAATGTGTTTCCCTGGTAGCTAACTATAAATATTTTAATCAGAATGTAATGTATCGGTAACTCTGCTTGGATTAAATTTTCTATATAATTCAGTACATTTGAGGGTATGTTTTGGTTTTTTATCCTGTATAGTGTCTTTGCAAGTTTGAACATGGGTTTAAAATTGGCTTAGAGTGGATAGTTTTTTCTGTTGCTTTGAAGAGATGAAAAAAAAGTGTCTAAATTCTGAGCCTTTCAAACTTCATATATTTGACACACTGCTGATTTTCAATTATGATTCAAAAATATTTAATGCCTAAAACCGATCCCTGTACTGATTACTGGGGTTTTTTTCTTTGAGTTGGGGAGATAGGTTATTTTCTTATGTCATAATGTAATTATTAGTTTGATTAATTTTTTTCTCTTTCGTTTTCAGCTGCTTCACATGCATGAGATCTTCCTTGAGTGTCACTACAATTGGGAACTCATAATTTGGTGCATTTCACTAACTCTTTTTCTCTTAAGATTTGTTACTCTTGGATCTGAAACCAGTAAAAAGTACAGCAATACCTCAATATTACTTACTGAGCAGGTGAGAATTTCTATAGACCTATATTTTTCTATCTAAAGTATTTGGTAGGTCTCAGGCATGCATTTGAGATGTATTAAAATAGTTTGGATTAGGGAGTTAATTAGGGCGTAGTGGAACAACACTTTACAACATGAAGTTCGGTTTCTGTGAGAAGTGTATGACACTGTTTAAAAGTTGTATGGAAGATTGAGATGGCCATATCTCAATTGAGTGAGTGGACTTGGAGATATCAGTATATGTCGGTTGATATAATTTAAAATCTAACAGAACACAAACATAAAAAGTAGCTTTTAAATAGGAAAAAGACACCTGAACTCTCAAAGTGTGGGATGGGAGAATAAAAGATTTGAAAACAAACTTGCTCCCTACAAAGTGGGTCACTGTTTCCAGTCTAATAATTTTGACTGCTAGGTTGCATGAATTACATTTAGTCTCCTGTAGACTCCTTGGAGACTTCTTCTTTCAGCCGTCTGTCAAGCTTGGCTTTGGGTCTACCTACTTTTCTTCTCAGGAATGTTCTGGTTGGTGTTTGTACTGCAAACCTCCTTCTCTGCTCTGCCTGGCACTGATGATAGTTTTCCAAGCTAAGCATGTTCAGTTAGCATTAGGCAAGAAGCCATCTTTTCCTGCTCAGAGAGGTTTCACAATGGTGCAAGATACAGCATTCAGGGCAAGGTAAATAGGCCGTTCAAGAAACCTTTACACATTTCCTACAGGAAATATGTTCAAGTTGGAGAACAAAATCTTCCAAACTGTCTCCCAAAGTCAGGATGTGAAACTTAATGACAGATGGTATAAATGACTGCTTACCTATATTGCTCAGTGAGAATTCATTCTGTCTTTACTAAAGATGACGCAGCTCGACACTGAGAAGACAGACTGCCTATTTACCTTGCCCTGAATGTTGTGTTTTGCACCAGTGTGATACCTCTCAAGAGTTCCCGAGCCTGGAGAGCTTTGTATTATTTGGTTGATCCTCAGAGTCCTGGTGAAGTGTATGTCCTCTGTTTCTGGAATGAAAATGAAGGGAAATGTTTCTGATAAGGATTAGAAAAAAATTATGGAGAGCAAGGCGCGCATGAGAGAGAGAGAATGTCAGGCCTTTGTTTTGCTTTCATAGGTTTCTATACTACGGTCTTCATGAGAGTCAGTGTTTAAATATTTTAAGCCAGCATACCCATTGAAAGAAGCACACCCTCTGTGTCCCCATAACTTAAAAAAAAACCCAAACAAACAACAAAATACGCCCAAAAAGAAATGCGGAAAGTACTGTCATCAGACACCTAGCTTTGTATTGAATCTACCTTATCCTGTTACAAGTAATTTCCCTTAAAAATGCCTGAGAGCTTTATGAAGTGAAAACCGGAATAGAATTCACTATTGTTTCTCAGAAAATAAAAAGGATACACGTCACCCTGAGTAGAACTCATTTTGGACTGGTTTCACATACTAGCTGGATACCACAGCATATTTACAGTGTTCTTAGACACTCATGAAAGTCTTAATATTTTGGCCTTTCATGAGAGGTCAAACCCGAACAATTGACTGACACTCACTTGATCTAAAGGAAGCACATATGAACTGGTGTCCTTGAAAATCACATACTAATGTTATTAGGCTTACTGAGAAGAGAATGAAGCTTTAAAACAAAACAAAAAACTACAGCAAAAACCCAGAAAGGACAAACAAGCCTCAACCCCCAGATTCAATATAAATGCTTCAGGGATAAGATGAAATTGCAAAATCTACTTTTTGTTAGCCAAGTTGCAGCCACATCTGTGTGCTTTATATTAATCTGTGAATTTCCCTGCCTGAGGACAGACATAAGCCCAGCCTTGGCTTATTGTGAAGGCTAGTGCATGGTAAGGGATGTAATCTAATCAAATTTGCCAGGCCTCCCCATATTTAAATTTCAGTCATTGTTCTCCATACCAGAGCAGCTTTAACGGCTTGGCTTTCTTGATTGTAGTACGTTTCACATTCATGGGTAACCTGTGCAATAGTATCCATGGTCAAGTTGACCTCTCAATGACAAGTGCATCTACATGTTGCATCTCTTCCGTGTTGGCCAGAGGTGTCACGGGCCCAAACAAACAAACAACTACAAGAAAAAACCCAAAAGGACAAACAAACCTCAGTCCCACATTCAATTTAAATGCTTCCCAGAAAAGATGAAATTGCAAAGTCTAGTTCCTGTAGCGAAGTTCCATCCGTTTCTGTGTTCAACCTATGAATTTCATGATTAGGAGTTATGATGGGAAACTAAAAGATCAATCATTTTACATCAAGGGATTTTTTGACTGCATGCTGTTTGTCTCTACTTTTTCAAGTCCTTCTGAAAGTGTTTCTAATTTGTCTTGTAAATGAAGTGCCTCGGTGGTTCCTTGTTGAGTAAAATATGACGTATGGTCTGATCAAAGTGGTCTTGCCAGTTTTAAACTCTCAGAATGGGTATGGTAGGTGGCTGTGCATATATATACATTCAAACTTCCCTCCTGATTCAAAATTTGTTATTGACTGTTGGTTTTTTTTCATAAATTAATGACAACATAGTAGCTGTTAAGAGATTTGAACCCTCCTAGGGTTTATTGCCTAGCGTTTTTTCAGACTTTCTAAATAGAGCTGTGGTGGTTTGACCCTGGCTGGATGCCCAGTGCCCCCCCAGCCGCTCTGTCACTCCCCTCCTCAGCTGGGCAGGGGAGAAGAAACACAATGAAAGGCCCGTGGGGGGGTAAGGGCAGGGAGAGATCACCGTCACAGCAAAATGGACTAAACTTGGGGAAATCGGTTCATTACCATTCAAATCAGAGCAGAATAATGAGAAATAAAAATCAAAACTTACAAACACCTCCCCCCACGTCTCCCTTCTTTCTGGGTTCAACATCACTCCCAGTTTCTCCACTGCCTCCCCCTGAGCAGCGCAGGGGGACAGGGAATGGGGGTTACGGTCAGTTCATCACATACTGTTCCTGTTGCTCCTTCCTCCTCACACCCTTCCCCTGCTCCAGCCTGGGGCCCTCCCATGGGAGACAGTCCTCCGTGAACTTCTTCAGCATGAGTCTTTCCCACAGGTTGCAGTGCTTCGCAAACTGCTTCAGCGCGGGACCTTCCCGCAGGGTGCAGTCCTTCAGGCATGGACTGCTCCGGCGTGGGTCCCCCACAGGGCCACAGGTTCTGCCAGCCAACCTGCTCCAGCATGGGCTTCCCGCGGGTCACAGCCTCCCCGGGCTGTGGGGGCACAGCCCGCCCCGCCGGGGGCTGCTGGGGAGCCTCTGCCCCGGGGCCTGGAGCCCCCCCAGCCTCCTGCTGCCCAGCCCGGGGGGGTGTCTGCAGAGCTGTTGCTCTCACATACTCTCACTTCTCTCTTCTGCTGTGATCGTGCAGATTTTTTTCCCCCCTTCTTAAATATATTATCACAGATATATTTATCCGGGCTCGGCCTTGCCCCGTGGTGGGCCGCCTTGGGGCCAGCTGGCACGGGCTCTGTCAGACATGGGGGAGCTTCTAGCAGCTACTCAGAGAAGCTGCCCCTGCAGCCCCCCTGCTACCAAAACCTTGCAATGCAAATCCAACACAAGAGCCTTTTTTTTTCTTAGTTTATTTCTGTTTATAAACACTTGAATTGTTGAAATCAAGTTGAAATTAAAAACTGGAATCTCTTTGCCTCTAAAAGCATAATTTAAAATGAGTTTGGTAGTTCAGGAGCTTGATATGCCTTGGAATATATGAGGCATAGTTTTTTGGGTTTAACTTGTATAAGAAACAGTGACCATTTTAGGGAGTTACTTTGTTCAGATGTCCATGGCCCTTATTTCAATAACCATCTTAAACAAGGTGGTTAAATATATCATGGCATCATATAGCATCACTTCCTTTCTGCAACTTCACTTCTGTTGCTTGGTAAGAGTTTCTGTCATCTGAAGGATGCTTCAGCGTATTGCTGAATTGTTAATTTTTTTTGTTGATGAAGGTCATCATCCTAAAATAGTAAGTTCACAGCTTTTCAAGATATTTTTCCTTTGATTTGCTTTTGTTATGCATTACAAAAGAAAAACTAGCCTTCGCCTGGTCTAAGATATCAAAGATAGGTTATTTGAGAATGAAAGCTGATGTTTCAAAATTGCTGGAAGGGCAAAAGAGAGTTAATGTGTACTCTTAACTAAACTTTCTCAGAAACAATGACCTAAAAACATCTGGAACACAGAAGTGTTCAATGATGAATATACTGTTCTTCTACAGCAATGAAGAGTTTAATTAATTTTTCAGATATTTCAAGGCACTAGAAAGATTGATTTTTCTGCACTCAAAAGTGCTCATGAAGTACTCAATTACACTAAAATCTTTCAAAAGAAATTATACTTTAGCAGAATATTGGTTTAGCATTTCAGTCTATTCAGTATCTTTTGGAGTTGTTAAGCCTTTAAAGTCTACATGCTAGTATAAAGACCTGGAAATGAATTGACAAATCTCGGGTAATTATTGAAGGAGGAAAAAGAAATTATGCAAACCTTAACATATGGGGTTGGTTTTCTTGCCTAATTTGTGGACTGCATTGAGCTTTTAAAGTTGTTGCTGTAGTAGTGTCAAATAGATTTTGTTGTATCATAAAACATTGTATTTTCCTATGGCACTGGACCAGTATTTGCTCTTAAATATTAAAAAGGAAGCAAAAAATTTGCTTCCTTGCAGAAACGTCATCACTGTTCTGTTATATGACTGCTGACTAATCATTTCATTTTATTGTTAAATATTTCCGAATTCCTTTAAATTCTGAGTAAGTGGTGATACTCTTATTTTATTTAAATCAGATAAACTTGTACTTGAAAATGGAGAAAAAGCCTAACAAGAAGGAGGAGCTGACACTAGTGAACAATGTTTTAAAACTTGCTACTAAGTTATTGAAGGTAAGAATTAAAGCACTATTACAATATTATATGTAACTAAGAAGCAGAATAGATTGCTTAATGGGTCGCTTGGGTTAATTTTTGCGGGCAACGCGGTATGTTTTGGTTTAAATCTGCTCTGTAACTCTTTCACAGCAATGCTACTTGTTCACACGCTACAGTCTTGTTATGTTGCTATCATTGTGGATTACAAATTATTACTATATACAATAAATTTTATTCTTTAAACTATATGAGCAGCCCGAGAGAAGGTACTTCAGGATGGACAGGATGATGAATGCTTGAGAAATAAATGATGCAATGTTGTTGGGTTTTTTGGAGTGTAAATATCTGGTTCTAGTAATAAGCTGCTGGGGGATTTGTGCTCTTCCACAAAAGTAATTCCTCTTAAAAACTGTCAGTGGTTACCATTTCAAATTAAAACTAGATTATCCTTGATGTCGTCTTTACTTACTGTGATAGATTAATCTTTTTGGAAGACAGAGAGAAACTGTTACGTAGGTCCATTTATAAGTGAACTAAAGGTACAGATTTCATTTAATGTAATTCAAATGTCAGCTGTGCCCTTGAACTATTTGGCAATTATTTTTTGCATGGAATTTTAGTAGAGAAGTTTTTCGCTTATGCAATAATATCCTGTTTGTCAGGGAACTATATTTGGTGAGTAGAAGGTACTTCTTCATGGTGAGAGAACATGAATTTTTTTATTACTTTCCGTTTCTAGAATTCTGCAGAAGAAAAATCATCTTTCTTTCACTCATCTGGAGCTAGAGCATGGACCTGCTTAGGGCTTTTATAGAACAACTTCTTGTTGTTAACAAAGCAGTGGTTGAGGTTCTCGGGAAGACATTTTTGATCCTAAATTGCCTCTGCTGAGTTTGTCTGTTCTTTCAGACTCACAGATCTGTCATAATTTGGGAAGCAAGTTGTTTTGTTCTTTCATTTGTCTGGGAGCTTAATTCTTGGCCCAGAAATGTCTCATTCTCCTTCAGACTAAACATTTCCTTAGTCCAAAACTTACTTAAGGGTTACTTGAATGCCAAATGAGAGTAATAAACGTAACACTTGAAAAACTTATTTTATTTTAGGTTTGGCTTTTATGAACAAATAAGATCAGTTAGATTTAGTATTCTTAATGTGTTTATACACTAAAATTAACAGTATATAACTTACAGTTGACTAAAGTAGGCTTTCAAAGAGGAAGCCAGTTCTGATACTACAAAAAAACAAACTCATGACTTGCCTCCTCACCTCTCTCGGCATGGTGTTTCAGTGCTTAACCACTTTGGCTGTTGTGAAAGCTTCAGCTTTCAGCATTTGGATCTTGTTATACATTCTGCTGTCATGGTAAAGTTCTTAAAGAGGCGCTACTGATTTGTTACTCTTGGACTCAGAAGTGAGGTAACAACAGTATTGTGATTTCTCCTTCAGGGAATCAACTTCCTCCTTTAGTCCAAGATAGAGTGGTCCCGTAGAACAGTTCCCCAGGAATGACTGGCAAATACAGAAGTGTTTTCCTCCCCCTCAGATAAACTTCCTTCAGTTCACACACCCCTCCCACCATGTTCGAGTATAGCACGACTGATACCGATTCCATGTGCAGAGATCCCTGTAAGTAGAGGGAATGGCTGGATTATCGTGCAGTAAACTTGAACCATATCTTTCAATGCCTCCATACCTTTCCGCTGCAGTCTGGAAAATTCAAGCCTCTTAAGAGAAACAATTGGAGGGGTTTGCGTATGGTGGTGCTTTAAGACCTTGCTGCCTTATTCTACCGTATGTAGAATTCTAGCCACTTACCCCATTGATTCCTGTGCAAGAAGGAGCAGTTCTTAAAATGAAGTTTAAACTCTGTTTAAACTAGTCAGTTAGAGGCTGAGATGATGGGGTATTTCTGCTAGTGTGTGTGGTCTCATCTCAAAAAATATGCAGCACTTTCATGAGAGGGCTGACAGAGTCAGGAAGAGTTCAAAGCGGACAAAGCAACAGCTTAGGTTGAGAGTTATGCTATAACGATGTGGAGAGCCTGGCTAAGTCAGTTATGAACTGTTTCTTTTGGTATAAGAATAAGGAATGGCAAAGCTTTTACGACCTGGTTTTGGAACAAACAAAAGGAAGTGTTCTCTGTGTGTCAGGTAGCAGACTTGTGCAGCTGTTGGTCAAAGGACACTGGATGCAGAAAGGTTATCTGGATTCAAGGAGAGACTGAACAAGTAGACTAGACAGATTCAGGGTATCACATGTGTTGAAATGTTTGTGTGCTGTGAGAATGTAGGTAGGGTAAGAAGCAGCTGCTGTTGGTGGCAGGATGCTGATCAACCCTTGATCTGATTCACTTCAGTCTTTTTCATGCTTTTCTCAGTGTTTGCAAAAAAACTGTTCGTGTTTTACTCTTTTCAGAAATGTGTCAACTGACATGACCTTTCCAAAGGGGACTTGACTTTTGTGGCACAAATCCCAGACCCAGGCCACCACTTAGTTACTGTGAGAATGTGCCCAAAAGTGAGATGGATTTCCAAGCCATCTAGTATGAGCTTTCAATGAGTTTTTGGTAGCTAGTGATCAATGCAATTACGTATTTCATGCCCATTAGCTAAATGGAATTGGTTTTCTTTGTTTTTTTTTTTTTAATTTGGTTTTGGATGTTTTTGATCCTTAAGCTTTTACTGAAGACTATATTATGTTGAATAGTCTTACTGTTTTCTTACTCCCAAAATTGGTAAGATGAATCCAAAATCTAAAAACTTTTTCCTTAATGGATTTCTCTGCTGTTCTCAGAATCATGCCTTTTATAGCTTTTGTATTTGCAGCAGTTTTATACCATGTTACATCTAAATGAAAAGGTTGTTCATTCTTATGTAACCTCTCTTGAAGGAAGAGTCAGAGCTCTGACATTCTTCTTTATTAAAAAAGGGTTTATAAGGCGTTGTGCAAGGCACAGGATGTAGTGCAGGGGAGGGATGAAGATTAATTTAGAGCTAGAAAATATAAATGACCAAAGCAGTGATAGTTGTTATGCTTTATATAATCCACTCATATTTTAAAACTTTTTTTATTCCTTTATTTGACATATTTGTAGGCCAGAAATGTGTGGGTGACTTCATTCACACACCAGTAACTGAAAATTGGTGAAATAGCCGTTTTGTTCAAGTTTTGTTGCAGGTTAATTTTGGCTAATTTATTTGATCTTTCCAATTAAAAAAAAAAAGTAAATTATTAGCAGTTAAATGATTATTAGTACTTTTTCCCTTCATCTTCCTTTTCTGGCTGTGTTCATCAGTAATTATTCTCAAAATTAATGGAAAGGGAAATGCATTAGGAAAGACATTTTTGTTAATTTTCTATAGTAGTGAGGTAGCCTTCTGTCACTGGAAAATCTTTTCTTTTTTTTTTTTTTCTGTTTTTTGTGGTTCTGCTGTCTGTCAGCTGTTTTAATACTGAAGGTGATTTCTGGAAAATTGTAAGGAATTCTAAAATGATGGCACCTTAGGAAAACTAGTTCTCTATTTTCCTGGCTTCATGAGCAAATTGGTAGATGCTTTAGCTGGGTAGCCTCCAATTTTTTGAAGGGTTATTTAGACATCAGTAGTCAGTTAATGTGATGGGTATTTTCTTGCTCATTGTTTTTCCTGTGCAGAAGAATAGGAGGATGTTTTACTCAACTGTGACTTGAAGACTTCTTAAGCTATCGAATATCACTCAATACATATATGAACAAAAACATCTTTGTGTAATTTTTGCTTTTAATGTCATTGTTTTGCATTACTAGGAACTGGACAGTCCCTTCAGGTTGTATGGGCTTACAATGAATCCACTGCTTTATAATATCACCCAAGTTGTTATCTTGTCAGCTGTTTCTGGTGTCATCAGTGACTTGCTTGGATTTAATCTAAAGGTAACTACTTGTTAAGCATCCTTTTTTTTCACCATGGGGTTCAGAATATTATGATAGATGGATCATACATTGCAGACTAATGTATTCTCAACTGTATTAACTAGAAGATCTATTGTTTGAAAATGGTTATGGCATTTAAGCTGTATCAGAATAGTGATGTATTTGTTCATATGCGCCAAGAGAAGAATCCAGGAAGACCTTATAGCAGCTTTCCAGTACCTAAAGGGGGCCTAAAAGAAAGCTGCAGAGGGACTTCTTACAAGGGCCTGTAGTGATAGGGCAAAGGGGAATGGCTTTAAACTGCAAGAGGGTAGAGTTAGATTAGATCCAAGGAAGAAATTCTTTACTGTGAGGGTGCTGAGGCACTGGCACAGGCTACCCAGAGAAGCTGTGGCTGCCCCAGCCCTGGCAGTGTTTCAGGCCAGGCTGGATGGGGCTTGGAGCAGCCTGGTCCAGTGGAAGGTGTCCCTGCCCATGGCTGGGGGGCAGCTGTTTTAACTCTTTTTTTTTTTTGTTTTGTTTTTTTTGTTTTTTGTTTGTTTGTTTTGGTTGTGGGGTTTTTTTGCATTTTTGTGGCTTTCTAACTTTATGTAGGACACATAATTACCAGGATTTCTTAGACATACAGACACATTCATACACATAAGTACTATACCTTATTTGACTTTTCTTTGTATCCCAGATCTGATTTCTGCCTTGAATTCCTCACTGTTGACTTTGTAGCTCCTTAAGGAATGCAAAAAGATGCAAGCTATCCTTGTCTTGCGCTGCAGTGAAGTATTATGGTAGATAGAGTATTACTGTGACCAATATTACACAGTGTCGTGTCATCGTGGCTGAAGGGCTACCTTGTTAGGCCCTACTCTCTGCCCCGCTCTGAACTGCAAACTCTGGAAGCTATTTCAAGATTCAGGTTAAGAGGCACATTCGTTTTGACAGGCTTGTAGCACGGAGCCCTTAATTCGCCACTGAGTTTGCTTACATCTGTCCATTTTTTTCCCTGTTAAACAAATGTAAAATTTATTTTGCGTATTATAGAATATGCAGCAAATGCAGTAGGAAAAAAGAAAGTGGTGGTATTGCAGTTCTGGTAAACGGAAGACTGAGTTGAAAAATAATACTGATTTACTGCTTGAACTTTTCCAGCTCTGGAAGATCAAATCTTGACAATACATAAAGAAGACGAGATAACACAGTGTTATAGAAAAGCTCATTGATTGACAAAACTGCCTCAAAGCAGCCACTGAAATCTGTATTTCAGATGCTACAACCTCTTCAAGGATGTCATTTGGAAAATTGAAGTGTTTACATCTGACTGTCTTGTGCAATCTTTGTATTTATTTCAACTTCTCACTGTTTATGTTCATTTTAGTTGACATTTATATTTTCTTTTCAAAATTACTTGTTTAGCTTTGGAAAGAGTCAGCTTTGAGAAGGGTCAAAAATTGTGTGTCTGAGAACTTCTGTTGTTAAAGTTGAAGCCAGTGCTGAACATTTTTAGTTACGGTAACACTATAAGGAAGTCATTTGATTGTTGATAATGTGGTAAAATTGCTTAGAATATTTCATTTGCACCAATCATTTATGAGGACAACATAACATCAATAGATGTTTGGTTGCAATAGAAAAGTGAGACATATACAAAAAATAAAGTACTGACAATACAGTATGACAGGTAGCATAAACGTTTTATATTAATATTAGATGCAAATGGGAACTTTTAATATTTTGAGTAATTCCAGGATCTAAACTCGTATAGGCTGCAGTTTAAATATCCTGGGATATTAATCAAGGTATTATATAACAAGTCAACAAGTGCTCTTTGATAACACTTTTATTAGAGCAATAATTGTAAATGGTTACCATGCTGTATGATATTTTGATAAAATTAAATATTGTATTTATTTGAAATACTGGGCTGTTCTGCGCAGCTCTGACTGTGCATGCTCAATATGTGCACTTTTTATTGTTACTTTTAATGAGAAACTTTATATATATACATATAAATGTATATTAATTGGAATATATTATGGTGAACTATGGAGCAGTATATATTGTATGTTGAAGCTGAGTATTTAAAGAAGCCGAAGATTTACTGGTGAAAGGAGTGCTATGAATGACTGAGCATAAGATAGATAGATGCTCTCCTCTTGTACACTATAGTATATGCCATTCATACCACATTGAAGTTTAAGAACAGCTTAACACAGAAAAGTTCCTCTGGTGAGCAGCAGAGCTCATGAAGCCTGGTAGTCAGCAGATTTGTGTCTTCAGATAACCTGCTCTCCTCCTGTTCCTCCCCAGCAGGTGTCATTCCCCAGCGCTTTCCTGGCTGGGGTTTCCCAGCTCTCCCTCTGCCTTCTGTCCCCTGCCTCCCACACGGACCAGTCATATTGACTCATGGTTCTTCAGCGTGACAAAAATTGATGTTCACCCATGTAGACTTAAGTTACCTGGAACAAACTTCCCATCTACAAATTATGTGGGAGGATTAATATCACCAGGTGCAAGTATTCTTACATTTTGTGGTTCCAAAATAGTGTCTTCATATTGAAAAATGACAAGTAAGTAGATGACAAGAGTCTGGACATTGCACTACGCTTGCTAATCTTCAGAATCTTGAAAGATTTGAAGTAATGTACCTTAAACTTATGTGGTATAAAAATATTTTTATATATAAAGCAACACAAACAAGCATTTTGTATTTTATTTGCCTCTGTACTAACGTTTAATAATGACCAAAGTGCATTCTGGTTTTTGAAAGAATGTATTACTGGAGCTTTAAGAACATACTGTATTTAGTTTCTCATATGAAAACTTCAGCTGCATCTGATCTGTTTCTTCTTTCTCTGTTGTTTGATGTTGGGATTGTTTTTAAAAATCAAGTACATTTTATATACAGTTTTTTCCAAATTATGGTATAGACATACACAGAACTTAATTTTGCACAAAATGTATTTTAAGAAAAAAAAAGTACAGCAGGAGTTCTATGGGTGATAAAAGATAAAGCTATTGCTTTTTACAGCTTGTCACTATTACAGAACCATTCTTTGCTCTAGAATGGAATTACTTTTAGAAATGTAAAATGCTGAATATATGGCTTTTGTTACCTAAAAAAAAAAAAAAAAGAAGAAAAAAAAAAAGAGGGGGGAGGGAAAACATTGCGGTTTTGGTCAGAGGTGAAATTAGTTTAACCACGTATACCTCAGCAACTAGCACTGTGCTGGATTGTTGCACTAACAAGTGGCAGCTTGGGGAGAGTAAAAGATTCACAAAATGAAATTAAAAATAATAAACCCCAGTATTTCCTACTATTAGGTATATTCATTATGTTAAAAATGGAAGAGGTTTATTTTCCATCCCTCAGGGTGGAAAACCCAGTATGAGAATAGAGGCAAGTAGAAATATGGCAGATCTTGTGTGTTAACTGTAATTTTTTGCCACCTGTTTTGTAACTGAAAGTGTGATCAGGCTTGGAATAAAGCTTTCTATGGTTGATGGTAAAAAAGAAGAAAAAACAATGGGTCAGATATGTCTTTTAGTAATATCCAGCATATTTCTGAGTCTGCCTGTTTTGATTTAAATCCATATATTCGATTTAGATTAAATTAAAGCATATTTGGTAGACAAATCCTGCACATGGAATGCAAATGATGGTTGTCAAAATTGCACTTCATTGCAAGAACACAAACTTTCAGACACATTTAGTTATGCGAAGTAGTTTAATCTTATTGACTACTGAACATGTGGCTTCTAAATAACTGTTTCTATTGGAAAAATATTGAAACGGAATTTAGTTCTATTTTACCAGGATTTAAGGGATTAATTTCAATCATCATTTTGGCTGTTTCTGTTTTGTTATGTCACAAGAAATACTTCCGTGTAAAAATCAAAATACAAGCAAACTAAAGTACATATTGAAATTAAAGTTAAATGCTTCAATAACATGTTACGGAATATTTGGACAGAATTAATGTGTGATAACATGTATTAGCTATTTGTTTACTGATTAGTGAAATAGTTTCTAACAGAAAACTGTTCCATTAATGGCTTTCAAACACCCTTTTTTATTAGCTTCATTTTGGCTTTCCCACAGCGTATTCTTTGGACTTTATAAACAGGTTTGGCCAGTGTTATCCCCAGGACTGACCTGGCAGTAGGTTACACTCCACACTTGCGTTCATTTGCTCACTTCCTAAACTTACTCTAAATGTAGGCTATTTACAGTTTAAAATTTGTTTTGATGGTCATGGAAGACACTACATGTATTAAGAAATTAATAGCTCCTGAGAGCCATCCATCTCTAGGTGATACCTCAGTGTGCCAGAATTCTTAGACGTTGCCAGAAAATGTTATGCACAGTGCAAGTTTCCGCAGTCCATACCCCATCTGTGTCTGAGTACCTGCCGAAATAGTTATGGAGCTGAAGATGATGGGATCTGACCGATGTGTGGCTGCTTGCTGGCTTGCTTCAGATCATGGGCCATTTTTTCCAGTCCTGATAGTCTCAAACCCATCCCGTCCAACAGAAAAGCGTACCTGGAACTGAAGCGGCTGTGGGTGATCAGGCATGAATTCAGCACGTGCTGAATGTGGCCTCTGTCTTACACCGATGGTTGTGATTGGGAAATCTTGGTACCTCCTACAGAGAGTTGTATTTCTACAGCTCATAGCATGGAGCTAAATTTACATGTATCCTCCCGAGTGCCACGTTTGGAATCTGAAGGGGTGCAAGACCTTTCAGGAAACCGAAGAAGTGAATTTTAAGAGGTTTTGTCGGTGTGCTGCTTGCTTGATATATGATTGCAAACCTATTTGTAAACCTGCTATCTCTGGTAGGCTCCAGTGAGCCATCCAATGTGTAGATTACGTGTATTGAAAAAAAAAATAACTTACAGCTCTTTTCATGTTATCTTCTGTGGATAGGATATTTAAAACCCTTTGGGTGGATATAAAATTTAGTAACTTCCAAAAGCTTCCGTGGATTGCGAGCACATTTCATTCTAGGTAGTGCTTATTACTGGTTCAGATTTCAGAGATCGATCTTTGGCATCCAGCAGTATGTACTAGAGAGACATTTTTTCTCTCTTTCTAAAGATGGTGATGGTGGGCTGATGCTGCTGTCTACTGGATACTTCAAGCCCAAAGGCATCCAGCTTACCTGTTGGAGGGGAAGGGAGGAAGGCGGCTGTTGGTAGTGCTGGTATACCCGCTGCTGCCTCCCTAAGTTGACTTTCGTTACCAGTTTCTCAAGCAGTGAATTTGCTGCAACATGAGAGAGAACTGAAGGAAAAGGAATACATGATACTTTTTTCTTGGTCCACAGAGCAATCTCTTTTTTTTTTATTGCATGACTGCACAAAATATATCTGTATTGGTACAGGAGATGGGAAGCAAATCTTTTAGTCATAAATAGCAACTGACAAACTCTATGGGGAAGGCAGTCTTCTTCCAATGCCATTACTTGCAAGATAGCAGAGGAAATAGTCTTCGGAAGGTACCCATGTTGTTTGGGTGGGTTTTTTGGTTTTTTTGTATTTTGTTTGGTGTGTTTGTGTGTGTGTGTGTGTGTGTGTGTGTGTGTGTTGTTGGTTTTGGGTGGGTTTTTTTTTAAAACAACAAAAACCAAAACAGCAATACACAAAGAACCTAAAACAGTCTTCACTTGGTCTTTGCCTTTCTTGTCAAATGCTGTCTTCTTACCTCGTCAGTCTTAAAAAAACTAATCAGGCCTTGCTGGGGTGTTTGGATCCTGCTTTGCTGACACTCTTCCTGAAAATCACCACCTTCTAGTCATCTGTGGTGGATGGAGCCTGGAGATGTCTTCTGAAGTTCCTGTATAAGGTATGCTCAGCCAGGGGGTGATTTTGGCAATTCTGCTGGGCCTTGGGGAATGTCTGGCCCAGGAGTCAAAAAGAGTGCTGCAAAACATCTGGAAGATTTCTGTACCACCCATATTCATGGCTTGGTTGATAGAGGTGTTTGTGGTAATACCTGTCAGCTCCACTCACCGTATCTGCTCGTATTGCCTTGCTAGTTGAGCAGGTAGACCCCACCGGTGCAGCACCCAAACAATTTTTCTGGGAAGGGGGAAATGTCCAAGGCTGCAACGGGGCAGTTTGTGAGGAGGATAACAGGAAGGGAAGGGAGTGTGATTTCTCCGTTATCTGGACCTACTGCACCCTGCCCCACTTCTGGTGACAAGTCTGCTGTCAGAGTTGGATATCTGCATTATGAAATATAAGCTGTGAGCCCAGCATTGCCTGGGGCTTGGCAGGGAGGGATTTCCTCCTTATTGCCTCAAGCAGCCAGTCACTGCTAACCTTGAATTTGGCATGTGGTGCTTGTTCTCTAGAAGTACAGGCAGCTTTGAGAAGGGCCTTCTCTGTTAGGGACTCCAGGATCTTCCTCGTAGTTTGTTGCTAGTTCTCTTGATTAGGATTGAGGCAGAACTTGCAGTGAGTGGCAATGGGCAGTTCAGTGGCAGTAACACAAAACTACAGAAATCACCGAGGAGGCTGCAGCTGTCGGTCTGATCCTTGTCACTTAGTCTTACTGTGGATTCAAGATGGTTATCTTGCAGGCTGAAGACGCTTGTCAACCTGTGGCTGTGGATCCTGTGGCTTACCCAAGTCATCTTGGGGAGGATAAATCGTGTGGAAAGATCTGTTGTAGTGGTAGAAGATCCCCATGGCCTGCAACCAGTCTCAAAGCTGGTCAGCTACTGCCACCGAGTGTTTGTCCTCTTGGTCATTTTGATCCTCACAAATACTGTACCCCACGGACTTCAATAGGTATGGGCAACTACAGTAGTCTTGAGGATGCTGTAGTCTATTCCTTGGTACAGGGGATGTTCCGGTGAAGGAAAACTTCTCACCCATCTTCTGGCTGTATCAGTAGTTGAATCTGCTTCTCCAGCCTGAGGCCAGCGCCCTGCAGAGAGCTCTGCCTGGGGCCGGTGGGGGAGCACACTGCTACCTCCACAGCAGCCTGGACGCGTGGCCGGCTGTTCTGCACTTCAGCTGATGCTCCATCAGGTTTAAGGCAGACAGGGCTTTCTGGCCCCTAAGGTCTTGCTTAAGGTCTGGCCCTAAGGTCTGGCAGGTCTTGCTTTAGTGCTATCGTACCAAAGATGCGACGGAATTTTATCTAAGCAGGTATGTAAGACCATGGATTTTAATTGTTATATCTTAATGTAAAAGCTTGGGTGAGAATCTAAGTCCCATCTTGGTTTCACCAGGTGAAAACTTGCAGCATGGCAACAGGATTAAATGGGAAAGGGCAAAGACAACCATGTGGCTGATGCCGGCTGCATTAACTGTCAGGTTGCCAGTATGAGCTCATCATATCACCTTGAGAACTTCCCACTGTTAACTTTGGTACACGTCCTTACGGAATGGTGTAATTATTCAAGGACAAAATATATGTATAGAGTTAGTTTAGGTTAAATGTTGAAGAGTAAATATGTTACACCAACATGTTAAAAATAACTCTCCCAAAGCATTACTATGAAATAATACAAAATTAATTTTAAAAAAATTATATTGTTACCTTTTTCTTCCCTGTTCTTTTTCACTTTTTAAGCATTTTATGTTTGAGCTGACACTTGCCATCTTTAAACAAAATTTCAGAAATCTGAAATTGCCGCAGATTGGGTTTCATGTTAAAAAGTCAATTCTCTGGGCTGTAAGCAATGCCACGTCTGCTATCAGTAATGGGATTCTCCGGAGAGAGAAATCGTAATTTTCTTTTCGTTTCTAGCTTTTGAGCGAGGAAGCTACAACCTTCAGTATGGACACAAGCACCACTGATAAAATAAACAGCAGTGATTGCTGGGGAGATTCAATTTTTCCAGTACAAGTTTGTCTAAGTTTATTATCTGGAGTAAGAGATGAGGTCATGCTGCAGAAAGATGTATTCTTTTTACTTTTGTTTTGTCCTATGTTTGACTAATGCATTCGAGCAAAAGAAAGCACATGCCGATTAGGGACAGGCTTCCAAAATTATTGCATTTGTTACTCATTTAATTTATTACTTTAGTCTTTATGTTTAAAAATTACAGTACTTCATGTTTAGGCATGCTCGTGTTCTTGAACGCTCACCCACCTGACTTTTTGCTTCTAGCCCTTACTTACAAACAGCTCCTGCCCCCTGAGTATGGTCTTACTGGTAATTAAATTTATCAGGGATTAGGTGGCTGCCTCCTGACCATATCACGATCCAAGCCCAAGCTTCTAGACATGTGGTTGTAAGTTAAATCTTTTGCTTTTGCTCTATCTCATGCATGTGAATGAATGGGAAGTGAATTACTTGGCTAATTAAAAAATGTCGTTAAACACATGGAACCTAAGTGGTAGATGGCATTAAAACAGTGAATTTTGGGGAAACAGTAGTTTTCCTTTAGCATATTAAGGAGTGCTCTAATATTTCATTAACCCATCTCTACAGTAGTGTTGATTGGGGTCAAAGACCACTAAACCAGCTTAGGGATTAGGGTTTGACCCTGGTGAGGTGGTTCTCCAACAGCTCTGCATGCCCTGCTCACCACACCTGTGGCCATGGTCATATGCTTTGCATAGGGTCCGTTGGTCCGAGCTTCATCTGTCTGTAAGTTAGATGCTGAATTGACCCAGGGCTTCCTTTGCAGTCACTAGAAACACACATTTACCTTCAGAGGAGGGTTCATTCAGCTGATCGTTGACACTAATTTTAGTGATCCTTTGGCATATTTCTCTTGAGTGTAAAAGGGAAATAGTGTGGATAATTCTGAATCAGATGGGAAACTTTTAGCCAACTAAATTAAGGCAGATTAATTGTACTTGGCTGTTTGTTCTGCAGTGAGGCCTTCAGTGTTTGCAGCTGTGTAATTTGTTCAGCTGCCACTTTTTTTTTTTATTATTTTATTGGTTTGTTCTTAGATAAAAAGATGACCAAACGTGAATTCCAAAATCCTACACCAGCGGTCAGAGCTGCGGTGCTGGGGGTGGTGAGCTGCCCACCTCTGCCCAGCCTCTGCTCCACAGCCTGGAGACAGCACAGCGTGGGCATAGGAACAGCACCAAGCAGACACAGCCAGCACTGGGATAGCACACAGGTGACCCAAAGAGATCTGTTTCTTTATTACTAAAATGCGTAATGTGAAGGTTGGGTAAGATCAGCTCTAAGCTTGACCCACTCATGGGGAAACACTGCTCCAGTTTGCAGGGAGCTGTAGGGGTGACGCTGCTTTCATTCTTGGCCTGTTACACTGAAAATCCTTTATGGCAATGCTGCTGCCAGATGTATAGATGGGATGTCATCGAGCTCTGAAACCTATCCAGAAACACAGAGCCCTCCCTGCTTGGCAAAGCTCCTCTGTGCAGAGCAGACACTGTGATGTGCATCCTCCGAGCAGCTGGAATCGAGGGTACCCTGTGCTCAGAGGAGCAGAGGTGGCAGAGACAAGGCTTTCCGTATGTCTCCTGTGTTATCTTCGGGCTGTAGTTTTTCAGCTAAGTCAAAGATACTCCTAGCAGGCCTCCACTGGCTGGCCAAATGATGTTTGCAGGGCAGATAAAAATAGTACAAAAAAATCTCCAGCTTGCAGAGGGGGAACCACTGACATTTCACCCCTGTCCTCCAGCAAGGTGTTCTGGTTCCAGTCTTTTGTAAACCCATGATGTGAAGCTGGGCTGCTTCTAAGTGTATTTGGGAAGTTCTGGCCTATGTGGATGGCAGAAATAACTGCAATGGCCACCGGAGGCTGGCACTGGGGCCCTGTTTCTGCACCAGGCTGTGGCCCTGGCACTTGGTGCTGTTGCTGTGCAGGCACACACACAGCGGGAAGAGCAAAGTACAGTCTTTAACCTGCATTTCTCGCCTCTCCTTTGCTCATCGTCTTTTAGAGTAATAGCTCTTGATAGCAGATATCTGGCACTGAATATAATGAGGTGAACCTATCCCTAGTCTTACGAATGTGATTGCTACCGTGGGGCGAGGTCTCAGGTTGTCTTTTGACTTCTGTGCTGTTGAGGGGTCTGGCGGTTCATGGCTCTTGCTAGTTTGTGCTGTGACTTGTTTTCTCTGCTGATGAAGCTGGCTTAAGCAATCCCTGCCTTCCCTGAGTGCAGCTGCATGTTTTTGCTGCCATGCTGTTTGCTGCTGCAACCCAGTTGTGGTTTTCTTGTAACGTGATTTATTTCAGTGGCGGTTATACCACGAGCGTTGGTACCGATACAGCGGCATGAGCAATGCACTGCGGTAAGGGGGTGGAAACTTGAAGCTGGCTTTTTGGCTGAAGAAAGCTATTGTGTAGCTACAAACAATAGCGATTACTGCCGTCAACCTTGGAATAAATAGGAGCCACTGAAGCTGTTGAAATGGGATTAAATCCCATTGTGTATAGAGTGGAATTAATACAGTGAATGCAAATAATGTAGATGGCCAACAATTTTGGCCTTGAGGTGACATAATGCTGCAGTTAAAGGCCGCCAGTATTTCCTATTCTTCTTTTCCTGCACATGGGCATATTGTGCATTTCAATTGCACCACAAATCCTGGCTTTCTGGATAAAAAATTAGAAATTCAAATTACACAAAAGAACGATTGTGAAATGATTGTTATAACTTGGAGGAAGCAACAGATGTTTCACTTGTTGCTGGAACTCTCTGAAGAACAACTAATTTTCCAAGCATATCGAGTACAGCTACTGTACATGCTAATCAGAAACATTTTTCTCTGTGCGGCAGTGTAATGGTATTCCTCAAAATGTTCTTTGTGTTAGCTTAATAATGCACAGCCAAAGGATGCACTACTGGGACCAGCATAGCAGGTTTTGCCACTACCTTTATATTTTATTTCTTTCAAATTCTAGTCACTGGGCCAGTAACCTTTCTTGAAATAAAAGGCAAAACAGTTTATTAATGCTTGAAAATAACATTAAAAAACCCCAAGACCCGGCTGTTAAAAAAAAAATAATTCAAAAATCTATGGTTTTACTGAAGATAAGGTTGATGCCTTGTTAAAGTTACTACTGATAACACAGATGTAACACCAGGAGCTCACAGGTGGGGAATATACTGAGAACCACAATGCTTTTTTCTCCAGATCTGATCTTTTGGACCAACTCCTTCTAACAACATCTGTGACTTTCACTCATCAAGATACCAGCCCTGCTCTACAAAACTAATAGCTATCATTGCAGTACAAGCAAATGATGTAGATTAGATAGCTTGGATTGTAGTTGTGGAACTGAACATTTAAAAATTTCTACTGACCTTAGATGTGGACAGACTGGAGAGGATCCAAAGGAGGGCCAGAAAGATGATCAAACCACTATCTGAACCTGCCCTATGAGGAAAGACTAAAGGAGTTAGGTCTCCTCTCCCTGGAGAAGAGAAGGCTCCAGAGGACCTCATCACAGTATTCCAGTACTTAAATGGCAGCTACGAAGGCGATGGATATTCTCTCTTCACCACGAGCCACATGGAGAAGACAAGGGGCAATGGGTACCAATTGCCTCTTTCAGCCACAGAAGATTTCCTTGCATACACAGATCTATGTTCTAAAAATGCAGACTTTCATTGTATCAGAATACAAAGTAAACCAAACGACAGTTGGGCGGAAAGGGACCTAATGAAGTTACGCAAAGGCAAGTGCAGGGTCCTGCGCCTGGGGAGGAATAACCCTGTGCCACAGGGCTAGAGGCTGACCTGCTGGGAGGCAGCTCTGTGGAGAAGGACCTGGGAGCCCCGGTGGGCAACAAGTTGCCATGAGCCAGCAGTGTGCCCTGGTGGCCAAGGAGGCCAATGGGTCCTGGGGGGCATCAGGAGGAGCGTGGCCAGCAGGGCGAGGGAGGGGATCTCCCCCTCTGCTCTGCCCTGGTGAGGCTGCACCTGGAGTGCTGTGTCCGGTGCTGGGCTCCCCAGTTACAGAGAGACAGGGAGCTACTGGGGAGGGGCCAGCACAGGGCTGTGAAGAGGACAAAGGGGCTGGAGCATCTCCCTGATGAGGAAAGGCTGAGGGAGCTGGGCCTGTTTAGCCTGGAGAAGAGAAGACTGAGAGGGGATCTTATCCATGCATACAAATGCCTTAATGGCGAGTGCCAAGAGGACGGGGCCAGGCTTTTTTCAGCGGTGCCCTGTGACAGGACAAGGGGCAACGGACACAAACTGCAGCACAGGGAGTTCCATGTGAATGTGAGGAAAAGCATCTTTACTGTGACAGAGCACTGGCACAGGCCGCTCAGAGAGGCTGTGGGTCTTCTTCTCTGGAGACATTCAAAACCCACCTGGATGTGACTGTGCAGCCTGCTCTGGGAGGAGCTGCTTTAGCAGGGGCTGGACTAGATGATCTCCAGAGGCCCCTTCCAACCCTGACCATTCTGTGATTCTGTGATAAAAAACAAGTAAGACTACAGGACTGTTAATTCCCTGTGATGCTCCTTATCAAATGCAATTATTATTTGAGAAAATATTTCCAGAGCCTTTGGGATGTAGTTGTGAGCATAAGCCCAGACAAGACGCTGCTCTGACTGGGACTGCTACTGGCTGTGTGCAAGGCATTCCGAGGTTATTCAGAGTCTACAGAGTTATCATCCGGGAGCACCATTTCTTCTCATTGTTTAGGATTGTTCTGTGCTGTACTAATATACTTTATTTAATACCAGCAGCAAGATTATCTGGTGAACATGCCTGTGATACCACTGTTTTCTGTTGACGTGGCAGAGGAAAAAATCTTAGAATTACAATCAGGCTGAAGCATTTATAGAAAATTTTTGCTTGAATGTACATTGGAGTCCTGCCTTTTTCACTTAAGATGTCAGTTAGATTTAAGCAGCAGTAAGTTACTGAATCTTTGACTACAGGCAACTACTGTGTCTCTAAACTTTAGTGGCTATGATTTTGCAAATAGTTTAAAAGAGCTTCAATATGATCAAACTGAAAAGATCAGAGATACCCTGTGTGCAAGTGTCCACAGCCTGATTTACATCAGGATGCCCTAATGTTTGACAGCTGTTCAGGTGAGTGTTGTATCAGACAGTGGTAAATATACAAGATTGTACAGGCTATTTAGATGCGCCACTCATTAATCTGTGGATTTTTTCCAATATATTTAGAAATTTTGAGAATCCACACTCTCCTTTGAATTAACCATCATCAGCTGACAATTTTCTTTTAAGATTTGCAGGAGATGCTGGCTTTGTGATGGATGTGATGGTATCTTGTTTATGTGTGAATGGACTTGGGAGCAAAGAGAGAGGAATTGTGACCTGGTTGGGAGGAGCAATCAGATTGCTGAGACATGGGGAAGGAGAGCAGTGTGTGCTAGGTGCACAGAGGGAGAGGAAAGACATGGGACAAGACCAAGCATGACCAGCTAGGATCTTGAGGAGAACATGTTTTCCCTAGAGAAAGATGGCATTGCCTTTTTAGTTCAAGGCCGAGTACATGGAAAACTGATGGGTTTTACATGCATGTAGTTTCTGCGTGGTGTAGGGAGGCATAGGAGAGAAAAGATGTCAAGCTGAATGGAGCACAGGTGGTTTCCTTTGAGTCCTGGTGACCAGGATTTCTTCCTGTGTTTCACAGGTGGTAGGAGGAGAGGGGGATGTCTCTCCCTCAGTCTTTTCTCCATGCAAGGCTGAGGTGGCTGCCGTGCACTCCTGGGCCTGGGTGATAGGAAATCGTAGAACCAGAGAATATCTCAAGTTGGAAGGGACCCATGTGGGTCATCAAATCCGACTCCCTGCTCCTTGCAGCACGATCTAAAACTAAACAATATGACTTCGAGCATTGTCCAGATGCTCCTTGAACTCTGACTTGCTTGGTGCCATGACCGCTTTCCTGGGGAGCCTGTTCCAGTGACCAACCACCCTCTCAGTGAAGAACCTTTTCCTGTTGTCCAAACTGAACTTCCACTGACGCAGCTTCATTCCGTTTCCCTGTGTCCTACCACTGCTCACCAGGGAGAGGACATCAGCACCTCCTCCTCCCCTGCCCGCCTTGAGGAAGGTGCAGACTGCCGTGAGGGCACCCCTCAGCCTTCTCTTCTCCGAGCTGAACAGACCAAGTGACCTCAGTCGCCCCTCCTGAGTCTGGCCCTCGAGACCTTTCACCTGGTCGCCCTCCTCTGGACATGCTCTAATAGTTTGATGTCCTTATACTGACACTGGGTGCCCAAAACTGCACCCAGTACTCGAGGCGGGGCCACACCAGTGCAGCAGAGTGGGACAGTCACCCTTGACCAGCCGGCTGTGCTGTGCTTGATGCCGCCCAGGACACAGCTGGCCCTTTTGGCTGCCAGGGCACGCTGCTGACTCATAGTCAACTTGCCACCCACCCAGACCCCTGCATCGCTTTCCCTGGTCCCAGGGCTCTAGCAGTCAGGGAGAGCTCACGTGGCTACAAGCACAGAGAAGGTACCAAGTAGACAGCTGGTATTTGTTTTAAAAACAACCCTGGAATGCTCCACCCTCTCGTTAGTGTATTAGAGAGATATGGGCAGCATTTCTTGCTTTTTTCTATTTGCAGCGTTAGCAGTAGTACATCTCCGGGTACTTGTGCCATGTACTAAAACATATGGCAAATTACTTGCCCATATGGGTTCGAAGAGCTATGTGTGTTCGGCAAGATTACACCCCAGAACAATCAGAAGACGAGCTTTGCATTCCAAGCTGGAGAGCACAGCAATCATCTCACATTGTCTAGACTTTCCTCTCTCTGTCATTTTTACATATTTTGCAGCGATTACATTCATTTCCTTTGGCTTCCTTTCTGCCAAGATCCATCTGCAACTTAGAATAGGTTAAGATAGCTTTTCATATTCATGGTATTAGTCACTGAGCATATTTGGAGCAAGCCCTTCTGATGCTCCCATCCATTTTTGTTATACTAAATTACTCCCGTTCTGGGAGGGTGAAGGAAACTGTTGTTTGGGGTTTTTTTATTTTTGGGGGGGTTTACTTATCGATGCAGATATAAATGAAATGAAAAAAAAAAATCATAAAGCCAATGTTTTAAAATGATTAATCTCATTTTTTCTTAGAAGATATATTATCAGACAGATATGATAGAGAAAACTCATTACTTTGGCTGTAAAAATGTATTAATTAAAGGACTGTGACACAACAAAAAATGAAGACAAACTTATTACAGAGTAATTTTCATTAGAAATTAATGAAAGTGCAGTTCTTAACTAGGGGCTAATATTCCCCATTCTAGTTTGCTGATGTTGATGGGATTTTAAATGGCTTGTGACAAGTTTGAATAATATTGCATACATTAGCAAGCTGTCCATCACCATGCGAGGAAGAGTGCTTAGGTAACAGTGAGACCTCCAAACATGAGGAAAGGCTGGAAGGTAGACCTTAATCAAAACCTCCAGGTTCCTTGTGTTTTCTCAGCTAAAGGGAATATTCTCTTACCTGAATTGAGTTGTACTTTCCTTTAGCCTTGGGCTGAAGCTAAAAACCTTGCTCTCAGTCACTGCTTCCCAAAGTAGGCAGCAAGGAAAATTTGCCTTTAAGGTATTACTGCCTTAGGGTTTGGGTCCCAATTTATCAAGCAGACGGTTTTTGGTGTAGGCAGGAGCTTGGTGGTTATCCATGTTCGAGGGAGCAGTAAGCCGCTGCACAGGTGCTACGGAGCATGCAGCTCACCTGTGTGCACCCCTCTCCCCAAATTCTTCATGTGTGTAGCCCTCTCCTTGAGCTGGGAATCTGGAATTCATCTGGTTTTGCTCATGCAGTTAACATAAGTAGCTTTCTGTGCAGGTAGTTTGCTTTCTTCTTTCAGCTGTTGTGAAATTCCAGTCTGGCATGAGACTTGGGAAGCTGCTGTGGTTTGAGGGGTGCTTGGGGTCACCAGAGCACTTGCTGCAGTCCCCCAGTTTCTGCAGGGCTTTGCACTGCCCTTCTCTGTGTCCCTGATGCTGCCCCAAAGTATTACGCACTGCCACCCTCGTGCCTGCTCTGTCCCGTGAACACAAATGTGATACCCATCTGTGTATAGCTTTTTCCTCCTTAATTTTAGAATTACTGTTTTCTGCTATTTTACCAGAATAGGTGTCTATGCATATTGCAAACCTATACTTATGCCCCAGCCTGACTCTGGCAGAACTACAGAATAACTATTTTCTCATTTATAGCCACGTAAGGATGCCAGACCCCTAAAGCGTTGGCTGTTTCAATTGTGATTAAGCGATGAATAGTAGATAAGATTTTTCTCTGCAGATCACTGCCGTAATTTGCACGCAGGGATGGTCTTCATCCTGTACTGTAGTGCCAGGGCTTTGCCCTAGCTCAGCCCAGTGTCCCTCAGCCCAGCTGGGGTGCTGAACTGCTCTGCTCCATCCTGCCTGCAGATGGGGACTGAAAACTACATTTTGAAGGCACAGATACTCTGAGTGCTGCAGCTCGCTTCCAGAAGGCAATTACTCATCCCCTGCAAGCCAGGCTCTGCCTCCTCCTGAGACTTGCATTTCTTGAAGAGGGGTGCACAGTATTTAAAGCGCAGCAGTCCTTCCCCTTCAGTTGACTTCCCAGGTCCCCTGCTGAAAAACAGAAGGAACCTGAAGAACCAACAATGGATATAATTTATCAGTGCAGATGGCCGTAAGAAATTGGTTCAAACCTCTGTGACTGCATACAAATATACACGCACATATATGCATTTAGTATGCCCTCTTTTACAGACAATGCTAAATAGAAATTTTTCAAATAGAAGATGGTAGATAAACAAAACCATGGCCGAAGTGTCTCTCATGTTACCTATGCTGGGGCGCAAAGCAGCAGGGAAAGGCAGCTTGGCAAGCCTGCATTTGATTCTCTGGGAATGGGTTATTTGGACTGCAGATGATCCAGCTTGCCTTTGTTACACTGATAATCAGGAATGGGTGCTGTGCATCGCTCTGCTTAGCTGAGGCATAGTGCTGTGTGACTGTGGTTACACATATTCCCAGACCAGTTTAGCTTTGGGGATAATGTGGCAATGCATGGCCCAGCACCTCGGTGGCTCTGCCTGGAGGTGTCCTGGTTCCACTGTGGCAGGCCAGAGCAGTCCTGAAGCACCCAGCACTCCTGCAGTGCTTGTTTCGCTTTGGATGGAGCAAATCTAGACATTTGCATTCCAGAACATGCTGAAATCTTCCATGATATGTAAGAATTACTTGTCATTTTGGAGAGAACTGAACCAGGGGACTCAGCACCAGCTCTCTGGCTTTTATGTTCCTTGTAAAAGGCTTGAAGTGCTCGAGTAGCCCAGTACTCTGCTGGGGGTGCTTCCCCCTGTGCTAGAATAAACTGGGCATAACAGACAATTTATCTTCCAGGTGTTATATGAAATTCTGTCTACTCTGAAATCAGAGGTTTATGTTTGATTTCAGTGGAGCCAAGCTTTCATTTTTATTTCATGGGGAGTTTGCTCTGATTTATATGATTAAAAGTTTTATAAAACTTATTATTCTTGTAAGGATACAATTTTTGCCCCTTTAGAAGCTTCCTAAGCATGGAGGGACAGGCATACTCACAAATTGTATCTCTAAGGTGAAGGTGGTTTTGTGGCTGTAAGCAGTATATTGATAAACAGGGAGAAAACCATGACAGGCTGGTGTTGTGTATCGGGTCTGGCTGAGCCCCACAGCAGCCCCCGCAGCGCCGTGCTCTGTACTGGTAGCTGGAACAGCGGTGCTAACACACCAGGGTTCTGGCTGCTGCTGAGCAGGGCTTGCACAGCACCAAGGCTGCCTCTCCAGCCTTCCCCCCCTCGGCACCAGGATGGGGGTGGGAAAGATCTTGGGAGGGGACACAGCCAGGACAGATGGCCCAGAGTGACCACCGGGATATTCCATACCATATAACGTCTGCTTAGATATGAAAGCTAAGAGAAAGGAGGCGGGGGGGGCACTCGTTATTTATGATGTTTGTCTTCCAGAGCAACCGCTACGTGTACTGAAGCCCTGCTTCCCGGGAAGTGGCCGAATACAACCTGTTGATGGGAGGTAGGGAAGTAGAAAAATCTTCTGTTTTCCCTTGCTCCCACACGTGCAACTTTTGCTATTGCTTCATTAAACTGGCTTCATCTTACCCACCAGTTTTTTTTCATCTTAGTTTTGGAGCCGGCTGGCACGTGCTGGCGGGCAGGGGGGGCTGCAGGCACCTGTGCACAACGGCCACACCTGGCCCCCATACCCAAACCTGCTGCACCAACTCAGTACAGTAATTGAATAAAAAATATAAATATATTTATATAAATATAAAATATAAAATCAGACGCATACAAGCCTTTTTTGTGTTCATGCTATAGACAACCCCAGAAGGAGCAATGAACCTTTGCTTCAGCTTCCACAAAGCTGCTGCTGGATGGTGTCGTCAGGGTGCTGCAGCTGCCCTGAGGTTCCTTACGAGCATGGAAACCCCATGTTCATCATCGGTTCTCTAAGGTTTGTGACTCCTGGCTTTACGATACACCGCATGTACTTGTATTGCAGGATGTAGGTCTCTGAACTCTGGTGGTGTCAATAGTTCTTGTTCCAGAGGAATAACATTACGGCAGAGCCCTGCAGGGACACAGAGTGCCACCGCTCATCCCACAGGATGGTGCTCATGAATGTCGATCTTGTGACTCGCCCCAGATTCTCTTCCTTCCCTTTCTGTCTCTTTGGTGTCTGAGTTCCCACCTGCATCACCTGTGCTGGGCTGCACAAGCTTTACAATGTATTTTGTTAAATATTAAAACCTTTTCCATCACTTTGTTAGCTTTGACAGGTTCCTGAGAGACTGAATTTCCAAAGCATTTTTTGTTGAACAGCCCAAACTTTCAGTCCCAGCAGTCCCTCCAATTTGTAGTCTCACTCCACCAGCAGTTACAGCCTTTGATCGTCAAAATTTCTATTATGCTACTTGATTAAAGGTATTCAGAACTCAAGGTGAGAGCAGACAGAGATTTATATTTGAAGTGATTTATTAACCCGCTGTAATTTAAGGTCATGCTAGTTTCAGAATATTGTTAGTCCTTAACTTCTGTCTTTCTTTGTGCTATCCACTAATAGACAACTAACGTTAGTTTAATTCAAAGGGGTTTTGCTTCCTCGGAGGAAATATTAGAAGGAAATAAAAATTCTAGTTCGTAAAAGGGATTAGAAAAAAAAGGTCCTTTTGAATTCCTGTTCTCAAAATCCCTAGGCTACAAACACAACTGATTAAGATACCACCTAGGTAAGAAATAAAAAATTACCTCTGGTGTGTCCCAACTCGTACACCACCCTTCGTGTCACCTGCTTAGTAGCAACAGTTTCAAACTGAGCCATGAATGGTGCAAATATATTGTAGCTACAGTCATTGCTTGGTAGTGCTACCATCTCCTTTTTCGTACGATTTGAATAGTCCTGGATGGGTTAATTCTAGAATAGACAAACATAGTTCAGCTACAGTGCTCAGCATATACTGACTGTAATATCCCACTCTTCCAGCAGCGCCACTGTATGGTGCAGGAGAGAGGGAAGTTTTAATTACTTTGTCTGTTAACCATCCCTCAGTCATCCTTCAGAAAACTGAGGAGTATCTTGGGATTCAGGCATGGTACAGACAGTGCTCACTAAGCACTCTCACTTCATTGTTTTCATATGGGTCACCTTTTATTTCCTTGAGAATGGAATAACCGTGTGATATGCATAAATACAAGTACATGATTAACCTAAGAAAAATAGTCGAATGCAAAATTCAGGTTTCATGATGGAAAACCAAAATGATCCCAGTACAAGAGAGCTTCAGGCCTGAATATACCTACAGACTTTACTGGTAAAACTCTCGACTGAGCAGAGCTGCTGGTGCAACTGTTGGGATGTGGTTTTGTGAGTGTGCATGCATGCAAAGACCCTCTTTGTCATCTTCTGTTTGGGCAGGAAAGTTTTGCTTCATTTTCTGTTCCTCATCAATCATACCACATGAGCAATGAGGTAGAAATAATTTCTGCTTCTGCGTCCCAAAAGGAAAAAGGGAGTACCCTGGTACTGATTTCCTCCATATCCTGCAAGGACCTGGTCCTATTTATTTGAGAGGCCTGGGCTTATATTTTTAGAATATCTGGTATTCTTTTAAAACAGGAAAAAAATTAATAGGGACTTTTTTTTTTTGGGGGGGGGTGGGGGGAGGGAATGCAGACCAACAAATGCAATAATTCAAGACATTTGCAAAAAGGAAAGGTAAACATGTCGGGGGTAGTTAGAGTTGGGACAGTGGACTATGTGTCAGCAACAGACCCATCGACAGGTTCTAGGCAGAAGCACCTGAGAGAAAGGACCTGTGATGACCCGCACGGGAATTGCACTCGGAGGAAATGGTGTGTGTGGTCTGTTGGAAACACGCATTTTTACATCTAACAGCTGTACACCGAACCCTGAACTGCTGTCTCTAGACACTTGAATGCACATCACGGTGCAAAGCAGTGTCATCTTGTTGGGAAAAGGACATGGGGTATGCGATGCAAATGTGAACTTTTGGAAGAGACACTTTAAGTTACCAACATGACACCTTTGCAAACACATTAGTAATTACTTGCTAGTTAGATGCACTGTGAAGTATTTGTTCTTATAAACCTGTGACATCTGCAGTTACTCATTTTTGTGTTACTTTCTGAGCATTGCATGTGTGTTCTGGGGCAGCAGCAGGCAGCGGCTGCACAGGCAGCGCGAGGAGTGCAATAACAGACACTGGGAGTCTCAGCTTCAGCAAGACTATCTGGGTAGGAAGCTCCTGATTGTCAGAAAAGCCTGGTCACCTTCCTGCCTTAGTACCGGTGGCAATAACTGAGATTGCCCTGGATCAGTAGAGCTGCAGCTCAGCTACCTCCACTAACCGCCCATGGGGCTGAGTCGCTTCATAGCTGTGGGCACCTGCGTGGAGACGTTGCACACAGGTAGTATAGCTCAGGCTGAACCCTCAGGGTTTCCCTGCTTATCTCCTTTGTGTAGCCTGATCCTATCGATACACTCAGAACGCGTCTGAAATTGAAGGCACGCAGGAACACCTTAGCAGGGATATATCTATCCTGACTTCAGAAATTGAGACTTCAGACATGGCTCAGAAGTAGTAACCCTACATGTTCTTTCTGTGGAAAGATTTAGATGCTTCTGCAGGACAATTAATTTCATCCTAAAAATGTCAGACAAATCTCTTTGTAAAGGTGCCTATTGGTCTCCTTTGTAAAAAGCCTAGCATGAGTAAGAGTTATGTAGATATCTAAACTTGGATGAGATGAATCCTGCGCTACATTTGTATTCCATCAGTCTCTGGAGCAGGGACTGAACTTGAAACACTAACATTCACCTTCCTAACCATTGGGCTACGGAGTACTCTGTCTCACTTGCTTTATATTGTATAAATGTTTACAATGAGTTAGGCAAGCTTTTAATCCATAATGACTAGTTATGCATCTGAGCACTGCAGCATCACTGAGTCATGGCGGAAAGCTGGAGCAGAAAGGACATGTGCACACACATACATTGCTCTTAAAATCCTGATTTCCTTTACCTGGTGACATAGTAAAAGATATCCTTGTACAGATGACTGCTGAGCTGCAGTGGCAGAATGTGGCAGATGGGAAATCTATCAGCAGAGCTCTTTGTCTGCTGGAGGTGATGGAGGAACTGCTGCAGATATGCAACAATGCTGATCATGTGTTCCTCCCAGCTTTTGAGGTCACATTCTTTTTTGGCCCACTAATTGGTAATTTGTGCTTTGTGTTCATGACCTTGGGAGCCCAGTGTCATCCTGCTCCTGTAATGCATCTTTTGAGGAATTCCTCTGCTGCCATCCTACGTTTATGCTTTCAGAGCTCCTTGCTATATAAGAGCAATTAGGAGCTATATTAGTGATTCCCAATATTTATTAAGGCTTGAGTTCTTGACTGTGACCCACTATGCAATGGTTGTCATGCTGGAAGAAACAGGAAAAGTCAAAAAAGTCTGTTTCAGAGTGGTAAACTGATTAAAAAGACATTGTATAATGAACACACAGAGAAGAAATTAGAGATTTTCTTGGCTGAAAAGCCTTATTCTTGTAAAGCTGACCCCAGGTGATGTTAGGCTGACCAGCACCAGGGAGACACCAGCCTGGGGGAGGATATTTCCTCTCTGCCAAAGAGTTGGAGTTTGACTCTTTTTTTTTTTTTAAAAAAAACAAATAAACAAACAAACAAACCAAAAAAATCCAACAACAACACAAAACAAAAAAAAACCACCCTTGAATTTTTCATACCATCTTTACAAGTTTATGTAGTTGTAATTTTCTTTACTGTTTATGGATGATATCCATTTGGTTACTTAAGCTATAGGTCAGTCTATGTAACTGTGTTGCTGTGATTTGAGTTCTTATGACTTGGTAGTTTCTTCTGTGTCACTTTTATTCCATGTTTTCATGCCCTGATTCTGTTAGACAGCATAAAATATCTGGTAGTTCCCCTAAGGCTACATACTTACAAGATAATTTACAATATTTTTTTAAATGGTGCAATACTAGCTAATTATAAGAATTCTATGACTATGTATGTTATTTATGATTTAAAGGACAAAATTGTTTCCTCCCAAAGTAGTATGTTTTTTATTATGCTGGTGAATCACTTTTCTACTGAAGGACCATAGTAGAAAGTACGATGTTTGCATTTTCTACTAATGCTTACTGCTGAAGTTCAGAAGATCAGCGCTGGGTTGTAGAGTCTATTTTCTCTTGCCTATAAATACTGCACATAGAGTAGAAGACCTTTAGCAGGGCCATGCCAGTATGGCTGGCATACCCTGTATGCCAGTGGCATGGTCCCAAGCAACCCAGTAGCAAACCTGCTGTGGGCTGGAGTGCCATGAAGGTCACATGTCCGAGTTGTCCTTCCCCAGTTGTGAGGCTGCAAGGAAGAGTCGGCACGAGCAACAGAGCTGCCTGCTTCTCTCCGCTTTGGACCCACGTGTGTGAATGTGCACATGTGCTGTGTTCACAGGCCCAGAGCAATGCCAGCAGCAGTCTGTTTTGCCTGACTTTTCCCCTCTTCCCCATAGAGCGGCTCCCACCGTTTCTGTATCCTACGGAGGCTGGCCATGGGTGGCTCTTTGACATACAAAAACTATCTCTAGCTGCAAAAAAATACACTGTCCTGCTACCGGCTGGGATGGAGTTAATTTCCTCCTTAGCAGCTGGTGCAGCGCTGTGCTTTGGATGTGGTGTGAGGACACCGTTGGTGGCACACGGATGGTTTGGTTGTTGCTGGGTGGTGTCTGTACCAAGCCAAGGACTTTTCAGTTTCTGGGGCCCGGCCAGCGAGAGGGCTGGGGGGGCACGGGACACTGGGAGGGGACACAGCCAGGACAGCTGCCCGAACCAGCCAAAGGGATGTTCCATACCATAGCACGTCATGCTCAGTGTATTAACTGGGGGGAGCTGCTCAGGACCTGGGGGTCACTGCCTGGGGACTGGCTGGGCATCGGTCAGCGTGTGGTGAGCAGTTGTATTGTGCATCAATTGTTTGATTTTTTCTTTCATTCGGATTTTATTCCTGTATTCCTCCTTTTTATTACAGCTTTTGTTGTTGTTATAATTATATTTTATTTCAATTATTAAACTGTTCTTACCTCAGCCCACAAGTTTTACCTTTTTTGAGATTCTCCTCCCTGTCCTGGTGAGGCAGGTGGAGGAGTGAGCGAGCAGCTGCATGGTACTTACATACTGGCTGGGGTTAAACTATGACAGGGAGTAAGAGATGCCATTAAAATGAGTGGGTCAATTCATACTTCATATTTCACATGCTGCAACTGCCTCTTGGCCTTTTTATCTATTACTTCAATACAATCTTTTATAAAAAAGATGTAAAAGTACCTCACTGTCCCCCAGGCTATGCTGGCCAAGGTTCCTGCACTCGGTAGCTTGATGTGAAAGTAATTGCTGCTGTTGTATAGCGACAGCTTATACCACCCTGCTTTGACTCGTGGGGCCCATTTATTCCATCTGAGCTTGCGATGTTTACGTGGCCAGTCCTGGATCAGAGGTCCCCAACCACTTTTCTATGTTGGACAGGCCACCAGGAGGCAATCCAGACCTGGATGGTGAAAATCAGCATCTGATTTTCCAGGGTGGTTTGCCCCAGGCAAGCCTGCTCTTAGGTTGATGGTGGCAGAGCTGCATGCTGCTGTGCATGTTATTTACTGTGTCCTCCTGGTATGAGGAAAATGCTTCAAATGAATGGTGAAATCAGGGGGGATTTGTCACTAGGTTGGTCCATCTTTTACTCCAGCTGGACTTCAGCAGCAGCATAAGCCATGGGGAGTGACAGATCCTGCAGAGCAGAGCATGGACACCTAAGTGGGAAGGTCTGACAAGGAGCAGAGAGCTCTGGTGGCATCCACACCCAATGCACTTGGCCTCTTGTCACCTCCAGTCCCATTGCTGGAGTGCTTGCTGGCATTTTGCTGTAGGTAATGAAGCTTAGGGATGCTAGTGCTTATAAGTAGGGATGAAATATGAACAATTTCTACGTAACTTGCAAAACACTTCAACAATCGGCCTTAAAAACATTAGCTATCAAACCTGAATTTATTTCAAAGCCATTTAGTCTGGGAAGGAGCTGCTAATCAAAGAACATAATGGACCTATAAAACTGTGAAGTAGAGACCTATTTGTTAACCTCAGGGGACCTAAGGTATGGAGGGGATCAGTTCAGGCTGCATTTGCATTTGTATGCCAGCATGAAAAACATTCAACATGAAGAGAACAGGATGAGAGAGAAAAGCCGGGAGCTGGGCAGAGGCTGCTTGAGGAGTCTTCCTACAAAGGGTGAGGTTGTTGATCCTCCAGAGATGCTTTATGAGCCCAGCCTGGGGCTGGGCTTTTTCAGCTTTGTTAAATGTGAAGCCTGTTTTGTATTTGGATGTGAAGTCAGGGCAGAAGCATCACTGAAGCTGCCCTTTCTCAGGAAGAGTGTCTTGCTATAATTCAATATGGCAAATGACTAAGCAGCCAGGTTAAGGAGGCTGTACGCCCCAAAACAGGGTCTCAGGACATTATCTCAGGATAAACTGTTGCAGTTAGGGAAAGAGCTTTTGCTCCTTGACACAGGGCTGGTCTGGGGGCTTGTGCTGCTGGGTGCTAGTTGTTGGCAGGTGTCGCAATGTAGGACTTAGTGCCGTATGCCCAGGGGTGCAGAGCTGTCCGTGCAGCCCCATGGCCCAGGACTGTGACTCCCCTCTCAGCGAGGTGCCACGCAGGGCAGCTTTCTGTGCTCCTGGGTGTCAGGGGGTGGGGTGGGGGATGCTGCAGTGCTGGTGTGGCAGTTGGGTGGGAAGGTGCCTCCAAAGAGCTGTGTGACCTGCTGCAGCTGCCACGGCACTCAGGGCATGTCTCTAGCCACAGCCACCCTGAAAAGCTGTGCAGTGCCAAGGACACCGGAGACAGGAGTCATTCGGGAGGAGGCACATGCTTGCATTCATCTTCCCTGGGGTGATACAAAAGCGTAGTCATGTTCGAGGTTTGAGAGGTACTCTGAGATATTCTGTACTGACACATGACAGTGCTCTGTATTGCCTGCTGGGCTTGTTTTTTAAAACCTTCTGGAGTGAGTGAAGTGCTAATTAGAATAGGTGTTTTGCACATGGTGAGCTTTGTGGACTGTGCAGGGAAAGGTCTGATTTTCTTCCTGAATTAAATAGGTACCTAAATGTAGCTCCTTGTGCTTGCTGGTTTAGAGACAGGGTGAACAATTCTCTAGTTTATGGACTGCAATTCTTTAAGTACTTTAGTTAAAGCTCTTGGCGTAGTTTTAAATCACCTTGCAGAAGTACAAACACTAAAATTCATTACTGTCATACATATATATGAATAGAAACTTCAGAGCCATGGGCAGCCCTGATGCCTGGTGATGGCAGGAGGGGGTGTTTTGGGCTGGTTTGGTTGCCTGTTGCTTTTCACTACTTTTGAGCAAAGGGCAATCCAGGAAGCAAAACCTACATTTTTTGTGCAGTGTTAGAAAAGCAGTGTAAAAATTCAGGTGCCTTCAGTGACAGCAACATCCCAACTTACTGGGTGGGGAAGGACAGGAGCATGCCAGTGCCCTGGTCTCACCCCGGCTGGGTCTCCTGCTGTAGCTGTGGCTCTGCAGTTGCTCAGAGCCTTTCTTCCAACTTAGAGCCACAGCAGGGCTCTCACTGTAAGTCTGGATTTGGCTTTCATGTTTTAGTTACTCCTCCCACTGCTTTCCATACCTACAGCATCTTTGGGTGGGCCACAAGGCTGTTGCTTGATGGTACACAGCAGCCCTGGGGCACAAAGGTAGAGAGGCATCATAGGGGTTGGATTCCCAGCCTTCTTACATTACAGGGAAGTAGCTGCTGCTGCGGGCCTGTTACTGCAATGCCAGCATGCTGCTGAGGCTGCCCAACACGGCTGCAACCTTTGGAGAAACTGGGGGATTAGGCTGTGTTGGAAGAGCCCATCAGCACCCCGGAGTTGCCCCTGCATGGCAGAGGACAGTGTGCATTCCTCCTCTCTGGCACCATCCCTCTCCTTGTGTTTGACCAGGCCTTTTACCTAAACAAATTATTTTTTTTTCAGACATGTAATCACTAAATATCCTTTCTTGCTATCCCTCAAATTTGCAGTGCTTTGTTGCAGCATTTGTCATGCTTGATAGGTCACCTTTTTTCATTTTTAAGCTTGAAGAAGTTGAAAATAGAGCAGGTCAGCAAGTGGTCACATCACGGAAAGCCCAGTCACTCCTCCTCTTTTTCCCTGCACCCTGTCCAGCCAGTTTTTTCAGTTTAAATATCTTCTAACTTGAAAACACTTACAGCAGTTCATCTGTGGAAGAATGATAGGTTTCTGGATCAGTTTGCATGCTTGTTGTTTTTTTCCGAGAGGGACAGCCACCCATCTCAGGCATGGACAGTTGGGAATCTCCTGGGTGCTCCATGCCCCTGCGTGTGCAAGTGGGAGTGGGTATTCGTGCACTGGTGTTCCCCCAGCAGTTTAAAAGAGATATATTTGTACCTTGTAAGCAAAACTCTCCTTATCAATTAATTGAACTGGCAAGAGTGACTTACTGCCATAGAGGCAATAAAAGCAGGAAAGGACTGAACGTTATTTTTAGATTGGCTATAATTCAGAGATATGGCTTATGTTACTGTGTCTTGACAATATATTTTTAAAAAATTTGCTCTAAGCTTAGGTGCCAGCTATGAAGATAGGTGTACAATTATGTCATTGCTGTTATAAATACCGGGAAAATATTCTGGGGACCCTGAAGGCTGGACCGAGCATGCCTGTGCTGGCTCCGGGATAGTGATGTTCTATGCAGAGCCTACGGATACTTATTCGGTGGTAGGGAGGGGCTGTTGCCCCAAGGGAGAGGCCGGTTTTGGGTGCTGAGCAGGGGACCTGTGGGCTGTCCAGCGAGGGGCTTGGGGCACTGGTGATCTTTGAGTCCTGGCCCTTCCTGAAGCATAGCTCTTTCTCTCCAGATGGTGCACTAGATTTTCCTTTGGGAGAAATGGCTAATTAAAAAGGCTCACTGTTTTGATGACAGCTGGGAAGGTAAAGGTGGTGTTTGGCTCTGACGTGATAGATGGAGAAAGAGCCTTGGGGAGCCCTCTAGTCTAATAGACATGGAGGTGGGAGCTCTGTGTGACACAGCCATGGAGATTTTCTTCAAGTCCTCTATTAGTCATGAGAGTAGGCAGCCTGCCTTGCCTGTGCAGCCTTTTTAGCAACAATTACAGAGAATATCCTAGGTGTCGAGGGGACAAAAGAGGGAAAGGACTCTTTTGGAGACTTACAGAAGTGAACTCTGAAGTAAATCCCTAACGAGATCAGTCATTTCTGGACAAGTCCAAAGCCTTCTCTAACTTTGAGCTCCATGGCAGTGTACCAAGAAACTCTTCCCCTTCACAGCAAAGCGTCCCTTCAAGCAAGGAGAAACGTGGGGGGTGACATCCTCATTAGCTGAGGTGTGCTCTTCTGCTTACGCCTCTGCAGTTCTGGCCCCAGGTTTGTGCTACAGCAGCGGTATACAAAAAGAGTGTAGCATCTAAGACAGAAATGTGCCTTCAGCTTTGCCTGCCCTTGCCTTTGTAAAATGAATTTGGAGGCTTCCAGTAAAGATCATAGCATCTTGCAGCCACAAAACCTGGCCTGAATGCTTGAATCATTATCAGTACAGACATTTAGCTATAATAGCATTGAAGAAAAAACAGTATTAGTACTTGCAAAGGGAGTTACTGGCTGCATGTAGAGTTAGTATGTCTAAGCAGTAACCACTGCCAGCTTCTGAAGGCCAAGGCAGAGGATTTGGGCTGGACTTCAACACAAGGTGTTGGGTATGTCTGTACATTTATATGACACCCAGGAGAATGTTAATGGCTTGTCCAGTCTGAGTAACTGGTCATGATGACTGTCATCAGAGGTGTCTAACGTGGAGCTGCTGAGACATGTAAGGTAGAGATGGAGAGTAGCAAATGATGTCACCTGGTGAGAGGAGGCCAGCAGGAAAGAGCAAAAAAGAGAGAGAGAAAATTCTGAGGGATAGAAATGGAAAACGGAGAATGGAAGATTCAATCCACTGCAAGACAGCAGCACTTAGTGGTAGGACTAAGAACAAGGGCAGTAGGGAGCTGTGAAGGAGAAGAAGAGATTCAGGATAGCTCTGGTGGTGCTGAGGGCACTTGGGCTGTAGAGGAGGCTAAATATGAGATGCTCATATTCAGCAGAGACAGTGCAAATCAGGCTGAAGCTGAACTTTGATGGAGATGAGAAATTCTTGGCCATTCTTGGTGGTTGGCTGCACATTCAGACGGGAGAAAAAACGTATCGGGAAAGAAGTGGGGTTGTGCTTGAACTTCTGCATCAATTCCCAGCAAACAGCTATCCACACTGGCAGTCTTAAGCCACAGAATAGGTAGATATACGGGCTGCAAACGTCCCTCTTGTTTATGGTGGGGTAGTGTAGCAAAACTAGTGCAGCCTGTGCTCTGTTGTACCTAAATGAAGAGTGCTGCTGTCCAGCAGCTTTCTGGGAGAAAGGATGTCATCTTTGGTGAGACCTTGTGGGAGCTGATAAATTTTCCGGCTTTTTATTTAAACTTATTTGAAGATCTGCTCTTCCAGGCTCTGCAGTTTGTGTGGACTTCCTAAAGCTACTGAGCAGAGAAATACCTGGAGAAAGAGAGAGTGAGATTCAGAGCCAGCATTTGCCCCTGATTAAGAAAAGGGCTGCACCAACATCTGCCTGCAAGGTTTTACCATGACTCCTCCCGAAACGTGCATTGCTGGTCACATGCAGGCAAGTTTATTTACACTGATGCACTGGAGCTTGGAGCAGAGAATCTGCATCAAAATAAACATCCAGATTCCTGTGTTAAGGCATAGGTATGAAAAAGTAGATAACAAGTGGTCATAACAATGGCAATGCATTGCAAATACTGTACTGCTATGTTGAAAAGAGAAAGGACATGTTATTAACAGAAAAAGTTAGATTGGGTAAGGCTATATGGCTTCGGCATGCTTCCCTGGGATACCTCTGGGTCTGAATCAGGCCCATACTCAGATTTCCAACCATGAAAATGTTGGCTATTTAAAAAGCAGCCAATATTTTTTGACTATTAAAGACACTTCAAATTTGTTGTGTGTTTATTGTAATGAAAAATGATGTTATTAGTTCAGCTGGTTGTAATTTTTTATGTGGAAGGTTAATCTTCTGAAAAACAAGGCTTTGCAGAAACTGACTCAGGGTGTACAAAGGCAAATTATTGTACTTTGAAGAAAATGATATTTTAAGGGAAAAGGAAATAGTTACTAAAAAAATCAACATATTTGTGTGAAAAATATAGGTAGTTTTCCAGGCAGCACATCTTACAGTGCCTACAGTCTGTAAACTGGTGATATATTTTGCCTAACCGAAGGTAAGGAGCATTTTTCTGCTTTGTTCAACATGGGATGGATCAGGCCCCAGAAAAGACTGACAGGTTACCATTATTTTTACACCCTTTTGATGTTTTCTGAGACATTGTTTCTGTAAAGTGGACTGGAAATCAAATTATGGCCCCTTCACTAAGCTTGTAAACAAACCTTTCTAGGGCAAGTTGGGCTGCCCAGTTCCTTCTGTATACGTTGTGTGTGCTCAGAAGTTCTCCCTCGGTGCCGGGACATTGGCCATCCTGATCCCGTGTCTCCTGGGATTGGAAGTTCATGCTTCTCTGCCAAGGGAGAGATTTCCCTGAATCTGTGTAGCCTCATACACCTTAACTTGCCTATATTGGTCACCTACATGTATAATCATAAACTGAACCCCTCTTTGGAGTAAGAGGGAAAAACGGAGCACTCCCTTTTTTATAACACAGTAGTTAATTATATATAACAATATAATTATATATTCTACTTATATGCATGTCAGTGATTAATTCTCAGTGTAAAACTGAAGCCTATGATTCAAAATTAACACAGACTATGTACAATTGGAAAAAAAAAGATTTTTGGATATATATTTTATTTGACAGTGGTTTAGAATATCATACAGTAAACAAGATTTCTGTAAAAGTTAATTTATCCATAGTGGTGCGTTTCATAAAAATAGTTGCTCACTTACAGCCTTTCTGTGACTATTAATACATGGAATTATATTTATAGAGATAGAGCTGTACAGGGTAAATTCACAGCTAACACTACACAGAAATATTATTTGGAATGGGGTTTAGATGATGTGCTGTCTTCACAGGTTATCGATTATAGCTGCATAAAGCAATTACTGCACAAGGAGTAGCTGTGATCTGTGCAAATTAGAGTTTATGCAAGCATAATCTCAACTGTTTTTCAGATTTCATTGTTTGCTTTCTTTATACATAAAAATAAGATACTGGGACATGCATCTACACTACAGAAGCATTGTCCAAAATCAGATTCAAATAAATTAATGGCAAATTATATTGGATTCTAGTTCAGGGGATAAAGATTTTTTTTTTCCCATTAAATAAGTTTTATAAACAGCTACATGGACTTGTGCTTTTTTAGAAATTATAAATGGGGTTTTCTTTCTAAAAAAAATTGTTTGAAAGCTGCAAAATCCTTGACTTGAGGCTTTTCAAATAATTGGACAGGAAGAAACATGCCTATAAATTTCTCAGTCCAGTGCAATGTTTAAGACATACAGTAATGTGCTAATTTCTTGGAAGAAAGCCAATCTCAATCTAATTTTTCAGCAGAGCATGTGAGGAACTAAGATTGTTAGAGAATAATAATTTTTTAAGTACAAATTTTTGACAGTACTTAGCTTTATGATTTTTTTTTAATTACCAATGTATTATTGCCCAGGATTTTGTTTTGATTTTGACAGACAAATAAGCATATGCACACTTACACAGACACACACACATCTTTTTGAAACAAGAAAATGACTGATTGACTGAACTTGGAGTTATTTCCTGTGAAGGCAGACTGGAATGTTTACCTGGCACTTAAGGCTTGAAATTCAAAACAGACAAGCAAGAAAGATAAAACTAAGACAAAAAAAAAAAAAAATGGAGGTAGGGAAGAAATGATAAAATGGAAACCATTTAACCATTTAAAAAATGGAAAGATATCGAATTTACTGAATGAGAACACCGACAAGTGTATTTCAGAAACCAGTCTAATTATTGTTAACACGTGCCTGGAAGGCACCTGCTCTGCCAGACTGAAGGGATGAAAGGTGAGAGTGTCCTAACTAAATGCAGATGGGCGTGAAACATAGCACTGTTGATAAGTGAAGCTATCATCTTCTGCAGGAAGGAAAGGCCTTTCCTTAAGGAAACTGCAGCTTTTTCTCTGTAGCACTCTTCCTTTCATTGCAAGGGCCTTGCAGACATCTGGGGTTTGAGCCTGACCAATTGGTTTGTGTGCTACCTCGCAGGATTTGGGGAACCTGTAATAAATCGCTTTTGAGAATAATTTGCAAATACAACTCCACCCTAACTCCTTTCCAATGTACAGAAACATGGTTTGTTCACAAAAATGGCAGTAGAAGTGGTATCGCAGAAACTAATCCACTGGATTCCCCACTCCTCCCGTGTCGCCCAGTGAACTATGCTACAGGGGACCACGTGGACTATCCCAAAGCATTAACAGTGGAGATGTGTCATGGGTGTACAGTTCCAAACGATGCTTCAAAGAAACCCTTTAACCCCTGTCTAGATATGTCGAGAACAATTTATTTACAACATTTTTAGCTCCATGAAACGATGCTTTCTCGGTTTCAGCTTGCTCCGTGCAGTTTTATTTAAGGCGATGTTCCAGTTTGTGATTGCTCTAACTTGTTCCAGTTTCTTGATAGAAAGTTTGAATGAAATCCAGGTCCTTCATGCAGTGGGAAAAAAATGCTAAAGCTACACTGCACTATCCTTCTCTGATGTACTGTCCTTCATATTGTTTTGGTTTCTTCCATAGCTGCCAAAGTCCCTAAAATGGATCTGGGACTTTAGGGTCAATTTTAAATCTCCGTGTTGACTATATGCTTTTGAACTTATTAGATACTGTGCACATTGTCATGGAATTACACACGAATGTTTTCATTCCTCAATGCTTTGTGTATATGTGTGATAGTTAAAATAAATTAAAACAAACCAATGTGAGACAAAAACTAAGAAGAATGTTCTGCGTCAGTTTGAGACAGTTAGAGGGCAACAGTCCCTTGCTTATCTGCTCATGGCAGAAGTACCAGACTTCAGTACGCTAGGTAGCTTATCCGAGCCAGGGATTTTCCACGGCCCTGGGGAGACCGTTGCCTTTCGAACTGTGGTGTTGGTGCTGCGAGTGCTAATGGAGTGGAGATGTCCCTTCCTGGGGAACTCGCTGGGTTTCCCGTCAGGGTCCCTCTGGCTGTGGTCCATATCACTTCCAGGTGAGCTGCAGCGGTTGCTACTGTATGTCTTGGTAGCACCTGTATCGAGCTTGACATGGTCGGGTGCTGCAGCTGACTTCTTCTCACTGGTATTTGCAGATTTGTGATCTTCTCTTTTGCTAAGAGATCCTCCTCTCTTGCTTTCTGGCTTCCTCAGCCTCCCAAACTGTTCATCACTGGTTCCAGCACACACATGCTCTCTTGCACCAGCCTCGATTGTGGGAATGCTGTGTCCCACCACTTTGCTTTCTGAGGTGGGCCTGCCACCGTCAGTGGTCTTATTTTTACCTTCTGAATATCCTTTCCAAGAAGCTTCTTCATGCTTTGACCTGTCTACCTTTTTAGGACTTGCCGACCTTTCTCTTTGTTCTCCTAACCTTTTCTTTTTGTGACCATTCACTGAAAGCTCCTTTGGTTTCCTTACATCGTGTTCCCTCTTGATATCCCATGTTGGCTCTGGGCTTATCTGGTGAGAAGGGTCAGAGGGTGGGGCTATGTGTGATGAAGATAATGGTGAGATTATGTCGTCGAGGGAAAGAGCTACTTCCGACAGACCTGGGGAGGTGGCAGAGGGAGCACTCCAGGAGTTTGGTTCGTCTGTTGTAACAACAAAGAGAAGAGAGTTAGGGGTGTATTCAGCAGCACAGGGCGCGCATCACACAGGCATCTGTATTCCGAGCAACGCCAATACCCAAACCACGTATCAGGCTTCAACTCCTCCATCTTAGGTGGGGTGAAACTCCCAGTGGAGTCAAAGGGGAAGAAAACAAAACCAACCAACCACCTCCCTGCCAAAAGAAACCCAAACAAACAAAAAAAACCCCAGAACCGCAGGACTGGTAACCACAAACGCTAGAAACCCCGGTATTTTTTCATACAGATTCTGCTTTCCTCTGCTTGCATTAAATTATTCTTAAAATAATAAAGGCACGTGCTCATGAAATCAAATTGCCTCTTTTGTAGCTGTATAATGTATTTCTGGGCTAGGCAATATCAGCACTGTCTCTGAGGACAAATGAGAAGGACTTTCTGCCATCTATTAAACATGTCCCTACAAGCATATAATAATTGACAAGAATCTGTAGCTCAGATAAGTTCATCATTGAATTTTGTCTCATATTTTTCTAAACAGATATAATATTGCAGTGTTTATGGCCCCACAATTCTTACAGGATACTTAGAAAGCTCTGCCTTTATATCATAGCATCAGCTGCTGAGGAGCTTGGCTGTGCATTTTGAATTTTTCTCCTGGTTACTTGGCCTCAACACAATACGGTTGGATGGTGTAGATCCTGTTTAATTTAGCTAAACAGACATCTCTTTTGCTGAATCATGATGATTTTCCTAATCCATTGGTACAAACCAGAATATTCTGAGATGCCTTTCTCTTGCATACACGGTCCTCATTTTTTTTGATTAACGTTCCGGCAGACAATGAATCCATCATGACTAATGACAGCCTGACTCCTATTTTTACCCGTCTGCATTGAGGTTAGAGAAATCACTGAACTTGGCTAATGTCATTCCCTATTTAGCACCACTGCCTGGCTCTGAACGGTATGAGCAATAATCCGTCAGAGATGAAGGACTATCTCAGGAATCCATGGAAACGAGGTGGAACTCATCGTAAGAGCTGCATATTTCATGGGGGAGAAAATGTAACCTCCTAGCTGAAAAACAAGCATGGACTTCTGCAGGTCAGGACCACGACAGCAACTGTCTTTTAAAAGATACATTTATTTTTCTTAGTGCTCTGGCTGCTTTCAAATTATCATGAAGATGTACATCATCTCGAAAAATGGAATGGCTTTTACTGCCCAGCCCGGGATCTGCAGCTTGGTTCACTGAGACGGCACTTTTAAGTTAATAGCTTGATTGAGTGATTGCCGTCTTGCAGATAAAAATAGGGGAGACAATAGTGAGGTGGGTGACGTAAAGGGAGGGAGCAGCGTGCTTGGTTGAGGAGCTATTTATTTTCCCAGATGGTGTTTGTCATATGCTTTTGCATAATGAGCATATGTGTGGAGAGGATTAGCATTTGAGAGGGGTAGAAAGTACAAGTTCTGTGTAAGACAAATAAACTTTGAGCTGAGGATCTAAACGGGCTGAGGGTCTCAACTGAATTTATTTTTTTTTTTTAAATCACACTTTCTTACCCTCCAGTTAAGGCTGAGTAATGTACCATCTGCTCCCTGCTTGGCACTTGAGGAAGAAAAAATAAAAGAAAGCCTCATGCATGTAGAGTGATCAGCTTTTAAGAACTTGCCTCCAAAAAGCATCTGCTTCGATGGGCTTGTTCCTTACTTCTGCTCTTCAGTGCCGCCCCCCCAGTACAGGGCCACGGGCTGATGGGGGAGGCTCTTTTGAGATCTGAAATCCAGGGGATCCTATTTTGGTTAACACTTGAATCAGGGACGTTGCATGGGGTCCAAGTCGCTTTCTCTGTTTCTCTGAAACTGTCCTGGGACTCTGCTGGGCAGCATGGAGCTGCTTGTGTGCACCAGCAAGGTGCCTGAGCTCACACTAAACAAGCCACCTCGGGCCTTAGAGAATTAAGTTTGTGCTTTCTGCAGCGTTGTTACACCTCCCCAGGACAGGGGTGGTGCTGAGTGTTAGCCTGACTAACTATTTGCCTTAATTATGGTCGTCTTCCCCAGTTGTTCATGAGATGATTGTGTTTCACTGAGTGGCAGTGAGGAGCAGCGGGCCATTACCAGAGCTCTGAGGGAACCTGAAGTTACAGAAATAGCTTGGGAAGTATCAGCTGGACACCAGTGGAAACATCAAATGGCCTGGAGCGGCAAGATGCTTTCCGCTAACAAGATTGCCTCTGTGCAAAATGTGCCACTATGCCCACATCAGCTGTTTCTCCTGCAGGAGGACAAGCCAGGTGGCCACCATTCAACACCAGGGTGACAAACACCTCTTGCGGTTCCTCTGAGGCGCTAAGGGCGATATTGTACCGGTTATTTGTGAGACACTCAGGGGAGGACACCTGACGGTGAGTGGCCTGCTGTTTGATTCCCTAGAGAGAACTGATTTGTTAATGGACTGTTCCCCTAGATGATTTTTTTTTCTTTTTCTATTTTCTTTCTTGGCGGGGAGGGAAAAATCACCAAACGTTGCCATGAGAAATCGTAGTGCGTTAGAATCTACTTCATCAAAAGTGAACCAATGTATTTGTTACATGTGATTATATATAGATATCTGTAAACTAGGACGTGCAATACTATATGCATTACCAGATTTCTGCCTCTCCCCCAGAAAACCCTCAGGAAAAGACGACTTGGCCAACTAAGCCAGAGGACTTGTAGCCATAGCTTAAAGGGAAGGTTGGCTTGGGAGAAGCCCAGCTGGGCTGCAGTTTGCTTGATATGCAGTGCCTGGCTGCCCGGCTGGGGAGGCACCTATATAGGCTGTGTTTCCAGTGGCTGGGGGAAAAAGCTGCCCTGCAATGAAACTGTGTCATTGATATTCTGTGGCCATATAGTACTTGCAAGTAAGAACTTGACAAAATTACTTTCTATAAAGTTTAAGTACCATCAATTTGAGATAGCCAAAACCCAACCTAAACCACTTTTGCCTTCAGATGAAATGAGTCATCCTCAGCCTTGGTAGATGTTAATGTCAACAAGCCCTTGCTGCAGTATGTCACCGGCTAGTGAGGAGAATACTGATCTGAGGGCATTGGAACTGACTTTCTTCTAATGTTTGAACATTATGGGAAAAATACCAAAATTACTGGAGTAGAGCAAAGTGCAGTAATGTATGTAATTTGTTGCTCAAAAGAAAAACCTTTTAAAGAGCTGTGTTCAAGCCATAAGGGTTCATTTGGACTTGATCAACCAGCAGTAAAATGATTGCTTTTCCATAACAAATATAAACAGGAGGAAAATGCAAAATTTTATTCTGTAGAGCAACTAAACTAATGATTTCTCTTTTTGCTTATTCCGAGCTTGTAGCTGCATTTTGGAGAGAGTTATTAATACTTTCAAATACATTTTTTTCTGTCATTTCTAAGCTTTACATAAAACCTATGTGTTAATTGTGAACATAACCTGCTTTTACTGTCTGTTATTTCAAAGTATCTCAAAACATTTTGCAAACGTACTAAACCAGGCAGAGCATGATTTTACTTTTTTCTCCCCCCACCTCTGGGATGAACGGAAGACAGCATTTGTTTAATAGAGTGTGAACTACTAATGCCCAAACAATTTACAAGCAGAAGTGAAGGACACTGCGTTCAGCTGAAACTGCTGGAGACATTTAGTGATGTGGTTTTAAATTTTTTTCTGACTTCATCACTATGGATATCCTTACAGTGGGAGAAATTGTTTTCCAAAGGTATACATCTCACTGAAGGCTACTAGATGCCTTCCTCCCTTCTTTGAAGGGAGAAAATTTCCCTTGACCTACTAATTTAGACAAGATAAATGAGCTGGGAGCAGCACTATAATCTATCACTGTGGTGGCATTTGATTTGTGTAATTTAGTAGGTGTTTTCTGGGTGGCTTTTAGTTTCCACAAGCTACTGTCATGCAGGTTGGCGGCACTTCTCCATGGAATGTGTAAGAGTGACTCACCTACAACCTGTTTTGCATAACTCCCAGGCAAGGAGCAAATTGCTAACTGAGTAAGAGACACCACAGACACTTGAGTGTGTAGGAGGACAAGTAGGAGATGAAAGCCATTTTGGAGGATGAGTGACAAGGGGAAAACATCAGGAGCAGAAGTTCTCTGTCTAAATGTTTTTTTGTTTGAGGTAGAACTGCCATTTACGTGAATTGTTGGCTTTGCTACATCAGCTTACACACGTTCAATGGAGTGGAAATAAGGGTACTACTCTCATGTGTCTACTTGCTCTTACAAAGCCTAGTCTTCCACCTGGATCCAGTGCTTGCTGATGGCTGACACCTGAACCACCAGCAAATGAAACCTGGCTTTACTGCTAATGGAGAAGAAGGATCTGCCTGTCTTTCTGAGCGCTGCCTAGGTACTAAGTCAGGGGAAAGAGCTCAGCCTACTGATACATTTAATTTCCTGCAACGCTCGTGTTTTCTTTACAGGTTGCCCTTGTAAGGGTCTGTCAAGTCTAGTCTTGCTGTGCTTATCTGCTCTGCCAAGATCTCAGGTCATGAGAGGTTAGACCTTGGATTTGTGACTAGGTTCTCCTTTCGCATCCAAACATTTTAAATAATAATGTGGGATTTTTCATCAGATAAAATTAACCATAAAGTACTAATATTAATTTAGTTTATATTTAGTAGTAATGTGAAGAGTAAAAAAGGCTTCACATTTTATTACTTAAGTACAATAAAATCTCAATGCCTTTTTAATTTACAAATTATGTGAAAAAATGAACATTATATTAAAGCTTTGAGCACTTTCAGTAGTCTGAATTAAACATTTCCTGAAACGTCTAAGCAGCTGTTTTCATATCTTCCGAGAACTATTATCCTAGGGAATCAAAGAGTTTTTGATTAAATAAAAAATATGGTGCTTTATTTCCCCCCCTACTTTTTTCTGAAATTACGTATTGCCAGAAGGTGGCAAACAGTTCTTACAGATGCTGCTAATAACAAAAATGGGACAAATTGTCCCCTGGTGAGTATTCACTAATGTTGGCAGTGTTACACCAGGAATGCATTTGGCTCTTTCTCATTATAGCTTGACATGTCTGTGATGTTCCTGATTGCATTGGTCTCCTGCAGCTTGTCTTTAATGCTCTCTAAGGAGGGATATTTCAGAATATTTAAAGAATCTTTAATCTTTCATCCTGGAGCCTCCACAACCCAGGCATGCAGCACCCTTTGTCTCCTGAAATAAATGATTCTCTGAGGTTTTGATGGTTAGAAAAGCTCTTGGTACCTTCTGTCCAGCTGTCAGCCTCATGCAAACGTGACATGCTATTGTCACCCTTTTCCCCAGCCTCTCCTGGAAAGTGAGTGGCAAGGGGCTCTGCCTCCACCTTACAGGCTCCTTCTACTTCTGGCTATAAACTTGCACTTCTTGTTAAGTATTCAACAGTGCCATGCAAATACTTTCTCACAAATTACACTTTCTTGGCACAAAATTGCACTTTGATTGGCTCCCCTTCCACTGCATTTATCCACGTTCAGATCCCTAGACACCAACAGCTCTGGAAATAAACGTCAATGGATTTAGGCTCCTCCTGCTGTGATGTGGCCCTTTCTTTGCTCAGTCACCACGGCCACATGCAGGTGGGATAGCCTTTTCATCGTTAGCACTGCCCTTATGATTTTTTTTTTAAGCTATGATAGCAGTGTGCTATAGGTGAAAAATGTTGACCCTGTGTACAGAAATGATATACATGCCATATACATTTACAAAAATAAATCCAGGCTATACTCAGACATTTTGGCATCTGAACTACTTTTCCATTCTTACTCATGCAGTTAAGTGATCTGTTTGGTACTGTGAAGTCTTTTTTCCGATGCAATGAAAAACTAATCTAATTTCTTGCTATCTTAATTTACCCACATTCATTATACTGCTTGCCTGTTTGTACTTGGTATTGTCACAGTGACTCTGACTGTTTAGAGTAGCCTGTAAATGTAACTTTGCTTAAGAGTGGAATTTTCCTGCTTTCTAGTATAATTTGGTTTTTTGGCTTTGCACATTTGTTTTCGCAAAGGTTGAGGATGGTTGGTCAGGGTAACCAGAGTGAGTTAGCAAAGTCATGAAACATTACAGGAAAACAAACACGCATCTGAGAGTCCCTGCATCTTTTACTTCTGAATTTGGTACTTCGCATTTTCAGAAAAGTAGAATGATTAGTTAAGAAGGACTGATGTTTGGAGTGTGAAACAATGGCAAGCCTAGTCTCTCTGTCACCAAAGTCATTGTGCATTTCTATTTTTGTCACTGGTCTAATATTGGAAAAGGGGAGCACTACTGGGAGCTATTGGTGGCAGGCCTTCTGCATGTATCTGCAAGAACTGAAGAGATGTGACTGTAAAGGAGGGTAAGTGAGGAACTTCTCTGTAAACTTCAAACATTTAATTTTCATCCAGAAAATTCAGTCATTGACCTATTCCAATGACCAGGAAGCACAGCTCTACTTCCTATTTTATTCAGTTCCCAGTGCCATCGATACTCTGATGCTCTCAGAGTACTCTTTTCATGTTACTAATCATTACTGATGAGCTACGATTTAGTTCCTTTGGGTTCATTATATCCATCTTCCATTGCATACTTAACCTAGATATTATGGAAGACTCCTGAAATACTTTTACAGCAGAGATGGTGTCATAGAGTCCTTGCAAGGGCCGTCTGATGAGACTTTGAATGATCTTATGTCAGGTAATGTTCACTTTCATCACCATTTCTCTATTCTGTATGGAGGTTTGTTAGAAAAAGTGCTTTCATGTCCAGAGATCTAATTTGAGAATTATTGAAATGCACTTCAGAAAGAGCAGATTGTTAGTTACGCTTGGAAGACCAAATCTGCAGAAGCGCAGGAGATGATATCGCTTGGTTTTGGAGTTAAGGGAACAGAGAGAAAGGGAAAATTTAAACTTGGGGCAGAGAGGGCAAAACTGTATATTGCAAGGGAAAAAATTAAAAAAACCTTTAGAAAAATGCTGAACGCTTTCTTGAAACAAGAGATTCACACACATTGATTTGTGTTGGCTTTAATCTGTAGAAAGTACTATGGATGAAAGCACTTTTCAATTTTTGATGTAATGTATTCTTTAAAAATGGTTAACAAAGAGACATGGGAAGTGACTGATCTGACTTGAAGAGTTCCTATTCTTATTCTGCATTGTTCCTGATCCTATGCTATACCCAGTGCATCCTCGTAAATCCCTTCCCCTCAGTTAGCTGTTTAATTATGGCACTGCTTCACCACTATTTTACTGTCCTAATCACTTGAGATAATAATTTAATAGCCTTACAGAGTCAGAGAGAGGTGTCTCAGAAGACCTCTGGAAATACATGTCTGCTCTTCTGTTGAATGTGTGCACGACCAGTGTTGGGGACCTCCTTCCAGAAGCCCTTTTGAAGGCTGGGTATCAAAGCTGAACGGGTGGACACAGAGATCTACACTCACCGCCCCACAGCAGGCCCATTTTAGCAAGCACAGGTCACTGCAAGTAGCCTGAGACCTTTCAGGTTAATACGGGAGATAACTAATGAATGCAGAAGCAGTCCGAGTTTCTGCCCTGGAGAGCAGGTGAACTGGATTGTCTCCAGGACTTGGATGTTCTTGGGGTGCTGCTTTAGTCCTCTCCTGGTTACCCTGCCATTGTTCACCCTTAAATACGAATCACTGGCATAAGCTATTCACTAGGATTTTGTAATAATGCCTAAGCTCTGCATCATTTGGCACTCTCCAGCGTCAGTCACATCTTACAACAGGACTGACAAAATTTTAACACTGCCCTTAAAAGAGCAAGAATAAAAAAGGGTAATTTTTCTATGCAGCAAAAAACTACTTAAAGTCCAGAACGGGAGAGGGGAAAAATAACCAAAATCCACACTTAAAACAGGTTATATTTCAGACCTGGAAAAGGTAAATTGATTTAGTAAATCAGTTTACTAATTTACTGTAATAGTCCTCTGGCTATCTTAAGGTCAGATGATTATGAGTACAAATTTATCACTCATTTTAGCTTATTCAGTAGATATGCATCTAGTAAACAGTCTTATCCATAATATTTAAACCAATTATCATGATCACTAATCTAAGTGAACGTGGTAAATTTGATTTTTCCTTGAATCAAGTTAATGTATCTGCATAAATGTTACAGGATTACTTACTAATAATGTAAACATCTGAAATGTACAGTGCTTTTATCCTCCACAGCGAGCTCCTCACTGCTGCCTCAGTGCTAAGTCTACGGACACCCTAAGCACTGGTCTTGAGTGACGTTGCTCTAACCACACATGAGCTTTCACCAGGTCCTCCAGGCAGTTTGGTACCCTTTTTGAAGTGTTGAGCACCTCGCATTATCTATCAGATCAGAGCTACTTAGGCAAAAGGACCTTCAGTAAAGAAGGTTTTATTTTTCCTGTGTGGTCAGGCAGTAAAGTAGAAGCTGCAGAAACCTCAGTTCTCTTCCAGAGCCATGCTGGAGCTGGAAAATCTACACTGCAACTTACTGTATAATGAAAAAAGATAATGACTTTAAAATTAGTTTTTATTAATAGAATTAAACCACATTAAGTCATAAAAGGTGTTCATAAATATGTTAATAGAATGTGTGGTATTAATGAAAAACATTCTGCAGAGACTGAATAATTTAAGAGTTGGATATTACACACTTAATTAAACTTAAATATTAAAATTATTAATTGTCACAGCTAAAATGGGCATTAACAGTCAGCATCACATCCTGTCTGATCAATAAATAGCTGTCATTATTAAAGGTATGTAGATAATATATAAAATGTATTTAATAAGTGAGGAATTCAGAGCATTTTGGCTGCATATGAAATTCCCCTAGAAAGTTGTTTCTGGCAGGCGCCAAGTGTTGGCGGTTCTCACTTAAGATCTCAGCAGGATCTTAAGCAAAACACATAACTTGGTTGGAATGCATCCTTATTTACAAAGCTCATGAATAAGTAATCCCATCCTGCTTAGGGTAGAAGCTGTAGAATTAGTTTAGTCTCTCTTTAGCAAACTCTTTTCAGACTGGAGGCTGCTGGGCACTGAAGGTGCAGCACTGACCCTGGGACCACGCTTACTGTGGGGGATGTTGTGGGTACCCAGTATCTTTTGGATGCTGAGACAATTTTCTCTAAAATCTGTATAATGAGAAGTGCACGAATGAATGAATGTCACATTGTAATATTCAGCTCCTAATGAGTAAACACAAACTACATGTTGTTAGAAAACCCAGATGTTTAAAATTCAGGGTTGCATATGTGTTGCTGTAGCTCAACAAAATACAACATGCTCTAAGGTCATGTTTGTTAAGCGTTGCCTGGAGAGTGACAGTTACATCATATTGTCAAAGTGAAAAAAATGCATTTCATTTTCTGAGGGATTTTTTTTTTTCCAAGCAAGGAGTAACAAGCTGTAAGAAATCTGACAGGGGCCGTGAGCTCTGCTAACCTCTCCCTGTGGTCGGGTCACAAAGCAGCAGCTGGGAATTGCACCAAGGGATGGCAGAGCGAGAAGAGCAGAGGCAGGATCAACTGCAAGTCCCTCTACGGACAACGCTTGCCTTCTCCTCTCTAACGGTTAGAATAACAGCTTTTTTATGTCATTCTCTATGTGACCATTTAGACTTATCGAATTTCTGATGCCAACGATGAGGGTCATAAAAGGCCCTGTTAGTTTAATTTAGTCTTGGGTATCATAGCTCAGGCTGCTGGAAGACTTTTCTGATACAACTTGATTGCTTCTTGTTGTACTTTTGCATCATTTTTTTGTACTTTCATGGCTGTGCTTTTGTCCCTAAAAGAGCTGATGGCTGTTTATGGATTCTTCTAAGCAAGCTAAAAAGCCAGAATTTTTACACCTGAATAATCACAGATCAATTAAAAGATCACATACATAAGTTCAAAGCCATGATATCCGAAGTTCAGCTGATATTCTTGGAGATGGAGCCTTTGCTTGTAGGTGTGCAGATAAAATGTTCTTGTTCATGTCATGCCAGAGGAGGACACACAATAGTTTCCACGTCCTTCTAAAGGGTATGAAGCGTGACCTCAAATCACAATTTACTTAGAAATATAAGAGTGGCTCTGCTCTCCTATGGAGAAATGCACGCCATTGCAGAAAACCGACTGTGCTGAAGAGATTGTCAAGCACTGGAACAGGCTGCCAAGGGAAGTGGTGGAGTCACTGTCCCTGGAACTATTTAAAAGATGTGTAGATGTGGTGTTTAGGGACATGGTTCAGTGATGGACTTGGCAGTGATAGGTTAATGGTTGGACCGGATGACCTTAAAGATCTTTTTCCAACCTAAATTATTCTACAATTCTACGTGGAACTGGTTTTAGATCCCTTAGAGCCTAGCCATTGAAGCAGTTATTGCACAGCCTTCGTGGTGAGAATTACTGGGACAGGCTACAGGAATAATGGTTTGTGCCTTCATACTGTTCCCTTTGATCTGTAGGTCTATACTGCACGGATACCACCATCACAGATGTGTAGGGAAGCTAACGCTGTTTAAGAACAAGTTGGAGCGATGCAGTCTTGCCATCAACTGGGGAACCATTGCAAATTTGCAAATGAGAAGGACTGCAAAATGAGCGGCAGGAGAGGGATTTTATGGGCCGGTACACTGCAACAGCAGGAGACTGTGCTTAATCCTATGGTTACTGAACTCCCAGATTTCCTATTTATCCGGATTGTATGAAGAAATGAAAAACTGATGCTGTGGAGACAGAGGGATGGCTGCGTTCTTTCAGGCCCTGTCTTTTGGGTGCTCGTCTTCTAATATTGTCAAGTGGATGGAAATACAGGAAGCCACAAAAAAAAGTTAGAAAAAGTTTTGTGGGTGGAACTTTCCCTCCTTGGGCTGGTAAGTCTGCTTGCTGGTTTACGTGAACAAAACCAGGGACAATGTTTGTTCACCTGTTTTATTCACTGTAGTTTAGCTGTAATTATCTACACTTTACACCATATTAGTAAATCTACTCGAGAATATTATATTATGATAATTAAGCCTTAGTAATAAGAGAACTTGCTCAACAGCCTTATTACTAAATATTTGCTCAGATGTAGGAGGACACTGCCAATTTTGGTGTGGATTAGAATGCGTGCGGATTAGTAAGGTTCTGCTTTAATAATAACATTGAGTAGTCGACTAGGAATTTTAATCTTTAAAGTGCTTTTCAAGCATTAAATAATTAATCCCCATAACACTCCCATGAGATATGTAAGTAAATATTACTATCCCTGTTATACAGATGGGGAAAGTGTGGGTTAGGGAATTCAGCTGGACTGGCCAAGGCCACTGGGAGTGTAATTGCCAAGGCAATGTTTAGGACTATGGAAAGGACTCAGTATTTTTGCATTTAAAAAGTAAGGAAAAGGTCTCACTTCCCTGGAAGCTCAAAAACATTGCCACAAACCTGAAAAAGTCTTCTCCTGTGTCCCTCTTTCTTTCAAAACTGTGTTTTCTATTGCTATATCAAAGGATACCTATGTAAAAGGTCTACATATCTTTTAAAATAGAAATTTGCTGTAAGACAGAAATAACTATACATACCCACATATACATACACTTAGACTGTTATTTAACAGAAGGATGTTCTACTTTCCTGCCAGCTGCTACATATTTATTAAATACTAAAGACATGTTTGTAAAACAAATTTTAATATTCAATTTTGTCCTTGAATAGTTTTTACCCATAGCAATAAAACAGCTAGAACCTTTGGGAGCCCATATTCAAATTGCCTGATGGTTTTAGACCAATTTTATTAACCACTATATTGATTCATTTTATCAGGTTTTTTTGTCTGTCTTTTTTTTTTTTTTTTTTTTACACACCACAGGTTCCTGAAATTAAGTCGGTATTGCTAGAAATAAGAAAGTGGTGTTAGATATGCAGCAGGAATATGAATGAATGTTTGCTATTCCACCAAGGTGGTCACAAAAAGAAAGGGCACTTTTCCAAAATGACTATTGATTTTTGCACTCACAGCAGATGAATGATACATGGGGTGGTTCAAGTTTCAAATAACACCCAACCTCAGCTCTAGAGAGTTATAAAATAAGCATTAAAAATAGGATGAATTGGATTATCTGATCAGTAGTCTGAACAGGTAGGAGTATCTAGCTTAAATGTACAGGCCAAGATGCTTTTAGACATTTATTAGACACACATAAGAACTTCAGACATAGTAACAGAGTTACGAAAAAAGTTTCTGAAGGATTTAACTGTATTCAGTCAATAAAACCACAGTAAAAGCTCCCAATTTTTCATCTATTACTACAAATATAAATGCAGCGGTCACTAGTAAGGGCTACCAAACCCACGGTGCAAGGAAGCACAGGCACGTATCTCTTGATCTGGATGTACTTTCTAAACCACCTTCTAGCATCTGCACCTCTGTCTATCTTCAAGTAAGCCTGCTGATCATCTTCTGTAAGTGATTATTTATACAAAATGGAACAATTCCTGTGGGAGAAATGCAGACTCATAACAGACTGCACTACAACGCTCTGGTAGGGGTCTCTCCTAAGGCATGCTAGAATGGTCAATATACCTGTTCTACATCAGGAAATTTGACTTATATCCTTGGTTAGTGCTCTAATGAATGGTAGCACAGCCACAATTTTGGTGGGGAAAAGCCCCATTGCAAAAACCGGCTTTTTAGGAAAATCCTTCCCCTCAAAACTCTTTCATTAAAACCACCTGAAATGGAAACGTTGTATAACACATATATTTTCATTTGATGTGATGCTATTTTTTTATCAATCAGGTATTTCAGTTTTGGTGTTGACCCAAACTAAATTGCTTTTGATTTTCTGGATATATTTCACTGGGAAAAAAAAATCTGTCCTAACACTTCCTGCCAAGTAAATAATCAGAACCATTCACAGCTGAGTGACTGTGCAAAACTAACTGTTGCTGTATTTATAGAGAATTTATTTTTCTACTTATTTCAGGAAAAAAGGCTTATTTCCTTTGTCCATTATGCTATAGGAGGGGAAATGAAGATGATGCATAGAAAGCTGTGGTTATAAATATACTAACACTTGTAGTGGAACTGCAGTTCACTGAACTTCCTATGCTTGACAATTGGGACTTCAAAATGGCCCTAATGTCAGCCTGGATTTTTAACCTCATGATCTCTCTGGACTACTATAAGTGAAGAACAAAGCAGAAGAAAGGTGAGAATACAAGGAATGATCAATTCAGATTTCTAGACAATGCAGGAACTTCTTTGTTGCTAGGAGGTCTCCAATGATGACATAAATGCTTGAACCGCACAGGTACTGTTTTTAGCACAGTACTGTTTTTAGCCTCTAGATGGGTCCAGCTCTGCACTTGCAATGTATAGGGACAGGCCTGTGTTCAAAAAGTTCTTGTTTATAGACACAAATTGGAAATGAGCTGTAACTGGAAACACATGCAAGCAATTGATTAAACTACCCAGATTTGCACGCAGAAGACTGATAAGTTAAGCATAGCTTAGTGCCTGGGTGCTGGAGGCAGGAATTCTGTGGGCGTCACACTGGAGGAGCTGCTCAAAGCTCAAAGGCTAGCAGGATACCTTTGGGTATAAACTCCCTATTTCCAATTTGTGTACTTCAATAGTGTGAGACTGGCCTTATAATTTTAGCAAATAAACTACATTGTGCAAAGTCAACAGCAGACAGGCTGAATGCATCTGAACGCTTCTTCATTTTCTGTGATGACAGCAATCAATAAAAAAATAGGAAAAATAAGCTTTTCTTTTCCTTTGCTTTCCAGGTATCATTTCTGAGCCATGAATCTGTATTACAAATTTGATGTATCTGAACAATCTGTGCAGTTGGATCTGATTTATGTAGAAAATAGCACTTTGCACTTGATTTCAAGCTATGTGTAAATTCAGGGTAACCGCTGGGTTTAAAAAACGATTATTGCCTTACAGCATGTTCCAAAAAGTCTTCAATTTTACATTAGTTATTTCTTCAAGAGGCTGCATATAAATACTCTTTAAAATCAGCACCTAACTTCCACCTTCACATTACTAATATTTTTGCAAGACAAGTGCCGTAAGAAGGTGGGAAAATACAGCTTTGATTCTCAAAATTTTAAGGTTTTCTAACAGAAAAGTCATATTAAGGGGATAAACTTTTGTCACGAGGAAAAGCAGATATATAGCAGACCTATGGCTGCGTTTCTTGCACTAGCAGCAGTGTAACATGAAGAACCAGTTATCTGGGATATTAAAAGAGATTTGTAAAATGCATAGCTGCTTTGACAGATATCTAAGACCATCAGTTATGAGAGAAAAGCTGAATACTGCAGAAACTATTAAGTGAGCTAGCATGTAAGAAAAAAAGTTGGAAAAGACTATTAACAGTTGTAAGAAATGAAAGCGTATTAGAAAGATAAACATGCAGAGTTTACAAACCGTGTCTTTAGGGTGGCCCAATAAGTAGAAATATGGGGACCCATGCTTGTCACTTTTCATGCACATGGAAAGACTGGAAGGTACCATTCCTAAAGGAAGGGGAGGAACAGCCTAGGACCAATCATTAGAATTAACAGAACCAGTGACATACAAATATTTTACTATTGTTAGAGCAGAGAATTCTTAGTAAGTTTAGAACAACTGAGTAAAAAGCTTATATGTAAACAGGAAAGAAGTATTTCTGTAAAGCTAAGACAAGTAAGCATGCTGTAAGTCTAAATATTAGTGGATGACTGAAACTACTGGGCATATATATTCAGAACATAGATTCATCTGGACTATGGATGTGGAGTACATCTTGAGGTGCTTTCTGAAGGAGTCATAACAAATCAAAAGCAAAAGGTTTAATGCATTTCAGAACTGTTCTGATTTATTTGTTTGAAAAATCCTTGTATTGGTATCAACTCTGACATTTTCTGGTTTTGTTGGTAAGGTAGTGCTGAAACATGAGCAGAGAGTTTCTTCCAGGCTCTTCAAAAATACCTTACTGCTAAATAACTTGCAGCTTTTATTTGTTAACCAGCAATTATTTTGTGCATACTGAAAGCTTATCTTTTGCATAAAGAACTCTTCCTCCCTTAAATATCAAAAACTGAATCTAAAGTCTCGTTCTGTAACACCACCTGAATGTCATGAACCCACAGGGTGAGTTTTGTATGTAATTTAGCATCATGTGAAGCAACAGAAATGCAAAATGCAACCCCAGGACATGTCTTTTAATGAAGTCAAGCAAGATGGGGAAGGGAAGGAAAGATCCACCATTGTGTAAATCCATAAAGCACCAACCAGCCCTGTAACACAGCTTCCTTATTCATCAGACCTCACTGATTCTGGTTCTCATGGCTCTGTGTGTGTTAGCACCACACCGTGACCTAGCACGCTCAGGGCCAGACCCAGGTTTCCAAGACAGGGCAATGGAAAAGTTTTCCATAATCTCAGGACGCATGGGCTGTAGTATCTAAAACTTACAACGTTCTACAGGAGCTCTTTAGCAACTTAAAGCTAAGTGAAAGCACTGGAACAGGCTGCCCATGAAGGTGGTGGAATCACCACCCCTGGAGGTGTTTAAAAAACATGTAGATGCGGTGCTTAGGGACATGGTTTAGTGGTGGAGTTGGCAGTGCTGGGTTAACAGTTGGACTTGATGATCTCAGGGATCTTTTCCAACCTGAATGATTCTATGAAAAATTACCGAACTTGATAAAAACGATGATTCTGAAGTCCTGCTGTGGAAGCAGGAAGGGAAACATGTTAGCTTTCTTCTAGATGTTCCTCACAGGTGAAATCCAGTGTTTCCACTCCCTTTGCAGTGCCAGATGGAAAGCATCTGGGGCAGGAGGCTGTGCCTTGCTGGTGGGATGGAGACCATCCACAAGTGTTAACTGTGCCTCTGCCTCCTCCACCTTTATGCCCTGTTTGCAATTATTTGGTTATAAGACCCAGTGCTCTCAGGTCCTTCTAGGAACATACATATTTTAAGGTAGCTTTGAGTAACAGAAGCTCCTGTTGGGAAAGGCTAAGAGTAGTACGCCAGAAGCAAGCCGACAGGACTACTGGGACTGCAAACGAAACATCCCAGGCTTTCCTAGGGACCTTCTTCCACAAATAATTGCAGAAAACTGTGGTTGTTCTCAGAGAAAACTGTAGCTTCCTGGGGCTGATCCATCATTAGAATTTACTTGCCTCATGCAAAACTCCTTGCTAGATGGAGAGGCTGTGATTTGTTAGGTTTACTTCATCTTTAATGTTACTATTTTGCAATTTTGTGAACAGTTTCCCTGTGTTTTGCCTATAGGGATGCTGCTTCATTCCAACGTTCGGCTGTGCAATGTACATGTCTTTCTGGTGGTGTTTATACAGCTATGGCTAAGCCTGAAATACATAAGCATCTGTAATGAGGTTCCCACAGTGTGAGCGACAGATCTTCTGAAGTGCTGTGCACCCAGTAGCTCCTGCTGAAGTCAATAACCTTTTAGGCAGACGCAGCCACTGCAAGAAAAATCTTGGTCTGTCATCTTATTCAAATTGTATTTTATGCCGGTCTGAGGAGTGCTCAGTGCTACAGCGATGACGTGAGTTTTGTGTCCTGTGGCATGTACGGAACCACACAGTCCCCCCAGCCAGGCTCCCCATGCATTAAGTGCACTTCAGGAGCAGGATTCCCAGCAGTACTTCTAGTCTTTTTTGCGCAGTAATATGATTTCTTACTCTGACTTGGTTCTTTGGAGAATGTGGTTGGCAGACTGTTTCCTATGAAACATCACACTGATGTTCTTCGGGTTTGGATGCGCTGTGATAATTCACCTTCAGTGGAAGCACAGCTCCTCTGGCTAGTCTTATCCTCAGCAAACATGTTCTGAGATGCTGAGTGATAGAACTTCTGTTTTCTAAGCTTCTTTTGCTGCACCCTGCCGGGAAATCAGCTATCGTTTTGGAGCATTAATCATATCCATGTGCCTTCCCACAAATTCTGATGCTACCATGCATGCTACAAGGGGATTTCTCCCTATGATGTGCTCTGGGATCTTTGGCATTTGTTTTCAAGCAAAATCAGCAGCTGGAGTTGAGGTAAATGATGCATTTGCAACACACTTCATTTTTTCCCCTCGGTTTGAATAGTGCTTCAGCCCAGCCAGAATTTTCTTAGATGTGCTTGCAGGGACAGATTTCCAGGGAGCATAAACTGACATAACTCATTCATGAGATTTACATCCTCCTAAGGAGCTTGTTCTTTGCTTCTTCATTGAGCGCTTTCTTCTTTTCAATACCCATTCTTTTCTTTTGCAGATCACTTTCTTACCATTGATGGTTTTTCCTTAACACTGCTTTTACTGGTGTCAATCACATCACCATTCAAACACTGATAGTTCTTGCACTTAAATGTACACCACCATATTTTGTACTAACAGAAACATGGCTCTGGAATTTAAAAAGCATTGATTATATTGCACAAGGGAAATAAAAAAGTTGAAGACTGAAAGATGCTGTGTGACAGATTTTGGCTGGTTGGTTGAGTTGTTCTAGGTAATCTTCCTTCTTTTTAACACTATGAGTCTGAACGCCACTGCTGTTGGAAAGGTCTTTTAACACAGCGTTACTACAACTCACTTGGGAAGTCCCTGACCATTTTTCTTGACAGAGAATGAGAGAGAATATCCAGGAGAGGACCCTGGTACACTTGCTCTGTTTTTATATTTCTCCCTAGGCTTCTGCTGCACACCACCGTTGCAATCCAGATACCAGCTCAGTCCTCCAGCCTTGCATTTTTACACTCGACTAAGTCTTACTTCCCACTGATGGTCTCCAGAGCTGAGCCCTGGTGAGAATAAGAAATATTTCTGACAGGTACTTGCAAAAAGAAAAAAAAAAGAGAGAAAAAAAGGCTGATTATTTCAGTAAAAAAAGCTCCAATTACTCTTGCTACATCTCAACTGTGCAATTCTGGTGGGAAGAAGAAGGAACTACTAAATATTGACTAGTTTATCTGCTGTCCTCAGGATCTCTTTGTCCTCAAGCTTACTGTCACAATCTTCTCTGTGTTCAGTTTTCCATTATTCGCAATGGATATTCTTTCTGGCTTCTCTGTTAATACTCTGACCGACGTTCTTTGTGGCACAATGACTTACCCTTGAGATGTGGCCTTCTCAAGACTTGCCCTCTGGTTTTAATAATTTCTGTTAATTTCTGTTTTTAACTTCCTAAGCAGGCTGCTGTTGCTTTTTATGTGCACCTTATATTTGTTCTTAGAGTATTTCTTATTGCTTTGGGAAATGACCTATGAAGGACTTTAATATCTCAGCTAATTTCAACAGGCATCTTATTTTGCTTCCATTCTGCCCACAGACTGGATTCAGCACTAACATTTCTCTGCCTGCATAATGCACATATTAAGAATTGCAGAAATGTGGATGATATCCTTCGCTGTGATGCTTTCTATAGGTTGTGTGTACATTCCAAAGTAACTCCCGAACAGTTTTTCTGCTTTTTCAGTGCAGTAGGATAACACAGCTTTTTCAAGCACAGCTACTTAGTCCTCCTCCTGTACAGAGCAGTAAAGTGGTGATGCAGCTAGAAAAATGATCTGATTAACCAGCACTTCTTTGTAGTAACTTCTATTTTGCAGTAATCTGCATTTTTACAGATCTAATGTAAGCATTTCAAATGCTTCTCCAAATGGTGAGCATGGCTTTAAAGTGTCCTGTGAAGTTGTCTTGTTTCTTTCTGTTAGCACTATAGACTATGTCTGTCTTTTTGGTTGTTTATGTGTATTTTTTACCTATGTTCTTCTTGGGAAGGGGATGCCTGTGCACATTTACACCTTTAAGGAGACTTCCCCCCACCCCCAAAAAATGCTATTTACACTGAACATGTTTTTGCAGCTATTTACATTTTCTTATGATTCTGGAATAAGGTACAGATTTATAGGATTACATAAATATAGAAATCCATTCTGGATCTCCTGTAAACCTAGGTTTAAATGCCACCCAGAACTAGGATCTTAAGAAAGTCAGATTTGGAATGGGTCTGAACTGCAATCGATTCTTTGCTTATAGCAGCCTCCTGTGACCCTCCTGAGATTAAACTGTTTCCTGAAGAACCAGAGAACTGCTGGTATACAATTCTGCTGTTTGAGAGGTATTACTACCACTATACCAGTCCTGGTTGTTTGTTTGTTCTTTCCTTAAAATTGATTCATTTCCTCCTACAAAATAATTTTGGAGCTGATCTGAATCTCTATTGGAGGTCTCTCTGAAAGGATGATACACTGGTTCAAATTGATATTAAATGTCTTAGTACCGATTCATCATAATCCCTGAAAGCCATTTTGGCTTTGTTCCTACTCACCAAAAGACAACTCACTAACTTTATCACCAGATGAGTGGACTATGGCCCATCCTTGCTGCCCTTATTCAGAAGCTCTTGAAAGCTGGAAAAAAAAGCAGCATACGCTATCCCGAGTATTGCCTCAGCCACAGAACTGGCTCCAGTTTAGAGAAGAAAATGGTGCAATTACCATGCATACTGACAGCTGGCAAAGTTCTGACTTTCACTAGAGCTGAAATTTAATGTCTCAAAGAGAGGTAATGAATTTATGTTGCTAACAAAGATTGACCTGAACCTACAGTTAAGACTAAGTCTTACTTCGAATTTTCATAAGCTACAGCAATTTCTGATTCTAATGGGAAATGTTGCTGGAACTTCAAAAGTATCATTACAAAAGTTTAATAGAGTTTTGGACCTCCTAGCATAAAGAAGTCAAGATATTTTCATTAAAAAGAACCCCTTTCCTGTGAGATTTCAGGCCCAGCTGTGCATATCATAGAACTTATGTAAATATATGACATTGTCACATCATACTTTAGAGTAAGCCCTGGTTTCAATTTTCAAAAAGAGCTTTTTGTCTTTGAAATTACCTTTGGATAATTTATTTTAACTTCTTGTCATTTCAGTAGTGAAATAAGGTTTCTATATTGTCTAAATGACTCACACTTTTTGAAATACTTAAAACAGTCTCAGAAGTCCTTCTGAAACAAAACATGAGAAGAATGGATCCTGCTTTCTCACGGCAATGAGCAAAGTCTCCTTTTTTATTCAGAGTGGCTTCTACTTGATCATCCGTGTGTATTGTCAGAGATAATATAAAGGGTGAGGTTGTCAAAGAAAGAAGTACATTGTTGTTAATGCTTTGAGTTTAAACCTGGGCCATTGCATTGCATGGCAACAAGATCATCTGCTGTGATTGAAAATGTGCAGAGAAGTACCAATCGAGGAAGAAAAGGACAGTTTATGGACAAATCAGCAACTCCCAGCACACTCAGAGATGTCCCCTAAAGGGTTCAAAGTGCTTCCTCCAGTGCACATCTTATAAGCCATTGCCTGTGTTGGGAGGGCAGCAGATGACAGTGATGTACACACATATATCGTCTCAAGCCAAGGAAACAAACATGAATAAGTCCACCTCTACTCAGGTAAGCACTTACGCCCATACTTGACATGCCCCAGGACATCACAATATATAAATATCTGCAATTGCTACTTAACTCAAAAGCAATATAATTAATTTATATAGGCTCATGCACATAGAAAAACGTAAAGATGAAAACCCACCATATTCTGGGACCTGGCCTGTTCCACGTTTCAACAACAGTCGCACTCTCCTGCCACCAGACTTGATTAGCTCTATTGCTCTGGCATGTGTCATGTCCCTTGTGCTTTCTCCATTGATTTCAATTATTTGATCTCCTACCTGTCAGGTAAGAAGAATATTGAGTCAGACAGAATTGCAGTAAAATGAGCGTTTCAGAAAGAGACATATTCAATGGATCACAGGTTACTTGAATGACAGACAGACACATCAAGGTAAATTTGTTCCTGTCTGTCTCAGGGATATTACTGGCAGATTAAATAACCTCCAAAGTGGATTCTGCCTGTGGTGTATCAAATGTTGCTCGTCTTCTGCTGAAATCGGTGTAATGCGTTTGGAACTTGCCTCACATCTTCTACACGTAAGAAGTTGATTTTTTAATTGCTTGATATGTTGGAATCACTGGAAACATTGTGCTACACCTTAACTTGTGGTCTTGTGTAGGTGCCAGAAGACCTTTGCTGCTTTTAACTTGCTATTTTCATAGAGAAAAGAGAGGTTTGAAGCACAAATACAAAGACCCAACATTTGCATATCTAAACCTTGGTAGTAAAGTTTCACACCAAATTAAGAGTTGTTATGAAACAATATATTAAACCAAGAAAGGTTAGAGCTATGGCACGGGCCATGTGTGTTTGCTGGAGTTCTTACAAGAGCATGCTTTGCACTATTTATCCACAGAAGGTTTTTTGGTCAGAGTAAGCAGAGCCCCTGGCTGCGCTGTCTAGTTAGAGCAGCCGACCTCACGGCTCTGGTTACAGATTGCTGCCACTCGCCTCCTGGCTGGCTTTCCAGTCAGAGTTAGCTTCATTATGATTTTTTTCTGCCTCTATTTCTACAGCGGTAAAGTGGGGCACTGATATCTGTGTCTCCCACTCACCCCAGCCTCCCTCCCAGCTTTGCCTCCCACTGGGATGCTTTGGTTTTGCTCTTCTCTCCATGGGGAGAGCTGGCTTTTGATGCTGGAAACCTTCTCCATGACCAGGGGAGCAGCTGCTTTCTGCTGTGCCCGCTCGGCATGGCATACGGCACGTGTAGGAAGCAGCAGCTGTACAGCTTGGTTGGTGCTGCGATACCGCAGCTGCTCACTTCTTTTGGGAGCGGGCTGAATGAGCAACAGGGTGAGGTGACATGTGAGCCTCATACCAGTGGCACCACAGCCTCTGGAGCTCATGCCTTGCAGGTGCGTCGCAGTAGCCTCCCAGCCCCGTCGGAGGGGTGTCCCAGGTGGAGCCCAGCAGGAGGGTTGATCTCCTGGTGCTGGTAGAAGTGTGGGGCCAGGTGATGGGCAGCCAGGAGGGGTGCACGAGGGTCTCAGTGCAGTGGCTCCAGCAAACTCGTTTATCAGTGCTAGAGGAGCACATCTGCACAAAAGGATCACAACTGCCTCGGTCTGCATCGACGGTTTCTTCACTGTGTGTATCCACTGCGCTAAAATAACAATGCCTATACATCCTAGAGAGGCTTTTAAGGGGACTGTACAGATTCCATGATGACGGGCAAATCCTTTTCCTCACACAAGCCTGTCTTGACAAAACCAGCTCTTAGCTGGCCTTGGACATTGAAATGTTTTCTGTTTTGTATGTTTTCTTTGCTACTATTGTATTTCTGTCAACTAAAAGTGTAATCCTTCAGAGGCTTTCCTTCCTTCCTGAGTTTGAAATATAGTATTTAACAAATAAATGTGCATAATATGAAATGTCAACAAGACTCCTAGCATCAAAGAAAACTGGAAGGGACGTCAAGAAGTTATCTAGTCCCTACTTTTGTTCAGAGACAGAATGCTACTAAAAGGGCTATGGCAGTGCTTGTCAATAAGAATTCATATTCTGGCAATAGGAGCTGCAGTGTATTTTAAGAATTCTCCCAGGATCCTGTATGCAGCCTATGCCAGTACTTAACTTAAAAGCCATTGATCCGAATAAAACCTCTCAGTCTTGCTATAGCACTTTGTAAATGCGGCAGACTGAGCAGGGGGGGCAAAAGAACAGGATTATTTTGTGCAAAAAGGCCTTATTTTTGAAGTAAATTTCCCCCTTAGTGGATTTTCTCTGTTAGGAAGAACGCATTTGGTCGTACCATGCAGTACACATTTTTAGACATTTCTGATGACCTGTAGGCCACAGTGACACACAGCGCAGGTGCTCTCTGGGCTGTGGAGAGATGCCCCCAGGTTTGGCCATGCAAGGCTGTTTGCATCACTCTGACTTTTGGTAGTATGTAGTGGCTGCACACACTCGGAACAAAAATAGAAAATCTCTCTTACCACTTCCGTAACACAGACAGAAGATGGATTTGTAGCATCCCCACAAGGATACTTAGTCAGTCAAACAGACAAAATTCAACCAGTTTGGGAAAACGTGTTTCTAAATGTCATGAAACAATTAAACCCTGGTAGAAATGCTATAAAAGCAAACTCAGAGTTTCCAAAGGCTTAATGACAGTTCTTTCTTGTGTTATGTTGCCTGGATAGAACATGTTTTGCAGAAGGTATTTAAAATGATCTTGTTAGCATGTTTTGAGAGAAGTGCCAGATTAGATCAAATGAAGGAGGTGTTTTTAACACTCCTTGATAAATAGCCTTTAAAATGAGTAAGATGAAAGCTGTGCAGAGCATGTACAGTCCTTCAAATAAAATCCTTTGCGCTCCAGAGCAGAAAGACAGGAAGAGATTTTAATACAGTTTAATATGTAAAAAGGTTAAGTTAATGTCACATTTTCCCCTTGCTGTTTGCCTTTCTTCTGTTCTCATTGGTCAACATGCAGGAATTCTCTTGTATTAATGTAACCTTTTCTGTATTTCAGTGGATTAAATTTTTTTTCCTCTAAAGGAAGCACGTAGCTGATTTGATAGTTCCTTTTATTATAAAATCCTATGTGCAAATAAACTGGAACAGCTTAAAAAAGGCCAGCATCTTTGTTATGCGACCAAAGGAAGGGAAAGAAACAAGCCTGCAAAAATTAGGTGTTCTGAAATTTACATCAGAGAGTGTGAGACCAGAGGTAAAACAAATAGTTGCAGGAGCAGTGGGTTAATTGTATTCCATGCATGTGTGTCTTGTGGCTGACTGATGTATAACTGAATTATACTGCCTTTGCAGCCCAAGACCAGCTCTGATTAGATAAGAAAAACAACAAGGAAAAGAAATATTGCTAACACTTTTATCCTGAGAAAAGCTTCATTAGACTTTACACTCGTATCTCGGGAATTCATACAAAAGAGAAAACTTTGTCTGAGGAGTGGTTCCCCATGTGCCTAATAAGGTAAAAATTCCTATTCTTATTTTGTCTGCAGTTAAACATTTATAACCTCCCCTTCTTTCCCCTTGCCAATGTAGATTCTGTTATGTCTGATATGGGAGAAAACCACGCTGTACGCACTGTCTCTGTCCAGGAACTCAAATGTGCTTCCTCTCCCATGTTTGCTATTGTGAAACAGATTTTTAGGTATCGTGAGGCTATTTCTGTCTCTTTTAAATCCAGTGATTGTATAAGAGCAGCTTAAATATACCCACATATTGAAGATACACCATGGTGAGGCCAAAGGTTATGGTAAGCACAGAAACAGGTCTGAAAAGAAGCCAGTGCTTGTTATATGAAATCATCATTACTCTCTTTTCAGGATCAAAAGTTGATTCCTGCAGTTTTATACCACACATGACATTTCTCTATACTTGTGTTCTGGATCCTTCCAAGTCTGTCCACAGTCTCTAAACTGGAGATATTACTAAAAGGTGCGGAGTAGGCAGAACGGATCAAAATGATAACGTTCTTCCCATGTGGGAGAAACACTTATTAATAATCTTTCCAGAATGAGACCTTCGACTTTTTTTAACACGCGAATAGCTTGGATTCCAAGATTATCCCCAGCAGTATTGTCTAGACTGTTATCCCTCATTCTACATTGTACACATTGTGATTTCTCTGTCCTAAACCGAGCCTAGTGCACCTCAGTGAATTTTATCAGATTGACTGCTTTAGTATGAAATTTTCATTTTGAAATCTAAGTCAGTTCCTCAAAGTCCTTTTAAATCCTTTAAGAATAGAGACATCTTGGCATCAGCAAATTTTATTTTATTATTTATCAATAGGTCTCCAATTATTAATGAAATCATTGAATTGAGCTGTTTTCATCCTAGACCTCTCAAAACCACACTTGTAATTACTGTTCAGAAAATCATTGAGAGCAGCCTTTAAGAGGCTACATTTTCAGTAACCACATTACAGTGATTCCACGTAGAGTCTGTTTCCTCTTCTTCTGCAAATTTCATACAAGGTAGTATTGAGAGGTGAAAAGAAGAAGCCTTATACATTCTACTTCCCCTTTTCCCACAAAAATATAAAAATGTAAGCCCAAAATAAGAAATGAAAATTAGATGGGTATGACAAGGTTTGCTTTCCTAAATTTACATGTTGGTGGACTTTTTCAATTTATTGATAACCTGTCACAGATTATTTCTGGGAATGAAAGTTTAAGGAACTTTTCTCTATTATTTGACTTCAAAAAGAGGGAATATGTTTTCCTTTCTCTAGTCTGCTGCTAACCTTCTTGTCCTTGAATTCTTGGACATAATTACTAATAGTCTAGAAATTACTTTCTCATATTCATTGAGCATACATGAACATCAGCACGTTCAGCAGACCTGAATCCAAGTACACTTTAAGCATTTTTTTCCTTGTTCTGATTTATACTAATTTGTCTTTGTTGAAGTTGATGTAAGTTTATGGTCCTTCTGAACATCTCAGTGAAGACTGATACAAAGAAAGCATTGAATATTTCAGCCTTCTCCACATTCTCAGCAAGCAACGGACCTCTTTTTTCCTGTTCTTCATATTTATTTTAATATATTTGTTACCTTTTCTTGTTACCTTTTATACTTGCAGACTGCTTGGATATCATCCTTACACATTTAATCTTCCCTCTGCATCTAGCAGGACACCAGGCACCTAACAGGTGTTGCAGCATCAAGCTTTGAGTCCCCTTATCTTTTATTGGGTATGACCCTGTGGCATTAGCTCCTGTCATGGACAGTGAGACATTTGAATATCAGACCATTATTTTTGAGGCATTTCGGCAAAGCTGCCTTCTATGGAGATATACAGCTTTTCAGATGAAATACCAGAGTATTGTAACAGATAAACTTCAATATAGCAACATCGTTGTTTTGCATGGCATTTAGGTCCTCTGCTATGTTACATTTTATGGATTTCATTTTTTTCAAGAAATTGACAGAAAAAAGTTCCCCAGATCTGGAGAGCTACCCATCCCTAAAATAACACCTTCAGCTCCCATGCCATTCAGGCACAGTTTTCGCATGACAGCCTGAGAGGATGCATGCATCCTAATCACCAAGTTTTAAATCCACAAACGGCAGGGAAAGCGTTGGAGAGCACAGCCCTTGAAATCCAATATTTTAATCTCACAAAGCCAAAGATTGCCTTCGGCTTTTTGGAATCAACTTTAATTTCAAGGTGTCATTCCACAGGATCCGTGCACAGGGCTGCAATGAACGCAGCCCTTTGCAAGCCTGGCAGCTGTTTTGGTGGCCAGGCATGCGGAACAAACGGATGGACCCCTTCCCGCTCCCAACAGGCAGGCCCTGCATTGTGGGACACCCCCGAGACTGGCATCACCTCTGATTTGTAACCTTCCTGGCAGTCTTCAGCAAAGACTACAAAGCTGGAGGGATAGACCTCCACACCCTCCAGACGTTCTCACTGGCTTAAGGTTGAAGCGTGTTGGCAAGCCAGCCTGGGAAGCTTGCACGGCTGCTGCCTGAGCTGTATTTGTTTCTGAAGAAACGTGCTCTTCACAGCTATGAATCCGGCAATTTTACACACATTGATTTTGCATTGTGTTTCTTTCTTTCTGCAGAACGTGGCCCTGGCTGAATTTCCATGCTGTTTGGGACAAACGCCTACCCACACCCACTGCTTCTCCTTCTGACCTAGTGGCATGTGGTAAACAGAATGCTCCTCTATTTTATCCTTACAATGTGCAAGCACAAAGTAAACACTGAATGCTTCCCCCCTTCAATGTTTTTAAATTTACATATTAGTGATTTAAGTGTAATTATAAAAAGTAGTTTGTGTGTATGGCAAATGTCTCTGAAAAAGATCTGCTTCAGTTCAAGTTAATTCAGATGCTCCATTCATGCATAAGAACAACTGAGCTATAAAATTGGGCAGCATGTTTTCTGGCAATAATGAGAAGATAATATTCCTAAAGAATGTTTAAGTGACATCACTATTGATAGGTTAATTAGAAATAAAATTGTAAAGCTTCTCCGAAACATTAGAATAAAGTGCCTCTAATAAATGTGAGTTTATCTGCAGAGCCTTTGTTCTGGCTATATTTTATAGTAATTATTACCTGTCTCATTACAAAAACCCAACATACATATAAACAGAATTTCAGAAAAAGGCTAGATCAGAAGGAAATACATATAGCTTTAATGTAGTAAAGAGGCTTTTCCTTTCTCAAATGTATTTTTAAATTACTGATGATAGTCCTGTGTACATTTGCCTCTGACAGCACGTGAGGAACGGTGTCTAAGCAGGTGTCTAGTTCCCAGTTACACAAAATGAAAGTAATTGTGTATGCACATTTTAATTCTATGCTAAATGAGGAAATGTAATGATAAAAGCAGCCTCAAATCATTTGTGCAGAGGGCATTGCTGTCTGTCAGTTTAGAAATGCATTTTATAATTAAACCTCAGGAAAAAGACTAATTACGCTTAATTCCTTTTATATGGGCATCCTATTTTTATAACTGAAACATTTCTTGCATATTATTTGTTGCTGTTTTTATTGCTAATGAGTCCAAAAGGCTGAGAGATTGTCTGTACTTGGAGACTGAATAGCAACTCCAGAATATCTATTTTGGTGAATTTCCAAGTACTGTCAAGTCCTAATATCTTTGCCTGGAGTCAGGCACAGGCTGGATATCTGCTGTGCAAATTTCCTCACAGCAGAGAATCTGTACTGTCTGGGAATCCCAGGTGTAATGCATATCCTGAGCAAAGCCAGGGCATATTTTTAGTCTAAACCAGCTGTTTAAGCAGCTGTGGCTTCTTACCCCTGGCCACCCTGGGCCCTTTGCTCCCACAGAGAGCTGCTCTCGCCCCCTGCCTGAGAGGGGAGGGTGGGCTGCAGGGAAGAGGGGACCCACAGGACATGGGCTGAGGTGGTGCAGAGCAAAAAATGCCTTTCACACCACTCCTCAGCAGGTGCTCTACCTTTTTTTAAAATTTTTTTTCACCTTTTCCTGAAGGAGGGAGAAACATTATAAGTGCTATTACAGAAAGAGAGCTTGGTAAGTAGAAAATGTGTATGACCGAGTGTCTGTAGAGAATGGGGGGTGAAGGAGAAAGAAACGGAGTTTGCAGCGGTGGGTGGCTAACAAGACAGCAAAGCCGACTTCTGGTACTACAGTAGACTTTTTTTTTTTTTTTCCCACTGCTGCAAAATATTCTATGTATATATGAATTAAAAGTGTCAAAGATAACGGAAAATTCATTATCTTATTGCAGTTAATTGATGCACCATTACTTTTTTAAAATAGAGATATGATGACTCAGTGCAGCATCATGTAATATTAATAGCATGTCCTTCATCCCTACAATCATGAATGAAAACGAGTAAAGGCTGCTAAAAAGGAAGAAGAAAATTTTCTGGTATCTTCTTGGTGGACTCGGGCAGTTCTCATTAGGCAAAACCAAAGCAAATTCCAGATTTTACAAGCTGATTTTATAGACCCTACATAGAAGCCTGGGCATGCAGACTGCTTCACTCAAAGCTGCATCCAAACAACAAAACAGAAAAGAACATGAACTCTGACAAATTAAAGGTAAAATGACAAAAAGGTTTTGAGGAGGAAAAATGCTAAAATATAAGACCTAAGAATATACTTTCAAAGATACCAGAGGTGTGGAGCCTGTCAGAGAACGAAGATCTCAAAAGATAGTTTGGGAGCAAGGTAGAAAAGACCACAGAAAATAGATTAATTCTTTGCTTCAATGCTCACTAAAGAGGAGGGCAGCAAAACTCCTGCAGAGGGTCTGCTCACCACAGGGTGCGTCTCAGGAGATGACTCCAGCTGCAGGGTCAGTGGCAAAGATTTTATAACAAACTGATGAAATGGATAGTAAGAAACCATCAGAAGTAGACAGCTTTCATCCTCAGCTCTAAAGGAATTCAGATATGAAGCTGCTGAACTAGTAGCTACAGGATGTAATCTACTGCCTCAATCAGTAAATTGCTGAACAGCAGCAGAATGGGAAGCGGCAAGTGTGACACCAGTCTGTAAGAATGGGGCTGGAAAGTAAGCAAGTGAGCCTCATGTACAGCTGAGCAGATGGAAGGAAGCAAAAAGGATGGTGAGTGTTAGCTGGCACATAGATAGTGACGTATAGCAGGGAAGGGTCAGCGTGGCTATTGTAAAGGGAAGCCATTCCTCACAAATTTACTGCAGGTCACTGGAGCTCCTGATGACTATATAGACAAATGCAAGCTGGTCAGTATACTTATGTTTTCAGAGAGCTTTTAACAGTAAAGACTTCAGTAAAGGCTCTGCTGTGGGATGAGAAAGAATAGGGTCTTCTAGGTAAGAGATTAAAATCTAGGGAAAACATGCTTTAAATAAGTGCTCAATTTTCACAATCGAAAGACCTTACCGTAGTGACTATTCTGTTCAGCATATTTGTAAATGGCACGGTGAAGAGGTTGAAGATTGGGGTGATAAGATTTGCAGGCAACACAATAGATTGTCAAATAGATTGTCAAAGCTAAACTTAGAGTTAAAAGCTGTAAAAAAGACAGCACAATACCGTGTGTTAAAGCAGCAGGTGAAATTCAGTGGTGCTAAGTGCTAGGTACGGTACATGTGGCAAATTAAATGCACAATCACTCTAAATTAACCATTACCTTGAAGAGACAGATCTCATAGCCCTTGTGGTTAGTTTGCTGACAATGGCCGCCCAGTCCAAAAACCAAACAGAATGTGAACTGAGAAACCATCATTATGGCATTTAAGAGCACCAATATCTTGAACATTGCAGATAGTTCGGGTGCTTCCACCTCCAAATGAACGTGGTAGATTGAGAAATGGTTCAGAGGAGGTCAGTGAGGCTGGGTGGGGTAAAGGAAAGCTCCCTTATGAAGCAAGATGAAATAGACTGGTAAGCGTCAGTGGGAACAAGGTGGACACGATATAGGTCAATAGAATAAGGAACAACATGGAGAACGAGGAAGAAATCATAAGATTATTATGTTGTAGCTACAAACAAAAAATGAAGCTTTTTTCAAACAATACAAGCATTTAGCTTTGGAATCCATTGACATAATATATCAAGGGTGTCAAAAGCATAAGCATATTCAAATAAATGGTTAAAAAACACTCCTAGATACAAACTATGAAAATTCTAGCATTAAAAAAAAAAAATAATCTGTAAACTGCTGATTGCTAGGGGCTTGGATGTTGTTATATCCAGTGAAGAATCATTTCGTACTTGTCCTATATTCCTTTCCTAAGCATCCTCTATTTGTCCTTGTTGGAGTGAGGATACTGAGCTGAGTGGGCCATAGGAATGGGTTTAATATCTGTATTCTTTTACCTTCACAGGTGATCTCTCCCAGTTTCTACTTGTTGCAGTTTGGGAAAACACAGAACAGAGCCTGCCTCTGTCGTTTCTATTGCAGGACAAAGTGTTTCAATTATCCAAGCAGCATCATTTGGTGTGTTTAAAAAAAAAAAAAATTCTAACACTCTTGATTCTTCATTTTTTAAGTTAGGGCTAATTACTTTTTTAGACCTGAAAACTGCTATAAATCTTCCATAAAATACAGATTTAAATACGGTGTCTGCCTGCCAACTAAGTATTTTAGTCTTAAAATTTCATACTAAGGCGTTTTTAGCAAGATTATTAACTCGTTCTTTTTCACAGCTGTCTTGAATAATTTTGCTATTAGGCACAGAGTTACAAAGATGCTTTGAATGTGTCAGATTGAGTACATTTTTGCAAGAATGATGCTAATTACATGTGTGAGGGGAATATTTTTTTCCCCTTACCTTTCTGCAAACAAATTCTAAAAAACACACAGACCTGTTTGGAGAAATGCTGAATAATAGTTCACCTACAGTTAATTCACTCTTGATTTATTAAGCTTTCATACTGTCAAAATACATTCAGGATCCCTGAGGACCTCGGTTTGCAATTCTTTGTTGTGCAGACACAAGAATGTTGATCAGCTTTATGTCTGCATGTGAATATATTCTTCCTTGAGTTCTGCCAATTACACTAACCTGGCATTGAGCTCCTCTTGCCACAGGCTGGCATACAGCTCACACGCTCGAGTATCTCAGCGGAATTCCCAGAGTTCAGATCAATCACACCTAGTCTCACTACAAGTTAGGTTGGACAGTGATGTATGTAGTAGGGAATTGGCGTGTGAATGGGATTAGCCCACTGGGACGTGCAATTGGGTGGGAAAGCATAGATAACATCTTCCCCTACTGTTCAGATGGATCACAAATCACAGAATAAATGGATGGCACTAAGAATATCTTCGGGTTTGTGCCCCACTGTAATGGCAGTGTCGACATTCACTGAATGCTACTATGAAGGTAAGATTTATATTACTGCATAAAGCAAGCCAGGCATGCCGCAGGTTTTAAGAGTAAGTGCTACTTATGTAGAAAAGATTGGCTGCTTAACGGACATGAATCACTCTGTAGGCATTTGTCTTTTAGGTGTGCGCACAAGACCTGAGTCAAACAGAGGCTGGTGGAGCACTGTATGCTCCTGAAGTATACTTCTGTCCCTTATGTATGGGTGTAACATCAATATTTTATATCTAAATATTGACAAGTGTTCAGTGGGGTTTCTGACAGCCTTCTCAAGCCCTCACTCCTGTCAAGTGCTCAGCGGCTGACTCCCTGCTGCTCCCATCTGGAGAAGACCTTTTTGGCTCTTAGGACCTACCACTGCTCCTTGCACCTTTATGTTTGCTGTGACTAGAATAAACTTGCAAGAGGGTTTCCAACAGCAATATCCACTTTTCTCCTATATTCTCAACATAGGTTTCACTGCCTTTTAAGACCTGGAGATTTGCATAAATCATTCAGCAGTATATCTCAAAGTCTTCAGCTTTCTTTCTGATCCAAAATAGGAGTCCAATGTTTGCTGTGGCAAAAAAATAAGTATTATGCTGGTCAATCCTTGGTTTATTTTTGGATACAGTGATTGCCCTAAATGTTTGTAAGAAGGTCATGACTGATCAAGCCATTCTTGCCGCCTTCTCATTGCCTTGCTGCAGCTTTCTTATTGGAAATGTCTGTGTCTGTCATCTACTACCTCTACTGTGTGACAGCTGCTTGCCTCTTATTTTTAATACTTTTTGCTCTAATCACCATCAAGTGGAGATGAACTACTTTTTTTACTGTACTTACTGATTAGAACCTCAGGTGTATTCCACTGAAGACTGTAGGAAAGAACCCTTTAACATTGGGCTAATCAACAATGGAGCACCCCAAACATGCTCCGTTCCTCATTAACAAGAAATCTAGCAGAGGCTCTACACCAGCGAGGAGGCAGTGCAAATTGTGGGGGCTGCATGGCAACATGCTCTTAAACATTTCAATTTACTGTAGAGTAAGTAATCATACATTCTTCCTTTTGAGCTTTTATTGGATGGTCTCTAACAGTAAATCATCAGTCCTGTTGATGATCAGTGCTTTTTCATATTTACACCTTTCCTTTGGCAATAGGTCTACAAAAAGCTGAGAGAACCCTGCAAAGACTCTGTTCTGGAGGGATTGAATATAGTAGTAATGTGTGGAGAGCAGAATCACAAAAATTTGGAGAATGTATCTGTGTGCGAAGCTACAGGAGCTGCATGTGACTTCTGGTCCAAAATTTGGCCATAGAATGGGAATCTCACAAAGAGTATATGTGGCAGTCCAGCCATTTCTGTGTGGATTTTGTCTTCTCTGAGATGCAAGACAACAGCTACTAAAAGTACATTTAAAAAAGAATCCTGATTACACGTGGTGATATGGACTTAAAAGAAGTGCTTGTGGAAGCTATATTATGTTCAAACCTCAGACAGGGAATGATTCCTCAGTTGGTGGAGACAGATGACTTTGATCTTTTAAAAACCTAGAAATCAAGGTCTGCTAAAAACAGATATAGTGATAAAGTGACTAGATGAACGCCCAGCTAAACGTGTGCAACAACAAGCAATCAAGAACGCAGAAATGGAAAAAACCCACGATGAACACAAAAGCCAAAGACTTCTGCTTTGCGTGGTATAAAAGCCTTTCCAAATGCTGTAGGGACATAATTAACTAAAGCTGCTGTAAACTTTGCCTACTCTTCAGCTCTGCCTATCTACCCATTGAAGCCAGAATAGCTCAAGTGATTTCTTGGTGCCTGACTTGAGATATTTGGGAGCGTCCTTCTCCGGGGAGATCGGTTTATATTCCCTTGTTAAACTCCACTGTTTTACAGCATCTACAGAGCCCAAATAGGTAGCTGTCTACACACTGCCTGTTCCTTTGAGAATCCTGAAGAGTTAGTCTTGATCCTAATTAATTTCTTCTGGGAGACACAGTTAGTAAGCCAGCTATTATATGACTGTTCAGAAACCTAGCCTCTATGCTTTCAAAGGGGACTTAGAATTATGTCTCCTATGGCTCAAGAGTGGGATTTAGTATCAGGGTATGAGTTTCACAGGTGCTGTCCCTCTTACTGCAAACATGAATGCACACATATTGTCAGAAGGAAAAAACCAGAAGAAGTTGCCTGACCTTGTGTTTAGGACAGTTAGAAAGAGGGAAATGTCATTTTTGAATGCTGTTGAGTGCTCATACGTGGGTTTTGGACAGCAGTTTCAAGAGTATGCTTATGCCTTCCATGATTTGAAACTTCAGTTCTGTTTCCTTCCAGAGACAGACTCCTTTTGTCTGCCTGCCTTTTTTGACCCTTGGCTCTTAAATACTGAATTCTCTCTTTTTTAGCTAGAAATAGTTACTGCTGTAGGTGGATGAAGTTTCCTGAATAACCACAAATAAAGTCGGTGCAAACTGTTATCATGGGAAAGGACAAAATACGCAAATTGTGTGAGTTTGCAGAATGCCGTGAACCTGTCCACAGCATAGGTTGGTTACTGCTGTAGAACTCATCACTCTGCTGCTCACTCCACAAGCTAAAACAGATAAAGCAAGGCCGCACAGATTCCTATGCAACAACACAGGAGCTCATAACTGACCCTGTAGGAGCTTCCTGTCCTGTGTGCCTGTTTTTATCTCCAGGTGTGAAACAGAGAGGGGCACAGACCGCAGGAAAAGCAACAGGGAAAAGGACTGAAGAGTCAAAGGAGGACTGCAAAGCATGAAAGATATAAAATTCTGCAGTGCCTGTATTTCAGATGTCTGTTCTGCAAATATGTAAGAAAAAATATACAAGCAAATGAGAAAAAGCATGCAGTATTAAGAGATACGAGGGAGCCAGAGGGAGGACTAACTGGTGTACATGGACTGAGAAAAACACATTGACAAGATAATAAAACTAGAAATGTCAGGGATGAGAAGTATGACCTTCGTGGAAGATGTGAAAAAAGGATGGAACTCACAAAGTGACAAAATGACACAGATGCACATTGTGTATAAAAATGCACATTTCACCCTCATTCTTCATGAGTTTCACATTCACTAAACCCATTTGCACAAGATACTCTGTATCTTTGCAGCCTGCAGCCACAGGCTCTTTGTTTGATGATGGTTTCAATAAACATGCTGGCTACAGGAGATATCATTCAAGGCCGTAAGAAATCTGTTGATCACATCTCACACGTCTTACAAACCCTACGACCATCCTTAACAATTCTGAGAGCAGTCAGTAGTTCCCCATCTTTAAGACGGGAAGGGATAGAGATCTGCAGGCAGAGCTCTGCTGATCATTGTCCTCAACTTGAGACAAGAATAAAACATGAGTTATCATCAGCCTTATCTAAATAGATCTATAAAATTTTTGCCAGTAGGGTTTGAATCTTCAAAGGCTGTGGGGACTGTGCTCCACATTGACTGTGTTAAGTCCCTCATCTCAGGTGACTGATTTAACTTGGTACTACCATCATGGATAGTGTGTGCACCGTATCCTTGCCCTACTCTGAGACTAGGCCTTGTAGCTGTATTTTTCAATATTGCCATCCCCAACTAGTCTCATCCCCCACCCCCACCCCCCACCCCGATATTAGGATTGCTTGAGAAATGGAGTCCTGATATGCTCAGACCTCTGGCCAGGTTGGGATAAGTTATCAAAGGCATGAATAATTCTCCGAACTTTTCTTGTGGTTCTTCTAACACCTCCTAGTCTTACACAGCACAGACATGGTCCTATTCAGCCCTTTTTTGCCATGGTGTGGACAGAGTCTTGTATTTCTGGTACTCCCTCATCCTGAGGAAGAAAGAAGGGTGGAGATAAATTTCTAGAACTCAGAGCTCTCAGTGAGTCTGTCTGCCTTTTAGTCTTGTTTTCCCTTGTAGTCTTTTCCTTAGACCTAATGAAACTTTTGTTACTCCCAGTTTGTAAGATGTCTTGCTCTTTGTGAAAATTCATTTAGTTTGAGTCAAACGTTTCAAGTTCTGTAAACCTCTGTGGTGGTAGGCTTTTCAGAATTAACTGTTGCAGCTTGCTCTCTGCTCAAATGTCCAAATTAGGAGGGAACTATATTTACTTCCAGTGTAGCGATGAGGTTCCCCCCTAGAGAAGTCTTCTGTGAGGCATGTCCGTTATGTCTTATCCATGAATTAACAGTAAAATTCTGCTGAAGTTATTTGTGGTATATGACCTGACATATGGTTTTGTATGAAGTTACACACTTAAGGCTGTGGCTACCCAACACTGGTTGAGAACGATTTATCAACCATGCAGGCAGTGGACACATGAGAAGAAACACTTCTTCCTGTAGACTTCTGGGTCCTTTGATGGACATCTCCTTCCCATGTCTAGTGACAAGAATCCAAGTTAAACTAGGATGTATGCTTTGGCTTTCTGCATAGTCTATGAGCCCAAAGAAAATTCTCAATGCATGTAAAAGTGCCACAACTAAGAACAGAGTAATAAGCCTGTGAAAGCTTTAAGGGAAGAAGTTGTTGAACCTGAAGACATAACGCAGTGTCTATATAGGCTGGCAGAAAGGGATCCTTGAGTAGAAAAGCAATATGCTGGTGAGACTGATGAACTCTGTATGACATCAGCTCACTTCTCTCCCACCTTTCTGGTTGCCAGAACAATTCCACAGAAAATCAAAGTAAAAAGCTCCAGCAGTCATGAAGGGCAATTAAAGACTATCTTAGATCTCTTAATCCTGAAATGGAGTGTTCCTCAGTGGATTTGTTTCCAATAAAAACACAAAGTGCCTAGCATGCCATTCCCAGTGGGAAGGAAGATCAGGACTTCTGATTGGAAATGGTGGCGTGGCAACAAACTTCGTGAAAGCTTATTCTCCCTTCCATCAATCTTTTCAAGTTCAGATGTTCTGGCAGAGCCAGTACTTCCAGTATTTGTCTATGAATCTGTTCGCTCATCTGCTCCCAAGCTTCACTGGAGTTCATAAAAGGCTGAAACTCAAACTGAAAGTTTCATATGGATGCCCCAATTTTGGTTTCACTTTCTTCATGTTGTTTCACCATTGCCTTTTTCTAACTTTCTCTTTGCTCCTGCTGTCGGTATATTGTATTCCTTTCACACTTACCTTCCTCAGTAATGGATCTACTCTGCTTTCTTTTACGAGAGACAATTCCATACCGGTTCCTTATTTACATCTGATTTCCTATAATCTTATCTTTTACTTCTTTAGATGTATACTCTGCGTCTGTAATGCATAACACTTCTGCATGTATTTAGATCTCAGAATCTTTTGAATGTGTGCTGATAGACTTTCAGATATTTTAACGTGTATCCAAGTGGAATATAGCTGCTGGGCTCAACCTATCACTACGGTTCTGCAGTGCCCACTAACAGAGTACAACATGCAGACTTCTACTTGCCTGGAGCTGTTTTCAGTTAGAGATTGCATTGCTTCAATTACACAAATTTATAAACTCACTAGCATAGATGTAGCTCTATTACTTTAAAGTACTTTCTATCTTTTTTTATTACTATTTCTGTAAAGTAGGGAGATTTATATCAATGTGAATTTGCATTTAGCAGGGCTTTTGCTGGCTACAACTGCACTGACAGCAAAAACGTTATTTGTGGAATACGTTTACTTATTACATCTAAATGCCTTACAGGTAACATGTTTCATTGTATGATCTACTTTTAAAATCTTAACTGCTTTAATTTTTCTCTGCTTGGCTTGGTGAGTGGGATTAATGGTGGAGTTATGTGCATTATTTCTTTCTATAAGCATGATCTGCACATTGTGTTACCTGTTTCATGTTTTCCTGTAAGGCTCCAGTTAAAGAAGGCTGTTCAAGAATGAAGAAACAGGAAGCAAAACAATAACAGAGATAAGCAGATCGTGAGAAGAACTATTAGCTGCAGGTGCTCCTGTTAAGATCCTACCATGGTTTACAATCCCCAGTGATGAAAGCCTAGGATCAGATAATCTGATCTTTAAAGACCATGTGAAGTGAGAAGCCTTTAACAGATTTTTGCATATTTTGCTATAGAGATGCATCTGCAAAACAGAGATACAGAACTGCAGCAAGCAGACTGGTAGTGCCAGCCAATAAATAGGAATAAACCTGTATTATTAGCAGCAGATCTAAATTTAGGACAGGAGATAGGTGTACAGAGCTCTGCTTCCTTCGCTAGTCTTCCTATATACTCTATTCCTTTCAGCAATTATTATTTTTTATTTTGTTTTTCTATTTTTCTTTTGAAGAAGCTCTTTCTTGGGCTTCTGCTGTCCATCAGTTACAGGTCACTGGAGATAGAAGTCTTGCAAGTTCCAAACCCATCTGTGACTGACAGATTAAAATGGCTGTTAAACAGAATACAATACAAGACTCAGTGACAAGGCTGGAGGGTAAAACTGATTCCAAAGAACAACACTTTTAAAGGGGAGAAAAAACCTAGTTACAGCTATCTGGTCAGAATAACACTTGGCTATGTATTGTGGCTACATCAACAAAAAAGTTTTAAAATAAGTTCTTTTGGAAATATTAACATCTTTCATTGTAAAATTTGTAAAAAAAAAATTTGCACACTTTTTATATTTAGACTATTTACAGAGTGGATAGTGCAACTTTATTTTGTGGTTTAATAGGTTAGTTTTCTGCCCAATACAGGTTATTATTGGAAAAGAACCCTCTCCAAAGGCATTGTTCTTCTGTTGTTCTGTATTCTTAGCCATGTGTTTCCAAATACAAGATTCCAGAGCTTACTGAAAGCACAACTTTTTCTCCAGCTTTAATCACATTACGGTTGCTAATGTACATCTTGCTGACTGTGACAGTGCAGTAATAGAGGAAGGTATGAAACCATTAACTGGAGAAGACATTCTTCAGTTAAAGTTCTAGCTGCAGCATGAATTAATCTCTATTTCAAACAACAAATACTCTGGGAGTATTTCTCAGTTACCAGTTGCCTGTCTGCTTGCCAACCTGGCTACCTGGTCCCAGGGACTGTTTATGCCGTGGCTCCCTTACTCCAGCTCCCAGTGCCAGGGGCTTGCGCTCCATGGTATGCCTGAGGACTAATGGAATGCTACAGCTCTACAAAGCGAGCAAGTTACGAGTGACCTGAAGCAGTCTCTGACTGTATATTTAGATGGGTGGCAATGCTTTTCTGTATTAAGTCAAACTTGATGAGACTCTTAAGATCTTGAAATGGAACCTGAGTAACAACCATGACATTTGCAAGATCTGCCATTACTCCTGTACAGAACACATTTTCTGTTGCCCATCTTTATAATTAAATATTGGTTCAACAAGGCTGCACTGATTAGATACATAAACAATTTTTTATGTTGACTCTTGGCAGTCTCACCTATGTTCTCTCCTTCCTTTTGTGTACTCCGTATTCTGCAAGCTATCACAACCCTTGATGAGTTTTTACCTCCTTTTTAGCACAACTGGAGATATTAAACCCACCTATTTTTTATTAGTTTTTTTTCTACACAGAACACATTTTTTTAATCATGGAATTTCTAAAGTGAATGCTTTTAGATTTAGTATTTGAACATAGTGTTATTATGACTTCTACCAATACAGGACTCAAATGCACTAAGACCTATGCAGACAAATAGTGACAACTGATCCCTACAAACAAGGCTGAATAAATAAAATTAGGAAACAACATGAAGGTAATTTGATTAAATTAGTAAAATAACACAGACCAAGTCTTAGGTTTCATAGTAGTCCAATAAATGTCATATAGCTATCCCTTTGCTTTTGTGATTAGAGACGTAACTGTTAATTATGCTGATGTTATTATCAAAGAAACATCAAAATTTTTGTCAGAGATTTTTAAGTTGCTTAGATATGAGTGAAAGAATAAGGAGAAAAAATGTATAATACAGTAAAAGCTGTTATCAACAAGAAGTAATATATTTATTCTGCAACAAAACTACACAGACCTACTGCTACGTGTTTCGACTACTTGAACTCCTACAGAACAAGTATATATAAAGAGGTATGTGGCATTGGTTCCTTAAAACCTGATTAGAGATGAAAACACTACTTTCCCTTTGACTCCATCACCAAACATATCTGCGAATGTTTAAAAAAATTGTTGCAATGCATTTTACTTACCCTCATCCTTCCATTTCTTATTGCTGGTCCATCTTCTGCTAACCTCAGCACATACAAATCCATTTTGTACTCCCTTCCTCCTCGAATACTAAACCCAAAACCTTTGGCTCCTTTCTCCAAATCAACGGTGAAATAATCAAAGTCCTGTATAGACAAATACAAAATGAAAGACAATTAACCATATGAATGTCATGGTATAGATTCCAAAAAAATTCATCTCTTCAAACGTTCATCTATCCAATTGATATAAGCAATGGGACCTTCAAAGCGCACTTCTGCACTGACAGGCTTTGGCAGTTTCTGAAAAGTGACTTTAGCAAAATGTAAATGCCTAAGTCCAAAACCACCCTGAAAGGGCAACTTCCAGCAGCTGCCTGACACCAAAAGCTCTCTAGATGGTTTCCATATTCACCCTCAATACTTTCACGGCACCCGAGTATAAGTGCTTATGTCTACGCAGAAGTGCTGATTTGGCAAGTGAGGTGACAGGCAGTTCCTGTATAAACATCATCACGATTAAAAATTAGTAAGAGACACACTTCCTAAATTCCCAGCAGAACTTGACGTGATCAGCATGCTGGACTGCATGGACTCACAAAGTACAGTGACTCTTTTCACTCTGGTTAAAACATGTGCCTTGAGGAGGAGGGAAGAAGTAGATTTGTTTCACCCTTTCTGTGTCCTGCAGAGACTTAGATTTGTCTTTACCATTTTCCCTTGGTGGACCCTAACTGCCACCCCGTAGAGGGGTCTGGGTGGAAACTTGCTCTATTACTTCTGATCCGTTGGCAGCCACGAGCACAAGAGCCATGCGACCAGGAGAAAAACAAGAGCAAGCCTGGGCTGTGTAGACCAGTGGTTAGAGAATTAAACTGGAGATGGTGAGAAACAAGCAGTCTAAGCATCTCTCCAGATGCTAAAAAGCATCTTATAGGGTATGCACATGGGGATAGGGATTTGCTAGTTAGATGCTAAAATGCATAATGTTTTCAGGGTTCTCTGGATCCCACTTAGGAATTTGGATATTTTCATTGATATGGTTTGTGTGTCTGGCTTCAAAAATATGGACATAGAGACCATCTATATATGGTTCCATCATATAGTGTTCAGAATTTTACAGTCTCTTATTTAATATATTTTTGACCTATTTTTTTTCTGCCTTTATGTAAGGAGAAAGGAAGATTTTTGAAAGTCTGAACTTCGGGCTAATTCTTCAAACCTTCAGAGCTGTCAGTAAATATTTGTCATCAGCCGAGTCTTGTCCAACTTAACGTAACTCTTCATCTGCTGTTTATTTCTTTGAATTTGTAAGATCATGCCTGATGTCAAAGAAACTTGTTGCACAAGCTAGTTTCTCTTCATCCAGGCTATTACCAACAGAAATGTGTTTTTATCGGTAAGGATTCACAGTTATTTATCTATTTATTCAGATGAGCTAAAATCTTTGTTTTCAGCTATGCTGTAGAAATGCAGTCTGACTTAAGCACATACAACTGTTTGATGACTGTAATGTGTTCCTAGGAACAAAAAAATTCCTCTGGTGATGCAAAGACAGCTTATTTTAGAACTTTTATTTTAACTCTCTATTTAACTCTATCTCTCTATTGAGAGAGATAGTAACTCAGAGTAAAAAACAAGAAAGGTGCCTTTTTCTTCTATAATGTAGTATTTTTTACTGATATACATGATCTCTCCCTATGGATCCTAACACTTTCTTTTTATGCTCTAAGTATTTCAGTTTGTACCTGGGGCTGCCGGTACTCTGACAGAGGGTACTGCCTAGTGTCAGGTGAATGCTGCCTGTAATCCATCAAGGGTGGCTGCCTGTAGTCCAGAGGAGGTGGCTGCTGGTAGTCCATCACCGGAGGATGCCGGTAGTCCAGCGGAGGCTGTCGGTAGTCTGTTGAGGACTGCCTGTAGTCTGTAAATGGAGGTTGCCGGATATCAGGTTTCACATCCTGCCTGGCTTTTACTTCTGACCTATAACTGAGAAAGGCAAAATGATGTCGTTTCAGAAAGTGGCAGAACATAAAGAATATGTGTTACACACCGTATCGAGGAGTTAAAGCAAACTGCCTGACTACAAAATCGCATAAACCAAATTTTCACAGAGAAGCAAAAACTTTCAAGGGTAAATAGTTGAGGCATCCAAAAACAGTGAGTGCTTTTGAAACCATGAACATAAGCCATTTTCCCGCAGGTCATACGGTGCAATTTTCCAGGTCGTATCAGTGAGATCAGGATTAGGCTCAAAGGAACAGGAAAAGCATCTTGATTCCCACTTATCTTGCCTACTTGGAATACAAATGTGCATGTGAGAACACCCAAAATACTCGCTATGAAATAATGCGCTGAGTTTATAAAGTGCTTTTTTTCCAGAACTGAGATTGCTAGAGAGTAAATAAAACATCAGTGCAGACATTTAAAGCCCCTCCGTTTCATTGACAAACTATTCTTGTGAACTACTTAAGGTTAAAAAAGGATACATTCTTTGTACTAGTTATCAAAGAAAACCTTTCATTAAAATATCACATCTGTTAATAAAACAAATCCAAAAAAATAACTCCATCTCAGCCAAAATGAGCACAAGAACTGATAACAAGAAAAATATTGCTTTAATTGGTAACTGGTTACAGGAAGATAAGGCCTAATATTTCAAAGAAAAAGTGACTTTCTGTGACACAGTGACTACTTAACTAATTCACTTAGATGGGAATGAGTAGCTTCCTTACCACTAATCAGTGTGTAATGTCATTTCACACTTCAGGGTGAAGTAAGGACTATTTCTTACTGCAAACCTCTGTACCTCAGCTGTGTAACCTGCTGAATGGGCACGAAGGAAGTCCTGAAGCTTTTTAGCAAGGTGATTCTATAATAGTGGTTTGAGTTAGATTTAACAAAAGTTTTCACTTAGCGGACATTTTTACATTCTTGCCTAGGTGCCAAAGGAAATGTTTTTTTCCTATACAGGAAATACACATTTCAAACTCCGCTTTAATAATTGTCTGAAAGTTTTCAGTCGATCAAGTGACCATGTACATGTACATATGCAGGTACACGGACACATACAGACTATGAAAGGGGTTTTGAAATGTACTTAGTATTAAAAAAAATACATTCTGAAAAAAATTAGAGCATTGTTTTTGATCATGCTAATTTATTTTATGAAAAGATAATCTAAACATTTCAAAATATTTCAGACAGGTTTCAAAAATTCATTACTTTATTAGTGCAGTTACAGTAACACTATGGCAAATCTTCCTACACACTAGCTTTAATTAGCTGAATGTCTAACCAGACACAAAAATATCAGAACTATTTCCATTTGACTCTTCTGAGAAAGCAGCCTGCTGCCACATGTTCTTTTAAAACCTCTACATGACATCTATAATAAGACCTGCATGTATACATGCAATCCTCTTTCTTTACTCAGTATCATGGTGCTATTAAAAGAAGATGGAGAACAAACAGGCTTACCGTGATACTGAGCCTTATTCATATTTGAAGTAAAAATACTAGCTAGTATGCCTAAGGGTTGTAGATATCTAATAGCATTTTGATTCAGAAACAATGTACATGGCTATATAAACAAGCTGTAATCTGACATAAAATCTATTGAATAATGATACTATATGAACTAGCAATAACGGACCTTTTTCTGGCATAAAAGTCATCCTTAGGCAGGTTCCCAATACACCACCACAGCAGTATCTCAGAAGATGCTTTTATTTACACGTGGAGGCACTATAATTTTTGCTAAATATGTAAGTGGTGACATGACCAATTATAGCTTATGCTTTTCAGTACAACTATTCCAGAATTTCTTTTTGGAACTTTAATTAGTAGTTTACTGGTCCTCTCTGAAAGTTCCCAATTCAACAGACATTTAATACTGACTTACAGCTGCACAGAGAGATTTTTGTCAAAGCTTTGCATTGGATTTTGTCAGAAACATATGTCTTCTAGGAGATGACGACTTTTGGAAAATTTACTCGATGAAATACAAGGCAAAAAAATTTGCCAAGTGTGACTAATTGAGAGAAAATGATTTCGGGCAAGTAGAAGTGGTACATCTGTTAAGCAAGGAGAATTAGAGGGCATAGTGTCTACATCACAACTGAACTCACGTTTATCTCCAGAAGCAAAAAGTTACAATCCTGTAAGGAGCATCTATTATTTGGGGAAAATGTTCTTGATTAAGTATGTTGGTTATTCAAGGTTAGCATAAAGACAGTCAGCGTAATCAGCCTCATTTAACATGCCCAAAATTAATGCAAATACTAAATAGTGTGGATTGGAGATCGCAGAAAGTTGTATCATCCCACAGCCTGAGCATGCTTTTTATATATACAGCTTTTAATACCAGCTGGTCAGATTTCTATCCCCCTACCATTTAATTTCCATTACTGATAAATTTATCAATGCATATGCATAAATTGCATATGAGAAATTGGCTGGGAAATGAGAAAATGACAGACTATAGACAAAACCTTTAATAAAAATATCTTCCTGACCTCAGAACTCTAATAGGAAAAAAAAAAAGAAGTAAGATAATGAAAACAAAGGCTATCTCACAATCAGGTACTGATATACCTGTATTTTGTAAGTTGTAGTGATATATGAAAGTAGTATGTTCGCAACGAAACTTAGCAAGGAATACTGCCGTATTTAGTTCCTTGGCAAGCATCCCGATGGATGTTTGAGAAAGGTTGGCTAGACTCTTGTCATAACAACGTGTTTCATACCTGAACAAGACTTGCAGATCACCCTGGCACACACAACTCATGCCCTGCAAGTGTAATCATGGGACCGTGGCCTCTCAAAGCCCCGCAAGTGATGGCTCACAGCTGCCAGAAACAGCATAAAGACCCAGCACAAGGGTGTCCTGTGGTCCTTACAGGAGGCAGAAGCTGGAGGAGCTGCTCTTACCTGTTTTCATGCCCCTGCAGCTGGAGGGGCTGCGGAGGTGGTGGCTGGGTGACGGGGCTGTGCTGGGCGACGGGGCTCTGCTGTGCCAGGGGGCTCTGCTGGGCCAGGGGGCTGTGCTGCTGGGCCATGGGGCTCTGCTTCTCCGAGCTGGGGGCTGAGGCTGGGCTGTTCAGCTCTGTGTAAGGGGAAGCTGGAGATTAAAGACCTGTCACAGCACGGCATTTAATAAAGGGCAAAGGTAGACAATAATAATTTCTGGTCACATACTACCTCTGAATATTTATGCTTTGTCGCTTTTACTCTCTTGGGTTATAATTAGATTTTAAGACATATGAACCTAATGTGCACCTTTTGATAGTCCGTGGTATCTGCAATCTTGGTCACTTCTATAACTCTGGTTGACACCTCCATTATTTAAAACCCAATTGAACAAGGCAAATTGCTTCCATGTTTAATGTTTTCTTTTAAAGCTTAGAAATACTGATCATAGAATAGTTTGGGGTGGAAGGAACCTTTAAAGGTCATCTAGTCAACCCCCTACAGTGAGCAGGGACACTTTCAGCTAGATCAGGTTGCTCAGAGCCCCATCCAGCCTGACCTCAAATGTTTCCAGGGATGGGGCATCTACCACCTCTCTGGGCAACTTGTTCCAGTGTTTCACCACTCTCATTGTAAAACATGTCTTCCTTATATCTAGCATGAATCTACCCTCTTTTAGTTTAAAACCATTACCCCTTGCCCTATCACAACAGGCCCCCCTGAAAAGTTTGTCCCTGTCTTTCTTACAAGCCCCCTTTAAGTACTGAAAGGCTGCAACAAGGTCTCCCTGGAGCCTTCTCTTCTCCAATGCACTCAATCCCACTGACTGTCATTGACGACGGTATTATGTTGCAGCACTCTCAAAGCTAGCCAGCTGCAACAAGGCTTTTACCACCCCATACCAGGTTAACTTCAATAAATAGTTCCCGTGCCTTGCCTCAGCACGGCCACCAATCCCCCACAAGGTTTGAAAAGTTCATCTACTGTCTGTGCTGTTTCTTCAGCCTCTTCAAGCCAGTCCACTCTGCTTCTTGTCTCTTCTACATCCAGGGCACTCTCTCTCCTCCCTCTGCTTCTCCCAGTGCACTCTTCATCCCATGCTCCTCTTCCATACCCCTTAGAGCTATTTAACTACTTAGCAGGAACCAGCCACAGCTGCACATTATCCGCGTCAGCCAACCCACCACCCCTGAAGCCAGCCCACAGCTGTGTATTATCAATGTGAATTAACCCGCCTTCATTCCTCTGTAATTCCTCTACAGTATCAAACAGCACGGGTCCCAGTATGGACCCCTGCGGGACACCACTTGTCACTGATCTTCATCTGGACACTGAGCTGCTGTCCACTATCTGCTGGATCAACCAATTCCTCATCCACTGAACAGTTCACCCATTAAATTTGTATCTCTCCAATTTACAGGGAAGAATGCTGTGGGGGACTGTGTCAAAGGCCTTACAGTAGTCCAGATATGTGACATCCATAGGTCTTCCCTTGTCTACTGATGTATTCACTCTACCATAGAAGGCCACTAGGTTGGGCTGGCAGGACTTCCTCTTGATGAAGCCATACCGGCTGTCTCAAATCACCTCCCTGTCCTCCATGTGTCTTAGCATAACTTCTAGATACTTGAAATACTTTTCATTTTGAAAAAAAATATTTAAAAAAATTAATATAATTTTTATTGTTTTCACCACTGTTATGGGATGACAGACTGTCGTCACAAAAGTTAAAACACTGGTGTGCTTGTGTTAGCTCCTGCTCTCTTGGAGTTCAGCAAGAGTTTCCTATCTTTTTTAAATCTTTGGCAACTGTGAACAGTAAAGCCAATCTCAATAAATTCTGACTAACCAGCTAAACCGATGTTTTATTTCACTGTATTGTGCCAAATGACGAGGGTTTCATATTGAAACACTGCAGAAAACCAGAATCCTTCTTTCCAAACAGCATAAAATTAAAAAAGACAGAGAAGCTGGGGTAGGAAATGTGGCCTTGTTACAAATAAAGGATGCCAATCTTCCTTCAGGCTTCCCACTGCACTTGGGGGAAGACACATTTGGCACTGGGCTCATATTGAATATATTTCTCCTGACACACTGGCAGTTATGTTGCTCATCATTTACCTGTTAAGAAGCGTAAATGAGAAAGACCCACCCACAAGAAGACAGAGCACTGCAGAAGTAATTGCTCACACATTATCAACAGCAAAGGTACACATTATATTTTTTTATTCCTGCTTGCAACAGAATGAGTGAGGCCAGTGTGGCATAGTGCAAAGCATCCAGAATGGACAGGCATATGGCTGAGCATCCCTAACAGCAACAGCGATGTGTGATCCAGATCTTGCCTAGTTTAATATTTGAATCTAGTTTGGATTTTGAATTATTTTATTTTTTAACATGTGAGTTTGTCCCCTATGACTGCACATTTCTAATGGCTCTCTACTTATTTAATTTATGCTCATAATAATTTAAAAAAAATTTGGTTACTTTATTAAAAATCTTTTCAAATTAGGCTTAATTGTCAAAAAACCTTGTATATTTGCACTCAAACCATTCCTCATGTAGACATAAGCAATACTTGTCTGTGTAATTACTATACTTAAGGCTTTAATTGCCCATTTTGCATCTGTGAGTCTCTTTTGTATTGCAAAGTTTCAGAGATGAAGACTGGGAATGTTGTCCCTCATTTCTACATTACTCTCATAACTATGGATGAAATAGTCAAATCCTAAGCTCTTCTAAAACTGCTTTGCATTTATATGGTATTTTTCACCTGAAAGTACATTACAGAGGTATTAGATTTTTTCCTCTAATTTTATAAGCTGGGAACCTAATATCAGAAGGCAAATGAGGTGTCCAGTGTCACATAGTCATGCAGGGAAGCCATGCCTTGGGCACAAATCGTTTCCCACCACTAGCACCCAAGAACATCTTGTAGCACTGCATCTCAACTGCACCTCTGCTTTCCTTGTAACTTAATGTATTCCTCTCTAACACTGAACTACTAGCAATTTGCTAATGAGTTAATCCAGGTTCCAAGGAGACTGAAACAAGCCGCACGGACTGCATGCAGCATCACACTTTGTAGATGCTTGCAAAATGGGCCTCCAGAGATTATAGAGCAGCCAGCTCTTTAGTGTGAATCCTGAACTTGTGTATGCTTGTGTTTTTGCCTTCACTGAATTCATTTAACGGAGTAGTTAAGTTCCCCCAGTGGCAGTCCCTGGCCAGTGTCAGGCTATTTCCTTGTCCTGTCGCTTCCTTGTCCTGTTGCTAGATGCAGCAGCAGCAGGTGAAGGTCATCTAACTGGAGCATGGATCATTAAGTAATTACATTACTTGCTGTGTGACATTCCTAGCTCTATCAGTATTTGTTGCTGAGATATAAAGCCACAGCCTCATTAATATGGCACAATTCATACACCAGCATGGCACATCGCTAACCTAAAAATAAGTCCTGAAATCAACCCTGAAACCCATGAAACCAACATCAAAGGATATTCACTGATTGTCTGTGGAGTAATGATCAGAATAACGAGTCTGTCCCCTTATCCTCACCCTACAAATGAGATAATTTAGCGTTCAGTTCTTTCCTGCCTTGTGCATTTACGGTGATACACGTGGAGGAAATTACCAAATTTGAACTATTCTTTCACATCACTTTTTGTCACAGTTAGCTGGTAGCTCAATGTGCCTGGTGACAGCCTTTGCAGTCTCTCTTTGCAAAACTTTTGGTTGGTTTATAGCAGGATATAAGGGAACAAACTCAACCTGGCTCTCTTGTCAGGTGCTTTTCCATGTAGAAGGCAGTTCTTACAAAAGACATTAACACTGACTCCAGTACTCAGCTTTCTCCGGGTTTGCTTTAAATACCCTTTTCATAACTAGAAACCTTTTCAAGAATTCAGACGTTATTTGAGCTGGTTCTAAGGCTGTAATTTTGGTGTGCTGTACATTACAGCTGAGAAAGCGAAACAAAAGATGTTCTTTCAAGCAGTGACATAATTCAAGCTAATTGGAGGCTACTTAAAATTTTCTTCCTGTTTTTAAGGGCCATTGACTTACCCTCCTGAGGAATGATGCGAAGAGTTACACTGAGACCCGCATCTTTAATTAGCTTCACAATATCTGCATGAGGCATGTTAATAATAGACTGGCCATTCACAGCTAAGATCCGGTCTCCAACTTTAAGTTTTGCACAGCGATCCGCAGGACTTCCATCAATTATCCGCCCTATTTTATGGGGTACGGCTAGACAAGGAACAATAGTCACAGTTAACATATGCTGAAACAAGTTGTGATGTTCAAGCAAAAGAAAATGTTTTCATTTTGAAGAAAGTTCTACATGAATTAAAAACAAGTTTGTGTATAAATATAGAAGAAAATAAATTCTTATACAATGTCATTTGCATTAACATAGTACAGATTTCACTAAAAAATTCAGAATCCAGATGTGCATATATACGTGGCATATACATATGAAGTCCAAAATCAGTTTATACTTCAGCTAGTTTGCAAACCTGGCACGTAACTAGATAATAAACAGATCAGGAGAACAATAAGGCATCAAAAGAGTGAAGGGGATAAATTTGCACATGAAGTAGTAGTCATAAATTGTCTCCCACCTCCTGGTTTACAAAATTTCTTTATTTGTATGTTGCAATAGAGGCGCTAGAAACACCATTTATTTTATATACAAATAGGTGTTGTTACTGAAAATGCCCAGGGTTCACTAAATTGTCCTCCTACTCCATTCAGATATGTTAATTGATAAGTAGAAATCATACTGAAGATTTATTGAGATGCTCAGCTTTCTAATTAGATACATACCAGCATGAATTTACAGTTAATTTTGAGTGCATAGACGCATTTATTACATCAAATAGACACACACTCCCTTCTTTACACATTACAGATCAACTTTGCTTCCCCTTTTGCTCTTGTCCGTGGTTCTCCACCTCATCCATTCTCTTGCTCTGTCTTTTCACTCATCTTCCATTGAATTTTCTCAATATTACTCGATCTTTCTCCCAGTGTTTCTTCCCTGTTCTCCTCTGGTTTTTAACTAAATGCATATACCATAGCTAACTCTTCTTTTCTCTGTATCTAGGGTCCCCCAAAAAGCATGTTATTTTTCTTCCTCCTACTCATAAATATGCTTGTCATAATTAAATTTTACTATATATTCTATTAATATCCTAATGGTAGAGTATCCCTCGCCAATCCCACACTTCAGTCTTGGTAAACTTAGCACAAAGCAGCTCAGCCTCACTATCTACCTGCAACTAGTGTTTAACAACAGTTGTGTGTGGGGGGTTTTTTTTGAAAAATAACATATCCTTAAAATTCTAATATCTAAAAAGAACTCAGAAAAGGTGAAAGAAAAGATTAATCAAACTTTTTTTGGCAAAAAAATATGCTATCAATGCTGAAAAAAAACAAAGCTCTACTAGGAGATGTGCTCAGAATACATCACTGCAGAACAAAATTCTCAGCCCTCTGATAAACATTCACTGAAGGTGATGGTGGCAAACACAGATTGCACATCTCAAGCAAAGTCACAATACACATACCTCAAAGTGACTTCTGTTTCTAGTATGGACGCAAGTGTTGTTTACAGTGTTAAAAATTATTTTTTTTAGAACTAAAAATATAAGTAAGTACTCTGAAGAGCAAGCCATAATCAAACTGCATGTTTCTTTACCGCCATAGTTCAGACAAGAATATGAATTAAATTGTGGCTTTAGTAATACAGACAGAAGGAGCGTACTTCAGAGATGTCTTGCTGCTTAGGAAAAAAGCACCTAATTTATGTCACAATGCCTAAACCTTTCTATGTTTTAAAATACACTAAATATGAATAGCCACACTTTGCACAAAACCTGCATTTATTTTGCCCTCAATGCAGATATATAATTGCTGTGCATGCATTTCAATAAGTAAAGTAAAAGAATAGCTCAACACTGAAACAGTTTACATTCACATAGCGCCCTTCGCATTGAATCAATTCTTAAAGCACCACCAAGAATCATTTATGCTAAGACTAAAACTTGCCTGTTTCTGGTATATGTAATAAAAGATCTGTCTGAAATTACCGTGTCTGTACTACACATCAATGGAGATCTGAAAATGAGACTGTCTTATATGAAAAAGCAAGAAATTTAGTAGGAAGAAAGAAGGGGAAGCATGATGGCCGAGATGCCATAGTTAAAATTCTCATGCTTGCCATTTCTAACTCTAAAGAAGATGTTTTTACTAGCCTAAACAATTAAGTAGAGGCATCCTTTCAGTAGTGAGGGGCGTGGGTGGATGGGTGGGAAATCCTATTAATTTGCCAGAACAATTTTTGTTAGACTTCTTGCACCTGACAAGTGAATACAGCAGATGTCTGCATGTTTGAGATATCTACTAACATCAAAGCTGGAGGTGGGAGAGAGTCTGATTCTGCTCCAAACCCTGAGAAAAGGGAAGGGAGGGAGAAAGAGGAGGAACTCTGTATTTAATTTTTCCTTCCATTTAAGCCTAATGGCCTTTACCTTCCTGACAAAGGTATCTAGTCTAAATGTTTTGGTATCACTGCACTCCCTTCATGCTGCCAAGCTAGAAAGGATCAACACTAGGTGACCTTCAGAGCAAACGTTGTGTCTGTCAAGGTACCTACCTTTTCTACCACACTTTGGTTTTCACGGATTTAGTGCTCCTCTTCTGAGGCTCTATTGGTGCAATGTGTTGTCATATGGTCTTGCTGCAGAGTGGGGTGTGGAAAGCTTTTGCAGAAGGAACCTGACTGCAAAGGAGACCACTGGTATGCTGTATCAGGATTTTACGGGCAAGTCCAGTGAGTTGGTAATGGAACTCAGAGCTGTTCAGCAGTAATATCCCAAAGAGTTTATGGTCTCTGCTTGCTTTTCCCAGTGGAGTTCTGCCTGAGTCTCCTCCTAAGCCACAATATCCTGGCCACTGTGGTCCCTGCTGCTGCCTTGGGAGGGGAGGATATATTTAAGGATTTATTTACAAGCATGAGTGCTTCTAAGGGATGCGGGTTATTTGATGTGCGGGTTGTTCACAAAAATATGAACGTGTTAGAAAACTTACAATTTATAAGAGCCTTTGGAGGTGAAATACTTACTGTGAAGGGATAAGAAGGAGCTACTCTCATAGGGGATTCATTAGGTAAAAGCTAAGGAACAAGAGTAGGAATGAACTGTGAATTTCTGTAATGGAGAATTTTCATCATTCAGAACGGTCACATCTAAAACTGGTGTGGCAGAGCTGCAAAACTGTCAGTACTGAGTGGGCTGAGTGAAGTGGCAGACAAGACACCATGAAAAGAAATGCAAGATGATGCGCATGGGGAAAAAATAACCCTGCCTAAGCTTAAGCAGAGATAAGCCCTAAATGAATTATTACCGCTCAAGAGATCTTGAAAAATATTAACTCAGTAAAACAGTAAATAGAATTTTAAGAGTTAGAATAAGAACAGCAAATGAAACAAACCGTTGCTAGTTACTATGTGAACCTAAAGTCTGAGTATTGCTGATAGCTTCAGCATTCTCATCTCAAAAATCATAGCGCTGAACAAGCAAAGATTCAGTGAAAGACGGCACGGCAGTCAGAAGCAGAAATCAGCCTCTGCTCCAAGGAGCAGCCCATCAACTTGCTCTTTGCAGCCTGGAAAAGAGAAGGTGGGGCAACGTTCTGGAGGGCTAGAAGAATTAAAGGATTAAAAAAGGGATTAGACAAATTCACAGGGATGGATCCACTGTTGATTAAATCAGAAAGCTGTGGTAGTGAAAGCTGAGGCGATGCCTGGGGAAGGTCCCTGTCTGCTGTAGGTGCCACCAGTCACGGCCACAGACAGCGCGGAGCTGTGTGGCTCTGATCTCTCCCAGCTTCACAGGTCTCTTCTTGGGAAGAAACCTCCTATGTTTGGCATTTAATTAGGGCTTTATTAACACATCACATTTTTTTCTTAAATTGCATCCTCAGTGCTTTATTTTTATCTGAGCAGGTAATTTAATAATGTAAACTTTTAAAGGAAGTCCCACATCACTTGATTGATGGTAAACGATTCCACTCACCCTTAAAAATTTTTACTAATCTGTTCACACCTCTTTTAAGAATTCAGTACAAGCTGTTCTCCAAACATATGTACGTTTTGAACAGTGGCAGCACGTGCCTGCATTAGACTGCAGAGAATTTGATCCATTTATTTGAAAACACTGAGTTACCTGAGCAGCATTAAATATTAGCAAGCTATACACAAAGACTTGGATTTTTGGGTTTTTTGTTTTGTTTTTTTTTTTTTTTTTCAAGAATCCTATTATTAATGCTAAGAGTGAGCACAGAAACCAGACTGCCCCTTTGCAGGACAATTCATTTCTCAGTTCCCTCAGACTACACAATGGATGAGACTGTAAGGGAAAAATATTATGGTAAAGAGGGATTTATAAAGATTTTTTTAACTGTTAAAAATATGAGAAATCAGTAAAATACAGTTTCTATATATATAAAACATAGAGTCATAGAATAATAGAATATCTCAAGTTGGAAGGGACCCATAAGGATCACGTCTAGCTCCCTGCTCCTTGCAAGACTACCTAAAACTAAACCATACAGTCCCTCAAAATAGCTATATAGGATTTTTCCCTCTAATACTATCAAGTTATCTAAAAGATGGTACTCGAGAGTGATATATATGAATAGCTGCTTTAAGAAAAAATAAATCTTTCCAGTCTAGCAGAGAACAGCAATGCTGCAGAAGCATTTCCTAATAACAGATCTTATGAGGGGATCTAAATTTTCTGCAGTGTGGTTTGTAAAAAAATCCTGACTTCAGGAAGACTTGAATCCTGAGAGCACCAAAGCTTCTAAGATACTTGAAGCCATCAACCTGTCCCTCTAAATCTCTCAGATATTTACAGCATTTGTGTCAGGAACACAAACTGACCTAGCACTGGCACCTAGCAGCTGATGCTTTCCCAGAAGGTAGTTAATTGTGCAATGATCAGCTGTAAGCTCATTATCCAAAGAGAACTTATATTAAATTAAATTAGAAAAAAATGATTCAAATGAAATCTTTGCATTTAGAAAGTGGATAAGGTCTGCTTTCAGAAACTTGCCGATAACATCAAATTCACATTTTTCTCTGTATTATTATTTTTTCTTGATAAAATCATCCACTTTTGCTCTCCATGATCCAAATTAACACCCTTCCCATACCTTCATGTCATAGAAAAGAGAGACTAAATCCTGTGGCGTTACATCTGAGGGTTCATATGCTTGGGTCAGCTGTACACAAAGCCAGAGCAGTTACTGAATACAGATACTGCTTTTAATACTGTATAGATCTATCAGCCTCTTGCTTTTTGGAAATAAAAATGATTTCTCCTCACTTGGGAGACCTATATGCTAGAAATAGCTGATTCTAAGAAGATGTTACCAACAAATAATGTTTTTCTGTTTGACATCAAGATTTTTTTTACATCTATTTAGACATTAAGTGTTGAGGCTGTATGTTGTAGAAAGCAACTTTCCTGTTTTTTCCCCTTTATAGTAGCTAAATGTCAAAAATGATCAGTTTAGGGAAAAAAACTGAACCTCTACTTTACCTATTAAACCCTCTGGCAGACAAATTCTTGCAATCTTTTCTAATGTTAACGGATATTGGTAGTAAAACAAGCAAATGAACCTTCCTGAGCCAGCTGTCCTTTTCAGTTATACAGCTGATCACATGAATATTTATCATATCCTCAATTCTCAAAATGTACAAGTGCTTTCATTCAACCAGAAGGCTCCAGCATATCAGATTTTAATTGGGAGAATATATTAGATGTAAACATCCGTAATTTCATTGCTACTGAATAATCCAAAATTTGGGAAGCTTGAGCATGGTGGACTGTCTATCAGGGCTAATATTAGAATCAAGATAAAATATTTTCCTGAAATTGATGGGCAATTTTATGTGACACTCATTTAGAGAATGGAAATCTGTGGCATGCTGCATACTTGCAGATGACAATAATCCCTTTTGTTTATAAGGCTGATGACCCTATGAATTGAAACATCCCACTGTGTGCTGATACAGAGCATACTTACACGAATAACACAGGCATAAGAAGCTAGGTGGGAAGGAGGGCACACACCTTAGAAATCTGAAGATCTAAGAAAAGAATAATGGAATTTAGGCACTTTAATTCGGGATTCTCATGAAAGCAAAATGGGCCTCGTGGAATCATTAGCAAAACCTTGATTCTCTTCCCAGGTTTGTGCTAAGAAAACTCACAGAATCTATCTTTTGAAAACTCAAGAGCAGCACCACTAGGTTAAATGACGTATTCAGGAACGTCTGGAGGGTAGAAGTCATCTAGAGAGGGGAGTGATGTGGTTAAGATGCTCCATGCTCTATTTTCCAAGAAATATCAAGTAGCCAATTGAGTATTTCATGCCTGCAATCTGCAGCTATGTGTTTTCAGTGATATTAAAAATCCCTTCCACTTGTTAAAGTTAGTTCACAATTATTAGTTTGCATATATTGATTTGAAAAACTAAATCATGTAACAATTTCTTTGAGCTCCAAATTACCCTGTCAGTTAAACAAGGTTAGAAAGTGTGTTTTTGTAGCTGAACAGGCATAAGAACAGCTCAAACCTGAATATCAAAGCTAAGTAGAAATGAGAAACCAGACTCTTTGCCCACAAGTTGCAAGTACCTTCCACAGGGGACTCAGGCTACAGGTGGCTTTTCACTGCTCTGTTCCCAAGATCTCCAAGGTGGGGCAGACAGACATACTCATTTCCTAAGCTCTGTTTTCTTTAGAATTTGCAGATTGGTCACAGAAAATTGTGTCCCCAGGCACCATCTTACCCAGGAAGAAGCACGGGTGAAATCGCAGCACAAATAACTGTCTCAGATCATACAGTTATCATTGATCAATAAGCTGTTTTTTATCTCTAAACTGCAAGGCGTTCAAAGAAACTCTGCGGCTGAATGGGACTTATTTCAGAAAGCTGTTTTCTGCAGTCAGCAGAGGCTTATCAAGGATTTCTGGGTTTTATTTAAGACTGCACATTTTGAGGAATGAGAGAAACTTCTTTCATTAGACTCCCTTTTATCACGTTTCGAATATCCAGTAGTCATTAGTATATGCAGTGCAGGGGCAAATTAAATCTACAACTCCTCCTTAGATAAACAGGAGGAAGATCATAACAAGTACGTATAATCACCTGCCTTTAATTTTTTTTTAAAAAATGTTTATTTATTATGCTTGTATTTTCGGTTTGTTTACACTTCATAACTGTGCTAATTGACAGTACCTGCTACAGTAAAATTGATGGAAATATTGCCACTTTTCCAATTTCACTGGAAGTTGCCAGTTAATGAGATCTGTTTGCAACACATGGTTTCTTTCTACAGAAATTAGGGTGTTAAGAGATTTACAGGGGATCACAAGTTCTTCTAGACGAAGCTACGTCCCAAACACATGAAGTAAAAGCAGCAGGAAGATATAAAGTAGGCAGGAACAAGTATAGTCCATAAACATCTGGGACAAATGCACCCAGCAATCTCCTTTTGGAAATTTCCAGCTGCCTCCAAGTGCTTTTCCATGGGATGCAGATAGTGAACTTATCTTGATACCCTAAAAAGCTCCACAAGAATGGGGTTTTTACCGCAGAGGACACACACTATTGAGTATTATCCTAAATGTAATGTGAAGAGTAGGTTAATTAATTCAGTTTCAGTATTTTGGCTGCAATGTGCACAGTACTGTTGTGTGAGGCAATGCCACCCCGGGCACAGCTGTACTTCCATAGCCTCGCGTGCTGCTGCAGGATGCTGGGGACTCGGAGGGGACAGTCCCAGGAGGAGCCCTTCCTTGCAGAACCACACATGCTGCAAGTATTTTTATTGGGGGAAGCATGAAGGTATTCCTCATGACAGGAGTTCAGAAATGGGCTGCAGTTTGCTCATTTTCATTACTTGACTCTGCAACTGAACCAGGGCGTCTAAAAAGTGTTTGTAATTTGGTGGTCAAAGGCAGTTGCCTGAGAAGATGTCCACAGAGCTGTGAGGTTAAATCAGTCCAGATCCACCCCAAGCTAAAAGTGCAAAACCAGAGTTAGCTTCCAAGCATTCAGCTGGGAACACGACACTGAGTCCTCTGAAGAAATCCCACTGGAGAGGACAAAATTTTGATAAACTATGTGTGGCCTGCATAGAAAAAGAAAGCATGGAGTAAGATCAAATTTAGGTGGCCTGTCTGGAGAAGGGATGAGAGCCAAAGCACCCTTTAATGTTGGGACAGGGTCTGGGGGAAAGTATGATAATATGCTCTAGGGGCAGTGGAAGTTAATCCTTTCATTAGGAACAGGTCAGGAGCCTGGCCAGGTGTTCTTAATCTCTTCGCACTCCAAGTTCCTCTGCACTCTGCACCAGCCAAAATGACTTGCTCCTGGATGTACGACCTCAAACAGTTTTTTATTTATTCACTTTATCTTTTTTTACTGGAACAATTTTGAAGCATGTCTGACCTTGTCTTTGCCCCTGCTTTGCCCTGTGAAATCTCTTCATTCAATCCTTGTCATTCATTTTCCATTCCAGATCTGCCCCACATCTGAACGGTAGTTTGGTGCAAGATAATCCCCTGTGCTGCGTTAGAGAACATTCCAAGCAATGCTTTGACAAAGGGGAGACAAAATTTCTACCATTATAGAGCAGAGGAAAAGAAAAGTGTCACAAGAATTGGATGTTTAAGCAAGTACCAGCAAGTAAAAATTGCATCCAGATCTAAAGGCTGGCTCCAAACTACTTAACAGCAATTTATTAAAATGACAGCTACTACAGTGCTGCCTGTATTTCAGAAAATGTGAAAAAAATAGTCTGCCCCCTAATCACGTCTGTAGTCTGCCCTCACTCTGTGCCTGTATCAAGGCTAAAAAAATACACAGTATTTTGAAATTTTCTGGAAGGCAAAGGCAGGTCTGTAAATCAACAGTAACAACAAATTCCTTGCAAAAGCATGTCTACAGAAAAGTTGACCAAGACCTTAAGCCTCTTGATACAGGAATGACATCCTTAATTTTGGGAGTTCCTGAGTCTTTCGTGGCTCTTTTCCCAGTCAGAGGGAGCATGAAGCACTTGTAATAGGCTACGTAGGAGCAGCGCAGCACATCCCCCCTCCGAGTTTGGGAATGGGATACGAGACTCAGCTAGAGCACTACTACTCTGACTGCATGGGGTGGCCCTACAGCTTCCCAGCCAGAGCAAGTGTGAACTCTCCTGGCAAACAGAGGGTGTGCTTTTGTGCACCCCCTTGAGCTTTAGACCAACTGCAAAGCAGCAAACCCATGAACCTGTGGCTCTGAGGCTAGCAGCAACTGTTGGAATGATTGCCTCGATTTTAACAGTGCGTGAAGCACAAGTACCCAGTGACACAAGGTTCCTGCTCCTGTACTCAGCAAGAGCAGTTGTAATTTGTTGGATTATAAACCACTGTTTATAAGTGTGATTTCAAGAACAAGGGAAATACTTTCAGCGCTCAATTAATTGCCTTCTTGAATAAAAGCGATGATGATACTTACACTTCTAAGACTTCAAACCTTTTGCTTTTACAAGAAAGTAGAGAAGGGAATAGAATTATCAAAATAAACGTTCTTAAATCAAAGGAACTCTTCTTTGCTTTGCCCTGAGGATACTCCCAGTGAGCTGACTTCTTAGGGTATGCTATTCCTAGTAGTGTCTGGCACTACAAGATATTTCCTTTTCTGTCCTATTTTGCCCATTTTGATTCTTTCAGAATTGCTTTACAATTACAACATCAACATTTAACTATGTATGTTTAGCACAGGTCTGCGCGGCATCATGCTGTGCCACATAGGGATATATGAGCTGGCACCAAGCGCACAGTCTCCAAAACCAGAAACACTGGAACTATAGTACATTTCACCCAATTAACATACTGCTGCTATGAGTGACTACCAAGGTGCTTGACATGGTGCCTTGCAGATCTGTATTTCGATACCGATGTAAGCTAGATTTTGGACATTACACGTCCTACATCCAGTTGATGCTTTCCTACTGTTAATATGCTTTCTACCCTGACTGTGGATTTTAATCAAAATATTTCAGTTTTTTTCAAGATGGAAGGGACCTGAGGAGGTCTCAGTGCCTGCTGCTAAAGTTTTTCTGGTCTGTCTTCTACCAAAGGGCCCCAAACTTGGATGCTGTTTTCAGGTCCTAATGAGTGCTGAGTAAAGTGAGATAATAATTTCCCCTCAATCTACATGCTATGCTCCTGTTAATGCAGACCAAATTACTTCACTCAAATAAATATTAAGTAAAGAAAATGAACCTTCCTTAATCTACAAATAGTCAAGGATTTTTAGACTGTTTTTATTACTGATGACAGATTATGTGACTTTCAGCTTATTTTTTCTACTACAGTTTTGAAACAGAATTCACATACAAAGGGTATTTTCTTCTCCGTTCTGCCACTGTTTAAAGCAAGTGTAATTTTTTTTGGTTCATTGCTGTTCTTCTAAACTTAGGATTTGGGTGCTCTTTGGGATCACTGAAATTCATTGCAGTTATTATTTGAATAAATTCGCTTGTCACTTCCACAGTAGACTGTCATTTTCCTTTACTATTGGAGATGTTCAGCTGAGGTTTAACAGTGGCTACCTGTGTAGTTGCCTGGGGAGAAAGAGAAGTCCCACAAGAACAGGCTGGGAGGCGGGGGGGGAGACAGAGCAGAATCTTTAACCTGGGTCTGTTGTCTCCATCAGAATACTCCAGTTGCAGAACATTTGGTTGCTTGGGCATTTTGTCTTTCTCTTCCTCTCCTCTTTCCTTCTCTGACTCCCCTAAGCACAAACCCTATCTGTGAAATAATTTTCTTGAAAAATTCATGACTGACTTAACCAATTAATATGTATGTATCCTGATGTCCTCTACGCATTATTTTTTCCCCTGTCTGATCTTTTGCAAAGAACTTCCAGTTGGCTATTACATTCAATAAAGTGAAAACTCACGAGTTCCAAGAGACTAATTATCCATGAGTTTGTTACAATTTTAAATCTGGCAATAATCAAATTTTACAATTCGGCTGAGGTGATATGAAAAGCAACTCTTAATAACTGCATGATCATGAAATACTGCAAAAAGTTTCTGGAGTTGATTTGGTATTGTGATCTATGGCTTTGACAGTACTCTCTTGGTTGCTCTTCTGTTACGAATTTAGAAGTGTGAAGTTTGGCCCTAAAGGTTGAAATTGTGGTTTTATTTCCTCAGGAACCAGTTTTAAGTAAAAGAACAGTTCCATTTAAACATGTTTTGAATGCAGGGAAAGGACTGCATTAGGTTGCAACTTGCAAAATGACGAACGTTCTTGCTTATCTTGGTTTTTCAGCAGTGGTTAGCATTCACAATTGCAGATGGGCTTGGTGGAAGATGTGAATGTCTCACAACATAAAGCCTTTTATGCTTCCTCCTTCCAATGGGCTCAGCTCTCAGCTGGTTAAATGCCATTTGAAACATCCAAGGGTGCACCTGTGCCTGCAGCTGCCACTACCAAAGGGTCTGAGTCTCCTGTGGGTCCCATGTCACATCTGCCTGACCTCTCCCCAGACAGGACATCTCAAATGGCACCAGATGTCTATATTAAAGCAATAAAGTTGAACCCCAGGAAACATTAGTTTTCTGGACAGAAAGTGAGCTATAATTAAGGGCAGATCCTGCCACTATATACGGCATCTCCCTGTACTCAGTTGCAACTTTTATACTATCTATACTCCAGCCAGTTAAAAAAGATCAACCTCTCTGCACCAGCATTTAATCAGTTTTCCCATTTTCCAGTTGCTCTGCAGTGCCCTACCTGGACAGCTGCTGTCATGGGGTTTGCTGTGATCCAAGTTTTTATTTCAACTTCCTGAACTCCATCTTGATTAAAGTATAATTCAGTTGTGTGTGGGGGAATCATTTATTCATGTAACCCTATTGGTTACCTGCAGAGTGTCTCTTCGGGACACAGGAAAAGAGAAAATCTACTTTATAGGTGAATCCTGTTGTACTCTGACAGCCAAATGAGCATGAAGCACAGAGCCTCAGAGGCCAGAATAACCTTTGGTTTTGTCCAAGACACAACAGACATACAAATAGTGCCCCTGGAAGCAACCTTGAGAGTCTCTTCAATTTTAATCTCTGCAGCAGATGAAATTTTATTAGCAGATGTCATGGTTTAATTAATTAATCATTTTAAAAAATTTGGGGCAAACTTGGAAAAATATAAACCAAAAAATGTGTTTTACTTACTTATGGTGGACCCAGATTCGGGCCTGTTCAGTGAGCTGATGATAACAAAGCCAAAGCCTTCGTTCTCCTTGCGGTGGATCACCACGTCATTGGTTTGCAGGCTGTGAGAAGTGAAGCCCTCGGGGGGTGTAGCATTGCTACTAGATGCAGCGTGATTACTGTTAGCATAAGTAGCATAGTCACTTCTTGGAGAACTGTGGTGCGTAGACACCGAGCCTGGGCTTCTGCCATTCTCTGGGCATGGTTCTCCTACAACATAAATCACACTGGTATTACAGTCTGCCTTGCCCAGTGGCTCTGTGACTTACAGTACATTTGCTAATGCAACATGAATACAGTTGACTGTCCATAGCCCAGACTACTGCAAGTATTCAACTAGGAGCTGTAATAGATGCAGAGAGACAGAAATCTACACAATTATGCAAAACATTCAAGGGCAATCAGATAAAGCGAGCAAGAACACTCACTGCTAAGCTATCTTAGCTTAGAGGAAAGGAAAGTAAGAAACAGTGACTATCTGGATTGCAAAAACATTAGCAAGCGCTATTCCCTTGTCTGCTGGTTGATCTGTCATCAAGAGGAAAATGTGACCGTCTAATCCAATATGAAATTATTTGTGTCTGGATTAAAAGAATTCAAGCAGGCAGCTAACATACAGCAATTAGGATTAGCTGCATAATGTTCTTCTTACAAGTTGATTAGCACACTCAAAAGCTGTTCATGGAACAGAGCAGTGATACAATGAAAAATAATAATCACAAATAGTTCTTCTGTGGGTGTCGTGACAAAAGCAGTGGTCGTTTAAAGGTTTTGAAGATGCTCTTGTATGGTGAGTTTGAAAGGGCAGAAGTGAGAATGGAGTCCATCTACACTTCAGTATCGCTTTGGAATAACAAGAACAGGGAGTAAGTTAAATCCTGTGGGATCACACACTTTTTTAGGAGAATCATTTTGGCAACTGAAAACAGTAAAGTTATTCTTCCAGATGGAAAAAAAAAAAATTATATTCTTCACAGATCTAAGTTATTTACACAAATCAGCATTTATTGATAGTTTTAATACAGAACTTTCTGATGAATGTCAGTAATATGCTTTCTGTTCAGAGCAATGAGAGTGGCAGGGTCATTCTACTGAACATGTGAAGAGTTTATGCATACACACATACATCCTAGGAAGAGAGCTTGCAAATTAGACCTTCAGTGTGTATATATTAATAAAATAAACATCATCCAAGGACAAGCTGTTGTTTTCTCAGTCAGGTGTGTCCTTTAGCAGTCCTTCTGCAACTATGAAATAAAGTGATTAGAGAGAATAAAGAGGAAGAAAAACAATTATTATATTCCTGCATTAGAATTGAAAATCTCCAAGAGTTATTGAACCAAATCTGCAACTAAATGCCATAGTCAGTGACAAGAGAGATCTCATTTTCTGGCTGTCATGTTTCAGAAAGCTGAATAGTGTTTATGTCAGTGTGGCTGCAACAGAAAGGAAATTATCTTACCCTGCAGAATGACCAAGAGCTGGCTTGGCCACAAAAGAAAGCAACTGGATGCTATTAAGTGTAGGAAAAGAAAGATAAAGGAGGGAAAGTTTAAATGGCTATTCGATTGTCAGCTGTGAAATAGGTATTTATCAGGAAAATTCCATTTGGCTTCTGCCTGTGAAAAAATGGCATTTTAATCCTCATTGTTCTGAATACCACATTTTCCTAATCAAATTGTTTTCCAGAGCATGTGAACAGTGATTTTCTGTTCCAGATCTGGGTAAACATCTGTGCAGAAAGGTGATTCCAGGCAAGGGCTAAGATAGGTACAACGGCTGTCAGGCAGGTAAGGAACGCCCCAGATCCCCCTGTTGTATACATTCGCGCTAGCGAGAAATTCATATGAAATCAATTGGCCTGATGTGTTAGTACAACATTTTTCAGTCGTGCCCAACACCAGAGATTTTAAAATCTTTTTAAGCTTATGTTGTAACATGCTAAATTAAAATCCCGTTCAGCTCCTGAAATGCTTAAACATTAACGAGTTACACACTATACTCTCCGGTGCGGCACTCTCAAGGCCCAAGAATAACTCCAGGTGTTTTACCAGCTTGCCTCATCTTCTGTGCCAGGAGACCAGACTCTCTAATAGACCCTTTTATTTAATATTCAACAAGCAGCAGTGAAGGCTGGCATCCACTCTGTGCTAACCCTCTTGCTAATTTTGCCTGCAGTCTGTACAGCCACCTGACCCGGGAAAGGTGCTAACCGCAAGCACTCGGCGGATTACCTTGGTTATTGGCCATTTTCCTAGTGCTGGGGGAGCTGCGAGGGGGCGTCGCGCCGGACGGAGGGGGACCTTTCTGGCTGGAGGACTCTGGAGTCAGTAACAGAAGAAAGTCAGTCCCGCGAGAGTGCGGCTGGCAGGGAGCTGCGGCGCCGCAGTGGGAGGGGGACTGCGAAGACGAAGGTGAGTGGGAGGGCGGCTTTTTGGCAGGGGAGCGAAGGGGAACGGTGCAGGCAACGACAGCGGATCTAGGGCACGGGGAGGCAGGAGACAGGACAGGCTGGGAACGTGGGGCTTTTTTGCTCATTTCTGGTGCCTCAGTGAAGTGTACTCGCCACAAACATTTTAGAAGTTCTTAAATAAACTTCTTGCCTCGAGTAAGCCAAGGTTGCAACGGAACGGCAGCAAATTCTCCCAGTAAAGCCTCAGTAGATGCTGCCACACGTTTTACCGGGTTCCAGTGTTTTTTGATAATTGAGACCGAGCTAGTTTAAAGGTTTAATTTACTTCAAATTCTTCATATTGTTTTAGGTTTATTTTCTGAATGTAGCTGCTTGAAGGGAGGACCCGGCCCTGCTCCTAGGAGCCACCTGTGCCATACGAAAGGTTTTCAGCTAGCTTGTGCTGCTCTTGGAGGGGGAAACTCCAGGTGACATCAGTGAGACCAGAAATGGGCTTTGAACACATACGAGAGTGAAATGAGGTCCTGCCCTAAACAGTTAACAATCTTTTCAGCCTTTCTCTGATTGCTTATTGACACACTGAGCTTTAACAGCTTTAACTTAGGTGAATGCTTTGTCCCAAAAGAGAACAAGAGGAGAACAAGCACAGACCAAGACAGCATGGAACAAATCCGGAGCACTCATGAACACCACACTGGCATTGGCAGTATTGTTTCAACTTCCAAAGGAAACAACAGTCATCTATAGTGTTTTTGTCACAGAAACAAGGCACACACATACAATTATTCTTGCTTCAGAACAACACAAACATTCACTTTGATTTTAATTTTCTCTATTTTTTTTAAAAAGAGCACCTCTTTGTGCTGCCAGCAGCGAGATCTGATTTTCCTTTCACCTTTCCCAGCCTTCACTCACCTGTGGGTAGCACCTTTCTCCTCACAGTAAGATTCACTTGCCCGTTTCGGGCAGCATTATGCATAAGATCAATCACATATCGGTGGGTTTTGCCAGCCACTGGAATCCCATCTACATACACCAGCTCATCACCAGGATGGAGACGCCCATCTCGGTCTGCTGAGCCCATGGCAATTACTGCTCCGATGAGAATCTAGGCAGCAAAGAAACAAAATCCTGTCATATATACACGAAGCTTCCAACTTAGTGCCGTGGATATTGCCATGATTTTCCCTTTCTTTGGAAATTAAGCTAGTGATTCAGTGCAGGTGAAGAGATCTGTGTGTGTCTGAAAGCTGTGCTCCTCCTCTGTAGGCATGGTGGAAGATGCTTCCTTGCCTTTTGTAAGAAGGCGTTTCCTACCTGTGTAGAGTGATACACCTGAGAATCCTGACCTAAGCATGATCTACCTGATACCTTCAAATCAAGACAATCGGTCTATAAAGAGTGTTGAATTTATATAGACTATGCTATGCAGGAGATCAAAACAGATTAATTCCACCTAAGGGTCCTTTTGACTTAAAATTAGTCAGTCTGCATATTTCTTATCAAAGGTTCTTCGCTGCTGTGTGATTTAAGCACCTGGACTAATACACTTGAGGTCAGTAGTGGAAGTGACTGAACTACACAGAGTTTACTTTGGGACTCTTTAGGGGAAAAGAAATACTCTATTAAATGCTGTTACTCATAATTAATAATTGCTCAGGTAGTGGTTGATTAACAATATGGAAAAAGAGGGAAAATGTCAGCTTACTCTGGGCAGATGTTGTTTTCCCAAATCAACATTTAAATGTGATTTGTATGGGACATAAGGTGGTAAAAAAATCTGTTCAAAACCTTTTAATGACTTTCTCCACTTTCTATGCACATAAATTCACATAATTTATTGGAAGAAGACATATATATTTTCCCTGTGGAATAACTGGTAGAAGAGTTGAGATTGATTCAAACAAAACCTGCTTTCTTTGAAAGAATATTAAAGCATTCACAAAGCATGTTCCAAATTTTCCTTTCTCTTGTTCAGAGTGAGAATGAGCACAGAATGATGGATATGACACACCATGTGACAATCTGCTTTAAATAATAAAAGATAAAAGCTATCAAGTATTTCTTTTCATGAGGATCTGCAAAGGCTAGATGTAGTAGTCATGCAGGTGGTCTGGTGGTTTTTTGTGGTCTTAGCTGCAGAGCTGCAAGTATCCCAGCAGCGCGTTTAAATGAAACCCCATGTGAAGCCTGGAGAATTTTGCGCAGTTTCTAGCCTCCCTTTGGCTCACGATTGCTTTCAAAACTTTGCAAAGAGAGAACACGATGCGGTGTTTTCCTGCTTCCTGGTGTTCCTGGGATCCTGTTAAGCAGTGTCAGGCTGAGTTGCCAGAGAGACTTTCAGGTTCTCCATTCTATTCATCAAATAGTGAAAGAATATACCTCAAAGCAAGCTTTGGAAAATACTTTGTGCAAAATCCAACTATGAAATATGTATTTATGCTTCTTTACTGAGCAGGAAAAAAGCTGTCCAAAGCTACATTTAGCTAGAATTGCAAAAGTATTCTCAAAACTTTTACATTTGGGCATCTCATGAGGAAGAATTTTTTCCTAGAAGAGGTGAGTGACAGCCCTCTGCAGCTTGGAAGGTCGTAGGGACTGCCTTCCTCCTTTGGTTTTATTGAGCATTTGAAGTTTCTTGATAACTGGCTGCCAAAGAATTGAACAATTTGTGCATCCTTAACCTTTGGAGAAACACAAATACAGATCACAGCCTGGCAGGTCATCAGTATCTACCGCAAAGTGAAAAAACTCTTTCCAGTTTTGACTAATTAAGTAATTATTGCTGGTACTTCACATGTCCACAGCAGAGTGTGATTGCATTACTCATCTCAGTGGTGGAACTGACTCCTAAAAGAAGCAGCAGAGTCCTACTTCAAACACTTCAGGTAGGTGTCTTTGTCAAGATAATGGCCACCATATCTCTTATTTGGTATATTTGATAGCAAGAATAACTTAATTTTCCTTCTTTTTAATTTTCTCTGTCTGAACTTGTTTCTCATCCTGTATCTGTTCTCATTTTATGGCTGAGTAGTTTCCATCATAGTTATAAATTCTACAAGCAAAACACAATTTGGAAAAATATTTACCAGAATTATATTACCTCTGTAATGGAGTTTCATACTGGCATGAGATTGCTTTGAATGTGTGAGGAAACGGTGACATGGAGCAATATAGACTGTGTTGTAGAGAAAAGGGAAGGTTTCACCTACTGTTTGAGATTAAACATGAGAAATGTTTGGATTAGGAATATTGTGACAGAGGACAATCTGAAGTTGAAGCCTGAGTCTACTAGCTCATACATGTTAATTTGTTCTAATACTGAGTTTCTTTGTGCTTCTTGGTAATTGTTTGACCTTGTGTTTCAGTTTCTCTGGAACTGTTCTCAGTGGCTTCACAGGCACATAGTAAAATTTAAATAATACACATAAAAGGTGTGACTCATCTCACCTAATTTTAAGTGCCTGTGATGTCTAAACCCAGGGCAATCATCTGAACTCTAATCTCTGCTAAAAATAGGAGTTCCTAAGGTGTGGTCTGCATTATCCTGACATTTTGTTCTATGGACATCTCTTATGTCTTAGAAATGTCTGTTTTTTGGCACCAGTCAGAAAAGGAATATAGACATACATCTTGCAGGCATTTTTGAGGAGAATCCCAGTCAATCTATGTTGAAAAGGTGAAACTCTTAGTGTAATTATGCATATGTTCCTGTGATTTTGAGTTTGAGCTGCAAAAATGTATCCAAAATACTTCTCTGCTTTGGGACAGCAATTTGCAACTTCAGTAAAGTTCCAATTTACATATATTTGCAACCTTTCAGTGATATTATAATTCACTGTAGTAGCATCAGATTCTCTTTAACTCCTCAAGTTACTGGGAGATGTGATAAATACCTGTGGTGGTATGATCTCATGAGATTTGAGAGATGATTGGAACTGGCACAACCCATAGTCTTGATATTTGAGATTTCTCAATAAATTTAAGTCTTTCCTTTGGAAAGCATCCTTATGCTTACAAATATGGAAAGTGGAGTAGTCCAGCAGCACTTTCCCCATCTAAGGTGCCAGGTAGCTGATATAACTGGAAAAGAACTAAGCTGCAGTCCCCCTATGGTATTACCCTTCCAAAAAATCTTTGGTCGGATTCCACTTCTTTGCAAAACTCATCGCCTTATGCTGAAGAATCCATACTCCTTTTTAGAAATGAAACCACAAAGACAAAAGGCAAAGAAAGCTTCCTTTTGTTGTGCATTACCTGACTGCACAGCAGGAGAGCTGAAACAAACATTTCAAAGCACCTCAGTTCTTGCTTGATAGGGAATGCAGGGGTTTGGAGGACAGGCAGAGACTGCCTCTCCTTTTCTGGAGGTGAAAGGAATGGGAAGCTGCAGGTGGGCTGTCCATGGGGGAGCAGGGAAGCAGTGGAGAGAAAACAGAATTAAGAAATCTTGCATTTTGAATACAAAACAGATGGAAACTAAAAAAGTGGAGTACATCTGTCATCTTTATCGCTGATGAATTTGACCAATTAAATCAAGTAGATGGGCAACAAAGAGGGACTGAGACTTGAAAAGTTCAGCAACACCTGCTCTAAGGAGGTACCTTTTTGCCTTGTAGGCTCCTCAGCCTCAAGCTAGGATCTTATTAATTCCTGAGGACTTTGAGATGTGGTTTGTGGGGTGACATAAAACCTGTTAGATTGAGATGTCTGGGGGAAAAACGCTTTTGTAGTTGCAAGTCCTGAAATAGATATAGCAACCTTGAGGCTGAGTGCAGGCTGAGAACAATTGTTCAGCAGGACAGTGAAGTGCCTTAGAAGGTGGTTCAGAGGAGGTAGCATTTTTGGTCCTGCTCTCCAAAAATAGCAAGGTGCTTATCTCTGCACTTGGTATCCAGCGATGACTCTTTGACTCTGGACAGCAAAGCCAGGTCAGTCCTTTGCTAAAAAGAAACTAGAAAAAGCTTCTTTTTTTATAACAGCTCAGTGCATAATGCATGTAGCTGGGAGGCAAAAGATGCATTTCCAAATTCCCACTCTACCGGATTGTTAAGCAGAGACATAAATTCAGGTCTCCCACAACTCCAGCATATATTCTTAACCATCAGAATATCAGATATTCTAAACCAGTTTTCTCACAGTCCTTTAGGTTGAAATAATTCCATTTTTTATAAATAATAATCTTTTAGATGAGGCACTTGAGTTGTACTTTGCCCCATGAGAATGTTGTAAACCTCCAAACCGCAGTGCCAATCAGACACTCAGTCTGTGTCTACTTAATTATCCATTTGTAATGAAAAAAGCACTAAAGGAGACACCAAGACAGACTTTCCCAGAATACTGAGCAGCCTTGTAGCCAGGGACACTTTCCTGGGAGGTGGCAAATGCCACTAGACGCTACTATCTGAAGCAGGTAGAGGGATGTTTCCAAATCTTCCACTAGTGCCAATTCTTTGCAGGTTAAAATGATAAAATGGGACATTTCCTCTAGCTCCTAACAGATTTCCTTTTTGGCTTCACCCAGTAGGTGAGCTTTGAGAACCTATACTGGCTGGGTGATCCAGAAAGGACAGGAAAAATGCTTAGTTGGAAAATGTGCAGATGATGGTTCAGTGGCTTCTTTTCACATGTGCTGGGGCATGCTCCGTGGAAGACAGTTAGGTGCCAGAGGGGTTTCAGGCACACTGAAACTGTAGATGATGAAACAGTGTTGTTTTGGACTCCTTCTGTGCAGCTATTTCTTATTTAGCTTTGAAAATCTATTCCAGAACACCCTGAAACAGGGTCTCTGCATTTCAATCAGCACTTCAAGCACTGTTTTTAGAATACAGTGCATTTGTTTGTTTTTGCAGGAGGCATCAATAAACTATTAATATTTATCAGTACTTCAACAGATGTTGACGGTTTTAAAATAGAGGACTCTGTTTCTCAGAGCCATGCATTGGTTAATGTTAATGCTTGAATGACAACTACACTGTTCTGTATAAATCTGAGTATGGAATGTACAAATCTATCAACTAGATATACATTATCTCAGGACTCAAACTCAGATTATGCATAAGGTTGTGATTATAAAATGTTATCATTATTGACTTGGGATTAGTCCTCACTGATAAATCATAGTTAGTTACATCATTAGAGTTATTCTGAAGGTGTACTAGTTCTGACTGCTGTCTCAAAAATTATAGTATTTATATAGATCACTAATTTACAATTACTATTTTTTATAAAATGTGTACGTTTCCTTTAAAAATTGTGTATGTGTTTTATTTTATATTTTATTTCACCTGCAATGTATCTACATTGGTTTTGTTACCTGTTACTTGATTACAGGAATGCCTCCATCCTAATGGTATAAAGCTACCTTCTTTGTGCCTGATGCATCACATGATGTTGTCTTCTAACCTGGAACATGGACTACAGTTCCCTGGTGGGGCCTTCTGTGTTTCTGGAAATACACTGCATTGCCAATGGTATCTTTTAACCTTATGCATATATATAGATATAGATATGGTCTACCTACATTGAACACAGTTATACAGCCTTACATAATCTGGTTTTTAAAATCTGCTATAACTCGGTTTTGAAAAGTCAAGATTAAGAGATGCTAGGTCACACTCTGCAGTAAAGGGCTGAGTGATGCACTGTTTCTAACTTAATTCCTTCTGATTCTCACTTAATGTACTGCAACATCTTTTAGTTGCAGATAACCTGGGAGTTCTGTCTTTTTCTATGGATGAATAAAAAAGACATTTTACTTACAGGCTTAATACGGTGTTCGTTTGGGTCCAGCTAGGTAGCAATATTTATCTGACTTTTACACACATTTTAGAGTTATAAAAAGGAAAGTCAGGAAGAAATAACTCACAGGCTGCCCAGGCTCATCTCCTCCCAGGATCCTGAAGCCAAAACCAGACTCCATTCTCCGAAGGTGAACATCCAGCTCCTTGTAATCGGGACCTGGTTTAAAGAGAAATCCCGCTGAGCAAAGCATTTTGCGTTTGTCTCAAGAGTTTTCACCGTCTTCCCTCCCACCTAATGGCATCCTGGTTAGAGCTGGTGAAAACAAATGGGACAAAATGTGTTGTACACAGACAAGGAGACTTGAAAATGTAGGTATCTCTTGGAGGATGGTTATGTTCAGCAGAACACACTAAACCAAGCTAGAACACATTCACAGGAGAAGAGTACTGGAAAAGTCAGTCCAAAATAGAGGTTATAAAGGCGTCTTCTTCCTACAACTGACTGCTTAATATACTGCTGTTCATCCACCGCTGGTATTTAATTTGTTTCCTTGCAGTTCATTAAAACCTAAAAAGAATGAACTGAAATGGGAGATAGAGACACATAGAAAAATTATCAGTCCAACTTACAAAAGATGAATAATCATTACAGGCCATTTTAGTCCCACATACAGATAGAAAGCAGTATGTCTTTTTTATGTAATGTAGCTTTTAATTACTCCACTTTCAGGTAATACTCTCAATAGTTTTGACGAAAGCTATCATTATAAGCCTCTGAGTCTTAGGGTTTAAATTGAAAGCTAACATCATTAACTTGAACTCCTTAATGCTACTCAATTAAAGTCTCAACAGCTTTGTGAATCATTAAGATTGTGCTTCCATATGCTTGTGTAACTTGCCTCTAAACATATATTCTGCCCTGAAATTTATCAGCTGAGGAACGTAGTGTTTTTTAAAAGTCAGTTTCTTATGAAGGTGTTTTTAGCTTCATTTGAAAATGTCCATTGTTTTGGGTCTCGATGCCATCTAAATACAAAAAAGAAATTTTGAATAAAATTTCAAATAGTATAAAGTGAAACCACAAGCAGTTAGAGGACTAAGAAGTTGCCTGTTTTGACTTTCGCTTTGTCTGATGTTCAGAGCTGCTTTAGGCTCATCACCTATAGCAGGACAGTGATTCACAGGAATGATCTTTTGTACAGATCGCACTCTGGTCTATAAACTGTGACAGCTTTTGGCCCATGTCAGCTTGTTGCCAACCCCATCAGACAAAAAGGGATGAGCAGGTTTCTTTTGGCAAACTGTTCACAGTGTCTCCAGTTATGCCTCGTTTCCTCAGGAGGGGAGGGACTACAGATGGCTGAAACACAGCACTTCAGTGACTGTCACTTAGAGATTCCGTCCCCAGAGCCAACAGTGGACACCTCACAAACTGCTGAGTGGGGCAGATCCCAGCTTTAGTCCGGGATTAAAGCTGATTCGGTTTCAGTCAGGTTTTGCGAGGGCAGAGACACAGGATGCAGTGGCTCTATACTACGCCTGTGCAATAAACCCCCTCTCTAGACAGCAGCATGGTACATTATTCCAGCAAGGTATGTTGGTATGAGTGAGTCTGAATCACAAATACTTAAATGAGTAAAATAAAAGTATTACCTTTCCCTACCAGCTTGCTTCTCGTATATTTAGAAGTCAAACCCAAACAGATCCTAACAGCTCATTATCCTGACTTTTTTCAAGACATTTGATAAGTGCCTCAACAGTGAATAAAAGAACAAATGAAGTTTGCACAGGTACAGTGTGTTAACTTAAGGCAAAGGTTGTTTCAAAGCTGCGAGAGGCAAAGGAATTTGAAGATGAAAGCAATACCTTATCTTTACCTGATCTGCTGTGCCTAAGTGTAACGAGGATGGGGCTTAGTACTAGGGAGAGGGCTTTGTAGACAGACACAGTAGGATCATCATTTACAGCCCAGGTCTAGCCCTCAAAGGCACTGTTTCCAGCAGTCTGTCCTGAACCAGGCACCACCTTTATTTGCGCACACATGAATGAATATGCACAGTTGGGAATACATTAAGGAAGTGTAAGAATGTCAGGTTGTGAAGAACACATGCTCTGGCACACTGAGATGAAAACGTCCCTCTAACACATACATTGACAAAGCTCATCCAAACTGATTTCGGCATCAGACTCCAAAATAAGAGGTACTATTTTATTTTATTTTTAAGAGGCTGTTTTACTACCCATTTAGAATGGAATAGGCAAGACAGGTTGACCATGAAAAGGTTTAGGCTAAAAATACTGTATATGGGCATACTTTTCTATGAATTCTAACACAGTTTGGAAGCCTTTGGATTAACTGATGATGCCATCACACTTGCTCAGAAGATCCTTCTTTCCTAAATAGCTGGAAGCCCACAGAGCCCATTCTCTGTCAACGTTACCAGGCCCACTGAAAACTGCTTTTCAAAAATAATGTTCTTTCCTGTCCCACCAAGCAAACAAAACACGGGACTGGGAAGGATCCCTGGGTCATTCAGTCCAGCTCCCTGTTATCAGAAGACTCTGCAAGCAAACGGCACACAGACCTTGCCAGTAAAGACAAGCAAAGAAGACACTGGTACCTGAGCTTCTTTGTGGCCTTTGTCACTAGGTCACCTGCCTCATTCAGAACTTTCACTGATTGAATGCACCCTGTGATTTTACTTTTTCACAGTAATATCATACTATCTCCAGTAACTGAGCAGTATGCTTTTCTTCCGCTGCTGTTGCTGGTTGTTTCAGCTTTCATGCTTGGTATGATACGCCTCCGTTGGCTGCACTGACCAGCTCCCCATTGCTCTGGGGACAACTGCACCACAGACAGCCGAAGTTACATGTCTGAATGTGGACCTGGCTTCCACCCTTAGTTATTGTGCTGAGGTCATTTATGAAAATAACACAGAAGGCTTATGCAAGGCTCTCCACTGATATTACCCTTCCAGTCCGGAAGCTGTTCTTTTAGTAGAATTGCTTCCCTGCTTTCTAGCCATTCCTTTTTGCATCGTGCGCTAAGTACTGTATTCTGCAGGCTAACGTGAAAGTGCTTCAATTGTAATTGTCATTTTGTACAATGTCTAGTTGAAGTCTATATAGAATTAAGCATGCATCACTTGTTTGGTGTAAAAAATCAGCTACCAGGTGAATCTGACACAATCAGCTGCTGGCAAACTTCACATTAGGTCTCAGTTTACCTCCATATTGGCAGTTAGTCTTAAACTAAAAATACGTTGTAAAGTTTTGCTGCTGCTGCGATCCTTTTTTTCCTGTTTCTGAAAGACTGATAAGTTGTTCACAACTATGTGGTTTTTTTTTTTTTTTTACTGCAGGAGCTCAAGCTCGTTAGATTTACTGAAAGCTCCTACTATTTTGTGGCAGCAGTTTCAATATCCCTGAATGTACATTGATCAAGTATTCTTAACCACATAAGTGATTACATTTCATCTGGTTTTTCTTCAGTGCTTGCTTCTCTAGGATTCTGGTACTCTTTTTTCCTTATGAAGGATTGTTAGATAAACTAAATTTTGCCTTTTCTTTCTAGAGCAGATTTTGAGTTGATCAGACAAAGAAAATTACTTATATTTACAGAAAAATGACACTCCTGTGCCTTGCAATGTATTGCAAACTGTTGGTTAATATAACTTCATTATGGAAAATGTGCCTTTTTTTCTCCTTTGGTAAGCTAGATTACTACCTTTTGGTTTAAGCCATGTGAGAAGAAATGAATTGGTCTGCAGACACGGGAGTTAAGCCAAGACTGAATTAGCGTAGTCTTTTATAGTTTGCTTATCCTGAATGTCCCATCTCCTACCAATTTCACTTAGAGTTCCAGCTTAAAGCCAATATTTCTGACTGTGTAAAATGGGTATCCTGTGCAAGAATGACCATGTTTCCTGTGGTCCCTGGCCTCTCTGTGAATTTATATTAGAAAAAGAACTTTAGATTTTCTTGCTAGTAACTTCATTGTCTTTCTTTTTTTTTTTTTTTTTTTTTTTTAAGTTATACCATTTTGTTTCTTCTTTTTGTGTAAAGGAAAACTTAACTGATAATTTGGCCTAGGAAAGGAAAAAAATAATATTCATGCTAGGTTATAAAACCAGCTTGCTCCCCCATGAATTTGAGAATGGTATTGGACAAGCTGTGATCTGATCATTGCTGCACAGCGAGGACAGTAAAGAGCATTGGGAAATTCTGTTTTCTGGTTCCTGGATGACCAGGAATTTGCTTTAAATGTAAAGGTACTGAAATAAATCGTTACTGAACAATAGTGAGATATCATAGGTGAAGATGTGATTATCAGCTCTCAGCTACATTTCTGTACTGTATTCATTTGAATTGCTAGGTGATTTACACGTTGATAGGCGTACATGCAATTGTTTCTTAAGACTATGTAGAGAAAATATATCCTTGAAAATGATTAATTCACCTTCTGTATGAGTCAGGTTGCATAAGTGCTATGTAATTTTTATAGTGATAAACCTGGTATTTGGGATGATGCTGTAAATGTTGAGATGGAATTTTTTTTAATTAAATCTCTTCCATATTGCAATTAAAACAAGGACAAAGAGCTTTGTTGTAATAATTTTACAGTCTTTCTGGGTGTATTCAACTTTCCTGCTAAATATAAAATATAATTTGGATTCCTTTGCTGAAGATGGTGAAGATTTTTGTTCCATATAAATCATTACTATGAATTATGAATGGTGATTGACACAAATCTACAATAACTTTTTATCTGAGTTTCAGATGCTTTTGAAATAGGTGAAAAACTGGAAAACAGTCATGGGTCTGCTGATCTCCAACATGAGTAGCTTTTTAAAACACATACATATTTCTTCTTGATATTTATAGAGAGGAAAAGCTGATAAATAAAGACTGCAGTATAAAAATCAGCAAAGCAAAAAAAAAAAAAGAATTGGTGGGCTAACAGAATTATTCAATGTATAAACCCTACTGGGGTATGCAAAACTAGTCCAATATCATATTTAATTTACGCTGTCTGTCCAACCTGTGTAGGATTAGAACATAATTTAATAGGATTGTCAAAGCAGCCTTTTTTTGTATGGGATGCCTGTTTTAACTGTTCACTTAACATGATCACATTGGGAAACCGAATATTGCTGAGTTTTAAACAAGTCCATTGCCACTTTACAAGACCAATGTTGTTTCAAACACCCAGAAAAGCTTCTATTTTTCCAAAGTTTTTGCTTTTAGATTTCTATGGAACAAAACGTATGTATGGGAGCAAGGAATGGATGCGTCTACATAATACATCAGTTCTAGTCTTTTACAGATGAAGACAGAATTGATTTCAGTTCTATCCAAAATATTGCTTAAGCTTAAATTTGGCCGTGAGCTACAGGGATACATTCTAAAGTTAAAGAGTGAGCACTGATGTATGAAAGTACACATAAAACATTGTAAAACATACACAAAGACTAGCTGAGGAAAAAGAAATACTTGTCCTAGCTCAAAATGCAAATCTACTATAAAAAGTTTTAGAGTTAGCAGTCTACAGCCCCACAAAAGCTCATACAAAAAAAAAAAATGGTGACTGGGCAGTCGTGACTGGCCATTATCTAGAGAAATGATTAACAAAAGAAGAATAACTAAAACATAAAATGATTGACAACTAGTTTACAGAATAATGAATGCTGAAGAATACTTGCCAGAGGAATCCGCTCGAAAACCAGTCCTGGGCAGCACTTGTTCTGAATAGGAAAATGGGGAATTAAAGATGAAATACATTTCTCAAGTTACTCAAAGATGCAGCATCAACTTCTCTGATGTGTTTTGAATTACTCAAGTGCAATTTTTACTTTTTACTGCAGTTTGTTTTTTGTTCCTCCCCTGCTTCCTGACCTCTTAGGTAATACATGTACATATTCCTGCTAGACATAGACCTCCCTGTCCATTTCTATGCCAAGTGAAACAGATGGTAAGATGAAAATGTTCCTTTAACATCACATAGGTTATGATGAAGATAAAATTGTTTAAAATTGTGAAAGTTAGTGACAGTATTTGTGCTTATTCAATACAGCAATAAAAGGGAAAGTTTAATGGCTGTGTTTAGATGACTTGACCACTGCTTTAATTCAACCCAATTGTAAAATGTCTTTTATCATAAGAAGAGCAAGATTTTGCTAGATGGATGTATATTGCCAATAACAGCAACTGGTTGTACATGAAAGCAATTGAAGGCAAACTGATTTAATGTACTTTTCATGCAGGTAGTTTCAAATTATTTGCATTTCACTAGGTGAAATGCAGCAAATAACTTGATTTTTTTTCATATACAGCTACTTTGCCAGCATTAGAGGGAACTGGACAAGCCCATAGCTGAATTCACTGTCACACTTCCTTTACTGATTTTGAAATGTTCTGACTGAGAATTTATGTTTTATTATCTCTGCAGCATCCAGAGTGAATTGCAAAACATTCTAAACCAGAGGTGATTTCTAACGGCCTACCAACACAAAAAGGTAAATAAAGCAACAACACATTCATGAGACTCTAAATTAGAATATCGTACCAAGCATATGTCGTGGTATAAATGGGGTAAGGTCTGTCACATCAGCATCTGTAGGGCAGTGATGCAACATATGAATATGTATTATCTTCCTGAGCCAGAAGGAAGACAGAAGTGGATTTAATACTGTAAGTAGGTAGTTTCAGGCAGAAAGAAGGCAGAGAATGCACTGGAGGCCAGTAATTTTGGCTAATCCATCTGAAAATATGTGGATGTGGTGAGAGAAGTGAGAAGACTATTTCCTCTATGAGCAGCTCCTTACCACTTTGGAAGAGTTTGGACTAAAGCTACCTGCCTTCTGGTGGACTCTTCCTAGAGGCAGCATGGACTGTAATGGTAGCAGCTGAGTAATTAGCAGTTCACTTGAGTCAATACTGAACTAATGCTCTAGGGCAAAGATGTTTTCCCAAAAATGGAGATGGAGGCCACTGAGTGACTTATGAATTTTTTTTTTGGTAAGAGTATTTATGTAACAGTCATGACCTGCTCAAATTCAGGTGACTGCTACCCTGCTTACCTAAAATACATTCTAGAGATTCCACTGGATGGGACCAGCCCTTTGGATTTGGTGTTCTTCTATTTGTGCTCACCGGCTGTGCTAAGCGTTGTGTCATGTGGGCTATGGTGTTTTATTTACAGGTGGCTGCACATCTTTGGTGGTTAAAGGAGGTAATACAACTTCAGATTTTGTACGGTGATTTGGGATCCTTCAAGATATGAGGTGCTATCTAAATGTAAATTATTCTGCCGGCACAACTCCTGAAAAACAAAACCTTTGAAACTGATGCTGCTGCACTGCAAACTTGGAGAAATTATTTTTTTGCTCCCATCCTTTCAAGATTTTAATGGAATTCTTAAAAGAGACAGAATGATCTTAATGTACAGAAAGCAATTTCAACTTCATGGTCTCAATAAGATTTTAGGTTTAAAAGGACACAAGGCTTTTCTCTTGGTCATCCAGCCAGAATTACTCTTTGGAGCTGCTGTAAGATTGGTTCATTCTGTGTTTCCATTTCTGTTTGCAGTCACCCAGAACTGGCCTCAAGCAGCAAAATGAAAGAAGCACAACCATGCTCAATCTGTGACAAATTAGGGAGCAACTTGCAATATTAAGATAGCCATATATTTTAAGTCAGTTAGCAGTATCTTTTTTGTAAACTATTGTTTGTGGTCAAGCAAAAGTGTCTGTCAATGAAGTAGTTTCCTTCAAAGCTAATCTCATTAAGTCTGATCAGACTTTTGTTCCTGAATGGGTTTCTTTTCTTTGCCTCAAAGAACTTCACATAGAGTCTCATGGTGTTAATTATCATCTTGTAATCAACCATTCCGCATCTAGCATTTGTTTTCTTTGTAGTTTAGGAATTCACATGCATGAAACTTGGAACTGTGCTGTGCTGAAGGTCTTGAGTCACACCTTAAAGTTCTTAAACGGATGATCACCAGGAAGATAAACCCAAGTGCAGACTTGCATTTTTGGTAATTAGAACAAGCAATATTCATTTTAGGAAGAACACTGTCAGCATTCTGGGTCTGTGTGCAGTACAGGGTATTTTTAATTATGTCACTGGCACATTGGAAAATAGAATATAACTTCTAAATATGGGTGCTCATGTGACAGGCAAACTGTTAGCAACTAGTAGAAAACTTCAAAAGAGGAAAGATCTGTGAAGAACATTTAATGTATAAGAACGGACTTTATTAGCAATGTCTCCCTATGTCAAATGCAATGGTATCAGTAGTTTTTTTCAAAGCTCATGTAGTTCTGGGCTCAAAGACCCTACAGAACACCAGCTTCCAAGTGAAGATGAAGGAATGCTGGGACTGGTCCTCAGCCAAGCAGAATGCATGTCATTCATGCACATCCTGGTGCCTTGTATCTGCTGAACAAACTGATCGAACTGGTAATTAATGAAAAAGAAACAACCGAGAGACTCTAGCAAGATTTGTTTTATCAAATTGTTGATTCATTTTTACTAACCTGTATTCAAATTGCACAAGGCAATTTGAAACTTTCCATTTGCTTACTATTAAATTAATTTTGACATTTTCTAGACTTTTTTTACATAAAACGTCCTGCGTCCACCTCTTAGGAAATGAGGCAGCAGAAGGCATGTTTGGAGAGACCAGGACAAAGAGACCAGACTACGCAACACTGCCACCATGAACAGGCATTCAAAGTGCAGAAAGTTTTGAAAAGTTGACATAAGGTTTCTCTGTTCTCCACATGAAGTCTTTTTGGTTGAACTTCTGCAGCTGCATTGCCATGAGCAGTTGTAGTCTTCTACACAAAATAGGAATGAAATAATTATAAAGTAGAACTTGAATGAATAATCAAATACTTGGCAAATTTGCTGCATTGATTTTTTTAGTTCTGTTAGCCTGTCCTAGAAACAAGAATCGGGAAGGTAAAACTACGAATCCTTCTTCTGAACTACTACTTGTATGTAACTGTAATGGAAATAAATCTCCACAATGGGGATTACTCCATGTGCTCTGCAGAATGAGAATGCGGCTGTGCATTTTGAAGAGTCTTGCCATACATCAAAATTCCTTCGATATCAGATGAACAGAAAGCCAAAGTTAATTTTGCTGTTAGAAGATAGAATAGTAAGAAGCTTGCACATCCAGCTTCATGTTTAATCTAAAATAAATGACATTGATTTGAGTGTTTTGAAACTGAAAGCTGCAAAATACTTGTGAAAACAGATAAATAAAGATCTGGGACACAATCCTGACTTAACTGAAACCAATGCTGAAAGCACCAGACTTCTTTGCTGTCAAGATACAGCCCTAGGAGCACAGTTCACCTACAACATGACACAACATTATTCTCATTTGCACCAGTGGAGCCACTGGTATTTTCTAGAGGAACAACTATGCTAATGAAAGATAGGAAAGATAATATTTATTGTCCATACCCCATTATTTTCTAGATCGTACTTTGTGGAATGCTAAATACATGGCACAAAACTAGGAAACATATTTCAGCATCTCAATCCTAGCCATGCTTTAGGTAGATTGGATTTTTTCAAATGGGCAAAGATCATGCTGCAATGTCCCTTCCAAAGCTGGGCAAGCAGCAGTTTGAAACAGCACATAGGCAATGCAGTTGCCATCAGTCTCATGCACTTGTGACCAATTTCCCAATGCTTACAAGTCAGTTTTCTTAAATTATTACTTTGACTTCTTAAGTACCTCTACCACTTTGCAGATGAAAATCTATTTGTATACCTTTTAGTAAAGTGTAAATCATTCAAGGGGAAGGAACACTGCATCTTTAATATCACCATCAGTTGTAAAACTGACACTTTATATTAGCATAGGTCATTTGGGACCTACTTTGCAATCCAGCAATCAAAATCACTTTACATCCATAGTACTGTGATGACGATATTCTCATAATTCCATTTGAAAATGCTTTTGGTTTCACTGTCAGTTCTTATAATCAACAAATCCATTTTGTCATGGTGAGTAACTCTTTCTGCAGCGATGAACAATACAAAATTATTTGACTTTGGACTGCTAAATTTCCTCTTCTTTTGTTATGTATTGTCTCTTATTAAAAAAAAAGGGTTACATTCATTTAGTAATATAAGTTCTTAAACTTCTCTATGCTGTTGCTTGGGGTAGCAGTAGACGCAAGGAAAGCAACAACCTGCAATCTTTGGAAATTACTTCGAGAAATTACCGTCCTATAACTTAGTTGCTCATACTCTAGCTCAAAGAATAGTTCAATGATAATACATAATTAGTAATTTCCCAATACTCTTTTATTTACTAATTGAAGGCAGTCTTACTGATATAAGGGGCAGTAACTGGTCAACAGAAATACTGAAAGATATGCCAAACTGAGTTCAAGGAAGACTTGAAACTAGAACATAATTTTCTGTATTTATAGTACCGAACCCTTTGCCCCTACCACCCCCCCCTTTATATTTATATAATACTTCAGAATACTACGTATTTCATGCTATCATAGTGCTGCTTATATATGCATATGCTCACATATGTATCTATCTTTTTAAACTACCATAACAAAAATGTGAATTTTCTTAGACTAGAGATGAGCAAAAATGGGAAAAATTGTTACAGGGTAAATTTTTGTCAGGAAAATGCTGCCTGAAAAAATTGCAATAACAATTATATGAAAAAAATCCTTCAGTTTTTAAGACTGCAACTATGTAGGTCTTCAGCCAACAAGCACTGACAAGAAAATTCTGCTTAGCTGTAGACTGTGCCGTAGACCCCCGCAGGTGATAATAATTCAATTCTGTACACCTAATATTTTTTTAATGTTCCATGAGTATTGAATTTAGGAAATCCGGATGGCCTTAGTGTTTTTCTGCAAGAATGACAGTTTCAAAGTTACACATTATGAGTTCGTATAACGCTGTCCGACAAATCTTTCCTGTTGCTGATACTTAACACATATCTGTGCTGAATTCCTGTGGTGACATTCCAAAAGAAATGTAGCCTCTGCATATGTATTTAAATGCTTGCCTGTGACCCTTAGAGAAAGGCATTCATAAGTCTGCATAAGGAAACATCCTTATTTTATGAAGGCTAATAATGCATTATGCTAATACATTTTCTATTTACATATTTCACAGCTGTTGGTGGACTTTACTTTTTGGTTCTTTTCCAATTTGTCTAATTCTCTGTCAGCCAAAAAAAAAATGACAGTGCAAAAGACAGCTGATGGATTTGAAAGGAACTTGGGAAAATCATGATACTGTGGTCAAGGAGAAAATAACATAGGACATTTTGAAGGAAGGAACCTTTGTCCTTCCAATAAAAGGTGGAACTGTAATTGTTCAGTATTCAGTTTTAATGAGAGCTTATCACGAGCTTATCTCATTCTTCCTACTGGCATTTCTGTGTCACATCACCAGCCTTGGACGACCACACTAAGTGAAGGACAAACGTAACCCTAATTGCTGTAAAAAAAAAATGTTTTATTTTACTGCTTTCTTTAGAGCAATATAAACCCAAACTTCTATTATACGTTTTATAACTAGAGAAATATTATAGCATTTTGATTCCCAACAGCCTTTTGTGTTCTGCTTGACTAATGTCTGCCTTACGTAGGCCTCTGGATAAAGTTTGTGATAAACTATTTACAATAAACAGAGTTCAATATAAAATGTTAGAGAATTGATAAAGGCAAAAATGTTAAATTCAGGAGAATGAGTTCTCCCACTGACAGCTGCGGAGCTCTGGTTACAGCTGTAATGACTGGTGCATATCAAGTATTATAATTTTCTTCATTAATAGGAAATTCTTGATCTGATGTTCCATTTCCTAGCTTCTGTACATAACTTCCAAGGTTATCAGCAGAGTCATGCTGTCACTTACACTCCAAGATTTTTCATAAGGAGAAAGGAGTTAAAGGACATGGCTGAAATTAATAGTTGGATGGAAAAATGAAAAAGTATCCAGTTATTTGAGCAGCTCTTCTCCATTTCTGAGTTCTGCTAACAGCAGAAAGCTAGGCAGGTTCTCTTCACTAGGGAGAAGAAATAAGAGGGGTGTGTGTGTGGGTGTGCAGGTGTGGGTGTGTGTGGGTGTGTGTGTGTGTAGGGGAGGAGAAAAAATAGACAGAGAGATGTAGCTTCAGAAAGGAAAGAAAAAGAAAGAAGAAAACAATCTCCTTTCTTTTGCTTTTAGGCAGCTTTTTGGATGATGTGGTGATCTCCATCAGTCTTTGGAAACACTTGCTGCTCCTTTTTGGCTACTCTGAGCTGTTGAGCTCAGTTGATAGGTGACAGCAGAGGCAGCGACAGCTAACAGGTAAGAGCTGACAGGTAACAGCTAACTCATGACAAGCGACTTTCCAAGGAGCTATGCCTTACAAAATCGAGTTGTACTCTGCTTTTGTACTCGTGCATCATTTGATTTGCCTCCAAGCCGTATTGGTATAACTGCCTCTATGAAATTGTTCCCAGTGTGGAAGCAGCTGTCCTTTGTAATTTGTATGTGATCGTTAAAAACTGAGATCCCACTATCACACAGCTCATGCAGGTCCTTCACGTTCCTAAGGTGGGAAAACATTCCTGTATAATGAAAATCATGCTTTTTCATGGAGACTTCCTTCCTGAAGCCCCTTTCTTGCTATCATTAAGTAGGGATGAGCATACCTAACAGCTGGAGCAGAAGCTTGTGAATCAGGCTCCTTGGGTGTAGTTTTTGCTTTGCTTCGAGTCATGTCACTTGTGCTCCTCACAGAACTACGCTGTGATGCATAACTTGCTCAGCTTCCTGGTAGGGAAGCAGGAGGCTTTGATGAGGTCCTTGTGAGTGCTGACTGTGGTAAGATCCTCTGATAAAAGGATCTGTAGAAATTCAGAGCTATAGCGGCACAAAAATGAACTGTTTAGTAACAGAGTCTCGCTGAGAAAGAAACAGAAATCTAGCACTATCTCTTTCTTTTCTGAGTTTTCCAGGTCATGATTGTTCGCTGCTTTGCACTATTTTTAGAAGACGAGTCTCCTTCTTTTGTGGTCTTCCCAGGAGATAAGACAAACTTGCTTTGAGATAGGAAGGACTTAACAAAACCCAAAGTAGCTGAACTTTTCCTGTGCACTTTAAGGGTATGTCTTTACCAAAGATAACCAGCGTGACACAGCCATATGGTAGGAAACTGTGTACCTTGAAACTCTCGTTTCTATATGCTCAGACGACAATTTCCTGACCCAGTAATGGATTTCCTGCCTGTTCCTTCTCCCTTCAGGAAACTAGCATGAAGTAGAGAATAAAAGCAATCAAAGAGTTGACAAATTGAATTTGCTAAAATGTGTGCTTATGGCATTCATGAAACAAAAATGTCAGGGAGAACAGAGATGTTTGGAGGAAGTTATTTATGACCAAGGAATACGCATGAATGCAGAAGAAAGACGGTTGGGGAACTGTGGAATCAAGGCTCAGAGGATATATTCAAAGGATACCAGCATCAGAGGAGGAGAAATTAAAGCTTTCAGGATTAGCTGGAAGATCAGGACACTGCTGGAAAACTGGGATGGGTGGTTACTGCAGTTTTGCTTTTCATACCTCACTTTCTTGGTTTGGTACAAGCAGCTTCATGATTTTTAATTCTTATTTTGTCCAGGTAGCTGGCTGAAAAAGGCTTGTATAAAATTTCCAGTTGCCTTTTGGACAGAACTCAAATACAATGAAACCATTTAAACACAGGCTTTAGCGTAACTCTAGCCTACTAATTATCAGCTCTTCCCCTGGTGTAGCATATGCTCTTGAACACAGTAGATTATATCAGTAAAAGACTGGAGTCTGTGTTGGTCAAGAAAGTATGCAGAAAACTCCTAGAAGGCATCCATGAATAACAATGAATCACTTTGTTCTTTTATTGAATGGAGTAATATCTCTTTTGGTGTTAATCTATCATCTTTTGGGGTGCAAGCCAATCTTGGTAGTTGACAACAGATTTATATTCCCACAGTTTTATGAAGGGCAAACATGTATTGAGCCTATTTGCTTTCATTATTATTTAGAGCAATTCTGTAAATATAGAACTCTTCATACTGGGGATCAAGATGAAAGAAGATGCCATATAAATGTGTATCCCATATATGCATATGACATATGTAACTTTTTCTTAATTGCCTTACAAAGATATTTGTTTCAATGCAGGAAGCCTGCACTTACCCTCCCTCTTGGCTTGATGGCTTTAGGCACAGAGGATGGTTCTGACAGCTGAATGGAAAGTGCAGATTTTTTCTAAAATACTTCACCTATAGAAACTACTCATATGGGAAGCAATTATTTGCAAAGAGTTTCCCTTTCCTTAAAGCAGTACATGAAGTCAAGAGTGTTTTCAGTAGAGGTGCTGAACTAGGTAAACTCTTTGTTAACAATGGAATTGTTTCCTTTAATTTCCCTTTATAGTCTCAAATCCCAGCACTTTGGGGAACAACATTTCAGCTCTGGCAAAACTTTTTATTTATTTCTCACTCTAGCTCTTATAGCACAAGGGAAAGAGAAAGAGATAGAGGGAAGTTGTCTGAAAATTATTTCCAAGCTTTGCTCAAAACTAGTCCTACTTCTCTCAAACCTTTTTGCCCTACTCCAGACTGTATCCTGATCCATATTTCAAGAGTTCTAAAATTTCAAAAATTATAGCCTCTGTTTGCACATTGTCTTGAGTACCCTGTCCAATCAAGAATAACAACTGGAACAGAGGAAGATGCTACATTAGTAAATAATATTTATTATATTAAAATACCAGCCAGCATGGGCTACATGGTGTTTGTAAATACATTGGAAAGCTTAGTTCCTAGGCCTAAGAGTTTATAATTAAAGATCAAATACTTTTTATAGGGGGTCTAAACTATGTTCTTAAGTCTGTATTTAGGATGAATAAAATACTTGGTACTGTTAAAAATGCCAGCAATTTATTTATGTACTTAGATTTAAACTTGGGATCTGAATTTCAGGCACCTATTAAATAAATAATAATTTAAAAAAAACCCCAAGAAACAACAAAACCAACAAAAACCTCCCCAAAAGATCTGGAACTATTGAAAGTGAGTTTTATGGTGACAATCTCTGCTGAAAGGTGTTCCACTAAATGGACCAGGGTGGCAGAAGACAGTGGCACTGGTCACAGTGGCAAAGAATTGAGGAATCTGAGATGCAGTTTAGAGACAAGATTTCAGTTAACTTAAGAGCTGATGTAAAACAAACCCTGGTGTTCCTCCAGCATATCCATGCTGCTGGGGACTGAAAATAGCAAAGCCACCCAGGAGATGCTGATGCTGTAACTAAATTGTAAGGGCCAAAGCACGTAAGGGCGGCACCAACCCAGACAGTGTTTGGGACAATAATGTGTTTCCTTTAGACTATCCCTTTGCATGCTGGTGAAATTTATACATTCCCGATCATGGATTGTGATAGTTTAGGTTTATCTCTATGTCTCTGGGCCCAACTAATCTTAACGGGCTAGTCTGGATCTGAAGCAGTGCAATATTTATGTGTAATTTATGAAGAAACTTGATCTATAGTCTAAAGTAATGAGTTGAAAGGTGGCATGTGCAAATAATAACTGCTATGAAAAAGCTTTCAGTAAAAAAATAAACTGTTTTGAATATTTGATCTTAGCAAATGCAAGAGCTCTGGACAATTTAGAATAATATTTTTGGCTAAAATGTTCTTTATAATAAGGAGTAAATAAGTTTGACCCTTATACCCTTGTGAAAAACATGTAGTATATTCCCCCAAAACACAAGAAACAAAATCAAGATGGGAATCCAGATGTCTCGGTACTGTCTTGTACAGCTCTTCAAACAGCACTTAATGCGACGGATTTCTTTCTAACTACCAAGGACAATGTGAAAACTTGTCATTTTTGTAAAAACAAATAAATTTTAAATTTCCTTAATAAATTTCACTTTAAAGTGAAAGTAAGTGAAATTATTTTTTATTGAGAAATTCACATCCTCCTATTAGTTAACTATGAAGCAAAATAGCACAGGAAAATGCAGTGGCACATATACTGTTCTACACTAAGGATTTAACGGTCAAAATGAGGAGAGCAAAAATATCAGGAAAAAATCCATGAAAGTCAAATTTCAGAATCTATGGAAAATCTAGGAGAACATTTAAGTGTAGGATTTTTGAATAATTTATAATGCCCTCTATTAACTGGGATTACAGTTACTTTCTTTAAATTACAAAAGATAATTATGGAAAAATATGTCAGCAATGACACATTCATAGGTAAAAGCTTAAAATATTAACCGGTCATCAGGGTGAACAGGACTTTCACTTACGCCTACTTTCATAAATAGCTCTTGATTTCTCATACAGCTCGTATGGGTCAGGTTTTCGTGGATCAAAGGCCTCTGTTGAATCAGGAAATGAACTCCTGTGGAGAGTGGGTGGATAGGGAATATTCTGTGGCATAGCTGGAGCAGACAGGCTTGTTTGAGGGCTGCCTTGATTCTCCCATCGTTCCATCATCTGGAATAAAAACATACAGAGAATAAAGATGACAATTTCCAAAAACTGTGACTTTCACAACGAGACCAAAGAAAGTGATTTCAGCTGAAGATCTGTTTTGCAAATTCAGCAACCCCCTTTGCTGCCTTTTGAGATGAAAGGTGTGTGTTGTGCTGTTTATAAAATGACTTGCTTGAATTTACTTGTTAGTTTGTTGCTTATGGGAAGATGTGATCTTTCTCACCTAATACAATCCCACATGGATTAGGGACCAGTGTTACCTCTGAAGCATGCTGAGTGCCTTGCACAGAATGTGCTGAGCTATTGGAAGTTATTCTGCTAAAGGTGGAATCTGTGGGTCCATGAAGATACAATTATCAGATTCATCAAAATACATAACCAAACGCAGCACTTAACAAAGAAGCGGCCAGACTGGGTAGCAATTCAGTGATCTTAATGCTGTATCTTTTGAGAATGCATGAAAATAGCTAGTTTCCCAGGGAGAAGCAGATTACTAGAACTGTAAGCAGAATTTATAGCTTCAATTGAAGAAAAAAACCCTCACAAAACAAAGGGAAAATTATTACAGCAGGTATTTGAGTATCTGGTGACAGTCGAATGTTCAATGATAAAATACAGAAAATGGTGAAAGAAAAGTGGGCATTAGTCTGACAGACTCTTTTTCATTCCTTACTGTTTCTTTCTTACATAAAAAAATACATTGGCATCATCCAACCGAACTCCCAAGCACAGGATAAGCTTTTCAGCTCTTCCAGATCACTTACAGGGAAGAAGCACAGAGCAGTGTATTTACTATGCATGAAAGCCACCTCAGTCCATGTTTTCTCCAAGGCTGCCTTTGCTCTCACATCAAGCCAGAAAGTTGATAATATGATAGACCGTGCAAAAGAAGACTTGGAAATCGGCATTTTATTTTTTGAAGGAGTTGGCTACTAATTAAGTTGCATTAGCAGATCTACTTGAAGAAGCGAAGTTAAACAAAACCCAAATGTTTATCCCAGGAAACAAATATTTGGCTTTTCCTGTGGCCCCTGAAGCAAAGGGTGGTAAAGGCTCCAGAACAGTGCGTCCTCACACATAACCCAACAATCAGTTAATTACACAAAAAATGACTCTTGGAAACAAACTGCACTGTAATTAAATGCCACCGACTTCTAGTGGTGTACCAGCAGTGCCTTATCAAAGATGATTTCAGGCTCGCTCTACAAATTCTGTGATTATAATTTGCCTTTACTTCCTTGGTTTCAGAAGGTGTTTGGCTCAGCAGGCAGGCTTTGCGCTCTGTTCTGATGATTAACAACATCAGGCTTTTTCCACACTCAGTATGTGGACTACAGGTATTTTAGAGTCCTCCTGGTGAACACGCTAAGTAACTCTCACTCTGCACATCCCAGGTGATCTGACATCCTTAGCTTCATACTTCCAAATAAACAGAATATGGATATTGACCATTTTAAGTTGTTGAGGATCTCATTCTTTGTATAAGTGGTTATAATTCAAGCTGCGCTTCTGTCAGAGTTTCAGCAGCAAGTAGGGCTGGTTCATTAGAATCAATGAAGAAAAGAAAGATCTAGGTCAGGCACAGGTTGACTCTCATGCACTAGTATGCATCGGGTATCATATTTAAGTCGAGAAAGGAAAGTATTAATGCTGTGAAATGCCGATGATGAGGATGTGAAATGCTGTATTGGACATTCACCAATGTTCAAAAAAGAGACATATATTTTGGGTCAGATAAAAAAGACGGCAAAGAGGATGTGACATAAGAAGGCACTATAGGTAGGTAGATCTGCAATACAGTGACATATGGAGATACCTGGGTTGTTCTCAAAATAGCTTAGGTACTGGAAACTATGTAGGGTAGCTTCAGGTACCCTTTATACCAAGATAAATTTATCCTCTGTTTTGGGCAAATTAGCCTACGCGGCAAGTCACATGAAAGTCATAATAATTCATCTGATAGCTCTTTTAGCTCTAAAGGAATAACCTCAGATATATATGAAGTGTATCACTGTATCATGGGAGTGTAAATTCAAAGGTTTCCAGAAACAAATCTGACTATGACCCCTGTGTCTAAATAGGAAAGGAGAACTAGGCTCAATACAAACTCCTTATGATCAAGGAAAGTAATGGAGAATTATGCTTAGGTTTTACTTTCAGTGAGGAATCTAAAAAAGAATACGAGTCAGTGAAAACAAACAATCTGTCTTATCACTATGAAGCAGAAATACATGGGGAGCTCTGTCCATCTAGAAGTGAAAGTTTCCTGATCTCTTGGACAGTGCCAGAGAAACAGAACACTTAACTCTTTCAAAATGCGAAACTGAATAAAATTAAAATATTTATAGAAGGCTTTAAAAAGAGAAAGGAAAATATAATTATCTTTAATGAGCAAATTTCTCCATTGAGAAAGGACAAGAAACTGGAGATCAATTGGCAAAACCCTTACTGGGTGCCATATGTCTACTTCTTGCTTGCTGGTTAGCCCTAAATCTTCAAGTGTGAAGTTAAAACCTGAGCAAAACATTCTTATTGTGGGCAATACGGCGAACATAAATAGCTACATAAACAGATAAAGACAAGGGGAATTATGTCTCCCAAATTCATATCAATTAGTTAAATAGTCACATAGTGGTTTGCTTGTGAGTTACCACAATGCTAGCTCACAGATTAAGGCACTTTTGGAAATGAGTGAGCATAGTATGAGTGCAGTGCATCAAATCTAAGTTGGGATAATGGTTTGGTGACATTGCTAAAGTTCATTTTGCACTAATCAAATTGTATTACGTACAATATATATAATGTATGCACTATATACATAAAAATCAGAAATATCTGTCAGCCCAGGTTACCCTGGGATGTTGAGCACACTGAGATGCAGTGCATGCCATCCCTAAGCCTCTGCCTCAGGGAGAGGAGCTGGTCTCTTCCCTTCCAGCAATGGCCAGCGGTTCCCTTTTTCCTTTAAAGGGTGGTGGGTGCTTCTCCCCTGTGCGGCCAGAGGGGTGAGGGGGCAGCAGTAGTCACCCAAACAGAAAAGAAACATGAGTTTGGGCCATCAACAGTTTTTCTTTCCTGTTAAAAACCTACAGAGCTGTGCTGTGGTGTTGGGAAGGCTTTCTTATTGCTTCAGACTGCCTGCAGACACTCGGCGCTTCAGGGCCACTTGGCTTCAATCTTATCTTCACGTCTTGAGCACTAGAAATTTATGTCTAATTATTACTCTAGTTAAAGTGGTGACAGAATGTACCTTAACCTGGTTGATCATTTGTAAATTCTCTTGCTGGGACTACCCTAACACAGAGTAGCTGTGACAGGTTCGCCTGTACAGTACCTGCCCACAGTGGTGTTACACTCCTCTGTGAGCCCTGGTTTCCTCAAGACCATTGCATGGAAAACTGCATCACTCAGGTTGTTTCTCTATGTTCTAATTATTGGCAAGTGCTACTTGAACACAAACTGCTATACTGTTTATATAACAAAACTGTGCAGGCAATCATCAATAATATGGTGGTATTTATATATTTGGTATGTAAGTTCAGAGGGTGAGCGCTGGCAATGGGAGGTCTTTGAATGTGGATCTTTAACAAGTAAGTTCCGAGTTTTCTATTTCATCCCTTTTTACCTGAGATTAAAAGCAGATTGCCCCAGTCAGACAGAAACCTTAAACTGGGGATAACAAGCTAGCCCTTAATAGACAGATTTATTTTCACAAATGTCCTGCTACTTAGATGAATAAACCATAAACTTATGCAATACTTCATCCAATGAATTGCATCCGTCCTCTAGCCTTTTACATCAAAAACACCCACAAGCTGACGCAGTCTGATGGAGTTGCATCAGCTAATTAATTAATTGCTATTTGTACTTGACAGGCTACAAAAATTATATTGGTATGCATTAAACATGCCAAGATCCAGTATAAGAGGATGTGAAGCTGTCCAGATTCAAGATACAGCCCGCCCGCCCCCCCACCAAAAAAAAAAAAAAAAAAAAAAAGCTACAAGTCCTTTAAAAAATATCGCTAATTTTATTTCTTTTGCTCTTAGAATCCTTCAGGCAGAGTCAGGGCTTTTTTTTCCTCTACTCACCTTTGATGAGCCATAAGCACTACTTTAAGGTCTTTACAATCTAAATAAAAAAGCCAAATTAAAAAAAAAAAACAACCTAACAAACAAACCCAAAACAAACCAGACCACCAAAACCAGTAGCCTATAATTTCTTTATATACTGTCAATTCTGTCACAACTTCAAAAAATTATGTAGTGTGGTATCAACAGAATAAATTCAGTCATTGCTTACAGTCTTGCAGCAGGAAAGGTCTTCATACCTTGATATTTAATATCAAAATCATAGAAACACAGAAATGTTGGTTAGAAGACACCTCAGTAAGTTATTTAGTCCAAATTCTCACTTGATGTGTGACTATTTCCAGCTCCGCTAGATCTACTAATGCAAGGAAGAATAACAATCGCTTTAAGGATGTGAAGCTCAAGCCATTTGTAAACCAGAAAAAGTGCATGTTATCTATTTATTTCAAAGAGATTGCCAGCTAGAAGGCCAACTAGGCTGATCTCTTTGTTGGGATCTTCTGCTGTCTTCTCCTCCAGACCCCTCAGTTTTGAGCTACTGCATTTCTCGTTCTTGACACCCGTCTTAACATTGAGATGTTCGCTTCTCCGGAGTGCTGCTGGCAGACTCCAAGTCAACAGATCTGCATAGCTTATCATTGAGGCCACCCCTGATGCGGTCTCACCTGGCTGGGGCACTGCTGAGAGGTGTCTCATGAGGTGGGAACAGGAGGGTTAGATGCAAATCTATAGAAACTTGCTTTCAGCGATACTCATTAACTCAATGTATATAAATTTGAAAGGGAACTTACAGGCTTTGGAGTTTTCCATGGAGAAAAGAAACCTGAAATAAACAAAAAATAACATTAGCAGGTTTTTCTGATGCGTAAAGAGTGGAGGCTAAGTGGTGTCTACACTCCCGTTTTCATTCAGGTCTGCAGGTAATACTGATATATATGAAACTTTTCTACACAGAAGGGGTGAAAACACAAACCACAGGGGATAATTTCTAAGAAAAAATATAAGCAAAGATATATATATATCTATATATATATGCACATATATATATATATATATATATATATATATATGCAAGTGGAGCTATTGAGATCATTGCCATACTTTACAAACAGCATGGGATTAGGTTGAAATTAAAAGAACTGAGCAAAAGGACTTCCAAATGTCCTTGTGGACATTGGGAAAGACACCAAATGACCTGGTATTGATATGTCAAATACAGTCGCACCTTTAAGAAGAAGCAATTCAGAACATCCCATCAACAAAACCTAATAATACAAGAGACTTTTTTAGAAGAAAAGCCTGGAGAAAAATAACTGTTTCATCAGTTTAGAGAAGGTAGTCAGGTCTTGGGAGGGTTGCTTGTTTTGAGACTGTCTTTTTTTTTTTGACACAGGTAGCAAGTGCTACCTATTCTATGCAACTAGTTATTTCCTTTTCCTTGCTCATTGACTGACAGATACCTTGGTTTACTGACGCATGAATTTCAAGTAATGTAGCTTACAAATTTTTAAACCTCCAGATATGTCCTGTTCATAAAAGGAGATAATTTGAAACACCCATTGTAAACACTGTTCATATCTTACGCAGCACAAGGTTAAAAACCTTACAAAATATTAAATAACAAGAAGCATTTCAAAGGATATAGAGAAACATTTGTTAAAATACCTGCTTTCAGCATAGCTTTCATTAAAAAACTCATTCTCAGTTTAATAGCAGGTAAAAAAAAAGTCTGTGGACCTTCCTCAGTAAGATTAAAAGCTAATAACAAAGAGTTAATTTGTTTTATCAGAAACAGAAATGGGGCTTAAATTGAGACATCTAATAGGAAGGCTGTTCTTTCATTTGAAAAAGGAATTAAGCTGTAAGAGTAGTACTGACTTTATTATATATTTTTCTAAGGTGAGTCTAGAAAAAAATTTAAACCACGAGAACACTAGGGCAAGTACCTTTCTACAGACAAGTCACAGCAGGAATTATATTTGTACATAGCATTTAAGGTTCCTAGAATTCTATGATAATGAGGTTATTTTTTTCTGCCATGGTATCTAATTCATTTAGACTGAAAAAAACTTGAAGTGAAAAAGCTCTTGAGCCATTTCCAGAGAAACACTGGCTGTTTTGTAATGCTGCTATATAAGCTGATAGTGCTTTTAAACAAAAAGTACATGGGGAAAAGTAATCCTCGAAAGGTTTATGTTTACTGACTCCACAGTCTCTGGATAAAAACAACTACATTAACAAGGAGTTTTCTTTCCATCTGCAAATTCAAGCTGAGATTACAGGCATCCTGTCTGGCTTGTACATCACATTCAGTATTAAAAATTCCATAATATAAACGTATTTAATAACTTAGATGGCAGATGGCTACCTTTTTATTACCTGCTATTGTTCTGTACAGCTAACAAGAGTGAAAGTTAGAAAGTATTTTTCCCCTCAGAGCTGAAGGTAGGACTTGAAACTTGCAAGGAGGTTTGCTGAAAGGTATCTCAAATCAACTTACTACCCTGATTTAGTGTTCACAAAATATTGGTAGAAGTAACACTCCCTCCCCATAACTTACTGTCAGCAAAAATTACTACAGGTCAAACTGATTGGTAATTTTTTCTTATTTATTTGCTGTCTCCACCTAAAAATATGTTTTGTTGGAGTTATCAGAAAATTTTATCATCAATTAAAAATATAAGTATATATAAAATCAATAATGACATATACAACAAGTGAGGTTTTAAAAAAACTTATGTGAATTAAAAAAATTCAATTACTTGCCCAAACAAGGAGAATATGGACTTATACTTAGCTATGTGCACAGACTGCGACATACAAATGACAACAGCTACACTTAAAACAAATAAAAGGCAGTATTTATTCACACAGTATGAAATTATGTTTAGAAAACTAATGGATATAGGATGCCATGGAAGTAAAAGATCCAAAGCAAGATTTTTAAAAACTATTGGGATATCCATACGTGTACAAAAGCATGTTAGAAGCAAAAATCTCTATAGGTGACAAACATTGGAACTAATATTAAAATCCATTTTTCAGATTTAAATTCAGGTATTAGACCAAGACCTTTTGTAAGATGAGATGGTCTCTCACATATCGAAGTCTAGGTGTTAGACTACAAAGATGTAGTTCCATAAAACAAATCCTATCTTATACCTTTCATGTATTTTATGGCATTTTTGTTGCCTTACATAACATATGTATTCTCAGCTGAACTAAACATCCTTTTTCCCAATCTAAACAAAACTGACCTTTAGAGAATGTACGGTGTTATCAGTTATTCAACATGAGACTGATTATGGATAGTTGTCATGAACCAAACATCCAGAATTATCACTGGTATTTAAATACACAAAACAATTGCTGTAAATTCAAGAATACAGGAGTATGTGTTTATAGCGTATTGTAAGTGTAAAAAAACTTCACATGAAAAAGCACAGAAGCCAAATGCACTTTCCTGTGTATTCTGCATGCTCCCTTCTAACTTCCACCTTTAAATATTGTTCTGCATAAGTACAGGACCAAATCCTATACCCGTATAAATTTGAGGCTCAGAAGCTCACCTGAAGAATATATCTTAATAATGTGTATTTAGTGCATACCCCACAGTATTGGCCTCCTGCATCCATGTCTGCAGCTGGCAACGAGAAGCAATGGCCTGTCAATTAGTTTGACCTCACTTCACAACGCCACATTTTCCTTTGAAAATTTTCTTTGACTTTCTGGCACTGGTTCATTACATGCTGTGAGTATTCCCCACCAGAGACAGTGGGACCCCCACCTGGGTAGCAGCTGCCGGCAGACTGGCAGTTCAGTACGATTTAGTCGCAAGGGTGAAATTTGTTCTCCAAATAGTGCAGCTTTCAGCTTTGCTTGAGTATTAATGCAGTACTGACATCGCTCAACCTTCTAATCAACTCACATCTAACTAGGCACACATACCAGATAAACTCTTACAACCTCCTTATCCCACTTCCAGATTTCCAGTTCTCCCTCCCCAAACTCCCAACCCCCTACTGTTCAACTTGTGATGTCTTCTATACAAACCTGAGTAGCTGAGAACAGTGCATACATGTAAACACCCCTCAAACCCCATATTCACATACATTTTTAAAATCTGAAATAATACAGGCCAACTCAGAACCACCTAAACATACTTCATGCAGCCTCTTCTTCCCATGAGTGGCTTTCTGCTCACCCATGGGCCTGATAGCCATCCCTTCTTGTGATAGCTTCACCAGATAAGCTGTGGCTCACTTTCTGAAGACTCCCGTATCTTTCTGTTAGTTTTAAATAAGTCTTTATTAACACTCCTTGCAAAGGCAGCAGTACAGGTCTGAATTAATTTCAGAAAGGAGAGCGGGGTTACTGGCTTGTCTCAAAGAGCAACCACCACCACGCACACAGGCATTAGCAGGAAAATGCTACGGTCACCACCTAGTGTAATGTAATGTAACATGTAAGCATAACAGGATTAAAAACATAACCTCATATGCTTCTCCAAAGCTAGTTTTGAGAATGTAATGATCTGTTTTTCAAAGTTGGCCATTTAACTGTAAAAAGTACAGCAGCGGATGGCCAACACCTTTATTGAAATTGTAATTGATTTATTTTAAATAAATAAGCTGAGGTACAGTAACAACTATATGCTTTTGAAAAATCAGAATTACATTTTCTCATAAATCAGTGTTAGAAAGATTATTTTGGACATTGCTTTTTAAATTATATTTACCACCTTCCAAAATGAGCTTCCCTGGAAATCAGTGTTGTGATGGTTTCTATGTTGTAACTTTACTAAAACACACCAGTAACAGAAAACAGATTTTGGATTCAAATATATTTGTGGGAAACTTTTTTTTTCTTTTTTCAGATCAAGGCAAATTCCAGCTTCAGTTTACTGTACTTCCACTTTTCGATGAAGATATCCTATAACAAAAGACAAATCATATCACACTCATTGCAACTATTCCGTCTTATACACAAGTTTAAGTACGCTTTCATCATAAAATATGCTTACAGATTTCACATGCCTTACACTTCAGCCAGTATTTATTGTTGGAAAGTTTAGTTTTCTAAAAGCAGCTTATCAGACGGAACTTAGAGCATTTGCAAGATAGAGTCCTGATTTGGTTTTTTTTGTTTTGTTTTTTTTTTTTTTTTTTTTTTGTTTTTTTTTTTTTTGTTTTTGTTTTTTTTTTGTTTTTTCCATAAAAGTGCTGAATTTGGCATACTCTGTAAAGTCAGTAATACAAAACCAGCCTTTGGTTATTAGTCTGTTGCCATGTAGATGCTTCTTGCTGCATTTCCATCTCTATTATTCTCCCTATTTTGTATTGATCCTGGAAAAGTTCTTAAGACCTGCTAAAATCACAAGTAACTAAAGTAGGTATTGCAAAACCACAGGAACTGTAATGATGTTCACCTCTGTGCCAGATGTGTATGTATAATTAAACTGAAACCCGGGAACAGTCTGATTTCTGCAGTGACGATGTGTAGTACTGCTGCAGGGAGGAACTCAACAGGATCAAAGATAAAGCCTTTGAATCCAAAACAATGTTCAGGGCAAGTCAACTTCCCTCCACGTCACTTGTCACATTGATGATACAGCAAGAGTTTTGCTTTTGCTGGGCTTCTTGTTGGTTTGGGTTTTTGGGTTTTTTTTTTGGTGCTGTAAAAGCCTTGTTGCGTATGGCTTCCTGAGCAAAGCTGTCCCAAGCACTGTGCAGAACTTTCTCACGTAGATGCTTGTAAGTCAATGAACAGATGGCTGATGAGCACTCCCAGAGTATGAAATGACTCCATGGGTATCTTATCAATGTCCATGTGACAACATTTCACATCAGCAAAAGTTTTCCTTTCTAGAAAGTCACTGTATATGTTTACTGTAACTAGATTCCGCCCCCGCCCCCCCCCCCCCCCCCCCCCCCCCCGCCCTGTGCTTTTCTTTCTCTTACTGGAATCCCTCAGATGTCTAGTAGTTGCCTACACCAGGGCCTCAATTCCAGAGGCATCAAATACCCCTTAACTTCAAATGGATGTGACAATGGAGAACTTCTCTGAGAGTTCAGTCTCATGTTGCACACCATCAGCAGGATGCAGGGAACTGCTTCTTACCATTCGTGTTACACCTGGATTCTGCTTTTGTATGTTTACCTTTTGCTGAGCTACGCTAGGTGTGGTTGGATCAGGTGCACAGAACACAGGCCACAACTGGGCTCACTCATTAAGATGCAAAACATCCTCCAGTTAAAATTCCAGTAATTTGGTGGGAGAAATCTCTCCCAGAAATGGTGGGAGATATAACAGGTATTTTTTGGAATAGATAGAACAAATATATAACAATTATTCAATTATTCTTCAGATATTTCCCCTTTTTCAGGGAAACAAACTGCATCAATGAGAACAAGTAAATTCAATTCATTTATACACTATACTAAAAAAAAACTAAAAGGAAACAATGAATTAAAATAGATGGAAATAATACTTACAAAAACAAGCAAGTGATAAAAATTTGAATTGGTCATGTCATATTTACAATATCAGATGATGTACAGGGAATGACAATTAGTTCTGTTTCTAATAAAACCAATCATTACCATGTAGTAGTATTTTTTCAAAGGTCCATCTTTTTCAAACAGCTTTAAGTATTGAGCTCTTACTCTAGCAACAACAAAAAGTTGAATTACCTTGAAACAAAGAGTAGGTGTGAGAAGACTGGGAGCTCTAGCTCTTCAAGCATAGTTAGCTAGTCCTGTTGTCAGCTTTCCCTCAGAGTGATGGTGCTATGCTGTAGAGGATCCATTTGGTCTTTGGTTGGGATAGCACCTGACACAATGGGTCAAAAATCACTGCATCCCACATCAGAGCAAGATGAATGACCCATCATGTTTGGCCAGGCCCACACCATTACATATGGTTAGACCCAGTGTCTTTTCCCTCGCAGCATGGCCAGTAACTGGTGTAGCACGGTGCTGCACTGAGATGAAGGCTGGTTACAGTCATCAGTTATATCAAATGCAGGTTCAGATAAAAGCCCTATGAAATAGTTCTGTCTTCTTTAGGGCTATATTAAACAGTTTTGCCTGGAAGAGACTCGCAACAGCACAAACCAATCCCCAGCAGTTACTTGTGGTGGCATTTTGTTTTGTGCTCCACTACTCCATTGCTCCTGATCTCAGCCCAAGTGAGGCTGCTACGGCAGCAGTACTCCAGTCCGAATCAGCACTATTTCTCACTTTCTTTGGCCTACCACACCCGTGAAAAATGACTCCAAGGAACAAGCACATTCCTGCCCACAGACCGTCACTCTGTGAAGGTGCAAGGTAAAGAGCAGGCACAGTTCACAGGAAGGCCAGCTGGATCTTTAGATCCCATTGTGGTAGCACCTTCCATGGCTCATCTTTTCTCCAGGTGACTTGGGGGCATCGTGAGTCCAAATCTGTATTTCTTCCCTTCAAACTTTCAGATTTCTTGATGAGTAGCAGAAAGTGCAAGCTGCAGAGGTTTATCAGAAATGATGTGGAAGTAGAGGAGTACCTTGGGAAATTAAACCTGATCTTATCTCACCGAAGTCTATAGAAGTGATGAAGAACCATAATTGACTGTGAGATCAGGTACTAAATAAATATTCAGCTTTTTATACACAGGAGCACTTTTTGTGCAGCTCATGAAGTTTCACTGACCTAGCCTTCTTAAGTAACAATTTCTTGATATTCAGATCTTCACAAATAATTAGAAAAAGGATAGCTATTCAAAGCCATGCATGATAGAAGTACTTGCTGCTCAAGCTGGGACCCTCACTGGCTACCTGTGTCTATGAGAATTTCCTCCAAAATACACCAGGGAATCTCAAGCTACCATTAAGTTTTCACTTTCATGAATAGCAGAGTCTTTGTTAGCAAGAATACAGCTATCAGAAAAGGTCAGAAGCTGGCATAGTAATAAGTTAATTTACATTCTAATGGATATACAGCTATTTATTTTGCTTGGCTGCTACAGCTCTGTGAATTGCTTATCAGTCAGAGGTTTAAAATAATTTATGAAACTAGAAAAAAACAACAAACTAAATGCCATCTCCTCCTGAATAATCTGGATGTGAGGCAGAGAATTTCTGGATCATGGCTAAAATAAGTGCACAGGCAAATGCAACACTCTCATGGACAGTTTTGGATGCTTAAAGGTATTAGAGTTGGGAAAAATAATAAAAATCTACACAACAGCTTCTGGAAATGAGAAATACATTTTTGGAAGAAGTAGCTTTGTAGTAAAAAAAAAAAAAAAAAGGTTATTTTCCACTGGCAAAGTTTGATACTAAACACCTATGGAATGTCTCATTGCGTGACACTTTTATAGGAAGTTTTCTGGCACCTATTACCAGAACAGTGTTACATTACTACAGATTTATTTCCTTGTTGATAGCAAACCATACTAACTGAAGGACAGCCATGTCTCAGAATAGAGAAAACGCTGGTACAGTACAATTCAGAATAGATTTTACCAGGAAAACTTGACCTAAAGAGGAAAAAAGATATCTTATGAAACGGAGGAAGACCCTTGTCTCTTGCCTTTTATTAAAAGTTCAAATTTCTTAGGTCCAAATCCTGGTTTATGATTTGCAACACAAATAGTACTGAATGAACTGTTATTTTCTTCACTGAGTCTATAACATATGTATTTTAAGTAAATACTAACCCAATTAGCAGAAATCTGCATGCCCAAGTACTAACACATGGTGAGTGGAGAAAGGGATCTCAGAAGTTTGCTCACAGCTACCAACACCTTGAAAAGGTCAAAGTTATTCTTCTGTACAGACAAAAAAAAAAAAAGAAGAACCTTTTGTCTGGCAGAAGGAAATTTTCCTTGAAGAACCTCCAGTTTTGCTCATGCGTGTTATCCAGTGCTGCTAAAATCAGAGCTGCTGGTTCATGTGTCCAGGCGACAGATTACGCTCTCTACTATACTACTCTAATATTTCAAGAGCTAGTAACGCATGTAAGGCACCATCTTGGGTAAACATACTGTTGCACCTAACTCCCCCTGAGCAGAGCAGACACAGCAAGGTGAAAAGACTGGTATGTGTCACACACACTGAATCAGCAACATAATTTAGAATATAAAGTGAGTCTTCATAGCCCTGACAGCTCGTGACTTGCTTCTGGAAGGGCCTGTGAGTGTTGCCATGCCCATAAAGACTGTGTGCTTGCTAAGAACATGTCTGACAACTCAGCCTGGCTTTACTGAAAGCTAATTTAAGCTTCAAAATTAACTTTTCAGGAATACTGCATTGTATTTTTGGAGCTCTCTGACAGCCAGAAACTCTAACTATGCCAGTGTCTCTGCTCTTTCACGTTTTTAGATTCTGCTTCCATTTAAGCTTTTACACTTTCTAAGCACATTAGAGGAATCTCAGTTTACATTATGGCGTGTCACTTTGATGAATATCAAGGCATGTTCCCAATATTTTCTGTTAAAATGTAGATGGAGCATAAGTTGTTTGTACACAGTGTCCTAAAGTCCTTTTCATGAAAATGCATTCACAGAAAGTCTTCAGCAAGTGAGTGTGTGTGTGTAAATATTCAAAAATAAATTCAAACCTTTGCTTATATGTAAGCTTCATATTAAGTCATTGATGAAAAGGAGTTACCAGATATTTACTGTTGACATCTATCCTGCTAGTTCCTCCTTTTCCAAATTCATTGATTGCATCCATGTTTTCTCTTTGCTGCCCCCTTCTCTAGAGGCCTGTCCCCAAACTCTCACAGACTTCTCCTTGTCCCCAGGATTTCCCTCTCTGTGTCCTGATCCTGATTTGAAAAACAGCTAATCCTTTCTCTGCAACAATGACCAGAAAAATCTCTAATAAAAGAATAAAAATAGGGAAATGTAGGGAAATGCCCTTTGTGTCTATGACTATTTCTGAGTGGGAGACCTGGCAATGCAATGCTACACTAACGTGGGAGACAGAAAACCAGCACATCACAAGCCGTGGTGCCACTGAGGCAGAACAGCTGAAACTGAGTCTGGAAAGATTTCAGCTTAACCAAACAGAGATGGCAACCTCACAGTGCCCTGAAACACTGTCTAGGCTCTGTTCTTTGTACTGAATCTTTTCCAGATATCAGCCCAGTTGCATCACCACCTAGTGTCTTTTGGGCTGGAATATGTATCCTCATGGTGTTGCCAGCTGTGGCAAAGGACCTGTAAGTGGGAGGTGAGGTGGGATACCCAAGGGCATCTCAATCAGTACAGGATGCCTACATTTACGCAGATTACTGAAGCCCCCATCGATTATAATGGACATACAGACACCTGCACCAAATTTAGAAATTGCTATTCAGACAACAAAATTTTGATGTCATAGTCTGTGAATTAGGAACTTAACGCAAATGCAGAACCATAGGTATGATACCAAGGGTGCCACACCTTATGTTAGTTGGAATCTGTGCTGGATTGGCAGCACAGATTGCCTGGATGACACAGAATCTATGGGAGACCTCAGAGCTTCAGCTGTCATCCTGGACAAACTTGAGTTTCTCACTGACTCTGCCATTCCAGTGAAGATTTCTTGATATCCCAGTGCATCTCAGGTGGTCCTGGATGCCTGTTAGTGAGCTCAGGGTCTCACTCCTTCAATTTCCTGCCCCCTTCCTGCTCCAGCACCAGCTTGACAGACCAGTTTATTTTTTGTTATAGGGATTCAGGTAGAACAGAAAGACTGACCAACAGTGGGAGACTGCAAGAAAAGACTAACTAAGGAGAAAAAACCTTATCACAAGATTCAGGTTTTACATGGTTGAGCCTTAGCTGTGAAACTACACCATTTTGTAGGAAAGTGGAATATCTGGCAAGGGATAAGTTAGTGGAAGGCCAGTGTCCAAGGAGTAACAACACTGTGAAGACAGTGAATTTATAAACTCTCGGTTCTCTGGTTGAACCTCCAGGTAATTCACTTCGAGCTGCTGAAGATCTGATACTGTCTACACTGACATGTACCTAGTAGAGATAAACTTCCTTGCTTTGATGTTCACCCAATCACGAGGTAATTATCAATATTCAACTTAATTATCAAGAAGAACAAAGCTGAATTAGTAAAAGCTTTGCAGAGATCTAAATCATAATGGTTAAAATGACATGAAGTTCTGATTTAGTGTAAGACCACAGGAGCCTGAAAGAAAAAAAAATGAGCAAGAAATAATGATTGATGGGCCTGATACTATTGCGGTACAGAACACTAAAGAGTACAATGCATGACAAATCCATCAAGATGACCTGGCTTGCAAAAAGGGTTGAAAAAAGTCACATTGCCCTGAATTCCTGAAGGTTTGGAGATGAGCAATTAACATAAAGAAGACCTGTACCCTGAAGTCTAATGAGAGAGGAACAGTATTGATGTGAATTTTATGATGTTTAGACTGTGTGCTGGTCACACGTAGTCCTGTGCAGTACTTTCAAAGTTAATGAACAGAACACTAAAAAATGATGCTGATAAAGGATCCTGACAAGATAGTTGGGAAGTGAAAAGTATTAAATGAATGTGTTACAAGGAAAAGCAAGAAAAACTGTGAATAGGTAATTTTTTCCCCCTGTGACTGTGCTCTGTCTCTCAGAGGAACATAAATTTATTTCAGACTGTTGAGATTTAGACATGTCTAACATAATGGAAATAACCCCTCAATACTGAGAAAATTGGAACAGTAGATAAACATGACAAGTTAAACAGAGAAGATTATGGTGCTGACAACCGTGAAGCACCTCGTGGACCTCACAGCTGGCCTAAGCTAAAAAATTAGCATTTTTAGAAAGACTTATTAGGGTACCTAGCATGTATGCCCCTCTTTTTTTAAAATCAGAACTTACTGCATAAGACAGCACACTTGGATCTGTAAAATGTCTTCTTCTTCCTCAGTATACCCACACACCTCAGTATGCCCGTATGATCACAGAACAAAACCTACGGATTTGAAGACGATAGCTGGCTGAAGGAAGCTGGATGAACAGGAACAGTACAATTAATCATTGATGGTCATCAAATTGGATGTGATATATGCTTTTTCCTTGGGCTTTCCTGAAGAATAGGTAGTTCAAAAGGCACTAAATGTAGATCTGCATGCTCTTTACCAAGTCACCATACAGTTTTGCTGGTGTAAAATCCTGACCAGCTAGGATAGGAAATAGTTTGCAGTGGAATATGCCCCTGGCTTTTTTTTTCTGTCTGTTTGGGGTTTTTTGCTTGTGGGTTTTTTTAATTGTTTTTAACCCTTATGAGCTAATTTTAAATGTATGATTCATGTCACAGGGATCAACAACAGACTGTCTACTTCAGGGGAAGGGGAAGGAAAAGGTTGATTCAAATTAGAGCTTGTTAGTGCTCTTCTGACAAAGGGAGTGTTCATAGGTGAATGGTGATTCACTAAAGCCATTCTTGTGCATAAAGCTGCATTTCCAAAATGTATTGAACATTTATTCAATTGTACATTGGTAAAAAATAAGTAAGTCAGATGGCAGGTGAAATTTCTAGTTAAGTTATAGAAAAAAATACCTCCTGACTATCTAATATTTAGCAGGACCATCTAATATTTAGTGAGCACTAAATATTAGATGTTCTCGACATCATGGAGCCTGAAGTAATTTATCCTGTTCTAAGCAGGCCTTTGCTTTTCATGCCGTAAAGTTATTGATCCATCAGGCAACTGATAGTCCTAAACTAAGTTGCTATATTTCTCAGTGGATGTTCTCTTTGGTAAAAAAAAATTAAATATCTAGGACTCAGTCCTGGTGGGAGCTTTTTTAAACTTAATATTTCATAGATGAGGGAAGACCAATTACAATACCATTCTAGTTTCAACAAAATTATATACTGTTATATATAATCAGAAATTATTGCTGCAATTTGAAATGTATAGAACCGAAATCAAACAAAAATATATTCAGATCCTCCACTGAACACAGTTTTTCCATGAACAATGTTCTGAAAGTTGTGTTCTGCTATAGAAAGACCTTACATGGAAGACGTGATGAACATCTACAGTTCTCCTTAAACTGGTAAAGATTATTTACTGGCAATGAGAACTGAGAAAAACAGTGTGCAAGTAGCTATCCCATATTAATGAATAAAAATGGATACTTCCATGCACAAACACAAGTCATAAATTTTTATCCATCCCTTTCCTAGTATGAATGAGTTAGAAATGCAACTCAATGGCAACTACTACACCAGCACTCTGCAACAGATGCATCTTGATTTAATGACATAAACATGTATCTTGTTACGCTGCAGTTCTTTAACTATCAGACAAATTAGGGGAGGGTAAAAAAAAAAAGCTTTTGAATACTTCAGAATTAATACTCACTCTCTAATTGCTAGGTTTGATCCTCCACCTGGAAAATTTCACAGGCATTAATTTTTCTTTCCTTAATTTGTTTGCTTTAATTTGCAATGTTATTTCCAATACAGAAAATGGATGTTTTCTTACTTATTATATTGCATGCTAAACCACTATTATTTATTTTTATTTCTATTATTCTTTGGCATCTGTGTGTATTTCCAGTTATAATGTTTGTAGTTTTAAATAGCAAAAGGGAAAGTAGTAGCAGTATATTTCCATTTGGGGCTCTTTTTCTGATTTCATAATTACAATGATGCACATTATCTTTGTGTTTTATCACCCCAAATTGTAAAGCTGGTGTAATAGGACTTTTCCCTTTCGTAAAAATCTCTGAAATCCATAGGATTTCTGTGTTAATTTGTTTCTTCATTACTAACTCACATTTAATAGCCATAGATACTATGTCGGAGTTACAGCTCAGGAGGAGAAGCATCATCAGTCTTCAGTTCCAGCACTCAAGCCTTTGATCTGCAACATGCAGAATATGTCAGCCTGGGATGCTGGTGAAGAAATTACTTTTTGTTTTGTGGCAATGTAGCTGGTTTTGATTTGGTGCTTTCTTCCCACCTGAGGTGTTATTCTAGGTTAGCCAAAGTTTTAAGCTACATCTACCTAGATTCTTTCTTATAGACAGCTCCAAAGGCTTTCTTATATATATGTGTGTGTATAGATATATCTAAAAAACCTCACCAAGCCCCAAACCACCAGGCTTTATTATAAGTACAATACATAAGTTTTCGTATAGTGAAAATGTAAAATGATTACCTGGAGAATATAGAAGCAAAAGGGGTTTCTGAACAGCCTGCCCCGCTCACTGTCCCTATGTTACAGGTGCTTGATTCCAGTGAAAACAATGGCTTACTGAGTTACTCCCTGCCAGCCCCCAATTTTCATCCCATTCCCTCTGAGGCTCATGTGTCTGCTCCTTGCTCGTCTCAGGAGGTTCCTGGATTAGGCTGCAGATCTTCAGCTCTCTGCCTTGATCCCACAGCCATTGGAAATGTCTCTCCATGAGGAGGACCTCAGGGAGAGGTGATCTGTCTCCACTGCAGGAGGACCTGCCTGACCCCCAGGTGCTTCTCCGAGGAAGGATGGTAGCACACACGTTTGGAAGAAACCAAACAGATGCTCTCTGTCAGACTGCTATTATCTATTTGACACTGAGGATGGCTGTAGCTGTTTTAAGTAAATCAATTCTCATATTACCCATAAATGTCTTTCAAGCACTTTTATAGCTGGTAGACTCTGGTACCCAGAGCGTTGTATATCAGGGACTGTGCTTCCTCTGCTGAAAACAAGGATCATCCCACAACATGATTCCTTAGAGAACTGTTTACATGGACTAAAACATATTTTCTGAATCTCTAATTCTTCAGTACCTGGTTTCTATCCTTTCAGCTCTGTTTTAGACCACTCTCCCCAAGCCAGGTCCTATTTTTTCCCATTTCTACAAGCTTTTAATGAACAAGTGCTTGCAAGTTCCTCACAGGAAATAAATTCTGAAACAATATGCTTAATTGCTTGTACAAGAAATGAGATAATTTATAGGAGCTGGGTATTAAAGAAACATCTTTCTATCTACCTTGCACATGGACAATTGAATCAGTCATTACTTTTGCTAATGAATAACCGTATGGAAAATCCTAGAGAAATCCTCCATTTCAGGTCATTACTAACAGTAAGAGAAACTTGAATTAAGACTCCTGCAAGAGGCTTGGCCTTTGCATAGTATATGGAAGTGTCATGTTGTAACTTTGAAGTGCATGTGTAAAAAGCAAAAAAAGATGGGAAAATATGAATTTAAGAAGCAGAGGGAAAACAATCTAGAACAGGATCTCATCGATTTTGTTAAAATTCCTAATAAATGCAATAAAATATCAATGACATCTTACTAAGAAAATCATATAAACCCTAAGTTTTATTTTAAGAAATTGTCCTGATTTTGCCTTTTTCATTGTGATGCTATGCTTAGCTGATTATCCATAATGATTCAAAAGCACTTTGGCAAGTGTGGGCTGCATTCTTTGCTCTGTGTTTCAGGAAACACTTTCACATCAACTGTGTAAAAATGCTTCCTCTTTGCTGATGCTTAATTTATTAAGTATTCCACACTGCTCTTTATCAGTAATGTGTCATCTGCCCAGTGACGTGGACCAATCTCTCTGCTATCTGCAAACTTTATCAGTATTGCTTTTATGTTTTCTACAGGATCTTCATAAAAAGTGAAATACAGTCAAAAGCCAAGAATTTATCCTAGAGGAAGCTCATTAAATATAAAATCCCTCACTGATTTCCTACTTATAATTATGTTAAAAGATCAATCAGTTAACCAATTCTTCAATTCAAATAAGCCATACTAATTTTACTTGTTTCCATTTTTAAATCGGGATTGAGGATGTTGCATGTAAGGCCTTACAAAAGTCCATTATATAAAACCAACTACATTTTATAACCAAACTTGTAATATTAATAGAGATATTAATATATATTTAATCTGAAACAATCTATTTTCTGCAAGCCCACATTTATCACTTTCCTTTTATAAAGAAACCCGTATTTCATTCTATGGTAGCATAAATGGGATCCCAGATTTAGCTATAGTGCATGAGACAGATTCCAACTTTTGTGATAATACAGTTGGGGTTTTTAATACCTTCAATTCTTCTATGCTTGCCTCTGGTGTGTGGGCTGGACTCATCTCACTCAGCCTTGTCTTGCTGGCTGGTTAACTAAACTATGGTCCTCGGCCAGACTTCTCTGTCACCAGTGGCGCATGATGGGTAAACTCAGAGAACAAGCTGCTTAAGCAATGACTGAACAAAATTACTTAAGTCATCATCTAAAAAAGCTGCCTATTTTCTGCCACTGACTGCAGGGGTAACTCTTTTGACTAATGTCGACTAGAAATCTAACTTTTTTACAGTTAAATTTGGATTCATCTGACCAAATGTGAGTAGAAATTTAAATATGAAACTTCGGTAGGAGAGTTTTTAAAAACATTAATAATCAACAGGGAAGAATAGGCTTTTTTAGAATATTCATTTCAGCTACTTTAGATGTTTACAGTAACTGAATGGCACCACAGAAGTAAGTGCCTGTTCTCCTCACCGTGCAGGGAGCCCTGCTCGCTGCCCAGCTCAGTGAGGAAGGATGCCCTGTAGCTGTCTACACAGGATGCCTGGCAGCAAAAGCTGAGGTGAACGTGGCTGTATGTGTTGCAAGGCAAACCTGGGAAGATAGGCTGAAGTTATGTAGCATGTAAAACAATTCCAGCTTCTTTGCCTTTAGGGACCTCTAAAAATTTACATTCACAATTAATTATCCTGAGATGCCTGTTTAAAAAGGGCCATTTTGACCAAAACTCTATATAGCTGGTTTGTCTTTTAGTACAATGCATCCTAATGTGCTTCTATTACAAGAAAGAACTTGATAAAGTTCAAAGTCTGGTATACAGTGAGTAAGTTGCAAGATAACCTCTTGCTTAATTAAGATTAACCTTGGCAGAAATAATCATTGTAGTTGATGTCCTTGTAGTGAACATTATTAGTTGGATCATACTATCTAGGTGTTCTTTTACAGCCAACCCAACAAGCCACTGACATCTCTCAGGAATGCTACATAATAAACAAATAAACACTGCATTATTTTTCAATTATAGTGTGAAAATAATTTGCTGTGTATATAATCTCAATGAACACATCTGGCAAGCTGAAATCAAACAGCACGTCTTCATTCTTTCTGTTTGCACCAATTTCTAAAGAACTCTCATATATAAAGAAATATATATAGGTTTAATATAAATATATATTTAATATGGTGTAATAAGGAGACAAGATTAAACAACTCCCTTTCTCTCTCTGAGAAGTACTGTGGAAGAAGTTTAAAATTATCCTGATGGTGATTTACTACATTTAGTCACAGACACTCTCTTTTGGAACCTCGGGCCCCCAAACATGAGAAAGATGGAGAAGCATAGAATAATTAAAGTGTTTGGATTGGAAGGGACTCATTTAGTCCAACCTCCTGCTCAAACCAAGGCCAAGTTCAATTACTGGGCTGACATTCAAGAACGACAGCTTCTCTGAATTGCTTACATGAAGGAAAATGGAGGTGGAATGACAAACAATAAACATACAGACTGAGGAAGGACCTGGGTAAAGCATGGAAAAAGCTGGTGAAAATGGGCAGAAATTGGATGGAGATGACTGTCTTTGGCTCTGCCACATTTGTGGGCTCTCACTGTCCACAGATGAAAGCCCTGTGGACTTTTCCCCAGACTTCCCTCTGGAATGCTCTAGGACCTCCCATTGATGTAATCATCCTTCATTTTGGTTACGCAGTTGAACTACTCTGCCAGAGTCTTTCCATCTTCTTTTAGTAATCCCTGATACTTATTCCTGAGAACGTTACACGTGAAATAGCGTGAGGTTTAAGAGCTATGCAAAAGAGCAGCTGAGTCTTCTGATACACTACCCCACTAGGATCACTTTTATACAACAAAAAGGAACAAGTTTCTCTACTGGCCATTACTTTTTTTCCTTAAGGAACAGATTAAAGCATCTTCTGTGCTACTTCAGAGCTATGATAGTGTTTAAACTGCAGTAGAGAGGTACTGCTTGGCCCCAGATGCCTAAAATAATCACATTTATTGAGATCCAATAGTTTAAAATACAGAAATTATTTCACATGGATAGTAAGAAAAAGGTGTTGACTTTGAAATGAAAAATGCATTAAGCTATTAAAATATATGCAGCGAATACTGCAATATTTTCCATAATCAGCAAAACTTTTCTACGATGCTAACTAATCCCTGAAGTATCACTTAATGATTTTTTTTATTCTTTAAGAAAAACTGCATTATTAGTAGTGCTATCATCATCGTCATCATCATTTATCCTTTTAAAATACTAGCAAACTTTCTGCTAGAGAAAAAAACTTAACTCATTGTCAAAATGGAAAATAACTGATAAAATTAATTTAAAGATCTCTAAAGTATTTTCTTATTCAAAGGTTCTGAGTCTGTGTTTTTATTCAGGCATATAGAGTCTTCTTCTAATTATCATAGGATCTTTAGAAGTTCTCTATCTAAAACACAAGAAATGTAATAAAAATGCTTACATTAGAGAAAAATGTTCTAAAAAGTCCATTAAATATCATTTGCACCTAACTGAAATAGATACTAAAAATAAGGTGACCCTAGGAATGTGTGCACAGAAAGCTTGCCTTGTTTTAGCTCCTGGTAATAAAGGTACAAAATAAATAAAAGTCAAGATTTTTCTCATTTACCAAACAGGAAAACTGCACAGTATGTTTCTTATACACTGAAATACTCTTCCAAGTTATGACAAATCTGGCTTTGGAAAGCAATTTATTTCTTTTAGAAATCTGTTTTGACACACTTGGGAGTCAATTTTCAGAGCTTGTGCCTGACAGCTTTGGCTTCCATGTCCTTTTTTATACTGTAATCTGAAGGTCACACAGCAAAAGTGCATGTATCCTGGTGTTTGGTTTTGATTGTGTTTGAATTATGAGTTACCCAAAGGCTCCCTGAGAAGGGCAGTGTTGTATTTAATAAATGTATGCTCCTGGTTTATAAAATAATAATAATAAAAAAGAGCATTACACATAGAGGGCAAGCATAGCCATTGTTAAAGCCTTCCCTCCCTTTTCAAGAATGTAAAAGGAAATTGCTTAAATAATTGCACAGGGATAAATACCTCATCTAGAAGACTGATTTGGTTTCTGCATTTTTACTGGACAGGCAAACCATAAGAGCCAAGAGAGTTTTGTGGCTCTTGTAAGTGGTTTAGGAAGTGCCTGGAAATCACGCCTTCCCGTCTCCCCAGTGCTGTGCCTCATGTCTGTAGCGCAATAGATAATGTACTCACTGGTTTCATAGTATATTAGCTTACTTTATTGCTACAAATATTGCACTATTATTACAAATCACCACATCACAACGTCTACACAATGTACTTTGACAACAGATTTGGAAACCCAACAGATGTTTAATAGGACATTACATTATACTGAACCAACAGAGACATTGTTCAACACATTTAGACTAAACTTTAGACAGGCCTCGGTACACAAGCACAGGTTGTACGGTACTTTTTCAGAGTCCAGCTCTGTAGTTCTCTTTCCTTAGGCTGAGATCTCCCAGATCTCCTCTGGGGAAGGCTAGATTCACTCAGAGCCTAGACTAGGGGCAATTAAGAAAAAAACCAAATTTCTTAATGCCCTAGTATTGCAGTAGGTTCTCCCATGTGCCATGCTTGGGAGGTATCTGGCTTTAAAAGATGCCATTTTTCACTGACATACACAGTCCAAGATAACCTGGCTGGTTTTCTGATAATACTGCTTGGAAGAACAGAGGAGAAACTTCTCTGGCCTGGCCAGATTCCAACCAAGCAAGCCAAAAAATCTGTTTTCTCAAACAAATTTTTCTTCAATTAGTATTAATCCACTCACTAATACCAGTAAGACTGGAATCAGCCTGCAGTGCTGCCAACAGAGCTCCTGGGCTCTAGCAGTGACGTGGGCTGCAGCCACCAGGCACAAACGTGCCCTGCACTCCTCAGCAGAGAGTTGCCTGTCCTGAAGGCAGAGTTCCTGCAGCCCTGCACCAAGCCTAGGTGCATGGCAAGTCTCTGGGTAGACCTAGTAACAATAACGTCTGACTGCTTACTGTAAGTAGTCTCATTTTGGGCATAAGAAATTAATGGTAAAATAGACATTGGAGCAATGGTAGTTACCTCTTTATGACATGCAATGGTAAGAATCTATGACTACACACTTGTATTTCTTTTTGCTAAAAGGTATTCTAAAGGGGCCTATTTCTCCAGTGTGCAAACTAACTCCTTTTAATATCAACAAGTTAGGCACACGTGTCCCTAGGAGAAGCGTCCCCATCATTTTTGAGAGAAGCACTGTTCAAATTTAATACAGACCATATAAGCCTACATTAGAAAACAGTTTCACCAATAATAAAAGGACTTTTGAAACAAAATGCTTGCAAACAGTCATTAAAAAACTTCTATGCAATATATGTAAAAAAGATTTATCTAATGCTTTGCAAAATTATACACAAATGTACCACACAGTGCACAAACATTAATAAGAAAGAAGCAGCAAAACCATAACACTACCACTTTGAAACACAATGCAATTAATACTACTTCCATTAATACAGTGTAATAGCTACTAACTATTATTGATGTCTGTTTTTTCAGGAATCCATATTCATTAAGGAGGTCTATGGTTTCTTTTTCTTTTATTCAGAAATATGGAAGCAATTGCACACTGTTTCACTGCTAATCAGTTATACAAGAAAAGATATGAAAGTCTCATTAGTGTGAATTTCAGGATAACTGGTCTCCTGCCATGACTCCCTCTGTTCAAATTTGTCATTCCCTCTGCTACTGAGAGGTTACCATTGCTCTTACTAACAAGATTTAGATTGAATCCCTTAATAAACAAGTCTTTATATGTAAGATATTTTTTAGTTTACCTGCTATAACATGTAAAATATTTATTAAAATAGATCTGATACCAGACGATTATAACAAGATACTTAAAAAATGATTTCAAGTCAATCCAAAGTATAAAACAGTCTCAATGGGTAGGACAAAAAGGATGTAAATAATTTGAAGGTTACTAGGAGAGTACATATCTCACGGCTAAAAATACGATACTCTGTAAGGTGAGACATGCTTTGTAAAAATGAATCTGGAATGCAGCGCTTCCAGGAGTTATGCTAATATAACAGCAATATTTCTTGCATGGTAACAGTATTTTCTAAAATACCTTTCAGAGGTTTTATTTCTGCAATTAAGACAACTGCCCCTCTCACAAGGCTGTTATGAAAATATCTTGCACAAAATATTGATTTCTATGTAGGGAAGGTAGGAAGGGAGAAGCGACCAAGGCTGGGGGTGGGGGAAAGGGCAACATGACATCTAACAGCAAAGTCAATGCGGTGGACGATGCAGCATGACTCACAATATTTTTGATCTTTAAATATTTCTGGCATTACTAGCTAAGAACAGGAACAAAAATGAGCAAAAAATGAAAACAACCCAAAAGCCAGCTTGAGAATAATATATTTACAGATAACTCATGCTGAGGAAACTGTTGTATTTATGATGTCATATAAAAGCTCATAATTTTGACATGGAAAGGAAAAAGGTCAGCTACGAACCTTTGTTTTCCATCAGTTTTAAAGCAGACAGGCCCAGGAACAACAGAGCAGTTTAGAGAGATGACAAGGCAAAATGGTGTGGTAAATTGTAAAGAGAAAACTAAAAGAGGGTATTTTAGCAGCATGTTGAACAGAAGAAGTTAATGTCATTGACTCCTAGGTATCAATGGTTCACATGATTCGCTTCAAAAGGGCCAGTGGTTCACAACTAGGTTCGCGTGCACCTTCCCTTTGTAGAATCAAGTGTCCCTTAAACTCACAAATGATAGATATATACGTGCCTTTTAAGAATACAGCAGGGCTAAAAATGCAGATGTTTCCAAATGGATGCAAGTTCCTCTCAACATTAGAATACTCCCAAGAAACAGGAGAAAAGGGATCAGGAGCAAATGTACAGCTGGAGTAGCTGTCTGGAGAGGAGAAAGTATGGCAGAAGCAGGAGAGCTATCAGACCTTGTATCTCCCAACATCTCTTGTCAGAGACAACAAAAAGCATATCTTCACGAACAAATTAATCATGAACAGACCGCTATTAATTCAGAGTACCCATAAGAAGCCATTAAAGCAAGACTGGGGTCCTTTATGAAGCTCCTGGAAGGAAAAACCCCACCACTGACTCAGGGATGTAAAAGAGTAGAGACAGTAGGATGACAGCAAACTTCCCTAAGCCTGAAATCAAAAATCCACACCATCCTCCTAACAACTTCATTACTTCAAACCCTCAGTACTGTTGACTAGGAAGTCCTGAATTGGGGATGAGCAAGACATGAGATACAGGGTCTCCAGTTTGCACCAGGTACTTTTTTTGTATTTTGAAGAACAGCAGAAGCAGAGTCAAAGCTGTAGAGACCTCGGTGCTGGGCTGAGATCGTGGAAGCAGGAGATCAGAGCTGCCTGGGCCAGACTCGTGTTAGCAGGGTGATGGTGCTGCCCACAGCTTTATCTTGTGCGGCTTTCCCAAGAGAGAGGACAACTCGGAGAAAAGGGAGTATGAGCTTTCCTGACTAGAGGAACTGAAAGACACCCTACAGCAAGCTTGGACCAACAAAAAACCCACCAAATCAACCCAACCCAACCCAACCCAACCAAACCAAACTAAACCAATCATCTCTCTGGTAGACAGGTAAATCTGAGGTCAGTCCCTGGAAAGGGCACTGAGGGTATAGTATTCCTTCTATTGAAGTCCACCAATTTTGAGGGGGTAGGCTTATTCACTAGATTATGCAGAGATGTTTTTAGTGAAATTTCTGGCTGTTTTGGAAATTGCTGATGCTTCATGCGATGTGCTGATATCTGTTAAATGTCTTAAGGAGTTATAAACTTCTACTAGGGTTTATACAAAATCTAAGATACTTGGCCTTCCTTTTATTGTCACTGTTTACATCTACATAGTTAAATTCTGCCCCCTCACCCCGACTGTGCATTGTGTGTGCCCCGTGCTATCTCCCACATCGTGTCAGGGTGAAACTGGCTGCTGGCTTATTCTAGTCCCATGCCAGGAATGGGCTAACCATTCACCAGCCAGTATGGACAGTGAGTCAGTACTCTGGCTCCGTTCCATACCAACAGTCTCGGCTTCTCTGAGCCTGTTTGGATTCCACCATTATAAAATAGCCGTCTGATGTAGGAACTCTGTCAGGTTCCCACTTTTTCAGTTTAGTTTTAATGTTTCACTCACAGCACTTGTTTGGGAGTTGCCATAGCTTCATGAATCAGTCCTGGGTTGTCTTCAGATTTCCTTAACAACAATATTTCAGACACAGTCTTGATGGATCTGCATTTGAATGTGTCAGTTCTCTTTTTGACAGGAACACTTCTGGGGCCGGGCTGCCGACTACAGGTTCATATATTTCAAAGATACTTTCCAAAAGAGATGGCATATATCACATACTTGGATAGCTCATTTAGTAGAACATGCCAAACCCAATTTTTGATGTCCTAATGGGTGAATATTTTGCTCTACATAAATTTGGTGCATACTGCTTCAACCACTTAGTGCTGTTTTCCAGTAGTTCTGGGCTAATGCAGAATTTCTGCTCTACCCACCTTCAGAAAGGCTGATTTTTTAGAGTTCTTACACGTTATCTCAGCAGCCTATACTCAGTGCAGGCTGCTGCAGAAGCTGAGGATGAAGTATGAAGGCTGGAAAGGGGTAAATCTATTTGGGTAACAAACAACAAACACTCCCATACCTTTTTTGTCCTTTCTTTTTTTCTATTCCCTTTTCCTTTTTTTTTTTTTTTTTTTTTTTTAGCAACACTTTTCCACTATCTTTTTTTTTTCCATTTTATTTTTTTTTCAGTATGAACTCTTCTGACATATTACAGTAATCAATGGAAACTATATGGCTGGTGAGCAAAAACCAGTGCAAAGAAATCAAACTAAGCAGCACATCTGTGTTTACCAAAGAACCTGACTAAAAAACAGAAAGAAGATTGTAAGATCTCTAGCCATAGACTATCATAGTTGTCACCAGAAAAGTGCTGCATAGTATTTTCTTAGATGTGCAATGATATTATGTCCACTTAAAAATTTTTTTAGCAATCAGCTAAATTACTACTTCTGCTTTAGAAATTTTAAAATGAGTATGCTACAAATTCAGTGGGACTTCCTCCAGTTAGATGGTACCCCATGACAAGTCTCTGGTGTTGGTTCAGACAGTATTCTTTAGTGGCCTTTTTACATTTGAGTACTGCTACCACCTCCATCTTTTTGAAACATGCAGACCTTTCCTTGCATGTTTCCTTGCACATACTCTGGCTGTTCACCTCCTAAGCTTGAGGGACAATGGCTTCTCAAATGCTGCAGCATGCATACTATATGCATACGAGAGCATTTTGTCCTGTATAAGGAAGTGAGAATGTATCTCAGCCAATCTCGATCTGTTTCTTGTCTGCAATGTAGATAAGATTGCTGGATGAGAAAGAGAAATTAAATCACTTACAAAAATGGATTTGCCACAGTGAACTATACAGTCAGGCCATATTCATAGCAGAGGCAGAATACATCACAAAGCAACACAGAACCTTATGCAAAACAAAGCCTTCCTCTTCCACAGGCAGGTATAGTACTTTGGTCTTAAACTTAAAAACGAGGTTTTAAAGACAGAATGCATAGGGTAATGATGGAACAGGATAGTATTATTCAAGTGTCATTACACATTAGAGATAATAAAATAAGAATTGGATCCATGAGTTACGCAAGAGTATGCCTTGCTTCACCAGTGCCACAGACTAAATATTTTAGAATCATAGCAGGTTTCTTTGAGTACCAGGATTTTGGTTTGTATTCAGATTATCTCACACAACTAAATCTTATAATCTGCTTTTTATTCATAACATATGGGACAGATACGTACATTTGAACCAGTCAACCTTGACTCCCTTTATAGTCAGTCAAGCAGAATATATACTTTTAGGGTACACCTGACTTATTTGAAACATCTACATTGGAATGACATGAATTGCACCCTAGAAAGGCCTATTTCTGCCCAGGGACTATAAAAGGAGACATGTCGACTAGCACAGATCTACGTGCATTATAGATAGATATTTGGTCACATGGATTCCTTTTCCTGTGAAATCATGAAAAAAAACCCCAGGCTGCCACCTTAACACAGCTCTCCTATTTCTGTTAAGCTATGATTTAGCCATCTCTCATACACTCTATTTTTTCACTTCTTTTGAATCACTCAAATAAGCCTTTTCTTCAGTTTCAAAGTCTAATAGCCTAGCATTAGGGTATACTCCTTACATCTGATGTACAGAAATTTCTGACAGTAAACTTCCATTTGCTCTGTATCATCCCATTAAGTTTAATCGCTCTGTAGTACTTCCAAACCATTGTTTTAGTCTTAGCCATTGTTTTACCATGAACGAAACATGCTCTCTTTCTCTTGTGTTCTCTAAAGCCAACCAACCACCCCCTGCCCCAGAACAGAGGGTTAAGGCTCAAGAACACGTTACTGCATTCGGACATAGCATTCTGTCAGCTGAGCCAGGGCAACTATCGGTAGCTCAGTGTTCGACCTGACAAAAGACAAGACTGTGTAAATTTATACTGCTCTTACTGAGCGTTGAGATCAGCACGGTATCTCCTATCTGCCACAGTGATGTGTAGAAAATAACTATAGCTCAGTTAATGCGCCAGAACTTGTTAAACTATCATGTTGACCAACTTGTTTGGATCATGAATCGATGCTCTAAGAAGGAATTCTCTTGAGAGACAGGAATTATCCTCATGGGCTTGAGTATGTTGCTGCTTCAGGGTTTTTTTGCTACTGTCCTGCACTGATTGCTGAAATATCAATTTTGCTGTCTATTATTACTCAGGCTTGTTCAGCATACTGAATTTCACACTCCACTTCTCTCTGAAGATTGGTGTTCCGAATTGTTTTCCTCTAGAGGGGGATTAGCTTGTGTTTTTCAAAATAAAATCCCATCTTTCGGGGTTACATTAACCCTTCTAATCGCCTTTATACTCTTTTTTTTTCCTATGCAATTCTCCCTAATTTGCCAGCATTTTCAGAAAAAAAATGTTGCTTACTCCACTGTTCCAGATTCTTAATGGATGTTAAATAAAACCATATTTAATAACAATTAATACAGCATCTCTGCAACAATTAACTTTCTCCAAGTTCATATCCTAGAGTGACACCAGTTGGTGTTTACTTATCACTCTTAATTTGGTTTCCTTCCAAAGAAATGTCAGATCTATCTCTTAGAAATTATTCTTTCAAATATAGACATGAAAATACTTTATTGACTGTGAATCTACAGATATTTAAATCACCTTATGTTTATTATTTCCACAATTTCAGAAAATGATATATTGCTTGTTCTAAGGATCTGCAGGTTTTCCGATGACATACATTTGGCATATGCAAACACTAAAGCTTCACTTCCCAACCTCTACTCTTTAGAAGGAAAGTAATTAGTATTTTTGTATAGAACCTTTTTTTTTTTTTCTTTTGAAGCACAGAGTAACGTACATTCAGTGACATATGAATCTCTTTAGAGGAACAAAGATCTTTTAATTAAAGACTTTAAATTGTAATTCACTTCAGGTAATAATAAATTGTGATGGATGCTCATTTCAAACCATCAATGAATATTTGTTTGCTCAAATACTAAAAGCTATGAAATTACTTATCACTGTCAAGGTATTAAGACTTCGGTTGGTATCACTTCCTTACAGATGTCTTGAGTCTCCCCTTCCAGTGGTGGACATGCAAGCTTACTGCGTCAGGCTGGTCAGAAAAACTATGTTGCTAGAAGCTGGCTTTTTTTAAAACAGAGAAAAATATACTATGGAACTTTTTTGTCAAGAAAGAAACAAAACAACTGTTGTACAATACTTTTACAATGAAGGAAAAGGAGGCAAAATGGCTCAGCAAAACCAGTAACCTTGTAAAGGGCTAATCGATTGCTCTGATTTTCATCTACCTTAATGAGTAGATACTCAAGGATACACAATTATATCTAAAGCTTGCAGCACTGCTCTGGGACTATAAGAGTTTGCTGCAGACACCATACAAATTATTACAGGGTGAAAGGTCTGGAACTGCTCTAGTTTGACCCTTACAGAGAGGTGGGACCATTGACACTCAGAACACAAAAAGGAATGTACAACAAACTGTTAAATTTGCCTAGGATACTTAACTGCAGACACATTTTTCCAGAACCAATTAGTGTTACCTCCCGCAACATGGAAACTAATTTCCAACCTAGCACACAAGGATGTAGTGAGTATATGTATGTCTTATGGTTTAGAACCTTTTACACACATTTTGGTAATTGTACAGACTTTCCAAACTTACCTCCTCTATGGATAATCAAAGAAGTTTCACTTCCAACAGGACATTCTTTAAGTATATCCACTACTTCTGCATGGCTCAGGTTCTGTACATTCTGCTGGTTGATCTCAACAATGAGGTCACCTTCACACAAACCAGGACATCCCTGAATGTCTAGAATTTGCTTCACCCTCTGTCCTGTAGGACTGTCTGCTATAGTGAAGCCAAAGCCCTGGGCCCCTTTCACAATGGTTAAGGTCATGAGTTCAGCTTGGGTGGCCCCAGAAGAAGCCATTGATACATTATCATCATGGGCAGGTGGTGGGAATGTGCTATCAAGCTGACTATCTGCTGGAATGGAGTGCAAGGAGTGTGGTGGTCGATCTGTTACGTCTGGAACAGACTGAGAAGTCCTAGAAATGTATTCCAAATAAGTTTCATAGTTATGTCTTCCATTTACCACTACCGGAGGCCTCTCCATTACTGCAAGGGGTGGCACCATGCTGTTGGCAGGATCTTCAGGATCAAAGGGCAAAGGGTATCCACGACATAGCACCAAGTTGACACTCTGACCAATAGGAACAGACTGGAAGAGTTTGACTACATCTGCGTGCGTATGTCCAAGGACACAAACTTCATTAATATAGACAATGACATCACCTGGAAAGAGAAGAAAAAGTAGTGAGACTATGAGGCAACTTCAGTTACTATACATGCAGTGCAATTTTTTTTTTTTAATGAGACACAAGTCTACTACAAAATAAAATAAATTAGATCAACATACTGACTTACATAGTGAAGAAAAAAAAGTAAATTTTCTCTGCCATCAAATGTAATACAAATAGATAGTAACAGTACTATTTCTTTTCTGTGGAAGCTCACAGCTGGAAAATTAAGTTGGACCCAGACATACAACTTTTCTTAACATTTCATCCCTATTTTTTCAACTGCTTTCAGTGCAGTCCACAGATTATTTTTCAGAAGATACAGTGGAAGTTTATTTGGAGGGTTGGTTGTCAAGAAACACCATTGTTTTGTGAAGAGTAAAAGTAAAAAAAAAAGGAAATAGTCAGCACTCATGGACTTAAGAATCAATGGATAGGAATGCAAGACTGCATGCTTGTGCATGAGGAAATACTTTCTGCATTGATCATGATACTGACAGTTTCCTATTAAACGTCATTACTTGCCAACAGACATCCAGAACTACTACAGTAATTTCCTATTCTAGGCATGAATTAAACTGCATCTTGCATATTGTAGAGATGTTTAGTGGCATTTTGTCACGGCCATGATGGTTCAAGGACAAAGACAGGACAAATTTTGTAAGTAGTTATAACAGATTTTTATTTGAAAAAATCTAGGCAAATGTCTGAAAATCAGTTTAATATTTCCAGCTAAACCAGCTGGTCAAATAAAAATAAAGATACCATGTTTACCTCCAAATCTTGTCTCATGTATACTACAGAGCTACCAGTCAGAGTATATATGAAAGCAGAATACTTTGTCAACAGGGTATTTGTGGGTCTCCATATCATTCATGCACCAACCAGCTACTGTTACTGAAAAGTTCAGAAATAAGTTCCAGTTCCTTCTTGTTGTTAGAATGGATCTATATATTTAAATTAATGATTTTTTTATGGCACTGTTAAGGTGCATATTAAAATAAAAATGAGTAATCAGTACAAGCGATATTCAGAACAGTTTGATGAACCACCATCAGTTTCCATTTTAATAAAACAATTCTAACAAACGAGAAGGATGTTTTGTTAAGAGAACTGCACAAGTTAAAGTATTTGTCTAAGTGAAGATCATCTTATTATCCTACCATTAATTAGGAACAAGAAATAATTTACACAGACAACACTGAAGTGTCTACAAGGTACACAGTTCAATAACTGACCTATCATCACATAACGTTTTTTAACGGCACTTGAAAATTCAGCAATAAAATGAGAATGATTTAGGGAGGATCAGGTGGTTTGTGTGGAATTGCTTCAAGTGTATCTATAAAATTATGTCTTTCAAGTACTTCAGTCAAAAGATCTAATCAAGCAAACATCACGTCAGCGGAGGGGCTGTTTCTATGCAACAACAAAATGCAAAGGCTGTTTCTATGTGAAAACGAAATGGTCAATTCCTACATGATTAGCTTGTCTAAAAGCCTGACAGTAATTAATTGCACATGTACATTGTGATTCAGAGAAAGATTTCTTCAGAGAGTGTCTGAGGAAAAAACATTAAGAGACTTTGTTTAAATATTTGTGAATATTATTCACAGAAACCTTAGGAGCTACAAATACTGTCTTAAATGTGCATCATAAATAGATTTAAAACCATAAGCAAAAGCAGTAAGGTCACTCCACAGGCAGTGCTGAAAGAACTCCAGTGCTCTATCTCAAGCAGATGAGAGTAAAATAATTTTCCAAAGTCAAGATTTAAAAGACAGAAAGAATGTACTATACTAAATTACTGTGGTGATGGCTGCAATTCATTGTGATTTGCTCATGCCCTGGTATAGAAAGCTCTTACCTGATTTCTCATCCCTGGCTCCCACATCAGCAGTTAGGCTGACATTGCTCATAACAGGACTGGTGCTGTTGAGCTGAGTCCTCTTCAATGCATACTCCTGTTTCAACAGCTTATGCCTTAATAGTTCCCTTGCAACTTTTAAATCCATACAGTATTTATTTCCCTGACTGCTGGCAATGCAGATATGTGGTGGGAGGAGACCAATCTGTTCATTCTCTCTTGCACTACTTAAGCAGGGTGCAAAAAGAATAATGCATTTATTGTGTTGGGCAAGTAAATCACTGCCTGCTTTCACTCCCTCACCTTATGCATTTGTACAGGATTAGCTATGATATAAAACTTACAACAATACGTTTTCATAAATCAGAAAATCAGATAAACTAGTTGATTACATAGGTCTCCAGTGAAATTAGTTTGTGCACAAGGAGTGCAGTCAGGAAATACATAAGCCAAGTAGCCCCTTTCCTGAGTCCCTAAACAGGCAAAACTGAACATCAGAAGACCTTGGGTAAGAACCCCTTCAAATAACAGCCCTGTGTTATCCCCCACAAGACAGCAGAAAATTCTCCAGCATTTTCCTGAATCAACATTTTCAAAGGTCTTTGTGATTTCTGAGGCATAACATGAATAGCATGTCTAGGCACACTCTGAAGTTGTAACTCACTCAAAGATGAACCATTTGGGGCCCATAATGCTGTACTGTCATCTGGAGAACATATGGATGAAGGTTAAGAGGGATGGGGGAAAGAGTATGAGTTACTAAGTTCAACTCAAAGAAACAGCTACAGTGGTGTTAAACTGGGAAAAAAAGAGTTTCAGGTCATGAGACATGAACGAGGAATGAAAGGGTTAAATTTCAGAAATCCTTTAAATAAATCTCTCTCCCAATCCAACTCATTTTCCAGGCTGAGAGTCCCTCACTGCTGACACAGAGAGAAGTACCCGGCATTTGGTGGGAAAATGGAGGTGAGTTAAGAGCATTACAGAGCCAGTGCCATTCTAATGCAAACTTCAAAACCCCTCTACTTTAGGAAAACTCCCTGAAACGTTCCTGTAGCATATTTCTGCCTGTTCTCTCCTGCTGCTGCTAATAATAATGAGTGCATATGGACAAGCATAATAGCGATCCCCTTTATAATTACTGCCTGATTTTCTGAGCAAGCCATAGTCTGCCTCCAGAAATCACAGCTTCACAGTGAGTGGGTATCTCTGAAGTTATGCAGAACATTTATATTAAGCATCAAACTTTGCTTGGTTTTTAGAATTAAACCTACTAAAATGACTGGAGCTTGCTTACAGAATGACTGAGGTTGACAGGGACCTCTGGAGGTCATCTTCTCCAAACCCCTGCTCAAGGAGGGTCACCGAGAGCATGTTGCTCAGGATCACGTCCAGGTGGCTTTTGAGTATTTCCAAGGATGGAGACTCCACAACCTCTCTGAGCAACTTGTTCCAGTGCTCAGTAACCCTCACAGTAAGAAAATATTCTGTGATGTTCAGATGGCACCTCCTGTGTTTCAGTTGGGGCCTGCTGACTTGGTCCTGTCACTGGGCACCACTGGAAAGAGCCTGGCTCCTTCGTCTTTGCATCTTCCCTTCAGGTATAAACACACATTGGTAAGATCCCCCCAAGCCTTCTCTTCCCCAGGATGAACATCTCTGTACTTCAGGACAGTGGGATGCTAAGGTACAGAGATGTTCAGCCTGGAGAAAAGAAGGTGCTCTCCCCAGTTTTGCCTTCCTAAACAGCTTGTACAAACCCTACACACACCCTACCGACTGCATCTTACTTGAGATTGTTCAGGGATGGAGAAGGCTAGATGACGGAGCCACCATCTGAATAAGACTGTTGAGAGATGCCCAGCACAGCAGACAATAAATTATCCTGTCCTACATCTCAAACATCTACACCGTCATAAGAACAGATTCTGCTGTCCAGCAGCCAACGTCCAAATTCAGCAGAGTCAAAGAATGTTAGAGAAAACTGACAGCAACCAAATTTGTCAAACTGTCTTACAATTACTGCTGCTTTACTTAAGGCTTTTGCACTTCACTGACAAATTTAGGAACACAGGTCTGGAGGGGACTTCCTGGATGGCTGAACCTAGTCCCCTGTTGTCCAGGTACAACACCGTATGTTACACTTGACGAAATCTGATGACTTCTTCATAGAAATACCCATGAAGCCCCAGAATACTTCACTTCTTTAACTAGTTTGCTTTGCTGATTAAAGTTTGCTGACCATTATTTATTCTGTCATGTAATGTTAATGGACTCAATGTGTGAATACTTGGTTAAAGGTTACATTTTGTTATCTACATATTTCAAAGCAAAAACTAGATATAAATAATCATTATCTTTTGTTGGTTTAGTGACTAGTGAAGAAATTTTTGAGCTTCAACATCCTCTAATGACAGATTCTTACTTACATTCCTCTTTACAATAATGTTGCAGAGTTAAATCTGACACCCTGGGGATTTTCTGCAAGCATTAATTTTGCAAAAATAACTTTTTTCACGCTTGAAGTGCTCAATCCAAACAGAATCTGTTTTATTGACATAACTCATTTCATCACAAATTATCCTGATGTTTCATGCAATGCTACCAGCTCCATTTCCCTCCCTTCTAAAGAACCTGTATTATTCAGGGACTCCAGTTATTGTTTCTGCTATGTTTTTATTACCTCTAGAATGTCTGTGTACACATCTTGTACTAGGTAAGTAAAGTTCCTCCATTTTCTTACCCATTTTCCCACCATTTCTATACAAACACTTTGCTTATTTCTTATTATTGTTCCCTGTGCACTTGGCTTCCTGGGTGGAATTTTTTATGGTACCTCAGTGAACTGAATTGCCTACTGGATTGTTGTTCTTATTATTTAGCATTCTTTAAACTCTGGACTCTGAACACAGAGGAAAAAATGTAAATCATATCTTAGTTGTTAATTTACAATCACATTCGAAGTTTACTAGAAATGTCTCCATTTTTTCTGAGGGGTTTTGGATCAAATTGTTAGTATGTGTGTCCGTGTGCTTAAAATATGACAGAACACTGGGATGTGGTGGGGGTCAGAGACAGCTTTATTACGCCCCTGCAGCCCGCACAAGCCAACAGCAATGGAGCTAAAAGCAGCCCATGGTTTGGCAAACACCACCTCTGCATGACTCAGGCTGCATTTGTCTTTTTTTTTTTTTTTTCCCCTTCTTCTGCATTTATAGCCCAGGTAAACTCTACTAACTTCTCCAGCATTATTTAATCCCACTTGCATTTCTCAACCATATACTCTAAATTCTGCACATGCACACTTTGCATGAGCTTCAGAACTAGCAGTACATGATTACTTTATTGTTGAAGCTTTCCCTTTGCCTGCCCACCCACATTATCTACTGTCATTACCAGCTCTTTCTGTCACTTCTCAGCAGTGACCTTGTTTTCTCTTTCTGCAAAGTGCTGCAAGATTGCTGGTACTGTAGCCTATTAATAATAAATTCAGAGGCATTAGCGTGTTTCCAGTACTGAGATATGAAACATGGGGGTAATTTTAATAAAAATGGCATGTGATTGATGGTCGTGAAAGAGGTGAAGATTTGTTAGAAATAAGCCAGTTTTACATACGCACATACAGTTTCTAGTAGCAGTACAGAGAACCAGTGCATGAGGGATCATTGAGTTAAACAGTAGCAGCCAAATTATATTCTGAAACTTTGAATCTCAACTTCCTTCCATTTGCCACAGGTATTATTCCAGTGTGTGAATAAATATCTTTTTGTTATAAATGAATAGAGGCATTTCTTTGGATGTAAAAGATTTTTAAAGGTTCTGCATAAACAAAAATGCTCTGTTTACTTGTAGTCTGAACTGCCACAGAACCTTATAAAACCAATTTGGCTCTAGCTGCTAACATCTGCACAACATAACTTTTATAGACAAAAATAAAACCTATGATCCTGCAGTTCATGGTAGCCCAATTTATCTTTTTTGAAAAATTCTGCTGTACTTTTTGTTAACAGTAATTACATAATTACCCTTATTTTAAAAATAAAAATTACTTAATTATAACTACTTCTTAAAGGAGACTGCAGTATAAGATGAATATTGCATATTAATACTGAAATGCTTAAAACACCTGCCAAGAAAATTCTAACTTATTTCTTTTAAAAAGTAACATTAAATTAACTGCTAAAACGTATAAAGAATGTAACCTGGGGAGAAGTACATGTATATAGTAACCACAACTACTGACTTGAAGAGCTAAATTTAAAATTGACCACTTCATTATTAGCTTTATGACAACTTTATGTGATAGATAGTACTGTGGCAACCACAGTGAAATGAAAAAAGCTTCTGGGAGACATAATGCTGAACTGCCTCTGCACTCAGAAATAATTTGGGGACCACTTGCTGGTATGTAAAAAGACTGAACAGCCCATTAAAATATCTCTGTTCATACAGGCATGGAAGAACTGGCTCCCACTCTTCACCTGGTACAGAAGGTTTTACCCATGTGCTGACAAACTGCAAAACTGACAGGTAACCATGACCCACAGATCCTCCTTTCACTCACTGGACTCTGGGAACTGAGGTTTAGGGGAAAGAATCAGGGTAACAGAAATTATTATTTACTACATTTGACAAAAAGTGAAATCCCAATGTATTTCTAGGCATTCAGGCATTCAAACTTGCATTAGATAGGCCTAAATATTCCTCTTAATGAAACCTGAGCAACAGATGTAAATCAGCCGCTTGGCACATTTGTAATTCTACAAAGCATCGTTCTAGAAGTGGTTAAGTAGGGGTAAATCTGTTCCCATCACTGGAAGGACTGAGCACGCTGACTTGGATTCCAACTTGGCTTCCTCTACCAGGGCCAACAGAAGGATGTGACACAAAGATTTGTCTGCAACTTTACCCAAGATTCAAATCTGTCGAGTAAGCAGGTGCCATTTTTATACAATCAGTTTTTTAGAACCCATTTTAATTCTACTGTGACCCAATGCACATGCCTAATTAAAAAACTGTCTATTCAAAATTTTGTGCTTAACCAGCATGTATCGTGTAATTACACCCAGGCAGATGTGGATTAGTGTAAGAAACTATTTACATTTTATTTGTATTTTGCATATAGTGGTAAAAGCTATTTAAATAGAGGCATTTAACTTCTTTTTGGGAGAGGAATAAAATACATTTCAAAAAAATCTAAAGACCTTGATTATTTGCTGATCCAGTAAACATGAAACATTGCAGATTAAAAATGTAAGTAAAGCAATAGCAAAAGATTACTTAAATGAATGCTGCTCATAAAGCGCTAAAGAACAGGCAAATTCTTTCCCAGCCAGACAGTTTTTCACTTCTTCAAGCATCTGAAAGCATAGCATGGATGTTATAAATGCCACTTTACAAAAACGTCATTATTTAAAAGATGATAAGTCATTTGAAGGCAAGACTGCATAAAAGAAAAAGGTCCAATATTCAAGGCAGCCTTCTATTTACAAATTATTTAAGCCTGTTCTCTCTAGGTTTTGCTTGCAGGAACTACTTGCACATCCTGAAATGCCTGGTGTGAATGAACCGCGTGACAAAACATCAGTAGATCTGAAGAGCAAGATAAAAAATGTATGTCATGTTTGCATAGCTATTTGGGATCACTTTGAAAGGTGTCACTGTGTGCAGAGGCTCATGTAGAAATGAAATCTTTTTTTTTTTTTCTTTTCCTTCAGAAAAAGGAGGTCAAAATTTACAACACATTTGCTTTTGTACGCATAACATTTCATTTCTGTACGCAGAGCATCACATTTATCTAGGCAATGGCTCCCAGGAGGGGGAAAGTAGCCCAGCCAGCCTCCCAGCAGCCTAAAGGCATAAGGGTATGGCAAAGCATGATGTAAATACCAAGCAGCCCCTGTCCCCGCCTGGGAATCCTGGCAACGTGCCACCTGTCCCCGGTGGAGGACATTTGCAGCAGCATTGTTGACTGCACACCATTGCCACTGCTAATTCTTGACATAAACTGCTGGAAATGAAAGAGGAAGATGAATGAGGCGAGGAACTAGAAGGAGCATTTACAAAGAGGCTGCAGCACAAGGACAAATGTCTTTATATGTTGAAATATATATGGAACTGGGAATTTTTAGTAATAGGCAGTCATGTTTTACTTGTGAACACTGTGAAATGGTTAAAGCTTTTTTCTTTCTTTGAGTAATGCTAGCAACATGAGTATGAGCAATGACTAGTCACATACTAAAGTAGTACTTAGCAAAAATAACAGTTGTTGGACACAAAGAATATGCGCAAGGACAGATGAGTAGAATTAGTCTCCATTTAAAATGTATAGAGGTATAACTTGAAAGTTGATTTTGATTTTAGAGATATTATGGTTTCTGAGGACTTTCCTTATGACTGAAGTGGACATAACTGCCAGAACTGGGGCGGGTTTATAACCCTGTTGTCTATTTACTAAGACCATGATTTCCATCATTGTTTTTCTTGCTCCGCTCACAAAGAGTGCTCATCCAGGTGCCTAACTTTAGCAGCTGACTCTCTTGAGATCCGTGCAAATCTGATTTCATTATTGGTCAGGTTTTAAAGAATTTAAGGTTTTTAAATTAACTTACATGTAAAGTTAGAGATTAAAAGCTTTGATTTGTGGAATTTTTGTGCATTCATTGCTCAGGTCCATGTTCTGCTGACCAAGCTCAATGGAGCTGCCAGCCCTCAGCACCTCTGAACATCATTGTGCTTATTTCAGAGCTAAACCATGGATGGGGAGCCAAACACCAGGCACCAAATCTGAAGGTGTTACTATGATGTATTGTTTAGCAAGTTCAATCTATTACAATAACATGCATCCAAATGCTTCCCATAGGAGATGTTTACAATTACTGTCACCCCAGATGCCGCTGCTAGCATTATAAATTCACTCTCAAACTTTATGCTGAAGAATCTGATTTTGGCTAAATATTTTGAGTCCTTAATCCTGCCAGTTGTAACAAACTTTGTGCTCATTCACTGCTTCATCCTAGTTCTTAGAGCTTCTCCTGTCTTGCCAAACCAGAAATTCAGAATATCTATGTGTGTGTTCATATTTGTACATATACAAAAATCCTCAAACCTTGCTGTATCTTCAAAGCAGTCAACTGGATTTACAAGGTCAGCACCTTGTCAGCACCAGAGATAGAAACAGATACTTTGAAAGAAGTCTGGTTTACTACAGGTTAATGGTTTTATGCAAAATTAAAGACGGGAAGCATTAGATTTTTATCAAGTAGAATTTAAACGTATCAAAACAGTGACATGACTTCCAGTTAAATAAGTGGATTTTTACTAATAGTCTACCGTGTATAAATACCTCAGTGCATTTAAAAGGGAGTCATCTTTGATTACCAGTTTATTAACAAATATCACAAACAAATGAATGGCTAGTGTATGAGTAATTCTCTACTTAAGAGTTTTATGAAGGTCACCCAACCTTTAGGTTGATACATGCTTATCTTACGTATTATCTCTATTTTATCTTTTTTGATAGTAAAATCCTCAACACAAAAGCTACCTCTACTTCACAGAGCTTCTCACATAATTTCTATACTAAAAGATCTACTCAACAGCTTTTCAGGCCTGTATAAATACATTACTTGCTTTAAAATTGTATGGCAAAGAGAAAAGTGGAGCTCCTTTTGGTTCTCTCAGGTTTTGCTGTATTTTTCCAGGTTAATAGAGGGTAATGTATTATCAAACTGACCTTCCTTTCCAAGCAAATGTTATCTTAATATCTCTAGAGCCTCTTTCATTGCCAAGCACTTATTTTCAAGGACAATATATTTTTATTCTTTGCAAAAAATTTTAACACCTTCACCACTGATTAATTTAGGCTTTCTTTTCCAGCCTTTTCCTCAATACTACACTGAGTCCAAACTACAAAATTCAGCTTGCATAGTATTTTTTTTGTGAGATGAAGGAGGCAAAACCATTAACAGAAGTCCCACAAAGCCCCATTTTTGAGGCTGTTTTGTAACACAGAGAAAACTCTAGCCTTATAATGGTCAGGAAAAGGTCACTTTTCACCCTTATAGCTGCATGGCTAAGAACCACATTCTCCTTTTATGAGGAATATCCAATCTCCCACTCGCTATTCTGCCTCCCCGTATGTCTCGTTCACCTTCTCTATTTTCTGTTCTGGTCTGTAAGCTTTCTGAGAGAGAGAGGAGAATTTGCAGTACTCTGCAGTACAGTTTATAGCACTGAGGAGTCACAATTTCGTTATGACTTCATCTCCACTGCAGTAAATATTTGAACCATAATAACACCACTGCAGGGTAAATACTCTACCATTTTCCAGTGCAATGTAGGGGTCCAGCTTAATGCTTGGATCCTGACACTTGCCACAAACTAAGCTGCATTATGGATACACCAATTACTGCTCAGTAGTCAAACTTCAAATTTCATATATAAAGGGGCATTAATCCTTTGTTGTGTATGAGAACGCACCATATCTTCCCTTTAGAAAATAATTAATTTTCTGGATGCTTAAATTCATTAATTTGTTAATTAGCTAATGCACAAAAGTAAATTAAAATGGGTTATTATGAATGACTGTGATACTGTATCAGACTATTTGTTCAGACCGAAGAAGCAGTTTGCTTGCCATCTCCTAATGTGCTCACTGTGAATCATCCCATGGGTGGCCTGTAGTTAAAAAGCCCCTCCCCAAATGATCACTGTATCTGATTTTTCCTCAGAAGGCTACCATTTATTGTCATTTTCTTCCATACAATATTTCTATCCCGCTCCTGACAAAGCAGGTGGTACTATCTCTCCTGAGAGCGTATCGCTTCCCTGTCCATCAAAAATTGAGAGTAAGTTGTAGTCTCCCATCCGGTTGGGCATAGTAGCCAGTGACAGAAGGCAATCCATGGAAAATTACTCTCAAGCATATTTTATGCACAACTTACCCTGATTCGGTAAGCCTGTGAAAATGGTGGGCAATGGGACAGTCATTTCACAGGCTGCCTTCTGAGAACCATCTGCTGCACGAGAAGTGCACAAAGAAGGGTGAAAATACGCAGGGATGCTGCCATCAGAGAGAGGAGATAACTAAGCACGAGCAACGGATGAGCATGCGTGCTGTGGGATACAGGAATGGAAGGAGCAGGAGGAATCTGGGATGTGAATGCCAGCAGCAGAGTGCTAGAGAAAGCGGAAAGGAAACTGCTGTGCACTGGGTGCTTTGTTCTTCCCTGTCTTTAAAAATATCCTAACTGGCTGCGTGCCTGAGAATCCTGTCTTGCTTCAGGCAGGCACAAAAACCCTAGAGTATATTGGTGAATCCTGCTACAAAAATTAATGCTTTAAAAATGGATGGCAATTTGTATTGGAACTGCTTTTGTTCTTTTTGCTTCTTATGACAGTTCAAGTACGAAATTATTAATTTTTCAGGCTTGCGTGCACACAATGCTCACATAAATGCCCCGCCAGAAAGCAATTTCCAGACAAAACCCACAGTAAGGTGTCAACTGTATATATGAGTGTTTTTTAGAAATACAGTGAAATGACAGCCATTCATTCCAATGGGGATTACAATCAGAAGAATTGTACCTAAGGTTAAACTAAAAAACCCAACAACTTTAGGTAGAAAAACGAAAGCAAGGCTCCTTGCCTATTTTAATTCTTTCTGCATTTACTATAATCAAGAAGATACAAGTTCATTAAAAGAAACCAAAAATTTTCTTTATGAATCACTCAAACCAAATCTGGGGCTGCTGACACTAAAAAGAGAGACATCACTACAAATAATATTGTCCTACCAGCAAAGTTCAGCATGGCTGGGTGAATGAGTTTGGTGTTTGTTTGACTTGTTGTGTTTTGATTTCATGGATTTTACAACAGATATAGCAGGGAGAATGTGCACCTGTTCACAGGACTATAATTTGTAAAGTAGGACAAGCTTTTACAGTAACGGAAAACAATGTACTAAATGTTACAATTACAAAATATATTTATAATATTTTCCCCTAATTATACACTAATGAAATGTATATATTATGTTCCCAGCTAATATTTAGAGAATGAATCACAGCATTTTCAAACTGGCAGCTTTTCTCAGTAAGGAATCCCAAAATTGACAGATTTTACATACATAAAGATGAACCAATCAATCGATATATTTAATGTCTAGTGAACCTGGAATACTGTAAACTACTACTGAAACATTGTCCAGACTGGATCTTCAGGGTTAATAGATAAGCAGAATTATAGTTAAACACTGTAAAGAATCCATTTCTGAAAAGTTCTACCCTTATATTTTCATTGAGAATGAAACTATCCAGTCTTTTCACTATGACTCCAAAAATATGTATACTACTATCCCAGTGAAGGAATAGCACTACTAGCATTCCCATGGCAAGGAGTATTCCGATTGACGGGGGACAGTGAAGGAGGTTCACACAATGCAAAAGTCTGATACCGTGCTGTTAATGTCACTATAGCACAATTAGTAACACCTTTTCTATGAACGATTTAATATGCTAGGGATAACTAATATGACTGTTTCTCAATGTACTTATTTTTCATCCAATGAAGACCATAAAAAGAGAGGAGAGTGACTTTGGTATTTGCACTGATGACATCCATTTTCTTTCTCAGACTTCCAGGATTTATTGCAACGACCTGTGGATTAGAAGCTGAATATCATGAAGCACCTCTAGCAGAACTCATCTAACAGGTACTTTTGGAAAACAGAGGTATGCATATTTTCACACTTATCCATATAGCTTCAGCTAGCTTCAAAGACAGTACTGATTTAGAAAGTGAATCAGTGGTCCCTGTAGTCTGAACACTGAAGAGTGTTTTGGATTCTGAGGCAATCCTGAGTTTATGTAACAGCAAGCACAGATGATTGTCTGATGCAGTGTTGCTGATAACCAGAGGTGGCACATTTTCTTCCAGCTGTGTTCACTTGGGCTTGAAGGCACAGGACAGCTTTTACACTGATGGAGCTCACACCATCTGCCTCTATGTCCAGCTTTAGGCTGTTGCTATCAGAAAGAGCTCCATAGCACCAGAAACCCCTCGAAGCCAGCCTAATGCAAGAGGGCTGGGAATAGTGGAACTGATAATGTCATTTAAGTGATGTGTAAAAAGAGGAAAAAGCAAATACTAGCAGCAATGGAAGGAGAAACATAATGGTGTGGAGAAAATGTAGGATAAATCCCTCTGGTATCGGTGCCTACTGTTCCACATGCTGGACAAGAAAGCTGAAAGGAATTTCTGTATTTGCACAGTCCTTGCATGTGAGTAGATAATCTTACAAAAAGCATGTTCCCCAAACCTATTAGTGTCTCTGTCCTGGCATGCAAAAAAGTGATACCATCATTAAAATGAGTAATGTCAAAGATGAGGTTTAGTCTTCTGCACCCACTGGGAAGAACTGTTTGCACATAGTAAACCTCCTCTGGAGTCCAGTCAGGTTCCACTTTGGATTATAACTGAATATCTTCCCAAGTTGGTTCTTACCCACTCTCTACATTTCTTCTACTGAAGCATTCTCCCCCTCTCCCCAACCATGAAAAGAAGTAGAACGAGTACTTGTCTGTATAGTTATTTTCATGTCGTTAAAGGGAATGTGCAAAAGCAAGACTGTTTAAGATGACTGATAATATATTCTTCTTCTTCACTTGCACAAACAGAATCCATTTGGGAAGGATGCTCTCGAGGCATAACAAAGATTTTGAATACCTAAGTAAGACCCAGATGTGCTCTGATACCAACAAGACGTGAAAGAGATTAAAAGCTGTTGCCATTAAAAGAAATTAGTTACGTGAGCATTCTGCAATTGCCTCAAATCCCTCACTCTCCCAAATTAAAAACCAGACGCGCTGCCTAATTCAAACAGAAAAATACGAGGTGTGCCTTCATCTAATGGCAAATTAATACTGTTGCATCAAGTTGACTGAAAGAGGTGAAAGAAAAAGGAATAAAAATTACATGAGCTTAATGTGATTTCTGTCTTTTCCAGCTAAATCGGGATTTAAAAGAACATCTAATTCCATCAGTGATAGCAATATAATAGTAAGGCTACAGTGCATGAGAAATGTAAATTACTCTGAAGGAATTGGTTTGATGTATAGCCTATCCCTAAAAACTGCGATTGCAAGGTGCAAACAGAGGTGACAAAAACGTCATGGTAGCCCATGTTATTTCTAAGATTTAGAAGAACTTGCTGCCATTGCAAGAAAAGAGTAAAAATCTTGCTGAAGGCTGTTGAAACAGATGCATGTTATACTGTACAAGGTTATTATGCATCACTGCTTGCCCACTGGACAGGGCTGCTCTCAGCCACGGGAAGGCTATCAGGCACTGTCTAAATACGCTGACTTTCCCCTTCCAGTCTTGACTCAAAGAGGGATTGTTTCAAGTCTCTTTTATGTTATCTATTATATACCCCGAGAGAAAACTTTCAAATTCAGGATATGACAGATTAAAGGTCTCCTATGTGCATTCAATGTGTTTGCATTGTGCAAACAGATTTTGATACAGTCTTTACTGAGATTACACTTTATATTTTATCCTTTGCTTTAGGGCCCTTGTTCCAGTCCCTCGTTTTTCCTGTACTTGGTCTGGCTCTTCCCCTCAGCTGCATTCCAGCTATGTGTGTGTATGAGAGAGAGAGAGGGGACCTGATGTTGATTTCTATCACCACTGTCACTCCTGCACTTAACTGGCAGAAGACCTAAATCAGGGAAAGCCTGGCTTTTCCGTCAACCCAAGAGCATGTTCAATACAAAATTCATAGTGGAAGAAAATTAGCTCCTAATTCTAACACACACATGCAAAGTGAAGTTAACATCTATATGTGGATATTTTTCTATGTGGGAAAGTCAAAATCCGTATCCCTGGGATCAGGCTGATCACTGTAAAAGTGACTGCTCCATGGCATGGAGCCCCTCAGCGATATACCTGTAAGAATATTTGATATGATGAAATAATATAATATTTCATCTACCTCCCCTAGTTCCTAGAAAGAACTGCATTTGTTTTCTGAAATGGACTGAATTTTATGGGTTATATATATATAAAAACGTATATATAGTGACACCCACACATATGTATTTTTACACAGAGATACACCTTCAGCACACCTACCCACAGACATACACATAGCAAACCGCTTCATCATCCACATTCAACATCTGCTATTCATATTATAACCAATGTTATATTACCATCTATTTAACAGTTTTAGATACATCCAGATACCTGCACGACATATAATATGCATATCTTTGTTTTATAATGGATTATCTCTAAAGATTGTGCTTAGAAAAAGTATTATATATTTGTAAGTGTGACACAGAACTGGATGACTTGGGTCAAACCCTGGGCTTTGGAAATTGTTGTAAAAAGACCTGGGGTGCTGTCACCTTGGGGAGCGCTGCTGCTACCGGTGTCACTGCTGGAGCACCAGTAACGCTGCACCACTATGTCTATGCCTCTACATACACTACAAACATGCATGTTGCTTTACAAGCTTTAAGAAAATTCTTATCACTAGGAGCTTTGGTAAATGGAAAGATAAGACACACCTGGTAAAAAAGAGGTTACACAAAGAATGTGTTTTCTGAGAATTTTTTTCTAGGTTGGGGTTGTCCAAGAAGAAATTACCAGTCTGTGGCAATTTGGCTCAAATAGTTAAATAAAAAACCCTCTAAAAAATAGAAACATTATGGTACAGTTTTTCACTGAATTTTCCTAAGCTCATATTCTTTTCAGTTTTGAACTTTTTTTATTAAAAAAAAAATGCCCACATTTTTTGAAAAATATTACTTCCAGTTGACTTTAAATTACATATATTATGCTTAGGCAAAGCAGAATTCATTATTCTTGTAGCAAATGAAATGTTTAAAGTATCACAATCCTGCATTCAGAATGGACCAGACTATCGAAGGATAGTATTTACAACACTGTACAGTCTAAAATAAAAATCCATCAGCTCGGCACCTTGCATGGAGTAGCATTTCTGGCATGCACAATCGCTCAAGTGCAATTCTTATGATTAGCCCTATTTCCCAAAACAGTTCAGAACTGTTTTTTCAATAAGTAGGAACTGCACTAGAAACACTTGAATCTCTTATATAATAGTGAACTGCATTTCCTTTTGATGCAATCAAGTTTGGCCTAAAAAATACACTCTGTCTGATATACAGAAAATAATTGGAATAAGACAAACTAAACAGATTGCTATAAACAATCTACCAAAAACCCAGAAAGCTTTTTTGAACTCCTCAGTAATGATGCTGCTCTTCTAACCTGTCTGGAAAACAACCAGAGGTAGAATGATAGTATTTTTAACTTCACCTGTCTATGTTAGAACGACGCCCCCCCCAAATAAAGCAACCTCCTAAAACGATATAAAAAGTATACATGCAGAAATGTAGTAAAACTTTTGGTACCATGTGTAGCACAGCAGCATTGCATGAACTTCATGTGGATTTTTAGAGGAATCTATGCCCAAACCCACCTACTAATTAAACAAGGTTAAATACGTGGTTGATTTGTGGTGCCAGTGATGAGGTCTGACGGGAGGCAGTGTCTGTGCTGTGGCTGGATGCTTTCCTCACCAGTTGCCTGAGGACAACCTGCCTGAGCCCACCAGGCTGCCTTGTGGCGCATGGAATTTTCTAGAGGTTGCTGTGGAAGACAAGTCAGCCAGGTTCCAGTGAACAAGATGGGTCCTGAGAGCCCTGGCTGAGGCTCTGGCCAGTATCAGGGCAATAATTCTAGCAACATGATAGAGACAGTGGTATGATTAATGCTGCCCTGCACATCTAGTACGTCTTCCATTCCCATACAATTGCAATGATGTTTCTATAAAACTATAACCTGTATCTCTCCATCACAAGACTTGAAAGCATTGTCAGGTTCCTATTACTACCTCAATTTCCTCTTTTTCCAGTTTCCCACCTCTTTCTGCTGCCTGCTTTCTCTGAATCACCCCAGCACGAAACCACCATTTTTTCCTGTGCTCTTTCAGTCCTTCACAGTGTTACAGGCACCCCCAGCTCAGCCCTGCCAGCTTCTGCAGAGCTGATGGGTTCACAGGATTCAAAGGGGTGATTTCAGGCCAGTAACCATCAGCCGCTGATAGCCCTTGCTTATTGAGACGTGTTATTTTGTGTACGTACAGGTGGAATAGAAAAGATCACGCATAACAGAGCAGCAGCATAACCCAGCATGTTTCATGACTCACTATTAGCTTATAAATAAATTTTCAAGGAACACACCTATCAAGGAAAGAAGTGTCCAATATTATCTGGCTTTTCCTCAGCAGTACCACAAGTGATGCTCAGTATGGCAAAGAAAGTTTCAGTAAATACTGCGTACAATGATGCTGATTTAAATGCAGAAGAAATTAGTTGAATATAAAGAAATTTAATTTACTTTCATTAGGAGCTGAAGAAGAAAGCAATACATCAAAAGGAGTGAAAGTGCCAGTGTTTAAAAGATCTATACTCACATCCCTGCTCTCAGACCTTTCTCGCAGAGCTCCTTTTCTTCTCTTCTTTAGTACCTTGCCCTCCCCTCTCCTGCCTCCTTCTACACACACACAACGCACATAAACACCCACTCTCCAGCCATCTCTGAGCATAGCGTTACTGCATTTTCTCCTTCCCTCCCTGCAGAAGAAAAACAAATTGTCTCATCTTCAGCTACAGCAAATCCCAGTCCAGTCAGTTTTCTCCCAGTCCTGCATCCACCCTCTGGTGATGGGACCCTCCTCTCCCACCACCCCCGACCTGGTCACCCCCTGAGATGGATAGATGAGACCTGGCAAAACTCCTGAGCTTCAGTCACCAAGAATTTCTGCAGGTCCTGTACACGGCACTGCTCCCCTGTGGTACCTACTGAACAAGGAGATGAGCAGAAGCAAGTGGGTGCTGCCCAGGCAGCTGCTGCAGCATGCACGGCACATAGGGTAGCAGCATTGCATCTCGAGCTCCACCTCTGTTCGCTGCCTCAGAACCAGTATGGCACTTGGGTGACTGCTGGAGAGGAGAAGACTTTTGTGGAGCAGAGAGAGAGAAGGCTGGATGAAACTTTCCAGGGGCTTCTCACATCGCATCAGAGTTAACTTCATGCCTGCCTACTGGTTTGCAAAGCACTCCTTATGTTATTGAGAAATTTTCATTATAGGTTTTTAAACAAACAAGCAATTTTTTAAAATGTCAGAATCATCAATTACGAAGAGGCTGCCGCATCAGTGCTGGGATAAACCTTGCTCTTCTTACAAAGGCTATGTGAACAGCTAAACAGGGTCATATGAGAGGTGATCTGTGCTAACATCCAGATTCTGGCAACAGGCAGTGAAAGATGCTTTAGAAGTGAACTGATAAGAAAATTGCCTGAAATGCCTCTGTAACCCCCATTAGTTAAAAGTTCACAAAGCTCCTGGAATATGATTTATATGCCTGGAAATGTTTCTTCACCTATAATGTAATTCTGGATTTTTTCACTTTATGCCATACATCAAATGAGAAACTCAGAGCCCTGACAAAAAAAAATGATGTACATGGGATTGAGCACAGATTTCTGTTTAAAAGTATATTGCACAATTGGACATACACAGTATTCGACCTAAATATCTTAAGCTGAGCTCCATTAAGCTTCTCTTAACTAACATTTGCAATTGTTATGATAGGAGTTGCTAACGACAATAATTATTGGACTTCACAAAGTTCTAAAATGACTGTTTCTGGTTTGGGATGAGGAATTTCAGGTACAGAGATGTTAAATAATTTGTTCCAGTAAAATATTTGCTAACTGTCAAGAAAGTATTCCCATTCTAAATATACAACAGAAACTGTATCTTAAAAGCCATGACTTAATTTATTCTTAAATTTTCAAAGGGTTTAAAATTCACTTTAAATTTTAGCTTTAAAATTTGTTCTTAAATAATAGCTAAAGGCAAATCAAGAGTTGAATTTCTGAGCTATCAGATTTTAATACAGATACAGATTGCATTTGGTAGCACAAATGTGGAGGCAGAGGTGATTATGCATTTCTTAATCTATATGATTTTGAATAGAAAATGAAAAAATATTTGAAATTCAGCTAAATGTTTACTTTTTGTTTTGATAATCAAATGGTATAAAAAAGACCTATATGCCAAAACAACAAAATTAGAAGAAAATCAAAGGTGGCATGGCTAATGATATTAAAAAGTGCAGTTCTAGATTATTAATTTCATTAGTGCAATATGAAGTTCTCACTTCCCCTGTCATTGCTTTATATAGAAAGAAGCTCCCCCCCCTCCCAGATCATTCTTGTTAAGAAACAAGATGTCATTCTTTATGGAATGAAACAGTACATGAGAAGATGATGACTATTATTTCCAATGTATATTTTTGTCTGTTCATACAAATAGCCAAATCATGCGAGACAGATGTTAATTACATTTGATAGGAAAAAAGTTATTTCTGCAACTGCAGCATTTTTGGCAGACACTGAGTTCATAGCACACTGCTTACTCAACTGGCGATTTGCAAAACTTACAAAAGTTGTCCTAATAAATGTGAAGATTACGACAATATATTTATCATCTCCTGGCCTATTTTAAATATCCTAATAGCAGAATGTGCAGATTTTGTGTGACAGAGTTCAGGTTAAAGAATGAATTTATGGGCTTCCAAGACTTGTCATACACACTTTTTTTGTGTATGACAATATGAACAATAAAACGGGATAAATGTATTAGTATCTGATAGTAGAGAGAAAAAAATCGTGTAACATTTCTTCTGCCTTTGTATTTTGCATAGTGCAATATGTATGACTATGTTTTAGTTATAGTATCCGTGTCTATGCCTTTGGCTTCTGTGGCCATATTTTCCATGGAGTCAGGCCTTGGATTAATAGCAATGTGAGGCTGCACATACCTGAATAGTTCATGTTCCAATTACTCTCTCTGTTTTTTCACCTTTACTCATATTTTACTTTTCTGTGTTTCTTGATTTCTCTATGATCTTATTCTCTGCTAAAGACACGGCACATCTGAGCACCAGATCTCCCATTTACTCTTGCTACAGAGAGCTAGACCGGTGGCTTAGGTTCTACAGAGCGTGTATGTCTTGTGTATATGGTTTGTGTTGCATTTGTCCATATGAGACAGGATTGTTTATATTATCATAGATTGCATCTGCATTACGCCCTCTCTTTCCGATTTCTTCACCTTTGGTTTCTGGGTTAAATAAAAACATAACTGCAGCGAAAATCTTGTCAAAGGTGAAACAGTTGGATAAAAAGACAGTAAGTGCTGTACATGTGGAATCTGGCATGGTTGGACACGCTCAGTCCTCAGCCATCTCTAATCAAACATGTTCAACTTTCTACAGCTGCTGCTGGAAGAGTTGTTTTAATGGCTTAACCTTTAGAATCAACTTACTAAATATAAGCAGACCTGCTTATATACTCTCGCTTGCTGAAGACTATGTGGCACACTTACATAACCCAGCACTTCACCTACTTACATGTTCAGTATTTTACTGTTTCAAGTAGGAACCACATATTATCATTCTTAGGACTGAGAAACATAGATCAAAATATAGTGTCAACAAATGTGAATTTCTTTCAAAATTAAATAAGTGCCATAAACCATGCATACCATGAGTTGTCTCCTGTGTGTAAATATGGATTTATCAAAGCAAAATGAAAGATTGCTGTTCTTTCCAGATTCCTGCTGCATTTCTGTGTATTATTTGGACTTAGAAAAAAGTCTTTTGAAGAACAGTCACTATCAGAAAGAAAACAAGTTACACATATTATTCAGTCCTAATATTGGAATATACTTTATGGGCACCAATAACATCTGAATCAAAATACTATAAGCACTGGAGACAAAAATGAATTTATAATCACCAGTATATGGCTGAACTTAATCATCAGGCTTCCTATAATGTTGTTTGAATGGTTAAATGAGAGAAAATTAAGCTTATTAAGTTTAAAAAGGTTTTTGCCATTTCTTGTAAGTGTTCACAAAACCACAAGTGTGAGCTCTGAATTAGGCTAGGGAAAAAAAATATCCTTAACACTATCAGAAAAGATTTATTTTTACAGTAATGAATCAATCACTGCTTCCTGCAATAGATGACACAGAACAACGAAGAAGTCTATTTACACACTCCTCTTAAGGCACAGAAGGAGGAATGTTGTTGTTTAAGGCCTCTAATGTAATTTTGAACAGCCTCGGGCATTTGAGATGTTCATAAGGTATCACAGAGGACATACAAGAGACTGCTGCCTGGAAGGGCAGGGGGAGTCTATGTGGGATCTCTGGCATTTTTAATGGCACCAGACACCTAAGTTTATGCAACTGAATCGCACCCCAAATGCTGGCAGTCTCAGCTGTCTGCAGGAGGCAACCTCTTCCTCCCTACAGACACCACACTTGGGGATCTGTGTTCCTTAAAGTGATGTTTTGAACTGCCTTGAATTAAGGTACTAAGCCTAAAGCTTCAGACAGAAGGTTCCTAAAATTTCTAAATGATGGCAAACTTTAGGGCTAAAAACCAGGATATGGAGTCAGAGACCACTGAGTCCTGTTTGGATGAGTAACCAGAATCATCTCATGGAGTGAGACAGCATGTGAGGTGAAGACAGGAAGTTCCTACAAATTTTTTTCTAATTATTCCTGTGATTTAAAGAACATATATTTTCAGAGCATTTTTAAATCCAAGTTAGATGCTCTGCTGTAATTGCTCTTGCTGTTTGTAGAAATAATTTTAATTGAAGACTTCAAGGGAATAGCCCAATGACAGGGCTAAAAAGAATCAATAACTCGCTTCATACCTCCAGGAATGTTTATGCAAAGTGGAATGGTTTTAATAGGAAAGATTTGTATGCAGTTCTTGATGAATGCTCAGTAGCTTCATGGATAGGCAACATGGACTCAAGCTCTAATGCCGTATCAGGCAGAACAGATAGTGACATATGGATTTTCTGCACCTCAGGGAGAACATAAGGCTATTGAACATCACACCAGCCAACCAAAGAAATCTGACAAGATGCACACAAAGACCTCAGATGCAGACAGTAACAGCATGTGGTATACAAAATATAGAGACATTTTTTTCAGTGTAGGCTCATATCTGTGCTGGTTATCATTCAATGAGGATCTAATAATCCAGCAAGTACCAAAAGAATAAAAATATGAGGAAAACACTAGAGCAGGAACCTCACGGAGATTAGAATTCAGTAACTTTGTGACAGAAGCCGACACTTTTCTCAGGTCTTTGGTTGACATAAGAAATTTATAAATGTTACTGTGACTACTGTAGCGAGTTCATTTTATATGAAACCAAGAAAAACACAAAATATAATGGAAAACTAATGTTAGAAAAAAATAGCATGAGTACTAAAAATTTCTAGCAACCTAAGTACTATCTTCCGGTCTATTTACATGCAGAGTTCAATGAATTATCTACTTTAAAATATGAAAGAAAGGGGGATTGAAAGAGAATATCTTTCTGCTACAAGTTCTTCATTGCTATTAATACTCTTAAAATGCAAATATTATTTTTACTGTCACCACCACGCACTCAAAACCACAAGTCACATCCCTTTCCCCAGCTAAAGTGAGCCTCAATACATGATATCAAATAAATAGTGAAACTGGCATTTTTTTTCTTTGCTTTCTGTTTGAAACATTTTAAATATAATATTGGTTGTACTTCAGAGCTTTCCTCTGCAACTAAGGCAATAGAAACTTTTACTTGTCAAATTTAAACTAAGACTCACATTTAGTCACCTTTAAAAAAAATAAAGAGTTGCACTTTAAAGAATTACAGTTACATAGAGATTCAGGATAAAACTGTGAGGACGAGCACAGGACTGCATCAGTCTACCTTGGGAAGATTCTCAAAAGTCAAGGTTAATTTTATCCATGCATCTCTTGAAGAGTTTTGGCATTAGTTATATGACATATGCAAGCTTTTATAGTGAGAAATATAAAGTGGATTGAATAGAGTAGGGTGCTGTGTACTGCACAAATGAAAAAAAAATGACGTGCAGCCCCTGGATGTCCATTTGTCTCAGCTATGAACTAGCAGGGCATCTGTTAGCTCCATCCTTACGCAGAGTGTAAAGACCACAGCATTAACATTGCAGTTCCAGTCTCAATGCTCTCTGTCTCTTCTCCTTGAAAAGCCAAATTGTGAAATGTGGGAAGACTGGCTTTAGAAAACCAGGATGAGGTTTTACTGAACAGTTACTCCTGGTTTGGCTCACGAAAATGTAACCACTATCACTGGTGAAAGGAACTCTAGGTGTTGTGGCTGAACAGAGAACACAATGATTTCAGTTGTACACGATGCAAATACACTGTTTCTGCTGCATTTTGCACCGTTACGTCAGCTGCCTCTGCTGGAGGATTTTCCTTCTCTTAACTCCATGGGATTAATAGCAACATCTGAAGACAGAGATACTTAGCTAGCCTTAGCTAGACTGAAACGGGGAGAAAAAGGCCACTGCTGGTTCAGATGAAACATCCTAGCTTCCAAACAAAGCCAAGGTGCAAAGGGAAGCTGATAACACAGGCTGGTTTTATGTATGCTGCTCTGCTCTCACAGACCTGCCACAAGCTTGCAGCTACAAGACTGACACTTGATGAGGTCTTTGTAGATATGAGAAGAGTGTTTTAGCCTGGAGATGCATAAGGATAATGAAAAGATACTCCTTCTTCAGCAGTCCAGTGAGTAGCACAATGTCTCATGTTCCTAATGCCATGCCTTAATTGTGGGAGGCCAGTCTTCCTGGTGCCACGGGATGAGGCGGTGTCAAGCAGGTGAGCTAACTACATTTCAGCCAGCTGCTGGTATTGTGGAAATGAAGTCCTGCACATGTGTGTGGCAAGCTCTTCACTGAGCTCCTGGTCAGTGAGCCTCTTGAGATGACAACTGTGGTAAACAGTTGGCTACCAGGGGGAGGGAATATTGTAAAGGCGAATATTGTCAGATAGATCTTGACATTCCCAGATGACTGCCAAAACATTTTTTAATTTTTTAATGTATTCACTTCTCTGAATTGAAGGCATCCTTTGTGCATATATAGTTCACCTTTTCTGGTGTTGCTGAAACTGGACAGCTTGCATCTCATCTGATCTGACATTAGGTGAGATTTGAACTGACAACGGACAAACAGGGAACAGAACTAAGGATCTGTTTGAACTTGTAAAAATGCATCCTTTTGCATATGTCCCCAATTCCTTCTACCTTAAGTCCTCTACTTTTTAAAGTTGCTGTGAGATATTAGCCTTCATGTGCAAAAATATGCATGAATAGTGGCTAGATAATTATTCCCCAAGCTTCATGTCACTGTAGGGCAAACCACCTGATAATGGCTTTAGTTTTGCTCTTATTCAAGTGAATAACAAAATTTATAACTTTGTAGATCAACAAGTGTGCAGTCCCTCCAATTTGCTTACATTTAGAGTAACCTCAGCTTCTTGAAAAATTCATCAGGTATAGAAGATTGTTATGGGCATTGATGCTATGCCCACAAATAGCAGCAATGCCACATGTCGGTACTTCCAGGATTTCTAACAGCTGGCTTGGACCGTTTGGAGATCTCTCAGGGGCAGTAGAAATTCTGAGTGGTAGATGTGGGACTGATCTCTAGCCTCTAAATCTCTAGTATTTAGGCTTCATCCTGAAACAGTCATCTAAAAGTGGTAGATGTCTAGTCATATGGTAGGTGTAGACATCTGCCTTGTAGACACCTATACCTGTTAGCTGAACCTTACCTTACAATTTTTTATCTCTAAAACAGATTAACTATTAAAGTGAAGCTTCTGTTCCTGAGAGAACAGCATCTAAAAAAGGCCAACTCTGCATTGTTTACAGGTGATCTGGCACCTTGGAGCTGGCCAAATGTATGCTTGGCTGATGAAATCAAAGAACATATTTCCCATTTCTTGATTCACACTGTTGAGATATGACAATTCATCACAGATGTACATACGTTTCGGGAAAATTCAACCTGCAATGATTCTAGCTATTCATCAGTCAGAAGGGTCATCAATAGATGCAATTAACCACTTATGCACTGTGTCTTTGAGCTGTTTCCTGGAAAATTTCACCAAAGGAACTGCAACTTGCCAAAATGCGCAGGTGAGAATCTTTCTCGAGCTTGATTACGTGGGAATGTTTCAGTTTATCTAGTCCACTGAATAACCTTGAAAATTGTAGGGAAATTTTTGTCTTTGCAGCTTGAGCTTTTATCTGACTCAGCCGCAGGCTTAAATCTTTGTTTGCCTTAGAACAGCAGTCATTCAGAATCACTCGCTGTATAAAAATCTTTTCATGTAGATGTAGTCTTTTACCAGTGATGTTCACTCAGCATTTTAATGGGATACAGGGGCCTCTTAAACGGAGACAGTTTTCCGTTGGCAGAGTGAGGTTTCAGACAAGACAGAGCAATGTAACCTCTCAGGAAAGAATGTGGTATCAGCTCCTAGGCTGTCCTGAGGTAGGCAGAGACTGCTATGGAGTGTAATGTTCATATCCAGCAGCTTGATTGAGCTCCAAATGCTAAAACATGTCCTAGAAAGGCATTTGCAGTATTATTAACAGCCATTAGCTCACAGACGCTAGATTTACGTGAGGGCATAATAACCCTTAGGAATTCTGAAACATCTGGCAAATGGGATCAGGAATGTAACTTTGGCTGTTTTTGACTCATTCAATGAGATGTGGGTCCTCTGAGTCTGCTTGTGAGGTTTGTTGTGGGTCTGGGACAATTACAGCTATCTCTTAGTGCCCAGCACTGGGCACTGAGCGGTGGTGTTGGATCACCAGGACCTCAGATATCTCTTGTTGCATCTCAGTGCACTCAGTTTGCCTCACTGCTTCAATTGCTTCATAGTATCACAGCAATGCCAAGTCATTGTCAGGAAGCTGCTTTCATGTTCCAGGGGATGAAATCCAAAATTGTTTCATTCTGAAACTGGCTTGTAAAATCACTGTAGTGTGATCGTGTCAAAGGGTGACAACAACATCTTACACAGATTCACTCTTCTCTTGGAATACCATTTGTATCTGACCCCTACATGAGATTTTAGGTGGAGAAGTAAACCAAAATTACAGTATTAGTTTTCTATGAGCTTGTTTCTTTAACAATTAGGATAAAGTACAGTATTGGCGTTTTCAGCCTATGGCCAGGATCAGCTAAGATTAAATAGATGGAGCCTTTTCTTCCTTTTTTCCCCATATCTGATGCACGTCTGAAACACTAGGACTTTGTTTACCACTTGGCCAAAAACAAGTATCGGCCTTGCAAGGGAAAGGCTCCAGAGATGTATTACAGCTGGGAGCACCAGCACCTGTGGTTATTCCTTACACCCAAGTTACCTCAGTTATAGCACCATTGTCCTCAAGGTTTCTACTGTGATGCCCTACTGCCACAATATGATATTCTGGTAATTTATCAAAGCCTTCTATAACTGTGATCATAGCTACAGTGCACATAAATTGTACAGTAACATGACATGACATGCAGTTCATGTCAAAAGAACAAATAAAATTATTTTCAAATCTCTATTCATCATCCAGTAATGCCTACCTAACAAACAAAGGTACATATCTAATTCCAAACAGTTTTAAAACATAAGTTTAAAAGTTTTATGAACAAAATCTTATTGATGGAACCTGGGAGGTTTTCATATCTCCAGCTGATAAGACTGTAAAATGGCTGAATAGGGAGAGAAAATTCTACTTCAGGAAGTGTAAAAAGGATTGGATATCAGGAAATACAAGCACTTTGTGGAACAGTGCTTTTAAAAATACTCTGACCTTAAATATCTTCTTTCAGTTTACCATTATCATATTTAGAAAATCACTTCAAATATTCATAGAAACCATGTTAGACGCCACAATCATTAGCCTGAGATCCTCCAATTACTTTACATCAGAACTCTGTCGCTCTTCTCGAAAATGAAGACATTTGAGGCCAGAATTTATTCTGAGATGTAATTTTGTATATATCAGGCTCACATAATTATAGAGTGATTATATATTTGAATGTACATTTCTGTCTTGCATTCTTAATATAGTTGAATTAATTACCTCAGAAAAAAATCAATGTTATTTCTATGCATTTTAAAGCACCTTTTTCCTATATATTCTCATCAAAATCCATGACTAAAATAATCACCATCAATAGTATTCAATTTCAACATCGAAATTTTATTAAGTTGCAGGACACTCTTTTCTAGAGAAAAGAACTCCAAATGAACAAGTTCACTAGCACCCAGCCCATGCTTCAGATGGATAAGCAAGTAACCATTTTGAGTCCTGGATCTGAGAATGCTAAACCATGACAAACAATGAAAATCTCTCATGCCGTGTATTAGGTAATATGAAAATACTGGGGAAAATGAAGTTCATGTTACTAGAATATCCTGAACTTCAGGCAGCCTGTTGTATCCTTCGTTCGCTTAATCAGCTAATTTAATTTTGCCTTTGGGAACCAAACTGCATTAAGTTAAAATGGCAACAAGAATTGAGAATTAAAAAGCTGTTAGACTAATTTTTTTATAAAACCAATGCCAACAATCTATATTCTATTTATTTCTTACATTTTGCTTCTTTATATAAATCACCTTTTATCTATTTGGCATCAGAAACATCGTGCCACCTGTAATGTAAGGCTTGAGGCAAACTGAGTGTTTTTTTAAATAACCTTCATACTTCCTTCTTGCAAAGTCCTGGAGAGTCCTACAGAATAAACTAAAGATCAGGGTGATTTATCCCAACAGATGATAGTCCAGATCATTCCTTTATTACAACAAAAGAAGGATGAAAGGGAATTTCCAGAAGAATCACCTGGGACTGTTCCATCCACATTATTTGTGCCTGTGTGTGTTTATGTGTCTGCCCCCTGTACTGTAACACACTAAAAGGATCCTGCTCTGCTGCTGTGGTCCATCCGCAGAGATCTGTCACAGGCTAGGAAATTCTCTTTATCCTCACAATGACTCTGGACACCGTGAACTCAGTTTTCTGCAGAGGCAACATAAATCCCAAACTAGTATTTCTTTTATAAAGTCTTGGTAAGAAATGGAAGAAATATCATGCACATGTCCCAGTACCCATGTGCAGCCTGACTATTCTCTGAGGAACAAGGACTGCGGGGGAAGGACAGTACACAGCGATGGGGCTGCACCAACAGGACTACAGTCACTGGTTACCAGTTGCACCGGTGGAAATCCCAACTTGATCTAAAGAACAAAAATTTTCACAGTGACAGTGGTTAAGTATTGGGACAGGAGCTGACAGAAGCTGCGGGTTCTCCATCCTATAAAATCTTCTGTAGCCCCATGGATGAAGCTCTGAGAAAACTGATCCAGCCACAAATTTAGCCCTGCATTGAGCAGGAGGTTAGTGACTGGAGATTGCTGCCAACTTAAATGGTTTGATTGTTCTCTGCTTGTCTTCTCCTACAGGAGATGACAGCTGGCTTGGAAACTGAGTTCATCTTTCTCCAAAAATATTTCATCCATACATAGACCTGACATGACCCTGCAAACCCTTAAGACAGTGGTTTGCAATCTTTATCAGTCTGTGGATATGAAAATATTTCCAGTGACAGTCCAGATCATGGAAGCAGCTTTAAATCTCTTCAGAGGAAGTTTGTTTTATTTAGTTAGTTTTCACAGATGCCTATGGTCCATATGCCACACTGAAAATTTTTGCTTTGATGGTTCCAATGAGAACAATGTTGGATCAGATTTGGCTTTGATTATTCTGCAAAAACATCCTTTCTAAAGAAATAAATTTGCACTTAGTAATCTGTGCGCTCTCTGCCTGTCTCTTGTCTTTCCATGCACAGACCGCCCTTGAGTAAACTGCCTGTAAACCAAGGAACACCAGATCCCATCTTTATGGAAAGAATGCAGAGATCTTTTCTTTCTTAAAATATTGTGAAATGGGAAAAATTAGCTACTTGGCATTATTAGTAAGGAAAATTAGAAGCAAGTTTTATCTCAGAAGCTTATATTTTCTTACAGAGCAGCTGTTTACACATTAACACAGAAAGTTGTATGGAACAATATACACATTCACAGAAAGAGTGAGACTCAGAAATCTATGTCTCACTCTACATCTCAGATAAAAAGACAGAGGAATCATCTTAATTACCTGTTTCCATTTTCCCATCTTGTGCTGCAGGCCCATCAGGAATTACACTCTTCACCTGAAGAAACTCATCCGGCTCATCCCCACCAATGATGGTAAATCCAAAACCCATGTTGCTTTTCTTAAGAGTTGTGCTGAGGAAAGTCCCCTTCAGCTGTGATGCATCACGGGTGAAGAGTGGTTTTTCTACATCAGTCAACACAAACAAGAAAGACAAAAGTTCTGATCTAGTCACCACACAGGGGGGACAGCAGATAAGGTTACTGGCTGACAGCAGGTGACAGCATATGAAAACCAAGGAAATAAAGAGTGCAGGCATTCCAGGAAAAAAATATTTGTGAGTCCTTGTATTAATACAAAGCTTAAAATGTATTTCTTATCTATGGCAGATCAGCCGTAAGTACACAGTTATAAATATTCTTTCATATTAGAAATACATTTAGAAGTGGATCTCGTGTATCTAAAATAATTACAACCGTAAAATGATCTGTGAGGTAATTTTAAAACTTCTTTCCTAACCTTTAAATCCAGCTTTGATTACCAAGTAATACATTCTCCGTAATTTCCCTCGCAATTGCAAGAAGGAAAATATCCCTGGAATATTTTATTCCATTTGTTAACAAGCAGTCTAAATATTAGGTGAGTTTTTCTCTCCAAACACGTGGGGTTTTGGCATCCAACAAGTGACACACACAACCGCTGTGCAAGCACCGTGTCCCCTCTCTGCGTGCCTGGGTGTGCAGTGTGCGTGGTGGGGGCTCCCCATGCCTCTCGTCCATGCTGTGCTTGGGGAGGAAGGGTGGGAGGAAGGTGCGAAGGTTGTGACTCCGACTGCTCTTGCTACGCCCGCAGCGGCGGGGCTGGGCTGGCCGGCAGCGCAGGACATACCGTGCAGCCTGCGCGTCCCAGCGAGGTCGCACTGCCACTGGGACAGGTCATTCGCGCTGCGGGACCTCTTGGGAGCAGGGTGCAGGTGGGCAAATTTAGGCCTAGGTAAGGTTGATGAGGAGCTTTCTACTGTTACAAAGGAGAACAAGCCTCATTCTCTGGGTATAACCTTATGTTAAAGTTTATTTGTCTCTACCAATACTGTTTGCTGCTTATACAGCTCATTTTAAGCGCATTAATTTTTACGTTACCAAGAGGCTGCATTCTTGTGAACTCCTATAACACAGTGCTTGAGGCTTTTAACTTAATTGATGCTTGCTAGATGAGCTAGCTTAGAAACATACCAAACATCCGTTAACGGTAATTTAGAGAAAGTACAATTAATTATTTCAGTGTTGCCAACCTCGGGTGCTCAAAAGAGAGTTGTACATTCCCAAAAATAGAATTTATGATTTTATTTAGAAAATTACTTTGGGGCTCTTATTGCGCTTACTGTTTCTCAGCTTTTAGGAAACACTAGGGTCAACTTTTCTGTCTCTTCTCTGTGCCTCTGAAGGTTAAAGTATTTTAGGTGGCTCACGAGTCCCGCAACTCTGGGAACTCACATATTTAGGGGAGAAAAATGCTAGGAGACAGGTGATAACACTGTGAGCATTGGCAACACTACTCTTTAATCAGACTACGACAAAATCATCGTCACATCAACAGGAGAGCAGGATCTTTCATCTTAACTAAGATAGGTGACACGGTACTGTACCTCGGAAACCTTGGGCCTGCATAGGCTTTGTTCCAAGTTCTGCGTTGGGCATGTTATGCTGCTGTAGCTTCCTTTTTGCTTCTAGGACAGGGTTTTCAAATTGTGTTCTTCTATTTATGTGGCTGGAAAAAATTTGGTTTTGATTAAAAACTGGGTTCAGTTGGGGAAAATGATCATTTTCACAGTAGGATGCTGTATGTGACTTAGGTGTGTGTGGTTAGAGAGTGAAACCGTTATGAATCCCCAATGAGCCTGAGCGTGTCCCTTACACACCACCCAATTCTGTTGGGGCTGGGAAATGCACAATCCAGCGCACTGCATAATGAACAGCGCTGAAAAGTGTTCTGTCATTTCAATATGCTGAACTCTGCTACAGACAAATGGTTTTGATCTACGGGACTACATATTAAACAGCAGTACTGCTGAAGCATCTATAATTACAGTTTTTCATGTTTTTTGCACAAGCATTGTTCTGTGCATGATTCAAAGGATCTGAACCAGTTTTGTGCATTATTATCGATTAGTTGTAAGTGAAATTACTTCATCACTTACAGAAAAGGTAAACCCTAGAATACAGAGTGCTTTTATGATCACAGCTTAGAAATAAATGTAACACAGGAAATAAACTGAAGATGATTTTTTTTAATTCTATGGTATGTATCTGCTCAGCTATACAGAAAAATTGGATGTTGCAGAAACTAAGTCTGATGGTAGATCAGAACTGCGTCGATAAATATATGAAATATAAGAAAAGTTAATGTACACTTTTTTCCATGATGTTTTACATTTCCCACAACAGGTCAGTAAGCACATCTCCATCATGACACCACTAATTTTCTGTATTGTGTTTAGAACAACGATCTTAACTACACACTCTTATCATATCCTTGAATTTAATTCTTTACTTTAAGGCATACATTTTATCAATCAATGAGTAATCCTACAATCCTGTCCTGTGAGATGTTTCACATATTTCCTGAAGAAGGCAAAACAATTTAGTAGGCTGTATTAAACAACTCCACAAGCTAGGATCACAGTAGGATCACAAGGGAGAAAAAAGGCTTGTGCTGCAAGCATTGTTCTGGGGAAATAAATACGTATGTACAGAAGAGCAGGTTTTCAGACATGTCATTCGTTATTTGTTCTCACTGAGCTACTACATATTGAGTTCTGAAAATCCAATCCCAATCTTAGGCTTTAAGTCCATGAACAGGTGACCTGGGAACTTCTGAAACTATGAGATCCTAAAAAGGGTTGAACACCTTCAGTTTATATTTAAATGACGTTTTATGCCACATTAAGCACTTTTCAAGTCCCTTGGGATTCAGATTCTACCACTGGTTCAAAGTAAGTAAGTGGAATTGCCATTAAGAAGTGAGGTAGAGGAAAGGCAGCAAGTCCTATAGGAGTGCAATATACCAGGAAAACCAGGATTTAGCAGCCAGAGCTAATGAAAGTAAAAGATTTCCAGTCATGTGAAAGAGTATTTGATTTAATGAAATGAAGTAAATGTGATAGATCCTGGAGCTGCTACTTTGTTAATATGGCTATAACTCATTCAAGTGGCTGCTAACTTGCTCTTGTACTCCAAAATTTTGATTAATAGTTTTCTTGTAAATTTTAATCTATGTTGCAGACAAAGAAAGTCCCTTTTGTTTCTTTCCTTCTTTAAGACAGGCTGTTTAAGATTGTAGGCTTTCCTTTCCTAGACTTTTGCTTTCTAGTTAGACCATGCTGTAGTTGTCAGAGTCTTCAGCACCTTAGTATACTGCAACCCTGGAAACCTATGATGGAATCACAGAATCACAGAGTGGTTTGGGTTGGAAGGGACCTTAAAGCTCATCTAGCTCCAACCCCCCTGCCACTAGACCAGGTTGCTCAAAGCCACATGCAACCTGTCCTTGAACGCTTCCAGGGATGGGGCATCCACAGCTTCTCTGGGCAACCCGTTGCCAGTGCCTCACCACCCTCACAGTAAAGAATGTCTTCCTTGTATCTAATCTAAATCTATGGTTTTTTCAGTTTAAAACCATTACCCCTTCTCCTATCACTACAGGCCCTAAAAAGCCTGTCCTCATCTTATAAGCCCTCTTCAGGTACTGAAAGGTTGCTATGAGGTCACCCCAGAACCTTCTCCAGGCTGAAGAACCCCAACTCTCTCAGCCTGTCTCCATAGGAGAGGTGCTTCAGCCCTCTGATCATATTTATGGTCCTCCTCTGGACTCATTCCAACAGGTCCATGACGGAAGGGAGACAAACTTCACCAGGTAAAAATGGAGAAAGACAAGACTTACACGCATTATGAACTACTAACATAAGCATGAAAAAGGTAATTTTCATGCTACCAGCTGTCATGTCATGTATTTCAATAGTGTAAAGGAAATACTACTTTTGCCATTACACAAGGCAGATGAAACATCATGTGAAATACTACATAAAGTTCTGATCACACATGACCAAATAAAATGAATCCATAGAAAAGGTTTTACAGGAAGATGGGTGAAAGAAAGAGTCTTCTATGATAGAAGACCAAAGGAGTGTTAGCTTTTTATTCAAGCAGAATTAATTCTGATATTTAATTGCATTCTTTGAATACATTTGAAAATAAATGCTAGAATGTATTAAAGACACCAGGATTTCAGACTTGATATCTGTAGGCTTCTTACAAGCAGAAGTGTGAAATTATGAAACAGCTTTCAAAAGCAGATATGCTGTAAAATATCTAACTTGTTTTATGTTAGTATTTGATAATGTTAAAAACAGGGTTGCTACACAGTGGGTTGGGTTAGTTGCTTCAAAATAGGAATCATGTCTTATTTTAGAGGCTCTGAAGTATCGTGCCCTGGTCTCCAGCTGCCCTTCCAGAAGGGCATGGGTTTCCCATAGCTTTTGTGCCATATTACACAGCTGTAACGGATTCCAGGATCACACATTTAGGACCTTGAACTACGCTCAGTGTCATGCTGTAATTGCAGGGCACATCTGAGTGCTGCAGCAGACCTCTTGCAGACCTAAGTTACAACTTATACGTGGTTCTGTGATATAAAAAAAGATGGGATTTTAGCTAATATAGGATGTGTCCATGGCTTAAGGAACATCAGTTCCTGGGTTATTGACATCACATCTAGAATCAGTTATCCACTGTCTCTCTGCAGTTTCTAGGCAGTTGAAGTTGTGGTTTAGTCCATTTACACAGAAATGTCTTCAGTAATGGTTATCTTGAAAATTACCTTTTTCTCCTAGCAGATCAGACAGAAAGACTAGCAGAGATACTTGAAGCACCTCAAGTTGTTGCTGCAACCTTAAAAATTCTTAGCTCAAATTTATTCCCATATTCTGAATGTTTTAAGGTAGTGTGCAGTCTCAAAAGCACAATGTGAGAATTCCAACAAATTCAAACTGCATTAAATACTGTGTTCAAGTGGAGTCAAAGAAAAGAGAATTATACTGATAATCAGTCATTTTTATCAGTCAGTAACACTGGATTTATATTCCTAGACTGATGAGACATGAAACACCTCCCTTTCATGCAGTTTTAAGTGCTATGCAGCTTCATGGCTAAATCAGAAAAATTGCTACTGGTGAGTTTACCTGAGAAAGAAGTTATTAAGCTAAGTAGTTCCCTTGAAAGGACATTCTAGCCTTTCATCTAGCTACTTCAACTGCATACAAAATAGATATTACTGACCTAAGTCTTAATAAGACAAGCCAAATGTGAGTTTTAGAGATGGTTACAAATAAGTGCTTTGGCGGTTAAAATAGATTTTGGATGTGATCCAAAAATGTATTGCTCATTGGACATAGTATCTAATTCAGTGAGCATTTCTATCTTCACTTTTCTTCCTTTATTTTATACAATACATATTAAATTCAAAAACCTAGTCCAAAGAGGAAAATCCAAATAATTTCTCCTAGTGTCATTGTGGCTGTACAGAAAAATCACACTGCCTTTTGTTTGCTTTATAGTCCTATGAACCTGAATTTCCCTCTGCAGAGAAGAAAGGGTAGTTGGTGCTTGTTGCTGTCCCGTGAGCTCACTGTATGCTACCTGGGGACAACCCCTCAGTGGTAGGATTTGATTTGGGGCTGCATTTAGCTGTGAAGTTGAAATACTGACTCTTGTGTTATGAGCAGGTACTGTCACCAACAGCCAGCCTATGAAACAGAGGCACCATTCTGCCATCTCACCAGTGAACAGGGGCCAGGCTAAGGTGTTTCTGTGACGGAGTTTCATGTTAGATGTGCTTAAGACAACCAAAACTCATTCTTCACAGATTTATGGGTAGTAAAACCTAGTATGCAAATTTTAGTTGATAGCCAAGATACCGAGCCCTGCCAAAAGGGTAGCACGTCTAAGTATGAGAAGAAGGAGTTTACCCTATCTCCTTTTCTTAGCTACTTTAACATATAGGGTTTTCTGGTAGTTTGTGACCCTAACTTTTGAAATTGTTGCCTATAACCCAACAAAGTAACTCTGAGGATCAGGATGCCTATAAGACAGACATTCTGACGCATAACTTGTTAGTGCCTAACTCCTGTTTACATTCACATTTTTCAGTTACTAAATCTTTATAATGACAAAAAGACCTGAAATAAGTTTTTCTATTCAAGTAGTAACAGAGTGTTGTCAGAAATTGTAAGTCAAGGAGGTATATTTCTTCCAGAATACATACCTGTATGGCTAATTTAGCTGTTCTATTAAGGAGACCATGTCTGGAAATTAGAGCTCTGTGTTGTAGTTAATCATCCTTAAAAGGGGAAATAATCTTTTGGCAATTAGAATGCTGCAAGACCCAGTGCACTCTAACAACCACATTCTTTCCATAGCCCTGCACAGCTAAGTGCTGCTGGTTCTTAGTTTATAAATTAAGAGAAAATTGCATAACACTTAACCCACTTATAGCAAACACTTCTCATTTATGTCAAATGTCTACACCTTACATATAAAGCCTAGACCTGCATAACAACACAAATGAAAATTTTAATAATGTCTCACACCTACATTCATGCATGAATAAGAGAGGAAGTTTTACTGGAGACCTTATTTTTTATCAGAATTTGCAAATATGTGAATAGTCTTTAGTAACTTTGCCAGTAAGGCCTTTGAGGTTTTTCTTTGGGTTTTTTTTTTTTAGCTTTGCCTCTGGTCTCAGATTACATGGCTGGTCCTTGTAAGGTAAACTACAGTTTGCTCATCCTTACAAACTTCCCATGGGGTACAAATATTTCACTGAGCAGAGCAACAGCCCTTCTTTCATTGGCAGTTTTAAAGGTCTGCATGTAAAGTTGGACTGGAACGCATGAAAGTTCATAACCTAACTTTTCATGATTTACTCACATTTATGACATAATTAAGAGAGTTTATTGTAATCTGATCTTAACTAGTTAAAATTGAACTCATCTCTTGAATACTGGTAATAAAGGAGGCATGACTGCCACATTTTAGCATGAAAAATGGAACACAATTTTTGTTTCAAACTTATTGAGTTCAGACAGCAAATTAAAGTACAGCTACATTTTACTGAACATAAAACTCATGAACTTAGCATGGCTGCAGTTTTAATGCCATCCTGTTTACAATCATTCCACTTCTAAAAACCTCTGAGCCTGCAGTAGGTTTGATATATCTTTCCACAAATCTTATCTGTGGTAGGATTAATAAATTTGGCACTAACTGCCTTAAAGTATGTAATTGTATAATAACATCTGGGCCTGGTGCCTTGCGTCTGTTTACCTGTGTTGGACATGAAATAGAGATAAATACTCGTCCTGTTTCTGCCTCCGCAGTGAAGTGTGAGCCTCACTGGTGCCAGAACACCTTGGGCTGTGCTAACAACCAAGCAGGGTCTCAGTAAGAGATTAATGCACAGAAATTGCACAACACCTGTTACTCACCAAAATACTCTTAAAAACCACTGGGGCATAATTGCTTGTGTACACATACTCAGGGGGGATTAAGTAAAGAGAGATACAAGGACTCCAGCCCCTCGCTACTTGGGGACATCATAAAAGAACTCAGGCATAAAGAGAGAGGGCAATTTAATGTCATTACATAGAGACTTCAAAAACTTATCTTTTTGCTGGAATCTGGACTGACTAAGCTGATTTGGGCTGAGAGGAAAAGCAGATGGGGCTGCCGGCTCTTTCAGCTGAGGTCAGGGAACAAGCCGGGGACAAGGAAGCAGAGCTGGTGCTCCTGCATTTGGAGAATGCGACAGAAGGAGTCAGCAGGGCTATGGCCAAACACTGTTTTCATTTGTTTGTTTGCTTTGTAGGAGGGCTAGAGAAGGTGCACGGGCATCCACAAGCTGCTTCTGCTGTTATAAGCAGTAAAGAAAGGGGCATCTTCCATCTTCTAACCCTCCAGAAATGAGGTTGTTTTTTGATCCCCCTGTCCAGCTCTACCCTGTGCACGTTAGCCACAGCACATCCTGAGGTCTGGAAAAGCGGCAGCCTCAGCATCTGCCTAGAGTGACCCTGCAGTCAACGTGCTGGTATGGATTTGAGACACCAAGGGACAAACAAAAAATTTTCTGGTTTGTATGAAACAACTAGAATAAAGTTGTTTCTGCTTAAGTGCCAGGATTTGAAGCAGAGATTTTAGGTAAGGAGCCACCTTCTCTAAAGATCTCTCTTATTTAATAAAAGAAACTAGTAGGTAGATCTTTCTGAACCTTTCAAGCACTGTCTGCACAGTGATGGGGAGAGGCTTTCCGCCTCCTCTGCTATATACTTTGTGTAGACAGCCACAATCAGAACTGACCACTCCAAAGAGGTATCACAATGTTGAATTTAGATTCACTTTGCCTAAGTCTCATTCACTGTATTGAGCTAAAAACCAGGTAACATTCTCTGTGATTTACTTATTTTATGCAGGAACTGGCCAGAACAGGTTCTACCTATTACTTCAAATGAAAACTTTCTGTTGCCCTTTGCACAGAGGAACAAGAAGTTTTTTCTTGTTTCATGAACTAAAATAAAATCTGAAAAAATGAAAGCAAGGATTGTGCTACGAAAATAGAAATTTATATTCTTTTATTTTCAGCTGCACTTTTAAGTACAAAATAAAACACGACGTTGCTGAAATTTTATATGCATCATATAAATAACCTCCCTTCTGGTACAAACAGTATAAACATCTGATTTGCAGCAGGAAGGACTACTCAGAAAAGGATCTTAACAGAGCTAAAATGATTATGTTTTTCCCTATTCATTGATTATCAAGATCTCTACCTTGTGGATATCCAAAGCTTACATAAAAAATACAACATTTATTTAATGAATATGATCTTTGTACAAGTATCAGCTGGAATGATACCTTGAAATCAGATCCTGAAGGAAGAGAATGACTGAATGCCTGAGTCACTGGTCTGAGACCCATTGAATGTATTTGGACACATTAGCTGTATTGATGACTGAGAATTCCTGGTATACCCTCAGTTTAACATGTCAAGTAATTGTACCCATGCCTTGCCAGGCTAAGCACTGCAGAGGATATTAATATTAGGTTATGACATATTAACAGCAACTTAATATTGAACTTGGGAACTTACTCAACATAATAAGTGCCATAAATGGGATCATCAATTTTCTCCCAGCCATATGGAAGCTCTGAAAAACAAAGAGTTGTCTCTCTCAGTAAATACAGTACAGAACACTAAGACTTCTAATAACAAAATTGTGGCTCTTTGCTGGTGTTGAGGGAAATTAACTTGACAGTGAAATTAGATACAGTGATCAAAGCAAATGCCAAATCTTGAACACACCCCATGGAAGCCACAAGTAGTATTAACGTGAAAACTGCATGCAAACACAGATCTCAGTTTCTAGAAAAACACATTTTCATTGAACTACTCTATTGTTCCAACAGCTGTACCAGCCAACAACTGCAGCACATCTTGTATGACATCACCACCGGAGGAAGTGAGAGCATTCTGTTTTCCCAAATAGGTACACACACACAAAAAAAGTAATTTGCTTTTTGAGCTTCTTTCTTTGCTAGGAATGCTGGAAAAGTTGTTCTAGACGGAACAAAAAGAGTTTGCTTTCTGCCATGTAAGTACAGTAAGTATACCTAAATGCTCCTGAGAAGTTTGTACTATTCATCTTACTATGATGGCAATTCCACAGCCTCCAAAGGCATCCTGTTCCAAAGCTTAGTTAGACATCAGGGACATCAAAGTACAAAGTAGTACATGGCAGTACAAACCAAAATAAGATATTACAGCATCTTCTGGCCATAAAACTAATTATATTTTGCAGAAATAGAGATCCCTAAAACATTCTGCTATTAACAATTAAAATTTTAACTGGATTAATTTAATGCACTCAGAAATCAATCTTTCATGTACAACCAAGCTGTCATATATATATTCATATACATCCATACATATTTTATTATCACTCACAGTGAATGCTTAAAAAATTTTTATACTGCCAACAGAACTTCATCTTGTATTTAAAAGGCACCAGACAGATGTGACAAGTATCTCAGTCAACACGAAGAGAGTAAAAACCTTAGTGCCAGATGTGATGACTTTGATGGAGGAGACTCACAAAAGGATGGGCATTCCCATCACACACAGATACTGATTTCTGTGCCGTTAGACTATGGCACAATATATGGAGAGTGGTATTGAGATGCTGTAAGGAAATTTGATTCTGGAATTCCGTACCTCAGATTTTTTGTCCTTTTTAAACTCAGTTGCACTTTTCAAGTAACTTTTGGGAGACAATGAGTACCAAACTAGACAGAGCAGAACTGATGTAGTGCATACTGAACAAGTCATTAAACTGGCCATAAAGAAGTACTCCTGGATACTCCTGGATGATTTGAGCTTTTTTTTTTTTTTTCTTTCAGTGACAATGTGAATAGACAGTTATTGATGTGCTCTAAAAGGCAAATAGGAAAGTAAAGCCTGACTGGAAATAGGGAGATTAAAGACTTAAAAAAAAATCTTAAGAAATTGTTTTATCTCTGCCTTAAGACTGCTGTGGTCTTCATGTAACATTGACCTCAAAGAATGTTCCTGCTCAGCCTATTCCAATACTGCAATGGAAGATACAACCCTCTGCCAGAGACTGGCAGATGAGGAGCTCCCCGTTACTTTTTTTGTAACAAAAAGCTCAAGGACTTCCTTAATGTTGATACTCAATTCTTCCTCTTATTCTTAAAATATTGTTAGCATTGAAATCTTCACAGGTCCAGACTCCAAACTGCTTTTGTCAGGGCTATTTTGTTATTGTCACTTCGTAGCAATAAATGCAGCATAAGGTATTTAAGCAGGTCACAGAATCACAGAATGGTTGAGGTTAGAAGGAACTTTTGGAGATTATCTCACCCAACCCCTCTGCTCAAAGCTGGGTCACCTAGACCAGGCTGCTCAGGAACATCTCCAGCCAGCTTTTTAATGTCTCCAAGGATGGAGACTCCACAACCACAACTCCACAACCTCTCTGGGCAACTTCTTCAAGTGTTTGATCACTTACAAGTGAAGAAGGGGTTTTTTTTCAGAATTTCCCATATTTCAGTTTGTACCCTTTACCTCTTGTCCTGTCACTGGACACCACTGCAAAGAGCCTGTTTCCATCTTCCTTGCACCTCCCTTCATGTATGTATTTAGACTGATAAAATCTCCTTTGAGGATTCTCTTCTCCAGGCCAAAGAGTCCCAGTTGTCTCAGCCTTTCCTTATAGGAGAGATGCTCCAGTCCCTTAATCATCGTAGTGGCCCTTCGCTGAACTCTCTCCTGTATGCACATGTCTCTCTTGTACTTGGTAGCCCAGAACTGGATCCGGAACTCCAGCTGTGTCTCACCAGTGCTGAGTAGAGGAGATGGATCATCTCCCTTGATCTGCTGGCAATACTTGCCAGCTGCAGCCCAGGAGGCTACTGGCCTGCTTTGTGCAATGGCAGTTGTCACTGGCTCATTGTCAAGTCACCAAGCATTACAGAGCTCTGGTGTTGCTCTTTTCAGACCTGCTCAGAACTTGGGTAAAATCTGTGGGTAACTGACCCTGCAACGGTTCCCATAAAGTCCTGTATATCCTGAGACAAGACTATGTAATGTAATCCATAAATATTCAAAAAGAAAGCAACTGATACGCAAATTCTGTACTGCCCCTACAGTAAGTTTCATTCCCAATGCATGCAAGATAAAGGCAGTCATTTGCTATCAGAAAATTATGTTTTTACTTAACCCTATGACACAGAATGAATACAAAGTACCAATTTAAATACTATAGATACAACTTATTTTCATGTAACCTTACAAGGTTTTCTTCCCCTAATTAACTTACTGTTGCTTTCATATCTGGCCATCTAAAATTACATTTCCTTAGAGAAAAGTGAGGCAAGTACTGGTCCAATCTGTACATAAAAATACTCACAAACACACATGCATGCATACGCCACACAGAGAGATATATGCGTAGATCCCTTTCCCAAAGTGTATTAGTAGATGGAGTTTTTTACAACTATGAAATAAAAAAAAAGAAAGTAGAGCTTTTGCCCAAAGTTAGAAGTTGGTATTTTTCTACAAATATATACACTTTAAAATATATAGGTGCAGAGGACATTTTTTATTTCATGTATTTATGAAAATCTGAAATAATCTGAGGATTTACTATTAACCTATTGGCCTACTTTTCCTAAAGTAATCATATATAACTGTATTTATGAACTGGCAAACTATTGAGAAGGTAAATGGCAAATCCCACTTTGTAGTGTAAAAGTCTGTAAACACTTAGTTAATTTCACATATTATGGAGAACTCATTTTTAAATGCATGGATTGAACCTCTGATTATCTAACACCATAAAACAGTCATGTGTTCAGAAGAAAGGAAATAAAAAATTACCTTCCTGTACCATAATAGATATAAACTCTATGTAAGGCAATGCTCTAATTTCATTTTCCCATTTGAGATGCAGCCTGTAAGCTATGTTTAATTAAAATTCTGTGTTGACCAGTAAAATGGAATTGCCAGAGCACAAAGTCAAGCCCCTCGCCCACCAACTATGGCAGATAAGGTTAGTGGAGCGTAGTTTACTACAGAGCTTCTGTTAGAAGAATCTTGTGCTACATTTGCTTTCAGGAGCACTGTGATTATTTTTCATTACACTAAATATCTATTCCATTTTGCACTATTGAAATGAAAGATTACAGGACAGAAATACTTTAGTGCTTCATAAAACAGGAAGCTAAGCATTTACCAAATTAGGGGTGAGGGCATTACAGCTTCTCTTTTCCATTTCATTGTACCCAGGGATGATCATTAGGGATGAGAGTGAACTGTAAACATTTATAAAAGAGAATTGTTATAAAACACTTGTGAAGGTTACTGTTGGACACCTTGATTTGAAATGGGAAAGGGCTATAAATTATAGCGTTCTCTGATATTCATTTGGTAGCACTAGCATGCTAGTTCATGTCTAATTTCTGCAACCAATTGTTTCATGGGTACTATGCTATATGAAGTCTTCATTTTCATGAGCTCAACACTGCTATCATTCATGCCTTTCATTCTGTTGACTCCGGGAGGCTTTCTCTATAGAAAGAAATCCTTCTTTCTACAGAAGGAAAACCCCCATAAATCTACAATTTATTTTCAGTCTCCAAAATCTTACACTGCATTCCCACAGATCTCCTTTCGTCCAGTGGAGGGCCTGTTCAGGAACATTTGTAAAATCACCATTTAAAAATCAGCAATAGTTTGCGCAGCAGCTGGCAATGCTGATAGCATGAGTGGACGGAAAGGTGCTGAAAGATCTGCATAGTATGTTTATACGCTCCGGTTTTCACATCATGCTTTATTCCTTACCACAGAAGCAGCATCTAGGTAACACTGCAGCAGTCATGCAAAATAAAAAAAAGATCAAAAAGGAACAGCTGATACTAAGACACTTTGCTCAGCATGAATCTGGGTAAGATTTCAGATGCAGAAGGAGCTGCATTTCTAAAAATTAAATGACCAATGGTAACAAAAGCCTTTATATTTTCAAAGAAATAAAGAAGGAAAGAAAGAATGAAAAAAAGACAGACTAATATGAATTCAAGCAGGTCACTTCAACAATCAGTGGTAGTGCTTCCCCATCACAGCCTGCTTATGCTAATCATCCAGATGCTCTTCTTCTGCCTTCTGAAAGCTGTTGTGTTTCACAATGATTTTTGATGGTGCCACTTAACCTTCTCTGGGGATGGAGGAAAAGAGTATGTTTTGGATCTCAATGTTCCAAGATGAAAAAGCATATTACCAATACTGAAGATTACTTTTTCTAAAGTTTATGAAGTACTAAATGTGTTAAAGAGAGTCATAAAAACCTCCGAAGGTTTCAGGACAACTAGCATTGTGTCATTACCCTACTGACAGACTGGAAAGACAGACGAGGGCACATTTTTTTAATTGGCTGCAATCAAAATCTTTGTATAGTACAAAAGAATATAGTATGAGAGAGAAAAAGAAAATACAGTGCCTGCTGAAGATGTTGTCAATAAGGATGTGGAAGCTGTGGAAGTCACTGTGAGTTTGGTTCACCTGCCTTGTTAACACCCAGCCACAGGTCAGGAAGCCTTTTCTAACCTATATATGAGACTTTTTCCAAAAACTATTGTATCTTTCCACTCAACAACCTGTGTTTTATCTCTTGCTTTCTCTCTCCCCTTACTCCCTGTTTCAAATCCAGTTTTACCTTTTCAAGTCAGTTACTTACTACAGAGGGTAGGTATCAAAAGAGCTGGGTTAAAAGTTACAAAATACCATGCAGCTCCACAGTCCAATGCAGCTGCACACTCCAGTTTCTTTCAGAGACACGGTCTTTGCAAACATTTAACTGTAAGTCTAAAGCAGTGTTCTTCATTGCATAGTTTACAAAAAAAACTTGCCTGCAATACCCTAAGGCACAGCACACAGATTACCGGGGAGCGGATGCTGCTCAAGGCATGCTATGCTGCTCCCGCAGGAGCAGGGGGCTGGAGATGTCCAGTTTGAATGGTTTCGTTAGTGCACATCCACATTGCCCAGCTGATGATACATGAAAGAGATATAGTAGTTGTGTTGCTGCTCCTGAATCCTTCTGTTACAGCGTGCCATAAGGAAAGAGAGGATAATATTGCTCACCGAAAATCAGTATTTAACCTACTATCTCCGTATCTGTGTGAATTCTGCTAGGTCACCTATCTGCGCACCATCTGGGAGTTCCAAAAAACAACAACAAAAAATCAACATGTATATGCTATGGTAAAATCCTTCATACTACCTCAACAGGTTCTTCCATTGAGCCATGTTTAAAATGTCACTGCCTGAGCTGGAAAATGCAAGTACTAACATGGACTTCTCTATGCAAGCGTACAAATCAAAAGCTGTGGGAGAAAATAAATTAGATAAAAACCATGGAAGTTGAACTCAGTGAAATAACAACAAAGGCAGGGCGGACAACTCCACCTCCACAGCAAAAACAAATTCACTCTTCCTGTCATGGAAGACCTGGAAAACTTACGGAACATACCAACTCAAGCCAAGTCACCTAAGCTCAATTTCAGTTACACTCATGTTCTCCAACTGCCATTCTCATACCAGCAAAATTCACAAAGACATGACTGTTTATATTCTTTCTATAATGACACACCATTCATGTGTAATTTATTCCCATGAATAAAATGACATTATGCATAATTTCTTCTTGCACAATGGAAACAAATGTCTAAGTAACATTCACATCTGATAAATGCGTCTTCTTCCTTCTGTGCAGCTTATTGTGACATGCTACATCCTTAATTGTGCAGAATGCAGATTACTATGTATTACTATCAATTCAATAATATTTTCTCCCAGCACTGTTACCAAGTGAAATATTGCCAACAGTAGGGATATTCTTAACATTAAGTAGAGTTGATCCCTCTGACATGCAGAACTGTGTAATGTCTAATCAAGAATTGCATTAATACAGTGAAAAAGTACCAACTGAAGTAGTGAGTTTAAACTAGCAAAACCAAGTTCATAAGGGGCTTGTCAGCTATTCAAATAAAAACAAAAGAAATGCAATTGAAAAGAAATTAGGGGAAAAAAAGACCTTATATGTTAATAATTTAGTTAGGTTATTGTAGACAGTACCTGAGATGGTTTCCTTAATAAAGCCTTGGTAAAGAATTCAATTCTTAAGTTTAGTGGACAATAGCTTAAGATGGTCAGACTACTCTCCATGGACCTTTCAGAGAGAAACCTTAGGGTTTCTGTTAAAAGATTCTAAACAAACTAAAAACTTCTGTTTTCCACATTTAGAAATAATAGATCGAAGGAAAGCAGTAAGTCACTGAAAAATATTTATTATTAAAACTTTAGATTTTTTCATCAGACCATGTTATCCCTTTGTCTTGTTCTCTGTCCTTACTCCTGTGTTATTTGTGCTGGGTACTTGGTTTGTATTACAGAATATTTGTGGAGAGAGAAGCTTAAATCAGCTCCTTGTTGATCTCACAATTCCCAGCAAAGTGACTAGTGTTTTGCTGGGGAAATAGAGGCTGCTAAGAAACAGTGAAAAATCTCCTTTTTTAGCTGTAAGTTCTTGCCCAGGAGACTGGATATGAATGTATCCAGGCTTCCATGGAATTATTAAACAGCTCTGCGCCTTAACTTCCAAGAATAGTTTGGGATAATTTCTGAATGCTGTGTTAATTACATGTTATCTCAGTTTTAATACAACAACGGGTACATCTCAACAGAGTCACTGAAACTCTTATCCTCACAGCTCCCAGCTTTAAACTAGCTAATGCGGGTGCTGCTAGGAGTAAAGTCACTTCAGGACAAATCTCGGTGCAGAGAACTCAGCTCAACCCCAGCCGTTACTCACACGCATGCCGAGGAGCTGCGATGGCACTGCTGGTTCAGAGATCAGCCATGCACACAAAAGGGACTGTCACTAGCACACCCATTTTACCAGCAGAAAAGGAGCCCCAAGTACATCAACTGCGTGCTGCATTATCAATTTGTATTCTGGAAGTTCAGCAGATCAGCTGCACTCCACGTACAACTCTAATGGGGAAGATTCTGCCTTTGAAACTGATTTTATTAACACAGTTTTTTTATGCTATATTCTTTAGACTTTGAAGAAAACAGACTGAAAAGAAGCATTCTTTTTGATCTTTTGGATGTTCAAATCTTTCAGTGCTTGTACCTCATTACTGACTGTATCAATTCAGCCTCGTTACAAACCAGTGTTTTCTATCTAATAACTGCCTGATCTCAGGCAGTCACGCTTTTCTTCCTCTATTTGCTTTTCAGTCTCTTCATTTATTTATATTATTTCTTTTGCTGTTAAATGTTTAACAACCTACCCTGAGAATTTATGTAGTTATTGAATTTGCTGTTATTATATAACCTAAACCCTTCAGTTTGGCTACTGACCTAAAAAGACCCATAGAAGTATTTAGTTAATAATAGTGCAGGCTAGACCTTATGGGGGGCAGCTAGGTATTCTGTTACTAGCACCTCAAATTCATATATAAGCTTCAACATAAGCTAGCTATTCACCTCTTAACCTCTGGTATAACAAAGGGGAAAAAAGCTTATTTTTCTGTAAGAAACCTAAATGACATATTTTAATGTTATTTTCAGTGCCAAACTTTAATAAAGAGGATCTTGGTGGCTGTCTGCTGAATTCAATCCCCTGTATCAAACTGGATGCGGTATTGCAGACGCGCTCTAACGAGTCAGTTCCCAACCTGTACGGTTGCAAAATTCTCTTCCTGCCCAGGTGCAGGACTTTGCATTTGTCCTTGTTGAATTTTGCAAGGTTTCTGCTGGCCTGTTCCTGCAGCCTGGCTCAGTCCCTCAGTGGCAGCCCTCCCCTTGACCATCTTGACTGGTCCCCTGGGGTCACCTGCGAAGTTGGCTTTGTTACCTCCTTCAGACTGTACGTAAAGATGTCAAACAGGACAGACTCATCTATAAACTGCTGCAGTACTCCTCTTGATAGGCATTCAGGTACAGTATGGTCATTAACCACTACCTTCTGAGCCTCACCACCCAACCAGTTATTTACCTGTACAGCTCTCTATCCATCCTTATTTTTAATGCCCTAAATGTGATACACAAATACTGTATGAGACAAAAAATCTCGCAAAAGTCAAGGTAAATGACATCCACTACTTCTGCTTCATGCACAAACCCAGTCATTTCAGCATAGCAATCAAGTTGGTCAGGCATGATTTGCACTTGGTAAATCCACATTGGCTGTTCCCAGTGTACCAGGTCTGGGTGAGATGTAGTTCACTTTTTCCACAGCAGCCCCCGCAGCGCTGTGCTCTGTACTGGTAGCTGGAACAGCGGTGCTAACACACCAGGGTTCTGGCTGCTGCTGAGCAGGGCTCGCACAGCACCAAGGCTGCCTCTCCAGCCTTCCCCCCCTCAGCAGCAGGATGGGGGTGGGAAAGATCTTGGGAGGGGACACAGCCAGGACAGGTGGCCCAGAGTGACCACCGGGGTATTCCATACCATATGACATTTGCTCAGATACAAAAGATAAGAGAAAGGAGGACAAAGGGGAATGATATTATTTATGATGTTCGTCTTCCGGAACAACCACTATGTATACTTAAGTCCTTCCTGGGAAATGGCCAGACATTGCCTACTGATGGGAAGTACAGAATAATGGCTTTTGTATTCCTTTGCTTCCACATGTAACCTTTGCTTTTTCTTTATTAAACTGCCTTTATTTTGACTCAGAGGCTTTTTTCCATCTTATTTTCTCCACCTCATCCTGGTGGGGAGGAGAATGATAGAGCAGCCTAAGTGTGCACCTGGTATCTGCTCAGGGTCAACCCACCACACCCAGTCACCACCCTCTCCTTTCAGTGTCCAGAAATGTGTTCTCAGAGGACTCACTTTCTAATTTCATCAGGCACCTTGTTAGGGCCTGACAGCTGCCAGCATCCTGAGCTCCTCTGCCACAGCATCCTGAACTTCACTGTTCCATGGTCGTTATACCTAAAGCTGCCATTGACTATCACATCTCCTACTAGTTGCTGCTGCTAGTTCATAGCAGGTCCAGCTGTGCATCACCCCTCATTGGCTCATCTGGTACCTGTATCATGAAGTTATTCCTGAAAACTGCCAGATATCTTGTTGACTGCTTGTCTTCTACCTTGTTGCCCATTTAGCAGAAGTCAGGGATGTTAAAGTCTCCCATAAAAGCCAGAATCTGTGATTAGAGACTTCCTTGAGTTGTTTAAAGAAGGCTTCCTTGCCCTGATGAGGGGGTCTGCAACAACCCACCATGGTCTCCATTACTGACCTCTCCTCTGATCCTGATCCACAGTTTATCCACCAGCCAGCTGTCTGGAGAGCTCCATACATCCAAGCTGTTCCTCTGCACAGAGGACAGCCCCTTTTCCTCATCTTTCCTGGTCAGACCGGTTATTTTACTTTGTTTCTGACTGATTTTTAAAATAACAACACTAAGCTTTAATTAAAATTTCAATCAACATTAGAAAACATTTGTTCCATGACTTCATTTGTCTCAAGTCAACGTTTCAAAATAATGCACACAGCATAAGTTTTCTGTTTTTCTGCCTTGTTATTACACCAAATGGCAATTACCTGATTTTATGTGACAGGCCAGTGAGGCAAATGGATAGACATATTATGAAAAGAAATTGGAAAATGTAGCATCTATAGTGATAATGAAAAAAAATCCAGCCAAGAGCTACTTTGTATGCTTGCAATGAACTGATTGTCTGTGGGTGGTCCACAAATAAAAAGCTATCCTGCCCAGACTGTGCAATTGCATAGGTACTTTACTTATTTGTGATAGGCTGCAACGGCCTCAGAAGCATCAGATACGGCATGGGATAGACATCTGAGAGCAGATTAGATAAACTAGTGCTCTGATCAAGTACAAGACATCTTACATTTCTATATTTTATTTCCAAGTGGCCAATGAAGTTGTATGCAATCAGATAGAAGAATCCTCCTCAAGGTACTTCCTACATGATCTGTTTCCATGACTACCATGCTTTTTAATAATATGTTTTCGTTGTTCTGAACAGTAGATGGATATACGTAATGGAGATACATTAGCTGTTTAAATACTACTTGATGAAATAGATAAATCAATAGAATTGATGAAGGAGATTACATTGCACTGTGGAAAATTCACATTAACACTGCAGGTGCTGAGGCAGCAATTCTTGATTTATACTGGTGAAATATGATTAGAATCTGGTTTTGTCTCCTCAGTGGCTTAATTGCCTTTCAAGAGTGAGAACTTTACAAGTCCCATCTTTTAATACTTTTTGGCTTGTTGCACAATAGGTAAAAAGCTGCTTTAGTTGTATGCAACTGCTTTCTGAAACTTCTTGTTGTAACTTGTTCATCATTATGCATTAGTTATATTTATGAGGACACTCAAACTGAGTCACTCTGTACTTTAAACATTATGTTAAAAAATCCCTTGGCATTTGAATGACAAGGAAATATGTATGAATTCCGAAGCTTATTTTTCTTTATTTGAATTGTAATGCCATCTGCCAAAACTTTCACTATAGTTCTGTGACAGCATCAGAAAGGAGCTTTGCATGAGAAACAGGTGTGTGGTCCTTTGTTAATCTACCAGACACACTTTGCATTCATAAGGGCACTTTGTAAATGTAGTGTCCAATTATTACACGGATTTGTGACAATGACAAAATAATCAGGTTTCTAAGTCACTTTTCCTTCAAGAGTTTTAACTCTGTGGGATAATAAGACAATTAAGATCTACCCATGTTTTCTTCATGTTTTAATGTTCATTAATGTTGACATGTGCTAACATGTTACAAGAAGGAAGAAAAAAAGGAAGGCAAAGTAGTACTTTCATGTTCATAATCACTAGTTTTTATTTTTATGCACTGCCATGTCATGGAAAGTGACAATACACGTATTTTCCAGTCCCCTTTTCCCTCCTCTCTTCCTTCTTAGTGTAAAACCTTCATAAGGGTGAATAGAGTAGCAACTCAAACACTAAAGAGGGGACTAAGAGGGTGCTGTGTTAGAGGAATAGGATGGAGATGGAGATGGGACAGGGAGACGGAAAAAACCAAAGAGCTGGCTGTGGTTCTTTGTGTGTCTTATTATTAAGCATCTCCCAAAGCCCTTCAGGTTCTTTTCCCAAAGAAAAGAGCCCTTTCTTCCAAGAAGACCCAGATATCCTTCAAAGACAAGCTGCAGTCTGTTCCTACTTCCCCTCTAACCTAGTGGGTTTTTATCAAAATAATTTGTTCCTCCCCCTGCCTCCTCCTTGAGATTCCTTCCTTACAGCCCCACTGGTGATGCAGCCCCCTGAATACTGCTGGGCAGGAGCAACTGCTGCTGTACATAAACCCGAATATTTCCATTCCCAGAACTTCTGAGGAGAATAAGTTTATAAGGATAACTAAAAGACTGCTGTGGCTACCTCAGAAAAAGCATACCTACAACAGTTAATAGGAGAAGAGAGTGTCTGCTCACTTTTTTTCATTCATTTTAGCAATAGCCTGTTCGTGTAAGCCAGGGACCTTGCAGGTTACTCAGTCATATGGCAGCCTTTATCATAAGCATCAACCCAGACAAATGAGGAATCTGACTTTCATGATACTGCTAAATATAATTTTGGAACCAGCAACTGATCTGCTTGAATTATTCCAACAGAAAGTAACTTTTTCCTCAGTGTATGCCCTTGCACAGGTATTATATTAATTATTTAAATTAAATTAATTACTTCTCATTGGTTGAAGGTAGGTCTCCAAACTGAAGCTGTACCAATCCAGCGGCATAATACACAAATCTTCCATTTCAACTCCTCTTTTTCTGTTAATTTCTGCTCTTTACTATTCTCCAGTGTCTTCAGCTCCTTAAATATCAATCAAGGTCACTACAAGTTCTTAAAATAAAAGAGACCCTTCAAACTGCTTCCCTACAATGTATCTCAAAAGATGCATAGTCTACCACAAAGTTACTACAGAACAGACCCTACAGGAACACCAAACACAAAGACTGAACAGATCTCTCACTGCAGTAGCTCATTTCAGCCCAGCTTTGCCTGAGTCTATTTTATACCTTTCTAATTCCTCCCTAAACCAGCTTAGAAGTAATCAGATATAGGCATAGAAAGGCATGCCTTTTACAGACTGACCTAGTGATACTTGACAGAAGTTTTTGAGGATTTCTCCCTCTGGCCCAAGAGAACAATTCAGACTGAACGCTTAGGCTGGGTCACCTCAACATCGGCACACCTTATTCAGAAGGTTCAGTAAGAAGAGCAGCAGCACGACTTCACTGACTGGAGCCTCAGTTACTTCAAAAAATACATGTACTCCAGCCTAAAAGAAATTATAAAAACTACTATTCAGACAAAGCTGTCCCTAAATTAGTAGAAAGGAGTCTGAGGATATCAGACAAGTAAACTGCAGAAACTGCAAGCAGAGGAAAGTGAGAAATTAGGCTGAAATGTTTTTTTAAGTCTGGTTTTGTTGTCATTGTCTGTAACTATGCATAGTTGTAATATAAACAGGGAAGAACAAATAAGCACAGTACAGAACAACTTTTTGTGGCTGGTTATATTTCTTTTCATTCATTTGCAGTCTTCATAAAACTTTATAAACTGTAGTGGCCATCTGCAGGCAGAACTCGGAGGATGAGAAATTTATTTGGACTTCTTTACTGGACAGGTGTAGAGACTATATTATCTTAAAGTCAAGCAGAGCTGGAAGGGATGTGATTTTACATCTCTCTTGATAGGCACTCCTGACATTGTAACTGTAATGTTTGGTACATAGTGCTGTAAAATGTGATGTTGGAATTACCATCCATAACTTTCAGATGCAGCCAAATTAAGTTTGTGATTTATGATACATTTGTGGTGTGCAGTAATAGCTAGTTATGTTTTTCCTTGGTGATCTTTAATTATTTTGAGGAAGATGTTATATGCCTACAAAATATGTGTGCTCAATTCCTAAGTTTATCTTTTGTGCTGAGCTACATTCAGGATTTGTAGATTTAAACTACTGCCTATTTTCTTCCTTGATATGTAATTAGGTGCCTGCATTTCACAGGCTTGGTTCACATCTGGTTCACTGGTCTGTTCTCACAGAGAAAGAATATTTCTGTGTCATGGGAAAAAATAAGCCTCCAGTCTTTTATAAAAAGGCTTACAAATGAGAGAACTGAATGTTACATGCATTTTAGGTGCATATTTTTCTCTGCTCCACTGACAAAGTCAGTTGTGCAACTGCCATGTTTGTAAAACAGTTGGGTCTCAGCACTTGCAACACCTGTGGCAGAGGCAGCCTTTGCCAGCCTTTTAGTACAGTGAAATGATAAAAATTTATTAGTTTTCCACTTTGCAGTTGCAGTCCTAATTACACAATGCAGCTGGTGCTGAAGGAAAATCCGTGTTGTTCAGCAGTAAAGGAATTTAAGTGGAAGGAGTGAAGATGGTGTTGCTTTGCAACTGTCTCTTTTCTTTTATCTCTTTTTTTCCTTCTACCATTTAAAAAGGACTAGATGATGAGAAAGGACAAAGGGACAAGGAGAGTACAAGAGACAGGTGGAAACAACTGAGAGAAAGCATGAGCGTTACAGTGAGGGGAGGAAGATACATTGCTACGATTGGCACAATGGCTGGGCAAGTATTGCTTGGACTGGCCCTGAATTGCTCGTTTCCCTCCATATACTAATACCTCCTTTATTTGTCAATCTCGTCTCTTTTGCCAGTTCTATTTCCTACATTTTTCCCTTTTTTTTGAAATTTCATTTTTAGATTCCTTCCCCCCCCCTTTTTTTTAAAAAAAAAAACAACCACAAACAAAAACCCAAACCACCCTGATCAGTAACAAACAGGATAGCTTTTGGTTTCTTAAAAGTAATGGAAGACAATGGTATCTCCTGAAAGTTAAATAGGAACAAATGGACATGCAGTTTGTACCATACAGCCTAAAGAAGGGAGAATATTTGTGTTCACAATTTCAGAGTTTGCAGAAGCAGAATCTGGATATCTGCACTGAGTCTAAAAGAGAATGGGGATTGTATAATATGGTTCAAAGATCATGAGCTGGTTGCTCCTTTAAAACACAAAGAATTCTATGATACGAATACAGAATCATAGAATCACAGGATGGTTTGGGTTGGAAGGGACCTTAAATGCCATTAGTTCCACCCCCCCGCCATGGGCAGGGACACCTTTCAGCAGACCAGGTTGTTCCAAGCCCTGTCCAACCTGCCCTTGAACACTGCCAGGGATGGGGCATTCACAGCTGCTCTGGGCAACCTGTGCCAGTGCCTCACCACCCTCATAGTAAAGAATTTCATCTTTATATCCAGGATGAATCTACCCTCTTTCAGCTTAAAGCCATTCCCTCTTGCTGTATCACTACATGCCCTTGTAAAAAGTCCCTCTCCAGCTCTCCAGTTTTTAACTCACTAGTGAGGGCTTAACACGACAAGGATTTTATAAAATTAAAACTCGTTTCGATGTCAGTCTAAGGTTCTCCTGAGAATATTAGTTTCCTTGTCTTCCTTTAATAAAGGATAATTAATACCACCCAGTTGTTTTAGGACCACAACTGCAAACAGGGTAAGTATGGGCTGTATCACGTCTGTCAATTTTACATTTTTCTAAAGTCTAAAGCTGTTAATCATTATGTGGTGGGTTGGCCCTGGCTGGACACCCAGTGCCCACCAAAGCTGCTGTCCCTGTCCTCCTCAGCCGGGCAGGGGAGCCACCCCCAGCCAGGCCCGCGGGGGTCCGGGCAGGGAGATCGCTCTGGGGGCCGGGGCCGGGGCTGCGGCCGGTCCCTCCCCCGCCGCCTCCGCCGCCCCGGCCCCCTCCGGGGGAGGCTCCTCACACGCCGCCCGGCTCCAGCCCGGGCCCCCCGCCCCGGGGGCACCGGCCCTGCCCGCAGCCCGGCCCCGGCCGGGGCTCCGCTCCCCGCTGCCGGGAGCTGCTCCGGCGCGGCGCGGCGCGGGCTGCCCGCCCCCGGGGGCACGGCCCCCTCCGGGCACCCCCTGCCCCGGCCCGGGGTCTCTCCCAGGCTGCAGGGGTGGGGGAATCTGCTCCCCCGCGCCCCCCCAGGCTGAGGGCACAGCCCGCCCCGCCGGGGCTGCACCGGGGGCTGCCGGGGAGCCTCTGCCCCGGTGCCTGGAGCCCCCCCCCCCCGCCCCCGACCTCCTCCTGCCCAGCCCGGGGGGCTGCAGGGCCGCCGCTACCGCACAGCCGCTCTGCTCTTTTCTCCTGCTGTTGTGCAGCAGGTTTCTTTGCTTTCTTAAACATGTCAGTCCTGAGGCACTACTGCCATCACTGATGGTCTCGGCCTTGCCCAGTGGCGGGACCACCTTGGAGCCGGCTGGCATGGGCTCTGTTGGACATGGGGAGCTTCTAGAACCTTCTCACAGAAGCTGCCTCTTCAGCCCTCTGCTACCAAAACCTTGCAATGCAAACCTAATACACATGATTTGCTCAGATTTCCAATACCCTGCATTATGACAGTCTCTGCGTGCCTCAAAAAAAACAGGGACCTCCTGAGCATCGGGCGATCTACAAACATCAAGGCCCTTCTCATGGTCCTTCAGAACAGGCCTGTTAAAAGCAATTTGTGTCAGATGGTATCTCGGAGCTAAACTCTGCCCAGTGTTCGATTTGCAGGTCAAACATCTGCTGTTCAGGTGTTACCAAAGTCCAGAAATAATTTAGTAAAGTGAACCGAGACACTGTCTATTCATAACAATCTATCACCAGCATCCTTGTCCATACTCCGTTACAACAGTGAGCAGAAAAACAATGAAACAGCCAAGGAAATAATGAAGAATCCTGTATTAGTATTAAAGTCCCAGTAATCCTTGATCCTCAATCCTGTCTGTTCACACAACAAAAATCTGGAGTTTGGGGGCTGTTTTGACCTAAAAATGACAGGCAACAGCACCCTTTGGTGTAGCAAAAGTAATTCACTGCAACCAGACAACAATTAACACCGTTTCACAGCTCCAACTATCCTTGAAGGATGGGAGCTTGTATTCAGGCCTGCTTATGTTTCTGCTCTATTCTCTTGTATTATTCTTACAAAAGTTTTGCCATCTCCTTTCAGGATCTTCCTTTCAGGATCTTCCTTTCAATGTTTACAGAGGTTTATTTATTTTATTCCAACAGGAAAAAAAAATCTTTAGAAGACTGGAAATTTGCTCTATCCATGACTGTGCTATTCTGTGTAATCACACTTGTCCCTCAGGAGGAGAAGCTCTCAATAAAGGGCTCAAACTGTGATGCAGAGTGTTCGACTTCAGTACGGACGCTTAGGTTTCCTGCGTCAAGGTTACAGCACTAAGCCAAAGCCTTTCATGACACTATGCAAACCTGAGGTGATCTGGGTAATTCTGCAGGAATGAAAGAGAAGGGCTATTCAGCAGGGCAGAAGGACTGAGGAAATACAGACGCACATCATGTCGAAGTCACCACAGTAGAATGACTTTCGCTCCCGGACACAGGCATTTGCATCTCCCGCTTGCAATAGCTTTCTGGCCCTAGGGGTCTTTGTGCCCGTGGGCTGCCCAGCCCTGGTGGGATTCAGCTCCGCAGCGGCAGCAGGGCAGCCTCTGCCATGCAGCACAGTTTGCTTCTCTCTCAAAGAACCTGGCCAGTTTTGCTACTTCAGGGGAAGCAGCACAGTTTAACCCATGGTGATTGACCATTATCTTCTCATATGACATGATCATATGTCTTAGAAAACAAGAACCCTTTTGACAGAAGGATTTTCCTGTCTTATTTTAGCTAACCTAACGGTCAGAAGGAGATGAATCCTTAAGAGAAAATATTGCTATTACCTCAGAGGTAGGCTTACCCACTTGTATTTTTAACTTTTGATAAATTGATAAGCATTTCTGTTATTAAGGACAATTAAACACTGTGACAATAAAAGGAAAAAATATAATAAAACCCAAAACCAAGGACATCAGCACTCGATCTTGTGAGAATAAAATACTGGATTAAAGAAAGGGAAATTCATTCAATTACTGCAATATGAATGGTCTTGAGATGCCAAATATGAATACAAAATTCAATTTTTCATCTATCTAATAGTGTATGTCTGCAGTCTTTGATTTAGACTTGTGTCTAATGCAAATTTATCAAGTAGAAGAAAATGTTTGGAAGAAAAGAGAACACAATAACATGTATAACCTCCTCTCTTCTTCCCCAGAATAAATCCTTGATCTATTATGAACAGCACACAGAGGCCCTTAATATTTTCCCTAGATCAAATTTTGCCTTGGTATCACTTTTTTTTTTTTTTTAATATCTTAATGGATATTTATGACAACCTTTGAGTTTTCTAGAGGCCAGAAAATAGGAATCTCTGCTGAAGGTTCTACTTCCAGCATTTCAAGTTCCCTTTCAAAGAGATAGAAGCTAATAAAATGAACAATAGAAATGAATCAAATGTGCATAAGCAGACTTTGAAAACAACAGTGTCATTTTCAGTTAGGACAGTCTCTTTTCTGTTGTCCATTCCAAACCATACAGTAGAGTGACAACATCAACAGATTATTTTTCACGTTTGCCAAAGAAAATACCTTGTAACTCCATTTTTATGCAGTTGATGCAAGATGAAAATGATCAAAATAACAAAACCAGACAGTGTTGCCATATGTTCCAGTACAGAAGCGAATTATAGTGCATTAACACCCCATCACTATCATATAAAAAGGCTGCAAAGATAAATGTTTCCTGAAAATATATCTCCTAAAGAATTAAAAGATGGGTGAGGTAATACAAAAAAATACAAAATAAAAAATAAAAAAATACAAAATATTATTTTTTCCCCTTTTTCATTCAATTTTTCTCTTTTTTTTCACTCTTCCTATTATTACAGATTAAGTCATCAGTTCCTTTTACTGTTAGAGATCTCGATGTTATCTTTGACTAGTAGCTCTGAATTTATTTTTCTTACAATTAAGTCTTCCAGAAGCTATAGTTTGAATAGCTCAAGAATATGCAAGCTTTATATATCTGATATATCAAAAAATCCTAGCCCACACATTAGTGGTCCTCAGAGACTCATACTGTAGTGTTATATACGCTGGTCTGTCAAAATGTCTTTTTTTTTTTTTTTATGTCAATAGGAAACATGGAATTTGTCTAATTTAGTGTTTTACTAGAAGTCTAGATTTTCTCATTTCTGCCCCATTTCTTTTTACCATCAGATTTCTTCTTGAAAGAAATCTGAGACTAAGGTACGCTGTACTTTGCTTTTCTATAGTTCTTTCTATGCATGGCTACTATTCTGGAATAATAGTATCTTTTACTAGGTGAATCTTAGCTGAATACTGAACACTTCACAGAAGGATGGAATGTTAAAAATCAGCTAGAAATACAAAAAGGCTTAAAAGTCCCTGCATTCAAGGTTCTGCTTCCAAGGTATATAGATCCACTGGATCCTTCAGTTTCCCTTTTATCTTCAGAAGAAGGAAGATTAATTACCTATATACTAATAATTACATTACAAACTCCAATGGAATTGGAGGAAGGAGGGCTTTGAGCAACGTGGTCTGGTGAAAGATGTCCGTGCCCACGGCAGGAGGGTTGGACTAGATGATCTTTAAAGGTCCCTTCCAAACCAAAATGTTCTATGATCCTATGATTCTAAGAGTAACTGGTAACGTGAATGGTTATAGAATGTAGGTATGTGGACAACTTGTCTCCAGGAATTCCAGTTTTTCTACAGGTGGGATACTTTCCTTCTTTTATTGATCCCCAACCCCCCTCATTTCTCTCTGCAGTTTCCAACCAGTCGCTGTTAAGAGATACTTTTTCCAGATTCCCAGTTCCATTCTCATACATCTTCCCACAAATGTGCTCCCTCTTTCTTTATAAAAATTATTTATATGCTATAATTTGGATCGATTCACCCAAATTAGTGTGTGAATTGGCATGGGAAATTATCAGAAACCTTAAGAGGTGCTGTGATTTCCACAAAATTTGTCAAAAGGAGGTTTTTCTCAGGACCACTGGTTCTTGATGATGGTGTAGGTGGGCTTTTCAGAGATGCAATTGAGATGCAATTGTCAATACTTTTTTGAAGCAGACATAAGACAAATAATATATTAGTTAGTTGTATAGCATTCCAATTTCCATCAAAGTAATGATGTTAGAGCACCCTGAAGGTCTGTGAACTGATCTAGTGTACAGTATGCAAAACCTGATTGGCCTGACAACAACCGGTTTTCTAGTCAGGAAAGGAGGGCTATTTACAGGCTCCTTAGGAAGGACGGGCTGGGAATACAAGGAGGTAGAGTTGCCCTTTATGTGAGAGCATAGCTTGGATGCACAGACCTCTACCTGGGAATGGATGCGGAGCCAACTGAAAGCTTATGGGTGAGGATTAAAGAGAAAACAGGTAAGGGTGACATTGTAGTCAGTGTCTGCTATAGGCTGCCTGAACAGGAAAAACAAGTAGATGAGATTCTCTACAGAAAGATAAGAGCAGCCTCACATTTGCAGGGTCTGCTCCTCATAGGGGGCAATCCAACCACTCCGATGTCTGCTGGAGGGACAATACAGCAGAGGTTCCTGGAGTGCATCAGCAACTTTCTCACCCAAGTGATAGTGGAGCCAAAGAGGAGAGGTGGTCTGCTGGATGTCATACCAACAAGGAAGGACATGTTGAGATGTGAAGGTCAAAGGCAGCCTTGGCTGCGGTGACCATGAAATGGTGGAGTTCAGAGGTCCCTTCAACATCAACCGTTCTGTGATTCTGTTAGGGCAGAAGGTACTGGCAGTATCCTTAAGCAGTCTAGATACTTGGATTATGATTCATCAAAAGTATGAAAATAATATGCTTAACGAATTTTACAGAAACAGACACAAGAAAGACAATGGAAGTGTACAAAAAAAGTAAAATACATACACATACAAAAAGTTGAAATAAATTTAGCCTCCTTTTGTCCATTTCAGCTTCAGCCTTTGATCCTGGTTCCAAGATGTGTTTCAAACACACAGCCTCCTCAGGAGGCCCATACCTCCTGAAAACACTTATGCGTTGTTGACTACCTGCTTTTACTGTCTAGATCTTTTTAATCTACTTACTTCTTACTGAAATTTGTTGCATATTAAAAAGAAATTTTCTTTCCTGTTTCACAAAAATATTTCCTTAATCCTTAATTGTACATGCTATCTCATTCAAATCTAAACTATAGGATTCTTAATGACACTCAAATACTGTTAGGTTCTCTCTAATCATGCAGGTAACATTTTATTGACCTGTTTCAGTTCCAGCTCATTAAACACAGCTGTTTAGATGTTTAAGAGAAGAGCAGAATGTAAAAAACAAATTAAGTTTAAAAGTGTAAAATTAAGACAAGCAAAATGGCCAATTTAAATCCTCTCATCTAACTTCTCTTCTCAGGTCCACCCAAGCCCTCTGTTTTTTCTCATATGAACTGAGGTGCATTTGCAGAATTTCCATTGAACAAATAGGACTAAATATTGCCCGCAGTCTGTAGCGTGTAAGCCCTAAGATTTGCAGACACATTTACACTACTGGTGTGAATGAGAGAACTTAGGTCCCAGAAACAGTCTGGCCATAGACTTGGCAGCACAAAGCTGCACATGCAAACTAAAATTTATCCTGCTACTTCTGATGCAGAGTAAGACCTTTAAGAGCTATCCAGGCATCCCCTAAACATGTTTTGAAAACCGATTTTATGCTGTTGACTGCATTGGAGTTGTCAAGACATGTCTTAGATGGCAAGTTCTTCTGGGAAGAGATCAGCTAACACTTGTTAGTTTGGTAACTACAAAAAAAGGCTTTCTTTTATTCTCTGTGACAGTAAAAATTGATAATCATACAGCTATAGTAAAAATGGGCAATAGTAACAAAATATTCTGATTGCTAAAAACCCAGAGTAATTGAAAATTATTTATTCTGGAAAACTTGTAAGCAAACACAATAAAGAAACACAGGAAGGATGTTGTAGAAGTTTTTACCTGAGAAATATAATTAAAAGAGTTTCAGCTATGACAAACAGCAAACCAGAAAACAATTCTATATTCTTATCAGCAGGTTGGGATGGAAGCAGATGGAAAAAATGATAAAAAATGGGATGGGTGGCATTTTAGCTTCTGAGCCATACTGCTGAACATTTTTGCTTTTCTGAGATTTCTAGGACATGCAGATTTGTTTCTATTCAATTAAGGCCGAATTTGCCTCTAGTTACAACTCAGCTTTTATTGAATTGCAAGGATCCTTATATTCAAGGTATTATGTGCTGACTTCAGGTAAATCGTACTTTTCTACAGCGCCATCCTCACTACTGAGGTATTTTATGTTTGTTCTTTAAATTACTTGCTCAAAGCAATACTTGTTTTTCAAATGTGTAGTTGAATAACTAATTTCTCCAACAGGTTTGCAGAATATTTTCCATATGAAGTGCCAAAACTGGTTACTGTGCTCAGCTCTCCTCTTCCACATTGTTACTGAGATGTGTTTATAGATTACTCCAAAACATCTACAAAACACAGTAACATTATGTTAAGGAGTATTTAGATATGGTAGCCTAAACTGTGCTTTTGATTCATGATGTTAAAACCAACAGATTAACTGATTAAATCTGAAAGAATAACTGCACCTGCTTTTGAATGTGGAGATGTTATTACTGGTGGCATCATTAAAGTTGCTTTGAGATTGGTAGCTACAGCTTGTACTGAATCCCTTGGATCTTGGCCAACTCACAGTAAAGTCAATGGAAAGGAGATTTGCTTGCACTGAAATTCATCAGAGATGAGCACATGACATTCAGAGCTGGCAAAATTGTATGTATTGGCTACTTAGTTTTCTAAAAGCATAGATGCTTTACCTACAGAAGCAATGATTATCTGACCAACTCTTGGAATGCAAAAATAGGAATACTTTCAAAGGCACAAATGGCATTCATATCCCTTGCTCCTATTAAAATTCTCTTTAAATATTCCTTTTAATAACATGTTTTGCTCATATAGGGGGGCAGCCATGCTCAACCAAAAAAATGGAAATTTTCCCCATTTTATTTAATGGGAAAAGCAGGAGCTTTATAATGCCTTTTCTTCAGAACCCATCAATGTTTTAAAATCTCAAATAAAGTAATAAAATATTATTATGCTTATTTTTGCAGATTGGGATCCTGAAGTGCAAAAAGATGCAATTTCTCATAGTCACATACTAAATCACTCACACACTAAATCACTGGTAATGCATGGGATGGAGTCCAGGACTCCTGACTCTGTGAACCACAAGACTACACTGTGTCTCAGCATGATTTACAGAGCCACCCTCAGCCTCAGAAGACAGCTTTGTAAAATATAATTTTGCAAAAGATTCTCGGCAGGGTTTCAGATGCAGTAGTTGTGACTTCTGTTTTTTCCATTCATCCCATTTCCCAGGTTTTTGACTTAGCATTATGCTCTGGGATTAGCTCTTGAGAACCTTGAGTTTCAGCCAAACATGGATTATGGATCAGATAACGCTAATTACAATTAATAATGTGGACAACAGTATTGTAAATTGAGAACTTACCAGGGAATTTATTTTGTCACTGAAAGTTGGAATGATATAAAAACACAAAATCCATAACCAGGGACCAAAACATGAAAAAGATAGGATTTAAGCTTAACAATATTTGTTCTGAATGAAGTTGGATGAAAAGTAAATTTGCTTAAAGATCATAAATTGGTCACTTGATAACTATTCAGAAATAGAGAATAAGATTCAGGATAGATTTGGCTGCTCACATTTTTTCTTGATGAGATTTACAATGGATAATATTTGTTTGATTTAAATGCAGAGTGCAAGTACTCCCCATCAATATATGGCTTTTATGTTCAGAGAAGATTTGAAGCAAATTTCCCACCTTCCAGACGTATAGCCTTACCAGTGTGCGCAATCAAAACCCATAGATTTTCATTTGGTTTTGCTCTTCCATTTCGTATTAGTATTTCTTTAACAGAGTAGAACCTGGAGTTTAGTATTTTTCTATAAGGGCAACATTCTCCGTACTAGGCTAAAAAATTACACTTACTGTATATTTCTACATATATATGGTTGACTGTGTACAAAATGGCAGAGATTAAGCACAGGAGAGATTTAGAAATCAACTATGTACAAGGGCCTGGCGTTTAAACCTGCAACTGAGTAAACCTCTGCTCACACAAAGACTCTGATGATTGTGACGGACACGATATGACATGATGGACTAAACATAAACCATATTTGGTTTATATTTAGTATCTTACAATACAACATTCAGGCTACATAACAGGTGGATATGTAAATATGTGCCATTTCTATGTTCACATCAGCTTTTTCTTTGCTTTTCCCAGTGTAGGATTTAGCAGTCAGGAACTTCTATGTGAATGATAAGGTTGAATTCGACTGTATAGTGAAAGGTAATTATGACAATTTAGCAATTTGCTGCACTGTTCCTGAAAGTTATTCTTTCCAATCAGAGAGTAGAAAATTTATGTGTAAAATTCTGGAAGATGGGTAAATATTTATTTGATGTCAAAATTTCAAAATTGACCTCTGAAACAGAATGTCAAAACAAACATTCTCGCAGAAAGAATGAGTTTCTAAGTGCTTAACCACAATATTTTAAAAAGTTTTTTTTGGCATATTTAATTTCATGAAAAATTATAAACTGCTTATAGCCATTGTACAAGCAGAAAAGTGTAACTTCTAAATAAGGTGTTCAATTATTTTCTCCAGTATCATTAGATATCCAATGATGATACACTAATATTTTCTCAGCCCTGATTACTGCTGTTTGAAATCATTACTCTTTTGTCCGTATGAAAATTAAAAGCATATGATGAAACCAGAAGTGACCACAATGATACTATTTATAACAGACCTTTCAAACAGTAAGACATATATTGTGCTGATTCTGTCATTAAAAAAGGTGAAAACTTTCAATGTTTATAGACAGACACTTCAGAAAGACAAATTCTGATCTGTATTTTTGAAACAGAAAATGGCAGATAAAATGATTACTGTAGAAATGTTTCAACCAAGCTTTACACTTGGTCACATTTCTTTGACTTTCTTTCTTCATCCTTTCCCCAGCCCATTATGGCAATTATGTTACATTATAAAAATCCCTGTAAAACATAATATGATTCACTTTTTATCATTTACTGTGAAATACTGACTTGCTTATAAATCTTTTATTGATACTATTACATATTTACTGCAGCTGTACTAGAGTGCTTGGTGGAAATAAAACCATTGCATGTGTGCTAGCTATAAAGATTGTAAATTTGAACAAGGGTATCCAGCGTGTTTAATAAAATCTTGCACATCAATATCTGAAAACACTGAATGAGGCAAGAGACTGCAATGCCTTTGTGGCAAAATTTTTAGTTAATCTGGAATCCTTAACTATCAAAATGTTTTATTCCTGGTGCACAGGCATTGTCTGCCAATAGTATCACAGAATACTTAAAATTAGCAGTCCCTGGTGGATGCTTTGAAAGTATAGTATAAATACAGTATTTCACTTCTTTTCGGTATCAGACATAATGAAGCCCTAGTCAAAAAACAGTGGAGAGTTTGGAGAATGGCAGGTGAAATGAAAACTATGAAAACAGTATTACAATAAATTCACCTCTTCAAGGGCTTCTGAAACTGTACTGGCACTTGAATTGTTAGTGTAGCATGCAAAATATGGAAAAAACCTATAACTATTTTCAAACCAAAGTTATGGGGTGTTACGCTGTGCTTACTGCCCCTGTTAATGCAGTTACACACCTCCAGGAGCACAGCTGACTGAAGAGCAGCCAGACAAGTCTGAGCAGAGAAGGCATCCAAATATATATGCATCCGATTTTGTGGATCTAAAGGCACGCATTGCTTTGCAGGTCTCAGTCTTGAACCTTTAGACATATGAGGCCTGATTTCATAATGCAATGGGTCTTTTCACAGTATTACCTCTTATACACTTACATAATTTTCTCCTGTTACTTGCAGAAATACCAAGCTAGCAGCGAACTGCTCTAAAACAAATGGAAAACCAAACTAAAATTAAAAAAAAGAAATCTCAGTAAGGCTGTGACTGAGTGTACTATCTTACTGTAGAATATATTACATTTAAAGTTACAACGCAGCACTACCATCTTTAAAATCTTAAATAACCTCAGCTAGGCACTTTGGTTTTTTGCAGTCAGCTTTTTATGCAAAGCTATGCTGGAAAACAACCTTATTTAAAGAGTTTTAACTCAGTAGCTTTAAACTTCTTTGATACAAGAACACAGCATAAGTCAACAAAAGAAATAAAATCCTGTCATGGTATCTGATGCTAACATCTCCATAATAACATTTCTTAGAAGACAGAAATCTACCTGGTTTGTCTCTTTAAACTAAAGTCAAAAGGATTTCCTCAAGTATATCTAAGGCTTGAAGCGTGACTTGCTTCAGTTTAGGATCTAGAGGGAAAGGAGAAATAATTGGTCTTGATAACAAAAAAAAAAAGAAAAAAAAGATCAGCATAGGAAAAAGAAACTGCAATGCAGAAAATTATCAGTAATAAAATAGGAGTTTCAACCACTGATACTCTGGAGCGGAGGCAGAGTAAGCATAACATGAATGAAAGCAGGGATGGTTCCTTCTGCTTGCAGCTGGGTCAGGCAGATCTCTCCAGCTCTAACCAACTCCTATGGCATCACTCTCTGATCAAGCAACGGAAAAGAGAAACTTTTCAGGAAACCTGTTGCACAAAGAGATATGTCCATCCTGTCAGGGCCATATTCACCCTCAAACAGATCACAACTGTACTTTAAAGCAACTAGCCCATGATGCTGTGTCAATTGTGATGATTAAAATGTCGGTCATGACCTGGGTGGTTCTCCTGGCAGTGCTGCAGGCAAACGAGAATATTCCTGGGTAGGACATCAGCCTGGAAGACAGGTTGCCCATGGAGCTGCTTTGTAGTGGTTTGGGGGCAGTACCCTTATATTATAGGCAGCACTGGTCACACTTACTGCCTGTCACCAGGCTACCAGAAAACTCCCATAATAACCTTCCTTCTACTTGCTTGGAACTTCTGATAGAAAACTGAAATCAAAACCGTCCAGCCATTTCCTAGAATGAGGTCAGAGAAAAATACTTGGGACAATGATAGAAAAATCAATATATCTTGACTTTGAAATGCTGTAAGAAAGTATCTGTTTAGGACAGAACTTAAACCTATGAAGAGAATGTCTTTGTGTCAAGTAGGGTCTTTTGTAGCCTCAAAAAAAAAAAAATCACTAAACTTTTCAAAACCTGCACTTTGCACACGGCCATTGTCCTGGCCAGGTAAAATTCCTGCAGATTCTGTCCTTGCTGAGCGCATATATATCTGGCATCTGATGAGGTAGCAACGTGAGTCTTATTACCACAGCACAGCCTAACTGTGATACATGTGCACTGTCCCTCAGGCGCGGGGTAACAGAGGGACAAGTGACAAAATCAGACTCTGTAAGTACTTGTTCCTTCCAAGATAACAGAATCCAAGATACTAGAATTTTACCATTCCTTGACTGCTGGGAGCATATGTGTACTGTAGCTATCCTGCCCCCTGCTAACAGAAGCCCCTATAAAGTAGCCTACAATTTACAGCCACAAGCGTTCCATTGTGCTATCTGCTCACTTGAAAAAATCTGTTATTGAAGCCACTCCTTGCAAATCTGCAGATGAACCTTGTGGATAGAAATATTTCTATTTTTTTTCCTTTCTTAGCTTTCAATAAAACATACAGAAAGTTATATTAAAATCTTACTATAAAACCTGAAAATTTAAGATGGGTTCCAGAGCCTTGACCTCACCACCCAAACAATGAACGCCAACAAATTGCAGTGTTGGAATGTGGGTCTTCAGAGCTTAACTAGAGCAAGATAAATCAAGGATTAAACTGCCCCGCTTTGCTTTTCTTCCTGCAATTCCTTGCATTAAGCACTTCGCAAAAGAACCAAAAGCGTCCCACAGCCACAAGTCTGATCTTCTACAGAGATGTGACTCACACCAGAGTACACCAAGGCTTGTCCTTTGTACTCAGTGAAATTAAAGTCTAAATGAAAAATACTTACACCCATGTAACAAAGATAGTATCACATCTATATAAATAAAAGACCTAAACTGAAATTGCACAAGGAACCCAAATTTTAACGTGTTCAGATTTTCAGGAGTATGTTTATTCCATCTTAATGGCATTATTTTGACAGTATAGTTTTTTGGTGTGCGTGCGCTGATGTGTTTAATTATATTATCTAGGCCAAAGTTGTGTCCTGTCTCCATGTGTACAATAAGTTTCAGGAAGATAATTATCACATGGCAATTTCTTCATACCTGAAATTTCTCTCAATATACATTTCACATGGATATGCTCACAGAAAAGTCAACCTACTTCTAGAAATCCTGTTTTTCCTAAAAGCTCAAATGGGAGTGAGGTTAACATTGTGGTTTCAATTTTTGATTATTTGGTGGCATAACATTACTAAAATAAATTAATTAATATATACAGCGACATGGAAATAATGTTACCCTGAGGAAGGACACAAATCTTTAAGGTGCTTAGAAGACAGAGCACACACCTCTGAAGGCACCAGAATACAGCTGTGAAAGCTGGAAGAGGCAAGAAATAGCTGTATATTTATGTGCACAGCGACAGAAAAGGGAACTGGACAACCAGACCTCTTGGATATGTAGATTAAAATCAGCAACTGAGTTTTAAACAGGTTTTAACCCATTTAAAACTCCACACCACTACAGAGTAGTTGAAGCAGGTAAATAAAAGTAAAAAGCAGGTAGTGGATTACAACTCTTTAGAGATTCCATATAAAGTTCTACTGATTCTATTACTGGAGTTCCACATAATGTGATCTGACCTCTGAATAGAAATACTGTTAATGAATCTCATTCTGCAACATGCTTAGCAAGTAAGTAGTATCAAGCAACCAACAATATCACATTACAATATAAGTATCCCCAGTCATTAATTATTTTAATGCTTTGTACCATCCCAGCTTCTTTTTTGATAGTGAAGAAATATGTATAGGCTGAAATAGTGATTTCACAGTACAGTTAAGTAATAAAATCGTCTTCTTGATATTGGACATTTACTTCTCAGCTGAACAGGTGTAAAGGTACACAGCTGCTACAGCAATTTCACTAGCACTAATGAGACAGTTTCCCTTGAGCAGCTGCAATAATATGAGTGGTTAATTTGGGTTTAGAACTTTATAGCAATAGTTTTAGCTTATGTCTTTGCAAAGTTTAGGAAAAATCTCTAGAAATAAAATCCTACACCAAATGCTTTGGACAATGAAAAGCTTTTTCCTGCCATCTTATCTAGGCACATGGAAATAAGCTACCCCCCCCTAGTGCAACAGAACTTGTAGTCATTGGCATATTTACTTGCTTTGGAAGTTGGTCAGAATTTCAGTGAAAGCCTCATAGGATTTTTCTGTAACAAAAACTACTAGGATTATGCAAGATAAAATATTCTGAAACCACACCAGTTGTACTGACAATGTAGTGTAAGAGCATGCTTAAGGCAAGGTTTAAGATTGAATTCACCAGCTACCCATCATTTTGCCTTCAGGAATGTTCTAGATGACTGCTCTGATGCAGCTCAGGTGTTACTGTTCTAAGTAGGAGCTTAAGATGCGTCTTGTGGTTTTGAGTATTGCTGATGTTATAATGCTTATGAACAAGACTTAAGGACAGTCCAGAAGGTTTGTGACTGCTCAGCAGCCTCCAGTCATGCCATTGGCCTGTGAAGTAAAACTAGCTAATTTGAGTAGGCTAGACTGCATATTATCTATCCTAGGAAGACGCTGGCATCACCTGTCACCGGGATGCATACAGCAAAGTCTTCCTCCTTTCATTCCATTACTCCTGCCCTTCTTCTGCACATACGTGAGGGGAGCCCAGCACCATGTCATCCGCTACTGAATTTCATCTGGGAATAAGCTCTCCTGGGAACCACTCACTGCCAGTCGGCTGCTATGTGGCACATTAAGCTACTGCTCATCAGCTATCACAAGTGCAGTTACGCTGGAGGAAGCATCACTGCTGCAGATGCCCGCTTCCAACATTTCTCCCATCAGCACCATTTCCTCCTATCTCCTCCTGTGAGCTTTGGAAATATTTCTAGGAATATCCTGAGAAGCTGGACTAGGATCCACTCTTGGAGTCCTGCCTCTGAAAAACCCAAGCCCGTCAGCAAGGGCTAGATCTGCTGCAAAACCAGCTGGCAGGTAAAGGAGAGAAAAAGCTTTCATAGCTGTCTCTTCCAACTTCTGTGTGCTGAAGGAGATTACACAGGCAAACACTTCTGCCTGCACAATGCAATGGGTGTAGAGATAGCTTGGGGGACTGCTTGTGGTCCAGAGCTACCTGTGATGCAGGCCACATGTAGACAGGGTCACTGATCCTCAGCATCACACTGGGGAATGTGATTAGTATTACATAAAAAGGTAGAGGCAAATTCATTCTATACAAAGGAAGGTTGAAAAGATTGGAACTGTTTTAAATAGGGGCTGTTTTACAAATGGAAATACAGAAAATTAATTTAATGCGGTTCTGCCCATTTAAATAGGAAATTTAAAGGCAGTACATTTAAAAGTGACAGAAATAAATTCTTTTTATAAGACCTGGGGAACTCCCCACCACAGAGTGTCACTGAGACTTAACAGGACTGAAAACAGATTTAGCAATTTATAAGTATAATGAATATTTGTGAAAATAACTGAAGGAAAAACGTCCTTCAGATTGAGGTTGTATCACAAGCTAATGAAGGTTAAGAGGAAGCTTCCTTTAATTCAAATTAATCTTTAATTGCCACTCCTGGGTTTCCTGTGCTTTTCTCTGAAGCATCTGACATTGCTAGTGTTGATCAGCAAGAAGAGTGCCTACGCTCACAGCATAACATTCGGTAAAGCAAGACCACTAACGTAACACCCCCCACCCCCTAAAATTTCTATAAAAATGCCCTAGTTTCTGTTGTAAGAAATCACCAGTAAGAAAACTGCATATGTGTGTGTGTTTTAACTCTGATTTGGCAGCACGTTGTGGATTGTCTATGTCAGTCTTTCACTGATGGACTCTCCCTTCTCCAGGCTGCAAAAAGAATATTCACTAGTAACACTCTACCAGTCACAGCAAAATGTGAAACACAGGAAAGGCAGCATGCAGGGATGCAAGATGCAGAGCAAAAAAAAAAGACCGTATTGTGGGCGTGAGTTTTCTTTGATATGCTTTTGTCAGGCTGTCCCAAATGATTGTTTTTAACAGCAACAGGGCAATGGAAAACATCTCTTCATTTTTAGAATAAATTACATACAAACCAGGACATGCAGTTTGAAGTGTTCTGAGTATTTGTTGCATATTCAGTTTTTAAATAATCATGTTGAAGTTGCTCTGTGATGACTGTCCTTCGTGAGTTACAGAAATTATATTCCAGAATCTTTTTCTTCAAACAAAATTTATATATTGTATTTCAACCAGTGTAGCTTGGCTACTTGTATTCTTATGACAATGTGGATTGTGGATGTTATGACAATTGGATGTGGGTTATTCAGTGAAATTCCTATCTTGGTAAAGGGAAAACAAACCGTCACCCCAAGTTTCTCCTGATTAGCAATATTCTTTTCACTTCCTGTTCTAAAATCTTTCTTTATTAACATTATTTTTCACTAAAATGTTCTAATGTACCTCTAGGGGAACTTTCCCTTACAATATTATCCCAGACTGAAAATCTATTCTACTTTGTTAATCACTAAGAGAATATATAAACCACTCAGATTCCTGGACAAATGGTAGAACAAACCTACAAAAATAATATTATTAGTACCAGTCAAATGCTTCCAAAGCTACTTTACAGTTATGACAACTAACAAATTCACAGACCATTTACATCAAGAAAACAAATTTGTGTGTGTCCATTTATTTTCTCCTTTACAACGCTTTTCCAAACCCACATTTTTAAAGATTAAAACCACTTCTCCTAAGGACAACTGAAAATTTAAGAAACCCCACTGTAAGTGGGTGTTCATGATTTTTGAAACAGCTCACCAGAAGCTTACATTAGTGGTTCCAGGATGTCATAGTCGGGGTTTTTTTGTTTGGTTGGGGTTTTTTTTTTTTTGGTTTGGTGTTGGTTTTTTTTTCCTTACTGACAATTTTGCTTCCTAAGAACTAAATAAATTTTATTACTTAAATAAGCGTATTTTGGTTTACTGCAAAACATATATCACATATTGACTTTCACCTAAAAGTTCAAAAAGAACATCACATTGTTGGGAAAGCAGGTCTCATGCGTCTTAGGATACTTTTAGCCAAACATTTTACAAGCAAGCCCCCTGAGTTTGATGTATTACATACTGAACTGCTTTATAGGATTTGACTGGAAACTACAGAGACAGCCACGAATCTATTAGTGTACACACACACACACACCTTCTCCCACAAACTTTTACACAATCAGGCCAGGCTATAAATTTAAATGTAAGTGCTCATTATCTTAGCTACACAAATCTTTAGTTAATTTTCATATACTATTATGGAATATGGGTCAACCTCATTATTTCCTGTCTAGCGAGGATAATTCCTCCTTCCTGTTCATAAAAGCTGAATGTCATAACCTATGAATTAAAATACTTGCCTTGTATTCTAGCTATTATTATTATTATTACTATGCAGGTTCCTCTAGAAACAGGACTTTTTGTTCTGTGCCTACAAGTTCAAAGCCCAAGGTGAAACTTCACACTAAAAATTATATGTGATTAAACTGGAACCTGGCAGAGACACTAACCCAACACGAAGAGTTCATCTCATTAAAAAAACATCAGGCAGGCAGGTGCTCGGCAGTTTTGGTGTGACCGAGTCACGCAGCAGATGGGGGTGAATACTAAGGGGCAGATCTTAGCTGGTGCATATTGTCCAAGCTCCACTGGCTTCAGCAGAGCTGTCACAGTATACATCAGCAGAGATATGCCCTTGAATACTGAACAGAAAAAAGCAGCTACCCATGTATGTGACTTAGAAGCCATGGTAAGAGGTATAATACTGTAACATGAGTCACAAAACTCCACCTTAAAATCTGAATATGTCACGAGGAAAAGTGTGAACTCAAATTCCAGATTTCTTTTTAATTTCTGCATTTTTCTCTTTTTATGTGTAGATTTTAAATAGTAACCGTCTCTTCTTATTTGAATGTTAAAAGTAAAGACTTTAGCATACAAACTGATTAAAACCATTATAAATCCTCCACTATTAACAAAGTTGTTGTTTTTTATTATTATTATTAATATTAATAATAATAACTGGTGTTTTCTAAACAAAGATGAGCAAGACTGCTTCAAGCTCTGGTATTTTTTAATGAGGTGTACAGTTGTCTACAGACATTTACAAAATGACCCTCTGAACCCTTTTAAAAAGTAAGACCTAAATTTAAAAGCTTATTTTCTGCAGTTTTAGGTCCAAATTCTTATTTCAAAGAATTTTCCTCCATTTTCATAGAGGTCTGTCAGCTATAATGATCCTATATACCCTCTGAGAGGGCTATTAATTTAAAGCTTTTGCCATCCTGGTAAGAGCATGTATGCTTCATCTTCCCAAAGTCCAAAGTGTCAAATCCTGTGAATTGCCTAGGCTCCTGACATGAGGAACAGCTGAGGGACCTGGGGCTGTTCAGCCTGGAGAGGAGGGGGCTCAGGGGGGACCTTACTGCTCTCTGCAGCTCCCTGACAGGAGGCTGTAGGCAGCTGGGGGTCGGTCTCTTCTCCCAGGTGACAAGAGACAGGACAAGAGGAAACGGCCTCAGGCTGTGCCAGGGGAGGTTTAGATCGGATATTAGGAAACGTTTCTTCATGGAAAGGGTGGCCAAGCCCTGGAACAGGCTGCCCAGGGAAGCAGTTGTGTCACCATCCCTGGAGGTGTTTAAAAGACGTGTAGATGTAGCACTTAAGGACATGGTTTAGTGGTAGGCTTGGCAGTCCTGGGTTGACGGTTGGACTTGATGATCTTAAAGGTCTGTTCCAACCTAAATGATTCTATGATTCTACAGCAGGGCATGTGGGTACACAAATACTGTGCATATGAGAGGCATGTCATGTAAAGGGAATGGGATGCAGTTGTAGCTGGTCATCAAGATGTTGCCAAGGAGGATTCATTGCAGCACTGGACTGTGTATGACTGTGAACCCCTGGCTGCAGTGTATCTCCACAGTCTTTCCCTGTGCTGGGATCTTGTCTATCCCAGATCCAGCAGCCAGATCCTACATGGACATCATGAGGCTGTGCTGAGAAAGAAGCTGTGGGGCAATGGGAGGTGAGAGCTAGTAAACATATTGCAAGAACATGTGAGACTCAGCACATCTAAACTGGTTACCAGAGGAGAAATTCATGCTCCATCCCGGGCTGTGCTGTACTAATTGGAGTCGCAGGGTGCCTGACAGCTAGAGCCTCCTGCAGCCAATGGAACTTGTGGCTGAAATGTGACGATTCAACTGTAAAATTTCATCACTGCATACGATCTTGCAACATACCAGTCCAAATGAAAAACTCTGGAAAGCTGGAAAGCGAGTAAAAGTCTTGGAATATGCCAACTTTTCTTCTCAACAGGGTAAATTGGCACTGCTCCTGATCACAGTAAGTCAGCGCTCTGGTCAGTATTATCTAAAAGCAGATACAGCTCCTGGTCACATAATGAGCCTGTGGCTACCGTCAGATTGAACAGACCTGCAGCAATTTTTATTTGTGCAATGATCCTGTCCTACAAATTCTTAATATTACAAGGATGAACACATACCCGATCTAATTGTGAGCACAGTGTTATGCAGGATTGGGCCCACTGTTTGTGCTAACAGAACCTCTTCACACTGACTTACTGTGCTTCTTAATTAACATGACCTTGTAGGTCATCGTTTTCATTTAAGGGAAATGCTTAATGAGCACTCTACTTAGTTGTTCAAAAATAATTGCAGCCACTTAAAAGCACAAGAGTCCTTACAGAAGTACCTGCCCTGCCGTGCCCCCACATGCCTGAGACACTAATACCTTTTTTGCTGGAGCAAGGAGTTTTTTTGCCTCTTACCAGAAAAAGAAAATACTTTCAAGCTTCAGCTATTATCTGAGGGGGCTAATTCCTTCCAGTCCCCCCTCCAACATTAGGGAAGCATCGCTAAATCAGAGAGAGGCTGAGAGATCCAAAGCATCTCTGCCCACTCACCCCACCTTTCCCATTACTTTGCTGGAGTCAGTTTAGGTTATTTTGTTGATGAAGAGCAGAACCGTGATGCCACTAAGTCCAACCCAAGACAGCCTTTGGCATCCTGGTATCCGCAGGCAGTGAGTTTTATTTCACCTACCAAACCTGAGAAAAAGCCACACCAGCCACCCGGGCATGGGGTCTGCGGTGGGGCTGGCCTGACACTGCGGCTGACAACCTGTGATTTCTGGAACTTCAATGGCAACGTCACTCTTCATGCCCAGCTTGATTTACCCATCGTGACTTATGGACTATCTCAGAAATTCTCAGTCTGTATATCTTTGGCTCCATACAGCCTCCAGCCGCTGGCCCTGATTATTGCCCTTCCTGGGAACTGTTGCCCTGATGGGAAAAAGCCCAAACAATTATTAAGAGGGATGCTGCTATGCCTCTCCAATGAATGGAAAGGGTGTGAGGTATCCCAAGGCCAGAAGGTGGTCTACCCCGACTGACTTCTTCCTTGGGAGCTCTTCAAGTCAGGGAGCAGGCCACAAGTGTGTGCAGCCACAGGCAATGCACGCTGCGTACGCAGTAAGGCCAGGTGTGGGGTATGCCCAGCAGGAAAGGCAGCACGGTTTTACACTGTGCAAATTCAGTAGCAGTTAGATAAATCTCATCCTTTCATTCATAAGCACTATTTTTGTCTATAACGTGCAACCTCATACGGAAGTTCATGTCTCTTTTCTCACCTTTAACCTCAGCAAGTGCCTGTGCATGCACAAGCATGAACACTTGACGTCCCTTCATCACAGCGCAGAGCTGCGAGCACAGCCAGGAGAGCCCTGCTCTGACTGAGGTGGACTTCACATCTTCCCTTTTTCCTGCCCAAGCAGTTTTTTCTGTCACCAAATACACTGTATTCTTTAGGTCCCCCACCAAATCCATCCCATGGTTGTTCCCATTGCTTTGCTTCTGCTACTCCTGCTACTCTTGAGACCAGGGGCCTTACCTTAAACTGTGCCTCACAAGGGAGCAAAGGGGAGGAAAAGACGATACTTGTCAGTCAGTGAGGAACTTTCCCCTTCCCAAAAATGTTCCTGATCAGACAGCCCAACTCAATGGCAAGACCTTTAAATTTCCCAGCCTGCAACAGGGAAACCTGCTGACATCCACCACCACCTCTACCACCACCCCCCTCCTCCACGCGCCCATGTTGAACACTCAGCTACAAGATTTGGACAATGTGTTTTGATCCCTCTTGATTACAGCATCCTACCATAGCCGAGAGATCATGATGTTTCTTTCCGTACATAATGCATTCATTCTTCATATCCCCATGAATCAGAGACAATGTCATGCTAATGGTCTGTGTTACAACTCTTAAGACTGAAATCAGACTGCTGTGGGAGGAAAGGTTGCAGGATCAAGTATATTACTCTCAAATGATTCCAAAATGGCTCCACCAGGTCAATTATTGCAAGCTATTATGGTATCTGTCTCCTGTGTTCATACAGACCAAGTGCAAAGCCTCATCTATATTACAGATTCGAACAGCAGTTACAACCTCTGCATAGAATTAATGACATACCACAATGCTTAAGTATGTGAGTTATTTTACATTTATTTATAAAGAGAAAAGAAGTAAGTTATCACCTAAGAATGAAGGTACTTGGTACTCTTAGCAAACAGATACTCCTTTTCTGGATGTTACATTAGTACGTGCTTTTACCAGTTGAAAACTGGATGGTACGCACCAACACTTCAAATTAATTTGAATCCTTAATGAACCTATATTGCAGCCAACCTAACAAAATGAAACAAAACTGATAATTGCTTCCTGATAGTCTGTTAAAAGATAAACAGAAGATTGTAAAGGAACTGTCTGGTACAGCATAAACAACAGCTCTGACCAATTAAAAATGTATATCACTGAGACACAGACTTTCATGTTATGGAATAACTTTAGTGGGTTTCTATCAAAGGCTGTCTCAGTGGAGACCTGATGAGAGGGACAGATCTGATGAAGCTAGACAGATAGATATCATGAACATCCAGTGCCAAGGTAGATGTTATTAACATCAAGAACAACAAATACTATTTAGATGTCCATAATGAAGTTTCAGCATTTCTGCAGCCTTATATTGGTTGAACTCCAATACTGTACATGTCAAATTGCATTTCTCACATCAACTTATTTTTCACTTTCACTCTTCTGATGACATGCCTACCTTCCAAGCATGGTGATTTTCCCCTAATTTCCTTTCCAGCTAGTCAGCGAGGAAGACATCAGATCAGAGAATTTGGGAGATATATTTTAAGGCAGCTGTTGAATTCGCTCTGTGGCTCAGCATTTCCCATCAGTTGACATCTTTCTCTTAAAAAATATTACGAACTTAAATAATTAAAAAAAAACCCAAAAACAAACCATGGCAAAAGAACTAGTTTTGATCTTGTCTTCAGCTTGCCCTTGAGTTCAGGGCAAGGTATCCAGCCTGTCCCTCCCCTCCATGCCCTCCAGCCTCACTCCACCGAGCACCCTGCTCTTGCTGGCAGTATTGCTTTCCTCTGTATTCTTGGCAAGCGATCAGACATGATTCTGCTTTCCTTCCTCACTCAGACACGCTCTCAGAAATGACACAAGCCTCCTGCAGGGTACTGGGTTTCTAGATGGCAGACAATTATTGATGTTTCACTGAGATCTGGGTGTGGAAGGCTACTAATGTGTTAGAGGAGTGATGCGAGGATGCCTGAAGGACAGAGATGAGATCAAACTTTATTGCTATAAAGGGTTACAGACTGTGGAAGAATTTTCCCTTTTCAGGGGTAATTAGAACCACACATTCACTAGCATTACTTTCAAAGCAAACCAGTCCCTTGCTTTTGTTATAAACTAAGGCAAATCTACAATTTTTTAGAGCAATAATGTAACTTTCCCTTAAAATCTAACAGCTCCATGGGATGAACTATGGACCATAGCTAATACATAGCTAATAAATATAGGTTTCCAAATCTGGAATAAAAATACCTGATAGAGAGATTGCTTCCAGTTATACTGGATTCATGGACACAGGTGATAGGTTCTGTAACCAGAAAGAATCTAATTGGTGAGCTTGGAGAGCATGGAAATGGAACAAAGGCTCCCCAAGGGATAGGGGCAGTGAGATAGTGTGGGATATTCCCAAGGGATCTGACGCTTTGATGATAAAACTTTTTCTAACTCTTTCTGCATATGTATAGCACCACCAAAAAAAAAATAATATATATATATAAAAATAATCAAATAAGTTCCTCTGTCATTTTGGAAGTTTCCTGAGTTTTTGTGGGCTATCTAACCTCAATAGATAAAAGGTTGCATAACTAATTCACTTTCCCTATTTCAGTATCTGGTGTGTTTTACATTAGTGCTTCTGATATGGCTTTGTTAAAGCTGTAAATATGGAGGTGGAAGCACGCTTTCTCAAGCTATATTTATGAAATCTCAACTGACACTTTCTCAAAGGATCAAATGCAACTCTACAGCTTTGGAGACTCGACCCTGCCAGAGCTGGAAGTCAGCAGAGAGACTTGCTGGGGGAAGTCCCAGGTGCACCCAATTAAAATTCATCCACCTCTCTGAAGGGAAAGCTGACATGAACTTATCTCTGAAGGGAATTATCCTCTCTTGGGATCCTGCATCCTCAGTTCTAGGGCTTCTAGGCTGAAGAAATAAATGTTTCCTTCCCAAGAGATTTGCTAAGCACTTTGCAAATGTTTCTAATTTTGCCTTATCAAAATCAGCACTTCAGAATATCATGCCAGTTGTCTACCTGACATCAGTTAAGACTATCAATGATTAATGACAGCCTGGAGGAGAAAAACCTGAAAATTAAGGACCTAACATCACCTGATGATTTTCTTCCATTCTCTTCCAGTTTTAAAATTGACATTGACTCCAAAAGGACAAGGAAAAAAATCCCCTAAACCCAAGCAGAACTGATTGCATTTTATAATTGCATATTTATAGATTAGGTTTTTGTTTTACTCACTTGCAAAATACATTCTCACCTAGGATATTTCGCCTGCTGCCTTATATCACCATTTCTTCCTATGAAAGACTGACAATGGAAGCAATTGGCACACAACGAGAAAATACTAATAAAGCTTCCTCAGTTCTATCACAAACCATAGTAAAGTCTTTTGGAAAACATCATGCCTCTGAATGGCACCAGAAAGAGATGGGACACACAACAGTACCTGAGAAACAGCACCTCAATTGCTAGAACACAATTTTAGTTAGTCGCTGACAGGCTGACTAGAAATTTAAAGAATTTAGTATTATCTTTCAACAAAATTGCAGTCTTGTTAAATGCTAAAGAAAAAATACTTTCCTTTGACCATAACTGAGCTGTCAATTAACTCAAAGTTGATGATCTTTCTTTCAAAATACCTTGCAATATTTAGCCACTGCTCTTCACATTGAGCATTTTTCCTTGTCATTAAAATAAGTGAAACTTGCTAGCACTTTAGAGAAAATGGTAAAACTGTTAGAAACCTCATTTTCTTTCAAAGAACTTGGACATATTAAAATACACTGTCCTGGTACCGGCTGGGATGGAGTTAATCTCCTCCTTAGCAGCTGGTGCAGCGCTGTGCTTTGGATGTGGTGTGAGGACACCGTTGGTGGCACACGGATGGTTTGGCTGTTGCTGGGTGGTGTCTGTACCAAGCCAAGGACTTTTCAGTTTCTGGGGCCCGGCCAGCGAGAGGGCTGGGGGGGCACGGGACACTGGGAGGGGACACAGCCAGGACAGCTGCCCGAACCAGCCAAAGGGATGTTCCATACCATAGCATGTCATGCTCAGTATATAGAAGCTTGTGGAAGAAGAAGGAAGGGGGGAACATTTGACATGATGGCGTTTGGCTTCCCAAGTTACATGTGACAGAGCCCGACTTCCCTGCGGATGGCTGAACCTGCCTGCCCATGGGCAGTGGTGAATGAATTCCTTGCTTTGCTTTGCTTGTGAGCGTGGCTTTTGCTTTACCTATTACACTGTCTTTATCTCAGCCCACGAGTTTTCTCACTTTTACTCTTCTGACCGTCTCCCCATCCCACTGTGGGGCAGTGAGCGAGCGGCTGCCTGGGGCTGGGTTGCCGGTGGGGGTTAAACCATGACATACACATGTAAGGATGTAAAATAATCATTATATTTTAGTGTCGTTTAACATGGCAAATCTCAACTTCAGTGATCAGGTTAAGCTAGCAAGACCGAAACTTGAAGGAAGACCAAGGGTAAAGAGGTGGGATGAACAGATGATAGCACAAAGAAAAGCACAGCTATTGATGGCTTAAGATGGTGAATGCCTTCCATATTAAAATAATCTTTAATTACTTAAAGATTTTGTAAATCTTTAGCCATTTAACCTAACATTTTATATGCTGGGTGTCTGCCATACTAAGTGAGACCAGAATTTCTTTCTAATAAAAACATGCAATTAACACATATCTCAATTCACACAAAAGGGACTGGACTGCAGTTGGTAATGCATCCTGTTCTGGTGTTTCCTCACCCTTGGGTGTTTAATGTTGAAAACCCCATTATTAATTTAATGCATTTATCTATCTCGGACACAGTTTTAAATTTAAGAGCTGCATAAGTTTAGTAAGAGCTTTGAGAGACACATCTTCTCAATAATGTTACAAGGAACTGAAAACTAATACTGGGATCGCTGGTGTGCAGAACCCACACTGGGATTTCCCTGCGAAAAGACAGCACAGGGACCAGGGTGCTGCCTGGAGAACAGAATGAGGCTTAGGGACACATTTAGTTTTGCCAAGGGGTAGAGTCCATTAATTTAAAGAAAACAGACTTATGAAAACTGGCTTCCCACCACAGCAGAGCTTCCCAAGGAGTGCGTGGGGCTGCAGCACACCGCCAGCTGCCTGCCTCCTGCCTGCCTGGGAGCTTCTGGCTCCTCAGCTCTGATGCCCTGATCCTGGGACTGCTCCCAGATCCTTAGGAATAAACAACATGTTCCGTCAATATGAAACTGAAACTGAAATATTTTTCTAAAATTAAAACTTTTGAAAATAGATTCTTAGCCATTTTTTTGAAGGCTTCTAATTTTCTTTAAACTCACCATAAATAATGGACCCACACACAGAGTTGTAGATTATAGGAAAATACAGCACTGTAAGAAGCCCCCAAACATCTGATAATTACAAGGCATGTAAAAAATAAAAAGTACAAAGCATGTAATCTTGCTGAAAAAAGAGTGGAAGGTAAAATAGTGAACGTCCCAAAGCTTCAGCCCTTAAATAATCTCCATTTCTAAACCCTGGCACATGCCATAGACGGTTTTACTGGCCTCAAGGGGCATATGAGAAAGATCTAAACACACTGAGAATAATTTATGGAAATCTTGGCTCTCTTGTAAAAGCACAAATTTTACATTACTCTCTAACACCTACAGACTGTTTTCCTCCTGGTTTTTGGGTTTACAAAAGTTATTTCTCATTGCTCATACAGGTACAGTTGTACAAAAGGGAAGTTCATCTGGTAAGGAAGATGCAGTTCATACCACAGGTGAGCAGATGCTCGAATTGCATCAGCTGTTTCAAAAAAAAGAAGAAAAAAAAAAGAGCTTTTTTTTTTTTTTTTTCAAAAGCACACTGTTACAGAGTACCTGGGAACTTGTGCTGACCTTCTACACCTGTGATTCTGTCTTTTGGAAGATGGAAATGGATTTTCTTTTTTAAAACCTATGGAGTACTAGAGTGCTGTTTGTTCTATAGCTTGTAAATTTACTAGAGCAAAAGAAATGAGAGCTTTAGTCAAATGTGAAGGCAGGCGTCCCTCATGAGATTACAGAATCAATCAGCTCTTGTTTACTGTGCATTGACAGAGTCTCCTGCTGTGGCTAAGTTGCAGAGACTGTTAAAACACTAAACAACATTACTAAAAACCTTATCTAGTTGGCTGAGTGAATTCAGTTGTCCCCTGACACACAAGTAGCTTTCTCATTGGCATATAGTTGAGCCAACAATATTTCAGCCTGTGGTGAGAAAGGCGTATAGGGGAGGATGGGAAGGGGTCCAGAAAGGCAAATGTGGATCCTTATGGTAGAGCACTGCTTTCCTCAAGTGCTTCACATTAACTTCTTGGAGTCTGGAGGACTGAGGACCAAGAACAGACAAGGAGCTAGTGGCATCCCTACATCAGGTATCCCACTCTCTTTGCGGAGAGTCCTGAAGAAATCCCGATTGTCAGTGAGGAGCTGGAGTACTGAAGACATTATAAGAGATGGAGCTCTTTCACGCTTAGCACTTCAGCCTGTGTGCTGGAACTGATGGGACTGGAGTACACTGGTGTGCCTTTTTCTTTACCATAAATGCTATGGGACTCCTAAGGGCCAGTCTCATGTCTCTGGCAATTTCAGCAGAAAGTATCCCTATTATTAAGCTGTGCAGTTGGGTCGGGAGTGCCTGAAAAAACATGTTCCCTCTAACAAATCATCAGGACCACTTTCTGCACCAAGATTAGCAATCCTCTACTGACTTTACCTATACAGCAAGAGTGGAGACCCCAGCCTGGCATGTAACAGGTTCCTAAGGTTGCACAGACAAACAGCTTTACACCACCTTGATTCAAGGTGTGTGCATTTCATAATATACTTTTATTTTTTACCTCAAATTTGACTAAAAATTCCACAGTGCATTTTTTTTTGTTTAATTTTCACTGTTTGAAAAACTAAATCAGTAGTATGTCCTCAAAGGTGAGAGTTAGATGATGCTTCTATGGTCATAGATGTCCACCTAGATTTAAGATTTTTCTATGAAAAGATGGATTTTGTTGCTGTACTTAGTCACTGGATTAACTAATAATGCAGCAACTTTGGCATATATGACTCAGTGTAAATTGTAATTTTTTTTGCTCTCTCATCTGTGGTTTTAATCACCTAAATAACAAGTTCAGACAACATATTACGATTATCCTTTGTGGAGTGTATTAATAAAGACAGCAGGACACGATACAGCAAATTCACTAAAGCAGAAAAGCAAGTTGCTTGTAATGCACTTGCTTAAATGTTGGGGTTTTTTCTCTACTATTGACAGCATGGCATACCACCTATTGTTAACAATAACAGTGAAGAACTACACAGGATTTGTTTTCCATTTCCACTGATTTATTTCTCAAGAAAGATTATACCTCCAGTGTTTCTAACAAATACACAGTTTTCTTAAATATGCGTGTGCTTTAAAATCTATTAATTCAGGCTTATCCAAAGCAAAAGTACAGATGCAACACTTTCTGGTTTTGATGTCTGCATACAACAGAGCTGTTATTAATGCTAGACACAAATGCCAAATGTATTTTGTTTTGTGGTGATGGATAACTAACCTAGAAGCATTGGTTATTAAATGTCCCATATGCCTAGGCATGGGGAGCTAGGTCCACAAAGCAGAATTTAAGAAAACATGTAGTTCAGGGCTACATTATCTAGTATTGCATGTATGGTGCTTGGAGTGGAATGCACAATGTGGTTTAAACACCTGGTATGATCAGTATCTTCTTACTCAGTGTCCACTGAAATTTCCAAGGTGCTCTGCCCCAGAAAGAAAACCCAACCAGCAAGAGCTACAGGCTATCTATCTGCTTTCTCTGTACCGCTCAGGACAGTAGAACTATTATAATAACTGACAAACTGAATTTCCATACAGAATTAGATCAGCTCACCATGAAAGAATTTATTATGCCACTTCCAATTGAACATAAAAATGTTAGAATCAATACTTTCCAATCCCCCAGCAAAAGGCAAATAATGCATTTTGAATAAAATCAGCATTTTTAATGATAAAATCAGGAACAAAAACTAAGCTGATCAGTGTATAGCCTTGGTTTTGCAAACCTAAAATAACGATTTTTAAACTTTTATAACATCCTGAAAAAAACTCAGAAAATGTTTTTTCTGCTTTCTTATCCAAACTAAAACTTCTGCACTCTGCTCTCTTATCCAAACTAAAACTTCTGCACAAATGGACATACAGGTTTATCTTTTGCTTGGTACACATAAACATAAATGTTCTGCACCTGTTTCTGTATGATTTTTAAAGCATTTTTTTCCTTTTACTGCGTTGAAGTTCTTTGCATTGTTGAATTTAAAACAAACCAAAACAAAATCTCAGTGGATTAAAAAAGGCCCAATCAAATTAGTTGTTGAATTACTAGTAATTTCTTGTCATTATATAGAGATATTTTTTTTCTTCTACATCAAACCAATTCTGTAGAAGATGAATATGTTAAGCTGCTAAAAATCCTGAGCATTCATTGTTCAGCCATCAATGCTTGTAGTCCTTTAAAGTCTGAATCACTACATTCTTGAACTGATCTACAGAAAAATTATAAAGTGATTTCTTCTACTTTGCACACTGTGCAGATTTCAAATGTCAAAAACCAGAATGAACACTGCAAGAATCATACTGGAAAGTCTACTTAAATTTTTTTGAACTGAAGTAAGTCCTTCAATGTTTTTGTTCTAAATTTTCCTTTAGAAAGTATTAATGGTTAATACAAAAAAACCACAACCACAAGGCGGCTTTTTAACTAATGAACTGTCGTCTATACAATTCCTATCCATCATCTTTCTTAACACTACTGGATCCTGGCCCTTCCCCTAGGACTCTAGCAACTTGATTAGATTTGGGGTTCTGAGACTGCAGAGGAGAAGTACATGTATCACCTCAGACAGCATGGACAACATGTCTTTTAATGTTAACAAAACTGAAAATGGAAATGCTATCCATAGTTTATGTCTAACAGCAGCTACACAGAGGAATGGATTAATACTTTAGATAGAAGAAACAGAAAAAGCAGTAAACCATAGAAAACTAATTTGAAGAATAATGCTACTTTCCTTATTTTAAAAGTATTGACTGTACTAGCATTTAGAAACACTTTTTGTAATTTTTCGATATAGTCTTTTATTAAGAACTGCATTTTGTTTCACCCAAGTGAAAGAATTCAGAGGAAACCATGAAGGGGTACTTTATCAAGGCTTCCTTGATGAAGACGAAATCTAAAGGAGGAATATAAGAAGCTATGATTCTAAATATTAGAAGTCTTCAAAGAAGCCTAAGGATTACTTAAAAGTTCTGGGAAGTCAAGCGGAAGGAATATGAATACATAATGCATGACTGTAATTTTGTCCTAAATCTAGTAGCAAGAAACTGTATTTACCACATGTAATCATTACGGTGAATGTCTTGACCATTATTAGTTATAGTTTTATAGGGGTGAATGAGACATAAACCATATTCTTCTAATGCCTGTGTTCCTATGGGAAAGGAGATTGTTTCAATCAAATGTGTGTTTCATACAGTGGCAAAAGCTAGTGGAAGCAACCGAGAGCCATTCCAAGTGTGGGGTGACTATGCATTATGAAGTATTTATCGGTCAAGAGGTCATTTAGAACAAGTTGGTGTATATTGACACGACCTTGCCAGATCAAGTGTCTTTGAATAACTCTCAAGAATCAGAGGAAGAAGGTACACATCTCCCTTGAAAAGCCAGCTTTGGTTTGTTCGTACTATTCAGCAGCAGCTGATGGAGGCTAACTCCCTGTAGGGTGCTAGCGGCAGGGTTAGGGGCAAATAGGTGTAGTAACTTTAACAGGTATGGTTTTTTGTGGAGTAGATTGCATATGCATATTAAACAGCCTCATGACATATTCCATACACAAAGTGAGCATTTGGGTATATTGGGGCATTGCTTAAAGAGGACTGAGTTAAAATATATGGCCATGATTTCTTTTCCCAGTTGTTTGGAGATTTGGGGTGAGAGGTACCTCAGCTGAGTTATAAGCCTATTTTTTGTCATTAAAATTCCTAGCATTCATCTGCCACTAAACATCCAGCATTTTACAAGTCATCATAACAACAGCAGCAGTGGAAGGTTCCTTGTCAACAGGTCTTTAAGGGAAAGTTTCATGCCTCCTTGTTTATAGCTGTGTGTCATGGTTTAACCCCAGCTGGTAATTAAGTTCCACGCAGCCGCTTGCTCACTCCGCCCTCACCCCGAGGGATGGGGAGGAGAGTTAGAAAGGAATGTAAAACTCAAGGGTTGAGATAAGAGTAATTGAATAATTGAAATAGAATAAAAATGACTATTTAGAATAAATAGATATATTTATATTATGTTTAGATAGGTAGATAATAGATAAATAGAATAAAACCACTGATGACAATAACAGTTGTAATGAAAAGGGGAAGGGAAAGAATAACATCCAGAGGGAAAGGAAGAAAGGAACACGTGGTGCACAACGCAGCTGCCCACCACCCGCCGACTGATGCCCAGCAGTCCTGAGCAATGATCTGCCCGCCCCGGCCAGGCCCCCAGGGTATATACCAGGCATGACATCCCATGGTATGGAATACCTCTTTGGCTAGTTCGGGGCAGCTGACCTGGCTGTGTCCCCTCCCAGTTCCTTGTGCCCCTCCAGCCATTTTGCTAGCCAGGCCTGAGGAACTGAAAAGTCTCACATCAAAGCCAAAACACAGCACCGCACTAGCTCCTAAGAAGATAATTAACTCCATCCCAGCTGAAACCAGGACAATGTGGCTATTTCCCAGACCAAGGCCACAGCTCCCACTACTGCGCTCTGCCTCTCTGGATTCCCTTCCTTCCTTTGGACAGGCCACTCTATGTTTGTTGAGCTATCTCTTCATCCCATTTACCTCCATCCAATTTTCCTTAACAGTAAGGTGAAATTACGTGTTCAAGCGTACTAGAAAATATATGTTAGCTTAGATTTATTCAGTATCAGTTATTTCAGCTGTATTTACCATCGGGATTCCTTGGTGTTTACTGCTGTAAGACCAGGGAGACAAACCTACCATATTACTGATCTTAGGACTTCCTTTGCAGTCCACATACAGAAAGCAGGCAGGATGCATTTAGATTGCCAGAAACTCTCTGGATGCTGTTTCCCATGTAAATGCAACATGTCAATCAACAACAAATACAAGTTCATGGAAGAGAGCAGAGAGATGGGCTTATGCACATCCATCTGGTCCGGCTAGGGTGAAGAGCGAGGTTCATAGCTGCTCTGTCTGCTGCTGACTTAAAATTGCTTTACTAGAGATACTGTGGGTGCCATACAATGGGTGAGGTATATGCTGAGTCTTTTAGACCATTTGGGGCATGCTGTAAGCGTCCAAGGAAAGGACTTATAGACATGTTCTTTCTTGAGAAGTATTAAATTTGCTGGCAATAAATCTATGATACTAATTCCACCTTTTCCCACTAGGAGGAATAGCAAAAGTCTAGCATTAAGGAGAAATGGGTTCTAAATGCAGCTTAGTGAAGCTCATTTTTGTGGCTCATGGGGGAAGAAAATGGATAGAAGGTAAAGGAATATGCTGCATTTGTGGTAAGCAAAAATCTACACCTGAATAAACTCCAGCTGAAGTACACAGGACTTCTGCTGATGATTTCAGCAGGAGCAGAGCAACTTTTTCTCTGGAATGCTGCTAGACCCTAGAAAATATTTGGTGTCTGAAAAAATCCAACAAGGTGAAGGGCAACAGTTCCTAGAGCACAGTTAGAGAATCAGAACTAAGTGGGAACAGTCCCCATCTGTGTCACTGAAAGGAATAACCACATTTCAGCAGAAACTTCCTTGCTAGCCTTTGTTCAAAGAATAAAAGCTGTCAGCGCTATGGCATACCAGTAACAGAAAAAAAAAGACAGAAGAATCACAAAGTTGACAGAAATGGTACGTCTATGGTTTCTGCAGACAGCACTTGCCTCTATTTTCAATGAGAACATTGAAGTTTCCATTTCAGTTAGAAAAAGGTCAAAATCATATAAAACAGATAAGAAAGTTCTATTAATCAATGAAACAGGTCTTCCTCCCCAGCATAAGCTTCAGTCCATCTACTCTTCAATGAGCTTGTAACAGAAACCTACTGAATCAGGCTTTTATGTATCTTCCTGGGAATTCCCCCTGCGACCCAGCCACCTCTTGTGTGGGTGTCTGCCTTCCTCTCATGGATGCCCCTCTCTTGCAGCTGCAGCTTGCGGGGCCTCTCCAGCCGCCAGTGATGGGGAGAGCCTGGCCTTTAGGTTCATAACGTGTCCCCGGATTGCTCATATCTGACCTTTACACCAGGCTGCTTCTGTCGGGGATTTGGGAAAGCAGAGTCACGGGACTATGGAGAGCTGCGATATGTAATTATGAATGCATTTATGTATTGCATTCCAATTTCAATGTCTGGTTCTAGGTTAAACAAAATAGCTGGTTTCATCTTGTTACCAAAATCTCGGAATGAAGAACTTATCAACACCAATGTGATGCAGATAAGCAGACACTTCTCTATTAACGGCCGGGTGCGTCAGTGAGTCCTCTCATGATCAACGCACACCAAGCTTCAGAATCATACACCATCTATAGAACTTATTCATACATATTCACTAAATATTCATGCATAATCATAGTATTTCCCAAAAATCACTAACATACTCTCCTCCCATATCTGATTCTGCACAGTAAAGGTTAGAAAAGTCTAGAAATGGGTCTGGGGTATGATTTGGGTAGGTGGTATATGAGTCGGTGGTTGCGATCTCCCCCTGCCAGAATTACCTTTTACTAAAGTTCATGGTTTCTTGGCAGGTAACTACAAGTTGTTCCAGTCGACTCTCCCCAGTTCCCATTAATTCTATATTCTGACATTTCAATACACTTTTCTACATACAGAAGACTAGTCAAATACAAAGAAATCTGTAAAATCCCAAATTTGTTACCTGAGTTTTAAACAATGATTCTAGCCCATTCTTCTGGCCTTGGTACAAGTCTGTACAAAGGATTTCATAGCAGTTTTTACTGTACAACTACAAGTTTCATTAAGATATATTTCTTATCCCTCTATATTTCTATTAAAAATTATCTTATAAAATCAAATAAAGTCAATTATTTCTAACTTATTAGCAAATCTGTAACAATCTTGCACATAGCTTATTTTTTACTATCTTAAAAGACCTCTAGACTCTCACTGATTATTTTCCTTTCACTTTGTATAAATGGGAGTGGGTAGAATAATGCCGCATGGCTTTTACTTTCCTGTATTTGAAATGTACAAGTCCTGCCTGACTTAGACTAAATTAAGTGAAAGGCCATGGCACGCATGTTGATGATTTCTGTCATCAGGATTGCCTGTGATTGGCACAGTATAAATGTGCATCAAGGCAATACTAATTACTATTGAGATATAAAAACTCGATTGCTTTTCTTCATTCTAATCCCAAAGGCAAATTGTTCATAAATAATATTTGAGGTTAACACAGCTATGTGAATACCTATACAAATATTTAATCAACCACCAATTCAACTACTGGATAGCGGTAGTTTAACTACCACTTCTTAGGCACTATTGGAGGTTTTCCCTTGGAAGTCATATTTTCATTAGACTTTAATACAGAGATATAATTAATGGATAGCTGTCACAGCTGCTCTATCCGGTAATTCACTAAAAGATGCCTGAAAAATAAAATGTATTGCAAAAGTGCCAGCTGCAAGTGGCAAATTGGAAAAATGACATGTTAAATTATTAAATGAAAAATGATTGACTATGCATTGTAATACGCATTCGGATGAACACTAAGTTATGAATGAGTGTTCATTGTGATGAAGAAGCTGGTACAAAAGACCTGGTCTTCAAAACCCTCTGTACTTCCCTGTCACAAGTTTTAAGGACAGGTCTATACTGCAGGTCTAAGTCAGAGCAGACAAAACATCCACTGCCTTGTCCACTTAATAAAATCCTTCACTTATGCCAGGATACCTTTTTCGATTACCTGATTAAGTCCTTTCTCTCGGGAAGGTGAAACTCCACCCAACTCAGGGTCTGAGCTGTATTTTTAGATACTCTGTAGGGAATAAAGCACTGGGTACTCCTGGTGAGCTAAGCAGAAACTCAAGGCATAGTCAGATCTTTGCCTGTGCACCAGCTCCAGACAAGATTCTGCTGGGTGATAGCTTCCCCCGTTGAGGTGCAAGGTTTACCAACTTAACTATCATCATCCTTACCAGGGAATAGGACTGATTATGCTGTCAGGAATAGGTGAATAACAACTCAGAAAGCTGTTTATCTCTACCATTCATCCAGTTAAGTAGAATAATGTGGTAGAGACAGAAAAATGGCTGTGCAAGCACTCAAGGTCAAATTTCAGTGCCAAAATATAAAACTAACCTGTCTTTATCTTCAATAAAACTTGCAGATAGCTTTCTCCTCTCAGCAGAGAGGAGGTTACTAAAAGCTGATCATTTAAGAAGTGACCCAAGCCTAAGTGACAATTACAAAATGGAAATTGCTAAATAGTGCTATCTGTAGTGCCACAGAGATTCTGGAGCCGCTTTCTACTGCTAAGCCAATCCAAAGTCTATGTCTGACACTAGCCACAAGACTTGTGTGACAATTGCAACTGCAGAAAATTATGTGGGCTAAGGGTTGCGAGGATGTTCATGTAAGAGACTTTAAACTGCTGATACAAATGAGCTTATGTTAGGACTAGATGGCTAGGACTAGCTAGAGGTTAGAGCTAAATAGCAAAATAAACCTGCCTGGTAAGAGGTGATGGTGCTTACAGATGAAATTGATGCAAAATACAAAGTTTACAAACAAAAGTATCATACTGTAACAACAAATAAAAAAATCAACTTTTTTTTTCTCTTGGACTACACAGCAAACTTTCACAAAGATTATGGTATTCATTACCAACACAGTAACAGAAAATGTCTACATGAACAGCTTAAGAGCTTTGGACATGTCATTACATAACAGCCAAACAAGTGACTCTTTCGCCAATTGCCAAGCTATACATTTAAATTTATATTATTAATTTTATATACTAATGCCTGCTCTGCAGTGGATAGATTTTATTTTGGCCTTCAGTGCCTGAACAGTATTCAGATCCCTGAATTGGTATTTAAAACTTCTAAACTGATCTATGCCTTTTTTATAATTATGATTTTGAACAGGCATTTTAAACAAATAAAAGGAGCTGGGAAGGATTATATTCATGTGCTAGTGCACTAACATATCTCTTGACAGAACAAGAGCAAAAATAAACTGTTGGTTTTCTTTTCTTGGAGAGTGACAATACTGAAATTAGAGCAGTTATCTTGATAAACAATGGTAATGTTTTTGTTAGTTTTAGATAATTTAAACCAAAACAATTTTCTGGAAATGACTGAATCGGAAGCCAGCAGAGATAAAATCACCCTTCAGGTTTTCCTTTGGTCCATTGAGTGGAAGTCAGCTCTACATGCCCAACACTGTAAGCATGCAGCCTCCTCCTTTAGAGAAGGTCTTTATAGCTGCCTGGTAAAGACATCCTGTATCTGAGGAACCGGGTAAGAAAAACAACAAGATCTAGGGGAAAAAGTAATCACTGAGAGAACAGAACTGTTCTTTTGTCTGGATGAGTTAACATCCAGACAAAAGTACAAAAGTCAGCCTAATGACATCCCCAATACCTTGTACCTCACTGGGTACAAGGTCTGTGCCTGGGCAGAGGCACCTGCCTGCACAAACCAAGGGCAGGCTACAGAATTAGGGGCTTAGAGGTCAGATAAACTCCAAAGAAAGAGTGACAATGGGCAAACACCTAAGTAAAAGCCACACTGACAAAAAAGGGGAATTTAATAAATAAAAGAAAAATCAAGAAAGCAAATAGGCAGAAGTTATTAGAAAGGAAAATGCAGGAGAAAATAGGCAGGGTTTCTGATACACAGCCAAATAAAAATATGTAAAGGTTAAGCTGCTAGAAAAAGAGGGGATTAGGGCAGAATTTAATAAATCATGCAAAAAAAAAAAAATGTGCACTGTTTCTTTCCCTTCTCATTCTGTCTAGAATTTTTCTAGTTAGCTCAGCATTGGATGCCTTTAGTTTTGCATTTTTAGTGATACACTTATAGTGGGTTTATTAGGGGTAGTATGCTGTACAAATACTAAATAAGCATGATTATAAGTGGTTAACAGTCCAAATGCCAGCAAACAGGGAGCCTCTGACACAATGACATTATGCAGATTAGCATATACCTGTTACATACTAATTCATCATCAGTGGTCAATCTACAAATACTTCAGCCGCCACCATTGAGGAAGATAAAGAACAGGTTGTATAGATTTTCCTTCTCTAAATAGGGGCCTGGGTAAAGTCCGTGACAGATAATCTGTGATCTAGGACTGACACTGCTTACTCCTGAATTACCAACATCTTTAAAGTCTGATAGAGAGCCTGTATCTGCTGAGCTATCAGTCTGATGTCTTGAGCATTTGCTAAGATCACTTAAAGGATGGGGAGGGGAAGAGAGATGGAAAAGGAAATATGATGAATAAAAACGAGGTAAAGGAAAGTTATGAGTCTGATAAACAGTTTAACAGTTCAAGCCACCCTCTAGTCAAGAAGAAGGAAAGTTAGGCTTTTTATGCATGTTAAATTACCTCAAAAACTACAGGTTTAAACCCCATTTCTGAAGATATATCTAGTAAGACTTAAAGAGAAAAAATATCCTAGTAAAACCATGACTAAGAGTGTCTGTAGGCGCATAAAACTGTTAAAGCTGCAAAATCCTATTAGAACAGCCCAAACCCAGATGCATTAATAGCATGATGCAGTGCCCTCGTGGTTCCTGCAACCTTATGATTGCAGTGACATTGCCAGAGCATAAGCAAGGGCAGCTGCAAACTTCTCCATGTTGAATAAGTTTTATGTTCTCAGTTACTATGGGGATTTCCTAGCCTGAAACCTACAGGATACAGGTGACCTGGTTTTTAGAACAGGGCAGCTGAGCCTGCCGAGCTCTGCATGGCTGTGCTGGCAGAACTCAAACCTGGCTGTTCAGAGCTGGGCACAGCATCTCCCTCCTGCACTGCAGTGAGTGTCTAAAATGATAGATGACTCCAGGGAAACCTGGGTCCTTCTCAAGCCAGGCAGCCCACATCTACCATCCCAGCAGGAGCTCCGCTCCTCCATCTCCTCAATACTGGTGTAGTGAAGGTTACAGAAACTGCAGTTTAGACTAATCCTGGTGAAAAGACCCACTGAAAAAGAATTAAGAGGAGAGAGAAAAAGGATGGCTGGGATTAATCAGGAGGTACTTGTCGAAAGACAGCCAGAATGAAATGGGAGCTGTCCCTCATACAGCTCAAGTGGGAATGGAGACCTACTTTTAAGTAAAAAAAATAAATAAATAGGTGAGCTATGTCCTTTAGACTTTGAGAACACCAGCCAGTCTGAAACATGGAACATCTATTGCTCTTTCCTATTTTAACTACACCTTCTCTTCAGCAGTCAGTACTTCTGCCTTGGAAGAGCACCAGCACCTCTATGCCAGCTTTCAGTCTGGTATATATTAACCCAATGGTGATAGGCATCTCCAGGAAATTGATTTTATAATGAAAGTAGTGCAGCGCTAACTGTAGTGGAACTCCAGAATGGCATTGCGATTGATAATAAATAACTCAATTTTCAGCCCAGAGGTGATGAAGTATTTAACACTAACAATTCCAGTACCAGAAGAGACTAAATTCTTTGTTTTGCTTTGGCTTGCCAGGTGAGGGAGTGGAAATCAGAGAGTACTTCTTGTCCTCAGAATCCAGTTTAAGGGCAAAAAGGGTAGTACCAGCCAATACATGTGGGATCCAGGAGGAAAACAAAACAGGCAAAGGCTCCTTAAGCAGCAGCCACTGCAGCAGTTCTCTGTAGAATAAATAGCATTTACTAAAAGAGGTGTTGCAGAACAATTTGCCAATCTCATTTTCCACAAAAGGGAAGTACGAAAAGTGCTTTGTGTTTCTCAGGACAGTAAGTTTGAAGCTCCTGTCAAAGTATATTCTCAAAAGGCTTTATTGAGCCTTGGCCCTCTGTGCTAACTAGTAACTTGAGAAATGAACTTGAGGATTTCAGTGAAGGTTTTGGTACCAGAATGCGCTACTCATGGCTAGCAGATGTATGTTCTCTTAAAGGGTTAAATGGCCAAGAGTCACAATGCTAAATGAAAGCTGTCTTCTCATCACAGGCTTAGCAATTTAAGTATAATAATTAAAAATGACAGCCTATGAAATTACTATACTGTTGCCTTTGCTACAAATATCTGCGCTCCTGTAATGGTCCAAAATCTGTAGGTCAGATTAAATTTTGTAAAAAGAGATCGGTTTTGTCCTTTCATTTTGGCTTAGTTAACCTACACAACATACAAAGGAAAAAGACAAAAAAGAATAAAATGCTTCATTCAGCCTGTAAATATTGTACATTGCTTTTATGAAATACTGTATATTATTTTAGCTTTCTCCATTAACTTGTAAACAAGCTGACATACTGATGATGCACACCTCTGTACATATATGTGCAATGGACCGTTTCACATTTAAGGTCAGGGAATTTTCTAATATTTATTCCTTTATAAAGGTATTACCTAGCTAAACTCAATAGATGATAAGAACATTCCAATACACATTTCATGTTCATATTACATTCTTAGCAGAGTGAATTTAAATAGGGTAACAGTAGGTCTTTGAATTTGTATAACTAAAGATTCTACTTTGTCCTTCTCAGTGTCTCTCAAAGGGTACTATCAGTTTGAAAAGCATATTTTTATAAAATGTCTTTACATGAAAAGAAACAAAAGCATTGGCTGAATGTACACTATAGTTTTCTGGTTATTTTTAAAATTTAAGAACATCATTACTTTATGTTAGTATAAAATATTAGAGAATTGTGATGCAGCCCTCTACTTTCAAATTCTCATGTGATAGAAATGTGAATATTCCAGCATTATTCATGTACTTTAGTAGAATACTTTTCTTGCTTTACTGCACTACAGAAATGTACCTAAATATGTCAAAGAAATATGTCTGTTGCTCTGAACTGCTATAGAATTTTTTGTTGCTTTTGCATTGTATTTGAATTAGCACACTTCAGATCTGTTAGTGAAAATAAAAACCTTCTGTTTTATTTCCTTCAAACCAGAAGACTTGATTTAAGGTCAACATCACAAGATAATGCATCCTTTAGGAAGTTCCCCACTGCAATGCAGAGTTTTAGTAAGATCAGACAGGCTGTGCCCTTGGCCGTTCGGGAATCCCCAACTGGTAATTTAGCTTACAAGCCATTCTATTCATGCCTCTAATCAATGGCCTCTTTTTTTTCCAGGCCAATGACAACTTTATGAAGCAGTATCTCTCTCATGTCTGTAAGAAAAAAACAATTAGCCATAGCTACAAAAGACATTGACACAGATGTATCATCAAATTGCTTTTGTGGGCTTAAACTGCGGATCCAAAAGGTGTTGTAAATGACTTCATTGTTAAACCATTCAGATGTTAGATTTTACTAGGAGACAGGCTAGTAAAAGGAGTTATAATGTTTAGAGTAGGACTTGATCCTGAGAGATGCCGACCAGCTGTGGCATCCATTGACTCTGCTGAAAATTCCGCAGGTCTGTCCCTCTTTCTCAGTTCTGCACATCATGGCTCTGTAGTCCTAGTCAGCATTGTGCGGAGTGGGCACAAATGGCACTTTAAATATACCTGCCTCATAAAAGCATCAATCTAATACTTAACAGAGCTGTACATTTTCCCTTAGCAAATGTGTTTCCTCAGCCTCTCCTGGACCTTGTTTTTGAAGCATCTATTTTTACTGAGACTGTAATAAAGCCTTCTGGGAAACTCAACCCAAAAGCTTCTGTTGGTCAGTTAAATGAGTTTGGTTTAGATTCTGAGCAAATAAAAGACTCTATAAATGTTTCATAAAGCTGATATAGAAAAATAAGTACACCTAGTACTCATTTCATACTGTATATATTTGTATGTCCATGTTGTATAAATAGATGTGTGTATGTAGACATGCATTTCTCTTGTAACGCTAGCAAACTTTGTAAATAATGAACTTTCACAGATTTCACACTAATCAAATTACTTCTTGCTAATAGGTATCCATGGAGGCTGCTCCCCAGGTACTATAATTTTGCTCATTATGTTCTGTAATTTTTCCAGAGAGACAACTCAAGCAACTATTTGATATAGAATGGCTGTACCCAGCTGGCTTTCACTCGAGCAGTTGCTTTGATACAGCATCACATGATGATACTCATTACTTCAGATAAATTATTCAGAAACTCCCAGATGCAGTGTCCTGCAGTTTACTAAGCTATAGGAGAGTTTTGCTGAAGTGTGATGCTTTTATATCACAAACAAATCAGAATTTGTGAGTATTACATACTCCTAATAAGCCAAAAGAAACCATGTACTGGGTCACCAAGTTGCAATTAAATATTAGCATTATTTCTCAAAAAGTTCCTTTAATAGAAATTTTTTTTTTTAACCTTTTCTGAGTGCTGTCTAGGTTTACTTGGGAGATATAACACAGTAGGAAAAATTTACAGATCTACAAGTTTTATTTCCTGTAATTCTTAAAATTTTTAAATCTTGAAGAACTGTTTAACATTTTCAAAATTATAACAGTATTCGTGCTTCACATTTCAAAACTTAGCAGAGGATGAAGTTAGCTTAAATTTAACCCCAGATTTGTATGTTTTCATCAAAAGTTCTTCCAAGTTCTTACATGAGCAGATAATATCTGGAAAAATTGTTTTAAGAATGAGAAATTTTATATATCTATATATCTGTCTCACAAAATTTCCCCTTGACCTGCAGTGCTTACAATCGTCAAACACAGTACTGAATCCAGAGCTCTATCCCAGCATAACTGTATTGCCCTGAGGAACAAAACACCCAACAGATTCTAGAAAATATTCTCAAAGTAACAAAGTGAAGCCAGAAGCTTTTTCCCTAACAAATCTGCCTGTTGGCCACCTCCTACAGAGCTCCTCAGTAGCACAGCATCAACAGGAGGTTGCAGGGGAGTGGAGATAAAGACAAGTGTAAAAGGCTTGTCGTGTCCCCTGTAAGAAAAGGAAGGTCATGGCTGTTGCTGCTGTGTCAGGACAATTTTGTGGGAGACCCCACTCTAAACCAGTTTCTCTGGTAATCCTCCACCCTGGTTAGATACTTCAGGACCTTAATGGGAAGGCTTTCCCTGCAGCTTGCCAAGACTGAAGTGGGAAGCATCTCACTTCAAAGACACCTCAGGGTCAATCCCCATTGACTCCCTTTACAGCCGCCTAGGAGGACAGGGGTGTCAGAAGGAAAATCTATTTGATTTAGCATAAAAGGTAAGGGTGAGATGAAACACCCTTTGGAGGTGCCTACAACTACAAAGAACCCATGGTGTCCAGCTCTGGATTTCAACATCCCACTTTTCCATTGCTAAATTGGGCCAGCTGGTTTCATTTCTGTGGAGTAATTAAATTCAGCTAATTAAATTGAGCTGCTGTTACCATGCATTCCTAAAGCCTCTGTTTCAGAAACAAGACGACTGTATTTACTCTCTTTCTGGCTTTTTTTAGCATGGTTTTAGTCCATTTCACTGGTGGATAAAAGTATGCAAATAGTCATCTTAAAGGATCAAACAAAACAAAGGTAAATAAAATTGCCACACATTCCTTCTCAGGATCTTGTGATTCTGAAGTCACCTTCCTGATTCTGAGATATTGATTAAAGACTCTGAAAGCTTATTCTGGATAATCAAATTAAAGCTGCCTGAAGAACAATCTCATAATACTGAGTGATAAAATGACAGATGAATCTTAATCTCCGTAAATGCAAAGAAATACACAAAGGGAAAAACAACCCCAACTATGCATGCACATACATTAGTAATGATGGGCTCGAACGTAGTTATTACCACTCAGGAAAAAGATCTTTAAGACACCAGCTTAATCCCAGGGGTATTCAAAAAGCGAACAGAATGTTAGCAATCTCAGGAAAGGAATTGAGGCTAAAACAGAAAACCCTATTATGCCATCAGTAGTGCAATCACATCCCAAGTACTGCATCTAGTTCTGGTCATTCCACATGAAAAGCATGTAGCAGAATGAGCAGGGGTATAGAGGGGAACAGCCACTGTCAACAGAGTTTGGAAGACCTTGTTTGCAAACAGGAGATTTAGCAGACTAGGATTCTCCTGCTGGACAGATATCACGTAAAGGGGTGTGATAATGGTATATGAAATTAGTAATGATATGAATAAAGTGCAAAGAGAATTATTATGTAGCACTTTTCAATATACACATCCCCATGATTACCTAGTGAAAATATCAGCAAGCAGGTACCCAAGAAATAAAAGGGGTGGTTTTTTTGTTTTGTGTTGTGTTGTTTTTCTCTCCGCAACCTCCCTGCCCCAAGAACTCATAACTGACCTGTGGATATCATTGCCCCAGGAGGCCAGGAGAGAGAAAAGTTTAAATGGCCCTATAAGGGAATTAGACACATTCATAAGGCACAATTCAGCACAGTGATCCACAGGCAACCTCCAGCTCAGAGATTCTTTAAGATACTGAGAGACAGGACACAGGAACACGTGAGAGGGAGAAGATTATGCCTACTTTGTTTCTTGTAGTCTTTTCCCAACATTTTGCTCCAAGTGGTACTTAAAGATAGGACACAGGATAGGCAGAAAGCTATTCTGAGCCAGTAAAGCAGACCTTATGTTCTTACTATGTTTTCCTCACTATGAGTAAATTAGGCATTTACCTTTATTCAGCAGAAGATCCACCTTTCTTTCAGCTATGGAATCACAATAAAATGCCCAGAATTCTAATTCTACCATTCTAATGTAAGCAAACAAATCTGAATCACTTAATAATGTATTATTTTTTAAAACAATGTGGGTAGTTGCTAAAATAGAAAGAAAACCATGTTTCATTTGTCCAGGAATAAAAGCAGCTTTCAGACTATGGATATCTCTAGCTTTTCTGGTCAATATCACGCGTAAGTTTAGACCAAAAAGATACTGCAGCTTGTCGTCCACCTATGTAATAAAACATGTTGTAGGACTATACTTTCCCAGTTCTCACTGAAGTTCATAAAAACTATGAGCACTGAATATGCCTGAAAGAACTGAATGTATAGACTTGCTTTTATACAACCCTAGTGCATTATTCTGGTGCTGAAGGTTCAAGCAAGTCATCTTTCTTTATCTTCCAGGAAAAGATTATTTATAGCAAAGCACTTTACAAAGAAAAATACAACTTCAAACTAGGATAAAGCCCATCACGCAAGCAGCATTCTGTAAAATCCAAGCTGAGCCAAGCATTCCGTATTCATTCCAATTGATTGTTAGCCATACATGATTTTAATTTTAACAGCAGCAAGGAATTTCCCATCTCTTGTCAGAGACTCTCATCACAACATGACAAAAACCCACCTTGTATGAGCTATGCAGCCTAGGAACACCTGATCACAGTTATCCTTTTGGTTCAACTCCTTTGATGAGCAATTTCCAAAGGCAATGTTTAAAGTTTGTGAAGAAAATATATCTCTGGCATTAAACTCAAAAATTTACAGTGATAGGAATGCATTACATAGAAGGAGAAGCCCCACATAGACATCCACAATTCTTTCAACCAGTTTAAAGCTTATCTTGCTTTGCTTGGTGTTGCAAAATTCCGTGTGCATGAATATATGCAAAGCTGAACTAGCGTTTGGGTACACATAACGTTTAAAAAATAAGAGCTGGGACTCAGTCCTCCTCAGAAGGATCAATTCCATGGTGGCTCTATTTCAACCCCAAATTCAGTAAAATTTCAGCTGATGGGCACTGACGCATCGGAAAGGCAATGTACAACAGCAGAAGCTGAAGGGCCGTATTCCCAGTTCAAACATCTCCTCTCAGTTGCACATGATAGTAATGAATGTCGATATTCTGCTTTTCTTACATAGCTCCCTGCAGTAACATCAGTGGGAGATCTGCAGCATACATAAGGAGAGCAGAATAGCAAAACAGAGAACCAGCGGCTCAGAAGTTACGGTGATTAGAATGGTAGAAACAGCTAGATCAGGTCAACAGGACATGAGATGAGCATGCCTTCGCTATTGCCTGAAGTATAAGCATTAAATTGACCACACTAATAACTGTGAATGCACTCTGAAATACATGCAAATTCATTATCTCTGTATCACATTGTGCACGCAACAGGAACATAAAGCACAATTAACTTTTTAATGCAAGTCGTGTTCTGGGGAACACAGGTATTTGTTTGCAAAGCAGGACATTACGTAAGTATCAGCTCCACCTTTCCCCCTAGACAAATATGTACAAAGTTTTCCGATTGATTTTTCAAAGCCTTCTGTATTTGTAATAACAATGCCTAACTTAATTACTATGGCAATAATGGGGCACATTTGCTGTCCCAGGAAAGGAATAAGAATCTGCCATTATGTCTTTTTCACAGATTAAGAGCTAAGCAACAAAAAATATTCTGAACACCCTAAACATTCTAGCTGAGCTTTTTATTAATCTGGTCATTACTAAAAAAACATTCCAAGGGGAGAAAAAGTTCTTAGAGTTTTGTGAATCTCAAGAACAAATGAAGGAAACATGAGCAGATTAACTCAGAGATGATGGCTGACAGAGAAATGTATGTGCGGGGGTTGGTTTTGGTTTTTCAAGTGTCCTGGTAACCATGGGAAGAAAGCCAGCACACATGCAATTTGCCCATCAGCCATTAATTGTCAGTGACCACTGCCACAGTCATTCAAAACCCATTAGAAATGAAAGAAGGAAAACTCATCACAAAGGCACACACAATCCAGAATAAACACTGCTGGCACGCAAATTTTAAATGTAGATTGCTCTGCCACCAGAATACACATTGTTCTCTCCGGAAAGAATATTCATGAAGATGTAATTAAAATATTTGGTGTTGCAAAAACAAAATCTCAAAATGCACACTCCTCATCTGAATAGTGAACCCTTCACGTGAATCAATAATGGGAGCCTACGCTGAGAGAAAGGCAAAACCTCCTCCTTACAGATGACGTATCTTTCCTAAGCCAATGCTCTTCAGTGGATTTCAACAGAAGCTATTCAGTGGGGTTTGAAGCAGTCCCCTGACACCTTTCACTAATTGAGAGTTTATTTGGGATTTAAAAAAAATAAAATAGTAAAACTGTATGGTTCTTTCAACATCCTAAAAAAAAATCAGCAACTACAGGATTTGCCAATGTCATCTTTTGTACTAGTGTCACTTATAATCATACTGGTGCTTAGGAGATGAAAGCATGTTTATTACCTTCATTTATCCATAACAATTCATTCTAATTTTGCTTTTGCCAACCTAGTGATAGTGCAGATAGAATCAGTTCTTTACTAATGCAAACATTCCTTAAAGTAACAATTTTATTTCTTGCAGGATTAAGATTAGGGGGAAAAGGTTATTTGTTTTTACTTTCTGCTAGACCAAATTCTACTCCCTTTAACCATGTTAAGATTCCATTTCAGTCAGCAAAACAGCAGAGAATTCAAGCTAGGCATAATGAAATTTTAATGCAATACCATTTACTGAAACAGGTAACTAAGACTACATTTTTCTACCTAATATCACGTGTTCAGTTTATTTATAAAAAATTACCTGTTAATAGGTATATTACAGCTACAATCACGATTTTTTTAAACAAACAAAAAAAAATGATGTACGAATTCCAGCAGTGTAGCAAGCAGCAAGTAGGCATTATTGTTCTACTCATCATGATCATTTTACTAGGCCAACGAAAGTCCCAAACCACAATTTAACGTCTCAAAAATTAACCCCCACATTTAATGACTAATCTGAAGTACTCAGTGGATGTCAAATATGGCACTATGAGACCAGATATCAAAGCATGAGAACAGAAGGATGGAGAGAAGAAACTAAAGGTGATAAAATCCTTCAAGAATCTGGAAAAGAAAGACATGAAGGGAATAAAACACAGAAAGTTCAAACCAATTTGAAAGTCCCCTTTGACATGAACAGGTAATATATATCATGCCTAATCAGTTGGGAAGCCATACAATTTATGGTCTTTCCATCCCATTTTTCAATATTCATCAGAGCAACACTGTACAACCTTGTATATTAATGTACAGCTTGCAAATACTCTTTGAGTTGTGAAGAGACAAAGTAAGTCAAATAGTGGTGGGGACAGAATGCCCAGTCAGAAATATCATGGCAGAGAACGTGCCCACAGAGAACTGAGGCATAGTAAAGAACATGGAACATCTGACTCTGAACTAAGTGAACCACCAGAAAAAAATGGCAGTTTTAATGCATACTAATGGTGGCTACAACTTGCAATAGCCGAATAACCTTGAAACCTACTGAAAGACTGGTGAGACTGAAAAGCCTACAAACATGCCTGCCCCCAAACCCACCAGTGATAGCAGAGCTTTCCCACTTCCACACCTGAACCAGAAAGAAGTGAAATGATTCTTCCAGTCCAATGGAAGAAACCTGGGAATCAATTCCAGACAGAAACCCTTGAAAGAGGAATGTCTGAGTATACAAAATATACCAGTCCCAAAATAGCTAAAGTCGACTGTATTCACCCAGTTTGTAATGCTGAAAATTTCTAAAAACCTGACATAAATTGAAGATAAATTGGTGGTCAAGCAAAAGGCATATGAAAAGCATGAGCTCCATCTTGTGAGAGCAGTGGCAGATGCTTTCAGATTCAGCAGCTGCACATGACCATGATATATCTATCAGGGGTTGCTGTAGTATCTCTAAAAGTGTTTAATTATGAAAGTGATATACAATTGTTCTGGATCCTTTTTGGATGGAAGGAACAGGACATTCAGATACGGATAGAATGTTTCTATTTTTGTAACAGGAAAATTGGGATCACTGAAGTTTTCTTAAAGGAGTAAAAAAGTGCAGACTTGTGTTTTTCTGCAAGGGAAAACCTTGCTACCACAGGTAAGTGTTCTATTATAAAGAAGGTAAACTATAATCATAAATTCAATATGCAAAAATTTTTCTTGTCCAAAGGTAAATCATGGACTAAAGAGAAAATAGGTAAGAGAAATCCAGCTGGGAGTGAAAGAGGAAAAAGATATCTGTTCGTTTAAAAAAAAACATAAATCCAACCCTCCCTTACCCCTTTGCTCCTTTGCTCCCTTCCCCCCAAAACAGTGAAATTTCTGGACAGAGCAACTCATGTCTTTTGTGGTAGTGTCAAATCTGAAAGATGAAATCAAAATTTCTAAAACTAAAACAATTCTCACATTTTCAAAGTCCATTTGAGCAAAAATGCACCGAAGCAAAGTCCAATGTCCAGTACATTTAACTATGAAGACAAAAGAAGCTGTGGCTTGCCAGTTATCTCCAGTCAAGCAGTGCAAACAGTGTTATCGCTGCAGCGCCAGTACGGGAAAGGTTAGGTTATCAACAGTGAGATGTTATCTAGACTAAATAATTTCTCAGACAAAATTGCTAGTTTACACTATTGTTAATAGTTTTGACAGTAAGATATGATTTTTCCCCCCCTCCTTCATGCACCAGAAGGAAGAGGATCCAATGGAAGACCTGGACGTTACTGCTCACTGGGCAGCCTCTTGGCCTCAGGAGTTACCAGAACCTGGCCTGCACAGCTACAGAAATACGCATGGATGTAGATATGTAAGTAAGGCTCCTCTGTGTGTGTTTATGGCAGGGGACTACATTTATCTGGAATCCCTCTGCATTTCTTTTATACAGTTGCATAGACAACAAAGATCCAACGCTTCACCAGCATGTGCAATCAGAAATTACTATTTTGATGAAAAGTTAGACTATATTCTGCAGAATTTAATTAGATATAAAGATTTGACATGTCAAAGAAAGAAATTCTAACGTTTCCCATCTGGATTCCAGAATCCTCCCTGTTTGCCTCACCAAGTCCTTTGTTCCTATCTTTACCAGGTGCAGGGCTTTCTCACATTCAGAGAGCTTTTTCCCCCATTATCTTTCTATGCCGAAATAATTCCATTGTTTTAAGGCATCACAAATCCAAATCTGTTCTCACATAGCCTGCAACACGTTCTCCACATCTCTGCTTTTTATACTTCCCACCTTTCATAGCCACTTATTGTATTCCAAAGCCTTCTACTATGAATTCTGAGAATGCAGTTCTTCCCAACTGTTCTGCAATAGCCACCACATACTAAATGCCTGTGCATTCCTCCCACTCACGCAAATACACTTCTCAAAAAGCTTGAAATGTTACCACATTTTTTTTTTCCCCTCTCCTACAGACAGCACTTATCTTCCACTGGGTCCTCAAGAGTATTAGTCATGAAAGACAGTGGCTTTTTAAAGTGGTGTGTTATCTGTCAAATCTTAAATACAGGACATCTGTGCTCAGACAGGATTTTCCAGCTCTATTTACCAGGGACTCCAACACCCACTTTGAGGAGTTTAGGCTAGAACCAAAGCCCAGGTCTCACAAAAAGAAAATTACTGAAACCTTTTTTAAAGCATATTACAAAAAAAGGAAGTCGGGAAGCCATAAGTATAAGGAATTCAGTTAATATTAAGGAGCAACCCCGAGGTAACTGTATTTGTGAAGCTCAGCTGCTAAAGGTGCAGAAAAGTTTGGATTCACCTTCACTTATCTATAAATTTGTTGCATTATAAACAAAGACCAATCGAAGAATGTTAAAAAAAAAATAATCTGCCTTTAAAAGTATCTGAAAAATAATGAGCGTTACTAGAGATTTCAGCAAGTCATTATATTCCTTATCCAGTAGCAATGTGCTTTGAACTGATTGCCAGGAAATACCCAACAGGTCTGCACAACAAGGCAAACCTTCCATCAAAGAACACCAAATTGTTTTTAACTTCTAAATTCAATGAAATTGCTGACCTTCTGGATGAAATTTAAAATGAGGCCATTATGAAGATTAATTTTTAAAAAGGAGAAGATTGCCATTCCTTTTCATTAATTATCTCTGTCAAAAACAAGAGCTTTCATAAAAAAGCCGAGAGAGGAGGAATAATAAAAACGAAGGTAGCTGGACATACTGTAATGAATATAATCCCACAAGCCCCTCTTTGTTAAATCTATCATGCTTCATTGCCATTTAGAAGTTCAGGATTGAAGGATTTAGACTATAGAGAGAATAGGATTAAAAATCATGTACTCTGATTTCTTCTTATGATTAAATAATATTTCAGGAGGAGTTTCAACCTTTTGTTCTTTATTAGCATCAAGGCCTTGACTATGAACTTTCCTAAATACAGTGTGAATTCTTTTCTCCATGGAAAGATTTTTCTTTCAGAATTTCCCACATTGGAGCATTCCTTTCAATGGTCCTTGTAGGAACATTTCAGGCCACCTCTAGGCTCATACCACACAATGCTTGCATTTTAATGGCAAAAATCAACCTCATGCAGTCAGTGAGAATTTTGCTCGCTTCAGTGGCGAGTGGAATCCAATTTACAGCTCATTAAAGATGTGAATTGTTAAAACTGCGGCCCTGTTTCTTCTGATGAGTTTAAAAAAAATTCTCTCCCTCCCTTTCTAAATTTCATTACACATTCCAGCTGAAAACTACTTAAGCTTAGCCAGTAAACTTGGCAGCAAAATGAAAAAGGGATGCTATCAGAAACTGGATGTGAGGAACTCCACCAGCACCAGCAGAAAATCAAGCTACCATACCCATTTTGTGGTGGTCATGTAGCTTTGGACCATCTTTTAGTTGCAGTGTAGTTTAAACTGTGCTATCATGTTAGCTCCAGTTTACTGGCTCTGTTTTGGGGTACATCACTGCTGAATATATTTATTTTATTCTAAAATCAGATTATAATTTGAAAAAGTTTTACAAAATAACAGTTGAACTTTATTGCCATTTTAAAATGTATTATTTGTTATCTCTTACATCGCTGATGAACACGCTGCATTCCTTACAGTGGGCATTTATGATACATGTTACAATAAAGACTTAAACTGTAAAGGGCCAGATATAAAAAATAATACTCCGTATCTCTCTGATCTTTTTCTTCTGAGAATCTCAGGGCATTTTACAAGCAAATAAGTTTCACAGCCAAATGAAAGGTGTGTTTACATGACCCCCTTTCATAACACACTGAAACTTGTTTTTTTTTTCATAACATCATGAACTAATTAGAATGAAAGCCTGTGATCTTTCTCATCAGGGACCATGGGGCAAGTTAGTAGCTTCTTCAGCCTGCATTTAGCAACCTTTAAAACCAGCAGGTTGCTGGAAGAGTTACTATGGGGCTGACAACACCTGTAGGGACAGGGATCCTCGCAGCCTGTGCGGTGTCAGCACGCAGCCCCAGGATGCCCCCGGGTCCCTGACATCTCCCCATTTAAACCCAATCTGGGTGAGCAGCAAGAGCAGTGAGCGCAGGACAGCCAAGTGCTAGCTGAACAATCGAGGAAAATAGACATTTTTTTCTGTACTTTCTCATTCATTCTTGCCCTTGCAATTATCAACTCTATTTAAGATTAAGGTTAGTACTCTACAGGGATTTGTATGTCTGAGACTGTGAGAAACCGTAATGGTTCTGAAAGCAAAGTAATACTAATAGTCCATTACAGCTTAAAGGACTTATCTGTCAGGCTGGTAAGTGTGCTTCAAGGAAGCCTCCCTGCACCCCTGAGTTCCCCCAGGGAGATACAGGCAGGTTGCCCAGGGCTGGCCCCAAGGCACAGACAGCCAAGGTATGTACATGTGGACAGCTATTTTGTCCTAAATCTTATCCAAGGATGAAGAAGAATTACTCTTATAAACTGTGTCAAGGTTATCCAGAGAAGGGTCTTCTGAACTCCCAGAAAGAAACACTACTTGAGGTATGCCCTTTCTTATTTTTATGATCATTATTGTGACTTTGGCATTGAAGATTTTTTTTTGTGAATTAATGCCCAGCTGGTGTTGCCAGCACAAAATGCCCTTCCAAGGGTCATGACGGTTCAAGAGATTTTGTTATTGTTTAATTAACCCAAAATTGGAAATGCAAGCTGAAAAAAGCATGTTCAATATGTACTTAAAATGACAGAAACAATTAATTGTGATCAATATTATTACAAGCAATGCCAGCTCCATTACAAAACTGATGGCATTAAATGCTATTTACAAGTGGGGTTAATAATGTGCAAGAGAGAGTTCTAAGTAAAAACTCTGAGGTTTAAAGGTGCAGTATTCTTATCATCTAGAAACACCTGGATTTAGGTCAAAACTGGAAATGAATTTGGTAGTCTGTCAATCTGTTTCCTAATTCCTAGTCATTTGTTCGTATCACAAAGCCACCAGGCAGGAGTGTGTGATGGGCAGTCCCTACTCAGAAATGACTCAGGCCTGGAACAGGAAGGGTTTTGATGTCTGAATTGAAAAGCGTTTGCAGAGCAGTATCAAAAGTTTGCAGCAAAATTACTCATGTGTGCCTGGCGCTCTCAGCTGAACTCTGTAAGCATTGCTTACTTGCCCTTGGGAAAAAAACAAACCAACAGTCCTTGGCACAGCAGCTCAAACCATCCCAGAGGAGATGGTTTAAAATGTCTAGGGACAATACCATGCTCTACATTGCGCTCATATTTTCTCTCTGGACTGATTAATCTACATTATATTCTGCACCCCACCTGGCAGAGGAGCTTACTCAACATGTTTTTCTCACTTGCAGAATAGTATCTTTTCCAGGCTGTAACAGAGAAACTTGTTGTGTTTTAAAATAAAAGAAATGGGTCCCCACATGCTATTTCAGAAACAGTGTAAGCCATGTCCTCAAGAGAGGATGCAGAGGAGGCCAGAGTCTGGCTCTTAGATGGATGTGCTACTTCAGAGCCTTGGATATTTTGCTAAGCTCTGGAGAGCATCAAGATTCAAGATGCAAGCATGCTGATTAACCTTCCCTCTTTTCAGTTCTCGGCTATCTCCCTCTTCACTGCACAGCTTTCTGCCTTGTCGATTTGTACTGAATTCCCCAGCCACAAACAAATTCCCAACGCGGGATCTGGATTCCCTTTCAGGCACTGGATCACCACCTATCAGATGCTGCAGCAAGTACCTGGTAGGTGCCCACATCAGCTACAATAGGGAATTCTTTGCTTTTCCCTTCACAGAGAGAGCACCTCCTTGGCTATCCCTATCCATCGTGATTGTGCCTGATGCTTCCTCTCCCATTTGTAATCACTTAGCACATCCATATCGACACATAATGGTTCTGTGTTTTTCATGGAAAATATTAACTAGCATTTACAGTCCAGCCTCCAAATGGCTTCAGTGAAGAAGAATAAAACCCACTTTAAGTATTCCTGAAATTTCATGGGAGATGGACAGGTGGATAGACAAAGTTTTTTCAATGTGGTTGGCAGCTGTTTATTATTAACTGAGGCCAACAGGAATAATGGAAGATAACATAGGCTAGCAGAATTTTTATGTCTTGCATTGCTGCTGTGGACCACGGATTGAAATCTGTATTACAGACAGACACTTCTGTGGCCTTTATTTAACTATGATTTAGTCATATGTCATAAATTAACATTAAGCTAAAATTCTCCAAGACAGCTTTCCTGAAAAAATGCCCATATGAAAGGCTAATAAAATAAGCAAAGGTCTCTTTGTATATAGTCAGGTCCCTATACAGAAGCATTATTTTATATGGTGACCTATTTAATAACCAACAACATTCCAGCATTTGAAGAAAAGAATTAAGAAAGAATTAAACTATGCTGATACAAAATCTAAAAAAAAAAAATTCTCCTCAATGTATTTCCAACAGCAAATATAGTTCCCTGGAAACAAGGTTTAAAATAGTAATGCTAGTAGACCCTTGACTATAGTGGAACAAATGGTACCTTTTAACACACAGTGTAACTACCACTTAGCATTAGATATCAATCATGACTTGTATAACTCTAGGAGTACATGTTTTGATCAAGAAAAAGCCTACTTTTCTGAAGATGATATCTCTTACTGCTTTGGTTTCCCAGGGAAATAAATTTTATGGGTTCATACTGCCCGTCTCGTCATCCTTTCCCTCTGTTAAAATTTGAACTTCTTGTTACTTTTCAACTAAATTTAGCTGAGACACAGGTATCTCAAAGATAAACACATTGCCCCTGCATCAGATAATGTTACACCCCGAGCTCAGCAGGTACTTGTCTGACCTGCACAAGCCAATCTGGTTTGCAGACAACTTGAAAAGGGAAGAAAAAAAACCAAAACATTTCCATGCCACTGAGAGAAAAATTTGTATGAAGCGATGAACAGAATACCATGTTGAGAGACACAGTGCTTGGGGTCACACAGCACTAGACACAACCCAAAAGCCAGCCTTCTTTCCCAGTTCATATTGGGATCCGTTCATTCAGCAGAAACAGGGGTTAGATGTTGAGTTGCAAGATGTCCTGTAAGTGCTTTGTCCACTCAACAGCGTAGGGCTCTTCCTCATCATTCCATGTCCTCCTCTATCCCTGTACGGCACTACTCCATCCAAGTTTCACATGTAAATCTCTGACAAAAATTAACCCAATCAGCCAGAAAGCCGCACACCCCTTTGTACCCTAGACTGCTGAAAGATTTGGTTTCAAACTCTAGGCTACTACTACTTCAATCAAATGTAAACCTATTTTATATGCTACCAGTTGCCACTAGTAGGCATTGACACTCATAAACGGTATCCATATAAGATACAAGTTCACTGCTTGGTTTCCAGGGAAAATACCTGTAAAGGAACTGGGAAGTAATGCTTTACCCATCAAACCAGCATGCCTATGCCCAAATGCATCTACAGAACAGAAATATGAAGGGTTAACATGTCTTACTGCAGCATAGTGAAGAATCAGGTAAATAATGAATTTTTTTTCCTTATTCTGTTTGTGATTTACCTTAAGTTGCAACGTTGGATAGAGTTATGCAAATGTTTAACTATAGAGCAGCTCGCATTTGCTGAAAGGAAGGTGTATACAGAAAGGCATTCCACAGTTTGATCATGACAGAAATGCTAAAAAAATCTCTGTAAATAAAAGTGTGGCTAAAAGTACTGAAAAAACTGCTCATGTCATAAAGCAGTCTGAGTCACATCTATTCTTTTGAGGAAAAAATAATATTGATAGGTATTCAGTATGAATTAAAACAAGAAATCAAGCGGTCCAGTTTTGAGACCATATTTTTATCAATTTATATGTTCAGTTGCATCTTTAGAAGTGAAAGAAAAAAATTTTTAGAAATAAAATTTTTAAATAATAATAAAAAAAATATAAATAATCCAAAACCACTTCAAACACAAACAGATTTTTAAGATGCTCATCATGAAACAGGGATTATGGAAATTAATGACAATGCCAATTATTTATTCTTTCTTTTCATTATTTATTTTTATTCCGCATAAACAATCTTCTCAAAGGAAGAAGGAAAGTATCATTTAGCAAATACAAAAAAGAACAATTAATTTTAGATCTTGTTTTTACGCAGTAGAGTGGGTTGAATTTCATGCTTAATAATAATAATATTACCTCATAAATCTACAGAATCTTTCTTTGTGTAGGATTTATTTGCTGGAAGCTGAAGTTAAAGTGGTTATATGCAATGGTTCATTATGTGGTTTGAACTCTTAATAAGAAACTCAAAATGTATTAAATGTTAGCAAGATGAGAAAGACAGTCCTACATTTTATTTCTTTCATGCCAACAGACAAATGAAAGGTATTATGAAAAGTTACTAATTTTAACAAAGTCTGGTAAAATCTGAGCAAAAGGTTGGCTTGGATTCCTGTTTACATTTGTGGAAATACGAAAGTAGAGGCACCCATATAAACATTCCTCTGCCGTTGGAAGTCTAACTTCTACCAGTTAGATGGTTTAGAGAGGGGGAATATCTACTGGAGACAAGCAAAATAGTCCAGACTGCAGACTAATTGCCGGGCTCCAGTCCTTTCTAGAGTTAATATAGGAGCATGTAAAAATGGTGAAGCGATAGCTTAGACTAGGAACATGGAGAGTGACTGTATGTTAAATGGTGAGGTTTTGAGAAAGAAGCATTTTTCAGCATTAAAGCGCTCATAAAATGTAAAGCAAAATGGTTTGAGAATATTTTTTTCTTAAATCTCAGCACCACTTAAAGAGGTTTCCAAACTGAAAACACAGTGAACAAAGGTGCTGCTGTGTCTCACAAGAGATGTATCCAGCTACAAATACTCTACATGAAGTTTCAGAAAAACAGTAAGGAAAAGTGGGCCTATTTACTCCCGTGAAAGTTATTGGTTTGCTGGGATAGTTACACCCTTGAGATTACAGCTAGCCTAATCAGTGATTGCCCTTATGATTCTGAATTTAACATTTATCTTCTGTTTTGCTTTTTTGTTTGTTTGTTTGTTTTTTTCTGGCAAGAATCAAATATATAAATACACATGTTTAAAAATTCAGTTATAGCAATAAAACTACAGCTTTTTTTTTTTTCCAGACGTTCAGAAATTCTGAAATGTTTAGAGACGATTGATGAAGATGATGATGGAGTTCTGAAAGAAGGGAGCTCAGTTCCTGACTTTGTGACTGCATGCGCACACTGCATGTGCTATGACACATGGCACGTGCCAAGCAAAGCCCTGAGAGGGAGCTCTGCTGTCTGGGTGAAAAAGTAAAAGGCAGAAGTCCCATATGCCATGAAATGGCAGGGCAAGGATCTCTGGAGGTGGAAAGTACTGCTATTAGCAAAAGGGAATTTGCTTGGAGGACTCGGGATGGGAGATGTCCAATGGGAGGCATCATATGTAGCATGAAACAAGGGGTCAGTCAGGAGAGAAAGACGAAGAGGACAAGGGTAGATGTGTGTGTCAATGGCATGAAGAAGAGCACTGAAGCTGTGCGTGGCAGCGAGCTCACCAAAAGGTATCGCCTGTGACTACAGGAATGGCAGAAAGGATAACCCAACAAGAAGTGACAGGACAGTGGGGCTCAGTTCAAGATGAAGACACTTAAATGTAGTATTCTGTCTACATACAGGTGTTTACATTTGAACCAGATATCTGTGCCCTCTAACTGTCAAACTTGAGCTGACATTCACAGTCAATGAGGTTTAAAGGCAACTCAGCTCACCCGAAATAAACATCTACATTTTGCAGTCAAGTTGGTGGGTGTAGAGGAGATGGAAAGACAGATGACGAGATGAATGCTAGGTGAAATCAAAGCTTTATTTATAGCCTTAAGCCTACTTGTATTTGGAAACTAAGAGATAGGAGAAAGGAGGTTGACATAAAAAGAAATGGAGGGTTAAGAGCGATGGAGACTACTGATTGGGATGGGTTAGTAATGAAATAAGTGAAATTTGTATTAATGAAATAAGTGAAATTTGACATATCTAATCCCAGGAAATTTCAACAGCTGTTTAATCTCCAAATTGGATAAAGTAAATGCTCACTTTTCTCCAGAATGGAAAGTACCCTAAAGTGAATTAAAAAATTTGAAAAATTTAATTACTACGTTTCGTAACCAAAAATGAACTTTCTAAAGCCTGAGCTATTTCATGTCATTAAGGCTGAACTGCCTTTCAATATTAAACTACATTTTTTACTGCCTGATGGGACTTGTCATTCTTTTCCATATTCTCTCCCGAAGAACAGACTCTGTTCATAGACCATTCACACAATGTACCTGCAATCATGCAAATCCTGTGAGTCTGCTATGTAATATGACTTTACAGAGAATGTAGGAACCAGGGAATCTAGCTCAGAGAAACAAAAGGGGCAGAAGTATAACTTCTGTTGTACTCTACAGATAAAGATTGGTTAACCGATTTTGATGTGGGGGAAAAAAAAAAGAAAAAGAAAAGGAATAATTTAAAAGATGTATTCTAATTCAGAAAACCCAAATATTTAATTCATATTTTCAGGAAAGAAAATACAATTATTTTTAACAAAGTCAAGATTTTCTGGAAATCCATAAAAAATTCTAGCTCTTACTGAAAAATTGCCGTCTATTTTACTTACTGCTATTATGAAACTCAGATATGCACTATACAAACAGAGAGTAAAAGGCATTTCTTGCTTCAAAGACCTGCCATCTAAGTAGATCTGACAAAGGAAAAGTCAAAGTAATTTGCTGAAACTCGCACAGAAGTTCCATGACAGAGCAGAAATAAATATCAGCTCTTAAAACCTCCTGACCTGCAAAGGGGTTCAGAGCAGTGGGTGTCATTACAGGAAAATAGAAAGAGTCAACAGCACAGAGGCAAGGAAAGCTTGACTTGGTAGAGCTTTTCAATCCTTTGGCAAAGGCATGTGAAAATTTTTCAAGAGGAGGGATGTGCTGGAAGGTCGGTTTGGATTTTGCAAAGAAAAATGAGCAAGCACTGGGATCTGCAGATACAGAAGCCAGAGAAAATGAAGAAATCTTATTTGGCAAAGGAGTATTGAAGAGCTGAAAGTGGAAGAGAGGAAGTGCCTGGAGTGGAGGGGGCCCTCAACATCACTAGCCCAGAACATCAGGACTCAAACACTGTACGCTGCTTGGACATTGTCTGGTGTGGAAACTGCATGCTGGTGGCAGAATGAAGAAGACTGATTTGGCAGGATTTGCACTGAAAGGAGAACACAAAAGTTGGGTTGTTCAGAATGAAAACCTGATAGCAGAATCTGATAGGTGATAAAGACATCATAATGTATCTCAGAGAATCAATGCAAGTTTCAGATGTGACAAAATGAATGTCAATGAAAAATACAAGTTATGCTGATAGCGATAAAGAAGCAAGGTAAGTATCATTTCCTATCTAAAATCTGATGTCTTTCTAAAATTTTGCATCTCCGAGTAAAATGTACCAGAATAAATCATAAAGTGCAACAGAAAAAAAAATATTTGGCATTAAAAACCATCTACCAAGCCATAGCTGAAACACATGCGAAATTAATCCTCGATCTGACATTAAATCTAAAAAAAAATAAATTCCAGATCCCCATGTGCTGTAACAAAGTCCCTGGTGTTGGACCTCAATGACAAGGTACAGTCATTTGAAGGCATATTACTGATTTTTAAGAACATTTTCTTCTGCAAGTATTGAATTAAAAAAAACCCAAACCACACTTTTGAGCAACCGAAGAACCTTAGGAAGAGAGGATGTTGCAAGAACAATCTCTGTAAGAATAGAAAATCTCTCCCTAAAGTCTTTTATGCTTCAAGTACTTTGCATTAATGAGCTGAGCAACACTTAAAAGAAGAACATGACCCAGCATACTATAGTAATTCAATAATCCAGCAGTCAAATAACTACAAAATAATGCTGTTTCTTGAATCCACCAATCCGAATTTTTTTCAGATACTTTGGTATTTTTTTTTTTTAATATTTCAGTGCTTGCTGTGATTTCTGTATACAACAGCTAACAGGAAAAGAAAAAAAAAAAAAGCAACACATATTTATTCCAAGTAACTCTGTGATATGTTACTCCACAGATATCGGTGTATTTTTCTTCTGCTTTTTCCACTAGTATTCCTTAAGGAACAGGCAAAGACAAAGCTTCGTAGAAGTAATGTGAGATATTTAGAATGCAAAACTCCTGTGCCCTTGTTTTGTTTCAGCAACACACTTCTGTTGTATTCACTGTAGAATTTACTCCGGGAGCTAGTGTTGTCAGTGCTAGAATAAGCATCACAAAGTCATTCAGACATGTAATTTCTGATGTCAGAAGAGAACGTCAGAATTACTGCCGAAATAAGGAAGGGATATTTGGAATACAGCAATCTTTCAAAATGTAGCCATTTACAAAAAACCCAGGAAAATTCTCTACCAAACCATTGACCCTGCATTTCATAGAGCCAGCAACTCCTCAGTGACCTCTTTATCAGCCCCAAACGGCACTGAGTTTTCTTTCGGTTAATAGTTTGTACATTAACCAGATGAATGTATTTTGGAAAATTTGAAATAAATCAGATACAGTACATGAAAAACTATTAATATATTTAAAGAATTTACAAATGCTTTGAATTAATGCACATAGCATGCATGCATTTAATCCTCTGTATCTCACAATAATAAAATGAGTAGCAGTCTTTAGAAATCATTACTTAACTGGCTAATTGAACTGACACTGAACTATAAAACACTGGAAAAAACCCTCCTCAGAAAAAGATCTATTACAATGCCTTTTTACTTTGGCTATATTAAATCATTTTGATTCCTGAAACTTTACCAGAGAAAAAAACCAGACGTTATACTGAATGCGTATAAGATACTTTGATATGATCTGTATTATTTCATATCTCTGAATCTGTCAACATAGTCGTCTCTCCTGCACAACAACTACAGCTCCTTTAAGCATCCTCAACAGTATTTAAGCTTTTAAATTTCAAACCATTAACAATGCAGTACCCCCCGAATCCAGCCTTGAACTCTGACAGACACTGATCTCTTTCCTCCCTCCCACACCCTGTTTTATCAGGCACTATTTTGTTTAAATTGGCTACTAAATAGCATAGCACTGTACCTTTAAAAACAAATCAAACAATATTCATATTCCCACGGTGCTGCTAGTTTCCCTTATGCATTGAATCGCCTGTAGATTAAAAGCTCAGAATCTGAAAAGGGATTCTGTTCTGCCGACCAAAGTTCTCTGTAGGAGATGAGGGAGAGGGTCAGTCCCGGAGTCACACACACAACAGGCAGAAAACACACTTGTGATCCTCAGCTTTGGATAGCATCAGAAAGGGGAATAAAAAGCAGAAACACATGGCACACTGAGAACTGGTATCACTTATGGCTTCTAACCAAAGCAGCAATTAAACACCTTTCATCATTCCCCCAAATGCCTGATTTTTGTAAGAACTGAGACACACACACACACACAAAGGCAAATCCCCTCTGAGCAGCAACGAAAACTTAATAACCTACCATTTTCTTTGCACTCTTCTGGAGGTTTAGCCTTTTTCGCAAGTCGTGGATCCAGCCATGATGTTGTCTTTGTGTTATGGCTGAAAAGAAAAGAGATCACTCTGAGCAGACACATACTGAAAGGAATCAAGTTTATTCCTTAAGAAAAAAGGGTTAGTCCAACAAAATTGCAATCGATACACTTAATTTGCTTACTGGTTCTAAGTAGCCCTGAAGGAGGTGTAAGAGTAATTGTGCAAGGCAGCTGTAAATTTGGCAACCTCAGCTCCCTGTCCTCAAAGCAGCTATTTTTATTAAAATCAACTAGAATGTTGCCAAGTTAACCTCATTGAAAATGCAGAACTCATCCAGAGCAAAAGGAATTTATTACAAATACAGTGTTCTCCCGTTGAATGAGTGCAGGCGACAGGATTCTGTACCATTCTCACAGTTTTCAGATAGAATTATTTTCATCTTAAACCTGTCCTTTTCATAAATACAGGTTTGTTATTTCTCACCAGCAGTACTGGCAAGGCATAGCAAAAGTGATGCAAATTACAGCATGCTCCTGCAAAGTCTACATTTCCGGACAGAGTGATTAATGACACTTTGTTTAACAAACCTTTATCTCTCCATATATAATCCTTCCATCGAGATAAAATAGATATGCACAAGCTGAATGAATCATGTGGCTCCTATCTATACTCTGAATAAATCTTTGAGGAATCAGCCATCAAATAGCGTTGAACTGGCACAAACTGTTTTCTGGGAGAATATTATGCCAGATGAATGGATACTTAGCACAGCTAATGAGACTTAAAACCAGATCTTTTCTACTTATACCTTTCCCATAAGCATTTGAATTTGGAGCCAAATATTTAACATATATTAAGAAAGGAAGACTATAAACCAGAAAAGGATGTGATCATTAGTCCTCTATTTTTTTGAGATGCCTTTCCTACAGTACCATCATTCAGAGACACTCCTAACCCATGTTTTATTTATCTGATACATCCTAGGAGGATGCTTGTTCCATACAGTACTGAATTTTTTAGTTTATTATTAATTTGCTGTGTCATTTTAAAGTGTACTTAAGACTTCTTCCATAAACATTAGTATAAGGTGTACAAAATAGGGGACCTGGCAAAAAAAAAATGGATTAGCATGCAATTAGTAGTTGATGAGTTACTGAATAACTGATACAGTCCATGTGGTCCAAACACCACTGTTTCCCCAGGGGAAAAATAAATGCACAGAGCCAGTGCCCTCTCCCACCTTGACTCCCTGTTGAGTCCATGGCAGAGAACTTTTTCTCTGCCTCGATTTCTCTCTCTCTCTAAAACTGGAGGGATGCTACCTACTTCTCAGCATTATTGTCACCATGCTAAAACTTCCTCCACGTTTTGGATGGGAGAAAAGGTAGATGAGAGTTATGTAAGCATAAACTGGCAACTGAAATGAAAATTGAGGCATTTAAATTCCTATTTTAAGCATGCCCTAGTCTAGAACACCATTCACGACAGGTGACGAGGATAAACAAAACCTTCCCTTACTTTTAGAGCAGAGCTGTATTTGCAGAGTATGAAGAATGATAAGCCAAAGGTACGGTAAATTTGAAATCATGCCAGCAGCCCCTGCTAGATTGCAAATGTAACTAAGATGCTTCTCTGAAGCTCTGCCTGCCTGTGGTCTCCTGTAGGATGTATTTTTATACTGCAGTCACAGCCTAACTGCAGCTTGTGCAGACATCGTTGAGGTAGCTTTAAATTAACTAGGGGAGATACTGGCAGCAATGCCACTGCAGCAGCACCCACCCCAGGGTGGGCTTGTCACCCCAGCACCTGCCCAGCTACTTGGGTGCAGCCAACAGCACATGCTGAGCTCCACGCCACCACAGGTGCCCCCTTAGCAGTGCCAGAGCTCAGCGTGAGCTTGGACATACCTGTGTAAGCTTGCAGTCGCATCTCTGGAGTGTGGGCATGTCTGAACGACTGCCACCCTCTCCCAGCTACTAATTCCGAATGATTTTAGGGACCTCCACTGGTTGTAGGGGACTAAGATTCACAGATAGTTTCCTATGGCTTTAAAAGAGTAATATCTATGACTACTAGTAGTAATGTTTGCTGTGGTATAAAGCAGATCTCAAAGCACTTTACAAAGGAAATAAAAATCACCACCCCTGATTTCAAGGTGGGAAAATGGAGTCACAGAGTCCAGTGACTGCCCACAGCCACCAAACAAACCAGTGGTGGTTGGTACTGGACTCCACGCAACAGGACAGACCAATGCACCAGCTCTAAAAACATCCCTATGGCATTTCTGGAATAGACCCGAGAAACAAGTTTTCAGGCATCTGTAAAGACAGGTGCCAAGCTGAAAATAAGCCCAATTCAGTATTAGTGTTTTAAAAATGTGAATTAGTTGAATTACAGCCTCCAAGGCTTTTGTTGAAACATAACAACAACAACCAAACTGTTATGCTTCCCTTCAGCATAAATGTGGCTTCCATAAACCCAGAAGGACTGATATCTTCCAGTTTTGTGCACTGTGGCCATTCTAAACAAAACCACAAATTAAAAAATAAACAGCTCCTCCAAAAGAAGAGTGATCCTTCAGTCTGCAGCAAAATTTCAGGGAATTAAGATGGTATCTCATCTAGATCAGCTCTTACAACATTCGGTCTCCTCTTCCAGCTACTGTCTCTCAAATCCGTTCATCTACTTAGTAAAAGCAAGACTCATCTACAAGGACTTTATAACAAATGACTGAAGGATCAAAGTACCTTTTGAAAATCATCCCTCTCCTCCTTACCCATCTCCACACCTTCTCCCTTGCCTTGCCTCCCCACCTTATCTTCTGTACTAAACACGCACGTTACCTCTTGCAATGGGACTTTAAATGCTTCTAGACAGGTGCTCCAGTGGGTAAAAAAATCTTTTCCTGCTCTGCAGACAGATCCTACTTGAAAGAAGGCATCATCAACCCCAGCTGCCTTCTAACAAACACCACTGCAGTACCATCAACGTCCTCTTCAGCGGTACATAGTGCTGGCTGCTTGGACCATCTTAGCAACCAGGTACACAGCACACACACACTCCTGCAAGGAGGACAGACATGACTACGTTTGTGCTGCCCTCAATAAAAGAGGGGAAACAAGTAGCCATGGATTACAGCATAGTCTGTTTTATGCACGTCTACTGCTGTCCTGCACAGGAGGTTTATTTGGCAGGGTACTCATCTAGACTCCCTCAGGCCAGCTTTCAAGTTGTGGGTTTTGGAACGATGCTACTTCTGCCATAGTGGATGCAATGCTAGCAGTATCGGCGCTGTTCAGAGTAACTTGTCTTCCAGCAAGGACTAGAACTGGAGTCAGCCAACCGCAGAAACAATAGAGAAGCAGCTTATTCCACACACAGGTAGGACACTTTGGGAACGAGAGGAAGAACCAAAGCCCAGTGATGATGGCATGCTGAATGTCCCAAGGCAGGCTGCAGGGACATCTCGGGAAAGATGCCACATCCCCTGTGTCCCAGGGCTCTACCTATTCCCCCGTAAGCTCTCCAATGGACTAGAATCTGTAAAAGCTAAAGGGAAACAGTATTTCTCTCCTAAACAGTTTTTAATATAATTTGAAAGAAGCCTTGATAGGAAAGCTTTAATTATAGGAAAGAAGACAGAAGGAACAGTAAAATGGCCAAATTAACACCAATGGCAAAAGTAACATCAACACATATCTGCTGCATGAGCTGTGCACGTTAACGCTTTTTGAGGACTAAAAACCTTGTAAAATGTACTGTGTATAACCTGCCTGCTTACAAGTACACTAATCACATGCGTCCATTTGGGAAGTCTTATAGACAGACCAGAAGGAAAAGGGGCTGGGGACTTACAGATTAGTTATGAATGAATTGCAGATGAATAGCTGTGGCAGTTGTGGAATAAATGCACAAACAGGGAGTTGGAGCAGTTGTCACTGACTGAATGAGAGTGAAGTGATGCAACAAAAGCATCCTGTGAGAAATACAGCTGTGGCTCCACCAGCATTTTCCACTGGCCACTGCTTCTTCATTACTCAGCAATAACTGTACCTCATCATTAAAGTGCAGGTTTAGAAAGTCCATCCTTACACAATTTCAACGACCTTTATTACTAGCTAGGATGATTGAGCTAAGAGACAAGTCGTGGCAAATCAACTATGCATGTCTTAGAAACTGTCTTAAAATCAAGAGCAACTTCTTAATTTTAGAAACTTTGAAATCAGTCAACAAAGGTTCCCCTTGGTTTTGCTTCAAGCAGGTAGTGTGTGGGAATAGCACAACATTTTAAAATTCACCAAATTTGTTACCTCTGCTATATAAAATCTAAACTGCTTATAGGCCTGAAGTGTATTGCAAATTTTAAAAATAATTTTTAAAAAGTCACTCAGTTAAGCAGTGGAGCTTAATATTGTAGCCAAAAGTCAATATAATAATTACTGCTGAGCTAACTTAAACACTCCCTTTTTGCCAAGTATTTTGACCTGGCAGAAATAGTTTATTATACTCAGAGTCCTCTGCTATCAGTTATTGACAATTTTAAACATACGTGGAAAAAATATTCTTCAGCTGGTTTAAACAGAGTGAAAGAAAGCTCAGAATACTTCCCAGAAGCCCTGACTCAACCTCCTGCTCTTCTACAGATTTTCTTTGTAGGCCTGCTTTTAGGACTTCAGAGACTGTTTATGCCCCAGTTCCCTGTTACCACCACTAGAGCTAGATAGCAGCATCAGAGCCACTCCAGGAATCTCACCGGATACTCCTCCACACTTTTAGAAATAAAAAGTGTTAGGAACGTGGCTTTTCTTATTTAACAAGGTACTATCTTTTTATTATAATTATTTTTTAGTGTATTATTTTAATTAAGATGAGTTGAATGGATTTGTGTTAGCAATCTGTCAGTTTAAAGCACTTTGACAGGTAAAGTTTCTTGTACTGACAAAGCCCTCAGACGATCTCTTGAAACATTTTTTAAGAGAATATAGAAAGTAGTTACTGACAGTTATAGCCTTAATGCCTTTTGAAAACACTGCAAACCTATTCTAAACTGTGACTCTCGCAAGGCAGGAAATTTGTACATTACTGTGAAAGGCATTTCAGAATGGGTATTTACCAATGTGCTGCTTCAGTGTATTTGGGGACAGCACATATGGGCCTGTTTGGGTTTTTATTGTGAATCCATTAGATTCAAGATGGTCCTCAATATAACAGCTTGAGCAAAAGGGAGTATACGAGACAGAGAAAACCAAAGTGCACTGTAGACTTGCAAATGCTTACTCCTCCCTTCTTTTTGTGTGCCTGAGACGTGTAGATCTGCACAGCTTTTCAGCTAGCAGAATAATGCTTTTCAAGTAATTTGTGTGTAGGGGGACAGTGACAGGAAAACAGAGCATTAAACCAGCGGTTTTGCAATTCATCCTTTGTGGGGTGCTGCCCAAACTTCTTGCACACACGTAGGACAGACACAAAAGGGAGTCGCTCTCCAGCCATGGTTTGAATGGCAGCAGCTGTGACAGCTAGCTTGCACTGCATTTCCTGCTGTCAGTCTGTTAGATGTGCTCAGAGTATGTACGTGGTCCTTAACAGACGACAGGCTCGGGGGTGCCCATCCTATGAACTGCAGATGGCCTTGGGCAGCAGATAAGCAAGGCAGTGGTGGTGCCTTGCAGGAGGCAGGAGCGTAAGACGCTTATGTAAGATTTTTTAAAAAATACATAAACGCCTAAAGTCTCCTATGGTAATTTCTGCCGTTTAAGTCATTCTCTTAGACTTAGGCAGTTAATTTCTGACAAGAATGGGCTTCATCTCATATGACTTCAGCCACCTAGAAATTACACAGCTAATTGTGTAGGATTCCTCTCTATTGAAGGGAGAGGCACCTATACAGAAAAATTGATCTTTCCTATCTTCCAGTTGGTCTGGGGACCTAACCATATGCTCTTAGTGACACACTAGGCTCTACAGCATCTCCCAAAGGCCTATGGCTCCCACTCCAGAAGGGCGCTGGTTTTCACAGGTTCTGTGCCATGTTCACGGAGATGTGTTGGGCTATTAGTATGTGTCTACAGTAGTGCTTTGGCTCAGATCAGGAGGTCACTTTTCAAGTGAATCTCTCAGTTACCTTCGTTTACACACTGAGCATTCTCCCAGCTTGTAAGCTGTTTTCACTTAAATTTAAACCTGATGGTACGCAGCAAGAGCCCACTTAATGCACTACAAGCTATTCACAGGCAGGCAGCCTACGGCCCCTGAAAAGACCTAGTGGCTGTGGATGCTGGGTCATCAGCACCAAGTGCTTCACTCTGCAGTCTACTGATATTGCTGATTTAGATATGGACATGGATTGGATCAGAAGGAATTCAGACTGGTTTTAACTCAGTCTTGTGGACTGAGCTCAGGGGTTCAGGGGTGGAGAGAATTAGAATTAAGTGCACTCCTAGAGATCAGCTTCTTAGAGATAAACTTTCTTTTTAGTTTCATCTGAAAGGAATCCAGTTCATGCACTCTGAAATGTGAACCAAATCACAGTGTGGTGCATGGAGGCAACCAGAAAACTTGCCTCAAAAGTGTTCTTCTGACACAAATTATATGCTACTGCAGACGCACCTTTGGATATCTGAGGGCACCTTTACTGGTAGAAGCACCTACATTTAGGCAAATTAATTCTGCCCTTATCTTTGGACAGGAAGAATCAGCCTCTGGAGGTAATTATCTCTCTCCATTGACCACAGAAGGAGTCTTGGCAACTGGTTTATACTGGATACCTAATGCTACATGGCAAACCAGGTGAGCTGAAGGAGAAAAATTACAAACCCATTGCAAATATCAGAGGAAAGGTTTTGGAAGAGCAAGCCTGCAGAGCAGAGCAGCAGAGACCTTTGGGGGAAAGACAAGAAATAAGAAGGTGAGGAAAGACAACAGGATTTGAGCTGGCAGTTTGACCTGGATGTCAGCATAGATAAAACCAGCAAGTGAGAGCAAGGGACAATACACCACTAGTACAGACTGAGAATGTCTTTATAACACCAAAAGACAAGAGATGAAAGAAATTCAGCATTCCCCAAATTCTTTCAAGTTCTGCCATCTCCCCATTCCTAATTATTTTGTCATGAGGGAAGGAAGCTGTCTCAGGAGAAAGAAACCAAGAGAGATCTTTTCTGTTGCCTGTCCCGCTGTATGTCATGTTGAAGTCCAAAGAGCATTAGAGATCTGATCAGTGTTATGCTGAACAAAACTAATGAAGTCAGTACAACACGTAACCAAGGAAAAAGAATTACAGAAATCTATGATCATATAAGAGACCTGATGATTTAGAACTGTCCACACAATAAAGTCATACTGACACAAAATGGCTTGTTTCCCAAAGATGAAGAATCACATCAGAAGTGAATATTAAAACAGCATATGAAAAAAATTCCTTCATCTTAATTACTATTTAATTAAAGTAGCAGACAACTTCTCTTTAATGTCTTTGTTGGCAACATGGGCAGTGGAATTGAGTGCACCCTTATCACAGCGCTCTCCAAACTAGCCAGCTGCAACAAGGTCTTTTACCATCACATACCAGCATACTCTTCACACCAGTCCCTCTGCTGCCTTCTCCTTGTCTCTCCTCATCCAGGGCACGCTCTCTCTTCCTCGGCTGCTCTCTCTTCATTGGCTCTCAACCACTTAACAGAACCAGCCACAGCTGCACCTTATCTACATTGGCCAACCCACCACCCCTGAAGCCAGCCCACATCTGTATGTTATCAATATTAATTAACCTGCCTTTATTTCTCTACACACCCTGAGCAAGGCTGCTGATGACACCAAGCTGTGTGGTGCAGCTCCCATGCTGGAGGGAAGGGATGCTATCTAGAAAGACCTTGACAGGCTTGAGAAGTAGGCCTACCTGAACCTCATGAAACCCCATAAGGCCAAGTGCAAGGTCCAGCACCTGGGTAGGGGCAATCCCAAGCACAAATACAGGCTGGGCAGAGAATGGACTCAGATTAGCTCTGAGGAGAAGGACTTAGGAGTGTTCATTGACAAGAACCTCAACATGAGCTGGCAATGTGTGCTCGCAGTCCAGAAAGCCAACTGTACCCTGAGCTGCATCACAAGAAGCATGGCCACCAGGTCAAGGGAGGTGGTTCTGCCCTTCTGCTCCACCCTTGTGAGAGCCCACCTGTGTTCAGCTCTGGGCTCCCCAAAATAAGAAGAGCATGGACATATTGGAGTGAGTCCAGAGGAGGGTCACAAAGATGATCAGAGGCCTGGAGCACCTCCCCTATGAGAGAGTTGGGGTTGTTCAGCCTGGAGGAGAGAAGGCTCCAGGGAGACCTTGTAGCAGCCTTCAGTACCTAAAGGGGCCAACAGCAGAGCTGGAGAGGGACTTTTTAAAAGGGCCTGTAGTGATAGGACAAGGGGGAATGGCTTTAATCTAAGAGAGGGTAGAATCAGACTAGATCTAAGGAAGAAATTTTTACGGTGAGGGTGGTGAGGCACTGGCACAGGTTGCCCAGAGAAACTGTGGATGCTCCATCCCTGGCAGTGTTCCAGGCCAGGCTGGATGGGACTTTGACAACCTGGTCTAGTCCCTGCCCATGGCTGGGGGGTTGGAACTAGATGAGCTTTAAGGTCCCTTCCAACCCAAACCATTCTATGATTCTATGAAATAACCATACAGCCAAAATGTGGTGAATTTCAGTATTATACAGTGATACACTAATGATGTAACATGCAGAAGTGCCAAGCTGGCTTATAAGAGATCAGGTAATTCCTGCAGAATATGGAAGCGATCTTGAGTGGGCAGGAGGGTGTACTTCCACCTCAGTACTTTTAGTATCTTCTAGTACAAAAGATAAAGTTATCAAATGTAATGGTGTAGCCAGGCTTAACTCATGTATCCTGTTTTCTCGTGGTGAACTGATGTAGCAACCAAGAACAGCTATCATGATTCTTCAGGTAAGCAAGATGTTAGGGTAAACACATTATCCCTGCAAACAAAAGACTTTCCTACATTAAAAACTACTAAGGAGAAACACTGATCCTATCGAAGGCTGTAGCAATATTCTCTAGAAACAAACTAGGTCAGAATTTTACTTTTCTAATTTGTAGCTGCACTTCTTTTCAGGTAACACGTGAAATAGTACCAGCTGTATTTGAAAACTTAGTGGCTGTTTTTTTACTGTGAAGAGTCCTTTTCAGAGGCCTATTTTATAGCTGTTTTGTAGTCTTTTATGGTCCTCATAAAAAAAGCAGCTTTAACAACTAGGAAAGTTATTACAACAGGTCCAAAAAAGCAAAGCTGACTATGCTGCTTGGAGAAGCAGGTGTTGAAGTACAAAGAGACTGAATGTTTGTGAGATGTACTGGAAAGTGGTTCGTTAAACCCCATGTGGCCAAATTCTCCTAACAATCATCACCACAAGTCAAAGAAGATGATAATTTAAAGATGTGTTACAGAGGTTTCAGTTTATTCTAGACTCTTCTCCACTAACAAAACAATTATTAATATAGTATAAGCAAAGAAAACCATATATGCTTTTGAACATATAAATAGCTTTAGTTATGGGCTCGATAATATCCTTGAGACTACTCGTTAAGGCTTAGTTGTAGCTCAGCTTAATGAACTGCAGATCTTCCTGGTTTAATGTCTTAATCTCCTGCACCCCTTCCAGAGAGCTCTGCTGCCTATAGGTGGAGAAAGGGCGGGAGAGAGAGGCAAAATCAATTCTGACTTTTATAAATAAGTATCACAATGTGTAACCGACTCTACAGAACACTCTGTAATGTAATTGTGTATGTGATGGAGTTGGAGAGTTGGGTGAGGGCCACATTTAAGGCTGACTGCACACGATAGCAGATGCACTGAGAATCTTGGTCCTTTTGTATTCCCTTCAACACTCTACCGGACCAACACAGCAAACATCGATTGCTTGGGATCCAACACAGCCAATGTATGGGGTTTGAAAGCAGTTGGCAAGGTGAGGTCTGAAGGCTATGGGGAATTGCAGCCTTTCCTTAGCCCTGTGAAAGGGAAAAACTAAAAATCAGTGATGCCTACAATTTATTTAAGCACGCTGAAATAGGTCACACTCGTCAGCTGTATTTAAAGTAGGAAAGAAGGAGCAGAACTGGAGGTTTTTTGGTGGTATTTCAATTTATATACGCTGTTTTAATTATTGCATGTTCTCATTAGCATATGTTCTCAATGAAAGCAAATGTATGAGATGGACTCCTGTCTGTGTGGTGTGTGCCTGTATTTGAAAATTCGGAGTCATATGTAAGGGAGACTGGAGACAGCCCAAGAAATGGACTTAAGTAGCTTTTCCTGGAAAACAGTGGTAAGCATTATGCAGTAAGAAGGGATGCTCTTCCTGTTCTGTCTATGAATGCTAATATAGGTAAATACAAGGTCATGCACCTATGTAAAAAAGGGAAAGAAAGGAAGAAGCAGACCAAGCCACGCTCTAAAATACAACCAACACCTGAATCATCTAGTGAATCTAGTATATTTATTTTTTTTCATTTTAGTCCTTGAGGCAGAGGAAATTCCTTCCACTGTGCTTTACAAAATGCTCACTGGGCCATTAATGATGAGCAAATAAATAATACTGTCTACAGACAGTTATCTTTCTTCTTACGAAGTCACTCCCTCTCTCACTGTAAATCCGCCACGTTACTTCTGATGGCAGTTTCGATAACTGAGCTTAGATACAAATTTTAGAGGTTAGTTTGAGGTGAACAAATTAAAATGCGATGATGAAATCTAAGACCTTTGGGTATACCTGGGACAACCTGGAACTTGAGATCACTTGCTGCTTGGAGTCCTTAGGGTTTAAAGGCACAATTCATATGAGCCTCAAATAAAGCAATAAAAGATGTTGCCTAGTATGACTTTTTTCCCACCCATTGTGATGTACATTTTAAAAATGTTTGGTTTTCATCTATTATTTAATAATCTAGTACAATCTTTACTACTGTTCGGGGAGATGTTGTTAGACAAATAGGTTTTTGTTGTCTTTTTATCTTTCCGTTTTTTGTGAAAGCAAATGGAGTCTCTTCATGCCATTAACCAAAGTGACTTGTAAACAAAGAGGCAATTTAACAGCATCCCCACAGCATTACATTCCTACTTAACCCTGTGAAGACTCTGCAATGTGAAAACTCAAACGATCAAAGAGTTGTTCCTTTGCTAGATTCTAGTAAATAATCTGGTATTTTTACAGATGTGTAATTGCACTTTTTTGCAATTACATTATTCAAGAATATAATCCCAAAGGCAAGGAGCCCTTACAACAGTCTGTCTATCCAGTCTGCACCTCTGATTGATTTCTCTGCTTTACATAACATTCATTTAGTGGAAGTGAATGATGAGCATTGTCAGAACTGCAGTGTAAACCAGAGCATTTCCAGGAAAGGAAGTAAGCTGTAACATCAAAGGGATTTGTGGAGTGGAATGGTTGCTCTGCAGAGCGGCAGGGCTATTTGCATTCACTGTATTTATTACAAAATAGACATTTATTTTCTATTAAATTGCCTGTTGCAGTATTTACCCATGTCACAGTTTCGTGTGTTAGTGGCCTACCCATCATCCTGTCCCCCACCCCCGAAACATATCACAGGTTTTTGTTAGAAGTGATATAAAAGTGCCACATAATTCAGTCTGCTCTCTGTCAGAGCATTAAATATGTGCAGAAAAATTATATTTGGGAGTGAGGTAAAAGGGAAACAAGGGCTTGATCTAGCCTGGAAGTTATTGTAGTTTTTCTCTGCTTGCTTGGGCTAAGTTACTATAATTACTCTTTTTCTACAATGAATATATTTTTGCTCTTTTCAGCAAAGACACTTTTGTTTTCATACTTACTGCTCTTTTCAGCGTTGTATGTACCAAAAGCTATGGTTGATCATACCAGTGTTCATGACAAATCACGCGCACAAACTTTATTCTTATAATTTGTTTACATTTCATGTGATAGTAATAAATATTGCATAGAATAAGGAACTTAAAGTAGGAGTGACACCTTCAGATGTTATTTTTACCTACTAATAATTCAAATAATGGCTAACACTCCAAATTATTTGAGGCAGCTCCTTCAAGAAAACATAAATGCCACTGCTGCCTCTGCAGGAATGTTCTGCTCATGGAGGTTTCTGGGTTTTTTTGTGGAACATGATGTTGTATGAACTCACTGATTTGCTGTGCTCTTATTCCGGTAATGTGTATTAATGACAGCATGCAGAGATGAAAGAACTTTTATATCCATTTGGTCAATGAGTGGGCTAATTAGCAACACGTATGTACAGTCTACCAAGAGGAAAAGATTTCTACACATAATAAATTCTCCGTATTGTCCACTCATTTGTTTTATTATTTCTAAATATAGCATACCCTCCACCTACTGTTTACTAGCTAGTTTTTAGCCTTCCTATCTTTCTTCCCTTAAACTGGCAAAAAGTCCAAACCTCTCCACCCCTGTCCACAAAAGGAAGAACCCAGCGACTGTACTACATGCCTGAAAGCACCAGAACAGCAGAAAAATCATGCTTTCAGCAGAAGAAACAACAGCTTTAATTGCTTTCATTGAAGTGTTAAGCAGTGCAGTTACCTATCTTGAAAAAGAGCATGCTTCCTCGTAAATCAGTGATGCAGGGATTGCCACCAGCTCTGGGGAGTCTTGACAGCCACAACATTCCTGCTGTTATAATGAGGAGTGCAATGCTCCCCTCCACCACACAAACCATTTCCCCGCCCAGTTAAATATGATACAGCTATTAGAAAGAGAAGAAATAAGACTCACTCAATAAAGTAGACTTCCCCCTTTTCTGTATAAGCCATTTCCCAGTTATCAGGCAGTGGGCCCAAGTCATCATTGTCTTCAGGTTTAGTCTGCTTTGTTACATCCATATCCTCCTTTGCCTCTTCAGGCTGTGTATATCCTGGTGCAGAACAAGGCTGGGTGGAAGACACCTCGCCTGAGACACCTGTACTCTTCTCTTCATGTTCACTTGATTCTGGAAGAGAAGAAAAAATACAGGCTTTGGATATCCAAGTTAATGTTGGAGAATTTACCAGGTGCAAGTCTCCAAGGGATACTCTATGAACTGCAAGTCTTGACATAAAAAGGAAAACTCTGTTTGGTTTACACAAGGGCCCCTCTGATGAAACATTTTATCTGGAACACAATAAAATAAAGCAATAAAACCAAACTGAAACAAGAAACTAATAAAGAGCCAAAGAGTTCTGGCTCATTGTGTCCCAGGAATCCTTCCAGGCCAGCAGTATGCATCGAGCAGAAGGCAGCTTCACATCCAGCAGCACTACTTTCTTCTGCCTTAACTTTTCAAACTATATGCTATAAAGTAACTACCCTGCTGTTTTACTGCAGACAACAGATCTTTTTCAATTAAAAAAGTATATACACGGATTGCTTTACCTATATCCATACATCAAAGAAATCAATGTGACATCCATCAACTCATAGCAATGTATTAACTCTATAAGAATTGGTTGTTATTTCGTTACTGATTAAAATCTGTGGGAGGCTTAGTTTCCCACAGCCAATGCCAAATGCTTCCTATACCCAATGTGGTTGTGTCTCACTGTGGCTAAGAACATATTCAGGAAGGATCCCTCCTTTCCCATGTCCTTTTCAGTACTTGATCTTTCATTTTTATTCATTTTACTTTCCACAAAGTCAGATATTAGAAAATGTGGTGTCCAACAGTATCTCTACCACCATCAGTTCCCACCGTCCAGTCTTTTAGCTAAGCAAGTGTGGTAGAACTTAGCGATACTTGGTAAAACATCCACTGAACACAAACATAACACAGAATCACAATGATACCTTAAAAAAATCAGCTAAATGGGGATCAGCTGTGCAACATTAGGATTCTAAGTGTGCCTTACCCACATTGTTGAATACTTATATCCAGGCTTAAGAGTCTACATGTTCACCTGCATGAATGACTGTGACAGAGCAGGGCTTCCTTGCACAGAACTATTGATAGTGGAGGAAACATAATCTTTTCTTGACTATTAATCGTAGTCAAAGTAGTCAAACACAGGACGGTTAAGAGAACTTGTCCTATTAAAGAAAGAGATTCCTTCATCCTTGGAGGTGAATAAATTTGTTTGACTGGTCTACTAGGTATGTAAGCTGTGCTTTATCATATGGTCTGCCTAGGAATTATTTCTTGAAAAAATGTGGCAGGAACCTGTTGCCCCAGTTGAAGAAGCTGTCATCCTTGGATTCTTTTTTCTGTTGCACTTAAACGAAGACCGATCTCATTGAAAAAGTAGACAGACCTCTACTTTTGTCCAGATGAACTGCAACTAAAATAAATGCATGATTTTAATGTATTGACTGAATCTCAACTATGATGGGATCCTAGTCAGATGGCTGAGATGACCCTACATATTAAGTTAGGTAAACCAAATTCAGTCCTGCTTAGGCTAGTTGCTCTGTTTCTAGACAGTTAAAATGGGGCGAGATGAATCTGAGACCTAGTAAGCATGGCTTTACATTAAGTTATGTGAAGGCTAATGACATAAGCTCCCCAACAGACATAAATCATAGGGACACAGACAATGAATATCAGAGAAGAACTGAGAACAAACTGTTAACTTGTACACCAGTATTTAATCAAAACGATACATATTTGGTGTAACAGAGACTAGACTGAGACTACTATAGCTTGTTCATAAACATATGTAAGGAATGAAGGAAGTTGTATGGTTTTGATTCATCAAAAATGTATGTATGCTTGCTCTGAGTAATATTATATGGACTATATTGAAACCTGTGGATAATTATATAAAAAAGAAAGAGTAAAATATGTTTTTAAAACAAGTCAACCATGTAGTTTACAATGAAGTTCAAGAAGATGACAATTTCTTTCATGAACTAACAGTACATCCAGAGCATGGAACTGTGCAGATACTTTTGTGAAACATGTAGGAGTGGAAGACAGCTTGGGTGAAACAATCTGATTTGTAGTGCTCGGGACAGTAAAAAAGAAGAGCAACAAAAAATTAACAATGGTCTTAAAATACCCAGTTTTTAGTAGACTCACAGAATTAAAACATTTGATGCTATGGCAAGCCATAGTAATGGAAAAGGAGTTCAGGAGAACTGGTAAAGATTAAATAAAAAATACTAAGGATACAAGCATGAATTATTCTAATGAAAAACAAAAATAGTAAGTATATATAATCAGAGATCATTTTGACTAAGCCATGATTTTTCAACAGTCTGCTACTTGAGATAGAATTGTACAAAAGGTGAAAACTAGATTAAATTGTTAAGGTTGAAGACAGAAAAAGCAACATAGGCATCTAATAGCAAAGCACAACAGTCAGTCTAGAAAATGGGATACAGTCAGGGATATTAGAGGTGACAAGAAAACTTTCTGTAAGTGCGTTAAGAAGACCAAAAGCAGAGTCATTCTAGTACGTGGGAAGGAAGGAAAGCTAATACTGTATGACACACAAAACCCCCAGCACTATTTTTCCCTCAGTCACTACTGCAAAAAGATTACCTGTGATTAAATGACTAACGTAATCAATGTCAGCAGTAGGGCTCAAGAACATGGACTAGAGTGGGCAGAGAACAGGTCAGGTAAAACTTAGATGAAGCTGCCATTCTTAGTTGGCAGAGCCTGATGGAATGAAACCTAGGCTGCGGAGGGAACCACTAAAGCAGTCTCATGGCTAGTAATGGCTACACCACTGAGACTTCATGAAGAAAAGAAACTTAGGAGACAAAGTCCTGGTTTCAGCAAAGTATCTACGATTTAGGCTTTTACACAGCTTTATATTCCTAATTTCTGACCACCTAAATTCCTGATGAAATAATTTGCTTAATTAGGCCAATATGTCTTCTTGTAAAAAAGGAGGAAGACCCATGAAACTGTAACTGCACATCTTTCTGGTTTGAATTCCTCAAAGTACGTTGGGATCAGCAATCAAACCACCTACATGTAAGCTCTTCAAAGGTGATAAATAATTGTCAAGATTTTTCAGGAAGAAATTGTGCCAAACTAATCTTATTTCTTTTCATGACAGAGTAACAGGTGCTGCTCCTTAGGGAGAAATGGTAGACATAGCTTTCGTGATCTTATAAAAAGACTTTTGACACTGACACATGTAAAAAAAAAGAAAAAGATTGGTCTTGAACAGGGTGATGGTCTATAGGTCTACAGCCATATGCTACATCTCAATTCATACTTTAACAACATTGTATTATACTAATTTTATGCTATTCGGAAGTATGAATCTGTCTGTGGGAAGAAACTAGTTAGCAAGAGACTCAGACACAAGTTTTGCTTGGTTGTAACCCACAGCAGAGCAGCAGGGTGCCTCCTGTCTACCAGTCGTAAATCCCTCTCCCCTGCCTTGCCTTTCCAAAATATGTGGCGCTTGTCTGGCGCAAAATGCCACAATCAGCTGTAAAAATACATGGGGGGGGGGGGGGGGGGGGGGCAAATGCCTCGGCAGAATTTCTACTGACAATACAATGGAGGTATGGGGATGTGTGACGGATGTCTAGCCACTATCTTCAGTCAGTAATGATACTATGGCAAAGAGAAACAAGCATCATAATCGGCAGGAAAAGTAAGCATGTGCAATACAGGTCCTTCCACCTTCAGCTACAGTAAGGTTTAATTAGGAGTATTGTGCCCAGTTTCAAAAATTTCACGTCAAGGAAAATGGGAAAGAGTCCAGAGGACAGAAAACAAGAGGAAGAAGAAAAAAAGAAAAAAAGGAAAAAAAAAAAAAAAAAAGGAACAGGAAAAGATTGGAAGTATGGCAAGACTGAAAAACAGGTGTGTCTAGTCTTGAGGAGAAAAAAACTGATGGATGGGGGAAGCATTTTAAAATATGTAAGTTTCCTGCAAAGCAGAGAGAATAATATGTTCTCCACTTCCCCTGAGAATAGGGCAACGTAATTTCTGATAAACTCTTTGTTGTTTTTTTTTCTTATCTCTGCAAAACAAAAGTAAGTTCTCATCTGTGTCAAGCATCATTGACACACCTGTGAGCTCTATTCCTGAGGCTACCTGCAGTCTTGACCACATTTCTACTACAGGAAGGATGCCATACAGACTATAGACGGAAAACAAGACATAAAGCCATGTGGTACATATGACCACAGCAGAAAAATTAAATTTGGAGCACAGGTACATTGCACACAATGGCTAATGATCAACCGGTTGGTCTGATAGAGCACAGATGTGGCCACATTGCTGTGTCTTGGGATTTTACCACGATATCTGCAACAGGCGTTCTTCCTCAAGATCTTATTTTCAACAGGCCTGAAAAGGTCAGATTCTTTATTTTCAACAACATTATCAACAAATACCAGCCATTGCGATGGCAGGAAAAATGCAAAAATTAAGCCTTGAGGATTGGAAGAAATATTCTGAGCTTGTCTAAGACAGAGATTGCTATCAAAATTTAGATGGGAAAAAAGAAACCTGATGCTTATTTAACAACTTAAAATTATAATTATTTTAAAGCCAATCTCATGAATTATTAATTCCTGGATTGTTATCTTTTAATAGCTTACTTTGATAATGGAGAAGGCATCATGATGACTAAAACCCAGTCAATTAAGGTAGAATTGCCTAATGCCATTTAATAACATTGTTTTACACAATGGACATCCTAGTCACACTTATCTGGAATACTTACGGTGTCATCTTATCTTTTGTTATATTTATCTGTCATTCACATATGCCAGGTAAGGTAGATATTCACCTTTCTGGCTTTCTTTCTGCTAATATATATTCATAGATAATGTTGGATTTAATAAAAACCAGGAGTTCTTGTTAAAAGCTAGCAGTGTCTAAGTGTACAAATAAAGTTTAAAATACTACCATAACACACTGCGAGCACAAATATTTCTCTTCAGACAGTATAAGACATAAAAAAAGATCCTAAAATTGTACCATAATATGAGTCCAAAAGTATTTTTGTCACTAAAAAAACAATCAATTGACTTTACATCAAGTGAAATAGCCTACTAGAGCTGCTGTCTTGCTACAAAACAGATTACATGGTCCAGTTTTCAAAAGCAGTTTAGTGCAGTATCTCAAAAGTGAGTGTCCTGGGAAGTGACAGAATAAACACCAGTAAAGCACGAGCAAGTTATTACGTATGTCGAATACAAAGAACTTTGAGAACAAGATAACGTGTATGTTAAAAATACCAACTTATCATAAAGTAATGTAAGTTCATCTCTGTAGAATTTCAACTCCAAATAACAACAGATAAAATATTACTGGCTGATATAACATATTCTCTATACAGCTCCTCTTAAACAAGATGGTGAACATTTTTTAAAAAGCAACTGGTAATTATGTTGTGATAGACTCAGAATCTGAGCCTTCATCAATTCTGCTGCCTGCACGTTAAATTGTTTGTATTATTTACAGTCGAACTTGAAATCTGCCATCTAAACACGTAAGAGAACATCGCCATTTTATTCCTTTATTTTAATGCTGCGGATTATTCACGCAGTAATTTTTAAAAACTTATTCTTCCAAAAGAAACAACTCAGATGACCTAAGCGATACCAGCAGAGAACAAATTAAAGGAAATATTATTGAATAGTAATTTATGGAGTGGTTTTAGCAGCTCTTAAAGAAAATACTGCAACTCTTTATATCATTATTGTATCTCACTGACTAATTTGTTAAATTCTGCACAGGAACCAATCCATTGACTTGAAGTAACTGTTGGATATAAGAGTAGTTTAACTCCTGTTTGCTGAGCAATGTGCACCTATTTTCTTACAAAATTATCACTGCATCCTTGGAGCTGCTCCCTTTCCCACAGAGCTGTAGCCATCTTTGTGTTTTGGTTCTTTGCATGAAGGCACTGTTCCCCCTGACTACTGACACAGGCACTAGGAGCTGATGGGGAGGAAGCAAAACAGCAGACGTGGAGACTGGGTGAGCATAGGGCATTCTGTAGGTCTGTGACCTAGCTATGATAAATTGACTTTAAAGAACACACCTACAACAGAAGTATCAATGGAGACCGACTTATGTATTTTTTAAAATCTCATGGCTCTTGGATGCCGTGTGTGTTCTTTTCATGCATCTGACAGTTTCTGCTGTGTAATAATAGAAGAATGAACTCAACCTGTTTCCTGGGTCTGCTGCACCTTGCATGGTGATTGATGGCATTGGGACCCTAGCCTTTTGCTTCATTATCAACCTAAGGCATGGAATGATAATTCTGAAACTTTATGTCCTATCTGATCCCTCAAATACTTGGAGCCTGCCAGAACTTTCATCTCTGGGTGCAACTTACTGTTGTTCAAGTAATGTCAGAATGACGCACATACATAAGAATTCTTTCAATATTAGAGTGGTTCTTCTGGAGTTTGGATGATAAACAATCAGTCAAAAGTGTGAAGCAAATGTGACATGGCCAACACAGTGTCAAATCATGATCCTGGTGGTGAAGGAGACTGACTTATTTCTCTGCAGACACAAACAGCAACAGCAGTGAGAACTGAATGCCTGGCAAGCAGGTTGTAATTTGACCAAAACACTTTTAACTCTTTTGCCAACGCATCAGTTTTGCAGAAATCGTTCATTTCAATGCAGTGTCTATCAGGAAAGGCTTCTCAGAAGCAAGATGTCTCACCCAACAGAGACACAACCCAGAGCAGCCAGAAGTCCATTAATGTAAGCAATTGCACTAGGTGTGAGAAACCCAATGCTAATTCTAGACTGTGCCATATTAACAGCTAATCTATAGATGGTCTCTCATATACTGCTTGGCAAATAGTAGGATTCTTCATTTAAATTTAGCTGTCTAGGCTCCTGTATATCTATAGGCTGATTTAAGCATTCCAGATTGTAAAGGTGATCCCCTAAAATGGGTATCTAAACCAGCTGTATTTTCTTACTCTTTGGAATTGCTTCTTTCTCCTTACTGTAAAAAGAACAGAGACAAGTAGCTCAAACAAAAAAGTAAAGCATTTAGGCATATAATTTACTAAAGTTGGATGAGATAAATCCCATATCCCAATTAATACTCTTTCGCCTGAGAGAACTTGATCCAGGATGAGGCACTGAGAGTGCCCTATTCTAAAATGGCCAAAAGCCTCATCCTGAAGAATTGAGAAGGATTCCTGTTGGGTTCTGGGCTGAGAGCTGGTGACAAAAGTCAGAAAGAATAAACACACTGGACAGCACAAATTAACAAGAAGATGGTTACAGATCATGGTTGAAGATCTCCAGCCTGCCAATATACAACTGTCTGAGGGAAATCTGATGGCATATGAAGCAAGGTATGTGGAAGTGAATTAATGAAAAACTCATTCCTACTAACAAAGCTCAACAGATATATGGTTTATCTTAACAGACACTGAAAAGTAATCTGAAAAATCAGACCAAAAGTACAAAGATCTCTGCAACTATAGATGTCACTTATTGGTCTGATAAAGATGCGTTTATTTTCTTCAGATCCATCTTAGATCTGCTACTATTTCGACCTAGCAGTCCTAGGTGTTATAGCAGTCCTCTGAGTTGCCAGACTGATACCTTTGGCAGTTAATAAGCCATTAAGTTGCTGAGCATCTATAAAAATGTATCAATGTTTGAGATGTCCCAGGAGTCCTATGTTTAATAAAATACTCCCGATAGAAGTGAAGCATTTAAAATAAGAATGCACTTTCTAGAAGAACTGGAAATAACAAATCTTCTACCTATGTTGCTTCTTTATAAAAATTAGATTTCTCCCTCTACCAAGAGTTTAAAACCCCCACAATTCAACATTTCTGGTTTTCCTGACTGTTCAAAGACACAAACCACAAACGTACACACATTTTAGAGGTAGCCAAAGACTCTGTCAGCTCACAGAGAAAATGACTGCAGTAACAGGCTCCGTGGGAGCTACGCTGCCCAACAAAGGCAACACAGCATGTATGTACAGAGCTGCTTTGCTACAATCCCCAAAGTCCTCAATCAGTGTAACTGAACAACAAAACCCTGCTTATGAAACCATGAGAGCCAACACAGGCACTGCTTGTTCTGCTGGCCACACCTACAGGAATTACTTTGTGAGGGGCGAGGAGGGGGGAGGCGGGGGGCTCTTTTACACCGATGCTCATGTAGTTCATTTTGTAACACAGCACATGCCAGTGCTTGTTTCTTGGGTGCTGCCTAGTCATCGTTCACATAGAATTTGCTTGGGAGAAGCAAATTATAGGTGTACGACGTGAGGAGAAAAGCTGGTAAACATTGATCCAGTTCGAGCTGAAACATATTGCTCTGGAAATTGCTCCTCAGCAATGGTCCGTTATGCGACAGATTTCGAATAACTGCAAAGAATGATCTTTTTAATGATTTCTACAATACACATCAAAGACCAAATCCTGCCTTTGCCTCTTTCACTGTGGAAGTATCCTGGCAACGGAGCCAGTGCTGATGTTTTATGTAAGGATTTCTGGGATTCATCCTTCTCTGCTTAGCTGTGTAGGAGAGGCACTAAGCATCAGAGCACTGCTGAAATATGCAGTGTTGTGCGGAACGGATGAGCAAGGCTCGTACAGCATGTGATGACAATGGCCAGGGAGTAATGCCGAGAGGGGAAAACGAGATCCACTCTCACCCCACCACCCCCTGCCATCCCCCTTGCACGCGGGGATAGATTCTGCCCAGGGATTTGCCCTTACATTAATGTTATGTAGCAACAACATAAACACATGTGGCAAATACATCCCTGATGAGAAGATACTCAATTCGATATATTTTCTAATGCAGTAGGAGGAAAAAAATATTATATATAGAATCTGCAGTATGAAAATCCTTCTACAGTGCTTAGATGATTAGGTAATGGATATTTTGTTTCACATTAACATATACATTTAGAGAACTTGCAATATTCCATTTTAGCTTCTCATGCATACGATTGTCACTGTAGGCTTCTACTTCAATAATTTGTTTCTGAATTTCTAGGTTCACCAAAAAGGATTCACAGGGTTATTTGTCAGAGAGGTATAAAAGTCTGAATCCTTTAATTTCCTACCTCAACAACAATGACAAATCATTTCTTTAATGGTATTTCAGAATAAAAATGATTAAGTACTGTAAAATGATGGCTTACTGCAATGTTGAAGGGGAATCTGATTACCTGCTTGGGAAAAGGCTGGAGTGTTTCCACTCAGGATACCAGTCAGTATCTTAAGCCCCTTTTTTTCTGGAGAACTATGATCCAAGGGGTAAAATAAGAGCTGCCTTTCAGGACTAGATGTCTGAAACTTTTATCAACTTTATGCAGGCTCTGGAACATCGCTGAAAAGGGTTCTTCCTGGTAGCTTTGCCAGCTAAGTTTCGTTGGCACTGCCACAAATTCTTTTATACGATAACTTTACTCTTGCACAATATTGCTAAGATTTCATAACAATTTACAAAACTTCAGTTCATAATGTAGTGAGCAGTCTTGTGAGTATCACTATTTGAGAACAAGGAGACCTGAAATAGAGAGACTAGGTTCATTTGACCAAATTACAGTTCTCCAGACTCCCTCTATATTCAGTGGACAGACAGAGGCACTTGTGACTGATTTCCTAACCTAGAAATCTAAACCAGGTCACATGAACTGTATTCAGAGAGCAGGTATTTTTCTTTTTGGTCTATGGAGAGGGTTCAGAGGGACTAGTTCAGAGACAGGTGTCTTTACAGTAGCTGAGGTGAGATGACTCCCCAAAATGGAGGTTAAAGTGATTTGGTTTAGGCTTCAGAGAAATCCTTTTCTTCAGAGAAGAAAAAATTTCCTTCAGAGAAATGATTCAGGATTCCTGGCTGTCAGTCTTGCCAGAACATCCTTACCTGAACGTGCACATTCTCCCTGCAGAAGGAGGTAAGGGAGGACTCTGTGAATAACAGAAAGGCATGGCAAAGTAAGAAGGAATGACAGACCTGGTGTTACTGTCACATCATTTCCATTCACCACAGGTCTTTCTTCCTCTTCTTCCTCTGGTGGCTCGATACCCGTCTTCTCCATATTGCTCACAGACTTATTCCTTTTACGTTTGCCTTCAGCCCCGGGAGTGGCACCTGGGAGGATCTGATCTGTTACATTTAACAGCAATGGAGCCGGTTCTGCTGGAGGCTTCGGAGTGCCGTAATAGTTGTCTGGGAAGAAAAGAAAAGAAAGAACACATAAATCTGCAGAAATACATATGCTGCTGCTGCTTCTTTTGTTGGGATTATGTGAGGTAGGATCTGGTTCATCAGCTAATATTAAGATTAGTTCTCAATGTTTCCTGTGAAGTTAAATATTCACCTTTCATGAAATGGTAACTAATTTTCTTGGTGATAGCACCAGTGATCAAATGATGTTCACAAGTATATACCACATGAACACTTCCTGAAATGTAACATTCCTGTCATCCAAATACCTGCAAAATAGGCAGCATACCAGAGCTGTTTTCTTATTTCAAACTGTTACTTAGGATAAATCAGTTTTGCAACATTTATGCCAAAAGACAAGAGATCTGAAGGATCAAAAGGACTGTAAAAGTGCTGGCTCTTCACCATGTTATGTCATTTCCACCCCTCCAAACTCTCACATGCTAAGAAAGTAAATTATCAACCAGTGATTCAGAGATCTGCAGTTTTCAGTAATGCTTGCACTATCTAATTTTTCATATTTGTCAAAATTTTGCTATTCATGAGCCCCACATTTGTAATATTTAATGCTAATGTATTTTCAAAGAAAGTTGAAAACTTATGCTTTAGGGCTTAAAATTATCTCAAAGTACTAAGGTGTTCTGAGAAGACTTAAGGTGGCTGACAGATTACCCTCTATTTGTCTCATGAAATTTCTGGCAGCTTCCTCTGAATCATCTACTGCTGTCAGAAGGATTATTAGATTAGATGGACTATGGTCTCATCTTATCTATCAATATCTGTATGTTTGAATTTCTTGCACAGCTGGACTGAAAATTGGTTTATTACTGATGCCTCAAATTTGTCTTCAAATATATGGTTAAAAATAAAATATTAAAACAATTAAAATAAAAGAACATTAAAAAATAGCAAGTCCTTTCTAGAAGCAAACACAAAGAGTAGTATAAGACATAAAGATAAAAAAATGCTCTTTATGCATGCCTTTTTTTTTCATGTGCAAATTGCATTGAAGGGCAGTGACCAAAATGCTGCACAAGTAGATCTTCAGCAGTTAGTATGGGAAACTAAAAATAATGTCCAGCTCTGAGACAGTTTTCCAAAGAAAAAAGCACCTACGTAAGAATACGTTGAAGATATTTTAGACTGTATGACCATTTTTTAATTCTTATCCCACAATTTAGGGCTTCTATGAGATTATGTAACAGTACGAACTGGCAAAAATTATTTTAACCACATATGAGTGTGAAATAAATAAATATGTTACATATGCACAGTAAACCATCATAAGATGCATTTTGCAGGCAGAGTAAAAATTATTACTACTACTATTCTTGGGTGTTTCCCATGAATTACAACGTTCAGACACACAAACACCTCAATACAGCTAAGTAATTGAGCAGCCTTGCAACTACTGAATACTCTATGAATTTTTCACAGTGGTTTAGCAAAATTATATTAATAAAAGATGCTTTTGTAATTGTAACACACTAGAAAAATGTCCTGTGTTAAATGGCCCTCATACTGATAGCAGGATCCTCATTGCAGGATTTGGGGTCTAAGGGAGTAAGAGAAATCTGTATTAATCCACTCGCAAAACTGTACCTCCAAAATTTGTCAAAATCAGATTTGTCACAGTCAAAGTTCTACGCTCTGGCAATGAAGGATATTTTGAGAGTACTGGAAAACCAACAGCCTTGAAGGCAGTGCTCAGCTGGAAGTCTACTTTTGTATTTCCTTAGGAGCACGTTACCTTTATTGGTGAGATTGCATGTCTGAAACACTACATATTTTGAAAAAAAGATTTCCCAGTCTAGAAAATTCCTCTCTGACTTAAGCCATTTTACCACTCTGAAAGTTAATCAGTGCCACAGACACCTTTAGCTTCAAAAAACTTGTTAGGTATGCACTAATTTCCACTGATTTCATAAATACCAGCACACAAATCCCAGGGTCACAGGACCAGTGTGATACAAACTGTGAAACTAAAAGTGTAGTACCTTGGCTTTTTTTCCTTTGTTCTTAGTTTTGCCACTGTCATACAAAAGTGAGTGCAGTAGTAATTAGCAGTAATATTCTGAATGGTAGATAAGATGTTTTAAATGAAAGACATGCTCATTCCATTTTTGGATATTAAACAATTTTTCACTTTAACTGATGTATGTATTATTGGGAAACAGAGAGAAAAGTCCTAACAAAAAATTTCTATGAATATAACATATATAAAAATACAAGAAACAAAAATGCCCATTCAAGATTAGGAGACAAAGAAGATTGAACTCTTTCCGTTTCAAACTGAACATGCAGTACAATTTCCAACTTCTGTCCTCTAACATAACAAGTTATGTGCCTTATGATCTAGTAACCATTGACTTGATAGTTTTGCATTATTAGTTGCTACCTACCTACCTATCTATCCAAAATCCAAATATATGTATAAGCAGTGCAAATAAAACCAAGAAACTGTTCCACAGATATTGATATAATGACTGCATTATAAAGGTGTTCCAAAGGAAAAAATATATAGGATGCGATACCCAGCCATGTCAAAGAGGGTGCAATGCTCAATTAAAGAAAAAGCAGAACCAGTGTAAACTGTATCTTCTATCAAAAACTATTTCTCAGTGTCTTGAAATTCCTTGCCTAAGCCTTAGAGCATTAGAGCTAATGGAGAGACTCTAAATAGAGAGACTGTCTCATAAAACCTCAGCAATTGCTGTATCTGGGTATAATGCAGAGACTAAATGTTTTAAACACCACAACTTTTGTTGCAATCGTGTTTGGAAAATCTCTGATAAAACCAGCTTTTTTTCATCCGGCATGAGCAAAGGACAGGGCTGGTTCTAGATGTTGCTGTTGAAACACTAATCATTAGGTACAGAAATTCAACTTTCTGTAGGTACAAAAAGCACACCAAATAAATAATTTCAATTGTGTGCAATTAAAAAAAAAGGAATAAATAAAACAAAGAAAGATTACTAAAAGAAAATATAAATCCCATGCTCACTTGCAGTCAAACCCCCCAGCAGTTAGGAGCATTAAAAAAGGAACGGAGCACAAAACAGAAAACACCTTTATAGCAGTACACAAAACCACATAGTACCCTCCCTTTTGTATACTGCCTGCTGTTCTGGTACTTGCCTCTCAAAAATTACATGGGGGAACTAAAGAAGGGCAATTAAAGCTTGGAACTGCTTAAATTGATTTGGAGTTTTCAGCTTGGAAATGGGACAACTGAAGGGGGATATGGCAGATATGTATAAAATCAGGAGAACCCTGGGAAAGTGCCTAGAAAACAAATGAATGGATGCTTGGCTTCTCACTACATGAGAACAAGAGGATGGCCAATGAAATTAGCAGGTTTAAAACAAGCAAAAGAAGTGGGTTCTTTTCACACAGCATAAGAGAATAGTGGCATTCACTAGCAGATGCTGCCAGTATCATAAATACAGTCAAAAAGCAATTATACAAAGTCATAGAACAAAAACAACCAACAAAAAAACCCAACACGAAAGCCACTAAATGTAAAGGTACAAATTCTGACTCAAGAGTTCCATAAAATACAGAACAGTGGAGCACAGAATGTATCTCTGCATGCCTTCCCCGCTCTTATATCTTTTGCCTTAACATCTGCCAAGGGGCAGTAGTAGAGACAGAGTACAGGGCTACAGTTTCCCTTGGTCTGACTCAGTGCAGCTGCTCTCTTGCTCGGGTGCCTCCTTGCTGTACTTCAAAAAGTGTGCATACTCTTCCGCCACCCCAGCACAAAGTCAAGAGGTCAGTTTAAGCCAGCAGAGCTTAAGCTAAGCTCTTTGCACTGGACCTGACTAAAAGCCTTCACGCAGACAGGCAGTGCAGAATAAGTATTTAATTGCAGAAAACCCACCGCGGCTTAATCCATCTTGCTGCTGTGCCTGATTGCCACAGTGCTCCCAGCCTGTTTCCAAGTGCAGCTGAACACCGAAGATGGTCTAACCTAACCTCTTTGACTTTGCTGCCGAAATGGCTTGGAAGCCACGGCACAGTTACAATTACCGAGCGTTCCTTGCTACCCCTAAGCTGCACAAAAAGGTCTGCCTGATTCTGCGGGGAGGGAAGTCAGATAAAACTACTGGGGATGTTCACCCTGACGACAGAGACCAGATCAGGGAGTCAGAAAGTCAGAAGCAGCAGAAAGAGGAGAAAATGAGGAGGACAAAGCAGCTGGTTTTTTTCTTAACCTGAGCTCATCTATGTCAGGAAGTAGTAAGACTTATTTTATCGATAAAGTGTTTGATGATGAAGCAATAGATCCTAACTTGCTTCCTAAGAAAAGGTAAGCCCTTACAGAAGAAAATAAGAGAAAATGTTTGGGTGGTAGTAAAGAAGCATTAGAATCATCATGATGAAATGGTAACAAGACTCAAATCTATTGACAGTCACTACACCGATGTGCTCAACACCCAGTGATCCCAGTCACTGGACACAGTTTTAAATGTGTCTCCCACAACGTGTCCCATTTTGTGCTACATTGAAGGGACTGACCTACACGCGCTTTCCTTTGCCTGGCTTTGCCAAGCACCTTCACCACCAGCCCCCCGAGCCCCTCTCCCCTTCTGTGAGGAAAGAACCCGACACGCAGCACAGAAGCACAGAGCAGCAGGAGGGTCCCTGGCTCCTGAAGCTCCACCGTTCTCATCTAAGAAATGTAAAAGTCGAGCGTGAAAATGTAAGTATTGTGAAAAATAAAGTGTGGTGGTGAGGAATTAAGAAATTATAGTAAGAATGAACAATCAGACAGAAAACAAGGTGTGTCAGAGCCAAAAGCTTTTAATACGAATGCTTCCAACTATGGTGTGACTCAGATTCTGAGCCCAGAATAAGATACACATTCCTTTTCACGCTTATTTTTAGAGTGGGATGAAACAATACCCAGCTACAAATACACCCCTGCTTCTGCTTATTCAGCACCCTCATTTAGATTGATCTGTCTGTACTGTTTATGCAGCTTGGAATTGCTGAAGTATCAGTCAAAATTGTGTGAGTCAGCCACAACTCTAGGAAATGAAAGGCAAACCTTATTTTTCAAGTTATTAGAACAATAACTGCAGGTGTTACGCTGAATGTTAAATTTCTACATATTGCTTTTGTGGTCACTCACTAGTGATAATAAATTAATGGCAAAGTACTCTGAAATTAATTGCTGTCTGGATATGAGAGTTACAATTGATATTTTAACAGCTCTCAAATACATATGGGGAAAAATGGATTGCAATGGTATGCAGAGTTTTAGGTAGGCAGAAATTAGCTTATTTTTAAATTAAAATAATAATGTAAATTAATTTGAATATTTTATTATTTGATGCAAAGATGATAGCTGCAATAGGCCTGACTAGAAGCCTATCGCATATATCAAGAAGCCTCTGTTTATAATCTATGTCTGCTTATAATCAATGTCCAGACGACAATCAGGGACAAGTGGTGTCCCTCAGGGGTCCGTACTGAGACCGGTGCCGTTTAATACCCTCAATCAATGACAGTCAATGGGATCGAGTGCACCCTCAGCCAGTTTGCAGATGACACCGAGCTGAGTGGTGCAGCTGACACTCCTGAGGGACATGATGCCATCCCAGAGGGACCTGGACAAGCTCACGAAGTAGGCCCGCGTGAACCTCATGGGGTTCAACAAGGCCACGTGCAAGGTCCTGCACCAGGGCCAGGGCAACCCCTGGTGTCAACACAGGCTGGGGGATGAAGGGATTGAGAGCAGCCCCAGGGAGAAGGACTTGGGGGCACCGGTGGATGAAAAGCCGGACATGAGCTGGCAGTGTGCGCTCACAGCCCAGAAAGCCAGTCATATCCTGGGCTGCATCACAAGAAGCGCGGCCAGCAGGTCGAGGGAGGTGACTGTGCCCCTCTGCTCTGCTCTGGTGAGAGCCCCCCTGCAGTGCTGCGTCCAGCTCTGGGGCCCCGGGCACAGGAAAGACACGGACCTGTTGGAGCGGGTCCAGAGGAGGCCTCAAAAATGATCAGAGGGATGGAACAGGTCTCCTATGAGGACAGGCGGAGAGAGTTGGGGTTGTTCAGCCTGGAGAAGAGAAGGCTCCGGGGAGACCTTGTAGCAGCCTTCAGTACCTAAAGGGGGCTTCTGTGAAAGATGGGGGCAAACTTTTCAGTGGGGCCTGTTGTGATGGGACAAGGGGTAATGGTTTTAAACTAAAAGAGGGTAGATTCAGACTAGATATAAAGAAGACATTTTTTACAATGAGGGTGGTGAAACACTGGAACAGGTTGCCCATATACTGTGCTAGATGTCCCGTCCCTGGAAACATTCAAGGTCAGGTTGGACAGGGCTCTGAGCAACCTGATCTAGCTGAAAATGTCCCTGCTCACTGCAGGGGAGGTTGGACCAGATGACTTTTAAAGGTCCTTTCCAACCCAAACTATTCTATGGTTCTATTCTATAATGAAGGTGTCAGAATATCACCTAAATGATAGTAAAAAAAAAAATAAATAACACAAACCCCCAGATTTTGGAAGCAACAATGAAAGAAGATCTAAAACCAGTATCTCCATCCGCAGTAGCCACAGTCTGCAAGCCCTGTGACATCAAGCTCAAGTCTGCTGCATTCTGGAGTCCACACATTGAGCATTCTTTGGATATAAGTTTACGTGCAGGTTTCTGGCAACCTCCAGAAGACAGCAGGAAAGAAAGCCTGTGTTTTTGGTATTGCTTAGATCAGGCCCAACACACTGGTAGTATAACCAGGAGGGTAAGATCATACATGGTTGGCAGTCTCTCAAACTTTGCATTAAATTTTCATGGCCAACAAAGCCCAGGTGAATGGGTCACAGACACCTTTCAAGGATTTGGTGTCGTGTGCAATGGATGTTGAAGATAGGAAGGATTCCTAAATGCAGGCTCCATGGAGCTCCTAATCGCTGTGTAGACCTTCAGGAGCCAGCCATGGGTGCTCTCACTTCACTGTGCTGTCAGATCCACAAACATCACTTTGTCCGTGGAAGTATGTCCAGTCAATTGGCATGTTCATACAAAATTGTTTTACTGTAACATTTCTGGTCACCTGAACATGTATTTTAGAACATTCTTTTTTATGTCATAAAATGTGTTCTGCAGTACAAATACATAAATATAAAATATTTTAAAATTGAAAAAGCCCCCTCTCAAAATTCTCGCAACCATCCTTTAAAATTCCCAAAGAGGAAAACAGTCCATAGACATTGTTAAAGTAGAATTAGTTATGTATTTTAACAAAGTTCAAGACAATTACCACCTCCTTAAGGAAGCCTAGAAAACTTCTATTCACCCACTCACCCTGAGTAATTTATTTTGACGGGTGACTATACTATAATTAGGGCTTTTCTAATTATTGCTGTAAGGTTGCGTGAGTAGGTTTTGGGTTTGGGTTCATACATTTTCATGATGGTTTCGCAATGCTGCTTGATGGATCAAAGTTGCAGAACTCTTAGTGTGGTGCCAAAATAAGTGGAATTAAAAAATTAAGCTTTCTAAAGCCTTTAGATTTTAGATTTTCGTTGGTATTAGTTTTACTCATGATCTTGTGTCATTAAGATGGCGAAGAGGCTGGGAAAGGCTGTAGTTCAGATCTTAGGATTTAGGGGGAAAAAAGCTATTAGATATAGATTTGTGATTTTACTTCTTAACAACAGTGATTAACTTCTGTTGCGTTCTCTGAAATATTCACAAGCAAAGTTATACTTTGAGATCTTTGCTGCTACTTTTAGTTTCTCTGCTTTCAGCCAGAGACTGAAGATTCTAGAGAAGTCTTTGCTCTTCTTTTTCTAAGCCTTTGATTCCAGATTGCTTAGTTCTCTGAGCCTTGTTGCTACATTAAAGTCTGAATTAAAAATACAAATATATTTACTTTGGGAGTGCTGTCAGAATGAGTTACACATAATATACAGAACCAATTCCATACTTTTGGGATACAGAGATCCTCAGGGCTACGTGTTACAGTCTGATTTTCACCCTTGCTGTTTTCAAACTCTATTGGGCTTTAGCTATGGCTAAAGCCACTCAAAAGGAGTATTTTCCAGAGATCTCACGCTCTGCTAGAACAGAGGGGCCAGAGTTATTGCTCACGCATTCCCAACAAACACTTTGAACATTTTCTGGCGAGAGCTGTCCAGCTGTTTCCCAGAGGCAGGGAGATTTATGATGCCTTGTGCTGCTGCAACTTTCCCCAGGCAGAATTCTCATTTGGGTTGGTCTCTGCAGCTTCTGCTAACAGACATTAAGCAGATACACTAACTTCTGTGTCAACTAATGACATTTTAATAACCGGCTTCAGGATTTTCTATTCATCTACCTTAAAATTAAAACACTAATTATAGCTGTGGATTTTTGCCCAAGAGTGTTCTGGCCCCCAGTGAATGCAACAGCAGAGGAAGTTTCTAAACTCACAAATAGAGGAATGGAGACAGACAGGCTGTTAAACCTTCCAGCACGACAGAGCTGCTCTTCTCTTATTATAAGACCCCAACTGCCCTAGTAAGAATCCGTCTTTTCCAGACAGATTGGGAAAGACTGTAAAAGTAAGGATATATGAGTTTATTTCAATTTCTTATCTGGTATTTTTCAAAAGAAACAGTAGCAGCAAATCAATTTTTGTAACTTTAAGGTTCTGACAGAGTATATCAGATCTGCATAGGGGATGGCCTAAAAAAAAGTCTGATTTTCAGAGATTTTGAAAACCCCAAAATTAAGGCATACAAAGTTAATTCACATTTTAAAAAATGTATTTTCCTCAGAAACATCTGTTCATGGTTTAATGTATTTCAGAGTTCAGACTCCTAAGTTTTCTTTATTTCTGTTTCCATAGTTCCATTTTAGATACCTGATTTTTCTTTAAAGTATCCTCTTTTTTTCCTTCTTTCTTTTTTTATATACCAGAGTGGTTTTATCCTATAAATATTCTGCACTCCTTAGATTTTGTTAATTAATCTTTTAGCTATTTGCAGTAGCCTATCTACAAATTTAGGCATATATGCAAGACTAATCCCCAAAAATTCTGTGTAAGAGTACAAACAAGAAGTAAGTAGAAAGAACAATTCCACCTTTGAAGAATCAGATACTGCCTGAACTGTTTTCATCATCCCTTTAATTCCTACCAAGACCAAAACATGTGAACAGATACAACTCTCTGGGGCACTAAAATCTTGTATAGTTCAGAAATAATGGTTTGTCCTGGTTTCAGCTGGGATGGAGTTAATTTCCTCCTCAGTAGCTGGTGCAGCGCTGTGCTTTGGATGTGGTGTGAGGACACCGTTGGTGGCACACGGATGGTTTGGCTGTTGCTGGGTGGTGTCTGTACCAAGCCAAGGACTTTTCAGTTTCTGGGGCCCGGCCAGCGAGAGGGCTGGGGGGGCACGGGACACTGGGAGGGGACACAGCCAGGACAGCTGCCCGAACCAGCCGAAGGGATGTTCCATACCATAGCACGTCATGCTCAGTGTATTAACTGGGGGGGGTTCCCTGGGGCTGGCCCATCGCTGCTTGGGGTCTGGCTGGGTGTTGCTCAGTGGGTGGTGATCAACCATATTGTGCATCACTTGTTTTCTTTCCTCCCTTCCCTTTGGATTTCATTCCTCTCCTCCTCTCCCTCCTTTTCATTATAACTGTTATTATTGTTGTTATTATTATTATTATTACTTTTTTACTTTATTTCAATTATTAAATTGTTCTTATCTCAACTCTAGAGTTTTACATTCCTTTCTGATTCTCCTCCCCATCCCTCTGGGTGAGGGGGGAGTGAGTGAGTGGCTGCGTGGAACTTAATTATCAGCTGGGGTTAAACCACGACATGGTTCTCCTGTCAGACCTGGAATCCCCTTGGTTGAAGCTGTAAATACTTTTTACACAATGTAACTATAAACCATCCTGTGTTAAGTCTGGGTGGAGCTGGCTATGGAGAAGGAACTTCCTTGGTTTAAGATTCCTCAAAGATTAATGTCCTGACCTTATTTCTCCCAAATATTCTTCAAGTTGGTATTCCTCTCCAAGAAGCAGAACAAATCAATTTTAGATAATGGCCTAGAAAAGAGATGACTGCTTATCAGATGCAGCAGTGCGCTGCATGCACTGCGCATCATCACAGGTCTCCTCACAACCAACTAATATGAAGTGACCTTTAACTTCCATGTTTTGATCTTACACTGAGCACAGCATACCAGAAGTGAAAAAATGCAGATAGAGCTCTTTAAAGGCTACTCTTACTTATTTAAGGAAAATCATGGACAAAGAGACAGGAATTAATAATACAAAAGGGTATTTCAACTTTGCAAGCAAGAATCACAGAGGTATGAATGCAGGATCTTGGAACAAGTCTGTGCAATAATATAGCTTTATAAATATATTAGTAACTATTTTATAGTATTTTGAAGTTTTTAAAGCAATTCTGTCATCTGACTTAATCTTCTAAAGAACAATACTACAATCTGAAACCTCTGCTTTCCAATAAAAAAGTCATGGTTCAATTCCTGAACAGCATATTCTTTACTGCAGCTAAGCAGAGAGAGAGGCTTCTTTCCATAGCACGTACATCTCTTTTGTTGTGAACTGGCTCTTGTTTGGATTGAGCCTTTGAGTAGTCGCTTGTCATTGTGTCTCATCCCTAAATTATATGAGACTAGGTTTCTAAATCATTTCACTTTTGCTGCATAGAAGTTAGGTGGTATTTTAAAGTAACCAGCTCTCTCTACCCACCTGACCTGGGTAGTGATCTCAGGTGGGATGAACTGACCTCTGGAAGTGTACATGGTTTTGGTTGCTGACCTTACAAGAAGGTCCAGACACCTTTTAGATGGCTAAGAATAGATGACGTGATTAAGACCTTTAATAACCAAGGTTCCAACGCACTGAATCACGCTACTGCTTTCTGGAATTATTTACATATTTAGGCTTAACAAACTAGAGATTGCCCACTTCCCTTGAACTCTGATTTTGTGTAATTTATACATTATTGCTAAGGTTCTTGTAGAAGTAAAAGTCCTTCGCCATATTAGAGAACAGCTTGCGACAGAGTCCCTCCCTTTTGACAGTATGCCTACATGGTTTTACATCCTTACAAATGATTTGGAAAGGAAATATGAGAAAAGACTAAGAGCATTTCTAGACAATATTTTATCTAGTTTAGCCTGGGCCACAGAACTGAATGTTTCTGAAGCTTCAGAAGGACTAAAAATAATAACTAACTAACTAACTAACTAACTAACTAAATAGTGTATGGGAAGGCATCACATTAAATGGAATTTATTATTGATAAATGCAAATCAGGGAGTCACAGGGTTGTAAAATGACGATCCTTTCTAGAGAGATACTGGCATTACTGTAGACATCTCACTGTACAGTCACAGCTTCCTTCTGCTAAATAATAAGCAAAGATAGATCCATAAACTGGAAGGCAGCTTATGGAAGGAATGGAATTATGTATAATGCATATGTTCAATAATGTGTTTAAAAAATTTATTGCACATAGTGTTGGCCCAGACTTCTCTAAAGAAAAAAAATAGAAATAAAAGATGTTTTGAGAAAAGCAAAGAAAATTATAGACGTCCTATAATAAAATTAAAATGTATTTCAGTTGTACAAATCAAATGTATTTATGTAATAAGATGGTGAAAAGGAAGGGATCTGATAAAAGTAAATAAATACAAAACTTACATAAAATTAAACACGAGAAATTGAAGGTCAGTGAGAGAAGCACCTGCACTCAAAATTAATTAAACTGTAGAAATTTCGGAAGTTTTTCAGATCAAGTTTTGAATCAAAAATTGGAACGAATTTCTGGAACGTAGTTCCTACACCAGAAATTACCTGCATGTTAAAACCATCCATAGTTGCTACAGATCTATCTGAAAATGCTATGTATAGGAGGGGAACAGGACCAGGTGAAGTTTACTCAAAAATGTGTATTGTAGAGGTCTTAAAGTCCTGAGAATTGTCTGATCTGTCTTTTGCCTGAGACAAGGTGCTGGATTAATGCCCCACTCCTGATCTGATCAGTACTGTGTTGTCTTTTTTTCATAGAAATTTAGGCTTATTTTAAAAGCTGCATTTATAGACACCTTATACAATTTCACAGTGGCATTTTCTCTGGGTTATAGTTGGAAGCCTGTCATCTCCAACTTCCCTGACAACCTGAAGAAGGCACTCTGGACTGCTAATTTCATCTGACATTTTATTGAAACTTGTTTTCTGAGAAGAGATCCCTGTAGTCAATCAGGTTTTGCATTCATTTATTCAAGTTGCTACAGAGAAAGTAATTTTGCCAGTTGGAGAGGTGTGTGGGGAATCCTTGCCTTATGTGCCTAAAAAGGCATCTACAAATTGTCCTGGATAGTCATCTTGCGCAACATGAATAAATCAGATATTCCCTATTGGTTCTTCACTTAAGGAGTTGTCAGAATAAATAAAAATACTTCTCAGAGATTCCCAGTAATTCCAGATAAAGTAAATAAAAAAACTTCCAAAAAACCCCAGAGAAAAAACTATATAAATTCTGTTTTTATCAACAAAAGATTATTCTTTTGCCACATTAATGCAAATCATCAGGGTTTTTTTTTTTAAGGTAAATTGTTATTATAAATCCTAAGTACTAAGCAATAACTGAACATTTAAGGGAGACCCCGTGTTCCCATTTTCCCTTAAAGCCGATAAGATATCTCTTTCTAACATGGTATTTTTTTACTCAATTTGCTGTCTACCCCCTTGGTCCTGATACGACAGAGATATAAAGCTTTTTCTCATGAGAGTTTTAATCCACAACTCTACTACCAATGAGTTCTTTGCTATAACAAGGCAATTTAGGTCTTTCAGAGCTCATTTGCTACATAAAGACGCATGGTGAGACAATCTCCAGTCCTAAAATCTGTCTTAACACCCCCACAACCTACCTATGTTGTAATACAACTTTCAGCCAGGAGGAAAAAAGATTTAAAAACTAATTATTTTTTAGTCATTCAGAAAGAAACAGATTAGAAACAAACTAATAGATATTGGGGAATGATGTAATTGATATTTCCTGGGGTGCATTTATCACATGACAGTGGAACAGAGTAGGGAAGGAGACAGTCCTAGAGTCTCTAACAAATAAACGTGGCCACACTTGATGAGTCTTCTTGCTCCTAAACTATATAATAGGCCATTTCTGGCTTGCTCTTCTTCGTGCCCCACAAATTATAGGCTTCACAGTGTCACTCTTCCAAAAGGAGGACTGGAGGGTCACCTTCGTCCAGTAGCTAGGGCACTTTCTGGGAGTGCAAGGTGGGACTTTAAATAAATCCTGACCTTCCACCACCTCTTTTCTTTGGCACGAGGCTACCAGGAAAGTGGCCACGAGGCTATCAAGAAAGTGTCCTCACCACCGTGACAGGCTGGTCATTTTGCCATGCATCCAATTCATATTACACATTCTCTGAGCATGGATAGGACTGCTGTGGAAATGTGTGGGATCATTTCTCGACTATCACATATTTTAGGCACAGAAAGACACTTTGGTCCCAAGGCCATGGAAGTCTTTGCATGCACAGAACTGGAGAAATGCAGCAGCTGTCAGTGCTGACTGAATTAGGTGTTATTGGAGCTGATGGCCCAAATTTGGCCCTTAATTTACGCTGGAAGGATACAACACAAATGGAATTTACACCGGTGAAACCTGTATGTTTAGCTGATCAACAGCTGAAATGGTTGTTAGAAGATGGAGAGAGCTTTCACCTTGACTCCCTAAGATGACGCCTAATAATTGCCTGAAGGCAGTTAGGCAAATAACCAGAAACAGAGGTAGAGTAAATGAACTGTTATTCACCAGGTTGACTGTTTAAATAATTTCAACTAACAAAAAAAAAAGAAGAGCAGTAATAGCTGAAAAATCTGGGCTTTTTTTTTCCTCTGTCAAGGACAGCCAAATGTTTTTGATGTGTGGTCTGCACAGTCATTACAGATTGAAGCCAACATGCACAACTGTCCAAGTGTCTTATCTCTCTCTTTCTCATTGACACACTGTGTTGCTCCAGGCTACTTTTTGTTGGCTGTCCTTGTTTTGCCTTCCTGCTTAATTTCTGATCCTAAAATCCTGTTCTGGGGTAAAGGACTTTTCTACTTTGTCATGGGTACCTCTTGACTCTGCCCTGCAAGCCAGTGGAAGCAAGAGATGGAATTAAATGCACAAACATCTGTCTCCATGTGACTATTCTTTGAGCGCTGCACCTGATAAAAAATTCCCTGGTAATACTAAATGCTGGCCATGTCCTAAGGAAAAGCTAGAGGTTTAGTCCCCAGTCAACACTGTTCTAAGGGGAAAGAAAACAAAATAAAATATCAGTTCAGCATATGTAAATTCTTTAAGTAAAACAGGCATCTCTGAATGCAGGAATCTTCCAGTCTCCAATAATACTGTGCTTTAAACACTGGTACAATATTATGTTCCTCCTGTGAAATAAAGCAGTCATAACCTCAAATTCTAAGTCTTATCAAGTGACACGATGTTTTAATTCTAGTAAAACTTTTACAGAAGAACCGTATTTTCCAGGACTTTTATTCCAACATGAAACTACCCTCTCACAGCCACAGATATCAAAGATCTGATTCTCTGTTCTCATCAGCATAAATCAGACACTTCCAGTGAAGTTAATAGATTTACTGTGTTATAAAGGGAATGCAAAGTTCAAGCATTTAAAAAGTGCAATTCTGTGAAACAAAGGGGCTTTTCTGGTAATCCTTGAGTGATTACTTATGACAGGATTCACCATATTTACTCTTGTAAATGGCAAATCATTTGTATTTAATTTTCATTCATGAAAGAAAATGGTGGGGAAAAGTCAGAAATTAATAACAACCTTGAACACTTATGCAACACTTCACATTTCAAATTGCTTCAGAAATATAAACCAATTAATCTGTCATTATGATTTATGCTAAGGGAGACAGGAGATACACAAACAAAGTCAAACAGAGATGCAGGGCTCCAAACTACAGTTCTGTGAATTACAAATCACAGAAACAGCTTAGGGACCTAGAGCTGGGCTAACGCTGGAAACTGGAAGATAAACCCACGGAGCAGCAGGCTGAGTAAGGGCTAATACAATTTTACCTAGTTACTGGTGAATGGTCACTTCTTTCCATATGCAACACAGAACACTTAAGTAAACCACTTGGCTAAATAAGCATTATCAGTTGTACTGTTCATCACTGCAAACATCTATCGTTCATTAGCTCATTAATGACTTCCTTGAGATATCTGATTTACAATGCAATTGCCCCTAGTAGATCTGTCTAAATTGATAACCAAAGGGCTACTAAAATCAGTACCCACACCAGACCATTGGATGATTTAAGGAGGAATATCTATGCTACTGGTTCCTTTTAAAAGTACATTGTTAACATTAGGAGCATAAATGTTAATTGCAGTAATGACTTCATTCAGCAATTTCTTTTCTACAAGGCCATTTGGAATCTAGCTCCTCTGTTTGAAAGGGCAAGTTCTTTTTAATTAGGACAGCTACTCCACTGGCACTAGAAATAAATGAGAGAAGAGATGAAGGTCTCACCCACCAGGATTTTTCCATTTTTTGTTTCTGTGTAGCATTCAGTGTTTCAGAAAAAAAACCCAGCTTTATTTAGAAAAAAAACAAACAAACAAACAAAAAAAAAACCCAAACAAAAAAATCCTCATTCTTTCAACGTTAATGTACATCTTTTACAAACATTTATTTGCAGCCCAGATATTCTCATATGGTCGTTTTTGAGATAAATTCTCCTCCCCGCATGCTTGAATGGGCATAGCAGTAGCTTTCGGTCATTGCTATTCCACTGGATCATCCCCCTAAGGCAGGGGTCTGTGCCAGGGTGAGACTAGTTAAGAAAAAGCTTCAAAGACTATTTAATTTCAAGCCTTCTCTGTTTTTGTGCATCTCTCACCCTTCAATCACGCTCTGACCCTGTCAACACACAAGCATGCAACTGGGAGAGGACAGGCTGCTCTTAGCAACAGTAATGCCCAATGCCTTGCCTGACCTGAGCTTCAAAGCAAAGGGGTTCTGATCTGAACCTGGAGAAATCAGAGCAAGGACAGAAGTAGCAAAAAATGTGTGGGCTGAGGCAAAAGAGCAAGGAACACACAGCTGCACTGGAAAGGCAGGAAACCTTTTTCCTCATCATTCTTGCCTAGGCTGGAAAAGCCTCATGAACTTTCAAAAGGCTACTGCCACTTTTCCCTCTTAAAAGTTGGGATACAATATTACAGAGGAGGTTGGATTCTTACCAATTCAGTTCCTAGCAATAGTTCTTAATTCTGTCCTTTTAGCTGCTGGGCATCTGTATGCACTGGGCATATGCAGTTGCAGGTATCAGTGCCAAAGGATGGTCCTGAGTCATCGGTAAGACCAAGGCGTCAGACAAGCCGTGGTGGGACAAGAAAGGATGTACCCGCCAAGGCATACCAGGAGTTGCCTATAAAGGTACTGCTTTTACTTCACACCCGTGATTCTGGGGTAAAAGGCAAAGATGACCCTACATTTCATTACAGAGGGCAATGACGAGGGGGCAGTTACACACTTACTCCCCATGCCAGAGCAGCAGGGTGCAAAGGGTGATAACTCTCAGAGGCTCTGAAGTACCATGCTGCTGCAGGTTCTGAGACCCACGGGTCACAGTCCTGTCCCTGAAAAAGCGAAGGATGAGAAGGACTAGACATGACTGGGACTAAACATGAGAGTCAGTCCAGCTAGTTCACAGGTACAAATTCCTTCTGGACTCTCGTGGCGGTCTGTGAGCTTGTGGGCAAATTATGTGTCCAAAAGCATGATGCATAGTCCTCTACAGAAAGTAATACAAGGTAAGAATACTCTATGGAGCAACCTACGTCTCCTCTTAGCATCAGAAAGGATGGCAACTTATGCAGCCAGATGTGTACATGTATATCTATATATCTATCTATCTATGTTTACACACACACATACGGTAGTAATGTCATGCTCAGGCAATATTTCAACAACATGATCTTCAACAATCTTCAATAAGATTGCAAGAAAACGAGAGTTTGGAAAGCACTTCTTAGTTTGTCCCTAACTTGGTCACCATGAGCTGCCACTGGGAGTATGCAGAGGCCCTTAAAGAACTATTTGTTTGGGCAATACTGACAACCCCTTCCTAAGATGAAACACAGCAAGGAACTCTCTGACATAGATCCAGAACAGCATTGCTGAAATCAACGTCTTTGACCCTATAAATGACAATAAAGCTGAGATCCTTATTTCTAAAACGAGTATATTCCTTGTTCATGCCTACAGCCAGTTAACACTTGATCTGACTTGTTTGTACTAAATACAATTATGGCAGGCCAAGATTGCAAAATTAATCATTTAATATGAAGTGTGCCAAATTCTGCTCAGTTCTAAAGAGCTTTCATGGTATTGTGGCCAGTTATTACAGCTGAACTTGACTCAGGATGTCTAAACAGCAACGTCTACAGAACTACAGATTTGCCAGGTTGAAACTACTACAAGCATCAGTGTAATGATGCACTGTAAGTGATGCAGACATTGCCACCGCTAGGGCACTACCTATATTCTAAGGAAAATGTACAGCAAATCAAAGGAATAAGTAGTTACTTCTATGAAATAAGATGATGGTTCCCATGGTTTAACCCCGGCAATGGTGTAAGCCCTGCTATTAATGTTTCACGGCGTCAGAAGATCAAAGGTGGCATAGCCATGGAGAATGCACAAGAATGAGATCCTTAGACAGAAGGCAAGATCAGATGATTACTGAGCAGGCTGCATGGGAAAACTTACAGAGCTACTGTCAGTTCTGATTTTTAAGCTGGATGTCCCATATTAAAAGTGGCATTCAGAATGATCCTAAAAGTTGCTGCTGTGTGCCATTGGTTAAAGTGCTGTGTTAGCATATACTTCATCAGTGCCTCCCTGCTACGAAGTTTTGTGTTTTCTTTGGAAATGCTGAATTTCTATGCACATTTTCTTTCCTCAAGAGCTAAATTTACTGCTTTTACAGATGTCGCTGTCACTATATTCACTAACCTTGCTGAGCAAGACCTATTTTTGTGTAAAGTTCTCAAAATAGCTTTTGGACTCCAGCAGTGTTGCAAGTTTGGAATAAATCCAAGGTTAGTGGAAATTGTACCTGACCCCCATTCCTCCTCATTGCCCCGTCAGGGGATCATCATCTTTACTGATAGTTCAGATGAGTGCTCCTAGCTGGTTTTGTCTGAAGCAGACCAGAAGGCTGTCAAGTACAAACTGCTCTGCTGGCAGATAAATGGAAATTGGGAAAGAGAGGGGTGGGAGAAAGTGACAGTGAGCAGCCAAGGTGGCCGGTTGTCCACCCGGGCAGCTGGTGCTGGGGAGGATGTCTGTCAATGCCCAAACACAGGAGTGAAATCCAGCTGTCATACTGCTGTAATTAATTCAACTCAAACACAGCACAATAAAGGACCCAAATGCCTTTTAACCCATTAGTTATTTTTTGGCTCTAGCACTACCCTAACATCCAACTCTTTTGTTTACTATCTCTAAATCTCCTTTAGCTTCTTAAAAGCCTGGATTTTCAGGTTAGCAGTCAAAAAAAGGTTTTCTAAATGCAGAACTAAATGTCCTTCAGATGACTGTAAAACCAAGAATGTTGTATTCTGAGTGTATCGGAGAAAATACTAACTGGAAATCCAGAAACCTGAGTGGTAGTAAGTGTATGTGAAGTTGTATTGGGTAGATGAGAAAGCAAAAAACCAGGACTGCTTGATTTTGCCAGTACCTCCTGTAATTAAGAATGAGGTCTGGGACAGGTAAGTTGATCGCTTGTATGTCAGTCTGTCTGTTCACTAAACAGCCAGACTACTTATGGGAGAAAACCCTTTAAAACAGAATTAGCTGGTGAAACAGTGGTTAGAGACCCTTGGACAAAATCCATTCAGAGATTTTATTCATGGATTGCCATGAATATGGATATTTTTCTTACCCAAGTGGCCCGTTTAATAAATTGCCATGCTGATTAATGACTTGACTGTATTTTTTAGGAAAAATGAAGATATCTAATTCCTTTAAAAGATATGTTTTCTTGCATTTACTTTGTTTGCATAAGAACTTTCTTCACGAAGCTTTTGAGCTCAACGTAAATTATCTACTGTCAATGTAGATGTCAGTCACCAGGTGAAATAGCAGACTAAACCCACTAATAGCCACATGTTATTCTCCTTTTCCTTACCTCCCCAGACGTAACATTTCATCAGATGAAACTGAAAAGTTAACATCCAGGACTATCTTCTGTGAGGAAAGCTAGAAGGTATTTGTCACTCAACTGATTACATTTTAATTTAAGTAAGAACTGTTGAACTGAACACTTTCTTTTTGAAGGACTAGAAAAATAGTCAAATGTGAATTGTTTTAGCAAAACTATCCCTAAGATTTCACATACTTGCATCCTGATATTTTGCCTTTCTAACTTGGATTACAGCTTCTTAGCAAAAGTATTCTAAAAGAAGACATTTAGGAATAAGAACCATATTTTTAAAGAACCGTTTTGCCTACGCGTGCTTTGGAACTTACAGTTGTTTCCTACACTGCAAATCTTTATTTTTAAAAACATCGGTACTTATTTAAGCAAACTGAAAATGAAGCAATTTCCTGGCCAATGATGCTCTCTACAGAGTGGAATGGGGCAGGGAGTGCAGGAGGAAAACCAGAGGGAGCTTTTCGCTGGATGAAGAGGTCAATGCATTGGGCAGCTACAGTCTGTCGGACACCTCTGGCACCGCTGCTATGTTGGGAAAGTCCTGCACTGGCAATGCCAAACACCTCTGGCATTATAAAAGCCGAGAGCGCCCCAGTGCTCTTTAGGATCTACTGTGCAGAATTTAAATGGACAGTTTACACTTCTAGACTAAACAGACGGCATGTCCTTCTGGGACAGCCCTATTATGCAGTTGCTAAGCAGCCAAAATCTCACATGCATGTGGCCCATGTGCTGTGCGATACCCAAGCAGAGTGCCTGCATCAGACCCAGGTGTAAACGCACCTGTGCAGGCTCCTGGCACACAGCAGTGCCCCCAAAAAACTGGCTGTGGTGTGGTGGGACATGTCTGCACCTCACAGAGTGCCTTCTGGCAATGCCCATGAACCATACTAGCCCCTAACCATACTCAGCGTAGCTCTTCATGCACAAAACTGCCTGCCCCATAGAGTTACACCGACGGCAGTACACTGGGAATGCCAAAACTATTAGATGGCCCCATCTGCTGTGAATGCAGAGGATGCCAGAAATAGATTCCCTTGTGATGCTATACAACAGCACTGCACCGGGCTAGTCGCAACTTCTGACCTGCTCTGGGAGAGAAAAAGGACTCCTGCCACAGGGTGACTCCAGCTCTGACCTCATCCAGGCTGTTGGCATTTGTCACTGCTGTGTGTGCGTGTACCAACACTACGAAATATTCCTTGTAGCAGGGTTCTGCAGGAGCTAGTGTGATTCCAAAGAAGTCACCTCTCTTCTTCTCTATAGGAATCTTATTAATTGGTAAGAGAGGATCATATCCAGGTTCTCAGACTGTAAAATAGCATGGTACCTTTGTGGACACATCCTTTGGTAAACTCCCCTCAATTAATTGTCATTTGAATTGTTGGCTGCTTTTTTTTGAAAATAATCCAATCTTGGTTTTAAAAAATTAATACACGGTAACCCTGGGTATCTTATTAATTGCCTGCATTGATAGAAACATGTGCTTTACGTCTGATCTGAACAGGTTCAAGTTACAGCCAGGCGATCGCATTATTCTTTGGCTGTGAGACTTAAGAACTATTACCTGGTATCTGTTTCTACAGACACTGCAGAAGTGCTTGCAAAGTGTGACAAAGTCACCCCTTCAGCTTTGTTTTGCTAAGCCAAACAGATTCACGTCTGAGTATCCCACACAAATCATGTTTTCCGGTCTTTTAATATTTCTCATGAACTCTTCTCCAGCTTGTCATCTTCCTGCTTGGACAGAGACAGGCAGGAGAGCTTCAAGCAGCTTCATCCACAAGGGTGAGGTAACCTCCCAGGTCCTGCTGGCCTTGTCCTTCATTCCACAGTCACATTCTTTGCCCTAACACCAGAATGGGAGCTCACACTCAGTTAATGTGGCTTGCTGTGCTCTTAGACCTTTTAAATGTCAACAATTAAGAGAAAAAAAAAGTCAGGACCTGTATAAATTTGCCCCAGACTAACCGTTCCTTCATAAAAACCCTTCACGTTTACAGCTCATTAACTTTTACTTAAGATCATCTAATATCTAATGCAGGTGTCTCTGAATCAGTCATCTGTCATTTAGCACCCACCCCTCCACTCCATAAAACATCTGTTCACAGATGTTTGGATTTCAGTTTCTAAGACTGTGTAGTGTATGATTCAGCTAAACACATGTTAAAATCACATTGAAAGCACTGAAAGTTATGGCCTTTGCCTATCAGAAAAGCACAATTTTTATGTACTGTTTTATACCTACTGATGCATAAGAAAGATGTCTGTGGGACTGCATTGCACAGAAGGAGTTGTGACAATAAAATCACTTAAGCTTAACAGTGACAAGCTAACACAGACAGAGAAATACCTTTTTGAAATATTTTGCTTCCTAACAAGTCATTATCACCAATAAACCTTCAGAAGGCTGGGTGTACAAAAGTTCAAATAACAAGAAGACCTGTGTCAAAGCCTTAGAAAACAATGAAATGTATAGATATATAAAAGCATGGATTCCACACTGTTATTGACAGCAACTGCATGACAAACTACTGGAGCAAAAATGATACATGAAATGATATTAGCTACCTCTACAGTATTGTGACTGAAGAATAAATGTTATACAATATACTGAATGCATCACAGCCACTGGAACACTGTAACTTTGACCATGCAAGCACAAAGTCAAATTTCAATTAATCTGACTTTTAACTGATGTAAATGTAATTCTTTACACTCACTTTAATAACCTATTTTCAAGTGCTCAAGCAAAAGGTATACTATTATCAAGGCTTTCATGAACATTCCGCATTACAGAAACTCCCTAGATATCTTGGCTCCTGGTTAGGTACCAAAATAATTAGCTGTTTATCATCCATGATTTACTTAAACAAATAGTTATTTAAACAAAAATTTATAGATTTATAAATTATATAGTAAATTATGCCCAGCATATATATCCAGTTTTGACTCACCTAGTTGTACATCCATCCAGGCCATAACATACTTGGACATTTGGTTATAGCTATAGCAAGTGCTGTACTGGAAGAAAGATTGGTATCACTTCTAATCCTCTTGACCTGCTGCAAGCTACGCTGAGGTACACTTGGTATCTGTTTAATGTGACTTACTAATGAAGGCACCGTCATAGATTATCCTGAGAACACGCTGTGGCAATGACACATTAATAAATGTAGCTGAAAAACTAAATTTTTCACAAAATGACTGAAAAAGCCTTAGCATGTACATTTGTTTCAGACTGTAACCCGAATCTGATACTTGTTCATGAAAAACTGGCTTCCACTTCTCATGTTTATCTTTAGCGGACAACAGAAAGAAGAAATGTAAGAAGAGAAAACCAATGTGAAGACAGCAAACTTTGATGTTAGGAACCTGTTTGGTTTTATTTAGGAATAACTGCAATTCACACACTTTAAAATATTTTATGCTTTTTAGTGTTCCAAAGGATTGCTCAAAACTTATTTATTTAGTACCGTGCATCTTCCAGATGCTTTAATGACTAGAACATCACAAATAAGAGAGAGAAAAAACCCAAAGTATTACCTAGTTCAGTCCCTAGCAGCACAAAGTTTTTTTCTTCCACTGCACTTATAGTGCTTTCCTCAGTCTATTTTAAATATAACTATAGTATAAAATCAATCTTAAGTCATCCTTTTTTGCAATCAATTCCCCCAAAAGAAAGAAAATTATATACTTAAGATAAATTGTGCTGAGAAATAAGAAATCAGAATCTAACCAATATCCTAATTTGAAAAGAGCACTTTACACATTATTTATCCAGCCACTGGCCGAATACTCTTGTTTCCTCATAGTGAGAGGTAGGGGGATGTTGCAACTTGGAAGTATTACACTGGAAGTGATAAAACCATTCAGGTTGCTTTGCTGCAGTGGTTCTCTGTTGTCACTATTTCCTCCCCTTGAAGAATGAGGAAAAAATATTACTTTTAAAATTAATTTACTGATGCTTCAACTTCCTTTTATGTACAGTTTAATTCTCAAGGAGATCTGATCCAAACAAGAATGGCAAATGAGCTTTAAATGACATAAGGCAGTCCAGTGGTGAAATCTCTCATGTGCCATATAGCTTTAGATTTGGATTTGCATTTGTTCTGGTTTCGATTTCTAAACTCATTATTATTGCCCTTCAAAAAATACATATAAAGGTTTTCTTAAGAAATGTGGTGTATAAAGGGCTTTAAAGGACAGAATGGTTGAAGACTGATAAGATTAAGTCAGAAAACCCTTCCAAGCATGCAAGGGTACCAGTGAGGTTGTACAGATATTTCTGAGCAGAAGAGGACAGTTCTAGAGAGAGTGAAATATTCCTTGTCATTCCAGCCAGATCTCCATTCTGCTTAAATGGTGATGCACCACAGCGATGCATGTACAGAAAAAGGCATGGGAGATTATCTAAGACATGTCTGGAGAGACCTACAAGTCTCTCATATCTGTCATCTTTAACATTCCCTTCAAAATTCTAGTCAGAATAAAAATAAATAAATAAATAAAAATCACAGGCCTTTCAGGCTGCTTTTGAAGCACCTTGTACAATTCTTTATCTATTTACAAGGGAAGTTTATGATTTCATTAATTCTGTTTTTCAGCCCTGATACCTTCCTCCAATGCTGTCCTTCTGCAAGTCAGACTCAAAGTGACCCCAGTGTCCCATGCACTGAAATAAAAAGAAAGTGGTTTCCCTAGCAACAATATCGACACAAAAGCTCATGATTTTCCTTCTCGCTCCTGTGTCTTCTTAATGGCTTCAATAATCCAAATAGCAGAGAAAAGCAACATGCATCTGATCTTAATGAACTATAATGGCTAGAGACAGCATGAAAGCAAGCAAAGGTATCTGTGCTATTTATAAACTAGTGGATCAGATGACTCAGATTCACCAGCATTTGGAATTATTCATATCATTATCAGTGAGTCATTTAGGGAGATACTTTACTGTGTCAGGCTGTGTGCAAAATATTCTTACACTTCGTTTTTACCGGCAGTTTGATCTGATAGCTGTAATATATAGGAGATTAAGAGAAGCACGGGTCATACCTTCAATACCATCAAGAGATGGGGAAAAAAACAGCAGTTAATTAATTAATGGACTGTAGAATGGAGTGGCCATTTGGATCTGATGCTCTGAAGAAGGCTCAGACCAGTTTTTGGTTGGTTGGCCTTCAGCTGAATTCTCCCCAGACCTGTTACCCAGGCATCAGTTTCGACTGTTTTGCATTTCTCTTAACACTTCAGCTCTCCTACCAATAGGCATTCTGTCAGCAGATGGATTTTCCCCATGGCTATGGATGTTGCACAAAATATAAGGGAAACAAAATGAGAAAAACAAATTGTAATTGTTTGGATGGAGCTGTTATCAGTCTGTTTTTGTCATTTAGCCTTCACACCATCTTTTCAGCCTTTACAGGCAAAAATTAGTGTCAGCTTTTATAAGACAGCTCATGCTGTACCGATATACGCATCTTTGATGTAAGTATAGGTGATCAGGACTGATATTACTGTGGGAACACATAACATACAGGGGATGCTAATGGTAGATGTTGTCTTCACAGCTACTTTTACACCAACCTGTTTTTCATAATTGTTTCTGAGAACATCTATGTAAAGAACAAAGTAATACTATAATTTATGTAAAGGAAACCTTCTCAGCCTGCAGTCATGACTAACGACCAAAGTTCACTCCAAAGTCTGGCTACTAGGTGCTGGATAAAAAGACAAAAAGATCGCAAGGTTACCAACTATAGAAACTTGAAACATTGGTCTACAATAAAGCAGAAAACAGAGCACTCCCAAATCTTCCGTAGTTTAATTCTACAAGTGCAAGCTAGAGGCATTTGACACACAGCCAAATACTTGTCTGAGATTTTATGTGATAAGCAATGTGTAATTAACAAAATTCTTTGCTGGTTCTGGGACTCAGAGAACATCTAACTATCATTAGCATTCACTGGATGCCAAGACCAAATGTATAAATATTACATTACTCAGACATGAATATAAATGAAAAATGAGGTATGTGAAACTAGAGCATGAAGTGAACAGAAACAATTGGGAATGTCAGAAATGGGGGTGGGGGTGGGGTGGGGAAGGATTCAGTTGCTGCAACAGAAAGTGCATTGTTAACAATAGCAGAGGTTGACACTGAATTTTGTAGCTTCAACCTATTTCATTGGATGGGCTTGGGCAACCAATAACATCTGAACTTAAGTGTCTACCTTTAGTGTATAAACTCCCAGGATACACAGCGGAGATCAGTATTACAACCCAGCTAAGTGCAAGTGCCCTCTGCAGCTTTGGACTCAGAAAGATACCTGGGACCTTCACAGAGGACTGGAAGATTTGTAGCAGCACCTACCGGAGATGTGCCCTCCTGGAACAGCGCTGAAAGATCAGTGGGATACACAAGGTCTGCACACATTAGCGTTTGGGTTTGGATCAGAAGCGCACATATGATGCTGCCCCCATTGCTCCATTCACCATGCGTTGCTGTGCATGTGAAGCCATCTCAGAACACACAAATTGTAGCCCTTTCTGATGAAACTAACATTGAAGATGTCCTTTGGCCACTAAAGTGTGTTCAGCCTGCAGGACGAGAATGGATTATGACCCACAGGATGTAGGCACTGGGACCAGAGCACATGGGTGTTTCTCTTTACAGACCTGCTTCTATATTGCTGTACTGCCTACTAGGGCAAAGACTGTCTATGTTTTTCCAAATTATACTAAGAACCTTTGTTGAAGGAACTGAAAGCCCCTGTCCTGACAACTCTCTGTGGAGATGAGGAAATGATTTGGTTCAGCCTAAAGTTGACATCTAGTGGCTGATCAGCTGAATCCCTCTCCAGGCTCCCCTTGGCTAATTAACTGGATCTCATTAACTGACAGCAGTGAGACATCAAACTCCTAGACACAAGTGTCTTAGCACTGAACTGACTCCCACTCTTTGTGTCAGCATCACAAAATTTTGTTGGGGCGACAGTTTTGTTACATGCCCAGCAATGATAATGAGAAGCTACAGTCTTCCCAGACACATGCTGTGTTGGCAGCGGTTGAAATAGTGTGGGTGATCTTGGATGTCCACTAGGTAAGTAATCAGAGCCCTTTGATGTTCTTGTCTATACATGCAATAACCTTCAAAAGCTCTACACTGGATATAGAAAGAAAACCGAGACAAAACATCAAGTACTACTGAAATATTTAATTAAGAGAACAAATTGCAGGTAACATACAAACAAGAGACATAGGGGCAGGTTAGTGCCTATGAAAATCAGATACGTGTTATTTGTAGTCGAATGTTAGTTTCCACTGTGATTTTTCATTTTAGCTCAAGACAAAAATTTTCATTCATAACACTAATCAAAAGCTGCTCAAAACTTGTGTAAAATGTAAATACTTATTCACCATATGACACTAAGATGAGTCTTGTAAAATAAACATAAAATCAGCATTTTTAATCAAAATTACAATGGAAAAGATTTATTTTGTTCTTAAAGCTGTGTTCCAGAGACACCTAGGATAAAAATTTCTCAAAATTATTTTCTCAATCTGTGCTTTAGTTTACTTTTGATTTCCTAAATGAGAAATTTTCTGCTGCTGCTTTTCAAAATCATTCTACACTCCAAAGGGTTTTGCTGTCAGAAATTAACCCTAAGAGCTAGATGTCCTTCCTTTTTAAATTCAATCTGGCTTTTCTACTAATATCCTAAGTAACCTCTCTTCCTTGTTGACATTTACACATTTCAAATATTTGAGAGTCTGCTTTGTAATCACATTTTTATCATAGATATAAAGACAATTTAATCTTTTCATTATGCTGGACTGTCCGGACTCAATTAAAAATTAAACTGAATAAATACATAAACACTATGAGTCATCAGGCAAAATTCCCAATCTACTTTATCCACACTGCTTTCAGCTTACTCCTTTCTCTGCATTTGTTTCCCAAATAATATTGTAAACCTTAACTTGAACGCAAACTTTAAACAGCGTTCCACAGAAAATCTTTTAACTCACCTTGGCACTTCTTTTTGCCACATTATTTTCAATCATCTTTAGTGCTGGTCATTTTTAACCTAAAGTAACTGGATTCAAAAGTCAGGATAAATCTTCAGAAATTGTATCATTGATTTAGTCAACACTGAGATAACTGTTAACAAAACTGCTTAACACTAGAGATGTGACTCCCAGTACAGGATCCTGAGTTTTGACAGGCTCCTGTAATCATAAAAAACTCTGACAATATGAAAATGTATGAGGAAAATTTATGAGCCCCATTAAGTGTTTGCTGTAGACAGTAAAGACTTTCTGCTAAGCAGTTGTGGAAAGATTTTTTTCACATTTAACTACTTTCTTAGCCTTATGATAGCCATTTCCTACTGGCAATAAGATGCTTCTAGTCATATATTTTTCACATTATTTCATGCAGACTGCATTCAGGTTTATTTCTCAAAACTATAAGAAGTTATCTTATATGATACAAATTTTACACTTATAGTGTCATCACGCATTCACCAAATAGATACTCCATGATCTGATTTCTAAACACTCAATCCATTCCTTGTTGGAATGTGGCATCTTAAGTGTAGGGCACTGTGAAAATGCTAAGTTTTGAATTTGGAATTAATATTTTAAACACATATAGAATAAATTTGAATTATCTCATGATTCTTTTAACTTTTTTTTTTTTTTTAAATAGAATGCATTGGCTAAATGATGTGTGACAACTTTGCCCCAGCAATAAGATGACTAGAGAAAGACACTTTCCATTAATGACTGTAGCTGCTCCAGTATGAGACACGCTTGGGAAGCCTTATTATACTGGCAATGCAATTGCAACTTATGGCTCAAACATTAAACTATGGATATGAATCTCCTGAATGACATTCCTGTGAATCTCCTGAGAACCAAATCCTGCTTGCCCACTCAGTTGTCCAGTTGTGTTCAGTAACACAAGTTAATTTTCTTTGCAGACTTATAAAATGCATTGTTTTTCTAAAAAAGCCTTTGGTTATTTAAATATGGTGTAAGTAATTAATTAGCTAGAACTTTAACAAGTTTATTGGATTAAGAAACAGTGACTATGAAAGGTGATACACATATTTTTCTAGCTTTAGATGTTGTACTCTAGATTATAAAATATTCAAGAACTATTCTTCTTAATTATCCAAAACACAGCAGATGCTCCTATACCCTCCACAGAACAGGCAGAGTAAGATCACCTAGATTTCTCAGGTTTTTCCTTAATTGTGAAATGACTGAGGACTAATCAGAATTTTTGTCACAGTAACTTGGAGTGTGAAAAAATATCCCTCACAGCCCCCTCAACTAACATGACTGCATTGGCAAAAAGCTGCAGACTGGACATATTTGGACTAGCAAAGAATGCCTTTTGTTGGGATAGCTTATCTTATTCAAGGAAGCAGTGGGAGTTCTGTCCTTATAAAATCTCTCTTGCTAACATAAGGTACATTTTCTCAAGAACATTTTGCTGATTTGAATATATCAGCAAATACATTTTAGTGTGAGGAGTCTTTAATTCAATGAACAATTAATACAATTCAAGCCTTAATGTTTTTACTGTATGAATTAATTACAATTAACTTACAGCACAATTATTATTGTTAGCAAAATATTACAACATATTCAATCAGAGTTCTAATCAAGAACCTGACAGTTTCAGAAGTATTGCACGTATCTCAGAATAGGTTTGTGTCCTTCACATACATTATTTTTTACCTTGTTTCTCCTATATGAAACTTTTTCTAATATTGAAAGCCCTCTCTAGACTTTGTTTGAACCTTCCAGGTTATATATGCACTTCCCTTCTTTATCTTTCCTTTCTTTACTCCCTTATTTGCCTTTCATTCTACTGTTGTCATTTTAGCTATTTAATGAATTGTGCTGTTTGGGTGAAAAAAGGAACCATATTTTTGTACTAGGGCAAGTTTAATTTGCCTGGAACTGAAATGAATTGCCTTGGGTAGCTGGAGACAAAGTGCTCAGATACAGTTCCTTTTCACACATGTGTCTGAAATCTTGTTTTATTGCTGTGCTTCAGAAGCAATATTATCTCAGCCTCATTGGTGTGTGTTTTACTGAACTTATTGCTAGCTTAGTTCATTGCAATTGCAATCCTTGTTCTCCAATTATAGGTAAAAGATACTAATTTTCTCATTGTTCATGTGGGACCGTTCAGGAATGTATCCATTATATAAAAATGTATCTTAAACACAGATATTCAAAAAAGCTCAGAAGTTTTCAAGAGGAAAAGGTAGTGCAAAGTGTACCACACAAGAACTTCAACAGAAAATTGCAGTCTAGAAAGTACAAATAATAACAAAAGCAAGAGAAAATGTGTCTTATTCAAAAGTATGAAATAATCAATAAACTGGTGAAAACTGGAATATTTGGTGAAGGTGACGATGAGCTATTGATTGCATTTATTAAGATATGGTTTCCATGAAAACAAAACCATTAATTTTGGGGAAATAAGTTCTTTGGGTATCTAACATACTTAGTCCTTATGGTTCTTCATAATGCACCATTGAAACCATCTAGCTGGTATAAGGCTGGGGAAGCTTAAAAGTTGCAAAGATAACTTTGTACCATCAAGCATCACACCTGAGGAACTAACACAATAAACAGGTAGAAAAGGTCCTCCAGGAATGATTTCTATTTGCTGCAATGAAAACAAGAACAAGAATGTGTCAAAGAAGGAGCGACAAGTCAAAGAAGGTATGCAGGAAAAAGACAGCATCAGCAAAGGACAAATGAACTAATTCCAGCCAAGAGAGAGAAAGGACATATGCTGTACTTGATCTGACTTGCAAATACAATATATCAAGGGAGAATTGCTGGCATAAAGCAAAGTTATTAATAAGTAATGATAGCTGGTATCCAAGCCCCACTGGAGGTACAAGAAGGGCCTGGAGCTGAGTATGAAGCTTCCAGCCTGGCGCTGCGGGCAGGGTGTCCTTTCTCCAGCCTTTTTGGAGGGGAGGACAGGTGGTGTGGCTGCAAGGCCCCACTCCTCTGAGCAGCAGGTCTGGGTAAGGAGGACAGGGGGACCCAAGCAGCATTAATTCCATCTCTCCCTGTGTCACAGAACACAAGGCTTTTCTAAATTAATTCTAATGAAAAAAAAAAAAAAAATAAAGCACAAAGATGTGCTAGCTTTCTGTGCATTTGTTTTCTGGGGAGGAAATCCAAGTTATTTGCTGCTGCAATAAGAACAGTCCAGATTCACTTTTGTCTATCTTATATTTTCCAGTCATCCATAAATTTGCTGTACCTCCAAGTTTTGGCTTCTTCCAGACTAAACACCCTGCAATTTCCCATCACTCCCAAAGGATATTTAATTTTAGTACCACCTTTCTCCCTCTAATTTAATCTGTAAATATTTTTATTTTTTTCAGTCCTTCCATTTATTTTTTCAGCTGGGTTCCTCTGCTCCCTTCCTGTGATGCTTTGCGGTGAAGTCTCAGGTGACATACGGCAAACCCGGCCACATGCTAGCGAGGAGAGTGTTAAAGCAGTGAAGCTGGTGGAGAAAAGACAGCGAGCACTGACTGGAAGAGCTGCAGTGAAGTGACATATTGATAATTTACACCTCGGGTCCAAAATTGGAAGCATCTCGGTGCCAAAAACAAGCACAAAAAAACTCCCAACCCCAACCCCCAAAACTCCAAGCATACTAGGAAAGAATAACTTCAGAATACATGCACTAATTCTAGGAATACTTAGAAAGTATTTAGGAATAGTTTAGCAATAGACTGAACAAAATACAAGTCAGAATGCAGGGTGGGAGAAGTCAGGGAGGAATATATTCATTGCCTCTTTTAGGAAGCTTAAACCTAGATTAAGAAGAAAAATCATTGAAGATGGCCTCAGTGGATACAAATAGAAACAGCGGATTGACACTGTGCAAAAGGGTATCTCCAGCCAAGTATCAGGAAGCATTTTCTCACTGTTAGGATGTTAGATTACAGAGCTGTCTCCCAAGGGAGGTGGTACAAGGAGCTTCACTGCATGAGTCATTTAAAATTAGACTGAAACAAAGCACCTGCATATACCGCAGGCAACATAGCTTCGATGGCAGGCAGACAACCTCAATGACCTGACAAGTCTTAACCAGCTCTCCTTTCTATCATTTGATTTAATTTTAGGAATTTTAGTCTGTTTGTATTAAGGAAAACAAGAAAAAATAGCATTCTGTGAAACACTCATGTATATGTTTCCTCAAGCAACTGATTGCAAACGAAAAATATGTAAATTACCGTAAGTATTCAGACATCTGATAGGTAAAACTAGTGATTAACTGAACTATTCTCTGGTTTGTGTTATTATTTAGGATTTTCAAAGCATTCCCCCTCTCTCCCTACTGAAATGATGAATTTTCCCTGCCAGAAGGTGAGCCAGCCAGGGGTAATCAAATACATAAACAAGATTTAGTTATACCTGGAATGACTATGGTTAGAGCATTTATTTCTGGACTCCTACTGCTTGAAATATCTGCCTTTGCAGACACTCCTTGAGCAATGCCAAAGCAAAAATGGTAGCAGCAGAAAGGAAGATAGTGTTGGTAGAAACCATTCATGTCTAAGGAGCAAGACGTCCTAAATTTGCTCCCCTGAGTATTTCAGCTTGTATTTCAGAGGAATAAATACCTCATTTTATTTTCCTTCAATTCCAGCCGTCATGGTCTCAACAGAGGATGGAGAAGATTTAGCATGAAGTTTTGGGGGAGTTTACAGGAAAAGAACAGAGGGACCGAGTTGATAATTGATTCTTAATCCACTTCTGCTATTGAAATTCACTATTCTCTTTATTGTTCTTCACAGTTTTTTCCATGACTCAAAAGGAATTAATGTATCTGTAATTATATGTTGGAGGGGGGGGGGGGGGGGGGGGCAAAAAAGTAGAATGGCAAAGAAGAGTTCAGTGTTCTCAAAACAGGGATAACAGATGACCTCCATTGCAAAAAAAACCAGTACATGACCTCTCGGACTAACAGTGAGAATATTTAATGCATTTATCAAATTACATATTTGAAGAAGAGTAAATAAAATAATCAAGATTAAGGAGAGAGGGGAAAATAGCCAAGAACGCACAGACCCATTATTCTGACCTCAAAACTATGCAGGGCTTTAAAACACACTTTGAAGAAGAAACTTGGTGACTTGATCTCTCTTCAGTATGAGAGTTTTACTTTACATTTGTAAGGCGTTATATAAAAGAAATGAAAAATGAACTGGTACTTAAACATCATTTTTAATGCCACTTCAGACATTGTAGGTGATCTTGTGTAGCCTCTAGAAACTGTTTCAGAAAAGTACAAATCTTACAGGTTATGTGTAATACATGCCAGTCCCACATTGGAACTATGCTGGATAACATTCATACCCAAAGGTATCTCACAAATGCAAAAGACAATTAAGTTTAGGCACCTGATATGCTACCAAAGCAAAGTCATGTAAAAGAAATCCAGTACTGACATAAAACTGAATTACGTAGGCTGATAAGGAACAAAGGCCAGAAATTAGAGACAATTTTCTATGTAGGAGTGATATTCTAGAGCAGTACTTCTGTAGGGGATAAGGAGAAGGTATTTTATGATTGGGAGATAGATCTTGATAACTTTACAACAGCAGAAGTCCAGAATCCATTTCTTACTAAGACCCTAATGATGTAGAATGAGGGAGGAGGCTCTTGGGGCCAAAGCATGCAACCAGAAGCATGCAATGTGTAGGTAGATGTTCCTCAACAAACAAGACAGCAAGTGGCGGATGGGATAGGCAAGCTAAGAGCCAGGGGAGATAGGAACAGAAGGGACATGGCAATCAACAAAACAATGCTGAAGTGGAATCACTTTAGGCATAGGTGTATAAAGAAGGAACTTCCTGTGGAACAGTTTTGTGGGGAAGGCTTTTGAAACTGTTCTGGTGGATAAGCATGCCTGCCTGGGTGCCTCTCTGAAATACTTTGACACTAATGGACACAGCATGGGGAACCAATAGGAGGAATTAGATGTCTGTGTGCAGTTGCAGTCATTGAGCTAATGTAGACATGATGGGACAATTCACACAACTTGATTTCTGCAATGGTTAGATACAGGCTCTTTTGGAAACACGGGCTGGGAAGGCGAGGGCAGCATGTTGACATTTTTGAGAGAGTACAGCTGGAATGCCTGGAGCTCTGCCTGGGGACAATGTTCTGGTGAATTGGGTTATCCTTCCCCGGTGCAAGGCTTTGCATTTCCTTCTTCTGAACTTCATGAGTTTCCTCTCAGCCTAATTCTCCAGAACGGTAGCGCAACCCTCTGGTGTATCAGTCGCTCCCGATTTTGTATCATCTGTGAACTTGCTGAGGGTTGTCTAGATCATTAATGAAGATGTTTGAGGAGCAGTATTGGCCCTGGGATACACCACTAGTGGCTCACCTCTGATTTGGCTTTGTACTGCTGATCACAGCCCTCCAGACCTGGCTGTTCAGCCAGTTTTCAATCCACCATACTGTCCACTTACCTAATCCATACCTTGTCAGCTTGTCTATGAGGGTGGTGTTGGACACAGTGTCAAAACTCTTACTAGAGCCCAGGTAGAAAACATTTACTACCCTGTCCTCATTCACAAAGCTATTCACCAGATGATGTGAAGAGGCCCTTTCCAACTGAAATAACTCTGCGAGCCTGTGATCTTGAGAATGACTGTTTAATAGTCTGTACCAGACAAGGACAGTAGAAAGACCGTGACAACCTGTCTGTCAGATAGCAGATAGCTACTATAATGTCAAAGTGGTCGGCACTGGATAATATCAGGTTTACTGATACGAGTAAACCTGAAACCTGACCCTTACCTGTCAGGGAATTTTAGAGCTGACTTCCTCTAAATGTGTGCTCGTCAGGGCTGCTGCTGAAAATGGTACCATGTCTCTGTATCTGTGTCCAGTAGACTAAAACACGGATGCATTTCCCTGTCCTCTGATCATCAGCCCTGGAGCACAGTCCCTGTTCTGCTAAGGGCCTCTTCTGGGACCTTAAAAAAGTCTGTAGCTGTGTAAGTGTTGCACGTGCCCTGTAATTTAGTGCACCCAAAGTTAAGAACTGAAATTCGCAATACAGAATATAGAGAACAGAGAGAGTCAAATGCCTCTAGGAGGTGATTAAGAGCATTAAGCTAAACACTTAATGTTACATAGTGTGAATAACCTCTCAATCACATGCTGTTTTTCCTGGTGAATTCCTAATTCCTTCACACAATGAAAATGTACAGAAAGAAGTTGTTCAGTAAGAAAGATATGTATTCAATATTTATTTTTGTCTGACTGCTGTATGTCTTCAAAACACGTATCATGCAAACTCTTGCAGTTGATGAAGCAGTGGTGCTGTGAAGAATTTTTTCATTGCTTAATCAAAAAAACCAAAGAAAGCATTGAAAGCAGCTGGTTTGTTTTACCTTCTTTTGCTTTAATGACTTACGTGGAAGGGCACTTATGAAAGTAAATGCTATCTCACAAACCAATGTGTTACTGAGCACTCTCAGAATGAGGAGTGGAAAGAATGAGACAATGCAGCAAAGAAAAGTAATTATTCCGTAAATTGCAGTTCAGCTGCATGAAGACCACTATAAAAATATATCACTACACTTTGCCCAACCCTTTCTTACAAATAAAGATTATACTGACAAGCTGAAAAGTTATGGCAGTGCTGAAAACAGTGGAAACTGCAACCCATAATTAAACCAACAAAACAAAATCCCACCCCAGTTTTTATATACATTAACAGCATTCTGTAAGAACAATGCATTTCTAAGGGGAAAAAACAGTCTCAAAAATTTTACTGTCTCTGTAATGTAGGTTTCTCCCTGAATCTGGCTTATCTAATCAGACTACCACACTTCAAGAAAAAGGTCTGTTGAATCATACTAGCTGTCACCACTGGAAGACACTAGATAAAAATTAAGACTTTGTACAAGCCATGTGCCATTAAGGTAAACACTCCAAACACTCTATACAGAAGATGAGGAGCTGATGAAACGTTCAGAAACCAGGGTGGTTTTCCTAAGACATCATCCTTTAATCTTATGCCTGGAGTGACTTACTTTTTTCCCCTGTGTGACTTTCACTGACAAAATCACTAGTACCAAGAGTCAAAAATAGTTTAGGACACATTAAACTACTCATAATTGATAAAAACAAAAAACCCATACAGAATGTAGGTAGAGGCTGCTTAAAGCCCAGTAGGTCACAGATGCAGGATCTGTTCCATCTGGTTCAATCTAAGTCTCAATGTAAAAGATAACGCCAACCTTTCACCTCACAGCCCCTAAAAAAAAATATTTCTCCTTGCTTCTCTGGGTTTGCACTAAAGAGTGGAGGCAAGAGGGTTACCAAGCTGTAATCAGCTTAGCCTTCTCGTGACACAAAGCACCTCCTGTTGGCTGTGTTCCTGTTAGAGGTTCCTACCTTACCCTTCAGTATAGTGTCAGTAAGGAAAAGGCAACAGCCTCATCCCACCTATGGATGGCAAAGCAGTATCTTTACCCTAATCAGACAAGCGTAGTCTCTTCATCGCTAGGTTCTTCCATTAGCTAGAAGAACCCACCCTGACACTGACTGTAACTCTTCGATGTGGGGGCTGCAATGAGGCAGCAAAGGCTGGGGGTTGATACTGCAAAGGCGCTGCCAGGTGAGGTTATGAGAGAAATTTGTTAAATAGTGTTACAGGGAGTATTCGGTTCTATCACTTCAATTTGCTTCCTTTCTCTTTCCAGCTAAGCATATAATCATGCACATCTTCATACATCTGCCTCCTTTCATATTTTTTATAGCTGAATCAGTCAGAGTTTTCATTTGAATTTTCATTGATCTCAGGTTTTTTATCCTGTCTCAGACAGAGAAGTAAAGGTTTTCCAAAAATAATAACTATTCCAGCAGCCTACAGGAGATTTTGTTTCTGTTTCTTTTAGCTGCAGAGTTTTGATGCTCGGCAGACCAGCATCCAAATACAGCTGGGAAAAATATGACAGTGGAAGGTCTGCTAGGGATTACCAACAAACACAACTACTTGCAACCGAAATCTCCACAGGGAGATCAGGCAGAATTTTTCTAAACAGACTCTCAATTATGAAGTTACAACAGCCATGGGCTTTGACTAGGTATAACTCGTACAGAAAACTTCTGACTGACATATCCTAAGTGTCAGCTTGGTGAAGGAGGATACTGCTCCCCTTGGCACGTTCTTTGTCTACCTGTAGCTAGTGAAGAGCTCCTCACAACAGTGCTCGTGCAGGGTCTTCTCCACAGCCTGCGTCCTCTGCAGCAGGGTCTAACAGGACTTGCACATAGTGGCCAAGGGAGGAGGAAATACTCGCACCTTCCCCCTTGCCTCTGTATAAAAGTCTTTCAAAACCTTGTCGTAGAAAACTGTTAATGGGATATTTCGTGATAGCATGCAGACTGTGCAGCCTACTGTAATATAGAAAAGGTAAACTAGGTTGCTTTAGAATGATTCTTTTGGAGTTATTATGAACCAGGCTGACTATAATTCTTTTCAACGGGATTTGTTAAAAATGCTGACAATAACATTGTTCCATACCAGAAGCTGTGCTTTAAAGTTTTTTAGGTGGGAATTACCTCTCCCAGTGAAGCTTTAAGCTGTGAAACCGTTCAGCTTCTATGTTAAATGGTTAAACTAATCTATTTCTTGTAAGATGGCAAGAAGGCAGCTGTGAGCTACACCATTCCCAGTGATGGGACATTCCACCTCCTTAGAGCAAGAGGACACTGCACTCCTAGTCACAAGAGCCATTCAGTCATCACTGTATTTGCCTACCCTTTAAACATTCATTCTGCCACTTTTGGCTAATTTTGACACCCTTCTATTCATCACAGCACCCACCTCTTCTCTCTTCTTCACTTATTTTCTATGCTAGCTCCACCTTCTCAGCTGCATAACTCCTCACTCAACTCAGTATTTGCTTTCACCGTTCTTGTTACCACCACCTCTTACAAAATCTCTTTGTATCTCCCCCTTGCTCCTGACATTATATCCACACTGATGTCACCAACTTTATGATTTCAAAGAATGACAGAACACCTGAAATTGGAAGGGATCTCCAGAGGTCATCTCATCAACCTCCCTGCTCAAGGAGGGTCACCTGGAGCACGTTGCCCAGGACCATGTCCACACAGCTTTTGAATATATCCAAAGATGGAGACTCTACAATCTCTCTGGGCAACTTGTTGCAGCTGCTTGGTCACTCTCACAGTAAAGACGTGTTTTCTGATATTCAGATGGAACCCATGTTTCTGTTTGTGCCCATTGGCTCTTCAGTACTTCTCTTTCCCCGTTTCACACATCTTAAATCTCTCTCTCTAAGTGTTCCTATGTACAGCTGTGACAGCAATCAAATCACTGGTCTGTGGAGACCCATTGCTTGACATTTAGCTGCTTTCCCTACTGCCTGCTTTCATCTATTGTCCTTCATCTCATGCTGCAATTGTAAATTCCTGAGGGAAAGGGTTCTCTTTTTTACTCTGCTGCTGCAGCACCTAGCCAGTGTTTCCTGGTCTATGCCTGGGGCTCTCTGACACCACGTAAATACAAAGAGGAACAAGAAATAAAATCAGTTTGGTTCTTACATTTCAAGCTCCTGTAACCTCTGTGATTATTAGGGGAGATCATTCACATGCACAGAACAGACAAAAAACATGTACCATTCCCCTACAAGCAACCTTAATGTCTGTGGAGGACCCTGTAAATGTGTCTATCCATGGACAGAAAGGGTATTTGATTCTCAATCACCAGTCTTAAGGTTCATTATTCTTATCAGGCACATCGCTGTGCAACTCAGAAGGACTTAAAGATTTTTATTTTTATTGTAGATTTTTCTCCTGGAGTCCTGAATTCAGTGATAGAGAATGTAACATAATTTGGGGGTGAACTAAGATCAAAGCAAGATTTTTGTCTTTGCATTCCTCTGATCTTCAGCAGCCTTGAGGATGCTCTAAACTAGGTCAGATATCAACAAGCTGTGGTCATGGCTAAGTCGCATCCTATCTCTTCCTGGTGATGACTGAGGCAGCTTAGACTTACACTTAAACAAATCTAGGAAAGATAAATTTAAATCCTGAAAAGTCACCCAGTTTGCAGATGCTGTGGCACCTCTCCTGCATCACTTTCAGTGCCAGTGCACTGAATATATTGCATTTTCCTTATGCTAGAGTAGGTTTTTTCTGCATCAGTAGGATCTTCTAAAGCTTATTCTATGTCATTGGCTATTTTTTTCCTGTACGCGTGACATAAAATAACTGTAGGTCATCAACCGGGCTACAATATTCCACTCTGTAGCAGCATATTTGACCTTGATTTCTGATTGTTTCTCCACTGCTTTTACTGGAAATACAAGGGGAACATTCCATTGGCCAAAAAACCCTGTAGATCTATTTATTCTTTCATTTATACAAGGTAAAACATAGAGTAATTATTTTTGAAAACGGTGTAAACCCAATATACGGATTTCCCTACACTTGAAAGGTTTTGTTTGTTTGTTTTTAATATCTTTAGGGTTTTTTGCTTTGTTTTGTTTTTAATCAGAAACTGCTTTGCTTTGAAACACAAACACTTCTCTTAGTGCTTGGATTTTGTTGGTCTTTTATCTTGTTTTAATTAGCTCACTGGGGAAGTAATGTAACTCTATTGCAGAACAAGCTGTATCACTAGCTGATTCCATCTTTTCAATTAACCATATGAATCCAGGCCCTCTTCCCACACTTACACTGCATTATTCCATACTTGGCACAACCTACTTCTCTCAATGTCTTTCATTATCCTGAAGGTCACCTTGACAAGAAGCAGCCCGTTCCCTTGTTTCATGCCAGCAGGCAGCAGGATGCACACTTAGTCACATGTCTGGAGCCCACCACAGCAGCCATGACCTGGGTTGCATGAAGCACTGCGAAGTCCTAGAATACTTTGCTATTGAAGCAGAGTAACCCAAGCGAGATTTCAAAAAAAACCCTCAACTCATCCCAAGGCCATAAAAAGGAATTTTTTAACGTCTGGCTGCAAAACAATTTCTGCTGCAAGAACTGGAATACAGAAACAACCCACTCCTTGCTAGTATAGAGAAGCCTTGTTCTGGTTTTATGGAACATTGTGCAAACAAGGGAAGACTCAAAGGCTCAGTTTTGCTCCCAGGGAACTCCTCGCTATAGGTCTGTCAGGAAGGCAGAAGTATGGACAGGCAACCAAGGAGAAACAGAGATGTGTTTCCTGCATACACAGGGCAGAATTAGGAAGGCCAAAGAAAAGCTAGAGTTGAAATTGCTGAAGGACATCAAGGGCAACAGGAAGGGCTTCCACAGCAGCAGCAAAAGGAAGATGCTGGGCCTGCTGCCCGATGGAGTAGTTGGCCAATTGACAGACAGCATGGAGAAGGATAACTTGGTGAAGGACTTGATGTCCTCACTCCCTCAGCCTTTACTGGCAAAGTCAGCTGCTCACTCCCAGGCCTTTCAGGTCTTTGCTTAGTAGTAAAGACAGGCAGAGACAGGTACTACCTACATGGTACAGAACGATCAAGTGAGGTACTACTAATTAGATCAGCTGGACATGTGAAAGTCCATAGAACTGGATAGGATGCACCTGAATGCTGGGAAGCTGGCTTCATGTTATTTTGGGACCATTCTGTATCACATTTGGAAAGCTGTGGTGATTAGGGAGCAAAGACTAGAGAAGGCAGTTTTGTTAAAACTATCTTCAAAAAAGGCAAGGAGGACCTAAGGAACATACTCATAAATGAAAAATCCTTTGATTCATAGGAAAATGTTAACAGGAAGGTATTATGGAAGCTTCAGTATACCTTGTCTTTAGAAAATAAAACTTCAATATTTTTAGAAATTTCTTAAGTGGGCAAAGTGAAAGGACTTGTAGCAATGGGGATTTTCTGCATGTGTCTTAAGAAGAACCTCCCAAACACTTTTTGCACTGCAGTTTATGGTATTTAGCAGAATACTCTTTGCTGCCAGAAGGAAGGTTCAGTTCTCATCTGAAGCCAAATAATAAGGAATATCACAAATATGCATGTGTAGTATCCAAGAGATATAAAATCCAGAGGAGCTTCATAAAGACATAATAATAACTGCATGTAAACTGGATATAACAAATACTGTGTTTTTCCAGCAATGCATTAAAAAGCGGAGATTTCTAACTGAGCAATGTAGCTAAGCGTTTCTCCAGAGCAATGACACATTATTGTGATTTGCAATTTAAGATGTTAAATTCTTTAACAACTTTTGTAATAACTACAGATAAACATGCCTTATCAGTGTGATAGCCTGATAGCTCGGGCTGTACAGAGTTTGACAGTGTATGTCTAATACAGTCTGCATTTAAACTAAAACAGCGCAACACATACTGCAGTTCAGTTAGAAAATGTATCCAAAATGTGCACATTAACCAGTTGTGATCTGTTTTATAAAAAAAGCCCACAGTCAAAACCTAATGTGTCACATAGACAGCATTAATAAATACTATACTGAAGCAGACAGTACTATACTACAGCCTTTAATTACTCCCTCTACTAGTGCAAGAGTATTTCTACTAATAACAACTTTTAAACTTTGTAAGAGATAAAACTTGGATCTCCACCTCTGGAGGTGATTCTAACACTTAAATCACATCAGTATGAGGAAATTTGTTCTCAATATTAAATCCAAATGTTCATCTTTTCCAGATTCATCGCATTAGCCCTGGTTACTTATTTGCCAAACTTTGAATTATCTTTATTCATCCACTGGGTTCACACATTTTAAATTCTCCGAGCTTCTCAATCATTACTCAACAAAGCCCTGTCTGAGGAGTTCTCTAAATTTATTCCCTATGGCTCTCCTGGTAATTTGCATTACTTTTGTCTGGACACTTCAGTTTGTTAATACCTTTCTGGTAGTGACTGCACAGAATTGTAAAGAATAGGGCAGGTTTATGTAGGTCTGGGCTAAGCTGACACACAAGCAACGCAGCTAAGAAAAAAGCATGAAGGCAAAGGCTATTTCTTGATTTTTCTGCAGCTAAGATCCTCTTGGTGGTGATCTAGTTTTGATACAAAAGAAAGTACTCTGGCAGTTGTTTCAGTGAGCCTGTTTGAGCAGAAAGGGTTTCTGGAGCATGCAGACCCATAAAATGTGTGGTCTGTGGCACCTGGACCTGCTCTACATTCTGGGTATGAGCAAAGAAAAGCGTTGTGTGCCTGGGGAACATAGATCCATCTGATTTCCAATGGAAAATTACCAGCTGATGGAATTTAAAGCAACTTTGAGCTGACAGTAAGTTGCTGCTTGTGGTAGCCACAGAATCTCAACAGAACACAAATCAGATTAATTGAATGTCCATGCACACTTCTGCTGAGGTACGCAGCACAAGTCAGCAGAGTTACGGTTTCCACCAAGCCATATGTGACAGTAGCTAGTCTCTGACCTTATGTCTGACACAACTGGTTGAAAGAAGCACTGCATATTGACAGGGAGCGCACTAGCCAGCCCACTGGGGTAGCCAGAAACACTGCTCTGGCCACCCAGCACCCTCTACTTAGGCAGCAGAGCTGTCTGACAGGACAGTCTGGGAGCTCAGTCTAGCAGCTGACTGCATCACAGCTCAGTCAAGTGCATCCCACTCACAGCCTACTGAACCCACGTACAGGTCTAGTCTATCCATGGCCACCCTTGGTACAACCATCCACTGGGCAGGGGATGGAGCAGAAAGAGGTTCCTGGAGACAGAGACAATTGCAGTGGCTGTTGGTTTTCTTTCAGCTGAACTCTGTGAGAAGCCAAGGGGAAGCCAGTGATCTCTTCGATTTCACTGGAAGAGCACAGGATGGAAAAGCCATCACATATTTGCATCAGGGTGCTGTCTGTTTAAAGGCAGAATGGTCTCACCCTTCTGATTTCATGCATAAAACTTGAGTCACATAAGCTTCTATTTCCTGGAAGCCTGTGAGCATGGGTTTGACCTGTACTGACACACATGGCCCAGGTGCCACTTTTTCATGCTACACTATGATGAACATCTGGATGTCATATTTTCTTACTGCTTGCGTCCTTGCAGTAGGCCAAAACTGACCATATCTTCAATAGTATTCGCCTATCGACATGGCCTGCAGCCTCAGGTATCTGTAAGCTTTCCCCAACCACCAGCTTGGTTGAGTGTCCCCAGTCTGCTGTGGAGAGTGGTGACCTGCTGCAGAACCCACATGGGGCAGGGAAGACTCCGACCATAAGCCTTGTTGCAGAAAAGGGAGAAACGCCCAAGCTGTAGGAAGGACAGGACCACAGCAGTTTGTGTTTTGATGTTACCCATGTCCCTGTCTCTGGATGCTAGCTAACACAGAAGCCTGATTCGTGAGATAGAAGCAACCACACACCAGGAATACCAATTTTTTAAATAATGAGCATGTATGCAGCCTCCAATTCAGAACACAGAGGAAGGCTAAATGTAGCACTAATCCTACATTTCAGGAAGCTTAAAAAGGCACTGTAGAAGTTATGAAAGTCACTTTTTATATTGAAACAGTATAATTTTAAAAAGCAGCTGTTTTTCATACAAAAATGAAATAATATTTGTTAGGTTCTGATTCATTCCTTATTACTTCCCTAAGAAAATGACAAAAAAACCACCTATAAAAAAGAAGTAAATGTGGTATTTCATGCCTTAAAATGCACTAACAAATGTAGACAGGATTTCTTATGTATGTTGATATATCCACTGGCATTACATTTTTGAGCTTCTGAGCATTTACATTTTTTGCATTTCATATTTAATGATGAGACTCAACATCCTCCTCTGCCCCAAGGGTAAGGGAGGGAACACAACAAAGCCCTTATTACAAAACAAACAAAACTTACCAATATAGAACAAGTACAAGAACTCAAAAAGACCATCAAGTCACTGCCTGTATTTAAGGTTTCTTCTCCTGTTTTTTGACCTAAGTGTCAGTATATCCACTTTTACATGCTCTCTGAATAGTGGAGAAGTGGACATCATATTGGTATGGGATCTACCACTTCAAGAGGCACTTTCAACAGGAATGTGATCTTTAGTATAAAGTATCTCATTTCATTTGTCTATGCCCTTGAAAACACTTTCCACTGTTAAAAGACATGGCTTTTGAAGGACTACTTTTATTTTTATCTGTATGTACCCACCATCATGATTCCTTTGTTAGCCATTTTAACCCAGAATATGTCATTAACTACTGTCTTAGGAGGGTAGTATTTTATTATCTTTATTTTGATTCATTTCCTTTGTATCCCTCTGCTGTAGAGTGCTCAGGATGTCCTGCTCATAAGGGAATGCTGCATACAGCAAGTGGGTGGAATTTTCAATTCCTTAACAGTTTTTACATGGAAGAATTGAATCAAAACTACAGGAATCAAACACCACCTCTTTATAAAACCATTATCACCACAATCCAGTAATTAAAAACTCCATTGCCTACATGGAGCAGTCCTTAACTCATATTTTAAATTTACAGATAGTAAAATGAAATGTTAATTGAAAACGCATTTGCTGAACAGAAGGGTTGAGATCGTTTAGAAGGTTTTAGGCTAAATTTAGCTTAAGAGATGGAATGAAAGCCTATGTAAAACTTAACGTCTTCTTGGGTATGAGGACTCTCGCCAGATGAATGGAATCAGATCCCCTCCTGGTGTTGCTTACATGCCAGTGTGTGGTAAGAGTCACAGGCAAGTCCTCAGCTCCAGCCCACATCCACTTTCCCATGGGAGCTCATCATAGTGGTGACTCAACTGAGCACATGTAAGCTGACCCCTTAAAACTGTTCCTAAAACAACTGTAAATTTCGTGTCCTCAAATAAACAAGTAATAACACTAAGGTTCTGCCAATGGGATGTATTCAGCCTTTTTTTTTTTTTTTTTTTTTTTTAAAGAAAAGAATAATGAAAGAGTTCTGGAATATTAAGGGAATTCCAGCTAATATTCAGCCTTCTGCCAAATAATACTCCATCAGTAAAAAAATACAGGGGTGAAATTCTGTCTGTATTTAAGCCAGCTGGAATTTTACCATGGAGTTCAGCGGGGCTAAGGGAAGTCCATGATCACATAAGTGGTTAAATAGCTTCAGTGAGCTTTGAATTTTTACCAGTGAATAAATTTGAAAGGTAATTCCCAATAATCAAACATACTGTAAAAAGTGGCTTTGGAACAAAATTAATAGCACAATAACGAAAGTAATTGTTTTTTCACGGGATAGATTAAGGACTGTTCTTATATCAATAGAAAATAAGATGTATTCTACAAAACAACTGTTTTGCTGCTCTTCAGAGGTGAACAAATTTTGACAGAAAAAAGAGAGTTCTTCTTACTACATTATTCATAGGTATACCGGCTGAATTAATTTATTTTCATAATTTTGCCACATCTTTAACAGTTGTGAACAAGCTTTTTTTATGTCTGCATTTCTCATAGATTTCCACACTGCTAAAATCCTTCTTGCTTTTCTGTATTTGAAATACATCTATGTCCTTGCAGATCATCAACAAACATGCCTCTTTTTCTTACAGCATTTATACACTGAACAATTCCTGTTATTTCTGGTACCGCTACTACATATGTTACTTTTTAAAGGGCAATTCTGCCCATAGCATGCATTACTCTTACATTAATACTTGATAATGATTTCTATCTTACCATAACCTTCAATTGTGTGCCCTAACATATCTGGGTTTTGGAAATCATATCGAAGCTGCTACATTTCTGCTTATAAGCATTGGCATTCTTAAACAATATACTTTTCAAATACACTTTCGGTCTACTGATATGCTGCACTGGCTAAGAAATTTTGCTGATCTAATAAAGGGATGGGAACAGCCTTTGAATTCAGTGATCCATGAAGTCTCCATACAAGTTTTGACATATCGGAGAGATGACAGTATACCGAGCCAACTCTCCTATTGGAGAAGTTATAAAAGACAGCACACACATATACACAGTTTGACTGTTCATCACAGCTTGGTTATTCTGCATTTTATAGATTTGCGCATACTGTGCCAATTCAAGGACCACCTATGAACTTCATTCCAGAAACTGGAAAAGCGATGTGTATTATTTTGCTGGGGCACATCCTCCTGTGCTACATGAATCTGCAGAACAGTGGCAGGTGGCTTTCACTCTGCACAGGAACACGTCCTCCTCTGGTGCAGAAGTATGGGTTTATTTTACCTTACCCCAATATCTGTGTTGGAAACAAGTGTTATTGCCAAAGAAGTTATCATTCTGGGCCAAATCAGAATTTCTTTATTCAGTACAGTAAATTGGGATTCTGCTAAAAAGAAACAAAACAAAACCTTTAGTATTTGGCTGCACTATTATACAAAGAACTCCAAATAAATGAGTTTGGTGTGCTTCAGGCAAATACTCCTTGCCTCAAATAGCAATGAGTTGGTGGAATTCACTGAAATTCTATTAGAAATTCAGAACTCACTGACAATTGCACTGAAGTTAACGTGATTTACTGTTAATCTGAGTGAGAGTGGAATTGAGCCCTGTATTCTTCTTTCTCTCATTCTGCATTGAATAGTGCCACCTAGATTGCCATTGACCTTTACCATAGGCAAGATGCAAAAAGTGCATCAACTGCTCATGTATCATTATGTATGTTTAAAATAATTCACATCTATAAACATGGCTTGGTCTTTCCAGCAGTTGCTCAAAAAGGCAGAAATGGAAAAGGTCAAAATACTAACAGATTTGGTCCTACTGAAACCAAATATTTTCATATTTGCAAAACTGGTAAAAAAAAGATTTGTTGAGTTTGTACCATGATCATACTGTTGCTTTTCTAAAGCACTTGGGAATACTATAGTCATTCACAGTTGTCGTAAAAGTGGTAGACAAAGGCAGGAGTATTCAAAACCTAAGCAGTAAGAAGGTCACAGATCCTATTTTTAATTCTCAAGCTTTTATAACTTACAAATCTATTTTAAAACTCAGGAAACAATGTGTGATTTAAAATAAAAGAACTATAGAACTCTACTTTTCTAAGAATATATATACTGGTTTCCCTTTTAGATTATAACCTGTCCAGGTTGGAATCACATCGGTTATTTGCTTGCACCAGAACAAAAAGTTTCTGATTGTTTACACTGGTTTTCTCATCACTGTGAGAAAATCTCTCCCCTTCCAACAATACTGAGTACTTTAATGAACAATACAAAGACTCAGTGTCAGGTAAATCTCCACTTGGCCTCCTCCTCCTGTGGTTTACCTAGATGTTTCTGATTCTCTTTGGAATTGATACAGTAGAAAGTAAATTGACTGAATCAAACTTTCTAGCCAAGAAGTGGTGAAAAACAACATGCATACACAGTCTGTCTTTTTATCTCAACTAAATGAGAAATCCCTTCTTCAAAACATTTTTCTCACAGAGACAAACTGGCAGATAGTGGCTGTCAGCACAGACCAACTCAGCTCAGCTACAGAAACTTAACTAAATACAGAACTATTTTTTCAAGACAAAAAAAGAAAAAAATAAAGGAATCTGCAAACCAATCTATTAACATTGAGATTCATTAAAAGAAGGCTGATTTGTTTCAGAGGCCTGAAAACCAGTGTTGATAAGGAGAGAAAATTAATCTCCCAGAACATGCATGCTCACGTAAGGTGCTTGATCTATGAAAGAATTCAAAAATCAACTTCTCTTAGTGGAGGGAATTGAAAATTTCTTTTCTCTGGTTGGTATAATTGTCACCAGTAAACTTAATTACTGCAGACTTAATGTGCTTAGGAAAACTTGTGCTGGAATGATTAGCAAAATCCTTCCCTGAGGAAGGTCCACAGCCATGAGGAATTAATCAGGAAACTGTGGGGGGTGAGGGGTGGGGTGGGGGGGTGGAGTGTAACTTTGCAAGATTGTGTCCAAAAGTCTTTTTATGAGAACAGGAGAAAAAGTGTGTGTGAACTAGGTATATTTTCTAATGCTTTACCTAGTATTTGCCATAATACACAGACAGATTATATACTACCTATTATGGGTTGGAATGCACATCTGGTGATGAGGAAACCTGGGAATCAAAGTGAGGATTTATACAGAAATTGGTCAGTTGAGGCTATATTGTTTTGCGTTTAGTTTCTGATTTCTTGGTTTAAGTGAACTTGTCATATGCGATCAGCGAAAGACATAACAGACATTGCCTAGTCACGACTTTGGACCTCTCTTCAGCTAGGTCCTCAGCCAGTTTAAGAAGTTACGCAGACTCCTCCAACCAATATTTCACCTTGCTGTCCACTCAGCTCTGGTAGTTGGTGTTACAAGACACCTCTCAGTATCCCTCAAGGGACAGAAGAGCACTGTGAATTAATTTAACCTAGCAGTTCAACCTCTACAAACTTGCTACAAACTAATGAAATTATATGGTCAAGCAATGACAGACTCGCGCTACGCTTAAGCTCCTTTAATGTTAGTTTCAAACACCTAAGGTAACAAAAAGGTACTTCAAGAAAGGCTTGTTATTTAATGAATCTGTGATAAATGTAAAATTGTGGTGGTGTAGTAATGTTTAGGTAACCTCTACCATTAGGTGTCTGACAGTGGGGAAAAAAGTAGAAAAGGAAAAGACAACACATTTTCCTTTATTTGACCTCCTTTAATGGAAATATTTGTTACAAGTTCTGTATTGGTATAACTCTTAATGAAAATTTATTTACTTTCCAATGGGTACTTTGTGCTGATTAGGTGAGAAAGGATTACCTTCTTTCCTGCTATTTATAACACAGCTAATGATTTTCTTTGGGGTGAATAGCTTCTTATTTATCTTCAGATGCTTTCCCTGACAGGGACAAAGTCAGGACAAAAAGGTCTTCATTGCTTCTTTTGCTACAAGGTAAAAATATGGGGCTGCTCCTGTAAATTGTTCTACTCACCCAGGTATTCTCATATGTATGGGTCATATTTTTCATGTAAAGGGTTCCCTGTCATTTTGAAGATCACAGTAAAAAGACCTATCCGTTACTCAGTTGTCTTAACTACTAATGTGTCTCTGAGTAGCATCTGGTTTATAGTATACCATTATTATGGTTTTATTAAAATGCTCTGCTACATAACTGCCCTTCCATTTATAGTAGTTTCACTTTCAGGATGGCTGTGTTTTGGAAAAGGTTTAAAATCAGATGAATCATCAGTTCTCCTGGAAAGCACTGTTCTGCATTAAGCTTCTGGCTCTTTGCCCCATATACAGACATTTTCTAATACAGTCATTAGGATAGTTCCTATCCCTCTGTCATACTACAAAATTAATGAGTTCTTTTCAATAACTTCACAAAGCCCATAAGACATGATATAGCAAATTCTTCCTGTTTTACTTAAACAGTGAGGTTTCAACCTCTGATATAGATTGGTAGTTGCAGGATCACACATGCAAAGGAGAAGTGTCAGCCTTACAGCTCATTTCTCTTTTATAGTTTGTTTGTCCTATGTTAGAAAAGCAGTCCTCAAATATTTGGCATAAAGAACTGTTTCTTTCCTGTAAGCGTAGCGTTTTATCCTGTTTCTCTTAACCAGCATTATATACTAAAATTACAATGAACCCATCTGCATTTTGCTTTTACATACAAAAAAAAAATAATTCATAATTGCCATGTGGCTCTTCACAAATCTCTGGTAACAGTAGCAATGACACATTTGTATTGGGATGTCCCACTGCAATTCCAACAAATTAGAAAAATGAACAGGAAACATGAGAGCCATTAGGAGTAAAAGCGTGCTTACCTTCATATGTTCCACTTTCTAAGAGAGCACCACTTTTCTCCAATTCCATAAAATCTTCAACAGTGATGAAAATATAGTCCACACCAGGGACTTCCCCCTCCTTATGTGGCCTTGTGGTGCCTATTAATAAGAGAAAAGACACACCATCAAGCACATGACCTAAATGTAAAAGGATCTTTTTGAAACTTTTGGAGACTTTACAAAGTAAACCATTTATACAACATATTCTATAGTACATCCTCCTAATGAGCGGGTCTTTCAAAACCACGTGGCTACATCTGAAACTGACGGAGGTATACAAGATACATGTTTAAGATCATGCCAGATGTTCTTTGGATCCATATTATTTATTCTCACTAATGAAAATGTATCATACTGCTGCTACTCTTTTTCTGTTACTAGAAAGACCCTCAGTGACACCAGGCACATGATATTCAGAGGTAACACAAATCTTCAGTGTGTGTTTTCTATGGCTTTAGACAAAGTCTTGTTCTACAATTGGTCTGCTTCATGATCTTTTAAACATTTATTTAGCGTATAAAAGAATAAATCTGTAAGTAAATCTGTAAGGGTTATATTCACATTGCTTGTTTCACGGCTATAAGTGGACTTAATAAATGGTTAGGCTTAAGGGACTGAGTGATTCAAATCACCCGCTAACCGTGCTGTCAAACTGCAAAAATGCTTATATTTAGTTATTGCCTCTACTGTCATCTCTGGATGGCGGAACTCCATAAACACCGACAGACAGTATTTCATACATGCTGAGAAGTGACTCGGCTTAGCTAGCAGAAGTTGAGATGTTAGCAGGGAAGCATCTGAATTTGACCTAATTTCTTAATGGTCCAGTTTACTGTAGTCAGGCTATCCCTACTTCGACTGAAACCAGTCAGTCAGTCTCAAAAGTCCATTTGGAAATGGAAGAGTTTTAGGACCTCCTCAGTCTCAGTGTTTGAAACATCCCATGCTGGCCAGTGCTCAGCTTTGCCAAAGCACTGGATGACCTTCAGGGTTGTCCAAAATCCTTGCTGTCAGTGGAGATAAGAGACATAATGGTGTCTTAGGTTATCCAGCCCGCTTGTCACAGACACCTTTCCCTCCACACAGGCTGCCTGAATGTCTATGGCATAGACTGAATGAGCCTGAGAAGCTAATATTTAAGTAGCTAACATCCGGAATAAGTTTTGATAAATCTGTAAGAGATTTTTCCTCGTTTGTCTGATTCCAATTCACTTTTCATCTCAACATTTAAAACAAAAAACTCATCTTATTTGGCTGTTTATTTCTGGGAATTTAATATTTCCATAAACGGGTTTCTTTGGATTATTACTACCGTGTTTCAAGAATGGCATAACACTTGGATGTTGAATTTACTCCCCATGGAATATCTGACTCCTGAGGATGCAGCAGCATTGTCAAAGAACTCCAGCCCTTTGCGAGAACTGTGCAGAAGCATAGGGATTCTGGCAAGCCCTGGAGCTCCTGTGAGCTCTGCTAACAGCACAGGCATCAGATGTTTGATCTGCATGCTCTCTCCTGAGAAATTTTTCACTCCCAAAGTCTATTGATAGGAACTGTATCTTCCTCATAAAACACCTGGGCAAATCAAGGCTATGTAATTCCTACACATGGCACAGAGAAGAAGCCAGCATATTAGATTAGTACCTCTAGTTTACTGTTGAGTCAGTGTTTTTTTATGTAGCCAAATTAGGATTACCAGAAGTTTATCATTCAAACAAAAATACAAGTTACATAAAATGTGGCAGTAAACCCTGCTTTGAGAGGGAAGTTGGACCAGACAATCCCCCAATGAGCCCCCTCCCAATCTAAATTTTAAATGATTTTATGATATTAAGTATTAATACATGCGTACATTCACCAGTCGTTAACAATCAGGGATGACTGCAACGTCTCACAGGAGGTCCAACACTTTGTTGGAGGTCCAACATTCAGTTATCCCTGTGTTTTCCTACTTTGGTCACAGCCTTTAGCCAAATTGCTTAGAAAAGTGCAATGGACTAAATTTTGGATTCTGAATTCCTATTTTAAAGTGAAAGCTAAAGACCTGATCTTTCTGCCCTTATGTGACCTAGTCACATTCTTTAGGATATAGTACATATATGATAATGTTTGCATATGCCCTGCACTATGAATTGAATATTCTGTCTAATCTGCTTCCCCTATTTCCAATTACACACACGGTCCAATTAGAGACTAATCCTGTATCCTTAACACACAGCTTAACTCTAGCGTGTCTGTTCTCCAGTTGAATTGCACATCACTTACCCCCACATGTAAGGTAGCCACGAGAGCCCTGTATTCAGAGCTGCAGATGTCATCACTATCTTGTTCTGTAACACTCTGAGATTTCAAATAGTTCCTATTTTGCTTCAAGATGAAACTAATGGATTTTTGTGGCAAAACCAAAATATCCAGAACTCCACTTTAAAATTGCCAGTGTGCTACTGTACACAGCAGCTTCTTATTTTAGTCTGCCTGAACGTCGTTTTCCCACTGATTTTCCTAGGTGACTAAACAGCTACTGGTAATTCTACAGTATGTTTTCCTTTCTCCATTTCTCTTGCAACCCATGGCTCCACTAAGATATTCCAGCATGGAGAAGAGGAATCCTTTGTCCTGAAAGTTGAACTGAAATGGGCAAATTACACAAATGAACATTTCTAAGGAGAAGCAGATTTTGTAGAAATTTTTTTCCCATTTCTGCTTGTAATTGCGGTCTCTGTCCTACAACGCCAGGAGATGGAACTGTCACTGAGATGGTAACACAGAACATTCCACCTTCTTTTCTTATAATCACTCCAAGAGCTCTGCATTGTATTATATACGGAGGGTTTCCTATAAGATGTCAACTACTCACTTCCACTTCCTTCACAAAAAGGAGAAAAGAGCAAATCATGATCACTAGTTGCATGTGTTCAGGGTGACTTTTACCCCAGGTACAGCAGTTTCCACCCCCACCAGAACTTCATTACTCTTGATAAAATCTTACTGAGTCCCATTTCCCTCCTGCATCTGTTCTCAATCCCTCAGCCCGGAGGACCTGAGATCTTGCAAATGGTTAAAGCAATTCCCTGGCTAATGGAATAATCAATAGTTATTGCTTCTTTTACTCCTTCACCCTGGAGAAACGGAGTTGCTGCTATTAATACTCCTGCCATCCTTTATACCTTTCTGTAAGCACCATAGGGTTTGCAATGTGCAGATTTGCAGACTGGGAGGCAGTTAGTGGAGAATCTTAAACACCCATCAAGGGTCTGAACATTGAGGTCTATATATAGGAATCTTGTAGACCAAAGGCATTTTTTTCTTTTTCCTTGCATTTAAATTAATGTAGAGTTACTGTTCTTAAGATATTTTGTCTTTAACTATATTCATATAGACAGATAAGCAGGTCTAAAAGCTATGGTGATTCAAGACTTAAAGGATTAATTCCAAGCCTCATATTTTTACAGAAACACAACACCTTTTGTTATACAGCATCAAGGCTTAATAGGACACACTTGCTACTGCTTATAATATTTAGCTTTTTATTAATGTAAAATGAAAATAGGAACCCAGTTACCATTTTGTTACCATGGTAACATGTGAAAAAATAATCTTTGAATTCCATAATGAAAGAACATGATACTTTTAGATCTTGCAGGATCAAAACCAGCAAGGGATATCTGCACCATGCATATTTATAAGAAACGCAATCTATTGTTACTGTGGAACAGAAGACACAAAAGGAGTAGCTTGCAAGTAAACATGACCAGTCCATAAAAGCGAGTGCTGTCACATAATGTTAGGTACCTTAGAAATTACAGGAGCTTGGTCTACAAAACCTGGGCTGATAGTTACCTTTGATTTCCTGAGCACCGTTTGCATTGTTCATCAATTTGCTCTCAAAAGCAGTATTAAGGTCATTCACTGAGCAACTACTTTGTCTGGATTTACAACTTCAAGATTGATAGTTGCTACAGTTTAGAGATATTTAAGCTATATGGCAGATCTTTAAAAAGAAGAGCCTTTGCCTTTGCAGCTTTTTTCTTCTTCTCTTGTACAGGGGAAACCTGGTGGTTCACCATACCTCATTGCAGGCTTTCCATACTCAATGTTATGTTATATGATGGTGCTACATTTCTGGAGAGGAACTAGGTGCTGTTTACATAAATAGCCTTAAAACACCATTTTTCTTTTAACTGAGTATAAGGCACCTGAGGGTATAAATTTAGACACCTAAGAAATCTTTACAATGAATAAGACCAGGAGTGTGTTAATTTAATAGCAAAAACCTATTTTTGAAATACTGTTTATATGAGCTTGGGGAACAACAAATAACATTTAACATAGAAGCTTTATGATGACTGCTAGTGCAGATTGAAAAAAATGGTCAGTTTATGTAGTGTTCAGTTCAGATTCCCACTATTACTAAAAAACTATAGAGCTATTAACTCTGGAAGAACTCCAGGGTTGGAAAGCTCCACACCAGTTTGTACAGGTAGGAGAAAACTAGGAATTGATATATCTCCCTTTAAATCTTAGCATTCAAGTACATAATTAAAATATTATTAGTGCTCACTTGGGAACAAGGTGCTTAGTTTGACTTTGAAAATATTTCTACTTCTTAGAAGCACTGAGTCTTCACAGTCTCTGTCCAGCTCTGCTACTTTCAAAAGTAGGAAAGGTGCTTTCTCAGTATTCCTTTTATTGCTAACTCCATGTATTTACGCATGGTAGGAAAAGAGGGAAATTTATTTACGTGCCAGCATAGGAATAAGAATGTTAGTTAAAAATCCAAAAACTCTGACAGGAAAGACTCAGAAAGGATGTTCTGTGCTTAGTACGATAGACACATTTCCAAGAACACTTCATCTTTGCACAGTAAATAATCTGTATTTTACAGTCTTTGGCAGCATTACAAGAACAATATTGCATGAGTAGTGTTCCTGTAGAGTCTATGTGATAATCAGGAGAGTAGAAGTAAAGGCCTTAGTCTCTCCATGGTCCAATACCTTCTTACAGATTTTGCACACAGGTTTCAATGCTCCAAGCTTATAGGTGTATTATAAATATTTATATTATACATTTTTTAATTGCAAGTTAAGGGCAAACATGGCACACCACTATCCAAACAACTTCACAGTTATTTACCTGATTTGCATTTGGATTCACAGATTGGTTCCTATTGCACGAGGTATATACAAAAGCAAAGGTGTGTCTTTGCCACAAGGATTTAGTGTAAATGAAAGGCACAGTAATAGCCAAGCCCTTTTTGCGTAACAGTCTACTCCTAGATTTACTTTCTAAAGGTATGGAAGTAAGTAGGGTCTTAGTCTGCTTATTCGTACCAAATATAACAAACATAATGAGAAAAAAAAAAATCTTTAATATGTAAAGTCCTTTCATTAGGCATTCTACTGAAAATTTGTTCTGTAATTCTGCTCTGTACAACAGCTTGTTGTGGAAAGCAGTACGCCAGGCTGTCATACATTACAGTAGCTGGAGGGATCCCTCCTGCAGAAACAGACTGCTAATCTTTAATAAACTTCAGCTGAGCCCTTGGTACGACCTTGTATACGCTTTGCCTTAGAAAAATTCAGCAATGTTTAATTAGCTCTTTTGTTTTTTTGCCAAATTACTCTGGGATACTATTACTGTGAGGAACTGAAATGTATGGGAAATTATACCTGTCTTGTCAAATTACTAACTGCATTAAACAGGAAAACACCAAAATTTGTCTTGATCTACTGAATTCCCAGCTGAAGAGAGTAATAATCATAATTTTCAAGTACAGTGATTTTAGATGTACTACAAAGCAGGAAGCTTCTAGTGTTTATGATACTTCCCATAACAACAACATAAACCGCAAGTGCACAAGCCCCTTCTTGCCAAGGGTCATGAAGAGGAAAAGATTTTTCTTTCTAAGTATGCAATACCAGCAATTTCTCTGATGCATCCCTATAAAAATAACTGCAGAAGCAGAAGAATGAATTCTAGATTCCTGAAAATATTTATCAGGGGTAATAGCTTCAAACTGCATTAATAAGCAGGTTGTTGGCAAATGTGATCCTGAAAAAGACCTCCAGGTTAATCAACTCAAACACCACTAGCAAAGGTGCTAAATGATCTACAGTGAGGCAAAGCCAGGGATTTAGCAGTTGCTGAGTTTTGAGACTGCAGCATTATTTGCAATGTTACCCATACACAGAGAGAAAAACCAGACACTATTTGGAAGAAACAGTGTGCTTTTAAGATCTCCAGGATTTTCTGACCAAATTTTAATAGAAAGGGAAAAGCATTAACCCATACTTCATCACAGAATTGATAGTTTCATTTCTGGGTGTTTAATTCATGTGAATTAAAAGGAAGTTTTCCAGTCCCTGTGCATCATCAGTATCCACTGGTATTAGCAGAAATAATGGATTAACTACATGGCTTAATCCAGTGTCCACTGAAATTTGGGTTATATCAAAAGAAACCCTTAAAAAAAAAACAACAAAAAACAAAAAGCCTGACTCATATTTTTAACAGTTTCTAATATACCTTGGGATTAATGACACTGTTTGTTACATTTTTATTTTTCCTGAAGAAGTAAAATGTAAGATTGTGAAAAGCAGTCTTAAGGGACTGTGTACTAGGTGGCAGTTCCCACGTTCTATAATACCACGATTCTCATGATAATACATTTTATATTTTATAGTGTAAAACAGAGGCAGTGACTTCCCCGACTTGAGATCTACAATGCACATAGTAACAGATAAGCATGTCCTTTATGGAAAGAATATGCATTCAGCCTGTGGTTCTTTAGATTTTCACTTTTTCAGAACTTGAGACATACGAACTAGATAAGCTAGATAAGCTCCTGTCTGGTGCTTAGCAGCATTATTACACTCCAGATGCCTATATCATTTCAAATACTTTTTTTTAGATTCAATATGCATTCAGTAGCTTCTGATTACACACAGCCTGGGTATATTCTATTTGTTCTCTTGCTTTTGTGCAATGTGACAGACACTGTACAATGTGCATAAAAACAGCCCAAAGATAATTTATGCATTTTAAAAATTAAGTCACATTGAAGCTGAACAGCAAAGTAAAATCAGGAGATGGGAATGACAGTAATTCTAGCTGAGGACTGCTGGTAGGAAGGTTATTTGTTTATTTATTCGGTTAATTATGAGAGGACCACTGGAACCAGCAAGACACCCAGAGAAGAAATGCAGCACAAGAGCTTTAGGCTGAGACAGATAGTTGAAGACATTTATTTAAAATAAACTGTGACATATCCAGAGCTACCCAGTATACCATGCAAGGATTTTTCCATGGCACTTTTATGCTGTGACAGGCACTGATACACTGGGTGTTCCCCCCACAGACGTAAGGGACTCACTGCCTGGTAAGCCCAGCACGAATTGGATCACTTTCCTGCTGCTGGTGAATAAAGTCTGCAGAGTACTTTCTTTTAAGAACAACTCTGACCCAGCATTAAGCCCAGCTATGCAAGTTTCATTGCCAACATGGCATCTGAGCAAATAAAATGTCTTTTTTTCATTACCTTTGCCAAGAGTATCTTTTAACAACAGACTTCAGAGATAAAAGCTAGTAATACAGAAGTGTGAATACTTTGTGTCAAGTTGGGCATGGAATATTGCAGAATATACTTGTAAAAACAATCAGAAAAGCTGTTGCTAATACAGATATCATGAACACTTAAAATATATTCTACATAATTCCTGGAAAATACAAAATTGGGAAATTATGAATATTCTGGCATTTGGAAGCGTAGATAGTACAGGGGTTAGCCAAGTACTGAAGGAATCTGATTTCCAGTGCTCAAAAACTGAGAAGATGAAGAGAAGGAAAACCAGTTATGAAGTTATGAATCATTCTGGATTCCACATTATTGTCTCAAAAGTAAGTTTGTTTGTTTGTTTGTGTGGTTTTTTTTTTCCAATTAAGAATTAGAACCAGCCATGAAGCTCTGAAAGACACTGAGATTTTCTTCATAAAACATGTTAATGTCCTAGCAAACACCCCTGCAGTATATCCCAATATCTTTCATGCTTATTATAAAACTAAAACACTATATCAGCTTTCCAAACATTTAGGAAAGTAAGCAGTAAACTGCTCTAAAGAAACATTTGAGAATGGAAATTTGAAAATCTGGTGATAAATGGATGGTAGGTTGTAGTGGTAGGAAGTAGGGGGTTTGGGGGGGTTAATTAGGAGCTTGTAAAGCTAATAAGTAACTAATAAGGTCCAAGATTATTTTCTATACATGCTGTAGACAACCAGTGTTGCTCTTCCATGGATTTCCACTCTTTCAGGTAGAGATATAAAATAAAATATGATAACAAATCTTTACCTCTTTTGGAAGCTTAGACTTTGATTCCCATTGCACGAAGTTGTTTACACTCCCCTAAACCTTTATTCTAACTAGAAACAACAGGTTTTTACCCAAAAGTGAATATATTTGCAGAAGAGAACTTTCTGAAGAATTAGCACATACATTAGGGCATTTTGATGAGATACTCATGTATGAATGAGCATTTATGTTTCCACACATTCTTTCAGATTTATAAAAGTCTTCTGCTAATGAGATCTAGACTTTTGATCTTACTAATAAAATACACCTAATTACAGGCAAAATGTTTTCTACTACTAGAAAAGCTTAACTGGAACATAGTTTCTTAAGGTCCTTGAAAGAAAAAGCCTCTTCTGGGAAATGTCTGATTTTCTGCAGCTCTTCAAGAAGATAGAGAGCTAAAGAACTACTTGCATAGTAGTCTGTTGGCGTGTGTAGGTCTGCCAAACAGTCCGGTATTACAGCTGCATTTCTCCCCAGTGTTACCAATTCTATCATTCCTACTGATGGTCCAACTGATTGGAGTATCAATGGAAATATTAAGTGAGATCTGGGATAGTTTGTTCAGCTGTGATGTCCCAAACCCCTATTTATAATGTACATCATTCAAATGTACCTTCAGAAATCCTGGAAACACATCACATCTGGAATAAGGGAAAACACTTCTGGTATCAGAAACAGAACCTGCTTTTATACCAGTTGATTTTACTAACATTATGGATAAACCATTGTGGATGACTTTTATTAGGCGCCTTGTACATACTACTACAGAGAACTGAAGAACCTGCTTAATTCATACACAGACCCCGGTGTATCTTGAATGACTCTGAAATGCCTGCGATAACAACTTTTAAACTGAAATAATACTAATATTCTCTATATATTTTACTCAAACTTAAGAAGCCAGTCACCCCATATAATGTCTGTTTAATAGTACATTTTAAAAGGATTTGTGAAGTTGTTAGCTGTTGCTACTAAATCTCTGAAAATGTTTATAAATGGATTTTCTAAATCTACAGTCTTACTTTGAAAGGCATTAAAAGCGGGACTGTGGAATAGGCTGCCATAGAAACCATCCAGAGATGTATTCCTAACCAAACTCACTTCAGCTGTTAATGAATCAACAGTATGAAACAATAACAGGATTTTAAGGGTTAGTTACTGATTTGGGCAGATGACATACAGAAAAATGAGAGGAGTTTATGCTTAAAATAGGAAACCTAGTTAATATGTGTGAATTAAAAAATAATAATCTGTAGTTAAAACAGGGCAGTATCTCTCCATAGTATCCACAGTTGTATTCTGCTGTACCTCTGAACAACAGCTATCCGACAAGGCATGGGAGCAAGCGCCAATCCAGAGCACATCACTTCCGAATCAAAAAGTACTTTGGAAAACTACAATGGATGGCGTCTAATTGGTAGAAGAGATTTACAAGTTACTTGGTTTTCTTTGTCTTCCAGTCCATAATTTGAGGGTTTTATTCCTTGGCTTTCACCCCACAAGTTATATACTGCCCAAACTCCACACCATTCACTGGACAGCTGGACCAGACCTTAGTCTGGTGACAAAAAATGCTGGTATGTAACAGCAGATACTGTTACACTCATTTTAATGAGCAGAGTTGAAAGAAACACACGAGTGTCTGTGCAGTACTGTGTGCGACACCTCCAGCAGATTCACAGCTGAAATCCCTGGTGGCCAACTGCTATCCGGGCAGCAGAGCAAATGTTGAACTGAGACACAGGGAACTGTATTCCCACAGTAGGGATTTCATCAGTGCTAGACAGGATTTCTTGTGGGATGCCACCACATGCTGCAGGAAAGCTTTGAGCAAAAGGAGAAGTCATGCTGTGAAACTGCTTCCCACGGCAGCGCTGCTCTGTCCATGTGGAAGTGCATTTCTCATGTGAAGGTTCCAGGCCGTCGATTGCTGTACCTCTCTGGCACACTGGCATAGCAAACACATGTTTTCTTAACTGCTTCTAGAGTGAGAGAAAGTCTCCTGTTCTCTCTTTCCTCCTCTTACTTTTCACTAAAACCAACAAAAGTAGTATATACACAATAACGATATGGACTTCCTGGGGGAAAAAAAAAATTCTATTATTCTTCATCCACTGTTTCTCACAGGGAATAAAGTTTTGATTGAACTATGAATTTATGCAGTAAATTCCAAGGAAACACAGTGTTTGATTTTTCTGTTCCAAAAAGTACAGTTTAAAACAGTGGGAGACAAAATGTATTCTTCTTTCAGAAAAAAATAATGCATCATGGAACAGTTCTATTTTGTTATTCAGAAATGTATTATTTTGAAATCACCTTAGTTTTTATATTACATTATTTTCTGTAAAAACATGACACCCCATAAAAACACAACTATTTGAAACAGATTTATTTCCATCTGTTTTTAGAAAAAAAAAACTATTTGCAGCTTAACTCGTATTGATAATAATGAAAAAAATCATTCCTCAGTAACAAGTTGAATAAATTATTTATACAGGAGTCATTATTTTATTGAATACTCACGAACTTAAAAGTGCATGCTGCAGATTTAGATATTGTCACTATCTTCAAGTTTTTAAAAGAAATTTTAAATGCTTTGTTCATTCTTCTTTTGAAGATAGAAAAAAAGAAAGCTTAGATTTAACTTCAAAGGAGTCAAATACAGTGAAGGTGAGGAAATAAATGTCATGTAATTCTGAATATGGGGAAGCCCACTGCTATTCTTATCTCCTACAGGAATTATTTCCGAGGTGTAACTACAGCACTGGTGAAGGTCATTTCATGGGCACTACACACTCCAACTAATGGACAATTTCCTTACTCCAGAAGAACATCTAAAGTTATGTCTGAATAAAGAAAGGCTTGGAACAACCCAAAAGATTTCAGTCCCACGTATGACCTTGATGCTCTTCGTGTATTCAGCAGGGCTGAAGGAAAAGTTGTTGGTGAATAGCAAGTGTTATTCTGGTTGGCTAATTAAAATTGCTGCTTTTCCCATACAGTGAGGCTTCCTTTTCTGATATGATGAGTTGTAATAATCAACCTTTCAACACTTAATTCAGTAGTCACTAGAGATGAGTTAATTCCACTTATTTTAGCTCCAAATGGATAGCAAGAACTGGCATCTGTTGCTACTGATGATAACAGAGCAAATTAAAAGTACCTATATCAAATTGAGATACATCTAATTATACTACTTTTATTTTTATGGATGTAATTAATTGCTAGTTAAGATTTTGTAGATCTAATAATTAGTATCAGAAGAATGAATTCCCTGAAGAGGGTGGGTCAATGATTCCAGCTCGCCGGCTACCAGAGATTGTGAATAGTCCTCATTGTATAATTATGCTCTTTCTTTCCTTTTAAGCATCTTAGTATTTCTGCTTTTTCAAAGTTCATTCCACGAGCTCCATAGAGCTCCGTACAGTATTTGACTCGAATCATCTCTCTGATCCTAATCCTACACTGATGGGCTTTTTTCTGGCAACAGACACCATTAATACAGTGGTCCTTTCATCCCAATATGTAGACGTGGCACTGCATGCAATAGCAGTAAGATCTGAGATGAATTTGTAACTTGTCAATTTACTGAAAGTGGTGTACATGGCATGCACACATTGCCTGATAAATAGCTCATTCTGTTAACTTAAATATGTGCTTGTCATGAAGTATGGCTCATGTTCAGACACTATAGTTCTAGAAATCTTCATGCCAGCCTAGGAAGAAGCGGTCAGTCTCTCTAGCAGAACAGTTGCTCTCAAAAATAAAATAACTTCATAAATAAATACAGCATAATCTTTGTATTTTTACCATATGTTCTTATTCCCACTATATCTAGTAGCCCTAGGAGACTAAATCACTGTTTTGGAGGTATTATCCTTTTAGTCTCATCCCTTCTCTTGTGATGTCTAAAGACAGTTGGCAGATGCTCAGTTTCTCAGGGTAAGGGAATAACAAACAATTATAATAACTAGCCGTAGGTGTTTAAATTCACCTTTGGTTAAACAAAGTTTCTGACAACTGTTAAAGGTAGTCCCCAGTGCCTTGGCTAACAAAACCATATGTTCTTATGCCCACTCATGACAGAATTTGAATTCTGGTTATATGATGTAATTGTGGCATTATTGTCTAACACAGTGTCATGGAATTTCAGGGGATATTGATATTTACAGTTTGGGAAACCCCCTATTAATTCAACATACACATGTATGTATGACCCTACTTTACACAACTGATTCAGATGAAGCATCATTTGAAAACCAAACACACTGATTTTCTTCCGTGAATTGCCTAAAGCAAAAAAATGGTTTAATTTTCAGTGGTAATGTTTCAGAAGTACTATAGATCCCACATGTCAGAGTGAAAATCCACATTTAGAAGCACAAAAAGGCTAGCAGAGAATCTGGGAGAAGTGTTTATTCCTACAGCCTTGTAAACTGATTCCATAACTTTCAATTAAACTTGTCTGCTTATCTCATTATGTGTACTTTCATCAATGGACTGACAGTAACATTAGGAAAACTTTCACTTGCCCTTGAGTTTCTCTAACCATTCTCCCAGCTGCCTTGTACAAGGTCTCTCTCTTTTTCTCTTTTTTTTTTTTTTTTTTTTGTCCAAAAAAGAAGAGGAAAACCTCCAAGAAATAAAGGAAAGAAACAGAAGTTCCATTTTTCCAGTTTTTTTGTGATTTTTCTTTACTGACACAATACTGTTATGCTGCTCCATCCTAATTTTAAACTCCTAAAAGGAACGGCTAACTCCCACCGGTGGCTTCACTAGTGTGCTGATACAATCCCGTGCAGGCCTGTACTATCCAGCCAAACCTCTGAGGCTTCCTATGCGTTCAGCAGAGGGTGATTTTAGTTAGACTGACACTTCTAGCTTCTCCACTGGCTTCAGAAGAAATCTAGGATCAGTAGCCTCCTCTTACTAGCCTCCAATATGTGCTTAAAGTCAGGTGAGGGGAACCCACACTGAAGTGTTTTTCCACTAGGACCCAGCTAAGGAACTTTCACTAGATAAATCCAGCCCAGGCCCTCAAGGGCTGTGGTGTTCTCTCCCAACAGATGACTAGTAAGCCCACCAAGAAAACTCTCAAATTATCCAAACGTCACTTTTCTGGAAAGCACTTATCTGAAATACAGGCCCCGCTACTAGGAGGGGACAGTTCATACTTCTGAGCAGTTTAGCTGTTGATGAGTTGGAGTCAAGTGCACCAATGCAGCAGCGAGTCCACTGGCTTAGGAACAGCAACTTCAGTCAGTCATGCTTGTTTCAAATGATCTCTGGAGCTACAAGAAGTGAGAAAGCCTCCCCTGTTCTCCTCTGAAAACCATACCGCCAACAGGCCTGGCAAATTTCCAGCCAGTGCCCAATCCAACAAGTAGACCTTGTTGTCAGGACGCTCAAATAGTAACAGCTCACTACATGTTTTGTCTCTAAACAGAACGTGAATATGAATCAAGGCGTATAAAGACAGGTAGCCAACAATAAGCCACAAGAACATAATTTAGCTTCTAAAATCTGAAAGTATATTCTAACCAGGATAAGAATTGACACAATAAACCAACACGTCCTCAGCAAACATCTCTTTCAAAGTTTACCCGCAAGAAGGGATGCACACTGCCCGTTTGGCCTTGGGTAGAACATAGGACTCTTTTCTCAGTGATACTTCAAGAGCTCTATGTTGGTACATGGTCAATGTTATCGGGTGGCTGCTAAGTCAGCAAAGTGCACCTGAGAAGTGTTAAAGACCAAGAGGACATCAGCTGAATCTGACCACGTATGTGTTCCCAGTGTTACAGCAGAAAGATTAAAATTCAGCTTAAATAAATTAATAATCAGACTAACTGCATTTCAAACAGCACTAAAAAGGTTGTTATAGAAAATTGAGAGGTGATTTCAGAAGCTGTTCCCTACTGCCTCTTCTCTGTTGCTTTATTCTTATCCACCAAACTGTGGTTTTGCCTCTATAACACATAAGGCATTAGCGACAATATTTCGCAATTGGTAATCTGATAATTTGGAACTGACTTCCCTAAAGTCAACAAGTGAAATAATAATAGGTCTCTCCTTTCTACTCCTGCAGTCAGTAGCAAAACTGCAATTCACTGAAATGAGAGCATGATTTGGCCCAAACATTAATAAATGAGAGCTACATCATAAGCATCAACACAGAATACTGTATCTACCAAATCATGAGCTCTCTGTCATGAAGAGTAAGTCATATAGGCGCGTGTCATTTACATAACAACTCAGCATTTCCTCTCTCCAGTGAAACTGAAGCAGAAACCTTATTTCAGCGTTCATGAAAGTAAGATAGTATGCCTTGAAGATACATCTCCACCAAAACTCAAGGAATGCTTACCCATTACTTAGAAATAAAAGGTTTAGTTTCGGCTGATATCAGTGAAAAATCAAAATTGGGAAATTAAACACATCTCAAATCACTTAAGCCCAAAGATTAATAATGTCCAGACATACAGCATGAATGTAGTAGAAACATTTGCACTCACAAAAAATAACGATGAAAATCCAGCAGAACAAAAGATAAAATTAAAGAAATGTTTTTATCTTGAAGAATTTTTAGAAGAGAGTTGTCTCCTTTGGGATAACTTTCCAGCATTGTGATCCTTTCTAGGAAAAGGTGATGCCCTTACACTTACACTGCAGAGTTGACTTGCTGCCACTGCTGGTGGTGTGATGGAGAACACGAAGACAGGCAGTTTATTTTAGCTCAGGCTCCTTCCTTTTGTGGCACACATTTGTCACTAAGCTGTTTAAACATGAATACTGCTGTGCTTACTCAGGATATACTGCTGTATGCAAACTTGCCAAACCTCAGCTAATACTGCCGCTACAATTATGTCTCCAGGGTAGAACAACAATGAGCTCTGGAAGCATGAGGCATTGCTACAGTCTGTACTGGAACAGCGAGACATCAACACTACAAGCATCGGCTCTTGGGCCACCATACTCAGCAGAAGCTAGGAGTCATCTACACCTTGAGAAGTGACTTCTCGCCTCAGTTACCAACAAGCATCAAGGCTTCCATGCAGTAGGCCTTCTTTTATACAGCCGCTGAACCAGCTCACATGGAATGACACTCAAATCCTGTGCCTTCTCTGCCAGGTTACCAGATTAAATTTCAGCTTTAACTCCCTCCAACTCTGTAGTACTTGTTTACCACAGACCGGCCTGGAACTCTAGAAATCCTCCAGATAAAACTATCGACCCATGGACAACACAGGTGTACCACTGTTGGATCATCTTTGTCAATTGTTTAACAAAAATAGCGTATCTTCAATGATTAAGCAACTAGACATCAGTCTGTGACTTCAATGCCTAATCTGCATAGTTTAACATTAAGTTCACTGATTTATTACCTGTGTTTCTTGTTTTTAAGAAGTTAGCTTGGTTTTGTTTATTTGAATTCCAGTACAAAAAGCTCCTTGAATAAAGAAACATTAAATTTAATAACACTTCTTTTTAGGTTTTGAAAACATAGGCAAGAACTAGTTGCTGAATCAGTTGACTTTGAGGAAGATAAATTACTAGAAACAAGGCCTTTGTTGCTTTAGCTATAGCAAATGGCTTCCTTAAAGTAGAATGTAAAACAAAGCTTTGTGTTGACTGAACTTCACATGAAGAAAGTATGAAGAAGCAGAGCTTTCAATACACTGGGTTTGCTTAAGGCATGAAGCTGTCAAAGGCAGAAGCATATTTTTATCAAAGTAGTAGATGCGTGTGTGTATGTAAATTATGCTGGTTGGTTGAATTACATCTAATAAAGATAATAATTATAAATGAAGTAATACTATAATTACTACATAAACCCACCTCTTATATATCAACAGAATCTAATTTTTGCAAATGTATTGCTAGTGCATCATTCGTATAAGGAACATGGAATTTTAATGACACTTTAGGAAGATTTAAGGATGTAAGAATTAAAGCGATAATTAGTCTATTTATTGTTTAACTCACAGTTGCTCTTTTTGTGAATTTATTTTTATCTTATAGAGAAGATTAATCCACCACTGGTATTTTCTGTGATTCAGAGAATCTTCACAGAGAATGGAACTAATGATTGTGATGTATGTCCAGAAATCTTGCATTCAAGTACATCTAACAAAACATTTCAACTTCTTGAAATATTACTCAAAATGTGTATTGTGCACCATGTACCACCGGAATGTAAAAGACTGCTTCCAAGTTTTACCAGTCAACAACAAATTCAATGAGTCATTTTATAATATTATGAAGATTTTGGAAATTACCTGCTCATCACTAGAGGGAGTATGTTATAATTGTATCTGAAATGATCTATTAACAACCTAAATTCTGTTTCACTTTCACAATCTTCTGTGATTCATCCAAATTTTAAAATAAATACACACCCATCTCATCTTTTCAAAGGAGTCCCAAACTGTCACTATTTAAGAAGGTAAAGGCCTGTTGGATTTTTGATCAACTACAAGTAAAAAATGACCAAGTTAAATGGGCTTAGCTGTTGCAATTCTCCTATGGGAACCACTTCTATAGTTCTGACTTTCTGAAGGGTGTCTGTGTGGCTTTTCTTCTGAAATAGCTGAAGGAAAGGATACAGCTATGAAGAAACTGAAACTATGTAATCATATCTGCAAGTAGCATAAATAAAAGCATTTTTCTTGATCTATACCAGCCAAGAAGTTAACCTGTGGCTTTAAAAATTTTCAAGTAATTGAAATCAAGCTCATAAATCATGCAGTACAATTTCCTTGTACTTTAATATTCATTTCAGACTAAAATTGTACAATAAATAACACTATCTTAGTGGTACTTTATCTATCTTATAATCTAATAAAGTCAAGGAATTCATTGCAGATGAATTAGTTCACTAATATCACAAAGAACCACTATATCACTTGTTAAACCTTCATGGATTCTTGTATAGAGTTTTGGGTTTTGTTTTTGGTGGGGGTTTTTTTGGTGTGTTTTTTTTTTTATTTGGGGGGGGTGGGGGGTGTCTTTCTGTTTTTAAAACAATCTGTGAACCGTACGAGATCCATAAATGTGCCCTTTACCTGAAATGTAGACAAATCCAAGTGTTTGGCAGAAGCAGCAGACTTCACAGAGAAAATGTTAGGAAGATAGAGCAATTAGTATTGCAAAAGGAATTGGTTTTGTATGGTAGTCATCTCAACAAGAAATACATTTTGCTGAATGAAATAAACCACGCTTCTCCTGAGAGAAAAAAGTAAAAAAATTAATAATAACCTAAGGTAAAGCATAATGGGTCCTAAACTCTTTCAAAAGTGTCCTCAGTATGAAGAAACAAGAATAGAGAACAAATGTACAAGACAACACCGAATTATCCGCCATCACCCCACGCAGCACCACCCCTGAAGGCCTTGTTTTATAGTAATGTGGATGTATCTTCATTCTCTGGTCCTTGGATGTCACTGACTACATAGATGTGTTAATTTTTGATAACAGTTTCACCTGACTTTATACCGTTAGACAACTTAACAGTAATTATAACTGTCCTTCTAACAGAGAAAAACTGAACGGTGCCATAAATGTTCTCTTACTGTTGATCTTTCTTAAAAAAAGTTGAAAGTCAAAACGTTACAAAGGCTGAAACATATCTCCATCTTACTTATATTCACTAACTCTTTTCATAATGGAAATGACAACACAGGCACAGGAAAACCCGATGCATAGTTATACACTACAAAGGAATGCACTACCCATCAGAAAACAGAAGGAAAAATACAAGAATCATATGCTCATTCTTTATCCAGATGATCTCAGAGTCCCTAAAGATGTTGTGCTATTATAAGAACACATTTAAACACATGTAAAGTAAACGAACTCATAATATATTGACTCTGCGACAGCAAGTAGTGTATAAAGAGATTAACAGGAAGATAGGAGACAGATGAGTAAAGATAAGTATAAGGGAAATCAGCTGCAGGTGCAGGGCATGAACGTTCTAAGATCTCACAATGGAAAGATTTAATTATTTCAAATTTTACATTATGGAAAAGTGACTAATGTCTCCTATTATAAAATATTTTTAAAGCAAACATTCACTTTAATGAATAATTATCTGCCTCATAAAATGTCTAGTATCATGATCTATCATCTAGCAGCTAGAAACTGCACATTCACGCACTCTGACAAAAAAAAGGTGCACATTTTTAATACAGAGGCTAATTAGCTATTTGAATTTTTATCATGTAGTAGAGTCTCTGTATCTTTAAGGTTATTTTCATAGGAATTGGTCTTAATTGTTAAAAATGGTTGAAGGAATCTACTCTTTATGTAACACAGGAGGTCAGACAAGGTGAACATAACAATCCCCTCTGGCTGTAGAACTTCTGACTATGAATTCCGCATGTAGTTAGTGACATATTTAGCTACAGAAGTATTGGCACACTCATTTTTGTGTAGTCTACCCCTTCCTCAAATTGCCTCTCAGCAAAGGCAGGTAAATGGTGAGACTGACACAGAAGCAGCAGCTTCCAGTCTTACGAATAGCTTACCTCCATCCACCCATGGAAAAATTATAGTCTACAGAAGATATACGACACTTATCTTGCATACTTACAGTTAGGGTTTTGAAGCCCCAGAGATTAAAACCTTCTCAGTGCTGCTCCAGAATTGGTGACCATTCTCAAATATTTTATTCAAGCAGACTCCTAACTGTCACTCTCTGGTCAGTCTTTTTCTCCATCTAATAAAAATATCTACTGCTTCCAACTGTAAACTGGATCTGCCAATACAGTGGTATTGCCAGAGACATCCAAGAATGACAGAAGAACTGACTTCCTCTGCCTAAAATCTCCCCTAATCATGCCAAATATACAGGGGAAAAAATAGCTGACACTATCAATAAAGATGTTAGAGAGGGGGTTAAAAAAATGACATGGACTGCATACCCTTGTAGGTGCTCAAACTCAGCTTGACAAAGCTTGAGCAACACAATCTACCATCCAAGGTGGATGTAACTTTGACGTTGTTCCTGCTGTGAGTGAAGTGTTGGACCAAATGACCTCCAGAGGTTCTTTCCAGACTAATTATTTGATGAACCTATGATAATGAAGTTTATCAATGCAACAAGTGGCTGCAGCTAGTCAATTACAAATTCCCAGCAGGGTGCTACCTTTCTGCAAGTGAAGTTTAAATGCATCAGCAGCACCAGGGTTTGCTTGACATTTGTTTTCTGCTTTTGAATCTAGAATTAAAACTTGCATTTAGGAGTGACCATTCCTATTCCCTTCCAGTTAGATACTAGAGTGTCTCAAGCAACTTCCAAAACATGTCGCAGACTTCTCACTAACTACACCATGTACACTTAAGCCCATCCTGAATGCTTATTTACACCTACACTTTCTTGCCCCCAGCTGGCTAGCAAACAGGGTGACAGTTAAGAAAATGTTATCTGATGTAAAAATGGAGCCAAGGAATATATTATAATTTGGTTACAGGGAGCCAATCACTAGGAATGAAAAATAGGAAATTAAATTTATAGAGACTGATCTATTTATGAAAAAAATGCCATTTGCTTTCTGCTGACAGAACATAGTGCTGTAATAAAAAGTGAAATTTGTTACATAAAAGTAACTATAGTAATGTTTATTGAACAAAGAAACCCAAGATCTTTACCACTCCACTTTTCTAAAGCCCTGCAGCAGCCCTGCAGGAACTCATCCTTGTTGATTGGTATTAACAGAAGAGGTATTACCAACAGAACAGGTTGTACACAATTGTATAGGTGTATGTTTTCTGAGGCATGGTCATGTCATGTGACACTCATAAATAGGAACAAGACACAGATGAATCTAAAATCTCAACCTGTAAAGACATATCCCTTGTGCTGTGACATAATGATTCAGTATTGTTGATCAGGGAATACAGAACTAACACAAACAGGTTTACTGGAATACTAGTCTCTCTCTTTATATATATATTTATTTTTTTATATATAAAATTATTTTATGCTGTCAAAGAAAACTAGTGACTGAATTGGCATTTACCTCATATGGCTCCACAACACATTAGCATGAAAAGGCCCTAGAGGACACATAATTCCTCCATTTTCTTTAAGCTGCATGTTGTAAAACCATGATGGTACAGCTGTGAAGGAAACATACATTTTCCCACCAGCACCACAGTTTCTTACTTTTCTTTAATTAACGGGTTGGAAAATAACTTTTCATTCTCCCTGGACTTCTTGATTCTGCAGCTTATTTAACAAGATATTTTGATGCTGAACTTAAGAAGATTTGTAAAATATCATTATGGAGAAGTCTGCATTTCTGTTAAAAATATTTTCAGTGAGCTACCCATTATGATGTTGGTTGTAACACGTTTCTAAAAAGTAGCAGTTTTGGTGTAAAAATGTATCCAATATACAAAGAGATACTTGTCAAGGGCACTTTTGCACTTTTATTTTTTTTTTACTTTGCTTTTTTATGAAATGCTTATACATGGCAATTTTATTTTGGAAGAGGTAATATTTTTGCTGACATTTTGTATCAAAGTAAAATAAATATAATGTGGCTGATCCTGTAAAACTTACCATCATGTCATATTTATTTATTGAGTGATTTCTACAGATTGGCTACTAGCAAGAGTACTATTTCTCTCCTGCTTGGAAATTAGGTCCTACTTAGAAAAAGGAGCATCTGCTTGTAATTTCATCCTTCTTCCCATTTCATTTACTACACTTTTCAGCTGCATTCCCCAAGGTGCTCCAGAATTATTTTACCTCACATTGTTTTGTCACACAAACATAAACAGTAAGAAAAAATGTAATTAATCATAAGATAGGCTGATGTTTCACCAAAGCTTAGATTAAGATTCTTAATTGTTTCATATAGGCCCTATTTTTAACTGTTGCTGTTAAAACCAGTCATCAGAGAAAAGAAACAATGCAAAGTACACAGCATAAAAATACATAGCATAAATATGACAGAAAGCAGAAAATGGCTTAAAGTTGACAACAGAAGTCCCAGTGCAGACAATAGTTCATATAAAATATGGACAATACAATTAATGTAACTGTATTTAATGTAAGAATGAAGTTATTTTGTTGCCCAAAACATTTAAACTCTAAAGCTCAGAGGAAGTTAAAGTATAAGAAGCTTTTTTAGTCTTGAAAGGGGAAGAAGAAAGCATCACCTTATGTCTGAAGTGCAAACATTTCCTGTACTGTGTTAGAGGTACAAGTGATTACCACCACGGTGTCCTTCTTTGATATACTGGGCTTTTTCGTATCAAGAATTTTTTTTCCCACATCCATTCCTTCAGAAACAAAACCGCTATTCATTGTATGAATTTTCTACACCAGCTGCAATATGACCTTCTGTATTTGGCTCACAGTATGAAGGGAAATCATTTCAACCTCATGTAATAAAATGTACTATTTCACCATTTTATGTTGTGTCATCAGAAATATTCCAGACTTTAGACTGGTTAGCAAGGTACCAAAAGAGGCAAAAATGAAAACCAGCTTGTTAATCTAATTTATTTTAAGAACATTAAGCGCAAAATGAAAACTGAAATTTCACTTTGTCAATTTATTAATATTTTTTTATATTTTTACAATACTTTACCACTATAGTGGTAAAATACCCAGTAAAAATATTGGGATAGCACAAATGCCTTCAGTTAAGTGTTCATAAAAGTATTCGTAGAAATCCATCCTGCAGCGCAGTTTGACATACCAAATCTGGCCTGAAATAAATGCAAGGCAGGGCAGGGATGGACATACCACAACTGTTATGAAACCACTCTCTTTTCTTACAGAACTCCCTTCTTGCAACTCTGTGGATAAGCCTGTTCTGAAAACTTCAAACACAACACTCTTCTACATGTAAGAGAACAACAAAGCTAAGGTGGCAGAAGAAAAATGTCTTGTGACTTCTGCTCACATGCGCCATTGAAAGGACCGACTGACTCTTCACAGATGAAGAGCACGCCATCTCTTCTCACTAACTTCTTGGTGTGCCCTTCCAAATGTGATGTTCTGTGGCCATCTAACAGATAATGGAATGAGGTCACCCATGTATATCCAACCTACGCTCACTGTGTCTCATTCACTCATCAGCCTGAACCACTGACCTGTAGGTGACATCCTCTTAGGACATTTGCATAAGTAAAACAGCTAGAATGTGCCACCTAGAGCCACCACTGCAGATTTCAGCTGTGTTTGAGGAACAGGACAAAAAGTCTGAAACAAAATTCTCAGCAATTCTGATTTTTGTATTTTAAAGTTTTATTTTGAAAATAAATGCTACTAGTCAGCAACAGTTACTGATTCAGGGACTTAATATGTAAATAGAGGGCAAATATAGAAAAACTTCAAGTTTTCCTCAGATCTTGCCCCACACTCTCAATGCATGAAGCTCACAGTTATGCTTTCACTTAAGTTTTAGGCCACAGCCACCCTCACATCTGAAAAAATCATCTGAAAGTCTGTTCTGTTCTGTTCTATTCTATTCTGTTCAAGTTTTGTTCATCAATATACTATGTCACTAACAGTGGCAAAATTACTAAGTATGTACTTATTTCCACAGAATGAAAACGCTAGAATGGATGGAAAAATTATTCAAGCTAAAAATTAATAACAGAAAAGCACGTATTCTTGATACCTTCAGGTTATCCTGCAGTGTTATGGAAACAATGGGTGAGAGGTAGTGAATGCAGTAGCTGATGTTTCGTTATGAGGAAGATCACTGAAAATACCATTTCAACCCCAGAAATATTTTTAACATGATTATATACACTGTGTTGTCCCACCTGCACCCACCATTTAAGAAATGCATTTTACATGTGACAGATCAATCAAGGAAGTACAACCTACTGTCTTAACTGTGCAAATAGTCTGGGGCTGACACACTTTTGTTCAGATTACTTTCACCAAGAATATCTGTTGGGAGAGAAAATGAGCTTAGAATCTAGCTAACCATGAGGTTTGAGAGCAGAGAAAAAGACGTATACTGAAGACAAATGCAACATCCACAAAACAGGTTAACAATTCCCTAAATAAAGTGCTACGAGGTAGAAAGGGTGCAACTGTTCTTGTTGGAAAGACTTTTGCAAAACAACCAGAAGAAAACTCCAGGTCATTTTTAGTAAACCTCAACACTTGCACTATTAATTTCATCCCAAGATAGCTCAGCACTGTCTGCTAACTCCATAGCAGCACATTAATTCATTATGGATAATTTAAAGTGAAAGTCTGGAAGAACATTGTCGCTTTTATCACCCTTTGCAAAGATGCATACAGATTTTTTCATTCATTATCATCTGGCTGAACATCCCAAGGGCTGGTGAAATAGCTATTTTTGCATATTACATATTATTGCTGATTTTTATATGACAGATTTGTCTGCAATATAGATATGCACACACACATATATAATAATGTATGTTACAAAAATATGCCTGTAACACGTAATTCCCTTTCCTTATTCTTGATTTGGTTTAGAACACACATCGTGCTGTCCTTTCATGAATTCTTCCACTGTGTACATGATTGTCTGCTTTTATCAGGTTGGATTTAAAATATGGAATCAACTGGAACATACGTAAATCCCCCTTAAGGCAATTCCACTTAAGGACTCTGCATTGGCCATGTAGAAATATTTCTCCTGAGACTTTAAAAGACTTTGATGCTCTGAAAATAATTCCACCTACTCAGAAAGAGAAGGAGGACTAATTTCAGATTCTGTGTCTATGGCCAGCTAGAGGAGCTATAAATACGCCAATTTATAGGCATGAATAACTCACACTCCTGAGGATGGAGGTCTTGAGCCAGTGTAAGGAGGAAGAGGTTTTCTCTCCTGTAGAGCCATTTTGCAGACATTTACTATCACTGCTGTAATTTTTAAAGCAGTGCTACACCACCCTCTACCCATGACCCCTTTCTTCTGAAGGGATCATGTATCTACATGCTTGTACATTCTCCAGCCCACAGAAATGAGAAATTTAAAACGCTGACATTTTCGTCTTCTGCTGAAAATGTGCTGAGTCCAAAATCAGAAACATTTCAAGCTATACATGGTAGATGAGCATGATATAGTAAAAATAATAGCAAGACTGGCTGCATGTATTTACAGGGTTCTCATTTTCTGTTATCACTCAGATCACTGACTGACTTCTAGCTAGGAAACTGCTCCAAAGGTGCAACTTTAGCAAAACCCTGACTGATACTACTTTCATCCTGTTTGTTTGCATAAAATAACCTCTAAGATCTTCAGAAGTCTGCATATGTCCATAGACTATTACGATTCCCTTGCTTCTAAATATTTGTGTTACCTGCTCAATATACTTTTGCAAACCTCACTAAAGAAATGGCAAAATACAAAATTTCTCTGTAAATACTGATGGAAAATTAAGTCCCTGCAGATTATGTTGTCTGTTTCAGCAACTCTGACTCATTCAAAACCACAGCTCTTTGCTACTGCTTACCCCATTTCTTCCCAATTCCCCTTCCCTCCTCTTCTTTATTATTTAATTCTTATGGCTTTATTATTTTAAAATATAAAGCATCTAGAGAAAAAGAAAGGATATTATCAACAACTTTGTTTTAGTTTACCTATGTAAGCACAATTCTTTTTATAAAAAGTGTACTCTCATTTTAAAACACCCGTCCTGTAATTCTACCTGTACACAGAAACATAACAGTTCATAAACAGTCTTCAGGGGATGAATAATTACAAAACATTGACAAATTACTGTAGAGTAACCACACAGTAAACACCAATATGATACTGCTAAGAGAAATACTTAGAACATTTTACATCAACAAAATTAACTGAGCAGGCACATATTCAACTGCATCATTTCCATCATTGCCTCATCTCCCTTGACAGAGCCTCTAAGAGGTACAAATAGCACCCACACTGGTTCAGATTTCTTGGTAAGCATCAGTTACATCGGCAGTCTTAGTGCCATTTCAGAGACTGGCAGAAGTTCAGATGTTTATCTGTTTTCCTGCCTTCTGATGCTATTTCCATTTATTTATTATTGACTGGGAGAAATTTACAGATCTATTTAATCTATTTGCTGAAAAGAAGAAAACAATGATAATGCCATTCCCCACCAGAAACCAACAGTCAGACATTTTTCTAGATGTACTAAAGTGCTGACTCGTGCCTCCATATGTTGGCCTTATCCTATATACCAGACTTCAGTTTTTTATTTCCTGCAGAGGCAGGAAATCAAATGCACAGTCTGGCATGGAAGAGATAACTCATTTTATGGGAACCTATTGCTTTGCAAGAAGAATCCAAGAGCTTTGACAGCTCCTAAATGATAACACATAAAGGGCCAAATCAACTCCTAATGTAAATCCATTGGGTTCAAAACAGCAAAAACTATTTAGTCCATGAATCCCGTTTCCCTTAAATATAAATTACATTTCATATTTCAAACAACTGCAGCAAGTCCTTCCTCCTGTGGGTTCTGCTCAGTGCTTTCAAAAGCATGTGCGTTTCACTGAGATTCAGGGCAGGCCTGATTTTCACAGATGGAGATGTATGGTTGCGAACACCTGACAAGATTATGTTATATTAATTACAGACTGCATTTATAGACATACAAGTCAATAAGAAGCTTCAAAACCACTTCTTCTTCCCAAACAGGTGCATGCACATCTTTAGGTTTTACTTTCAAGGAAGTCTAGGGTTCTTCCGTTCAGAAAACCTCACGTATACACCACTGCAGAAGGGGGATATACCAGTAGCACAGATCTGGCCACATACAAGGTGCAAGCTGAGTGTTAAAGAACGGCAGAAAGTAGAAAGCCTCCAGGGAAAGTCTGACTTCTCCTCCATCTTCCATGCACAACTCCTGCCCTAGCCACTGTGGTGACCCAGCCTAGATTCTGTGGTTATGTGGTCTCAAAGGGTTTTACTATCATTGAAAAGGTTTCTGAAAGAGTAAGTACTTTAGTTTGAGCTACGGGGTGACAGCCAATGTTGGAATCACTGTAACTTTCTTAATCGGGTACTTTCACCTTCTCCATTGTCTTAATCAGAAATGTATATTTGGTATTGTTCACTGTGGATCAGCTCCCTGAGGTGCAGACCAGGGAGCATACAAAACAAAAAGCAGGCAGGAGGACTTCCTTCCAGCATGAAACAAACGCCCTTTTGTACCTCAGCACACGGAGTTGTGCCCCAAATGCTGGGACATACATGTTTGTTTCCATGCAGGAAAACTTAAGACCACAACAGTTAAGAAAATTAATGGAGGTGTAAACACCGCCCCACACACACAGACACGCCTTTCTTCCCTGTTCTATATTTCTTCTCTTTATCCTACACACTTAAAGACACCTTACAGCATCTAGGTGTAACAGCTGGAATGCAGGCAGGAAGAAACATCTCTTGTGCAAAAGAAGATCACTCAACAGCTTGGTGAGACCGCACTGTGAATGAGGACTCCAGACTCTGGGAATGTTGGCTTAGCCCCTGCTAGAGTTTATGGGACTTTTTTACATCTGTTACCTATAGCTAGATTTTTGTTGCTATACTTGTGATTTTCAAAGCTGGCTATATCTGGTCACGATGAAGCTTCTTTTACATATGTATTACAAGTCCTAGCTCTAAATACCTTCTCTATCAGCAATTTTGCAGTTTCCATTGGCAGAATATTCCATTGTGCAATTGTATTCTGTAAATATTATTTCTACTGTTTAAACTTAAGATCGTATGAAGACTAAGCCCATTACTCCTAGTTGTGTGTTTATTAAGAAAACTAATGGTCACTCTTCTCTTTATGGTCTCTTTTATACATTGGTAGATAATTTTGGTGCTTCTTCTCTGTATTTTCTTCTGATGAACATGGCTAGATCTATAACCATCTTTGTTAGTGCCTACTTTTCAAATTTATTCTCTTTATCTAACTGTTTTTTAATTTATTCTTTAATTCTTCACCCTTTTATTTCTCCTTTATCCCATACAGACTGAAGTCAATGACAAAGTTCCCGTGACTTCAGCAGTTCAGGATAAAGACATAGTTCCCAATACTCAGGAGAGTAATTTAAAATAAAATTTGCCATTGCTGATTGCATCATAGGTAACTTATTTTTAATGCACAACTTCTAACATGTCCTTGACATCAGAGAGCTCAGCAACACAAATGTGCAGTTTGTGCACACATTTCTCTTTGATTTAAGACATAATCTACCTTTTGTCCAAAAGCATGTAACAGCAGTTGACATTTTCTACGTATTTGGCTCTTTCTAAAGCAAACAGTAGGACATTTCTATTACTAAATTTTGTATTTTTGGAAGCAAACAACATCATACTATACCACCTGCATACCAGACCATGTTACAAACCATCAAGCACCAAAGACTTTTATTTCAAGTATATGTAAAAAAAAAAAAATAATCAAATACTATTAGACAAAGTAGTACTGAAAACAGTTCTACACAAAGTATTATATTATTTTGAACAGGTTACATTATTTTGAACAGCCTACAGAATAAATACCTCTCCATGTTTTGTCATGGTCTTCCTTAAATCATCTACTAGGATAGTATTTTCAAAAGTTATCTGCTCCACATGTGTATGTATTTTTACAAATTCTGCAACAAACAGCACAGTCAGAGCTATGTCTAGAGCTCGTCAACACCAAAATTGAACCCTTCCTAAAATAAGCAAGAAGAAATAGAGATATTTTGTACAATCATAAAGTAACCTGGCAAAACCAAAGACTTAACTTTTGTTTGGTTTTTAAAGTTTGCAACATACTGGGTGTCCTAAGTGAGCAGACAGGACTCTACTATCCATGCAAGTCTACTGATTTCAGACAAAAGGGGAATTTGAACTCAGGATGCACAAAGACAACTCAAATTATCTCATCTGACCAGATGGGATGTTAGACCATGGCTCAGTCTAGATTACTCAGAGATTCAGACAAAATTCTGAATGTTATTTATTTATCTGGGTTTTGTTAATTATTGTTGCATGATTGAAATACAGGGTCACCCCCCCACTCCTGAGATAACAAGACAACAAAATCCATATACTGTATTACTTGAGCTGCAATGGAGAATTGGCATCAATTCTCTCTCTAAAGAGTAAGGTGTGTTTGCCAAAAACTTGTTTGCCACTAAGAATTCAAGAGATTAAACACATGAGTGTACAATTGTACTGCTACGATTTACTCTTCACTACCCACTTGTAGAGAAAATTGCACAGGTAACACAATATAAACAGGAGAAGCTTGTAAGAAATCTTTACAGACATGCAGAGAGCCCCTGGTATTAACAGTAACAGATTCCTCAAAGACAATTGTACAATGTACCAGCTAGTTTCAGTTTCTGTAAGATCTTGCACTTGGTATGAACATGTCTTAGGATCAGACTCTAATTAATTTCCCCTCTTTTTTATCTGTTTATGTCTAAATCCCATTTAGACTTGATCGTTATTCATAGTAATGTTAAAATAGACCTCAAAATTGTTTCTGTGAGTAGATGGCAAAGAGAAAGAGACTCAAGACCATTCAATTGTAGATGCGGATTCCCTGACTATATGTAAAGTACATACAGGAGGACCTATAATATGGACAAATATATTATTACATAACTATATATGATTACTGCTGAGTATCCATAACATTCAGTACAAGATATGCTCATACTGCATACCTCATTCACAAATCTCCGAGATGGGTTAAGAACTACTCCTATTCACAGAGCTGCTATATAAAGACACAGATGAAATGAGCTGCCCAGTGTTATTCATTATCTGAGTAGCTAGAAATAGTCCGAAGCCTGTGGCAGAAATAAAAAGAGGAGAATGTGTTCTTCTTGATGAGCAGGTTTTGCACCAGACTGAAAGGACAGACTTCAACAGACATTTCTCAAATACGATGAGCAGGAGGGGAAAGGCAGGAGGTAACAGTTTCTTTGTTGGTGGGTCAAGTCTCCAAGCTAATTTAGAAAATATTGCCATTTGTTGTAGTGGAATATTTCTGAATGCCCTGAACTGGCTGATTTTTTTGAGAGGAAACGTTTCTTACAGCAGGAGGACAAGGCAGGCTCTAATGCATTAGTGAACTCAGCGTGACACGTAAGCCAATTAAAATCACATCACATATTCCTCTTACTCAAACCATGAGCACACAGCCGTAACAAATCTAATTACAATGTGATGATGTAATAGGCAAAGGCTATTGTTTATATAGGAGGCCAGAGTATCTCTTTCTTTTTTTCTTTTACTTTTTTTTTTTTTCCTCAATTTCACATAGGCAACTTTCATTTTGATAGCCTTGTTAATAAAACAGAATCTGACTATTTCACCCTGTGGTCTCTTCTCACACAGCATATTTCTTTTGTGGAAGCAAAAATATAATATGAATACAAGAATCTCTTAATTTGTAAGATAGCTCACACATCTTCCTAGTATGCTCTCCGATAAACTGGTTAGTCTTTTAAAAGCCAAATGATGGTCCTTCAAACAAAACTTCCAATGATGTACATCAAATTTCCCACAAAGGACGAAGATAGCACTGGGACACAGCACTGGCTCTTAATATTGCAGAAAATCATATTCTAATCTCCTTTGTGAGTTTTTTTCAAGAATACCAGAAAGTGAAAAGAATATGTTAGCATTACCTCTTGAATTTTCATTCAGTGAACAAAGAATACGAAATGAGATAAACCAGTGAAGTAACAAGATTTGGTTTCTTCAGTTTAAACAGTGGTAGAGAATTTAATCTGTTTTCAGTATTTCTATTTCTCTGCCATCTAAAAAATATTATTAGACAAGGAACACGGATAAATTTTAAGTCAGGATTTTGCAGTTCACAAATTTTCACAGCTATATCAACCAGCACGTGACTGGCAACTTGCTTTACAGTCAGATGACTGAATAAAGTATAAAAAGGATTTAAGTTGAAGATTGAAGTTTTCTTTAAAAAATACAACCACAAACCAAAATGCCACCAGTCTCACCTTTCTCACCTGCTCCCATAATATTTATGGAAGGATGTCGATAAGGTAAGAACAGTTTCTTGTGTTGTTTTGTGGTTTTGGTTTTTTTGTGGGTTTTTGTTGCTGGTTTTTTTTTTTTTATAAGAGACATTAAGATGTGTTCCTGACTACATTAGAGTTACTTATCCCAAGTTATATTTGACAGAAAAACCTTTTTGAAAGAACTGATGATTTTTTTTTGTGTTGAAAAGAAACACTTTGAAAGAATAAGCCATTCTCTAGATACTTTAACTGGAAAACTAAGAGAATCTTAATTACTACAGTAGAAGATTCTTCAACTGGAAAGACAGCTTCATTAAAATCAAAGTACATTGTCAGAACACGTCAATTTAAAAAGTTGTAACAAATGTGTGGAAATAAGGCATTAGGATGTTACTCTTTCGTCCTTATTAATTTTGACTTATGCATTATAATATTATTTTATTTATTTAATACTGTATATTTACTATTGAAATATTCCCAAATAAAACCTAAAAACCCAACAACTTTTGATGTTTCAGTCCAACTGGAATGAATGAAAATATCAAAACCCTTAGGTCTGCATATGAAAACTTCTGTGACTTGCTGTAATAGATAGCAAATAATTAGCTTTCAATTTTAAGGAATAAGTTTTCATCTCCAACTTTTACACAGTTATGTAAAGTCATGATCCATTGATTTGTTTAATTCATTAAAATGAACACAGAACCCCCTGCAGGTTGCTACCACCAGATGGGGTGCTGCTTTCTGTATGTTTGATGTTTCTTCAAATTTTATTTCAGGCCACTGCTTTGAGTCCAGCTGGACTTCGAGACCTGCTCAGGCTTCCTAAAGCATTTTCAGTTCATTATCGAAGAACCTCTGAGAAGAGAGCAATAAAATACATGACAACAAAGTGGAAACACCATGTCCTGGAAGGAAGCTTTCTGTTGTCTGAATATATGAACTACCATCTCTTTCTTTAAAAATTAATAAGGTGCTGAGCACTGTGAAAACTTCTGGCATGGCTTTGGAAGGGTTTATGAAATAAATCTCATTTTTTACATAAAATGTTTTGCTCAGTAGAACTTCTTTACTTTTTCACGTTGTTCTTTATGTACAATTTTGCATTGTGCCCTTATATCACTTAGTCTATAGTACACATAACAATTGCTTTATGATAATAAACATTGTCTAATCTTTCTGTGTCTTCCTCTCCAGGGCTATTTTTCTACATTGTCATCCATCATCGGATACTTGCTTTGATATGTCTAAGATTAATGAAGCATTTATATTCAGTTTAGACGCTACAGAAGTTAACATTGTCTCTCCTGTTATGGAACAACAATGAGCTAACTAGTGACCTTCAGATTTTGGATTAAAAATATGGGGTTAGGTTTTTGGGGGTTAGTTTTTTGGGTTTTTTTTGTAATTGGAAACATAACAAAGCCAGCAAAAAAAAAGTTTAACAATAAATTGGCATATAAAAACCTTGTAGCATATTTCTCTGGGAGGAAGGAAAGGAAAGATGGGAAGCAGAGAAAGGAAGTACAGACAGTCAGGTTCTGATTACAGCCACACAAAGAATTGACTATTTATGGATGAATTGGAAAAATATACGTAAAAAATCTGGTTTTACATTGTGTGGATCAAGTACTTTTTGATAATCAAAGTGATATATGTCATAGGCTTATAACAGGTTTAAAAAAAACCACCCTGATTAAAATCTGATATATGTTATTTTCAAATGTAAGCATGATCTTGAAATAGAATCATTCCAATATTTCAGTTAATACTTTTGGATTTTTCTTCTTTTTAGGCTAAAAGCTTTCCATGTGATTTCATAAATGGCTATGGTTTCAAAGTAAAATTAATGTTTCTATTAATTACTAAGCCACAGCACAGTTAAAAACAAACAAACAAAAAACAGAGAAAGAGAATGAAGGAAAGGAGAGAAGAAGGGATGGAAGAAAAAGAAGAAAAAGGGGAAAGAGGAGGAAAGCAAGGAAGGTAGGAAGGGAAAAAGAAAAATCCATTCCAACCTTTTTTCCAAAGTTCTCTGCACATTTATTCTCCGTGCATGCTAATGTGTGTGAGAACTGCCAAAGTAAGACTTGCAAAGTCCAAAGCAGCTTCAGAAGCAATACTAAAGAATGTGTTTGTTTTCTTTTATATGCGGAATTGTCTATGAGTAAATTTGATGAAATATTGCAGATTTAAAAAAGCTAATTACTGTGTGGTTTTCCATGTTTCTGTGATTATGCTAACAGCTTTTCCAAGGAGAGCATTCTCCTCCTTTTAGTTACATCGTTTTTTAGTATGCTTAAAAAATAACTTTTCTTTTTTGTTATATTTGTTTCTAACCAGTTACTTGAAAAAACATTTTTATGTTTTATAAAGTCCCATTTGAAAGAAGTTTTGAATACAAGTTGATTGAAAGCTGCACAGCTCCTATGTGCACTGCAGGGATGAATAATTTCATAACCAACAAGCCAAAGCACAAATCATCATCAAGTATTACTGAGACTAATTGGTTTAGCTTAGATATCTATCTTAGCTGTAGCACTATGCTATCCTGACTTAGCCAGGCTGAAAAACACAGGAAGCAGACACTAAAATCTTCACACCACAAGAATCATAGACTGAAAACAGTGAAACTGTTTGCAAAAGGAAAATTACAGAAGAATCTCTACTGGACCTATTCCCTTCTTACAGTGTCTCGTTCCACTTTATTTTGTGGGCTTTTGGTTCTTTCATTAGTTTCCTCTGGGTGAGGTTGGAGGGGAGCAGGGCTGAAGAAGGGAAGTAGCTGAATTTTTGCTCAACCTGCAGATGTGGGTGTTACTGCCATCTGAAACAGCATCACTCCAGCAGTCTCTTCTGTGGTCACTGAGCAGCCTCAGGGACCACAAGCCAGGCAAATATGCAGTTCTAGTGTGGGAAAAAAGCTCAAAAGAAAAGCTTGAAAGCTCAATCAAGTCCTAAGAAATGGCAACTGCCTAGGCAGGACCAGTCCAGCCTGTGCAGAAAATCAGATTACATATCCCTCACACCCTGCAGGCTTATGAGGTCTTGCTTCAGGACTTCAACTAATAACCGAGAGCTTCATTCAAAGATTTATCCCCTTTATATTGATTTTAGCATACTTGAATGAAAATTTAGTCTGGTATTGCAGGAAAAGAGTCAGCCAGCCTCACCTAACTAATTTCTACATTTTCAATAGGAACAGCTCTTTTCAACATTGCTTCACTAATGGCATTTTGGTGACAAATTTGCTTGGTATATTTATTATAACTGAAATTGGCCAAAATCAGTAAATGTGCAGCATCTGTATAAATGTACTTCAAGGGTGAAGAGTCAAGAAAGCAGGGCAGAGAGCACAAGTTCTGTGTTGGAGGTTTTCCCACTTAGGAAGCCTTTAAAATGAAAGCAGGGTGTAATACAGAAGCTGTAAGGTTCAAGCAAGAACTGTGTCTGTTTGTGAAAGTCTGGGGTTTGTAAGGCACTCAGTTGCAACAGATAATTAAAATCACCACTTCTAGTTTGCGAATCAATGAAGGGTGGGTCTATGAACATTTGTAGCAAATGGACTTGATCACATGAAAAGATCCAACGGTGGATCCAACAAGTACCGATGACAAGCCATGCTGATGCCTGTCTGAAATGACTTAAGTATCAGATAGGCCAAATATTTCAGATTTTTTAAAAAAACCAAACAACAACATTCTCACCACTTTTCTATGCTTTCAGATTTTTTCGTATTTTCTGGCATTGTTAAGCACTTTTGTTATTTCTGAGCATGTTGAGGCAAAGCAAAAGATAGATCCATTACAAGTTTCAGCAACTGGTTGAGCTCCTTAGTTTTAAAACTGAGTTGATGTTACATGCTCACTTCTGTAACTTATTTCCAAAACACAAGCTTTTCTCCTTGAGTAACAAGGTTACAAACATATACTTGTGTGCAATTTATCAAACAGGTTACGCTTTGATGATTTCAAGCAATGGAGTTAGCTCATCTTAAGAAATCAACAGCTTTCAGCTGAAAACTGCCAGAGCTTGGATGACATGCAATAGCTGAACACGTGTATGTTCCCAGTCTGTTGCAATGCCAAGAAAACGGCTTAGCTTAAGCCATCGTTATTCTCAGTACTGATGAGCGACATCTATTTCTTCCTCTAGAATTCTCAATCATACTCCTGCATCATGATTAAATTCTAATATTAATGCATTTCATTCCCACGAATATGCTTTAAACCAACTTTAATATCCCAGTTCTCTATTATCGCACCAAAGTACAATCTCCTTTCAAGCTAGGCCTGAGAATAATTTTCTGCTTAAAGGTCAACGATTCTAAGTAGTCTAAAACCTGCAAAATTATTAAACTTCATTGTGATTTGGAGAAGGGAGAAAGGGGCAGAATTACTGATCCAGATGCGGTATAATTTAAGAAAGTCAAACTGAACGAATACACTCTAAGAACTGTTGCTCTTATGCCCATCTTCAGTCTGACCTTAGACAGTAAAATAAGAGTTTATATGGGGAAGGAATATCAAAAGTTTTATTAAAAGAAGAGAGAGCTTTTCTGAATTGCTGCAGGAAATGCCCTCCCCACCCCCCAGAAAATGTGTACATGCATTTCCAAAAAAGCTGATTTCATTTAACCTTTGGGAAACTAGGACCTTAAACCTCTGTTACATCCAGTCACACACCAAGTTTGAACGTCAGTCCTGGCAGGTGTCAGAGAAAGCTCTGTGCAGGGGACACAGAAGATAATCCCACTAGGAGGTGTGGAAAGAAAAAGAGATCTACTCTATAGACTTCAACTGAGTTGGTCATTTCAGATGTCAGAATAGCCACATAAATTGGGAGACTGCATAAATAAGAGTGAAATTAGATACATATTTTCATTTCTTGACCTTGCTTAGAAGTTTCTTTCCATATAACCAGCGATTAAAGAGCACTATGCAACTAAGAAAGCAAGTAAAGTAGAAAGTAGGAATCCTAATACAACATTCAGACGAATGTCTCCTCTCTCAAGAGCTATTGAAAGCAACCTGAACAATTATTTCAATTATCCCAGATTGCTTTATTTTTCAAAGAGAGAACATAATAGTTTTGTCTACGTGTGCTATAAATGAATTCTGAAGGTAAAAAATAGAAAGAAATAAAGAGTAAAGAAACTGATTAACAGCAGCGTTTAAAACCCCACTGTAAGGCTAATCTTCTGTTCTGAACTGCTCACCAGTCGCTCTCAGGGAAGTTTAACTGCAAATAAATCATGTGTGGTCTAAAATAGTCACTTACATCCTTGATGGCAAATATGAATCCATACTCCCATGTATTCCACACTGAAAGACTCACAAAGGTATAAAGGCAAAACTTCCCACTTTTTAAGGATTTAAAATGCATTTATGAGTTCTGCAGAGTGACTAACTCTTGTGACCTACTCTCAGGCACAGTACTCTCTCCCAGGAGCATCAATAACCAGATCAGTCTGTAAGGCGAGGCGTTTGCACACAGAAAGAAAGAACTTTGCTTATCTGGGGACCTGATGCAATAAGATGCTATTTTACCTCTCCTCAGGCTCCACCAATCCCAACTAACAAACCAGTTAAGAGTTCACAAACCATGAAAATGTTTTTTAAAAATGAGATTTTAAAATAAATCCACAGTCTTTCTGCTTGCCTTTTAGACTTTGAAACTTCAAAATCTTCATTTTTGTTATGTAAGGAGAATTAGCAATCTTGACTCATAATCTGTAATTATGAATAGTAATGATCAACAGGATTCATTCATATTTCCCTGACTCACAGGAGCCAGGATTCTGGGGAAGTGTTATTTGGCATATTCATTGACTTTAAGTTTGGAGGAAATATGTATTTGAGCATGGGTTTAATCCTGGAAAGATTCATGTGAAAGAACAGAGTAAAATCCATTTTTCACTGGAGTTCGTGAAATTAATGCTGCAGCATTTTCATAATGATCAGCTTGTATAGATTAGTGGTTTTCTCCAGCCCATCTTTTCAGAAGAACCAGATTCTACATCACTTTTAATTCTTTTGCTGCTGATCATACATCATTCCCCATTTTGAAATTAGCCCTTTCTATGTTTAGAACCTGGAAATGATCCAGTATCACTTGTGGATTAACAGAAGAATTCAGGACGCAAAACTCAAAACCAGACAAAGTGTTAGTACTTAATATTCCATTTTTACTGGATAACAACCTTTTATTGAAATACGTTAGGATAGTCTTCTAACACCCATAACCAGAAGAACACCAACTTCCGAAAGCAGCTAGAACAGAAACATTGCTTCAGAAGATGCTACCCAGGCATGGGCCAGCTTCCAAATTAATATCCTCTGGTGTAAATTTCAAGTAGCCCCATTGACTTCTGCTAACTCCACTGGAGTTCCTGCTGGAGCGAAACCAGGGTGAAGTCAGCACCTGGCAGCTCACTATTGAATGTTGTCCATGTCACATGCTGACTGCTTTCTAAAAGTAATCCTACCGTAAGGTTAGCTGTGCTTAGTCCAAAATACACACTGTCTGTCTACTATGGGCTTTGTGATGGAGGTGGTTGGTAACTTCATACCTAAAATTTGAACTGAGGCTTAAAGGTGCTTTTGAACATTTGCCACCCAGAATAGTAATCCCAAATATGCACTGCAACCTTCATTTCTCTCTCCAGCCCCCAAGCAATTACGAAATACGTTCCCAAGCCTTTTTTTTTTTTAAATACTCTGTGTGATGTCTCATTATTTTTCACTGCAAAGCAGCTCTCCACCTTCACCTGCCTATTACTAGAACAAGATCAGATTACATGACCAGGGCAAGCTGGTTCACAAAACGTCTATTTGCTATCATGATTTATAGACTGACTGAAAACCAAACTGACCTTAGTGTAAAGCAATGTAGTTTAAAAGAATAACTTAACATCAATTAATTTCATAGGAATACAGGGATTGTTCTGCTGTTTAGGGACTGCCAGCTGCTCTATTTTGCCTTGTGCCAAATCCCCACAGGAGTCTTCTTTAAAACTGGTAACTGAGGGAAAGAAGTAGCAGAAGGGAAGGAAGCATAAAAAGATTTACACCTGACATTTCTATCCTACATAATAGATTCTTTTTTTTGCTGCAGAAGTGTTATTAAGGGTGATCTCCAGGCCAGGGCTAGCCAATGAGCTTAGAAAACAAAGTCATTTGTGTTGCAATTGCCTTGCAATTGCATTGCAAGCCACTGCAAGAACTCAGACCATTGTAAAAGGCTCAGTTTTTCAGTTAATACTAATAATTGAAAATGAGTGCTAAACACTGTCTCTGCACTGTTAGAAGTCAATACCTTTTCTTGAAAAAAAACCACAATAGAAACAAAGTCTGCTTTCTCCCTTGGAGCACTCCAAAGAATGACAGGATGCACACTACCCAGTGTGTGAGTAACACTTTATAGTGTTTATTTCCTCTTCATCTGATTCTCTGCCTTTGAGAGTGAAGATGCATACACCCTTTTATTGTTTCTTTTGATACAAAGGGTTAAGTTCAAACAATCACCTGGTTGTGCCTTACTGTTACATATGGTCTATATATGACAGAAACTGATTCAGAGGCAAGACTTGCTCCTACAGCAGACATACTAATCCACTTACTCTCTTCTCTAGTAGGCTTTATCAGTCTCCACTGTTTCCAATTCAAGTGTGTTTTCCACAGAAAAGACAACAAAAAAAATCCCACCAAGCCTAAATGGACTGTTGGAGGGGGACTATGAACAAGGCTGCAGGGCACAAGCATGAAATCTTACGTACAAAACGCAATGACCCGTTTATGGGGAGGGAGGTGCAGGAATTTTTGGCAACGCTGAAACATTCTAATAATGATCCTAACATAATAATTAAGCAAGACCTGTGAGTGACAAAGGAATTTTCAAAGTAGCCAGTTTTTCTAATACTGCAATACTATCTGTACAAGGTCAACAGATGGACCTCTAAAGCCAATGTGATGGTTCTTTCTGCACTTCATTGCCCAGTTTCTGCCCAGATCGAATTCACACCGTTCTGGCACAGTTCCTACTACCAACGCTTGATAGAGACTGATAGAGGAAGAATAATGAATACTGACTAAACAATAAGTCTTGTATTGATCTGTAATTACCCACAAGTTCTTTTAATATTCTATAGATGGATGGTTCAGTGAATATACTTTCACATGCATATACGTACACAGGTACAAGCACTCTGAAAAGCCGCAGATGTGTTAAATGTGAAATTTTGATTCCACGCAGCATACAAAGTTTGACATTTTCCACTGAATCTTTGCACAAAAGGTAACAATTCCATACATATTCATTAATTTGGAAGCATCAAAAGTGTATCTATTTAGAAACTGTGATTTCAATACAAATACTTCAACAGATTGTATTTTATGTATATATCTTTTTATGACATAAGGAACTACATTCAAATGTGGAAAAATTCTGCGCTGGGTAATTTGCATCCTTATGTCCTATTATAGATTTTCCTATTTGGATTTCCATCTGGTCTTCAATATCCTTCTCAGTTTATTACTTTAATGAGATCATCTTGGGTTTACATACCTATAATTTTATTACTATTTGGAATTAGCATTACCTGCTTACCTATCCATAAACCCTTTGGTCTTACCTTCTCAGCATAACAATGAACAATGCTTGGGTAATGCTGCTAAGAATGAACAAAAGGACTAGAGGTGAAATAATCTTATTCTCAAGAACCTCTAATTAGGAAAAGAGAGTTCACGCCAACCTTTTTCTTAACCATTTGCATGCTGTTCTTGAAAAAAAACCCACAAAAAGTAGTTTAGGGTTTATAAACAAAGATCAAGGTCTGATGAGCCTCTATTTTAAACTTTGCCAGTGGCTTGTAATATACCCTTGAACAAGCGAATGTGTTTGTCTTCGGGAAACAAAAAACAATATATGCTCACTTAAAGGGATGTCAGAATGCCAGCCTTAATACAACACTGTGAATACTTAAGCGTTATATAGCTACTATGCATAAACATTGGTAGAAATAATGTAATGCTTCTGCTTTGTGAAGTTCATAGAAATCTGGGATAAAAACCCTGGCAAGGCATACAATCAAGACACATGATGTTTATTTGCATTTATGGTGCAATATAATGCAAGAGAGGTGACTGGAAGAGTTACCGAATTCAGTCCACTCTTCCTGTAGAGACAGGTCCTATTTTCCCTCTCATAATGCTACCAGCTTCACCTAAAACTAAGGTCTTACCCTTATGCTTGCATCTGAAAGACTAGTCTAGCACCTCTGAGTAATAAGGCACATCTTACAATTTCCAGCCAACATCTGTTCATGGCCAATTTATTCCCATTTACTCTTGTGCCAAAATTGCTCTTCTGGTAAAGTATCTTTTTTACCACTTTAGTGTTTACACCTTGGAACATAGCGGTCATTTATCAATACCCATTTTAACTTGTATCAAGCTCTTGCTCTTTCCTGTCATAAAATAGTCCCTCAATACAACTGGTAGAATGACATCTTTCTCTGTTCCTAACACAATTCCAATGTGTCATCTTAAATATTAATTACTAGCACCGTGCATAAAATTGCAGGCATGGTCACACCAGTTTAATTAGTCCATGCTGGTTTATCTCCATCAACATTTTATGTTGATGAGTCTCCAAACTGTAGCAGAAATATTCTCTGCAAAGGTATGTGATATTTTTGTTGGATAATCCCAGGTTTCATTTTATTTGTACTCTTTTATGATATTCCATTCATCCTTTGTACTGAAAATTCATCTTTCTTCTGCATTTTACATTAACACCATTAAAGAAATCATTAGATACAATTTGTCCTAATAACGATTCTTGTTAATTCTATTAATAAAATCCCTTTCAGACCAATAGTGCCCTTTTAGCAAAGCCTGCTATTGTTAGCTAGATCCCTTTATGGTCCACTGCCCTATAATTCTTTTATTAATCCTCATTTTCTGAGGTTTACCTAACAATTTTGTATGTGACACCATATTAAATGCTTTAGTGAAATCCTGACAGATTAAATTTAGCTTTGTTTGTAGAAAGCTATTTATTTCTCTTTTTTTTTACAGAAAATCAGTTATCTTATAAAGAGAGAGACAACCTTAGCATGCTCAGCCTTAGTAAACCCATGATGCATTTCTCATTTATCTACAATATCCCTAACTATTCTTCTTTTCAAAATTTGTTCATAGATTTTGCATGCACTCTAGGTCAGCTTCCTTTACATTCCAGTTCTTGTCTATATTAAAATCCTCTAGCTCTTCATTCCAGTTGACTTCACTAATTAGTTTTCTTAATCTTTCAGTCTTCCCTTTTCAAAATTAAGTGTTTAACTACAGATCTATTTTTGTTTATTCCTCTAATTTACTCATGAACATTCACTTTGTTTTCTATAACAACTTGTATAATATTTTGATGAAAATAAGTTCAAAAGATGATCACCTCTTCTTGGTCTGTTGACTATCTGGTGAAAAAGGAGTTTAACTGGAACTTACTGCAATTAGTAAGGCTAGGCCACAGCTGGATGTTTACAAAATTCCATTGTGAACAAATTTACACAGTTTTTATACCCCCTGTTATATGGCAGAGTTTCTGCTCTGTGTTCCAGTCAGACCAGAAAAGCCTACAGAAGAGTCATAATATAATCCAAACAGGGCCTCTTATCATACTTCCAGTAACAGTTTTTAACAGAATCATATTCTCATATCCTAGTTTTTATCGTTTCTCTGACATATCATCCACAACCCTTGTTCTTTTATGTCTACTGATCTCATTCAGTGTCAGCAATTTCTATTTCCTCATCTTCTGGTATTACTTTTATGCATTAATGCCATTTCTTACATATTACATTAAAATCAGCCCTGAAAATTACATGTTGGCGTTTTTTTCAAACTTATTTTGTGGTATGAAGCAACAAATTCCGATCCCTCCATTTATTTTCATATGCTTATAATGCTTTCAACCTTCTTCCCCAGGAACTTGAGGGATTTAACAGACTCGGGGGGGGGGGGGGGGGGGGGGGCGGGGAGGAAAAGTGGTTTCCGTTGCTGTTTTCCTAACCCCAGCATGCTAAAGTTGTTTTCTTGTAGTGCAATTACATTGTTACATCATTTATATAGAGACAAATCAGGTACCAGAGAAAATAGCATGATAAAACTAAAGTGTCTATTTGTTAGATTCACAGATCCATTTCTTATTGAACAGTCACGCTTTTATCATCCATTTGTGCCCTTTTGTATCAAAAGTATTGATTTCTTGCAGAATGAGGTGTTCCTTAAATTAAGGCATAGTTAGTAGCTGGCGCTGAAAGATGTCCAACTTAAAAGTTACTCCCTAGGCACAAAGAAGAATCTTGGTAAACAGGAATTATAGCTCATCTCCACAACAGATATTTTTCATCAATAATATAGATAAATACATGGCACAATACGTGGTGTTTATGTCATATGTCTATTATCCTCTACTTAGGATGGAGCTAACTTTGTTTTTTTCTTAGTTTTTGTCTACCTGACTGTGATCACTTTGTCTCCTAAAACAAGGTAGGAATTTTCTCCTCAAATATATGTACCTTTCAGGGAAATTACTATCAATATTATAATACTCTGATATGCGTTGGCATCTCTACACAATACTGACATAGGAAGAAACTATTTCTGAAAGAGATGTATTTTTCAAAGAATATTGTAAAGAAATAAATATTAAATAAATGGTGCAGATTTGACTACAAAGTACCATGGGCTTCACATGAAACCTGACTTTTCTCAAAAAACCCGATTTCTTATTGAACTGCCATTGAAGTCAGTGAAGGCTGCTGTTTGATAAGGGTAACTTCTCCTTGCTGATAACTTCATTTGAACTGAAGGAGTAAGCATGTGACACTTAGACTTTGATCTTATTTTTATTGATAGTGTAGTGTAATTTCACTAGATTCTTCTACAAAATACATTAACATGTGGACTGTTATAACTGGGTGTACTAAATCACTGTTTTGAATCAGTCTTACTCAACCACTTCACTTTCAATTAACGTATTTATGAAAAAAATAGATAGCCATACAAATCAGCTGCTTGTGTTATCCTCAGAAAGCCTTTGCCTTAAATTTTCAGCAGTCGCACTGACCCATGATGCATCCCACAGTATATCAGCCTGAAAGGGTGCCACCCAGCCAACGTGACCCCAAGATGTCCTTGGTTTCAACAAAAAGCTATCCTGACTCTCTGCAGATGCCCTTCACAGATATTTCAGAAGTTGTTTCTTAACAAAGAAAAACTTGCCTGCATTGGATAGGACTTATTATAGAGTACAGCGAAAAACAAACGCGAGATTATTCTTGTAGTGCTGCTGAACATTACAACTGTACAGAATCTTAAAACTATATTTAACCTTTGGCAGGTGAATAGCTGAGAAAGGAGTTCATGGAGGAGGGAAAGGTGCTTGTGTTTGTACCTCCCTGCCAGCTGGGCTGCTTACATGCTCTAGCAGCAGCAGCTAGTCTCCCCCAGAATAGCCATGAAACACTATATTTCATCTCTGCTCTCCTGACAGGCCCTCAGCATCACCCCCGTGATGGTGGCCGTCTGCAAGGGCACTGGGGTGCGATGTCTGCCCCCCAGTGCAGTGCCAGCGGCAGCCCAGGGAAGGGGCACTGCCAGCTGTGCCCTCCAGCTCCACCTGCGGAGCATCAGGGAGCACCTCCTGAAGGCAGGCAGTGGTCCGCTGCAGCAGCTTGGTGCCACGGATCAGGGTGCTTTTTGGAAAAATGCTTCACAAAAGCTACCCAGGAGGAGGTGCCATTTCAGGCTTTCTCCTAGGGCAACCTGACTGGGAGCCTAGCGCCCTCAGTGCTGTAACCCCCAAGGACCTGTCGTCCTGCCCACCAGCCCAGAGCCACGGAGAATGTTCCAAAACCTACCCTGGCAAATCCTACGGCTTTACTGATCCACAGTGTAGATAAATGAAGGGGAACCTGCAAGGAAGGGGAGGGTCCTGGACAATAATGTGCCTGAACATTTAGTCCATTACTTCTAAATTTTCTCGGAAGAGGTAATACTCCCATACAGGCTTTCACTCCAGTCCTCAACTGCATTAGGAAGATCGTCAGAGATGAAGCTTCCTGTTCCCATTTTTCCCACCTTCAAAAAAGGGCCCAGGGCAGACTTGCACCAGTGCCCATTACTGTATTTAGTACTTCTGCTTTTCCAGAGAGGCTTGGGTACAGTTCCCCAGTTCAACATGCAGTGGGTTTTGTTGTTGTTTATTATTATTATTATTATTATTATTATTATTATTATTATTATTATTATTATTATTATTATTATTATTATTATTGATTAAAATAAATTCTAATAAAATATAAATAAAATAATAAAATCAAATAATGAAAATAATAAGCAAAGTACAGAATCTAAATTTCAAGGATGGTAAGGAAGTCCGAGCAATGGCAGGTTTTCGGGAACATTTCCTGAGGCAGCTAAGGTTTATTTTGGGGGACTGTCATACAGCAAACACAGTCATAATGTCTTGCATTGTTTCAGACGGTGCAAACACAGTGTTCTATAGGTTCACATCATTCAGCTTTGGAATGTGACTTGCAATTAGTATGTTATTTGTTACCAGGCACAGGACCAATTAACTGTGTGGACCTGGCAAGGATCTAAAACAGGCATAATACCTACTTTAAACAGACTTCAGAAGGCCTTACTGCATAACATTTAAGAAACAAATCCAAAACCAGCTGAAAAGTACTGCATTAGGATCGCTGCTTTAGAGTGTGTTACAAAGCTGATAACAAATCCTTAGCATGATCTATTTAAATATCTTTGAAAAGTATACCGCTATTATTAAAAACACCAAAGATTTAAAATGCAATATACCTTACAAATAAAAAGTAAATTTATTTTCATCTAGATATGCAACATGGAAGTGCTCAAACATTTCTTCAGAAGGTGCCTACTTACTGAATACAGCTTGCCTTTGAGCAATCTTCTGGAATATTGATAAAAAGCAAATCCTCTTGGTAAAGAGCTGAATGCTAAACTAAGGGGAAAACAATACACAAAACAGTAACCGAAGTAACAGAGTAGTAGATAGCAGAACTGAGCAGAGCACAGTATGAAAACTTGTATAAGTGAGATAAACTTTCATGTATCTACCAAAATGCTGCAATTTAAGATAATTAGATTATTGAAAGTGCAAATTAGTGTTGATAAAGTAGCTAGATACAGGTTAAAGACCTTGTAAAATTTTTCTGAGAATTTACTAAAAACCTGAAACAAGGTCTGAGATACTACTTACACCAAATAAAATACACAGTTGGTATTACCTGGCATATGATAATCTTTATATTTGTACAGAATGTTACTCTTGTCCTGCGTGTACTCCTTTAGACTTTGTAAATGTCACCAAGGACACGAGATTATTCTTACGAGGAAAGCCTGTACTGGTAAGTAATTGATTACTAGTATAACAGTTTCGTAATTGCTAAGCCATTTATCTAAGCAATCAAAACAGATCAGCAAACAATATGCTTCCCCAAGTGGAGTTATTTTATTTTTCCCTGAAAAAAGTTTCCACTCAATTATTACAGCAACTTTGTTTAATCTGTTTTTTGTTGTTTGTGTGTTATCCCAACAAAATTAAGAATTATAAACCATGACTTGAAAACAATTTATAAATTCTCATTTAAGTAAATTAATTTCAGTCTTTTCTTTAGTGATTCATCCTCAGCAGAGGAAAAAGAGGTCAGTAATACAGTAGTCCTGCATTTGAAACCTGCTGCTAACATTATTTCTTTATATCAGGAAAAGAAATATTTTCTATTAAAAAAAAACCAAAAACAAACCAGAAATATCCCCCAGGTAGGTTATTGGTATATTATAACTTCCTCTACACTCCCCCACCCATCCACTCTTTTCCCCTCAAAATCCCAAACACCTAAACCACAACCAAAAAAACCCACCATAATTCAACATTTTGGCTACTTAAAGAATACGTCACTCCCTGCATGACAACTAGGTAAGAATGAGAGCCTCGGGGCAGATTTTGATCTTACTAACACCAGTATAAATGAAGTGATGAAGTGTCACTTTCTTGACCTCAACAGATTTACAGTTAACTAAGATCAGAATAAGATCAGATAATAAGAATAAGAATAAGAATAAGAATAAATAAGAATAAGAATAAGAATAAGAATAAGAATAAGAATAATAATAAGAATAAGAATAAGAATAAGAATAAGAATAAGAATAAGAATAAGAATAAGAATAAGAATAAGAATAAGAATAAGAATAAGAATAAGAATAAGAATAAGAATAAGAATAAGAATAAGAATAAACCACTTCCGGTTTGGGGTGGGATGACAACCAGATGCTGCAATTCTCCACGCAGACAATGTTTGAGCACTGGCACAGGTTTGCCCAGAGAGGTGAGGAGTCTCCATCCTTAGAGATATTCAAAGCCATCTGGACATGGTCCTGGGCAACCTGTGCGACCTTGTTTGAGCAGGGCGGTTGGTCCAGCTGACCTTCAGAGACGCCTTCCAAACCCAACCACTCTGTGATTCTGTAATGACTGCTTATGGATTTTCCACTCAGTATTACCCTGTGATTACAGACAGACATAAAAAGATTCCACCTCTTAGGCCAAATAACTATGGAAATACTACAAAGTGAAAGCCTCATATTGGTTTCCCATCCCCGGGAAAGGAAAGAGATCTCTTCTGCTACCATTCCCATCAAGTCTTTCTTGAGTCACTATTTTAGCTGGCAATGCTGACTCACCAGTCAAAATATGTGCTTTTCCCTTCCAAAGGCAGAAACCCCCACAGGCAAACACTCTGTTTCCGTGTTTCTCTGCTGTAGGGCTGCTGCCTGTGGACGCAAGGTGTTTAGCCTGGTTTCCTAAGGAAGTGAGGCTTGTGCCACCTGCCCGCTATCCCCTCCGCATGCAACAAACAGCTTTTAAAGCTGTTTCTAATTTTAACAATGTTGAATTGAGATAATTAGATGTCAAAACTAATGCTTGTACGCTGGCAGCTGTGCAGCGAGACCAAACAGGTAAGGGCTAAAGTGAGAGCTCAACATCTGCAATCCCTTTGGCCTGCTTGCTGGTCCATCAGCTCCGTTCACTGGCGCACAGCTGCCCCCAGACAGCCCCAGCACCAGGCATTCTTCATCCATGGATCTGAGTGACTCCCATCTGGGAGTCACATCCAGGGGTCTGGAAGAACTAATGGCACTGAAAGAGTAAATGTGGAATAAGGAGGAAAAAGGTGACTATGTCTGGGGTAGATAGAGTGGGAATGCAGGACAAACATCCAAAGCAAATCCGACTTTTTATACTCTGTTGCTCAATGGATCAACTTGTTTACTTCTTATCTCCCTGGCAGCCCAGACAGGTACTGATCCATTCTAATTCTCCATAAGGAGCTAATATTTTCTGAATGCTGTGCCTCGAAATGAAGGATAGCTCTTAATGGCAGTCCCAATTAGCCAACAGCCCAGTATAGACTGCTGTATTGAACCAACTGAAGAAAAAGGGAGGCTTTAGAGATCATTCATTCCCTTAACATTTGCTTTCCCTTGCTTACATCGTGCCCTTTAGCCCAGAAACTCTTTGCTGCAGATCAGGTACATTGAAGCATTATGATGAGTTGAGACATTGGGAGTGATGGGAAAAGGTCGAGCAAATCCAGTCCCCCTCCTTCAACATGCAACTCAAATGTGACGTTAGTCACTATTGTCCTTTATCATGGGACCATTATATGATGAAATGTCCAGCTTATTTGGGGGGAGAATGGCAGGAACTAGGGATCTAAACACTATGCTTTTATGTGGTTATGGTATGTTCATAGGTGGATAAAGCAAGATAATACTCAAAAATGTAAATATAAATCCCCGGAAAAAAGACACATGCCAGAAAAGGTTTTAAAAATGCTTTGTCTCCCATACTGAAATGACAGGAAAAGGAGCAATACCTAAATATTAAAGTTCCCAAGACATATCTGACCCCCACCCCCCACTCCCACTTCCTTTGGTCCAATTCAAATAGCTGTGCAGAGGAGAAAAGAATAACAAAAGAGAATTAATCAGAGAAACTCAGAAAAGTGAGAACATTCCCATCAGCTTCTGCTTTTATCCCTAGAGACACCCTCTCACCCATTCACCAAACCAAGTGTTAAAAGAATTTGCTTTAATTCTTTGTTATCACAATCAGCTTTTCCATCATAACTTTTTTTTTCCTGTTGTTTTCTCAGTGCTAAGCCACAGCAAGGTTTATGCTTAGTTTACAATTGACCTACCCTCTTTGAACATGCCCAGACAACAGGAAACTGGTTTCTCTGGAAACAGGAGCTACATGAAATCTTTTAGTACTCGTATTCATTTAAGGCTGTTCACACACATACAACAATAAAGCACCAGACCTTCAGCACGTGACTCAACTTTACCAGGCGGTAATGAAGGGGATCACTGCCAGTGACACACCAGGCTGGTAAAATGAATTGGTACCATTTAAACATGAACAAAAGAAAAATTCCAGCATCTAAACCACTTAGTCTATGTATAAAATCTCTTCGTGTTCACAATAATTAAGAAAGCAGAAACAGTCTCGGAGATAATTATGCTGTGCATCATGGAGATGTAATGTCATCTTTTTGATGATATGGAGACAGCATGGCCACATATACAGAAAGATCCTTTATGTAGAACAATACATTAGCTCCTGCTAGGACTAATAAAACTAGTTAAAAATATTCAAGACAAACCGAAGGCTTCCTCATTTCCCATTAACTCATTTTTTCAATTTTAAAGAGTGCAGTTGGCGACTGTCTTGGATACAGCAGACATGGGTGAAGGTGACACCAACACTTGCAGTCTACTTTGTGCTCTCAAGGCAGTTAGCAGTCCCAAAACAGGCATGTCCGAAGTAAAACATATACTAGTTTCTCAGGCACTGCCATTCATAGGGTGGTATTAACATAAACCTTCAGGTGCTTTAGGACAAAGCACAGGACTGTGAATAGCAGCGGCTGAGGAATCAGCACGGGAATATTGCTCTTGCAGCCATTGCTCTTGGGACAATAACCTTTAACAAAGTTGTGGGCAGAAAGTGAAGATGGTGACATCTTAATTTATGTCTGCTAAATTGAAAAAATCAAACAACCCACAACAAAACAACCTGTCAGAGCTCAGTTTCCTCACTTCCTCAGCATTTTTCAGCGGACAGCAAGTTTCCTGACTTTACTGACATTCCCCATAGAATTTTAGGTACGTTTGGATGTGCTTAAATCTCATTGTTCCTAAATTGTCTATGATCAAGAATGTTTACAGATCTTTATGGTGCCTTCACACTTAAATTAGAACAGCAGGATAGTGCATGGCAGGGAAGAAAGAGGTAATGAAGCCATCCTTCCCCACACTTTGCCCACAGAGAGATTCCAGGAGGGAAGGAAAGTTACAGATTTTGAGTAGCCCATGCAGAAATAATTGTATTTCAATCAGTGAAGACAAAACTGAAGTATTTAGTAATGAGACATTTTAATTCTGGTGACAGAACTGGATTTTATGTTTTGAGGAGGAAGCAAAGATTAGTTAGGAGCTGGATACAAGGGTGGAGGAAGATGACAACTAAGGACAAAAGAAGAAAACAATCAGAAGTCTATCATCTGACAGAGACATAGAAGAAAACCATATTATTCACACACGCACATGATACCAACACACACGCACACATTCATACAGATATTTACATATGAAATGGTAAATAAATATGGTTCCGAAGTCTCAGGTGAACACTGCTTAAGAAGAAAGATCTTTTTCTAGTAATAATGGCTGGGTTTATATTTCAGGGGGGAAACTATTACAACAGGACCATGAAAACTTCAGACAAATAGATCCATGTTAAGGGACACCAAAAGCACAATGTCTGTAAGAGGAAACAGCCAGTCATCCCAACTTTTGCAGAATCAATCCGAGAAGACAGAACAGTATGCACTCAATTTAGTTTCGTTTGCCAGATCCTATAAACATATTAACAACATCCCTTGATGAATTCAGTTGAATCCTGCTGATAGACCTAAGAGCATGTATATTTGTCCTTAGTAGATATAAGAACATGAATCAGTCTAACTAAAATATTTTCCAAAGGTTCTCGGATTTTTGGGGTAAAAGTAAGGCAATTACCTTACTTAAGTAGAAAAAGATTAGCAATAGGATAGCTGTTGGCAAGACTGCTAGTTTAGAGTGATATTTTCTTGAGCCAAGGCCAGATTATAGACTGTTTTAGCATTGCTAGTAGATTGCCAGCACTGAGGGAGGTGTTGACAATCACAGCTGATTGGAGTTTCAGTTACTTTTCACCATTTTTTCACTAAGGAAGCTGTGTAATTACTAGTGGTTTCTCCAGTTTTCAGGGCATATGTTTGCAAGATGGCCTCAATATAGTCAAAGCACAGGTGCAACTCTGAAATGATGTAGTGGCTTGGGAACTCAAAAAAGCCAGTGTCAGTTTTTCTTCCATCCTGTGGGCAGGAAAGTCATGTGGGCTTCCCAGGTATGTCCACCAAAAAAATGTGCTGCTCTGCAAAACCGCCTGAGTTCTCACATGAGCTATTGTAGTAGCAGCTACGACAGAGCAGACAGCCCTGCCGCTCTGCTTGGCTGTTCTGAGAGTTTACTTGTCCGTCCCAAAATCCTTTCTTACTAGGACAAACGGCAGCGCATGGAATTCTACAGAAAAATGTCTTTGCCACTGCAGAACACTAAAAATCTTACTACCACAAAGGCGAGAAGTAGGAAAGATTTTGAGGTGCCCAAACCCAGCCATGGTACATGTTTGAGAGAGAGGTAAACCACAGTCACTAACGGGGCTCCTTGATGGTTTGGTGACAGAAATGTAACTGCAGGTGGGATGCAGGATTTTTATACTGAAATGTGCCTTTAGCCTGAGGCTTTATGTTGCCAGTGTGACTACATCTAGGGAGGCTTTCTTAGGCAGCCACAGGGAAAAGGATCCTAACAGCATTGTTTTTCTGGATCTTCCCTGATGCAAGGACTCCAGAGTTTGTTCAGCAGAAAAGGATCTTCAGGCAGACTACCAGAAAAGAAAGAAGACTAGGAGGAATTGCTTAGCTCCTCAAATCCAGTTGCCTCCTGCTGGAGTTCACCACGTCAAATAACCCTAAACATCAATGGATTAAGCCTTCAGATGGAAGCTAGCAAGTTCTTGACCCTTATATTGGAAGTTCATTTCAGATCCTCATTCTCTGAATAATTACAAAAATCCTTCTGATCTTTCTAATCGTCTGACTAAATAAGCGTCTGCAGCAATTCCTGCTCAGTCCTTAGATTAGCCAAGAATTCAAGGAGTACGATGCCTTCTAACACAATTACCTGGAAAAAAACTCTCGATGAGAGCAAAGCTGTATTATTTCCTTGCTTTAAAGACATACTCATTAGTTTGGGATAACCTATGCTGTAAGTGTTTACAGAATAATATTTTATACTATGTATCTAATTCCCTTTAGAATTTAGGTCCATTCTCTGCCACTTCTAAGACCTATCTTCCCTAAATCACTCAGTCTACTCCTTTATGGCCTGTTAGTCATGGAATCATAGAATAGTTTTGGTTGGAAAGGACCTTTAAAGGTCATCTGGTCCAACCTCCCCTGCAATGAGCAGGGGCATTTTCAAGCAGATCAGGTTGCTCAGAGCCCCATCCAGCCTGACCTTGAATGTTTCCAGGGATGGGGCACCCACCACCTCTCTGGACAACCTGTACCAGTGTCTCACCACCCTCATCGTAAAAAATGCCTTCCTTATACCTAGTCTGAATCTACCATCTTTTAGCTTAACACTGTTACTCCTTGTCCTATTGCAACAGGCCCTGTTAAAATGTTTGTCCTCATCTTACTTACAAGCCCTCATTAAGTACAGAAGGCTGCTATAAGGCTTCCCTGGAGCCTTCTCTTCTCCAGGCTGAACAACCCCAACTCTCTCAGCGCGATTCGTAGGAAAGGTGCTCCAGCCCTCTGATTATCTCCACAGCTCTCCTCTGCACTTGTTCCAACAGATCCATATCCTTTTTATGTTGGGAGCTGAAAGCATGACTTTTTAAATATACTCCTGCCAATGAACACAGAAGTTGACTTGTCTTTGAATAACGGTTACTTGACATTAATAACATTATGTACTCTTTTGTTTTAGTTTGTTGTTTTTTTTTTTGTTGGTGGTGGTGGGGTTTTTTTGTTGCTGTTGTTGTTGGTTTTTTGTTTGTTTTTTTTTCCTGATGGCACCATAGTTTACCATCATGGTCCAGGCAGTTCTGAAGATTATGCCTTGCACACCTATTATCAACAAATTCTCACTTTCTGCAGAATTTAGGAGCTAAATCCAGGGAGACAAGTAACCTGAGACAAAGCCAAAGAAGGGCAGGGGAAGAAAAGCTCACAATTGCCTAGCTGCTTTCATGGGAGAAGCATATGGCAAAGGTGATCAGGATCTTGAATTATGGTGGACTACAATCAGTAGAAGATCACTGTCATTGTTCAAGACAAACAATGATAAGATAATAAAGGGAACTGAAAAGATCTTGATTGAGTTACATTTACAAAGAAATGTAATCTTTAAGTTTTCAACCTCTGGGTGACTTTATCCACATTAAATCAAATAAAAAAAAATCTTCAAAAACTAATGAAGAAGAAGAAATAATTAGTTTTTAATAATGCATTCAGCAGTTAAATAAGGTGTGATGGCAATACCTCTTGTGTAAAAGTCTACATCACAGCATGGAGACATTCTGCTCATCCAAGAAGTTTTATGAATAGAACTTAAAAAAAAGGTCACTGGTAAAATCATAGAGCTCTGAAGAAAGCAGAATATAAAATTTGCTTTATTGAATATTGTTTAAATTTTCTGAAATAAAAATATGCATGCATGTCCAAAGAGATATGGAACTGGATTATTTGATTTCTCTTAAAGCATCATCCTTGAGTTTGTTCTGTAAAAAGAAACACACAAGGGTGTTTTTTTTGTTTAATTGATCTGGTACATATCATATTCTTCTAAGACTATATTTTTCTATGTTATATGATAAATCCGTAGAGTAGACAGACTGAAATTCTTTAGTGGAATTGGCATCATTAAAAATATGTGTCCTTAAAACGTCATCAGGAGATGGAAATGGAGTATTTTAAAAAGTATTACGTTGCTTCTCATGAAAATTAAGACTGAATTAGTTCTGCAGTACAAACTACGCCTGGTGTTTCCAGTCCTATTTGTTCTCAGCTTACTGAATTTGTGAGATTTTAATAAAACACAAGAGAGATGTTTCTACTGGACACACCGAGAACTCCACATGCAAAACAAAATAACTACAAAATAAGACTTTTTAAAAAATTACAACCAGAGTGAGACTTGCCATATCCTAGTTTTCATGATAAAATTTTGATAAGAAGTTTGTATGTATTCTGAGAAATGCAGCTGTGCTTTGGAACAGAGGTCTGCCACCTCATGGAGTGACTGTGACAGATCAGAGACAAGCACTGTGGCTACCTTAGAAATAAGACTGTGTGTTTTAATGGCCACAGATAATATGTATGGCTCAATGCATTTAGGTGTGCCATGAAGCTCTTGTTGGAAGGTGAGAAGTGATCAGTGAAGAAAAACCATTATTCCTGTACTCATATTCCAGTTCTGTCAAAACATAGGCAGTATTTATGGCATGTCTTACCATTTGGCATCTCCCAGGCTTGCCGTGCAGTTGTACAGCCCCCCTCCTGTTATGAGATCCCACCAGCCTGCTGATGAGCTGTGCAGGGAAGTGAGGCCCACAGAGGCAGGCAAAGCTAGAGGACTGCTGCCAGCAGAGGCTGCCCGGCAGCATGACCTGCTCTCCAAAACAAGCCCCACTGAAAAGCATGCCATCACAGAGCACAACATGTACTACATTTTGTCCTTCATTATGCAACTCAATTTACAGTGGTTTTTCAAGCAGCCAGGTCAAGAAAATTTAGAGACTGGCTAAATGTCAAAGGCTCTCACATGCTTACTGCATTGTCCTATGCCTAATCCTGACACAAATGCTTAATTCTGCAGCCCTTGCATAGACTCAGTACCTTAATGGTGTATGCAGAATCAAGCTCATGGATGGATCCTTGTGGGATTGCAGATTTTTGCGCTATTGATATTTCATCTGAAACATGGGAGATGCTAATTGCCAGCTTTGCGGTTTTCCCCTGGTGGCCATACTAAAAAATATGTTGCATATTGAAACTCACAATGTAGCTATGGCAAAAAAACCTTACAGCAAACAATCCCAGCAAGGAATCAAAATTCCAGTTCTCTGCAGCAAACATTTTCTAACAGCTCTATAAATTTTAGTCTATGCAACAGAAAAATCTTCCGTTTATTAATTCTCTACAATACAGTAAAACACACTCATGCTTGCTTTCTTTTCCTTTTCCCTCATTTGCCAGTATATATCAGAACTCCCTGGAAAGCTTAAAAGCAAACAATGTGGCTTTCTTAATCAAGAGAAATGCTATAAAACAGCCATTCACAGACAGAAATGTAAGTAGAAATTAATCAGATCTTAAAAAAAAAAAAAGAGAAAAGCTTTCATAACCATCTAAAATAGCGAAATCAGACATTTAAGATTCAGAATAAATTATAATATAGTGTAAATATGGCATAATAGAGAACAGGTCCAAATTCTTTCTATTATTACTAATTTCCTTTTTTTAAGTTATCTGCCTCAGCTGACTTTTGATCAGAAGCCCATGTTAGCACCTCATCGGCAATTCGAGCAGAAGATCCAGTCGAGGTCTGGGCAGGTCACCTGGAGTCATCCAGTTTAAAGTTTTTTGGTATGTACAGCAAACCCACACAAAGCTCAGACTGTATCTTGGAGGCCAGAAAGCTAAACGCTCTTGCTGCCAGGCTGACTTCCAGTGGAGAACAGCACTGGTCCCATTTTTGTAATTCTCCCCCTAACCTCACAGCACTGACGTGGCTGCACAGCGCTACCTCCCTGAAGTGAACGAGCACCATTCCTGGTAATTATGCAGCCCTTCAATCCACTTACTCTTAACTTTTATTTCCACTGTGCTATATTTGACACAAAATGTTTAATCAGGTTCATTTATCATGACTGGAACAGCCTGACTCATTTCCCATTTATAATTAGAAAGGATTTCATCTAATAAATGCTGAGCACTCTCAGCTCCCAGAGTCAGTGAATGAAGAGTTTGCTCAGCTCCATGCAAGGCCAAGGGCACCTAAACCTGTTTTACATGGAATTAGCAGAATACCAGATTTCTTCAGAAAACTTTCAAAATTTAAGGCAGTTAAATGTTACTTAGGTCCTCTGTATGAGGCCCCAGCCTGGAAATATGGAGGCAGCAGGGAAATCATGCACCTTTCTGCTTTGACCACTGTGTACATAAAACGGTGGCAGTGAGGGTTTTCTTCCTTTGTTAAGTACATCCAGGGAAGCCTAACTACTCAGTTTCTATCTGTAGAATATTAAAAAGTTATTTCCTGAGCAGCTAATATCCCAAGCTTGTAAGAAGAAAAACATCATCATAAATTTAATGAAAACAACCTACAAAGAACATGTTAAAAAACCCCAAACCTATGGTCCAAAGGTCAAAATAAAACAATGAGAGATTTAAATGTTGGAGGATATCAGAGTGGAGACACAGAAAGCGACTCTTCAGTCTAAGGCCACCCTGCATTTTTCTTATTTTCCAGTGATGATGCTGTGTTTGCCCTAACCCTGAGCCGTGCAGCTTGCTTTAACCCAAGTCAGAAAAGGCAGGTCATTAACCACTGCCAATCAACTGAAACACTGCATGGTCAGCCCTGAAAAAAACCATGCCATGATTCCCTAAAACCGAGTCTTCATCAGTTCCTATTTTAAAATGAGATAAAGATAACTAGAGGGAAAAAGAAAAGCATAAAAGAATAACACAAGCAACAATGGGTGAATAATAATGAATGAAATGTCACCACTGCTGTATTCTCTGCCTGAAGGCCTTTACTGGGGAAGGCAAGAAATTGAATTGCGTGTGCTAAATTTTGAAGTTGTGTAAATTGGAATTTGGCAGCTGATAATGGCTAAATTAGCTGGATATCTTCTATGCTGGTAGTCATTTAACATAGATGGGGCTATAGCTTTAGCAACAAATCTTACAAAGTAGGAAACACTCCATAATAATTCATATAATGAAAAGACAAGTTTATATAGTATGAATACCTATGAAGACAATAAAAATGAAGTATATATGCTAGGAGTGTGAATTCTTCCTGGTAAGACTTTTATTTCTCAGATACTTTTAAGGAGTTTAGGCACTTCCTGGAAGATGATTGCTTTATTAAATACCAATTAATTACCTAACTTTGGTATTTGATCTAACTTCATGCATCAGTCTAGTGCTTAAAGCCAGGTAGGGTGAATATAGGATATACTATTTCATTTGTAGACTCCGAAGGAGATGAAGTTAAAAAATAAATAGCTTGTTATAAAGAGACCCTTGATTTTCATAGTATCATAGAATAGTTTGGGTTGGAAAGGACCTTTAAAGGTCATCTGGTCCAACCTCCCCTGCAATGAGCAGGGGCATTTTCAAGCAGATCAGGTTGCTCAGAGCCCCATCCAGCCTGACCTTGAATGTTTCCAGGGACGGGGCACCCACCACCTCTCTGGGCAACCTGTTCCAGTGTTTCACCACTCTTACTGTAAAAAATGTCTTCCTCATATGTAGTCTGAATCTACCATCTTTTAGATTATCACCGTTACTCCTTGTCCTATCAGAACAGGCCCTGCTAAAATGTTTGTCCTAATCTTTCTTATAATCCCCTCATTAAGTACCAAAAGGCTGCTATAAGGTCTGCCTGGACTCCTTTCTTCTCCAGGCTGAACAACCCCAACTCTCTCAGCCTGTCCTCATAGGAGACCTGTTCCATCCCTCTGATCATTTTTGAGGCCTCCTCTGGACCCGCTCCAACAGGTCCGTGTCTTTCCTGTGCCCGGGGCCCCAGAGCTGGACGCAGCACTGCAGGGGGGCTCTCACCAGAGCAGAGCAGAGGGGCACAGTCACCTCCCTCGACCTGCTGGCCGCGCTTCTTGTGATGCAGCCCAGGATATGGTTTGCAAACTTGGAAGGGTTAACTCAATCCCACTGTCTATGTTACTGATGAAGACATTAAACAGTACTGGTCCCAATACGGAACCCTGACGGACACCACTTGTCACCAGTCTCCATCTGGACATTGAGCCATTGACAACTACTCTCTAGATGCAACCATCCAACCAGCTCCTTATCCACCGAACAGTCCATGCATGCAATCTGTATCTCTCCAATTTACAGAGAAGGATGTTGTGGGGGACCAGGTCAAAGACCTCACAGAAGTCCAGGTAGACGACATCCATAGCTCTTCCCTTGTCCACTGATGTAGTCAATTTGAAAATATTCTTTGTTAAGTCTGCTATTCAACTTGTTTATTTTATAAATTAAATGCAGTTTTATATAGTTATTTTCACTGACCGACATTCTGACAAGGCAATTATACCCTGCCTTTAAGTCATTACAGTTATGTCCCCTTCTTTAACTGACTCTGACCGTAGTAACTTTTTCCCCACCTATGGCTTCTTACAAATTCCTGATCTTCACTTCAAAAGATCAGTGTTTCATTATTGCCTCCCCCCAGGACGATTATTCATCCATTTCTGTCTTCATTTCTCCCACTTTATCTTCCCTTTGCTTTTTTCCAACTATTATGCATCGAACACATTTCCTGCCCTCCCTCACCGCTGGCCCCTTGCCTCACCAAAGTCAGACAGATCTCTCTTTCCTAATTCTCAGTACAAATCTTTCATGTCTATTGCATTGACTTCAGGAGGTAAAGCACAGAATTAAAATCCAGCAGCTAGACAGGTTAAGATGTCTGCCAACCATTGTGCTACTTCCCGGCTCAGTGCTGCCCTGTGTTTGAACAGCAACTTCCATAAGTGACACCACCCTGAAGAACCAACTTAATCTAACTCATCCCATCCTAGGGAATGCAATCCTGTTCTCCCACTCTGCACTGCTGCTCTGCCTTGCCCCCACGGTCAGTAAAACTGGGGACCACGAAGGCTGCTTTCTGCAATCCTAAATCTCTCACATGGAGTAAAACACAACAAAAGCTTGCCTCTGTATAGTACATACGCTTGCTGCAAAGCAAATTATTCAAAAGAAGTATAGAATGGTTTTCATTTTAGTAGAGTAAAAAAAACCTCATGCAATTCATAATTAATATAACAAATATGAATTATATACTGTAGGTCGTTCCAGTTGACAAAGAAGATTTTAAATAATTTAAGATAACAAGTCTATGTATAGCCATTAGAAACACACAAATTAGTCCTTCATTTGAATGCATTGCTCAGCCTTATAAAGCTGTACAAAACGTTTGTAAAGAAATGGAAATATAAAACCTTGTAGATTTTCCCTTGCAATGAGCACTAAACAAGCAGAGACTTGAATTATAAGTGAGAGCGGTGACATATGCTAATGGATTTGTCATCAGGAGATAATGCAATGCCATTAACTCATCTCATTTCAGATTCTAGCAACTGCATGTCATGGTAGGTAACACAAGCTGCCTCAAGATCCCAGAAAAGGAATCCAGGAGAACAAGAATTTGCAAGACTATGGCTCATGGGTATATCTCACCTACAGTCAGAAATGTCTATTTTAACTTGGTTGGATTTCATGTGTAATGAGTATCGTATTCAAGAATGAGTAACTTGACTCACTATGTCCTCCTAACTCTGTTGAGAATGAATGATCAGTTGAATGCCATTATTTTTGTATAATAAATATGCACAGGGAGGAAACAAGGCTAATTTCTAAGTGTAGAAACTCAAAATTGTCAGAATCACAGCAAAATCAGAGATAAAAATTGCTTTTCATACGGCCTACGCAAGCTCTCCTTTAGGTTGCATCTGAACTCCCGTTCTGAGCAAAAATTTAAGGAAAAGAATCATTGAATTCATATATATTCTTAGTAAAATAGTGTTAAGCACAGATAGAATTGCTCTTCACATAATAAAATCAAAGATAATTTCCTCTTTATTATATACCTTAATAGCATTATTGTTCATTTAATGTAAATAGTAGAACAGTCTAGACCATAAATACATGCATAATATTGATTAAAACTTAAGCTACTATAAATGTACTCCAAATGAATCTGTAACAATTTACAGCAGCTAAAGATCTTCTTCACCGATACCTCTACTATATGTTTATCTCCATCTCTTAAATATGTAATTATATACTTATCCAATGGACTGGAATGACTTGCAACAATTCTAGACTATTGGATAAATAGGAGTTTAGTTTAATATAAGATAAACACTGCTTCTATAAAATTCATTACTTACTGTGTAAATGTGTTTACATCAGCTATCAGAAATAGAAGTCGATGGCATTAAAAGAAGTGGGGAAAAAAGCAGGTATCAGTGTCTTTGTCTGGGCTTTCAAATAGAAAACTCCCATGTGTATGGTTCTCAACTCCCAGATGTGGTTCAGTGATAAAGTAAATGCAGCTTTAGGTTTCCTCGTACCAGATCAAAAATGTCATCACCATAAGACACAAAACACTGATCCTGTATTAACAAACATTGTCATTTCAAATGTGTCCAAATTTTTTTGGGTGGCTTATATCCTAATGGAGGGGTTTTCTTCCCCAAGATGGCACTGGCTGGCCAGGTATCTTTCTGCAAGTCTAACGTGTCTTAAAACCAGCATGAACTCAGTAGTGCTTGCTCTTGCTAGATCAGCAGAAATGCAGTTGTGTACCTGCTCTGGATCAAACATCAGCTGCTGGATGACCTGGGAATGCACAAGTCTGACAGGAGGGAGCAAACAACCCTTCCTTGAAACCCCTCTTGGACAAGCTTCAACATTGCACTTGCGCCATCCTGCTGATCTTCACGGAGCTACTGACAGTAGTACCAGCAGCGTCAGGTCTCACTGCATATACCATGGCCAGCCTTAAAAGAATCCCGTAAAGAGAAAGTATTTTTCAATAATTACCTTAAGCCATCATTTTTAAAAATTGTTTCTAATTCTGCATGATTGGCAAAACATGGGAGTTGCAAGCTTTATCAGCTTGTAACAGATTTGGCCGTACTTAAACGTAAACCTACTTTTTTAGATACCTCAACCTGCATGTGGGAATATTAAGCTGGGCCCTGATTTCAGGTGTGTTTATCACTGCTCAAACTCAGTTTTTGCAATGTCTGAAAATGTTGGTACTAGTGGTTTCCAAATAATAAAACAAAGTTCATTAGAATGAAGAAGTCTTAAGAGCTCCTATACCCATTTCAGATTCTACTTATTTAGTAACTATATTAAGGAGAATATTGCCAAAAGTCAATATGAATAATCACTTCAGTTTTAAGTGATTAATACTTGGTTAAACATGGATAGCTGAAGGCACAAATATAGATCTTTAAGTTTGCTGCTAATTATTGGAGTCAGTTACTAGTGAAAACAGATGTGTGGAAAACTTTTCATCATAAGTTTTCAATGGCAATTTTCCTATTTTCATTTGTAAATGTCTTTTTTTCAATTCAGTATGAAGAATAGAAACTTGACACCAACGTCCAATAACAGCATGGCAAAGAATTATCTCCTTACTGTTCTTCACATTTAATGCCAATCTTCCAAGAGCTTATCTGGGCTACAGAAACTAGATGTTCAACTTTGGAAGTGGTCTATCAGGGCTGGCATACAGAACAATGTATTACAACCCAGAACCACTCAAAGCCAGGGTGTACCTAAAATCTGGATGAGGATGTAATTCTTAACTGTGCACATCAACACAGATGCAGAAAGGCGAGCAGGTTACCTTGGCTTCCTCAGTACACTGGTACACTTTGTTCCAATAATATCAGATACCTGCTCTTTTCATGTATGTCTTAGAGCACACCATGGCTCTAAGCTGGAAGGAGGCTGGAAAATTGGTGTGCCGGATCCAAAGAGAAATGGAGAGGGAGGTGGTCCTACAGGTCATGATTAGAACTGCTGACGAGAAAGCAGTTGTGGGCTAAAAGTAAAGGAGTTGAACTTTTCAGTCCAACACAGGCAGCTAACAAGAGAGAAAATGCCAAAGTCTTCCTGCATAGACACCTGAAAAATAAGTGGAGCCTGGAGTATGCAGTGGGGATGTGGGAAAGGGTTTCTGCTGGAAAGCTGAAGGGCAACTGGTAAAAGTGCACAGAGAAAGCTTATGTCACTGTTGGTTTGAAGAGCCCTGTCTTTTGCATGAACTTACATGAATCTTCCTTTATTCTATTCCATGCAACTGATACAAAAAGTGTCCGTGAGCCCCAAACCCTACCTGCCTACCATTTAGTCAGATATTTTTACATGGAAATAATATTGGTGGTACATGGAACCTCTTTCATACCTTTTATATGAGGCTTTTTGAAGTCACTTCATGCATGAAAACAAACTGTTTCAACTGAAGCAGGGAAAGGAAAAAGTTCTGTTATTTTAAATAGTTGAGGCTATATTACTTTCTCCAATATGTAAGTCAGAATATCTTAAATGTTAAGCTTTGGTATAGGAGTTAAGGCGTAATCCAGCCTGTATTTTTTTCATAATACCACATGGAATTCTTTGTGTAGTCAGAAGATTTGGTTGCCTGCTCACAATTTAGGCGCTTTCTATAATAAAAGTCCAAGTTCCCTAAATAACCCCTGAGGAGCTCCTTACCCTAACAGTAATAAGGAGGCATAAGCAGTAGGTCTCCAAGTACATCTTTTCAAACCTGGGCAGACAATAACCAGCAAAACTGAGTCCTTTAATGTTACTAAAGTGCTTACATAGGTCGTTAAAATTTCCATATCTTACAGGTTATGGAGGAAAAGCTTCTAATGTCACAAGGACTCAACAACTGCTGCAGTATTGTTTTCTAATTTACCTTGAATTTGTATTTTAACAGAGCTATAAATACAATATGTATGTTAAAAATTGCTGGGAAAATGCAAAGTTGATCATATTTTGATGGTCAGGTCAACCGTAGGTAATATTCTAGAAAAAAACAGCTTACTAAAAATAGGGAATGTGGGGTAGATAATATACCAAAACAATTACAAATAAGAATTGTGTGCAGCAAAACAAAGATGATCTCCTCAGCTGTGTCTTCAACTCTTGAGTGCCACAAATGTATAATGTATACAGTATTAAAATTCTCAGTTTGCTAAAGTGAATACAATATTTTATAAAAGAAGTGCTTGGTGGAATGACCTTGTTCATTTAAGTCCTTGGTTTGTTCAACAAGGCCCTGGTTCCACAGCTGCCCACAAATGGACAGGCTTCTGAATCTGTGAGGACTTCTCAGGTCTTTAAATAGGGATCTGATTAGGTGTAAGTGTCCTTCCAAATACCTGTCACTTGGCGGAATGGAGCCCAAATGGGAACAAAACAGGATCAATGAAAACAGTGTGAAATGTCACAATGTTGTAACATTAGTCCACCCAAACTTGCGTTGCTGTTACACAAAAATACACTTTAAAAATGAAGGTGCTATTTTATCACATAGCTCCCTCAGTCACAGGCTTAATGAGACTAATACAGATGACTTGATGCTATAGGCACCTGAGCACTAACAGACTGATAGAACTCATTAAATAATCAGTAGATACATTGCATAGAAATAAGCAACCAAAATCAATTGGGATTGATTAGACCTTAAGATTACACAGAGATTGTTCACTTGTCTCACATAAGATACTGAACATCTGTGTGGCATTATTAAATGTGTGATTGCATATTATAAGTGTATAACCACTTTTCGTCATTAGCTTCTACTGGCCTGCTTGTGAAGTGTTGACCTAAATGACAAATTATCTCTCAGTTTGTCTTCATAAAAGTTATCAGGTTCCTTGATTAACCAGTATTTTCATTTAAATAATGCTGTGTTGTAACAAATAGATTCCCCTTTAAGAACCAAAGTTATCGAAAAATAAACTGGAAATTATGAGAATGGGTCAGCAGACCTGTGGGTATGTTCAGTGCTTCATAACATATTTCACTAATTACACAGTTTCTTCAAGGAACTTCATAATAATTATTCTAAATAAAACACAGGACACCATAGGAATGTAATAAGCAGAAATTACATAAAAGCTATCAAACAATTCAGACTTGCTAATGACAGCACCTTAGAAGACCCTAATGGGTCGCACTTAATTATGAATTAGTTCAATAATGAAAGCATACAATTTAAATAATTTCAGAGAAAATCAAAGAGAATCTAGTTTTAAAGCACACATCACCTACAGTGGAGCAAAACAGAAACACTGCTGAAGAAAAAGTTGAATGAAGACAAACAACTTTTAATACAGCTTATCCTTTTGCAGCTGAACTGAATGTCTTAACAAATCTTTCAAAATCCACTCAAATGTTTTTCCTACAAAAAGGAATGATGCATCATCAATCTCTTCAACATATCCTTCAGAACGAGAAGTAACAAAAGTCTTATTTATGACAGCTATGGTGAGCATTTTTTCTTGAGACACTCTACCATTAGAAAGCTGTTAAGTGTTCCTGTGCTTTCAAAACCATTCTATTTCGAGAAAACAATGTCTCTGAGTCATTTTCTCTGTGTACCTCTGCTTCTCACATTATTGGGGACATTTTATCTCTAGGAATATTGAGTGAAAACAGGTTTAATTTCAGAGTGTCCTTCCCTCCGGTAGCTTGTCTGTAGTTCATCTGCCATCTGATAATACTCTCTTTCTGAAGGTAATACTAAATCCTGTTCTACATAATGTGATGGTTTAAATACTGCTATGAAAAAAGGTGAGGAGGAAGATTTATACTCAGAAACATTATCATTAGACAGAAAAGGAGATCCTGAGAAAGAAAGATAATACTGGTAGTTTTTTTCCCGGTTCCCCAAAAGGTAAGGAACATATTTTGTCAGTATTTGTACAGAGTTTTGACCCTACAGCTGGGGACCCAGCCCACAAGGAGATACATCAGCTGTTAAGATCAGACACACAACACATGCAGATACACTCAACAGCTCTTTGCTCACCTTTTTTCTCAAAGCGCTACCTATTCTGCTGTTAACGGCCTCCCATGACTCTCAAGTCCGTGGTATCAAACAATTCAGACTTGCTAATGACAGTATGACTTTGTTGATAAGAGTTCTTTTAATCCTGCTCAGTCATGTCTACTTCACGGTCTTTTGTGGTAGACATGGACTTAAGCACAAGGAACAGCATTTCCACTTTTAAGAGACTGCAATCTCAAGGAGCACCATTCACTTTTCACCCTCTTCACAGTGGATCAGTCAGAAAGGTATAACAAGCTGTCAAGTTGGAAAGGAAACTATTTTTTAGCAAGGCACTTTCCAAGTTTTCCACATGGTGTCAGTGGCTCCTCTCACTTTTTTCAAAACAAGAAGTCAGATTAAGACATTTGCAAACTCATCTATGTTGTCACATTTCCATTGTACATTGAGTCTGCAAGCACTACTCAGATCATACTTTTATCACTGATGCCCTGCACCTTAAAAAAATGTTGCTTGCACTTTAAATGAAGAATTCATTGTTAGTCATCCTCTTTAAAAAACACATTTGAGTAAACACTTATCTTTAGTGCCAAGCTTCTCCCTCTTAACCAGATCTGCTTGTTTCTTAAGATAGGCAAACAGGCACAATAAAGAATATCCTTCTTTAATACAACTTGATTAGCCCTGAGCAAACCCTACATCCAACACACAACCCATTGACAAAGTGCTACCCTTTTCACATGCTCAAGAAGTCCAGAATAGATGTTTTATTTTAATTGCACTAAATCAATAGACTGTCCTACAGAACATTCTTATTGATTTATGACTCATGACACACATTAAAGCCATGGCTATTTTTAGCGTCTTACTAAAAACAAAGTATGACTGTGTTCAGAACACAGGCAGCCCAATAACATGTGCATCGCAAAGGTTAAAATTGAATTTTAGATTTACTTCTTCTTAAAAATAAATTGCAGTAGGCTTCTTTATATTAAAATAATTGCAAGCTGCCTTTTTAAAACAGCATTTAAAATGGCATTTAGTGAATATACCTTGTGACTCCAACACCTGAGCTTTCAAGAACTCGTATGAAGAGGAGGACAAGAGGATTGCAATGTCATTTACTGCTACACCTGCACATGGTGCTGTGCTCGGGCAGCACACTCAGCCACCTAAACGTTGTCCTGATGCCACTTTTCCTGCTGGTGATGCCCAAACACATTTTCTTCTAAAGATAGTGTGTACCTGCATCAAGGGCCTAGCTGGCCATCTGTATGGACAGCATAACCTGTCTTAACTGTCGTCTTAAGATGCCCTTCTGCCCTTCAAAAGATAGTTTAGATACACTGACTGTTACCTACATGTTAAAAGCCCACATTTCCCTCCATAATCACTATATAATCCTTACTAGTATAGAAAGTAGTAATATTACTGTAACGCTCTTTATTCCTGCCTTTAGCCATAGACAGTAGTGAGCTAAGAACAATGGTCACCAGTGAGCAGAGGAGGGAGAACCTCCTTTCCCACAGATAAAATCTTACCTTTGTAAGGCTCCAGAGAATCCTGTGCAGAAAGATTACAGGTATGCTTGCTAATTTTTTTTTCCCTTATCTCATTTTTTTCTGTTCTAAGCTAGCTTCCAGTGAAATCTGACAAACCAAATACGGATGGAGACACTTTCCTAGATTTAGAAGAAACACCTTTTTCTTAGCCATAAAGCCCTTCAGTCTGGAATGCCCTGCTCAGTCAGTCATCGCTACCAAAGCACATGAAATCCTTCTCCTCTCAGGCATCCTCAGATTCCTCATTAAGATTACAGAGCACAGAAAATCTGGCCGCTCTATGGCAAGACATAAGAGTCAAGCTGGCACCCTGCCAGCTGCTCCTCCTAAATCTTGAAGTTCTGCTTTCCAGGAATAGTCTCCACTGGCCACGAGGGACAGGCACTCATTCCTACATGCAATATACTCATGTCATACTGCTTCTGGTCCCTTTGGGCAACCAAATATTTCTCAAACTGACCGTCACACATGCATACATACTTCTTCTTCGAGCATGCCTGGTGGTAACACCTAGTTCCAACAGACATGGTCAGCTCCAGCTGCACCAAAATATTAATAAACTGCAGACTGATGCTGTACCATCAGAGAAGACTTCAGGAGAATCAGATATTTCAGAACTCTGTAGTACCACTAATTTTGATTTTTAAAAGGCTAATGCACTCTGATTAGAGTCTCCTTGTGTGCATAATATGTTTAAAATAAAACACATACCTTTGCAATTTCTGTAGCTAGAAATTATAATAGGAATCATTAGTACCACTTTCAGTGTACAGAAAGTCCTATTATGAAGTATAAACTACACCTTTCGTTCTGTATGCAGTACATCACTTCTTAAAACTTTTTTTAAATTGACTATCAGTCACTTTGCAAGAACTGAGAGACGTAGATATATGAACTGATAACAGATTACAGACTGTTTTTCTTCTAGGTTAGTGTTGGAAAATCACTTCTATTCATAGCCTGCATGCAAGGAATTAGTGACCTCAATAAGTTACTGAAAAATCCATCCCGTGCTGAAAAGCCACTATTGCATTTATTATTATAATTAGTCTTACCATTACAACTTACTGTCAGGCTGCAGACAAAAAGAAATGTAGGGCTTGATCTAAAGCTGGTATAGGAAATAGAGTGATAGTGGTATGTTTTCTGTACCATACCTGTAACCAATATTTGTACTTGGTGGCCACATTTTTCAAAAGCAAGCACTTAAAGGAAGGCACCTTAGTCTGTTTCTACATTTTTCTAAAATTCTGAGCATTTCCCAACTCCAGAATCTAAAGAAATTTACTAAATACAAATATCAAGGGTTCATTCAGGAAGGAGTACTGACTGATGCTTAATTTGAAATCTCTGTTATTGAATAGTCAGAAAGTTTCACTATGTTTTACTTAGATTTTTTTTTTTAAATAAGGAAATCTCTGGGGAAGAAAAAGAGACAAAAGAGAGTGTAAGTTAACATCTGCAATAATGCAGAACCATGGAAAGCGAGCTGTCCCTCACTGCTGTATCCCATAGCAGTGTTACCTACTTTGTTTATCAATCTGAGCCTTAACGCTGCTCAGTTTCTCCAGGATATAGCTTGACTTATATTTTCTAACCAAAAAGAATTACAAAGCAAAATCCAAAAGTTACAGATACTCCCAAAGGTTCCTGATGAAAGGAATAACCCTGTGAAAACAGAGCTGATGTTGTAGTGTTACAATCTTTAAATCCATAACAGAGATCGATTGGTCAAAAGGTGGATACCACTACTACTAGAAGAGCTTTCCAAGGAAACTGCTGCATTCAGAGAGTGAAATGTAAAATGAATGTATAATGATAAATTACCTGTGTGAAGTACAAAATTAGTCTCTCATGAACCTTCTGTACAACTACATATATCTCATCATGTATATGACGATTATAACATACAAGATTTGTATCAAGGCATGGCTAAGAAAAATAAAGAAGTTGTTGCCTTGGAGCGCTATCACTTATGAACCCTGAATGACTACAGAGTAAGGAATAGGACAACTTGAGGGGGAAGAAAGTGGGAGATTACTACTACTCAGAGGAAACCACAGACATTCAACGTGCAAGGTGGGAACTCCTGACACTGGTGTTGACACCAGGGAGTAAAAGTTGGAAAGGGTACATCACACAGCTCAGAGCTCCAGGAGAGAGCAAGCAAAAACATATGGTCAACACTGTTACCAGTTTGCTCTGTGTAGCAAGAATGGAGCAACTGGAGAAATTCCTGCTTCCAGGAATTAGAAATGGCTGTGTGATTACAATGTACAATATGCAGATCATCCCTTGTAACCAAAAATTTCCATGTAAAGAAAATCTAAAGCTTTTTATAGGCCACTGGAGTATTTCTACATTTTTCTATTTTCTGAGGGTGAATGTATGAAAACTCATTTGAATTAAAATAAAATGATGCATAACTTTTTCAGCTCATTACATAATCACAACCTTAAGTACACTAGCATAATGAAGAAGAAACCTAATATTTTTTTATTTTGTGTGTGTGTGCAGCTTTGTACACTCACTGTGTACAGCAGGAAAAACATTATCCTTGAGTGCATCCTAAACCAGCATCAATTTAGAATGGCACATACATGGGATGTATAATTTTACATCCCTCCCATGTTTGCAAATGGGAGCAAAAGAAACACACCAAGGGACAAAATGTGATTCACTAAAACCAGATCCTGCCTTAAAGAGCTCACAACATACATAGTTCTTGTGGGCAGTGAAGGCTATAACCTACCTCAGGACCTTGGGAAGGGAATAAAATCAAGGTCTGTGGAGTTTCACGTCTTTGGAATGTATTTTCCAATTTTAATAGGCGCGGCTCAGATTCACTGCAGAAAATATACCAGGGCAGCACAAGTTTTCACACACAGTGAAAATACGAGCAAAATAGAAAAACTAGTTTCCTACATTATTGACATAGTTCGGTCTGCATTCAAAAACAGTTTCTCCAAAGCAAGGAAAAAAAAAAGGAAAAGTTATGTTTCAGTTCATTTGTGCTATAAAAGAGACTACTCGGGAGCTAATAATACAACGTGCCACTGCAGATTTTACAGTCAGATTATGACTCCCCCTTACGCATGGCTGAGCCGTTTCGCTCACAAGTAGTTCTCCACAAACAAAGATGGATGACTTGGAAAGGCACTGGGCTTCGTGTTTGTCTCGGATGAGTGTAAATCAGGAAAAACTACAGTGAAGCCAACGGGATTACTGTACTATAAAATGGATGGGAGAGCAGGACACAGCTTCCCGCACGCAGCGTACAAAGCGGCATTTTAAAGCCACACTTTTACTTCACCGATTTCTTTTGCTAATCTGGAACTATTTAATGATGATTTTCCTCCCCAAAGCATGACGGTGTGTCACCTTACTTCTTTTCTTTACATGCCCCAAAGCCTAATTTAGCATCAGCGAGGCTTGGTTAGCTCATCATCTGCCACTAAGCAAACCTTTGCAGGCGAGGTGCCCCCAGCCCGGCCGCAGGGGCTGCCCGCTCCCGCTGGCACTCCAGATGTGCCCTAACTCAGCATCAGCAGCGCAGAAACATGTTTCTGTGTCCGGTCCCCCGCACAGCAGCAAGGCCAGAGAGGGGCAGAGGAGCCTGTCCTTACCTGACTATATCTCCCCTGTTGTGGTGGGTTTACAGGGGCTGTGGGAAGCTGTGCAGGAGGAATGACAGAGGCATTTTAGTGAAGTGCATGGAGTGGCAGGAGGGCTGTGACACAACAGGCATTTTGAGGGCAACGAACAAAGAAAAAATGCATTTTCATATCAATCACACTTTAGAGAAAGGAAACAGGCAAGAGAGACAAAGAAAAGAGGGCATATTTCTGCCTGCTTTTGAGCTTCCAGAAGAGGCTCCTCCATGTAAGATGTGGTGCATAAGAGAAAGCACCATCGCATTTTCTGCTAATTATCCTACAGTGTGCACTGCGCTGCTGCTGCCTGCTCGCCTGGAGCGGTGTGATGGGCTGGCACTGGGGAAGCAAGCCTCATCTTTAAATCGTCTTTAAATTGAGATGCAAAGTATTTCATAAAGATATGCACAAATTCTACCAGAGGTTCTTAGGCCTAATAATGTTTCCTAATACAGTGAGGAAAAAATAATTCCCTCTGCTTTAAGGATTATCAGGTGAAATTCTGTGCTTAAAGATATGCATAAAGTTGGACTACTTGATCAGAATGGTCCTTCCTAGCTTCGGATATCGACACAGCTATCTCTGATCATCTACCTAGAGTATATAGACCAAATAATGTGTTTTCCTAATCTAAGATTAATTGCTAGAACTTTTCAAACAGAAATAATTTAGTCTTTGAAAAATAACACATATATTGGGAAGTATCTGGTTTTAAAATCAGTAGGACAAGGGATACTGCAGAGGCTTGGCTTAAAGTTCTCAAAGAAGAGAAGAAATTTAAAAATACATCATAGCTACACAGAACAATATGTAGACTGTAATTTAGATATTAGATATTTAGATAGTAAATTATTTAGCCGGCATTGTAAGTTATTTACATGTTAACATGCACCAGTATGTATTCTTATATTTTCTATAATATGTTTTGCAGGGATTTAGAGGCACTTCATGGAAGTGATATGGCTACTACTATGCCTGTCTTCACCTCCTCTCACTTTGTAACCAGAAGTGCACTTACACAGAGGATGGGCAGGTAGTCTGAACTTAGATCCCAGGCTCTGAGCTGGAACCGCCGAATGACTCCATCACTGCAAATCCAATTTTGGCAGTCATGGCACGGGCTTTCCAAGGGATTTAGATGAGAACTTTAAAGCATTTGTACCTTCCACAGTGCTAAAGACCATGTCATGCCTACTGATAGCAAACTGTGCGTTGAGATACAGTCATCTGAAAAGGAAGGACAGCCTTGACATTAGAATGGGTAGAACTGGATAGGATAGGATAGGAACAGATAGGAAATGCTCCCAATTTGTGCCCATTCCTGTAACATGGTTGCAGAGCACTTGCAGGAGATTCAACAGTATCATCATCCCAATTTTAAAACTAAAAAGCTGAAGATCGAAACTTATTACTGGTCAGGCAGAAAATCTGGGCAATGCTGAAGACTGAGCCTAGCCTAAGTTCTGCACCTGCATCCTTAGCATCAGTAGGTTGATTTCCAGAAGTACGTTGCAGTGGAGCAATCTTCTATGCTAAATATAATTTCGAATTTTGCATGAGACTTCAGAAATCATAGTGTTTCTGCTTAAGTCTTGTGGTAGCATGGTATTATGGACTTTTTTGAAAGGTATATGTATTCAGGGGCTTTGTGGATTCTTTCTGGCCTCATGGGAAAGTATATGTGTCTCTTTGCAAAAGAATGAACAATAAAATCTCAGATGTACAAAGCAGTGGAGAGGAATAATACTGCACTTCTCCCTAGGGAAGGACTACATGCTTTTTCTTTCTTTCTTTCTCTCTTTCTTTCTTTCTCTAATTTCTACAGGTTTGCAAATGCCTGTAAGCTCCATGAGTTCCTACTACTGCCTCTCTCAGCAACTGGCTTACCACTGAAGGAATCTGTGGCAGGAAGCGTTAGCAGAGTTGTAATGAATCCCCAAAGGCACAAATGACATATGCCACCCTTTTCAGCATGTTTTTGGTTTTTTTTTTACACTGGGGAGAAAACAGTTGTCACAAGCACTTCTGAAAAGTAATTCGCCATCTGAGATTCCTGGGTTACAGGTAGCTGGGTAGCTGGTCACAATAGTTTACAGGTAAAAAAAAAAAAAAAAAAAAATTCTTTGCATGAGACGCACTCTCTCTGCCTGTTTCCTGAGACTTGAAGACGCACTCTCTACCTGTTTCCTGAGACTTGTCACCAGTTTACTGAATTCCCTGCAGACAAAGTATTAACAAAACTATCATGGCATTTCTCATATTAGCTGATGCTAGCGATATATGGTCCCTAAAGCTCAGTGCATGGCAGACTCTAAGTTTATTTTCAGCTATTGGGTTATTCCAGACCATGGGTCACTTTGCCTTCCCCCTTAACCATTACCATAATTTTTTTACACTTTGCACGTGAACTATGCCCTGGGACCTCACGACGTGTGGGAACACGCAGCGGTCGCTGCCTGTAATGATCACACCTCCCTGCTTCCCCTTCCCTGTGATACAGGCAACGGCCCACATGGCGTGGCGCCCAGGGAGCTGCACGTGTGTGGGGGCTGCCACGCTTGCCGAGCCCCAATGCCTGTTTGCAAGGAGAGCGGCAGAGCCGGCCAGCGCGCCTGGGTCGGTGGGCAGAGGTGGGCACAGCCACAGGGGGAACAACCACCGGTGGGAAACTTGGCTGTGTTACTGGGAAGGAGCATGTGAGGAGTGTGCGGGAGCTGTGTTATAAAAAAAGGTTTGTTTGTGTTAAGATGAAAACATATGGCTTGGTAATTGCCTTCAAATCAACTCTTGACTTGGCAGAGTTTAGCTAAACCAAATCAGTCTTTTGGAGGTTAGGCCAAGAGCTGCTTAAATTTCACAGGCCATGTTGCATTTCATATGATACCTATTTATAAAATCCTAGCTAGGTTTGTAAAGTTAGCATAGAAACAAAACTTCTGGAGAACAACCAACTTTACAGGAACCATCTGTGTCCTTCCCCCCTTTAAACTCAGTCCACAATTTCAGCAAGTTTCTTAGTTCAATACGAACCCAAAATAAAACTCCAAAGTTGAAGGCCTCCAAACTTTCGTTGGTGCTGCTTCACATCAAGGCTGACATTTGCCACATTTTGTCTAATGAGAGAAGCCAAATACTGACATTTTTACCAACAAGATGTAGGATTTCGGAAACGATGCTATTTCATGTTAGTCTATTGGCCTGCAGAATTTGGGCTATAATTATTTGATTCAAACTTGTTCTTGTGTACAAGATATGTACAAGAAAATCTGTGTATAAAACAGATAAACACTTATTTATTCATTCATCCAAACCTGTTCTGATCTACAGGCTAGAAGTTGTGTGCAGAGATTAACGCTGTTACCAGAGACACCTCGCTGAAGTCATTGCTCTTGAAAGATCTGACTGAGCTGTTGTTTTAGACCAGGGTTTATGTACACATCACACACTTCCCAGCAATATTTGCCTGCTCTGTTTTCTTATGATAGTGGTAAGGTGAAAGGTATACGCATCTTGCCTTTGTGAGTACTTCACAGAACAAGAGAGTAGGATTTTTGTGTACTCCACTTAGATGTCTGCCTGCAGTAACAAAAGCACAGGGCAGTGAGGGGGGAAAACTGCTTATGTGCATATACTTGCTGTCATTAAAAAAGTTGAGCAATGGTTTCCTGTCATAACTAGAACTTGAAAAAAAAACAAATAAACCATAAATCTGCCTAAAATCAGCTCTGCAAGCTCACGCTTTTTCTGCAAACTGCTTGTTAGATCCCTGATGAACCCACTGAACAGCTTTTGGATTTGATGTGCTGCAGCCCCTCTTCTAGGAAAAGGCAATTGAGGCGACTCTTTATGGCTCATCAGATGGCTGTGTGATTTTCTATTAACTAGACACAATGCCCAGCCCAGCTTCAGCATGTCACCTCTATGATGACATCAGCATCTGCATCTGATCTTTTTGAAGTCTATATGAGTTTTATTACTCAAATTCTCTGCTGAAAGGATTGGTTCTCTCAAGAACGAGAGACTAGAAGAGGTAATAGATTGCCTTCCCTATTTGCCATCAAAACCAGGAAATTATTAGCTTCTGACAGCTTTGAACAGTTCAGTAACTAGGCTGACTTGTTATTACTGCTGCTAGTCCTCCAAAAAGAGCACTTTGCATCTCTTACCTTTTCCCTTTTCTTTCAATAGTTGAGTAAGCAAGCAAATGTGGAACATAAGCCGTAAGTATGAATGCCTGATATTCAGTGTCAATAGTACTGGTAGCACATATTTATCTACTACATTGTGTTGGCATTTATCCATTAGAGAGCATTAAGGAAGAGAACTATGCAAGCCCAGGGAACACTAACTCCGCAGGCAGCCAGACCTGCTCAGCCACGAGACTGGCACTGGCAATTACAGACACGCCTCCGGTGAGGCGCGCTCGTCTAAGTGAGCGCCCAGTGCCTCGTGTGCTGCTTCACACAGACCTCCGGACATTTAGCATCTCTTCGTCATACTCATGCAGTTGGCAGGTGTTACAACAAGGATGCAATGGCCTTTCTTTCCGGGACCTTTGGGGGAAAGGTCTGAAACGTAAAGCTAAGCTAATCATGGTACCTCCAAAGCAGCCGTTGTGCTGTCAGCTGATGTTCAGTGGAAGGACTGCCTCCGTATCTCCAGCAGAGAAGGAATGGATGTGAGCACAATGCAAATAATACCAAAGAATTTCTGAGGTTTTGCAGCCTCAGGAATGTGTCCCCCACTAAACAGTCATATTCTCAGCTGCAGAGCTTACACAAACCCTCAGCCACTCCGGTTAATGTAAATTTCCTCTAGCCCAGCGCCCTTCCTCCCCGATAAATCTCAATGCCTATGAATAGCTAGTGCATTCCACAGGAGCAGCCACAGGAAAATAAATTAATTTAAACACTAGCAAGGATTCCAAAGAAAGAAATAGAGCCAACAAGGTAGCGATTCAGACCTCAGTCTTCTGTTCTCCAGCATTGCATGCTCACCCCTGAGTTTACTTCACCATCCTACAGGCACCTCACGAGGCCAGAAGGGCCAGGACTTCTTTCAGCTCTCCTTTTTTTCTAACAGTATGAATTGTTTTTACTCCCCCCCTCCCCACTGGAACATTGCTCTGGCATAATTCTGTGATATAAAAATCTATATCTTACTATTTAAAGTTTTCACTTAGGGAACAGTGTGTGGAAATATTCACTACTACGCCAGAATCACAATTCTTAAGTCAGTATTTCATTACGGGTTAGGAGAAAAGGGTGCCTTTAAAAATCATTTTGCATTTTCCAATCTTGCCGACTTGCTGAGTTTTCCAGTCTGAGATCTGATGAATCAATATTACATTATTATTACTAGCACCTACAAAAACATAATTAGAGTGCTAAATATTATTTCAATGCTTTGAAAATCTCATATCAGTTTCAATCATCTGCCAGATGATGAGAAGGAGGTGGTGACTTATGGGGAGAGCAGAAAAAGCAGCACATTTCTCAGAGTAGCTCAGAATGATTCACAGGAGAGCAATAGTGGGAATTACAGGGCTCACAAACACTGATCAATAGACAATCTTGAGAGTGAAGTTCTTTGTGCAGCCACAAGATATCTACATCAGCTGTGGAAGCACTCTGTGTGTGAGGCCACGAAGCAGAGTATGAAGATTGGATCAGAGGCTGAAAATGGTGTGAAGCCCGCTGGATGGATCCTGTGGACAAACTGTACCAGTAAGCAGCAAGGGCAGGCTGTGTGGAGCTTGCTTGGTGTTGCTAGATAGGTAGGCTAGATTTGAGCCACACATGGCCCAGCGTGCTTTTGCAGCTGTGTCTGGCCAGCCTGCAGAAGGTGAGCTCCCAAAGAGTTTTAAAAAATATTGCTGAAAGCTGTTACAAGGGCTACAGACCCATTTGTCTCTTTTCAATGTTTGAATTCCTATAAAAATACTACCATTTAGTGCTGATACGAGATTCGCTGCAGTCTGTCGGAGCCACTGCAGCCAATGTGTTGTAGGTTGTGTTTGCTTTGGGTATCGTCATCTCTGACTTGCACACATGAAACAGTGTGAGGTATTTGTGAGTTTAATTTCCCCCACTGTTTCCACATGCCTGCAGATGAGTGGGATGGTGGCCTCCTTTCCACATTGCCGGAAAGGAGATGGTAATCCTTTTTCCCTTGGCTGAATGTCAGCTGCATGAAAAGCCTCCCCTCCAGCACGAAGCATCCCTCAGTGCATTAAATTAAGAGACTGGCCCCAAACAGGCAGGGTTGACCTTTCTATGCCCTCATACTGTCCTGCCTTTAAGGAACATGCCTTTTCCCTTTTCACTACCTTTTTTTCCTAATCTTTGCAGGTTTTTTTTTCCTCCCTAAGCAGCTTTTTACAGGTGGGTTGTGGCGTTACTGTCTACTCCAGATCCAGCTTCTCTGAGTCAGGCACAGGGGCTTCAGGCAATGATTCAGCATCCTACAAAGAATGTATATTCTAGGAGAAATGCTGCATTAGGAATTGTGGACTTTCTCTTTTCTAAAGTTGATGGTTAATACAGAAATTGGTTTTTTTCCCAGCTAGGCTTTGGAGAGAAAATTCCTGGGGAAGGTTTGGGTTTGGGGCCTGAATTTTCCTAATCCTACACCACAGGTCCTCAAATATGTTGTCAGGCTTAAATATCAATTTGACATAACAGCCAAATGTGGCAGGGCCTCATGTGGATCCCTGAGCACGGGACTATCTGACTTAGCAGACTTTACAGAGAGGAAAGAACTACCCTAACGACGAAGACCAGACCAGCACCGTGGATTGGAGCTGCCTTGCATGCAGCCAGCTGCAGGACGGAAAAGTTTTCTAGAAGTAGTATATACACGTTACAAGAAGAGAGCTGGGCCAAAAATTATTCACTATTTATGAAAGCTGAAGGAAATTTCCATACCTGAACTAGAGACCTCAAAGTCAGCCTGGGAGTTTTGGGGAGCATCAAGGACGGAAGGCTGAGCACCTGTGTGTCCCTGCTGCAGCCTACGTAGTAGAGCATGGTGATCAGCAGGGGTTGATCCCACTCCAGCAGCCTTGCTCTGCCCATGAGCCAGCAAGGGCAGGCTTCGTGTGCCAGCATACTCAAACTATAATTTTTGTGCATGTTTGGTTAGTGGTGACGCTGAAGTGACACACTGATTTATCTCTGCAGTGCGGATGTATTCTAAATTACTACCTAACTTGAAGAAGCAACCCTAGAAATGAAGGGACGCTCTGGCTCATGAACAATGCTTTGAGGGATCTCCTGCTTGCTACAATTTTAAAATGTCTTTGAAATATTGGATATCACTGTAATATTTTTAAAGAGGAAAAAAACGTAGGGTCGGTTTGTTTGCTTTTAGGAAAGTTCAGATTTCTGCTCTGTCAGGCTTGCAAGAGTCCCCTTAATAAACTCAAGACATCATTATCTATACAGGGCTTTTGCACAGGACGGGTAGAAGATAAACAAGCATTTCCACGGCTCCTCCAGAACTGCTGTTTCTATAGGCTGTAATTGTTATTTTAATAAGTGTCTTACCATGACATTCTCTTTTTAAAACGGACCTTTTCCTTCTCTTAACAAATAGGCTCCTGTCGAACACCAATCCAAGCATTTTTGAGAACTGAGATGGTGGCGGTTATTAGTGACTAGACACTTCTGACTGCATCCTAGTGCTTTGTTCCTCATAGGATCTCTTCCCAAGCTGTAAAATGCAATGCCTGATTTAGTTTCCAAAGCTAGAAGAATAACACTAATAGACAGTAAATGGGTGTGAGTTGTCACATACACCAGCATTACAGAGTATGTGTTATGTCTCAATTAGCAGCAGGCTTGAAAATCAGTGGGAACAGACAGCATTTTTCCTGGTTTCTGTTGCAGTTCTTGAGCTGCACAGAAACTAAAAGAAATCCAGTTTATCTTTACTGGTGAGGACAGAAATGTGGGACTGTTGTGCAGCCATATCCCTGACCTGCCTGCTTGGTGTTTCTGGATACTTCTACACCTCAGTCTATTCACATGCACGCAGCTGAATGCTAACACTTAGGTACCTCACGGAGGCAAAGCTTAAATCAGGAAAAGCCAATGTGATTCTCTGGACAACAGATGTTAGGTATGTGCAAAGCACCACTGCTTCTGGGTATTGCTAAAATTAACTGACAGTCCAGCAGAACCTGTTTTGCATGTGTAGGAGTATGTAAGCCCCAACGCTACAGAAATCAGCTGGAGTTTTACCACTGATTTCCAGTGGGACAGAATTACATTTTCTCAGTTGTGACCTGTTTTCCAAAGTACACAATGATCTCATTTGCCTGCTAAGACAATGCAACAGCTACCAGAGGTTACAGGGAAAGTGAAATGAAGTCAACAGTTCATCAGTTTACCCTTGTACTGTTACTTTGGCAAAAAAGACCTTCAGAAGGGGGCAATGCTCTAATTCATGGGGTGTTGTTCCCTTAAAGTACATGAAACACATTTTCATATGGTTTAAACTGCTAGACATAAAGATGACATAACCTGCTCCGTAACTGAATCAACTGAGGTAATTTTAATATATCAGTCAGTAAAGTCATCAGGTACTAAGAAAATATGTATCTCCTTTGAGAACAATATTTAAATATGCTTCTATTGAATCAGGGTTCATAGATATCTTTAAACATTTCATTAATTAATTACTTTTAATCACTGCACCATACTTCAAAAAATTCTATCACCTGCATAGTATTTCCATTGACTAATTTCCAAATATATCAGAAAGGGAATTAACAGTCACTCTGCATAATACATTTCACAATTTCAACATTTCCCTTTTATTCCCTGAAATGTTGAGTAAGCCACAGACCAAAATGCATTTCCTTTGAGAATGTCACTGGCATGTCACCGGCAAAGCTGATAAAAGATCCTCTAACAGATGAAAAATTCACCTGCACCATTCAAGAAGAAAAGCCAAATGCTAGAAGTTAACAGTGGTGCAAATAAAGTTAATCCCCCAAAATATATTTAATTATGTCATATTTAGTTCTGCTTATGTTTATTTGACCCTTATCTGAGATACTGCTCATCACATTCATCAGAACGTGAAGCAATGAGCTAAACAGGGAGATGCTATGTGTTGTCTGTACACATTTATCCTCTTTTATACACTTTTAAATGCATTGACAAACCCAAAGGTAAGCAGAGTAAGCGCTAGCGTACCTCTTTCATATCTGACATCCTAGCAATATGATCCCAAAATCAAGAGAAGCAGTTAAATTAACAGAAATCAGGTTCATCGACTAGTGAGCTGTGGTTAAGTGGAACAGTCACTCTGAAGTCTAACAGTCTGGGTTTGTCCTCACTTAACCCAATTCTAATTAAGCATACTAGATATAACTGTCCAAATTATTCTTAAGCTTATCCACTTTACAGCTTGTGTAAAAGCTGATACCAACACCAAGTCAAAAAATAGCATATTTTCAGCTTTTTGGTGCTAAACTGAGAGCAGAACAGATCTCACAAAAAAATTCTTTTAGCAGGGAAGGCTTCATCCACAATTGAAAACATCAAACGAAAGGTGCCCAGAGCCTTTGCTATATTCTTTGTATGCTGCCTTTGCTACCCATATCTACAAGACCGCCGTAAATATACAGCGTACTGGTAGCATCAGCTGAGGCTAAGGAGTAATACGACATTTGTGTTTGGTGGACATATGTTATACCTGAGGCTGGGAAGGGGGTGCAAAACCATCCACAGTGGCTTTTCACAACCGCTTTCATTTACCAGCTCAGACACATAAATGCACCAGCCATCTCCCAGCGCAGCACTGAGCCTGACCTCACTGGGAACTGGGCATCACTATATGCCCGTTTCAGTGCAAAGCCATAAGCCCCACAGGATCCTGCTCTGATGCTGCACCCAGCCACAGGGGCATCACTGCCCAGAAATCACCAAACTCCTGGTCATGCCAAGGTGGGGCAGAGGCACTGCACTGGGCCGGGGGGGGACCCACCTAGCTATTAGCCCAGCTATTAGCCAGTGCTGTTCCAAAAGTAGTCCAGCTCTGCACTGGCCCTGGGAAGAGGTTCACTGGATTCATGCCGCGCTGTAGCTAATGTAAATCGCGATCTGTCTCTATAAAGAACTACCCCGGTATCTCTTTCGCTGTCACACAGTTAATCTACAGGCAGATAATTCAGCCTTGCTTAAAATTTGACCATACAAACAAATTAAAAAAGTAGCAGGAAATAACATTTTCCACCTATTTTAGCACATGACGTATAATTTATCCTTGCTGAACTTTTTCAACGGGTATCAATATCGTTACAATGTCACTCCAGTTGGTAAATACACAGGTCAGTTAAAAGTCCGGCTGGGACATATACATACCTCTCCACTTACCATCCTAAAGACCTGTGCTTTATTGCTGTTTGGAAAAACTGAATTATATTTTAGAGGAAAATAAAATGGTTACATTTCCCCCAATTTTCTTTGTAACTATCTCTCATTGTATTATCGCCTCTTTTTACAACCTTTTTGTGTCAGCTTGCACAGCGTGAAGAAAGCAAATGAGTACTGCTAATAAAATACACCAGCTTATCTGGTGTAGCCCTATATCTTCCTCAGCTTGCAAGAAGTTCATCTTCCAGCTCATAAGGAAAAAGGAAAATAACTCACTTATCATACAAGAGGCCCAAAGTATGTTCTTTCCTTAGACTGAGAAATCACAAACCCACTACTATCTTATGGCTTCTTACTGTTGGTGTCTGTACTCCTAGGCCACTGAAACATAAAATTATACCTTTGCCCTTGATAAGATTCAGCTGCATTAACAGCACCCTAATAGTTACAGAGAAAACAGAACATTCATATGCAACATCAAAAGTAACATTAAGTTAGAGATTTTGGGTTTAAAGAGACTGGAAAGTTAGGAACACTAGTACTTCACATTTCTGTCTGCAATAATAAACGAATTTTAGAAAAATAACCCTAAATGAACCATCACTATCCACAGTATTACTGATAGACAAAAATGTCCAGTAACTTTCTCCAGTGTCATGGAACAAGTTAATTGGAGCCAAGGAAAGATTGTTAGAGAATTCTGATCCACTAATCCAGCACACAGTTTGAACTCTTCAGACACTTTGAAAAGCAATCAGTACAGTTGAGATACCGGATTTTGTTATTTTGATTTAATTTTTTGAGGGCAGTATCTTGAAAGAAGAAAGATGCTGCAAGGAAATTAACACCTTGGTACAATGCTTTACAGACATATGTTAGGTAATTCCTTGCTTTGAATATGAATTTAGATACATCAATTAGATTTAAGTTCTCTTCTGGGTATTTTCAACACATTGAGTTTAGGCATAATTGGATTTTTTTACCCCTGAACACTTAATCATGCCTAAATCAAAGAAAAAAATCCCTTTCAGAAAAATCTTGTAAAATACAAAGAGACTTCTCTATTTGCAAAAGATCTGCCAGCTTTATTAAGTTTCCTTCATTTAGAGACTTGCTTGTTTTTTCTTTTATCCAATTAATGCATTACATCACTTTGATGTGTTGCTTTTTAAATACATGGTATCTGTGCTTATATAAAGTACTAGATACATCAGCACCATTCATTATCCCAAACTGAGATAACACTGTACTCATCTCAACCAGAGAGATGATTTTAAGGCGAGCTGATTATTCTCCCATTGTTTAAACAAACCTTTCATCAGTTTTAGAATTACATCGCTGAAGTTTTTTCTTCCCTATAGAGTGATGATTTCTATCATCAAGTTAGTAGGAGTCAAAGAGACCTCGAGTGAAAATGAATGGAGAGCAAGTCTTGTAAGTTGAGCATATACGAGAAGTGTAATCCTTTTCTTCCATCTTACACATCTTTCCCAATAACTTCCAATGCAGAAAAAGCCAACATATGTGAATCTTGTTAGAAATAAGCTCTCTTCTCCCTACCCTTGCACACCCAAAGGTGGATATTTATGGAACTTGTTATGCACCTGACAGAAGTGGCAGCATTTTCATGAAAACTGCAGACAAAAATAAGATTTGACTAGAATATTCAGCAACAAGCACTTAAAAATGAGCTAATCACTCTTTATGTAAGACAGCCAACAAATCTTACCTACGAAAAACTATAATTCTTATTAGTGCTAATAAAAATCTGGTTACTGTGGGAAAATGCATATTTGCATATTTCATCTGTCATTTTTAAGCATGTTGCACAGAAGGACTGGCATCATCATCAATGTCTGTTTCATAGGCAAAAGATCAAAAGCATCACAAACTTAAGTGTGATTATTGACTAGACCAGTATCAAGAAGAGATCCAAACAAAACTCGTCTCAACCCCAGCCCAATCTTAGTGCTGTCTTTGCCTCTAAAAAGTCAAGGCACAGCTTGCACAGCCCAACAGAGCACAGCCAAGTCACATCTCTGAGGGAGACAATACAAAGGACTTCCTTCAGAAAAATAGCTTTGCCGCAAACATTAACCTCTGCATCTGTATTGGCATATCTGAGTTAAGTATAATAACGTAACCTATTTGTATGGAAAGCTGATGAGTTTTGTTATACAGAGCCTATGTAAATACATAAGTCGGGTTTTTACTGATATAACTACATAGGACGGACACACACAGACTCATCTCTACCAAACGGTTATAAATAGTCAAAAATCAGACGTGCTGCTCAACCTGTGTGTATCACCTTTTGGGAGCTGCTGTTCAGTCGAGGTGGAGAAACTGTTGTATCTCATTGCCATGGCAACATGGGATGCGGCTTCCAGGCATGACGCAATCTGATAGTCCAACTGCTCCATGAACTCCTGTTCTGCCTGGAACTAAAAGCCATGCTGAGAAGGATTAGTACTTTCATTTCTTCAACTGCATGGTTGAAGAAATGAAATGGGAAAAGCTGGGACAGCCTTAATACTTCATGAGAGGCTTTAGCCTTAAGTAAAACCTCTAGCTAAGGTTATATGAAAGGTTCGAGAAGGAATACTGGAAGTTTCCCAACGAATCTGAAAAAGATGTATCTCTAGAGTTATACAACTTCTGTCACAGGCTATGGGTAAGTCTTTAAGAAAAAAAATATATATGAAAACCAGCATCCTTTTTAGGCTAATAACATGTATTTTGAAATCTTTTTCTGCCTGAGATATGCTTCTTCATTTGCGCATTCTGTACTTGATATATTTGAAAAATAAACTTGCTTTATGAGTGGCACTCAGCTTGTGTCAGCACTTTCGCAACGTAAACACAAAGTTTTACATTAATGTAGATTACAGTTGAAATGTCTTTCTCAAACTCCCAAGTATGCCTTTTTTCATTAACTATATGGATCTTAATGAGTGCAGAATCACTATGTAAAACAATAAGAATGAGCTGAGACATCCCAGTGACTCCCATTGCTTCCCATCCTCTTTCTGGATTGAGTCTTGTTTCACTTGACACAGTCTTACAGTTGAGCAACCCAAATATACTGCCCCATTAAGGGCTTGGCAATTACTCAACATTAGCATAGTGTAAAGCACCAGCCACTGGACGCCCCCCTTGTAATTTCTAAATTACTGAGTTTCTTTGTAGGGATTTTTGTGATTTCAGCTTGTTTAGAAATGCCTGTCAACAGCAGGAGTAGTTTATACTTGTTCCTTCAGTTGCTTATTGACCTTTGCAGATTTTGTTTCTACAATAACATTTTCTTTTCAGATTTGGTTTCTGTACTAACACGATCATCAGGTTAATGGGAAAAAATAATAATATCCTTCCTTTAGCAATTACACAGCTTCCTACTATGTCAATCTCTTTGCCATTTTCTAAACAAATGCACAACATTTTTCTTCATTATTTCCACATTTGCCACAAGCTGTGTCACAGGTCCTAACGCTTTTCTTGGAGTGATTTGCAACTTCTTTCATTTCTGTTAAAGTTGAATGAGCACTCATAGATGTAGGTGTACAATCCTTGTACAGTTCTCTTTTGGTTTCTTGTCATTTCATCACATTTCTTTACTGTGACTTGTTCTGAACCAAAATTAGTAAGTCATTCATTCCTGGGATGTCAATGTTGTGACACGAACCCATCCAGAGCCCCCTTAATGCCCACCTTTGCCAGTATAAGACAGTTCAGCCAAACCCTGGAGGGTGCAATGTGCTACCGGGAGAACGACTCCTGCCCAGGGCTGGGCACAACTTTTTTTACGTGATCGGGGCAGAGGCATAAGCCTCTGAGATGTCAAAATGCTGGTCTGCGGGACAGTAAGCTACATGGAATAAGAAGCATGGTACACCTCCTACTTCATGTTACATGTGTGAATAGTATTTATATGTATTTTAAAATTTATATTTCTAATGTCAGGTACAGAAATCTCCCAGTAATTTCTTCTGAGTGTTTACCAAAATGGAAGCTTTTGCAGAGCTTATCAAGATACACCCTGTTCCAAACTTCTTATGTGAAAATGTATTTCTCATTAAGAATTCACTGGTCAATGTGGTACTTTATATCCCCCTGTCACCTCCTCACAAGTCATACAACAGTTCTTGCAGGAAAAAAAAAGTGAGTGTTTTGGGAAGCTAAATACCTTCTCCAACCAAATGTGGAATAAATGGATTTTCACTTTGATTGTCTTCATTGCTGTGGCCATAAAAGCTTGGCAGCAGCTTTTATATATAGAAGTTCTAAATCAGTCACCTCTTTCATCAAAGGCTAGAGCACCCAGTTGTCCATATGTGGCGTCCATTTCTTGCTTCTTTTGTATCTGATTTTAGCCCACTCTCCCTTCTGTCACCCTCCCCTCCTCACTTCAAAAGCAGCATCTCAAACAAAGCATTTGGGAATGTGGCTTTTTCTCAAGTGACATCTCAGAGTTGAGAGACACTTGTGAATATAGCTAGAAGTTACCACTTCACTACCGAGTTCAGTCTTTAATTTCTCTGCAGGCGATGCTGCCTGTAACCCAACAAGTGGTTTGAATTCTCCTTGACAGAAGGGTCTAGAGATGGGACAGCATCTCTTGATGGCCAAAGTAACACCATTTTAAAGGACTAGATAAAGCAATCATTCAAGAAACAAGAGCTATCTCACCTACATGGCATAGTTTGTTTACATTATACAATTTCTGACGCAACCTGCAATCCCAACAACAGGGGATACTATTTATTTTGCCACAGGATTGTGTTAGCACAGTACCTGCACTGCTGTTAGAAATGTAGCTTTTGTTTTTCTGCCTGTCTGGATCTTTAACTGGGCAAGTCCCACACTGATGTAAAACATGCTTTTGCAATTATCTCTCTCCTTTTTCTTAAGAAATAAACCCTGAAAATTACCAATTTGCTTCCTATCTTGTCAGCTCCAGGAAGAGATCAAAGGATGATTTTTAATACGGAGAGTTGGGTGCTCTGTAAACCAAAATTCTTTCTTCATTGCTGTTTTCCAATACTCAAGAGACTATTCTAATAGTCTCATGAAACATTCATCTTAGTTGTCAGCTACGGACTTCTTGAGATCCCTACAACAAAACAGTGTAGAAGGAATGGCCTGCATTAATATTATAAGAAAATCCTTTAATGAAAGTCTGGATCAACCAAGGTTACAGGAAGATTAATTTAAGATAATTTTGAAATGTGGAAGCAAAAAAAAAAAAAAAAGAATAAATATAATGTGATCAAAGGGTTGTGACATAACTCCTTTTAAGTTAAAATCATGTGAGACTTAATGAAGAACACAGTGAACATCACAGTTAAAGGAGCTACACCTAATGAAACGTCATACATGCAGAACTGAGACTGCAGTAAGTACTACAATCATGTTTATACATAAGGGTTGTTTTACTGATCCATCGGCACCACAGATACAACCAAGAGTTCAGAAGAATATCCGACATAATGGCTACAACCAAGAGTTCAGAAGAATATCCGACATAATGGCAGTCTCACCGTCAAGCACTTTTAACAGCTTAAGAATGTACTTCTTCTTCTGTGGTACATGCTTGATTCGAGCACCAAGACGATGTTTGTTTGCATTACCAAATTAGATTTTTTTGACACAAACTGGGTGTGTGCTTGGGCAATTAAAGCTAAACCAACCTCTACTGTGAACACAATTCCTAAATTAGATTTATTTTTTAAACATAAATTATAAATTATTCTCCCTCGTATTGACTGACCCATCTAAAAATTACCCATTTACTTAATATATTATGACTATGATTTTAAAACAACAAATGAAAAGGAAAAGAATCAGTAGAGAGAAAATATGATCACGATGCAGCTAGACAGGTGGAAGAGTACAAAGCCGCAAATCTGGCTGCTGGGAGAGAGATTATTCTGCAAAGTGTCTGTATTCACATCAGTGAAGGTGATATGCCTAGTTAATTGGTGAATAAAGCACAGCACTGAAATCAATGAAAAACATTTCTAACAGATGAGAACATAGTTGGCGCTCTACGGATTTAGTGTAGCAAAACTGATAGGTTTATGCAAGAGATTATATGATACAGTTGCTCGTGATTGTAGGGAGACTGAACTCAATGGCCCAGAGGTCTCTCCCAGTTCTACACTTCTGAAAAACTGGTACAGCTATTTTAATTAAAAAGAAGAGACATAATCTGTGATACAGTGTTAGGACTCTGGTCATTTCAATGGGTGGCCACTATTTGGCATCTCATTAATAGGAAATTACCAAATATTCTAACATTTTGTCTCTAGTATGCAGAAAATCTTCAGGTTTGATTGCTTACTATTAAAAAACAAAAAAAAAAGAGCAGAAAACTATAACCTTGTATATCAACCTCAGTGCCTGTCTCCATTACGGATGGGTATGTTCTTTTAAATGCTTTAGTACTGCATGGCTTATACTTCTTTAAAATCACCCTTGAACAATCTGCTTTTATGTTAAGAATCCTGAATTCCTGGAAGAGTAGAAACCATTTGTACAGGTAGAGAACATGTCAAATGTAGAACTGCATGTTCACAACCCCTTTAAGGTAGACACTGAATTTCTCTTTATGAACATGTAAAAATGATACTGATCAAGATCTGTAGGACCTATTGCATTATAGATAATGAATAATAAGTTAATAGTCATCTTGATGAGGGGGAAAATGAATTATCAGGGAAGGACTAGTAAACAGGGAGCAACTTTCATTATAAATAGCATTATATTAATGTAAAAAAAACAAGAATGATGAGAGGATTAGGACTAATGGTCCTAGAAATGAACTCTTGTAATTATTTCCTGGAATATCCTCTCAGTTTGACACCACCACCTGGGATGCAGAAGGATAGTGTCTAAGCAAATAAAATTATTCACCTCTCATGCATATTTAGTCTTTGCCTCTTGCAAGGCCACCTGCATCTGTGAGATGTGGTCAGGTCGCCACCTCAATGTTACTGAGAGCTGTACTAACAGCCTGCTGACACACGGGCTCCTTTTCACTCGTCTTGCCCTAAAGTCTTACTTGCTGCCACCTTAAAAGTTCACTTTGATATAAACTCCAACACTGACTCCTCATTAACCACCATCTATACCTCTCCTCTGATAAACCCTGCAATTTAGTCATTACCCCGAAATGCCAAAAAACCTTGTGCAGCCCTGAACGTTACTGCATCTCTGTGAAAACTGAGAAAAATTGGTAGCCACATTACAGAGATAACTAGCTCTGCGTGTTTTTAATATGCATTTCCATGTGTTGGGAGACACTCCTCAACACAGAATGTTAAAGTAAAATAAAAGGGTGAGTTTTATCTAAAGTAAGTTTTCTGCAGTGTAACAGGAGGTTGAAAACATAATGATTTAACTTAATTTAGTATAATTGCAAAAGGAAGGTGATGCTTAATTCTAATCACCCAAATGAAAGTAAGTGCCAGCACTATGTCAGGGGAAGTTTACAGTGCCAACAAAATAGAACGAATTCATCCCTCTGGCTTGGGAGGAAGGGGTGAACCTGCTCTCTTCCACCACCAGGATAATACCACTGATTTTGGGTAATAACAGATTTACACCACCATGCCTGAGATCAGAATATAGCTGGTAATAAAGCTTCAACGTGTTTCAGGAGTGAAGAGACTTTTTCTTCAGGGACTTTAAGATTAAGCACACATTTTAGAGCTTTATTCAGGCAGGTTTCGTTCAGGCTGAGTTTCAAAGAACCTGAATGACAAAGTGCTAGAAGGTGACTTTCTATCAAAAAGCACACTGTTATCTCTTACTCTCATATAATAATATGCCATGAAGCAGCAGGGATTATGGACCATTTCTCTCACACTGTTTTCTTTCTGCCTTTTCTCATGAGCAGGGATGCTGGGTAGAGGCTACAAAGATTGAGCTTCTCCATCTCCATCCTCCCACCCTCTCCCACCTTGACAGCTCGTGGTTCACCAGGACGCTGAGAACCTGCAGAAGATCTTTTGCCACAGCAAGTGCTCTGACACTCTGATCCTGCCCAAAACAGCCCTGAGGGAGAGGAGTCTGGTACAACACGCCGGCCCCAGGGTCTCCTCCGGAGAGGTGAAATCATGCTTGTGGGACATGGACATCTGAGAGGGGAACAGCATGAGCACCAAGAGCAAGGAGCAGCGCCTGGGGCAGAAAGGAAGGACCCACCGCCCTGAAAACCTCTCCCACCTGGGGAAGTTTAACACTGGTTTAACTCTCTTGGTGCAGACCAAAGTACACAATACAGCTCACAACTACTTTTTCTTTTAAAGACATTTTTCTCCCTGCCCCCCAGCTCCCATAAAGAAAAACCATCCGTTTTTGTTAAGGTAGCATCGTGGCATCTGGATGTCAGCTTTCTGCCACCTGAGTTAAACAGTAACCATAATGAAGGGCTTGTGAGAGACACTAACTGTTCCTGATGTCAAGCCTTCCCACAATGGGGAACTGCTTTTAAATCATTTCTCTGAAGAATAAAATAGAATAGTTTAATGATAATTGTTTTATTTCCATGGAGAAGTGAAGGAAAAGCTGTGGGGCTCCTATTCTTCACCATGACAGATTGAGGATTCGCATGAGGATTCTTGTTTCTGCTTTCACTCATTTCAATTTTTCTTTCTCAGTTCTCTTAATTTTGTTTTTGTTGCCCTCCCTGTTCTTCTATAAATTCTTGGATTTCTTTTCCTTCTTGAAGCTTTACTCCAAGCTCTCTGCTCTCAACTCCTCTCCATGCTCTGTCTTCCATGTTGCTCACTCACAGCTTGTTAAATGTGCTCTCTCCTATTGACCTCTCTGGTGCAGCGATAGCTGGTCACAACCCTTTGGAGACAACGGCCAATCCTCTCTTTCAGTGTGAAGGGTTCAAGCCAAAACTCAAGGACAGTAATTTTCAGAGAGGGTCAGTAATTCTAAGGAAAAACAGAAGCTGTGTCTTACAGACAACTGTACTGCACTCAAAAACAAAAAAGCATTTGTTCATCACTGTCTGTCTATTTTGATCCAATCTCCCCTCATGCCTTTTGAGGAGGGTGGGAGAACCCTAACAAGGATAAGCAAATCATCAAACCAAAATCATATGCACACTGTCAAGATGAACTGGCATTTGAAAGGCGTGCCTGCAAAAAGGAAGGATAAATGTTCCTGCAACAGAGAAAAGGTGATTTGCAGGAGGACTACTATGATCCCAGCAGAAAAGGCACATTCTGTGTCAAACACTTTAATAGATTTTTTCAGTAACTTCCCCAAAAAAGGTTTCTTCTGATTCTTTTTGTTTGGATTACAGTACTTCGCCTTTGTCGGGCATGACTCATATGCACAAAAATGTGTTTATCACAAATGAAACACATTTTCAGATTTATATGCTGAGGTAGCCAAAACTCAAAGCTTTTGACTTTTGAAGTTTTAAAGTATTTCTAATGATGACAGGAAGGTCTGATGTGCTTGAAGATATGGGGCTCATCACCAAGGCGGCAGTAAGCTCAAGTGAAGGCACAACAAACCAATTTTCCTCCATGACTGGGTCACCCTGTACCGAGGTGCAGAGGTCTGGTTACATGCACACCAGTGAGCATGTACCCATAGGTCCAACGCTGGAAATGACATTTCTTCTGCATTGTGTGGCCACATGACATCAATTCATGCTTTAAAAGTTGAATGTCATATCAATCTGAAAACATCACAGCATCTTGGCAACTTATACTGGAAATTGAGAGGTATAAAAGGAAAGTATTACCCTATACTGCCCTGGTGCTTCTACTTTTCCCAGTGTCCGCTACTGGCCAGTATGAAAAGCAGGATGTTGGGCCAAATAGCCTGCTGTTACCCCAGCTGAGGAAGCAAATTTCATATCAAACATTTAAGATATCTTAGCAATAATTCTTGTATTTGCTGTTCATGTGGAGTCTAGGCTGCCTGAGCATATATTCTTTTCACAGTAGGTAATTCAAACGTACTAAACTTTAAACACAGAAGTGATTATCAAATACAGAGTACAATAAAAATTAATGTGTGGTAGGAAGGTAAGAATGTGTCCTCTACCTTCAAGAGCTACCACACCTGAATTGGTGGGTCTGGTGCACCAGCATTTTTAGCAATAATCACTCACAGCCTCATTCCCTTGATGTGAGCAGGGAGAAACTGGGAACAAACTGAGAGACAAACTGAGACCCTCGGTACTCCTAAAAGCCATGGTCAGTCCCATGAGACAGCGTGGGGGCACGTGAGACCTTCCTATTCAAATGAAAGTGGAAAGAAGAAACAAACAGGACAAGAAATCATGTTCAAGAGCTGATCACTGTGCACTGTGCCCCTGCCAAGGACGGTCTGCACGTTATCTCCTGGAGGTACGTAGTGACAAAACCATTCTGGTTTTAAGGTAGCTACAGGCAGCACAGTGTCTTATGCTGTGGACCGCTGTGGCTGTCCCCAAGACTCTTGGTAAAGGAAGCACCCTGGTATCAAGTACTGTAACGCTGAACTGAGATTATACCAAAGCAGCTAAGTTTTCTTGTGCTGTCTCTCCTATTACTTATTTCTTTCCTGCTTGTTATCACAACTATGCCGTAGAGAGTTTTCTTTGGAACATTCTTCTAAACACAATGGACAGCATACATTCTTTATCCTAATGGAAAAGTGCACGAGGTACCCACCGTATCTCACTTCCTCTGAATAATTTCAGGAGAGAACAGAGTGAGATAAAACCAGGCTACATTTTTTTATTCAGAAAGTGGTGAAACCTCATGAAGGCAATGCTCACATGAATAAGGCCGCAAAAGTAGGAGCTGCAGGACCTAAACCCTCCAACTTTTGTTTTCTCCTGTGCTACTGAGTCATGGTGGGAACTGGGTCCAGGTACTTAAAGACCAATCCACATAAAAATTCAAAAGCAATGGGCAATTAAGGCAACTTGTTAGGAAGGGCTGTAAGATCCTGACTATCTCTACAGAGATGGCATAAAGTTTTGTCTATATAAAAATGGTCGTGTACTTTCTATGTCTCAGCCTCACAGTTTATTTTCACACTTATGAACACCTGAACCCCTAAGACTTTTTAGTAAAAGGAACTACACAAATGTAAAATACTAGTTGTGGAAGCGAACTGTCTGCACTGGGAATTTGACTTCTTTACATATCAGCAACAAGGTATTTTTATACAGGTTCCACCATATAAGGGGAAGAGAGCATTTACTACCATAAAACAGCACCATTATGTCGTTGGCACGAAAGCAGCAGCAAACATGCTTTCTCAGTTTAGTTTTGAATCCCAAGCAGAGCACACAGTATTTCACACAGTAATAGGCAGTAACTTCCACAGACAGCGAACATAATTACAGTGTCCTAGCTCCCAATGGCTGAAGGTTGTAAAGGATAATATATAGCACCTGCTGAATCTGCAGAAGAAAAAAAAAAAAACCAACCCACAATAAAGAGCTCCCTATCAGCACACTCCTTTTTCAGAAGGACTTTCCAATAAGCATACAGGCAGGTGTTTTAGGATGGTTACGTCACTGCAGCTGGTTTGACAACAGTATTTGACAGCTGCAATGAGAGAGTGGGAGGTGATGGGAACAAACTATGTCAGGTTTTAAAATCCAGCAATGCAAAAGGTAGGGAAGTTTTGAGTTACCCCTTCCTTTTGTGCAGCACAGTCCTCTTACTGCTATCTAAGGGACAGCTACCACCCATCCTATAAAGATTTCTGAGTTCTGGGGTGCAGAACTTTAAAAAGCAAATGACACAAAGACACCCACACTTCCACAAACTCCTTACTTCTGCTTCCCAGAACCTCCTTCTATTGCATCTTCTGAACAAGAAACAAGACGACTTCCATCATTCAGGAGCTGCAGAGCTGTGAAGAGAGGCACACATGCTTCCAATTGCCCCAGTCACAGACAATGAACAGCTATGAACTGACCAGGCTCTAATTCAGCCTTCCACAAACCTCCTCAGATATTCTAGATTTGCAGAGTACTCCAGAAAGCTGGCTTCACATTTAAGCTTTGCTTTTAGATGCACTTGATCCCAACCATGTGGATGGGGACCCTTAAGTAGCCAGAAAGGCACTGTTCCTCACTCCTTTTTAGGTTATGTGCTAGATTACAGCATTGTTGAAATACAAAATGCTGGATTGTACCTGACTGCGTAATATTACAGGGTGATGCCAAGTTATTTTTTGGAGCTTCTGTCAAGAAGGTGAGTCTGAAGGTGAAAAATCATTAGACAAAAGGGAACTCTGCCCTGAAGGTCCTGTCCCTGCAGAAGATCTGCCAACCAACATTTTACTATGATCACTTCACCTTCTGGACTCATCATGGCTTCTGTCATCATGGTTCACAGAGATGGGTACAATCACTTCAACAACTTCAGCCAACCTCATGAGCCTTCCTGAAGATTTAAGCCAGGACCCTGGGAGCAAAGTCGGATGGAGAGCACATGCAACACAGGAGTACCATGGCTCTGTGTTCCCATCAGTGAAGGTTTCTCAGCAGATGACCAAGTCAGGAATGAAGCAAGCCATATCCAGTGAGTATGCTTGAATCAGTCCAGACCCCGAGTTCTTAAATCTTTACTAACTTGCAGCAATCTTTACTTTCTATTACCTGGGACAGGCTTTTATAACTTATGTCATCTCTGTCATCAGAAAAGCACTCTAGCTGCAATAATTTTTCACACTGTACATCACTGCAATTTATTTATTTGACGGGAAAGGAAAGGATAACTCAGAAAGAGAGCTTTTATTGTGATGTGGTCTCTATTGCAATGCTTCCCACATCCATGCCCATTTGTATTCCATCACCTCTGGGTTATGAGCATTCCTGTCAATGGGGATTGTCATGGCTGTAAAGACAACTCCTAAAACCTTCAGATTAAAGAATTTTTCCCCGGCACTTTTTTGGTTCACATTTTTATAAGGCGTAACAGTTAGAGGGTTTAGAGGTTCACTGATCACCCACTGTCAATCCTATTTGCTGTTTTCTTTGCCAGGAAGGTGGTAAAACGCATTTAACCTGAGCCCCTCTACAAGATCAGCTTTCTTTCCTCCACTAAAGGTTCTCGTCTCACCTCTAGAGTGAAATTTGGCACCAATTTCATCAGAGGCAGAGCTGAACCCTAAATCCCACCCTCCTTCAGGATCACTTCTATGATGCTACAGGTATTCAGGACACAGATTCAGATGATCAAAGTGTCCTGAGAAAGCTATCAGCTGTCACCGCTTCCTTTGGCAGTTTTAACCACGGGAATATTGGCTAAGTTCTTTATGGTAGATTTGACTAATGTAGGGATAAAAAATAATTTATTTTATGTAACAGGGAGACTGAAGAGATGGAGAGTATCTCAGTCCACTGGCATCTGGAAATGCACCTCTGTACAACCTACTTCCCTAGCATCAAAATCTGACTTCACCTGGACCAAAGAAAGGCCACCTGGCAGAAAGTATTTCTCACCGTGCCAGAACATGGAGCTGGGGCAGGAGGGGAAAGACATAGATGCTTGGCAAGGTCCAATCAAAGAAGATTTACACAAAGAAAGAAGTTTGTGGAGGGTCAGGAAAAAAATGTGAAAGGAGAAAACCAAAGAAATTAGAAGGGTACACAGGGAAAAGACAGTAAGGTCAGATTAGACATATCTTGCAACTTTCCAGATGAGAGTGGTTTTCTTTCTTCAGCTGAAAAGTCAACCTAACCTTCCATGCTCAGGGAAAAAGCAAACCCAATCAGTACAGCTTTCAGCTGACCCTAGTGTTGATGCTACATTTCCGACAAAATAACGGACAGTCACTAATACATGGTATGCTCTGTATATAAACACCAAAGTCACACCAGGAATGAGCTGCTTCTTTATCCTACAGTGTAATATAGTCAGAAAACTGTTGCAACAGTGACAAGAGAAAGATCTGTCTCTGAAATTTTTATCTGGTGCTAGAAACAAAGACACATGGGTCTGGATCGTGCTATATACATGTGGAAGCAATGACAGAGGAATAGCTGGGATATTCTAATTTTTCAAAAGAAGTAAATTCTGCTGACCATATTCTTTTCTTGACTCTGTGGGCTACAATCAGCTCTGTTATGGTGGTATCATTTACAACAAACTTGATTTAAACTGGTTGCATTAGGGCAACCAGGAATCTACATGGGTTTCAAAGTTCTTAAGCTTATTTTGCAGTGAGAGCGTGATGGTTTCTGCATAGGCATTTGCTGCTGAAATGGGAAATAGGTGGGCTGTTTGCTGAGTCTGTCAGCTGGAACACTGACAATCGCTACTTGGATTGCTTCAATGTAAATATAATTTTCTCAGACTTCAGTACTCTGGGTCTGAGTCTTTTAACGTTAGTATACATTAGACCATTTAATTCTTGTTTTTTATTTACATCACAAGAAGACAATCCTGACCTTTATGTTTAACGATAGGATATATTTATGCAGCTTGTAGGAAGTGATGGTAAGAAATTTTTTAAGCAGCACCATTTTATGTCTATATTTCTTCCCCCGCCCCCCCGCCTTTACAGAGGTCCAATGTGTCAGTGCTGTGCCCTGAAGAAAATGCATATTTGCAAGCAAAGCCTCTGGGCAGTTTTCATTTCATAGTAAGAGTAAATGTCAAAAGTCTTGCTTCCTTTCTTAAACCAGAATTTCACTGTTAAAGCCCACTTTGGAAAATGTTGCACTTAATAATCACTTAATCGATAGACAATGCTACTAGTTGGGGTGTGTGTTTTTCATTTGGGCTAAGTTTGCTCATTTCATTTCTTCTAGAAACTTTTCTGCCTGTGGTGAATCTTCAATCCAGCTTCTCTAAACGTGTCCACTTAACTTCTGAAATCTAATTTGTTCCTGCTCAGTATTAGACTCCCATTCTTTCTGATTATGTTCATATACATCTGGAAATCAGCCTGATATGGTTTAGCTTCTAAAACTGCAGCTGCACTCCCTCATTTTATAGCTACGGTCAATGCGAATTAGGCACCTGGAATCCTTCTGTCACTCAAAGCATTTTAACTGTATTTATTTTGAACATCTCTCATTGGCATTTCTGCTCGTCTGATGGTTTGCAAGATGTTAGTTTCCTTTTTCACATTCCCTCGGTGCAATTGTGTCATTTTCCATGAAGCAAACTGTTTACTTCTGTCAGATTATCTACCTGTACAAAAGCAGTAATGGGATCTGCATGCGGTGGTAAAGTTCCATCTTCGCGCCTCTCCAGTGGCAGCGGAATTTCATACCGTAACTCCAAGCATTCAAGTCTATGAAAATTAATCTAAAAAGACTGTAACAAGTCTGGCAAGTAACATTTGGGGGGTTTGTAAGTGCTGCACACAACATGCTTTCTAAGGTCTGATTGAAATGTAATGCCTCCTGCAATGGGTAAATGCCATAATATTTATACCATTCGCTTTTTGTGAGGGAAGCTTTTAAGGTTATTCTTTTCCTGTTGAAATCATATTTGTAATACAGAGAAACTATTACCTGAAATTGGAGAGAAAGTACAGGAGTCCAGTAAATACACTGATTTTCCAAAAGCCTCCGCAGGCACGATTAAGCAGTCACAAAAATAACACCGGCCGCATTTTCTGGAGAGGATCCATACTACTCACAACTTCCCACAGCCACCCTTCTGCCTCCTACTTGTCCTACTTCTGCACTGTGGAGCAGCCACCTTATCCCAGGGAACATTTCCAGAAGCAGTTTCCACCGGAGCGAACCTGGCAGCCCTTCCCCTCCGCCCCACCGCGGGGATCCACGGACCCCTGCCCGGGGGCTGCCCCCAGCCCAGGAGGGCGCAGGCAGAGCGGTGGTGTCACGCTGAATGGCCATGCCACACTGGCTCTGTCCCCCAAGCACACCTGGGGGACCACTAAAGGAGCACCTTCCTCCCTCCTCCCCGCCCTGACTCCGTCCTGTAGGATTTGAACGTGAACAACTCCCTTGGACAAACACACACCTGTACCGATAGGCATACTTCTGGCCTTTAAGGAATTTATTCTGGTGCCTTTTTTTTTAGGATTTTCAGTTTTACCTGTAAGTTGCATTCACTGCTGGCTGGCTTTTCTTTCTCACCTGCATCATGGGCGGCACATTTTCTATGAAGACACATGTTTTTCAACCCACTTACCTAATTCCATCAGTACAGGCAGAAGCTGCCTTATTAGTAATATTCATATAACTCAGTTGTAATATTATTTTTTTTTTTTTTGCTTGGTAAGCAGTAGTATTGGCATGAGGTTCTGATTTCAGGTGAAACAATCACTGCCCACTACAGCCCCTCAGCTAGTCAAACAGTCAAAGCAAGGAAAGCAAAACAAGCCAGTCAGACATTATCAGAGAGAATGGTGATTAGAACAAACAACAATACAGGGGAAAAATGCATGGCTATTCAGAAACCGTCTTTTGGGGACTGAAGAAGAGATGTGGAGCCATTTTTCACTAGGTTCAGGAGAAAATGTCAGCACGCAGATGCTACTGTACTGTCAGATTGCATCTTAATTTGGCCAAAGGGGACCCAGGCAGTCACCCCTCACAGACAAATTTTAAAGGCCCATTACAAATCTGATTTATTGCTTGCTAAGAATCTCCCTTCTACGGTCTGCAGATTTTACATGACACAGAGCTGAAATCCAGCTACAGATAAATGTAGCCTTCTCTATATGATTTAAATCCATCTGAATTCTGTACTTCTTGGACACTGGTCAAGCCTCCCCCCGTCTGCCCACCCCCCTTCCTCCATATACCTTGAGGCAGTTTACTTCAGAATGAAGCAGAGCATTAACCGGTACAAAATTGCTAATTTGTATATAACTCTCCTGCTGTCATTAAAAAAAAAAAAGCAAAACAAGCAAATGCCTTTTGTTCTAAAAAGGCAGGGAAAATTTCTAGGAACAAAAGAAATGCATCTGCCCAGCAAGAGAAATGAAAAATTGCTGGGATTTGTTTCAGATGTTTAGGCATGCCGGTGTTAACAACATCCATTCAAATAAAAACGTTAATTTGCTTCTGTCTTTGAATCTTCAAAAATATTCTGTTGGCTTTTTCCTCAAAAAAACCAAACCCCCACCACATTCCTTGCCTTCAGTGAAAAGCCAAAGATCGTAAGAGCAAAATACATTTGGAATTGCAGAAGAAACACCATTCAAACTTGCTGTACTTGAACTGCCCATTGTTACCACGTACAACAACCACAGCTCAACTTCTAACCGTGCCCGCATCACAAGAAATTCAAAGTCAACAGCTCCTTTTATTTCCATAAACATCATAACCAAAGCCTTCATTTGCAGTTTCCCTGGCAAAATCCTAACAGCATTGGAACAGTCATCTGACAATTTGTGAAAGAAGCATGCAGCTCGCCTTAAAGCATGGTGTTTCGTACAGGAACTACTCTAAACAAAGACAACATCAAAAGCAACACAAGAACCGCGCAAAGCAAGTCCGACAGCCCAAGTTTGGATCCAACATCTGGCTGAACACAGTAGTGCCTCCAAATTTGATTTTGCTTTGTGGGATTAAAAGCCATCTAATCTCTTTAACTGACCCCATCTCAGGTCCCAGCTATACTGCTTTACAAACCAAGAGAGAGAGAAAGCGAAAGGGGTGGGGGGGTGGGGGGGTAGGGGGCAAGAAGGAGAGGCAGAGTCTCATCCCACCTTTCCATGGCTCTCAGCCCGTCTGTCTTCGCGTGATCTGCAAACCACCTGTACTGATCCAGCCCATTCTGGGGGCAGAAAATACCTTCCCGGTAGATGTAGCCTCAGCTGTGCTTTGATTTTTCGGCACGAATGTCTAGAATCTTCTGCTTAAGCCAGACACAGCAACACAAAACTGCAGCTGAGCTCTTTTGTTTTCCCTCCTCCCCGGGCTGGAGCAGCAGCACCGCCGGCGCCCCCGCTCCCACCCCCGGCGGCCGCCCCAGCGCTGGCTCCGCCGCCGCCCCCCCCGCCCGGCAGCCACCGCCCCCAGCCCTCCCAGCGCCCTCCCAGCGCCCTCCCAGCGCCTTCAGGAAAAGGGGCAGCTTTAGGTGGCGGTCAGGTGATCTTCCCGTTACAAACAGAAAGGATGCTCGGGGATGGAGCGCAGGGATGCGTGGTGGGTTTCAAACTAGCCATTTACATTACAAAGCAGGGGGAAAATACAGCTCGGAGGAGACCGGCAGGCGTTCTGCTTCCCGGCGCTCCTCTGGCCATCCGCAGGAGCAGGCACAGTGGAAGGATGCGTAATTAAACTTTTCAGTGGCCATAATCACACATAGCTTGTATACCCTGACACTTATAAATATATTTAAAAGTCGGGGCTTATGCCTAAATAAACATAATTATTTTTCATATTTCCAGAGATGGCTCTGTAAGTCCCTTTACAAATGTACTTTTTTTTTTTTACAAAGATCTTTTAAGTATTTCTGCTGAAGGCACATTTATTATCTCAACAGCAAATGGACCATACCCAACCAAAAACAATTCTTTGTTTTTTATTCACATTATTACATTGTAATTCAAAATATTTTTTACATAAGGGCCATTATGTGCAAACCCGACTTTCTGAATTGTAGCTTATCCAATGTCCCCATTCCCTGGGATTACCCTGATTAAAGCTACCATACTGTGCAGGGCTTTGGAGCTTAGACTCTGAAAGACTGAAAGAATGAAACTGTAGCCCCAGATCCTGTGAGAGTCCTAGTTATTGCCAAGTTTTCAGAAATACCCAAATAATGTTGCAAAAGTTAGATTGACTTGCAAACAACATATTGCAAGCAAATCTTCTAAGGAACAAGGACTGCAAGTCTTGACAAAATACTGATTTTTTTAACCCCAGTTATCATTAAAATTTTTCTATCAGGTTTAATAAGACCAGAATTTCATCTGACACATCTCCTTTGCATTCATGACAAAATGTTAGCAAACAGGAAACATTTGCAAAACTAGGCATAAAGGGTAAAGTAGCCATCCATGTTCAATCAATATTTCTGAGAAACTTCAAATGTGTAGATGTATATATCGCCTATTCCAGAACAAATCCAAGCCCACCCTCCTATGATCATATTCGTAAAGTCTCAAGTGAAAGACAGAAATCCCACTCATCCATCCATTGTCCAGCGCAGGCACTTCTAATGCTTCCTGATGTTTCCAACAATATCACAAATAACCATTTATCCATCTCATATTAACTGCAGATCTCTCCAGAGACCATGCTTCAGTCCCTCTGGCACCACACACCGACACAGACTTCCGCTTTTTGCTTTCCATATTATCACTGTTAGGATGTTAGGTAATTCTTTTGGATAAACACACCAAGGTTTAACCTGAATTTGGTTTAGGATACCAAAGAAAAAGAGCTATATGAGATACCATGGATGATCTGCACCATATTACAAAGCGATCTCTACAAGATTCATACTACCAACACTCTTTATCTTGCTCCGACTTTCAGAGACTTAAGGCTTTTAACTCTGACACGTCTTTACTAGTGATGCTGTAGGAGGAGTGCTTCACATCATTTCTGTCGTAGCTAAAGTTTCTGCCATAGTTCATGAGCTCTCGGGAGAAGCCAATACTGGCTCCAAGAGGCTGGTGAAATTCCCGTAACTATAATATAGGGATTTCTTTCAAAGCAGTCTTCATAGGGAGAAAAAAAATAAATAAATTTACTGCAGTTTTGCTTGTGCCAGATTTCATTTAATTGCATGTTGAAAAAATTGCAGAATTGGGACTCTTGTCACACCAAGGTAAGCATATCCTTGTAGAAAAATATTTAGTGCTTTGCACGCTTGAACACCTTTATGCTAATCCCAACAATGAAGGCCACAGGAACCAACAGAGGCCAGAAAACCCATACAATTCCACCACGATCATCTAAGTTTCTGGATGTGCGTGGAATCCTGCATTTTTTTTCAGACTGTATATTCACATGTAGTTACTCCATTAATATTTTTTCCCTTCACCTTCCTGAAGCAACTATAGTGAAAGAAAGGTAATGACATATATTGGCTAGAATTGGTCAAACGACAGTCAGTTGAGAAAATCATCTGAAGAGGCTAGAATGGACAGTCAAATTATATTTCTTACCCTGATTGCTTCAGAACTCATAACACAGAATTGGATACATATTACTGTTTTCTAACTTTGATATCAGCAACAGTCTTTTATTGCTATAAAGTCAACATAAAACTTGTTATTAGAAAAGAAACAGGCTTAACCTATTATTGCTGAAAAGGCAAATAGACACCATTATCCTGCCAGCCTGCAGTTACGATACGTGTAAATCATGGGGCTGCTCAACAAAATTTCCACCTAAAGTCAACTACTAACATGCAGTTGTGTCACTCTGTGCACAGAACTTCCACTGACAGTGATGAGTTTCTTGATGAGCAAGAGAACCATATATTATGCATACTTATTACAGCCACCAAAAATGTTCAGTTTAGCAAAGCAAAGTACACTACAGATTTTCAACAATGAAATGCTGTGGTCACCCATCTAGTGTCATTTAATCTCTAAGAATAAAGCAATGATTTTAGACTTTCCATAAAGCCTTTTATAACATCTGGGCTGCCACACAAATTCACAGGAACAAGAGACACCGAATTTACGTGTTGATGCAGTAATAAGTACAGGCCTCATGCACTGGAAGAAACTGGATTATTACCTTCCATCTAAAGGCTGTATGTATACGTACATATAGTTACACAGACATACAGTCATGTATACATAATTAACCAAACCCATATAATAAATATGGATGAAAACCTGTCTCAACCATGCAGATAACAATTTTGTTTTGGAAACTGTGTGCAGTAATACTTATCAAAATCTGAACAAACTGATATTGTACTCAAGAAGTAAATCGAGCGTTTTTTAATCATGAAGTTTATCACCTGTAATCCTTTGAGAAGAGTTTGAAAGTTTCCCAGCTGAGTCACTATTTTAAAGTTATACTCTTTTAAAAATTAGAACTTTAATTTGAACAATAACACATACATAATCAAATTACTGAGGCATGACGAAAATAAATTAATGGTCGACTTTGTTATAGAAACAGTCTCAATATTTGCAATGTTAATTTCAAAACAGTAAAACCATGCATATATCAACATAAAATAACAATAAAAATTCCTCTTTTACTTATAATACAGATCAGCCTTACGGCTGGATTTATTCCTAAATGAAGCTATAGAACTAGGTTGCATATTTTTACAGTTTATTTATATGCAAGTTAAAAAGGTATATGCTTAAAAATGAAACTATGTCCAATCAGTAAGAAAAGGATATGTCATGTAACTGTATTTGTGAAGTCTTTTTGAATTTGTGCGGCAAACAGGCATGAATGCTTTCCTTTTCCATTACTCTTTAGACACAGAATTTGCAAGTCTGTCTTTCAAAAGTAATGCTAAAGGAGATAAAACACTATTAACTTCAGATCACTTACATCACTATTGCTGACGAGTGAAAATATCCAAGTGCACACAAGTTACGCGTGTAATTCATACAATGAAGAATCCACTACAGCAGTAGCACTGACAGGATATTAAGTATCTTGCACCTTCAGAAACACTGTAAGTTCTAATCAGTAAGGTTAACAATTTTGGGCTAAGTTTGGTTTGGTTTTTGAATGCACCTACAGTCTTTTGTGCTCATAGGAGAAAGATGACCAAGAGGAAGGGGAAAGAATGGAGGCTGAGGTAGAGATGCAGTCCTACTCCAGTGACATTATAAATAAGCCATTTGACATGTGGGGGCTGTGACCCGTGCTAGCGAAAGCATTTAGTGGAGGCCACTCTGTGGAATGTATTAGTCATTATCTTTGACTTTAAAACAAACATAAAGAACTGAGGGATGATGAGCAAGGTTAATACAAACATCCTTTGGAGCTCCTGGCATTTTCTTGTCAAATTACGGGAAATCAGAGGAAGAAATTACGGAATAATTCCCTTCCACAAAAACTTGATGAACAATAAAAACAGAAGAAACAAAATTCCTTTTGAGAGTGAGAAGAAAATTCACTATTTAGCCTGGTAGAATGTCCATGCTGTTTTTTCTTTATGGGAGCGATGCAGGAGTGACATCAGCTCTTGCACACTACTAAAGAAACTGCTTGGGCAAAAGGGGAGTTGAATGGAGAGATACTATTCAGCACTGATGACAGCAGCAGCCCCTCGGTTGCTGCTTTAGAAGACTGGGCTACAGGAAACCTCTCAACACTACAAAAATGAGGTTTTGGACTATGTGTAGCCATTGAAGTATCTCATACCTCTTTACCCATACCTCTCAATACCCATATCCTGGCTAGAATCTAGAGCTAGGGTAAACATTTTGCTGACCTGGACTGAAGAAAGAAAGATTTCATTCTTCACTTTGCCATATATACACGTGTGTACACATGTGCATGGTGATGATTGCTCTGGGTGACCCCTATCAAACTCAAGAAAGGAAAATGGTACTGCGGTGGTTTAACCCCGGCGGTGTCCGTGCCCCCCAGGCGGGCAGGGGAGCCACCCCCAGCCAGGCCCGCGGGGGTCCGGGCAGGGAGATCGCTCTGGGGGCCGGGGCCGGGGCTGCGGCCGGTCCCTCCCCCGCCGCCTCCGCCGCCCCGGCCCCCTCCGGGGGAGGCTCCTCACACGCCGCCCGGCTCCAGCCCGGGCCCTCCCGCGGGAGACGCTCCTCCAGGCCCTTCTCCAGCGGGAGCCCTTCCCGCGGGGGGGCTGCAGCTCTGCCCGGGCCGCTCCTGCGCGGGGCCCTCCCGCGGGGCGCAGCCCCTCAGGCACAGGCTGCTCCAGCCCGGGCCCCCCGCCCCCGGGGGCACCGGCCCTGCCCGCAGCCCGGCCCCGGCCGGGGCTCCGCTCCCCGCTGCCGGGAGCTGCTCCGGCGCGGCGCGGCGCGGGCTGCCCGCCCCCGGGGGCACGGCCCCCTCCGGGCACCCCCTGCCCCGGCCCGGGGTCCCCCCCGCTGCGATCTGTCCCCCCGGGGGCGCCGCCGCCGTGGCTGAGGGCTCGGCCTTGCCCAGCGGCGGGGCCGCCTTGGAGCCGGCTGGCACGGGCTGGCGGGCAGGGGGGGCTGCGGGCACCTGCGCACAGCGGCCGCCCCGCCGCCGCCGCACACGCCTGGCGCACCAACACGGTAAATGTACCTGTCCCTCAGAGTAACACAATACCACCTTAAAAAGTTATACAAATAACTGACTTTAGTATCTAAATGGTCTTCAGCGATGCTGTTAACCTCTACACAGGCATGGCCTTCCATCCATGAAATGGCAAAGTCATTCCCTCGTGCAAAGTTTGTAGAGGGTTCAATTCAATTCAATTTGTAGAGCATTTGGGGAATGGAATGTGTAACTTTCAGCCAAACTTTAAGAAAAATTCTTGCCAGCTCATTTGCCAGCCAGTTTTGAGGTGTGTGTTTCAGAGAAGACTGAATGTCTTCATCTCACTGTTAAGCACAGTAATCTTAACAACTTTGGCAGAAACAGGTGGGTAGTGATGGAAATAAACCCCATAAAAATGTCTCGTTATTTTCTGGAGGATATCAATTTAACTTTCTTGGGACAGTTCGGCTGCTTCTCCCTGAGACTCTACTAATGCCTGTACAGGCCCATGATGAGAAGGAGAAGATAATTATAGTCCTCTCCAGACAGTGTGTTCATTAAGCATGCTATCTGGGATAAGTAAGTTTTTAATTGGTTTCCAGTGCCTGTAAGTAGGATGGCCTATAGTAGTATGGCAGTGAGGATCTGCACCCCTACTGCTTTCCCCGTTGGAACTCAATAAAGTTTAATTGGATTACAATGGGGGTAGCCACAAGATGTCAATTACTGGTTTATTCACAGTGTGGACCACTTCTTCCAGTGGCGCTTGATTGACTCACTCTGCACACTTCTCTTATTACAGGACCTCTTCCCCTTCTTCCCAGAGAATAAGTATTGTACAAAGATGCCATACTCTTTATTAAACAGCAGCATTATCACACAACTCCTGTGGCACTGCCTGCAAAAAATAAAGCTCTACCTGCTCTGAGTTTACAGCATGTGACCTACTTTATTTAAAGCCAGTTCTGGAATGTCCTTCTGCATCTCTGACTTTGCCCGTGTGCTGACTCCCTCCCTAGAACTGGGAAAAGATACCATTTTATGAATTAGGCAAAGTGATCCTTTGTCCAAGGGCTAAAAAATACATGCATTTTTGTTTGTTTGTATGAGAAAAGTTTGAAAAAATCTCCATAGATTTCACCTGTTTAAGTATGTTAAATAATAACAGTCCCTTAACCTAGTCTGACTGCTTCCTAGTCCTCTTTCATCCAGTTTAAGATCTGAATCCACAGACACCAAATGCTTTTGTTAAAAGCACTTAGTATGTTGCAAAATTAAATTCATTTAAAACTGGCCAAAGACTTTGCCAGTTCTTTTACATAAATGATGTTGTTCTTTCCTCTGTTAAATAGTCAAGCATAATGAGTTTTGATTTGTAAAACTTTTTCATGGAGAAAAATAATTTTGTGACCTGTAAAGGACAACTAAGGTGTAAATTTGAAAAATCACTGTGGTTGTATCAACATTAATAACGACTGACTGTGGCTTTACTCCAACATTATTTCACTCTGATTTATAAATAGCTGAATTACATGATGGCAAACATTCTTTAATCCTGTGCACAATACTGATCTGACCACTAGCAGGAATGACTCTTGATTGAGCCTTCTTACATACTTCTTATTACTGCACTGTGCTTCCAAGTTATTACATTTTTATTCATCTATATGTTTGCTCAGCACTCACTAGTGCCTATGTATGATACAAAACCCATTTAAAACAGTTCTCAAAATTCTAATTACAAATTTTGGATTCATATCATACTAATACTAAATAAAAAATCAACTTGTTAAGCAGAAAGTATATTAATTTATAATATTTCCATTCAACATTATTATGCAAAATGCTAGTTATCCATTTTGGTGTTCTATTTGTATATACTTTATTAATGTACTTCGTTTAAAATGGATTATGTTTATATGGGGATGCTATAGTATGTTTGCAAAATAAAATGGAAGCCCTATACTAGGGGTCCTCAAACTACGGCCCGCAGGCCGGATACGGCCCCCCAGGGTCCTCAATCCGGCCCCCGGTATTTACAGAACCCACCCACCCCCCGCCAGGGGTTGGGGGGAGGGGGGGGAACCAAGCAGCCGCAGATGGCTGCCTGCCACTTCATCCGCGTGCCGGCCCCCTGGTTAAAAAGTTTGAGGACACCTGCCCTGTACTATTTGCACAAATAGTGCAGCTCCACAGTTTGCTAGTTACAGAATGGTAGCACATTCACTATTGTAAACTAAAGACTATAATTTTCTACTGAAGCCAACAAACATTTCACTGATGAGTGGCTGATTTTAGATTTCAAATCTGAAGAGACCAAACAACTAGAAATCATTATGCTTTTTTTTCTTCTTCTTCTTTTCCCCCCCAGGTTATATGGCAAAAGGAGATAATAATTTTCCATACTATTATTCTACCACTCTAAAAATCTTAATGTGGGGAACTCATTGGGACCTCTACAGGCTAGGAGTTTAAACTGAAGTTTGGATTTTTCCTTTGTTTGACTCAATAGCTCCTACTAACAAAACCCCCATAATGAAATTACTCAAAATATATTAAAAATATTATATGTATTTATTATTATGGGATACGATAGACACTGTGTGGATCAGATACTATTTTAATTATTTTACTTCACCTGTCCTATATTTTCAGCATTTTTACTATGTGTGGTAATATTTTCTAGTTAATAAAAATGTGCTATTATTATTATTAATTGTATCCATCTTTGTATTCATATGCTGTTTTAAAATACATGTCCTTGCATGTTATGTGCATTTTAAAACAGTCTGAAGAATTAGATAAGTTATTTCCTATAGGCACACATAAAACTGACGCTTATAGTTTTGTAGTTAAATAAATTATTGGATAGTTGTATAAAAGACCTTCAGACTTTCCTGGTACCATTTTGATGTTTTCTTTCTAGAAGAATTTGCCTAAAAAAAAAGCCCTTATATTCATAGTGTACATAGTAATATTCAATCTAGTCATTAATAGTCAAACACACACACAATGGCACATCTGACATAGGCAGCTGAGTTGGGAATTGAAACCATAATAATTAACAATAGATTTCCTGATCTCACCATGACAAGTAAATGAAACACTCTGCAGTGTGCTTGCCCACTGGAAGAGGGAATTAACTCAGTATGAAAAGCAGAATGGAAGCATATCACTGACTAGATCTAATGCACAAGGAATGCAACAATGGGAAGCCTGTGTCAGCAGAACACATCAAACTGTTTTCTAAATATTGTGCATGAGCACGCAAAAACGCAGACATACATATTCCCTATAAGAACCATCGCGAAACATCACAAGAACGCAATCCCAACTCCAATAAATAAATAAATAAATAAACGTAGTCTATGTTCTTACTTCCTATAAACAATGTAAGCTACTGTTGACATTTCTTCAGCAGCGGTAATTTTATTCTCGTTCAGTCCCGGTTTCCTCCCCAAACGGCTCCTCCCTGCCACCCCCCGGCGCAGCTGGCGGCGCGTCCCTGTTCAGCACCTCGGAGAGCGGCCGCCGTGCCCGCCGCCCCGCCGCACGCGGCCCTCGCGCTGCGCAAACCACCGCATCGCGCTTTCATTCCCCATAAAATACCGGGCCCTCTTCTGCATGTCTGCTATGACTGCTCCATCTTTCCTTTCCTCGTCCTCAAATTGCCTTTTTCTTTTATAGCGACATTTACTGTTGCAGCAACTTTCCTATTTGCCTGAAACAATACATCCTCACGGTCGCTCTTTAAACTCACCATTTCTTGGGTTTGGTTTGGTTTGGTTTGGTTTTTTTTTAAAGGCTGCTTATATTTAATGCTGACAATCTCATCACAGGACATGCAACAGAAGTATTGTATCAAGCATTACAGTTTTGTTCTTTAAATATATATGTGGTCACATATACTGCATTCTTTTACACTGGTACAAGACTTACTTTATAATAGCTCTGAATCAGGAATGATTGTGATTGTACCCATATAAATCAATTCACTATAGCCATAACAGTACAGTTGCAGTTACTAATCTTCCTTCACATATTAAACACATTTGAATTATCCAGATTCTCTTCAAAGCTTGAAAGACCAGTTGAAGTTTGAAATTATAACTAAAAACCTGATTCTGCAAAAACTTACAAGGGTGAATAATCCCAGTCAGTTGACTGGAACTGCTCACCTGTACAAAGCCACATGATACATCCTTGCAGGGTCTGTACCTAAATGATTTCATTAAGGCTCAGAGTTTAATTAACTCTCAGATCTAAATCAAGAATGATTCCCAAAAGTCAGTACAGATTCACTGGTGTAACAGTGACATATTTTTTTGTGCTGGTTTCTTAAGGAAAATTAGGTTCCTGTGATTGCAGAAAGGGAAGCAAGAAGGTAGGAGAGGAGGATGTGGGCATGAGATGTTCACATACATACATTTGTCTGTCTGTCCTTCAGGCTCCCCTACTAAGCTTGAGCACATTGGTGAATTTCAAATTATTTTTACAGTGAAACTGACATCTTTAAGCTACCAAACTTTTACAAGTTTTGTGAAGATACAGAGGGGCAGGGGAAATAAGGAAAGGCTGAATAAAGAGCTCATTCTGGAACTCAACCACAAGATTCATAACAGACCAGTTTTGTGGATTTGCAAACATGGAGGCATTCTTACTTGTTAAAATCTGGGAGAGTTCTGAAAATCCACATCGCTCTTAATATTGTGGGTTTTGTATGTTTACTCTGCTCAATGGAATTCAGAGTGCATCCTCAGCCATTGTCTCCCCATCAGAATGAGAATCAGAAGTAGCCTCTCTTTCTGGACAACAAACAAAACACCTATTCAGTGTGCTTCAGAAGATTCAGACACAAAAATATCCTCAAATGAAAATGGTCAGACTGTGGAAATGTTCTGAAGAACTGCTTATATTGGCTCTGAGGAAACTTCTACCAGAAATCCACTTCCATTCATAGCACTTCTCAATACCCAGTAGGAAAATCAGGCATTATAAAGTGGAAGGTCTGAAGGGTAAAGCCCACATATCTTAAAAAAAAAAAAGAACATGTATCCTTTAGACAAGGAGGAAGTCAAAGTCACATACAAATGCAGCCACATTCAAACACCATCAACAAATTATAGCCATAATCTGGATTAGTCAGAATTAAATTTGGGCTAACACATAGGTCACTATATATCCTGACAACTGTGGATGAAGTACAGTCCATCTGCCTCAGTCAGTCCCTGAAGACAAACTTCATGGGTCTGAGGTGAATGCCAGGGTCTACAAAGCATATTGGTCTGAAGAAGCAGCTCTTTCTTGAGGACATCTCACAGTGGCACAAAATCATACATCCTACTTCCATATACAGTGAAAGAGGAAGGCAAGCCATCCCATTACAAGGCCAGTAGCTCTTCACTGTGCCATTATTTATTATTACTAAGATCCCATGCCTTCAAATCCAAAAGCAGACCAAATAATGCATTCACTTTATAGGCACTGAAAGTGAACGTCATGTGGAAACCAAATCTGATGCAGTAAGCTACTAATTAATAATATTTTATCTCTAATGGCCTTTGTTTTTTCCTAGCACAAATAAAAATGTTTTCTCTATAAGCATCTTTGATGACTTGACTATGATAGAGATCGCAACTTTTCCAGAACTCACCAGAAGTTTTATTTTTCAATAGGATTCTAGAATTCAGCAACCCCACATTTGGCAAAAGAAACTTGACAAGTAAAGATTTTAAAGGAAATCTGTGAATTAAGATGTGTTCATGTTTAACTACAACTCAAGATACAAAGGCCTTCTGTAAATAATATCCACTAGTGGGTTTTTTTTTGCTTTTGTGGGTTTTTTTGTTTGTTTTTATATTAAAATAAATAGTAACAACTTATCTGTTTTTCTGTTAATCTGAGCTGAAAGTTATGACTGGTAATGGGTAGTGAATGGTACCAATAAGAAGACCTAATGTAGAACTACAATTAAGATTTCCTAGGTCTTACATTCTTTGCAATGAGAACATTAGAAACAGTTAAAACACAGATGAAGTGTTGCAGTTCCTATATGTAAAACCCAGTAATAATACTAAAACCTCAATCTTTAATGATACTTTAGGTGGAAATTTTATTATTTACTATTATATGCCAATTATGAATTGGCATCCCAAGCACACAGCTCAGTCTCCTCAGAAAGTAGATAGGTACAGTTCCTAATTTTGCAGAGTCAGGCCTTTATCCAGTTGTCTGACTCAACACTAAGCGCCTAATCTTGCCCTTTCTTCTACTTTATTTTTCTTTACTTTGTGGAATACCTTTACACATGAAGAGAAACCCACTTTTGACATACATGTCAAGATTTTTATGTCACAGTTTACCTCACTGCACCTGTTCTCCACTGACAAGAAAAATTCTTGTGAACAAAGGTTACATATACCAAAATTCAGTCCATATTCATTCAGCCCTTCCAGTATTGGATGCTAGCTTACTTTCTGATATCAAATTTCATAAAATATTTTTTGAGCACCAACATTTGAGTATTGTTGCTAAAACTCTTCATAGCCTAGCAAGCATAAAATACAAATAGAACATTACTTTGCAAATCTTTCTGCCTTGCTACTCTATTAAAATATGATACAGAAGGACTTTTCATTGTAACAAAAGAGCAGGACAAAAGTAAGTTATCTATGACTACCCTTAAATGAGAGGTGAAACTTTGGCTATATTATAGATATTGACTGCTCATCTCATGTTCCCTAATGGATTCATAAAGGGAGTTGTGGATTTTTGCCTTGCAAATAAGTTTCATCTGCCTCCAGTGATGGTACAGACAGCAGTTTTCATACACAGAATATTAAGTGTATTTTTCACTGTGAATAAAGAACAACAGTTACTCCTCTGTACTAGGATGTACTGCAGATGCTACATGGAGCTTTTGGCATTCTTTCCCTGCTACTAGTCAACTTTTTCTTGTCATAGCAAAACACTCTTATTTTTACAGATAGTCTTAGATAAGTAAGAGTTGCTTAATCAATACAATGATCTTATTGCCTGTAGAGTAGCCTATTGAATAGTATTGGCATTTCATCACAACAGGGAAAAAAGATGACTGAAATGCGAAGAACTCATTTCTTTAAAACCAGTCTACAGTCAGATAAAGTGTATTCTGAATTGAAAATTAGGTAATGAATGGCTGGATTGCTTCTGTCCTCTCTTTCAGAAGGTCAAGCAGGATATATTGGGAGGAACTTCTTTCTTATTTAGGGCATGGCTAAAACTGTCATCTATGTGGCTCATTTCATGAGATAAGTACCCCATAGGGAAGGAAGAGAATCGTTAGAGATGAGTGATGAGCTAGACCATCACTTCAAGCAGTAGTGACTGAAAGCAGGCAATGACTCCTCTTTGAAAACTGTGGATCTGTGTGGAGAAGATTTGTGCCTGCCTCATGATTCTGTGGCTACAGGTTTCAAAGAATCCCTATATCCCACCAAACTGCAATGGAAAACCCATGAGATAATTCATAAGAAACAAGCTCTTCAGCTGCCTACTAAGAGTATAAAACCACGTTATATAGTTCTTGTTCATATTCTGGATGGGTTCTTTTCACTTCCCTTCTTCAGAACCGTATTTTCTTTCAAATCTGATCATAATGCATACTTCTATTGTAAAATATATTGATATGAATCATTTAACCATAGCTGAGCTGCACAAGCATTTCAGGGGCAGATGCTATTTTAGTAGATTTAAAAATGAAAAAATAAAAGAAGCATGATATGATGTAGTAAAACGGCCTTGCTACTTTAGGACCTTCATATTATAACCAGTAACACTGTGGAATCGTTATTCCGTGAGGGAGAAAAAAAAATAAAAAAGGAAAAAATCATTCCTTAGGCTTCGTCACAATTTCCACCACAGCTCATTTGGCATAATTGCTCTTTTTTGTTTTAATTTCCTGACCTTAAAGTCCAACTTTCTCTTTTTCTGGTTATTACCAATGGATTAACAACTCTGAAAGTCAACGAAGCTCACACTGGTTGTGGTACAGTAGACTTTGGTCTTTCCTTAGAACACCAAGTTGTTCAGTTAGTTAAAGTTATTTGAAAGGTGATGAGATAACCTAATTAACTGCCCCTTGGTATAGTTTCTTATATCAATAACGCCTCTGGAAAGTTAAGAGAAATAAAAAATTATTCCCGTCAGAAATACAGGAAATTCTCGTGTCAGAAAATAGTTAAAAATCTGCACACACACACACACACACACACAATCTATCAGGTAAAATGACTGTATCTTTAGATACCCACATCTCAAAGCAGAACATTTAAGCCTCAACTCCCCAACAGCTGAAGTACCAGCAGCATACAAAAGAGGAACATTCCCCCAACAAGAAATAAATTCAGATGCTGAGATTACAGTCTCTATCCTAAAATTAAACAAACATAAAATAAAATAGATATTTGGACCTTGGTTAAGAATTGCACAGCAGAACAAACAGAATTAAGTATGCCTGGAAGTAACATAGCTGACATAATTACAGTAGAAAAAAAAATCAAAGAAATAAAAAACGTTCATGTACCATGAAACTTGTGCTTCAGCAAATATGAGATCGATGGATTATATGGCTTTTGAAGGCTTTCATTTACAGCTAAATCCAAACTGAAACACCAAAGCATTAAAGTCAGAAAAATCTGAATGTCAGCGTTTTTTTCAATGAACCAAGTATTAAAAGTACTCCCTAAGTGAGCACTTCTTTTGTTATATAAATCCCTGTGCACTGAACCGATTTCCTGTTAGTAGACTGAACCATGGATTAGGTACATTTGATTTGAAGAATGTCACTAATGAAACAAATCATCAGGAAAGGGAAGAGAATTTTAAAGTGTGCTTAGTGCACTGCAGGGTCATAGGACAAGGTTTTGTAGAACAGGGTAGAAGCTCAATAGAAAAAAATAAGGGAAAAATATGAATGTATATATATTATGATGTGGCTTTGGAAAGCTGAAAAAGGCACTTGGAACCGAAGTAGTTGATGAAATATAAATGTCAACAACCATTATAGCTTAATGCAAGTGAAACATTTGTAATACAAAGTTGTAAAGAAGTGTGGCTGTAGCTGAAGTCAGTCTGGGTTAATGGAGGCCATATGTTCTCACAATTCAGACCAAACAATTGGTAGTCAGAGCCCCTGGTTTCTATTGCTAATGTCATTACACTGGTGTAATTTTAAACAAGTCATGACTGCAATGCCTCAGTTTACCTATTCACGAAACTGGAATGCCATTTAACTGTGCTGCAGGGCTTAATTATGCTCATAAAGTACATGGGATAATTGTAGGAAACATTATATGCATGTGAATTTTTATGAGCATAACATCTGTATCAACAGTTCTTTGAATAATAAAAGACATGAAATCTGCAGGATGGCAGGTGTAATGAAGAAGGGATTTTTTTCCATCATTGTATAGTAAATTACACATAATTAGAAAAAGCAAAACTGAGATAAAATGGGACAAATTCGTAATTGTGCCAAGAATCTAACACTCATCATCCCAAACATAATAATCTGTAGCCTTAGGACATTTTTCTAGTATTTGTCTGGAATATAATCGAGGTTATGCCCCAAAATCTAAAAGTCCATTGTTTATACTGGTACAGATGACTTTGCTTACCACTGTGTGGCACAGACACAAACCATGATTGGCTCTTTGTTTCTATGCCAAATGATTGCTTTAATTATGACATTTGCATTATCATCAGGACAAAATAGTTCAGCAAATTATTTTACCACTTAATGTGAAACCCTCTATATATTTCAAAACACTGTTACATATATTCTCCTCTGGAGACAGTCATGGTGAAGAGGAAGGTGTATCCTCAGGAACTTTCTAAAGTGTCATTCTTGCTGCCTTCACATAGTGAGATATTTGTATATGTGGTGCCTTTGACTCACCCAACAGTCCCAAATCAGTTTTAGTCTCTTCCTTTTTTTGTGGTTTGTATTAGTTTGGGTAATTTTGTGGGTATGGTGCATTTGGGGGAGATTTTTTTTCTTTGATCCTTTGTTGTTGTTGTGGGAGGATCCTGTGTTTCATTTAGGTTTTCAATCTTACAGACAATATCACTGTATGGCAGAAATCAGATATAAATTTATATCCTCCTACATTAAGAAATCACATTCTCTGTCAAAAAACCATTGTCAACGCACATTTAAGACTATCACTAATAACTTTTACAGAGCATCACTTCAGAAAAATTAAACCTTCTGAAAAGCATAAAATAAAGAATTACAGTACATGACAGCTCAGTCTAACTCACTCCAATTCTACTTCTGCAAAAGCCACTGGGAATATCTGTGACAGCCTATCTCCAAAAGCAGTGCATGACAGAGTAGAGTGGTAAGAAGATACAGTGAGTAAAGGCGGGGCCGGTGGGGGAGTAAATACAGTGTTTCTGTGGAGTAGCTGAAGTGCTTTTTCCATAATTCTTGTATATTATCTGCAAAAACAGAATGCAAAATATATATGGCAGGCCACTGATAAGCAAGGGCAGAGCTACGGTTAATTTTATATTTCCTCATTTCCCACAGTTTGAATTTAACAGGTCAAGACACTGGTGTTTAGCTTCTGGAAGATGCTACAGAGGGAAATTTATAGATCCGCAGGTAACTTGTATATATGTCAATTCATTTGTTGGACTACTTTCCATAAAATGAAATAAAATTTCATTTTTGCGAGCTTTTGTGGGTGCTAAAATGTAAGAGCAAAACCATTTTTATACCAGACTTGAAGTTGATTTAGGTAGCTACAGCTATTGCGAAAGTTGAAAGCTGAGATGCTGCTGCAATTAGGCAAACAGGGAAGTTTCTTTCCACACCTGACCCCACTGCTACAGTGGAAGAGTGTCCATCATTCCCATCATTGGATGCTGGAGTTACTAAGATACTAAGAGAGAGAGACCATTAGTTTTTCTCAAATCTAAACCATGTCCGTCTCTGCAGGTTACACTACATCCACGTACAAAAAAGAAGGCAGATGTCTTACAGATCTCTACTTTTGGAAGAATATGTACAGGACTAATATTTCCCGGCTACAGGCTCCTTCCAGGGGTTTTTTAATGATCAGCAGTGAGCCTGGCTGGTGGAGCGTGCTGAGTTGCTGGTTCTTTGTGAAAGAATGTGCTCAGTCCCTGAACAGTGAAATGCTTATTAGTTAAGTTGTAATCTGTTACAGAGCAGCACAATATATAAATCCTACTTGATTTTTCCCCCTTATGTTTATGACTGAAATGCTTGACTATATTTTACACTGTTTTACATGCCTTCCCCTACCCCCTCTGCCCCAAATCATTGCAGTTACTTTTTTAATTGAAACAACCAAACAAACAAAAAAATCATCAGACATAATATAGACAGAGGTTGGATGAGAGAGTGCTGGACAAAATTAAAAATAAATCAGCAAAATGTATAGTGTTTAAGTAGCAGACAATTCCTATTTTTATGAAAGCTATCTAAAAAGGCTTCATCCTGTAAGTTTTCTTAGAGACAGATAGCACAGAAGTACTGTAGTCTTGAAAGGAGAGAAAAGAACTACAGAAAAATGTGTTGGGGGAACAGAGCAAAAGCTGTGTTCTCTATTGCAATTTTTTGCTATCAGATGAAAGGACGTGTGGCAGACTTGGGAGGAGATAGTTTTTTTCTAAAAAAAAAAGGCAATTTTCAAAATTGGTTTTGTCATAATAACAACTTGCCAAGTGTTAGTCTTTTAGAAAGTCAGCTCCAAGTTCATTTTTTCTGACTTCTGCTGGATTTTGGTGAAAGATTATTTAGAATAAATAACATCCTGCAAATTGAAACAAACTATCTGGCCATAAACCATATTCAACTTAAGGTGGAAAACTGAAAATCATTGTGGGCTTCCTAAATTATAGACAAATTTAGATAAGTCTATACATACTCAAGAGATATGCATACTGTTAGAAGTACCCAGTCCACAGGAATTTTAGAAGAAGAAATGAAATCATTTGAGTTTATCTAAAGAGGTCTTCAAGCACAGTATTTGGGTTACTATATTCAGCAAACTGCAAGTTGATTTGAAATGGAAATATGTATCTTTAGAGTAAAAGGAATGTGCAGATGGTCTTGGATGACTGAGAAACAAAATGAGTACTAGCACAAAATGAGCACAAACTGTTCATTTTATGAGTTGTCATGGAGAGAATTATGAATGGAAAATATTCTTACGTGCTAACGAAGGCAGGAGAGCCCTGAAAACTGCATTAATTATACTGTAACTGCATTACTCCAGTATGGACAATTTGTTGTACTATATTTCTTATTTTAAGTGCTGACAAACTACCTTGTAAAATTTGATGCAAACACATATAGTTTCCTGAAGAGCAAACCAAAACATTTAGATTGGAAGGAAGAAACTAGCTATTTGAAAAAAGTTTGCTCATTCATCGAAAACTACTTCAGCAAAAGTGAACATACCAAACCTGAGGAAAGGTCAGAAAGGACAGGAGTGCTGCATTTCATTTTCATTCCAAGGCAGGAGACTAAAGCAGAAGCAGAAATGACTGCGTTGACTTCTGTAAACCCAGAGTTGAACAGGTGATGCAGAGTATATTAACAAAGTACTGGTAAGAAAGACCAACTGATCATAGTTGGGGAGGTATGTTGAACCAACAGTCCAGGTGTGGTATCAGTATGATATTACTGACTGATGAGAAATCAGTGACTGAATAAGTTGCTAAAGTTACCATAAATTCATTCATTTAACAGTTAATCTGATAGGAAGGAAGATTGTGAAAGCAATATAGCGTGTCCCATTTCCAAATGTATCGCTAGAGGACTTGCAGTGCCCATGAAGAGAGAAAGCCAATGCCATCAACGTTGGGAATAGGATTTTCAGAAGTACCTCCACAACTGGGAAGGAAAATGCCACAGGAAGCCAACATTTGGGGTGCTCTGTTACCCACCCACCCCAACAAAGACTGAATGAACAATTACCTATTTAAGTACTTAAGTACATGAGATTCCATTTTAAATCAGGCATGTTCAGTATCCATTACAAACAGTAGGAAATTATGATGTAAAACTGAATATAGCAGCTTATGTTTGAGAAGGTGCTAAAATTAAGGAAAAAACCCCAAACCGCATTGCATTCTAGTCATCAGCTGAAAGCACCAAAACCTCCCTTTTGACGGTCATGTAAATTTGAAGAAGTTCTTCACCTTTTGTGACTGTGCTGGCAGGACAGTAGAAGCAGAAGCAAAAAAAAATCTGATTCTCACTTGATAGTTAAAATACACCAGTTCGGAAGCAGCATAATGCTGGTTCCCGAGCTGGTTCCCCCATGTAAAGTGGTTTTACAGACTTTGAGATCAACTCAATTTAAGGCAAATTCCCTTCAGAGTGTCACAGCTTATAGTCATAATTTTTTGAGTGCATTGATGGATACACAAATTAAAAAGCAGCATCCATTTTAGTTGATGAACTTGTGATGCCATCAGTAGTGGTGTGCGAACAGATGTGTATACCAGGGACATGGCCTTTTTCTTTAACAGAATCAATTCACTAGAAGGTTAGGTGCTTCAAGACCATGTAATACAAAATCATTTCTGAATAAGGAGAAATGATTGATCTTCTTATTCTTCAAACACCTCCAGAGGCAGTTTATTTCTCTAGCTAATCTCTACCAAATTCACATATATAATAAAATTAACACTCATGCCCAATGCTTGCCTCTTTCTGCATCATTTTCTTTGGCTATTTTATTCAGCCTGAAGATTCAGTATTTGCTTTCTTCCTCACCCTGTGTATAAAAGGTTTGTTATTTTCAGAGTTTGCATCAAAAGAGAGGTGAGAGGTGTTAGATGCGTACATGTGGCACACAGACAATAAGGCATGAATTTAGTCTCACTATTTGTAGAACATTCCTTGTTCACAAAAGAAAACTTCTTTTTCTTTTCTTTTGGCAGCCCCTAGTTTTCACAGCAAGTAGCCAGCCAGCAACGAGTAGTGGGTGTTACTAGATAAACCCATCAGGACCACCTCCCTTATCTATGTTTACATTTGCAGTAAATCCCTGTTCTGTATTATAAAAACATTGAAAATTCTTTTCCTTTTGTTTCTAGTTAATGTAAGAGGTTTAAAATAATTGTATACTCAAATACAGAAATGTAAATATTAGTGAGATAACTAAACTATTGGTTCTTCAAGGTCTTCTTTATTATATTTCACAGAACAAACTTATTTCTCTTTTGTTTAATTTTTTTTTCATGAATTCTTTGTAGGATTTTACATATAATTTTCAATATTTTCTTATAACATGCTTTAAAACCTGTCTGCTTATACTTAACTCCGAGTATGTATATGTCACCTTGGATTTACGGTTCATTGGGGCAAGGCGGCAGGTGTTTTGGTTTGATGTTTATTTTTGGTTAGTTTGTTTGTTTTTAATCAGGAGATCTACTAATAAGGTTCTCACCTACCACATGACTAAGGTCTCTTTAGCTGGTTTTTGAAGTGTTGAGCTTTCCACTGACCTTAGCTGGAACTTTGGATGCTCAATTTGGTTTAAAAATACAGACTTACTGTTTTGTAAAACAAAATTACACATTCAATGTTTTGGGTTTTTTGGGGGGTTTTGCAAATGTGTCTATTAGTGCATACCACCACAAAATAATTAAAACCCAATGGATTTGCATGGTTCTTCACATAGTTCCCCCAGACTGGCTCCTTTCTGGTAGGAGATGACCACTTGATGTAAGCAGAAAGGCACCTCAGTTTCCATGCCAATTCTATAAAGTTCACACTCTCTGCATATTACCAATCTACATTGGTGTCAATGACTGTGAATTACCTTACATGATTTCATTTTAAGAGTATTAGCAGAGAATAAGGAAATAAGATCCAATTTTTGCTTTAAAATCTTTGTTAACAACTGTAGAAATTGCCCTTTTAAGCAACACTTGCTAGAAAAATAAATGGACAATGTTTACAGACCAACATTCTTCAAAGAAAAATCATTACAGTAATAATAATACATTAAAATATGATGACTTTATTCATGTTAGGCTTCCAATTTTTTAAGGGACCTATATGTTACTGAAATAATTCCAGCTACATAACTCAAAAGAAAGACCAATTCCAGAATACAAATGAATGCTTAACAACACGATCTTGCTACTTAAATCTGGGAGGAATATTTCATGTAGAAATGCCTGCACTGCAGCCTTAGCTTTCAAATGGAACGGGCTACATGACAATGGCAAAGGCAGGTAAATGCTGGAAGCTGTTTCTGCATTAGCATGAATAATTCTTACTTTTGTTGATGCTTAATCCAGTTCTATGTTCCTTTTCATCCCCGTAACATTCCCATCACGCCTGAGGTCCCCTCCAAAACAAAATATTTATTCTCCAGTGTATTTAACTACCTAAAAACCTCACTTTTACACAAAAGTTTCTAAATGTCATACTTTGGAGCAGAAAAGCTGCAATCGTAGAATCACAGAATCTTAGAATTATTTAGGTTGTAAAAAACCCTTGAGATAATCAAGTCCAACTGTTAAGCCATCACTGCCAAGTACATCACTAGATCGTGTCCCTAAGTGCCGCATCTATGCATTTTCTAAACACTTCCAGGGACGGTGAAATATTTAGTTGTATTTAATTTCAAAAACCTTAAATTTCAAAAAGGTGAAGTAGATATTTCCCTTCCCTCTTTATAATTCATCTATGAGGTTAAAGCAAAGTTCTCATGTAGTTTGACACCTAAACTGCATTTTTCAGGAAACATATTATTCCTCACAAAAGGTCACCAATAGCCAAGCCTATTACTAACACTGCCTTAACGCTGCCTTGTTTTAGTTGGGTACACATTTAGGGGGTTGGGGGGGGTGGGGGGGTGGGGAGGGGTGGGAATTTTGTGCTGTTACAGTTTTATTCCTATACTTAAAAAATATATATATTTTTAACACACATTACAAATTGTAAAAAATATATATTTGAAAAGCTGAAACTTCTAAATTATCAAAACTGCAAGCAAAAGTAGCTGCTCTGAATTGCTCTCCTCCATCAAAGATTTGTTTCATTTTGTTCACAAAATCCATTGTTTCTGAGAAGTGTTCTAATTAACAGCTTAGCTACAGTTTTAAAATATTTTCCATGTGACTTACTTTTCTCTGGTACAAGACAGATAAGGAAATAAATAGATTTGCTGTCCCAGAATTGCAGTTAACCCTTTTAAGTCAGCTGATTCATTCCAAAGCAATTTTCCTTAATATACTTAGCACTTTATCCAACAAAAGGAAAAGAAACCAGCCTCACCTGAACATTAATAAATGTTTTCCTTCTAGCTACCATTCTAATTAATTACACAATCAATAACGGAATATTTCTAACCTCATGTGTAACACAATATAGATCTAGTTACTTCAAAGAGACTATTTCTCATCTCAGTAAAATTTACAACATATATGCATAAAGTCAATCTAATGGGAACATTTCAAAGCAGTCCCATTTCCATGTGAGAAGTATGACTCTGCCTAAACTGCTATTCCTTTCGACATTATTGTACGGTGTCAAGTGATTTATACAGTGAAAGGTAATCAGTCTATAAATAAATGAAAGGTAATTGAGGATATATTTGCAGCAGGAAAAAAAAATAATCTTATGATTTGCAGTGGAATAGTTGTGCCCGCATACCAGGTTTGTTCCTAAAATCTGGTGCTTTGATTTATACCTACAGTCTCACACTAAGAGAGGTACAGCAGTTTAAGTCAATGCAGAGCACATTTTCCATGGCTTCACCCTCTCTCGCTTCCTCCATTAATTATGCTGGTTCAAGATGCTGACCTGGCCCAAAGCTAACCAAAAGTACCTTTACAGGAATAATTCTGGGGCAGATCCACTTCCTAAACTTGCTTACAAGTCACACAATCCCCATGCCAGCACAAAGGTATAGACACTCCTTAAGATATGACTACCTTAAACTTACAACATAGTCTAATTTACCCATATACAAGTGTGGTATAAATTTCACAGCATCCTGCTAAGTAAGATGCTTTTGCTGCTTCATTATTACACATTACAGATTTAACTCAAAGGCTGGACTTTGAGCAGCTTATTACAACCCTTTGAGCCAGCAGTTCAACCAGTTTTCAGTCCATCTCACAGTCCATTTATCTAGCCCATACTTCATCAGTTAGTCCGTGAAGATATTATGGGAGACAGTGTTGAAAACCTTGCTAAAGTCAGGATAAACATAATCTCCTGCCCTCCTCTTGTCCACCAAGCTAGTTATTTCATTGTACAAAGGCATGATTAGGCATGATTTCTGCTTCATAAATCCACCCTGACTATTCCAAATCACCTTCTTGTCCTTAATACATTCAGTAATGGCTTCCAAGATTATTCGCTCCATCACCTTCCCAAGGACTGAGGTGAGGCTGACAAGCCTGCATTTCCCTGGAGCCACCTTCTCACCCTTTTAACAGATAGGAGTAACATTTGATTTCTTCCAGTCCTCAGGAACATCTCCTTTCAAATATAACCAGGAGTGGCCTTGCAGTGGCTGGCCAGCTCCCTCAGCACTTGTGGGTGCATCCCACCAGGTCCCATGGACTTCTGTATGTCCTGCCTCATCCCACCTGTTTAAACGTTCCCTTACCTGATCTTTCTTCACTGAGGATAAATCTTCCTTTCTGCAGACTTTCCGACTTTCAGGAACCTGGAATTGCTGAAGGCCGGTCTTACCAGCAAAGACCAAAGCAAAGAAGGCACCAAGTACCTCATACTTTTTCCCATCTTTCATCACAGGTACTCTGCACCATCCGGCAGCAGGAACACATTTTCCCTAGTTTTGTTTTTGCTAATGACGTACCTGTAGGAGCCTTCTTGTTGCCCTTCATGTCTGCCACCAGATTCAACTCCAGGTGGACTTTGCCATTTCTAACCCTGTTTCTGCACGTTTGGACAGTGTCTCTATATTCCTCCTAGGTCACATGCCATTGCTTTCATCGGTAAATACAATGCTTTCAATGCATATTTAGCTTACTTGCAGAGCTACAGTTATGTTTGGTGTGTATTTATAATTTAATTCCATTTAGCAATTTAGAGTTTAGTACAATTTTTTCTGATGTTGAAAACACCGTTGTTTTGAAATCCACCCTCTTGGACAGTTACATATTTCTACAAAATATAAATTGCAAAATTCATAACTCATTATAATTACCAAGTTAATTCTAACTACAAAGCAAAACGCCTCATTGCCAAATCATGGTTTTCCTTCATCCAATATAATCATTTCATTAGACATATTTCCCTAATGATTTTAATTTTTTCCTCTGGAGATTGAATTTTTAGTCTTGTTTTTCAGATGAATGTCGTAGCTCATAAAGAATCAACTTACTTCTAGCTTGTTCACAGATACTGATAATAAAATGGGGGAAACATCAAGGATGATTTATTATACCACATCAAGCAGTGAAGGAAAAAAAAAAACCAACCTTGTCAGTTGTGCTCACTTCTTTTTATTTAAATGAATGTGAGAATGTTCTCCATCTTTTCCAAAGTAATGTTTATTTGCAGCTGATTTCTCAAAACACTGCAACATACAAAGGAATGAAATGGCATTTCTGAATGCAGAGTTAGTGGACTGAATATGTACTGGTGTTTACAACATTTTGAACTGGTCTTGAAACACCTGCATGCTATATTTCTAGATACCATTGTTAGTCCTCTTTAAGCACATTTTAAAATGTGATGTAAGCTATTAGAAGGTAAATTTTTGGGGATTGATAGGCAGCAATGGTATGCATCAGCGGGAGAGATGCAACTCCACAGGGAGCAGTGCACCACAGCACATCTCCCTCTATCTGGTGTGCTGCTTTGGGCACCAACATCTGTGATTCTCCATGGATTTCAGAGCAAACGTGTTCAGGATTTCCACTGACTCCAGTGGGCAGTGACTGCATCCATGCTTTGCCCCACGTGTGTGCAATCCTTTGCTGGACTGACCAAGGCTTCGCTGGCTCATGGTCTAGTTGCTGCACAAGAAGGAAACAGGATGCAGCTGCCTTTCTCACATCAGCAACATCTCTGTAGGTTTTGGAATATTTTTTAGAAAATCCAAAACAACCTTCCAAAATGAACATCTTTTTTCTTACTACGTTCAGCCAATATGAATTAGAAGTAGCTTTAAAAACAGTTTCCTAATAGATTTATTCTTCACGAACAGAATGCATTTATTTCTGTTGCTACACATTATAGTAAAAAGAAATAAAATTCTGGGTAAACAACTTTTTATCTATACCTTTTCCCAGAAAAGTAGATTTCCAGTGACATATGGGATCCGTATCTATTTTTGATGGCTTGCAAGATACTGCAGTGACCTCTAAGACCAAAGCAAACCCACCAGCTGTTTAGCAGAAGCCTTGTCTCTCAGAATCTGAAGATGGCCCTCCCTGTGCTGTCATCCAGAAATATCCGTCTTGGAAGGAAACTGGTTGTGCTAGCCCTTGGAAATTCCCTTACAAAGATTAATGGTAGAGGGGAGAAAAGGGGACATCTGTGATGGTTATAGCTCTGTCCCTTAAAGCATTGCCAGATTTGCTGCCACGCAGCATGGTGGTGGCTTTGAATACTGCTCATATTTCTAGATGAGCCACATTCATTCTTTCTCATGCTTCTAACAGACTTCTGGGGAATTAATAGGAAGAAAGAAAGGAGACTGTAGCCTTTGCCAAGCTTGGAAGCTCTCTTTGCCTGAATTGTCATCAGTGTAAGAGGACATCAGAAGCCCACAATGAAGATGACAGACTATTGTCTGTTTTTAGAGACAAAGTGGTAGAAACAGCCAAGAGTGAATCCCTTGTGTGCCTGTGTGCATAAGGTGAGAAAAAGGAGCCTGGAAGAAAAGCTTTATTTAGAAGCAGTATGTACGCTGCTTGCAGGCTTATTGCTACTGGGATCTTTTGTACTGAGAGATTTTAAAAGTAAAGTTAATACTTTTTTTTTTTTTAAAAGTTAATTTTCTTCCACATTCTCAAGCCCGACAGTACTTTAGGAATGAAGACAATGACCTGCATGCTTCCCAGCAGAGGGCACATTGCTTTGTTGTGGATTTAGGGAACAACACAAGCTCAGAAACAATATAACTGATTAACTAGATACAGGACTGAACAGCAGAATTTCAGAATAAATTTAAGAGGACATAGATAAATTTCTATCTTTAGCATTCTTTAAGTAGTACATGGTAAAGGTTTTTCAGCTCAACTTTCACACAGAACTGGCACTGTTTATCTATCAACAAGAAAGATAGATACTTCAGAGACTCTGAGATGTGACGAATGTCATATTAGACTGGTCAAGGCAAATAGTTCTCAATTAATGAAACTTTCACTGCAAACGATGGGAAATCAGACGGGAAAATGCTTGCAAGATCAGGATCAATCCCTGGGCTCTAAATCAGATTAAGGAAGATTTGAGGTTGGTTTAGGCTCTGAAAAGATAAGGATTCTGAACGTACTCTTAAGTAGTCATTTTTGAATACCGGCCCTAATTTTTTGAGTTTTAAATATGAGGAAAAAAATATATTGATGAACTTCATATAAAAAAGAAGAGACAATTTAAAGGAACGTTAAGGGGTAGATCTTGCCTGTTCTACATTGAGGAACACTTTACTTCACATGGAATCCAACAGAAATGTTTATGTCAATTTGCAGACCAGATGAAGGATTTATTTTGTCTAATTTTAGTGACGGAAATGCTAGATGTCAAATCTAAGCTAATCACCTGTACTGTCTTACAAAAAGAGACAGGAACATCCATAGGGCAATGTATTTCAGTCACCTTTAATACATACCTTAGGGTAGTTGAATTAGACTCTGGCAGCACCTCTCTCTTTCTGTCGACTGTTGGGAAAGCCGAGGTAACTATCTCAGGTTTATAGGCTTAGTTGATTGTTTCACCTTATTTCTGAAGTATTTTTAATGCAGCTCAGGAAAGAAAGATGTCTCCAGTTAGCTGACTAAGAAATCTGAAGCTTTATTTATTTGTTTATTATTTATTTGTTGAAATACTTATTTGCAAGGAATCAGAGAGGAATTTGGTACTTAGAGCTTCAGTGTGTCCTCAAAATGAGCACATCACTGAGAATGAAAAGGCGTCTCTGATACTTATAATTACAGAAGCACAACAAAGTTCTCTCACTCTACTTCTAAATTATACATGGGCTTGCAAAGATATGCATACACATAAGTCACTTGAAAATGCTTAGCCACTTAACATAATAACTAACTTTAGAAAGCAAGGGGGTCTATTCTGAACCTCATGACTCAAGGGGAGGGTCTCCCTTACCCTTTAAGTCTTTGATCCCTGTGTAAAATACTGAAGCTCAATTCTGACTCAATTTTAATTTGATTTTTCTTTTCGTGTTCTATTCATGCAATAAGTAATTGAGAACCTTACCATCGAACTTTGTGACGTCACTTTTCCACAAATACATATGAAAACTATTTTGCTCACACCTTCAATGGTGATCCTCTAAGTGACCTAACCTAAACCACTCGCTTCTTGACAAACACTCAAGGTTTTCAGACATGAAACCCTGTTAGGTATTTACATTTTACTGGGTGCTCAAATACCCTTTTAAAGACATTTGAAAATCTGTACTGTTCAAAAGTCATGGACTGCACAGCCATCTAAATCTGTTGTATGTGTTTATCCTCTAGCACCAAAGTAATTGAATGATTCATGAAAGTCAACAGTAAGTTCTGACATCACTGGAACTAATAAAACATGATTTCTTATAGAAGTGTCTTCTGACTGATTGACCTTGATGTCCAACTGAAAAATTTATAAATCTGTGGAAATCTAATTATTTAATTAATTAGAGTCCTCTACTTCTGTCACACTCATTTAAAATATCCCAAGTTCAAAAGTTTCTAGAGAAAACACTCTCTAAAACACTCTCTAACACAGACACACACAGGCAGTGGGCATCTGTGATCCTTACCTCCCATGCAACTGATGTTACACAGAAAAAGCTCTGCTATGCTTGCAGAGACTTTGAGGTATTCAACCTAAAGCTCTAACCGATCATCACAACTAAAACAAAGAGGATGCAGTAAATATATCTAAAACAGGTCTTTTCACTTTCCTTTGCACTCTGGAGGTAAAGGTTATAACAGAAAAGAGTAGAGCTCCAGGCAAATGTCAGGGGATACAAATGGAAATGCAAGAGCAAAAATAAGACCACAGCTGCAGAAGTGGTCTGCTCTGGACTCCTACAAATAATGGCATTACTTACCCCGCCTCTAGCAGTTATGTCAAGTTAACCAACAGTAAAAGAAGAAATTCACCAGAAGGCAAAGAAATGTAAACACACAGGTTAAAAAAAATAATAAATTATCCTATTGGGTATTTTTCAGTCTTTTTACACACAAAGTCAAAATAGACTCTTCCAAGTATAAAGACAGTTTAAATGACAAATTTCTTTACTCTCTTATATCTACAGAATTACTGCTTGCCCATATAAACTGAAGAAAGGTGACATCAAGTTCAAGTGAATTGAGAAACGGCTGACAAAAGGGGTGTCAAAATCCCCTGTCAAAAGCATTCCTGCGGGAGGACCTCTAAGGAAGGCTTCATAGCCGTGTATGGGTAACTGAGTACATGAGAAGTACCCTCGGTCAGCCTCCCTGAATAGGGCATTTTGAGGTACTAAAGCGATCACTGAGGTACACAGCATCATAACCATGTAGCCTACTCCATCCTACTACATCCATAACATGTAGCCTAAAGCAGTGGCAAACCTTCCACCAGCAGGTCTTAAACCAACAAAGCTTTTCTCAGCCTTTCGCAGGTCGAGCACTAAAACCAGCCACTGGTGATTCATGGGGTATCATTCTGTGTCTTTTTCAAATAGACATAACAGAAAATACCTAGCCAGAAAAATCCCTGAAGTAGAATTGTGTGAGTAACTGATGTAGAAGTGATGGACAGCCACCAAGCTGTATGGGAAAGCTCCTCAGTATCCACTGTGTCTGGAGGTTATTGTTGTAACCGGGGCCTATAGATCTACCTTAATTGCAGTCTCAGCTGTAGCAAGCTCATAAAGTGTTACCTAATGGGCAGGATGGAATTCTGATAGAAAGGGCACGAGAAGGCAACAAACCTCCGGATGAATGCAGGCATGAAGGACAGATGATGAAATCAAAGGACTGTTAGGATCTTCACCAACAAAACAGAATAAACAATATCAGAAATCTGTGCACTGAAAGAAGGATATCAGAAATGAGGCTTAAGGATGAATAAAATAAATTCCAGTCTCTCTTCCCTCCACTCCCCCTGTTTAGCTTTTCTTTAAAAAAAAAAAAAAAAACCAAAAAAACCCAAAAAAAACCCAAACTTAAGGATTCCTGGGCTAATCCTTTGGCAAAGGCCAGTGAGTCTCTGTTGTGGTCTAGAAATTCTGCCCTTTGCTAGTGAGCCCTGATCACTACGGTATCTAGACAAGCACAGCCACAAGGATTTCTGATTTGCACCAGGGCACCAGCAAAATCCTGTCTGACATGCATGAGATTTTGCTCCATTTTCCATTTTCCCTTCCATCCTCCTGACTACCTTCTTACTTTTTCCTCTCTTTACTCATCTCGCTTTCAATTTCACAGTGACCCTGAGCCTCACTACACATCACTGGCAAAACAGGCTGTGTCAGCTCCTGCAGAGAAGGAAAGAAACTTGCCTGATGATGTCTCAAGCCGTGAAATAATTGAAAATAAAGAGAGGTGTTTGTAGAGGACAGATTGTAGTAGCTGTTGACTATAGCTGTGGGTACGACATTATAGTGCCTGTTTGTGGCTGTCATAGCCGTTTATACTGAGAATATCTTCTGCTCTTTCTACTATGGTTTGCTTTGACAATTTTGGAAAAAAAACAACCATTATTCACACCAGTCCACTCAAAATTCAGTGACAGGACTATTCTATTCCGACTTACATTTGTGCATGGGTAAAAAAAGCAATTCTAACCAATGTTTTCAGCCTGAAACAAGTATTTTAAAAATTTTTGAAGGAATTTATTTTTATTTTGCTTATGCATTCTGATTTCAATTTTTTCCCCTTTCACTCTATATTGGCATCTATATTATAATTTTACATATTTATTCTAGCTTTCATATGGGACTAAATTGGCTAAGGTCTCTGTAGTCAAATTCAGAAGCTATTTAAATGTTGAATTTTGTATGTAGTAGGGTCAAGTTCTTTGCTGCCATATTTCTATTATCTTGGGTAGAGTTATATTACAGATATGGTCAATTTGGTCTAAATGAAATACATTACTATCGTATTGCCCTGCTTCTGTATTCAAATAAATTCAACCATCAGCTAGGAACCTGGTCAATATTATACACATGAAAAATACGCCCACCCAACTTTCAGGAGTTATTCGGTGCAATGCTTTTTAAAAATAAAATACAGTATGTGTTTATATAGCTCCAGTGTATCCCTTAATCATCAGACAAGTTTTATTTTTTACTAACGTTCATGCTATAACTGATGACTTTCATGCTAGCTTGTGGGGTGTAAATGATAGCAAAGTAGGATAACAAGAGTTCAAAAAAGTGCAGAAAGTGAAGGATCAAATTATCTGGTAGCAAATCCCTACTCGACTCCATGGACTTTACTGCCAGACAGCTTTGCTGCGTGGAGTTTGAAATATAACCCCGTAGGAAATGGGATCAGCATAAAATCAAATTAAAGATAGATGCTGGTGGATACCTCTCCTATAATCAGGTAACATCAGAATGGGCTTTTAGGCCAAAAGTATACAAAATCACAAATACATGCCCATGAACACATTTCAGAACATTTTGTTTCTCTTTCTTTTATGACTCCAGGTGGAGTATGCAGAATAAATAGAAACTGGGTGAAAAAGAGATGGCCTCACTGTTTAAATACAAGAGCTAATTAATGAAAACAACTACTGATCATTCAAATCTCCAGCTGAAAAGTCTGCACAACTATTTGCAGAAAGAACAAACTAAATACAAGATTACTGCCTTATCTTCTGTTCTCTCAAAGCTCTAGGTAGGTTTTTACACTTCCTTTAAATAATATGACACCAAGCACACTTTTGAATGAAATTTCCTGTAGTTCAAGATAATACTTACTGAACAAGATGTCTGATCACTACAAGTGAAAGAAACACAGGTTTAAAAGAGAGACTGAAACCAGCTGGTTTTCCCAATTTATAAAAAGCACAAGTGGAGATTAACTTTGGTAAGTGCTCACAGCAAGATTTGTTTTGGCTGTTTAACTAAATTAGATTTAAAATATCATTCAGTTTTTCATTTAAAAGTCGGGAATGCTAACTAAACTATACCAACCACTTTTTAGAGATCTTTAATTGTACTCCAAATGGTCAAATAATTAAGGACTTAATGTTGTAATACAGTTTATTCTCAACTTAAACCGTGAACCTATTATCTGTTCACTCAGAAAGAAAATGGAACAGACGAAAGCACTCCACCAGCTCTGCTATACATTAGAAACTGCAGCGCTTACATTAGTTTTGTATCTTAATTACCAAAGATATCATTAGCTTTGTAGACTGGGACACTTCTCTTTTATTGCTGCTGTAATTTTATTTGTCAGGCAGTGGCTTTCATTGCAGAATAAACTGCTGTGTATTTTAAAATTTTGCCTTTAGTAACTTGCTTTGTTGAATCTCTCTTTTTCCTACTTATAAAATTAAAAGCAGCTAAAGCTCGCATCACTGTGTGATGGGACTGTGGAGGTCTGTCACAGCTGTGGCATAGAAAAGTGGGTGCAGAAGCTGTCTCAGAGTGGTGGGTTTTAGCAAGACTAAGACATTTCCCTCAGGCTCATTTTTAGGATACTAACTATGGAGCTCACCAGGTAAGATTAAGTAAAGTGCTCCTTTCTGTCTCTGTCTGGAAGAAAACCATAGGGCCAATTATACTGGTATGCTAATTGCCCACTGGAAATGAAATTGTTTAAATAATATACTCCCTCTATCATCTAGGAACACTGAAAAAGAGAAATAATGGAAAAAACTAGAGTAAGTAAGAACTATTGAAACTCTGCGAAAGATGCCAATTCACCTTTATAGCCATCTCCAAAAACAGTCTCTGAAGTAGAGTCCCAGGAGACAGATGTTTCAAGTCAGTTTGTCTTTTCTTGTGGCCAGATTACATGTGGACAAACCTTGTTAATATGATTTCCTCCATGTTTCAGATAGGGACATTTTCTTTACGATCAGAAGCCAAATCAATCTTGCCTCTATATTCATCTTATGGGAAGAAGGCTGCCTACAGTGAATAAATCCCATCCATCCACATAAAAAAGGTACTTTCTTCCAGGATGAGATTTATTCATCTAATTTCTTTAAGCCCTTGAAAAGATTAGCTCCTCAGCTTACAGCTCCACAATGGTGCCTCAGCTTTGATTGTTTGATAATGATGGCTTTAGCATTCAGTATGTTCATGTTTAATATAAGCAGAGAAAACTGCTGGCAGTTTACTGACTTATCCTATTGGCTTCAATCTCCTTAAATATATATCTAGATATATAAATCTAAACTCATACATGTGAATAATCGAAGAAAGTAAAAGAGTTATGAATCAAACAATTCCTATTAGATTTTTATCCTAATAGATAAAAATCTATTACATTATGGACATGGCCAAATTTCAGACACTAAAAAAAGATACTAATATACATAGAATACATGTAATAGTTCAAAGCTTACACAGACGGAAAAAAAAAAAAGAGAAAAATAATGATGACTGAGCCCTTCCTCTACTCAAGCCTCTTTTTTTCATCCTGGGTAACTGGTGCAGCTGCAACGACATCCCCTTTGACTCCTCAGCACTACCTCCAGGTCTGAGTTTCAGTCATGGATCAACTCTTCCATTTACCACTCTCTCAAACCTGTCATCATCTGCTTTGTTTCTTTAACTGTGTCTCATTGGATGCATTTGGTCTCCTTCAGAATCATTTATCTTCTCCACGTTTATCTGCTCAGTACCTTGTAAGTCCACGATCTGTCAGTGTCCATTACTTCTTTACTACTTCCAAATTAATTTTTTCCCATTTTCTCCTTTAGCAGCTTGAGTTTCTTTGTCCATCTAATACAACACAACCTTTACTCCATTATCCCCTACTACAACCTTTCTTCCACATTCAAATTGCCTCTCTTGAGCCTTCTAAAACTAAAACACTGCTAAAACTCTTGTAATCTCGTGAAGCAAGCCCACAAACAAAACAAAAAATAACATTTTAGGCCATTTTTGTTGCAGGTAATTGAAGAATGATGTTCAAATGCTTTGCACGCACACATTAGTTAAGCCTAAAAACTCAGATTATGGAGAGATACATTGGAAGCAGGTATACTCTCCAGCCTCCTTATCCAGTCCATGCAGGTGTTGTGTGACTGAGGCATTTAATCATTGAGAAGGATTTTTTCTTTTAGAAAATGCCTAATAAAGAGAGAACACAAAACTGCATAGCCTGAAGGCTGTATTACTGGTAAGCCTGCACTTGTCCAGGGTTACTCATTCCTGTCTGCCACATGAAACTCTTTACTTCATGTTTTGGTCCGTAGTGTAAAGCATCATTCATGCAGTGTGAATCAGTCAATCTTAATATTGGCATTTGTAACCCAGAATAACAAAAAATACAGAATCTGGCATTTACCATAATTGTACCTTTTCCTAAAATGGCAAGAAATATGTTGTTACCTTCAAACAAAAAAAATAACCACATTGACACAAATGCGCTTTCTCCCACTACCACCACATTAACATTTGCAAGATTAAATACAGTTCATTTGTTTAGGATTAATCTAAATCTTGTCACATTAAGACTTTCTTATCTCAGTGCATTCTAGAGCAGCATTCTGTTACACGTCAAACAATTTCTATTTGTGAATGCAAACTTTTTTAACGTTTACATATGGATCTCAACTTGCATGACTTAGACAAAATGGGTGTACAGAATTATCTGTAAAATAGGTATGCAATTCAGTCCATGCGTGAAATGTAATCTCGAGCTCTCCAATGGGTCTTATCTGATGTTTGCACCACCTCTGCACTAGGACAAGCAGAGGAGTCTGTGGAACTACTACACGTCATATTCATTCGTACAAAAAGTAGAGGCTCATCTGGCTGCTGCATGGGGCAGGCTGTGACACTAACCTGTGGACACAGTACATTCCCTTAAGTAGTGCATCTTTGCATTGCAATCTTCTCTTCCATGAACATGTGCCAGGCACAGCTGGTCACCCATGTGAGATCGGCCAACCAGCTGCTTCTCACACCTGGGACCACAAAATGAGAAAAGGCTGGAGTGCTGAACTATAAATGCATGAGAAAGGACTTAATTATTGAACTGTGGAAACCAGTTGTTCACTCAGTGCTTGACATTTGAATATGCCACTTTCAACTGCATGAGCTGAGCAGCCTCACATACCATTGCAATTCTTGTCAGAGCTTCCCAGAAAAATCCAGGCACTAGTGGAAGAATATGGGCAAGCCAGTGGGAGGATTGCTTTCTAGCAATTATCTGACTAGGCCTCTGATGTCAGATAATATGAAAAATAAAGGCATTGACAAATGAGTGCTTTAAGCAAGCCCACGATAAGTCTAAAAAAAAAGTCATCTTGACTCCTGGCTAAAGCACTGTCCTTTCCTCTCCAAAATACCTGTCTGTAGAGAGGTACTGGTATATTCTGTATATATCAGTACATGTATTTCTCCTTGGAACTGGCTGTACTTTGGGTACAGGAAAATTATTCCAGAGAAGCTACATCTTAAGCCAGGCAAAGCAGCACTCCGTGCTCTTTCTAAGCTCTACATCTTCTTGCTTAGAGGACTCATTACTATTTTATGCTTTGTAGGTACACTATCTAGATAAAGATATAACATAACAAAGAACTAAGCCAAGTGCTAGGATAACAAAAAATAGCAGACATTACATTCTCAGACTTAGGCTATTCATTCTGTATGAGAGAATTCATCTAATGTATTTCTGATTTCACTGGTTGCCCAATAAGGACTGTTACTGGCTACCTGATCAACAAAATACTGATTCAGTGGTCCCTATCTGACAGCCTGGAAGACTTCTACGGTCTAGATGAGGTTTCAGGATGCTCCAGGTGCCCCCGTGGCCCCAAGAAGCATAGGGTTGGAAGGGCCGTTGTACAGCAATCTATAGAAATGCACACAAGAAATTTACGACTTGCTCAAGATCTCTCTACGTGTCTGGCATTAGAGATTAGGAACTAAGTGCTGCTCTAAATGCTACTGCTGTAAATCCAGGGTGGTCAAGACCATTTGACCTCATATTGCTAAACTTTCACTCCTCTCCTTTTGCCACTTGACAAGCAGTCTATCCAAAAAAATAAAAAATAAAAAATTGTTTCTCTGTTTTTTTCCACAACAGGGTTTTACTAACAGAATTATACTGGGATTTTGATAAGTGGTCTAAAGTAGGTAATCACCTCCTTTCGAAAGCTAATTCTACAGGAGTGCATAGCTCCCTGATGCTAGATCCGCACAATATTAGCCACTACAGAAAATATGAGAGATACATTGCTCTGACAATAAATGAATCTTGGCATTTTCCTTTTTTATCCATATAGCCTTTTTCCTCCCAGAAACATTGTCTCTTTTTTGGTCTCTGAGTTTCCCTTCATCTTGCGATCAGCATTTTGTCCTTCCAGTGATCACAGCTGTCCGAAACAGTGCAAAAACCAGACACAAAAAAGCAACAGAACATGGATGAAAAACAGAATGTTCTCTGTGTCCTGATGTACTTGTTAGGCAGTAGAGACTGCACAGAAGAAAAGTTTATTGTTGCATTCGTTAAATATAACCCAGGGCTGTTCATGCATATTCCCCTTGAAAGCCAAAAGCAAGCCAAGAAGGAAGGAAAGGACTCTTCTTTCTCTCAAGCACCCTTCAGAATTAAAAGGGCTGCTCCTGCCATTTCTCTAATGAACTGACAGATCTGGTAATCATGTAGATGTTGAACGGTAGCTACATCTATTTTTTATATTCAAATGTCTCTAACCAGTCTTAGGGGCTGACACACTCACTACAGGATGTTTGTTCCACAAGGATAAGTACATACAGCAGAATATGGTATCACACACATATATTTAACTGGGCAATTATAAACTGGCTCAGATATCAAAATGAAGATCACCATACCTACTGGTGCATTTTGCCTGGGTGAACAAGACTTGCAGCATAGCCGAGTGTATTAGTACAGGCAAAAGGCCACGCTCAGACAGCTTTAGACCTTTTCCAGTACGTAAATTAGCACAACTGTTTCTACAATGAAGAGCATTTTGGCACAATTTCCAGAAATCCTCGCTTCAGGATCATTTAGGTGTAGTAGAAATGCCTGCAAGAATTAGCCTCCCGCCAAAAAAAAAGACTCACCCCACTATACAATTACCTTCATCTCCAGCAAAATGTATGAGCTTGATTTTCTTCCCCCTTACTTTGATTTTATACTATATTATTTAAACTGTCATAAGGAATCAGACCAATTATCCATCTAATCCACTATCCTATCTTTGACAGAGGCCACCACCCCACACTTCAAATGAAGGTGAAAGTAACTCTTTGGTTGACAATTATGAAGCAAGCAGCCCATAGGCAAAAAAATGCCATTAAAGTTTGCCCTAAACTCAGAAATCTATGGGTTTGTATCCTTTCTAAAAATGACATGCTTTAGCTGATATGACTATGGGTATTCTTCATAGTCACATGTATATCTTGGTGTGTTTTTTTAAATACTTTCAAACACTGAGTCTCAATTTATTCACAAATAGAATATTATGCAAAGGAAAGGGCAATCAAAAATAATTAAGCATGCTGTCACTCAATATTAGTCACTATTTTCAATTTTAGTGACTATTCCTTTTGTTTGGTATAAAGATAAAATATACAATTGGGGCAATGATTACATTACCAGTATTTCTTACTTATGTAAATAGATATTACATCTTACTATTACATCTTACTTGTCTTGTATACAAGTTAGCTTCAGACCTCTCAAGCTCACTTCATGCCTTTCAAAGTCTATTCTGCTCCTATTTATTTTGGTCTCCAAATTCTTTCATTTTTTCTTAAATGAGGGGATTAAAATTCAGAACATTAAATTTCAACTTATAAGATGATATTGAATATTCTCCCTATTAATTTCTACTACATTTTTGATCTCTTTAACATCACTGTCTACTTGAATGCTCCTCTGCACTTAAACATTATTCAAAAATTCCCTGAAATGGAACCTTGTTCGTCAACAGGAACAATTCCAGTATCTTTAGGTCCAGTGAGGTATACGGATAATTCAAGTATATATTTTAATATTCCTTCTTTTGCATTTGCCATCTTCAAATTTCTTCTGCTATTATGCTAATTATATAATGAAGGTTCTCAGGAGCTAAGTATGCCTAACCCTTAACTACTGTGATTTAATTTGTAAACCCCTTTACTCTGCTGCTGTTCACCTTTCCTGGAGAGTTTTGAAAAAATGCTGCTCAAAGAGTATGCCAGACATTGTCAAATCAAACAAAAGAATTCTCAAATCAAACAAAATCACTGCTTCTATAACCTCCTGATCCAGAAGCTGTGTGGTTTTGAGACAGGTGTATAACCTCAGGCTCAGCACCCTACCATTGCTGCCTGCCAAGTGGACCACAGCTGAAGAGTGGTCAGGATCATGGCTGGAGCAAACAGATTATTTACTGTGTCTACTCATGCAAAGATACCCAAATCAGTGTGATTTTAGTGGTTTTCTCATTTAGACTATACCGATGTAAGTATCAGGGTCAGTGCCTAGTAGAATTTAAGCACCTGTTTGTATGCTTGTACTTTCTGATTGAAAAAATAATAACATATATTAGTTTGAATCAGATTTCTGTCAGAAAATGTCTTTTGGCTTGGAAGTCCTCACAGAAAGGAGAAACTGAAGGCTCACGAAAACTGCAAGTTACATGAAAGCAGTAACACACTTCTGGATATATATTGTGATTTCAGGAGCATGGGGCTGATGCAAAATTCACTGATGTTGTGAACAGTCTGCCTGTGACTCCTGTGAGTTTTACACCAACTTGCAGGCATGTATCTTTCCAGGCACATTACATTTCTCATCTTTTGTCATACTTTTGCAACACTGAACATACATTACTGTCTGTATTTATTTCCAGACAGGTATGTTTACATTTTCTCAGCAGAATGTAAGGATGCAGGTACATTCTACCACCCTTTAAGACCGATACATTAACTTCAAAAACCTTTCAATATCAGAAATTCACATTATGACTACTTAAATTTACCATAGAAAAAAAAGGAGAAACAAACCAGAAAAATATATCACTTTTGAGTTGCCAGCTCCAGTGTGACTTAGGGTTTTCAAAAGAGTTTCTGCTGTAATTCCTAAGCAGTAAGGTCTATTGAAATCTAAAGGCAGAGAACTTCTAGGAGAAGGGTAAAGCTTTCTTTTTCTTGAAAAGACAGCTGGCACAGAAATTCAGAGAGCAGTTAGGAAATACTGAACAAACATTACTTTCTTATAATGGCCAAAATGTATTTTCATTTCCACTTCATTTTGTATAGTTAATACAGTATGATTTTCAATCTACTGTTCATGCGTTCTAATCATGTCAGATGTGTGGGCGTCCTGTAATTCTTTATGAATAATAAGGAATGCAAATAGTGCTGTCTTCACACTCACAGTTGACTGCACTCTGTTGGCTCCCCATCAGCACCTAATTTATCAGCTACTAATTTTCAGAGATAATGTTTAATGCTAGAGGAATATCTTTGTGCACATAACACTACATGGCTGAGGGAGAATGTTAGAAGCCTCCGACCAATTACATGTGCTCCAAGACAGCCTTGTTTAGTGGAGTTAATTTTCTAAATTTCACTCACTCTATTTATTAAAACTGTTTATTATTATAGTCAACTGGAACTAATAATTTCTGCAGTCTCACAAAATATTCAGTTATCTCTCCGTTAATACAGAAATTCCTTCGTTGAAGCAATTATACATTGAAGTGTGAATGGCAACAGACCACTGTAAATGAATATTACAGAAATAAATGGTTAATATAATCAGAAATTTTTATTAACCTATGAGTAAATCTCATATGAAAAGAATTCCTAAAACTGCTAGTAGCATCATCAAGCAATGTTAGATGATGGAGAGGTATTGCATGTCTCACTATTTTCCATTTCTTCCTCCCCTACATCTCACAGACATTTCTGCAGAGTTAAATTGGAATCTATGTTTTATTTGATTGAGAAAATTGATTTATAACTTTTGGTGCAATAAAAAAATGCTTATATTTGCAGGTTTTTTAGATTTCAGAATGGATAAAGAGTAACATAATTAAATATAAGTTTGATATTGTCAATAAGTTTCCACCTTTGTTCGTAAGAATTTTACCATCTTACTTGTTTCATACATAAATAGCATTTCCTCACAGAAAATAAATTTTGAAATAACTTGGGGAGTTACACAACCTAATCATTCAGCTTGCATTAGCAAGTTTCCATGTTCATAGATGAGGGTACTAGAGGAAATCTGATACACAACTCAGCTCTACATTTATTTGTTTGGATGTCATATTCTAAGTCACTACTTTCATTTTATTGTATGTCTTATTTGAAATTAGCTTTTCAGGTTAGGAATTCTCTAGGCTTGGATAGTAAACAGCAAAACAGATCTTTAAATCTTACTGGAACTTTGAAAAAAAATATCACTCTTCAAATGTCCAGTTATTAACACTTCTGCTGCCACTACCTGCATTATCAAAAATAAAACCTAAAATCTGTCAGTCCATGAAGCATAGAAAGCCTTGTCTAATGTTTAGATTCTTTTAAACTTCTAGCAGAGGCACATGCAAACTATTTTATCCTTGACCTTAGAACATCTAAGCCTTTCAATGATGTGGTAAAAATCTTCACTTCTAATAAAAAAAAAGCATGAGACCTCTGCAAAGTCATACATTGCATTGAAAATTTTTTTCCCATATGCACAGGAAATCCTACATGTAATTAATTTAAAATCACTTTTAGGGCGCAAGGGGTTTTAAATTCTGAGCAAAACGCCTGGTCTATTCCTAAGTCTTCCACTACCTTTCAATGGGATATCAGCAACTTTATGTGACTTATTATATTATCAGGTTCACATCTGCACAAAGACATCCTGATTTACAGCTTTTCACAGTATTTTGATTTCTGCAGAAGAAAACATTCTATAAATACTAAAAAAATATTATTTACACCTTATCTGTAGAGATGATAAAACAATTGGGTAAAAGTAAAAACTTTCTGATACTAAGAATGGCTACCAATTTTTGCTATTTTTGTTCCCATAGCAGTTTGGTGTTTTGTATTTTCAATAGAACAGTAGTTTTTAGGGAACTGAAACATACTGGAAGGAAACAGGACCTCAGAAATAATAAACAATAAGTATATCACATTATTTGAAGATTCATTCTAGCCTTCTTATGAATAGATAGCAAAAGAAAAATGAATTAAATGGTATTCAGGCAAAACATACAATAGTATTCTGTGATGTGATGTATTTTTCCCATTATTGAAAACACTGCAGTGATGCTTTGCACTCTAGCAAAAATTGTTGGTTACTACTTTGTTCTGACGTAAGAATCTTTTATCAAACCAAACTTGTTCATCATGGCATCTTTTCTATTACCGTCAAAGAGAGGATGATATTTCCCATATCCTCTTTGATATCAGTACTCAGTTATGCAGTTGTCTAAACTCTGCCTGAATGCTGCCAATCCATGGACCCTTGGTCTTGAGGGTTTTGCAAGAGTTACATACTATATGAAGCCCATCCTTCACGTAATTTATCTGCAGAGCAATTATGCAATGCTTATAGTACCTTTTTCCTAAGCTTTTCCTGAGTAAAGCGTGCCATTTCTGTCCAGTCTGTAATGGTTTCGTTACATAAACCAAGTCACTGACAAAAGTTGATGTCAAACTCTATTGACTAGGGATGGTTTATAGCCAAAAGATCAGAATGACTTTCAACCAGTTTTGTCAGGACTGAGTGTCTGGCCTCCCTTACAGAGTTATGCTGGGTTCACTACCACTTCTGCATGTTATTATCATTCCAAAAGACTTGCCATAGAGATTTCTTTCCAAAAAGTATGAACAGCACTGGCGTTTTAATGTCATTCTTCATACTACAAACATAAACAGATATTTTAATATGGGACCCACTAACAACAAATTTATATTGCTCCACATTTCAGTTCATTTCAAATGATACACCTGCAAGTATTTTTAATTCTGTATTTAGTCATGATAGAAAGCCAGAAATTGGGGGGGTTTTCTAACTTCAAGTTTGTACTTCATAGTACTGAAGTGATGTTGCATCAATTTACATCATTTCTTGTTAATTTGTAACATCCTCTTATGCCAAGGAATACATTACAGAATAATTAAATTATAAGAGAAACTGAAGAGAGAGGTTTTGGGGAGTATTTTCTCTTTGCATACCTTGTCTGTGGAACACGCTAATTAAACAGATCAAACCACTGGGTAGAACGTCATTAATCATTGAAAAAAAGATAATGTTTACTCCCCACTGAGAAACAGGGATATAAGAAAACGCAAACAGTAAAAACTCTACCGTTACAATTTAATCTTGTGTACAAATATTTTTAAAACATCATTGTTTTGGCTTCTCAGCTCCACTTCTTTGTTTACCTGGTTTTGCTTCAGTAGAAGACACTGAATAATTATTCAAGTATTAGAGATACAAATTCATCACTTCAGGGATGAATAGAAATTGTAAATTTCAATGGATCAACTTGGGCTTTTTTTTAAGTGCAATTTTCTTGGTATTTTTAAATGTGTACTCAAGCTTCAGTAACTAAAAAGTCTTTTTCCTTATAACTCTGGAGGAAAAAGATTTTGATTGTATACAACAGGTCTTGGACTATTTTAAAGTCCATTGTTTTCTTCTCACATGTACATTTTTAGAGTGCCACCTTAATCCGAAAGTTACTTTAAAAAGTTGTCTCTCCTTCTACACCAAGTGATATTACCCAGGCATACTGGGGATTTTTCTGTGAACAGCTGATTTAATTAAAGAAGATACAGATGAATGGTGCTCGACCAATAGAATTTTCAACTAAGCAAAAACTAGTGTGATGAGGCTGCAAGTATACAGAGTGGATAGTTATGACTATATATTTATATAAAAAAAGCTACAAATTTAGATTGGATCTTTACGTTATATATAAGTCATCCCAAGCTTCCATCTTTATAATTACCTTAAAAATGTATATGCTACTTTAATTTCTTAGATCACTAGGTGGTATGAAATTTGGTTATCTAGAAAGATAAATGAATTACAGTTTAGACAGAAGTGGAATAGTTAGGAGGCCAGTGGCAGATCTACTTCAGAAGAGATTTTCAGTGAGCAGTTACCAGCAATTTTCATTTTGCTATTATTTCACATGGCCATGGCTCCACAGAGCAAACTCCTGCAGACAGATCCCCTCGGCCACTAACACAGGTAGAGATGCTGGTGTTTGGTCAGTGGTTTTTCTCTCCTCCAGTTTTTGTTACTCAGTATGGCATAGCTCAGCATCAGAAACGATACTGATTTCAGTGACATCTCCCAAACCCACAGCTAACACTTTCATCAAGTTCTGGTGTCACATTAATGAATGGAAAAGTAATTTCACTCAGCTGGCTTTTTAGGGAGCACAGGCATACATCTGCATACGCAAATATAAATATATGGAAATATCGGCACAAACAGCCCCATGGAGTCTAATCCTTCAAGGAAAATTATGACTTTTGAATACAGTTAATCTTATATATATTATAGTTTTAAAAGACTTACAGGAGTAGAAGTTACACTTACATGAACTTTTCTAGTCTTTATTGAAAGAAAAACTGAGTTATGAATACGCAGGTCTAATGGAATGTACTCATCCATTTTAAAGTGTTTCAAAAATTTATTCTAAAATGTCGGAATTACCTAATGAAAAAGTTATGGGAAATAGATGGTTCCTTCCTGTTTGGTTCCATATTTGAATCTACACTTCTTCACAACCTAATTAATTAGTAATGATGATGATAAATTACATTTCTTATTGACTCCCAATTCAGTTCCTAAATTTTCTTCAGCAGTAATTTTCTGCTCGGAAAATGTACTGCTTTCTGTGTATCTTGGCTAGCAAGAGACCTTGAATTTTAGCAAAGAACAGAGTTTATATCCTTTATTAATACTAAGAAATATGGAAATATATAACCTTATATCATATAAGTGGGAAATCTATTTTCATTTCTCTTCATATTGCAACTATTGTCATTCTGGGAGATATAAAAATGTAAGTTTTCATACTCTTGTTCACTTAGAAATGTGTATGTCAGAAAATGGAAAACACTTTCAGGCCAAGTACTTGCATATCCTAACAATGGAGCATAATTCTTATAGCACAACTATGTCTGACTCAAAAACTGCTGAAATCCAAGGGATAGGCTTCTGACGACTTCAAAAGTTTTCAAAGGTTTTTGAACAGGCCCCCTAGTGTCTTATCCACTCTAATTTTTAACACCCCAAGCAATAAAACTCCCTCTGGTCGTCTTTAATTAGCTCACACTGTAATTTTGTGAATTATTTTAAATACAGAATCTATTTTACATCCTTGCTGATTATACAGTTACTTGCATAGGGCTCTCCTGTTAGCGCATTCTCAGAGAATTTAAGCTTTTTTCGAATCAATTCAGAACGCCTTTTCTTCCAGATGTAATCTCAATTTCCACGATCACAAGGATAGCTCTTTTGTAACTTAGGAAACCCTTTGATGCATGTTTGTGTGACTGTGTGATACCAGTAGACATCTAGACCATTAATATTTAATTTTACTTGGATATATTATACCTTAAAGCATCTTGGAAATATTTTTTCTCCCTCTTTTTCCAGCAGAGCTAATAGTTTGCAGTAGATTTTTCCAGTGCTTCTATTCAAAACAAACCAAAACAAACCAATACAAAAACCCCTGCAACATACCTCAATTGTCAAAACACAGTTTGCTGGAGTTTTGATTACTTTTGATTTATACTCTATATATATATACACACACTGTTAACATATCATTGCTTGTTATGTATGTAGTGTACACAACTTGTCCTTCTATGAAATACTGTAAATATTGACAATATATTTTCATTGATATTCCAGCAATAAAAGACATTACCCAAAGCTTATATTCGGCCATTTGGTCTCCCTACAGTGTAATTTGCATTATCTTTGAACTCATATTCAGAGGTACTGATTAAAACAGTATATTGCCAACATCTTAACCTCTCTACTGCCTTGCACTATTGGTAACGGTATCCTGCTTTTATATTGAGTCCTATAAATATGTCAAATTGTCCAAAAATAATTTCTCAGTACAAAATCAGATATGATAAACTCATTTCATTATTTTCCTAGCTGCAATACCAAGTATGTTAATCAAAACATTGCAAAGGCATTTTTCCCTCTTACACTGATATGAAAGGTACCTCTTTTGTAGCCATGCAATGACAATGCCTTTACTGTAGTCAATCACAAATCCAACACCAACCCAACTGAACGGACAATCTGGCTTTAAAGATTACTAGAGGCTTCCTGACAACGAATGACAATTATTCCTGTGCAAGTAAGCAATATTCCTTTAACATCCACATTCAAAGCTATTGTTCAGCGTGATGGAGAAAAAAATGCTAGGAAGTGTTCTGCCTCGCATAGTCTCACACCCTTAGTAGACCAATACAAAGGGTGGCTCACAGAGGCACATCTTTTCATGTTTGGTGTGTTCAATCCTTCACTCGTATCATGAGCTAAGATTTTAGACACATGACACCTATCACATGTAATATCATGCCAAGATCTAGGCTTCCATGGTGTAGCTGTTAGTGTTCCAAGGCTCAGTTTTCTTATTGTAATATCTGACTTTCAGAGCCACATTTGATTTGTTTAAAAAGCATGGGCATGACTTAAAATCTTCAATGGTGTCTATTCAGGAACAAAATTATAATCTCAATATGCAAAATAAGTTAGAAATCACAGGATATTTTTTTCCTAGATGTCCTTAAGACTAATAAACAATAGTTTGACATTATAGGGGAAAATATTATTATCCTTTTTGTATCTTGGGTTTTAAAACAATGATTTATTTATTAAGAACATTTAAAAAACCTCCAAAACTTAATAGGCTGTCTCAAATTGTTATTTGATTTGAACAGATCTAAATGGGTAAAGTTTTCATGGCCTTAGTGGCATCTTCTTCTCAAACACACCGATGTATTTCTAAAAAGGATCTTCAACCCTCTTCTCCATCTTCTATGACTGAAATGCAATTGAGATAGCTTCTTCATCTTCCAATAGCTCTGGTAATAGTTAAACATCTGTATCATGCAATATACATAAGAATACTCTACCCTGAATTTCAAATTTTTCTATTGACACTCCTTTCCTCACTCAAATAAGTTGCTAAGACTGCTCAAACTCCCGTCAAGTCTGGAGGAAGCTTGTAGTGATTCAAGCAAAATCCTTTCACTTGATGAACAAAAATACCACATTTTTGTTTCCCCATCATTAAAATACATGGAAATACCTGATATAAACTCACTGCTTAGAAAGAAAGAAATCACAGTTGCTTTCACCATGGAATATAGAAGCTAGAATACATGTTATATATAACTGATGGTGACTTGCAGAAAAAAATCCACTTTTTAGCCATCAAAACTTCTCAAGAAACTTTCTGACTGCCGCTTTTTTGACACTATTAACTTTTCCCCAGATGACTGACACACAAAGTTCAATGAGAGGCTGAGAAGATACACTCTTAAACAGTGCTCTTAATGACTGCAGAAAACAGGTTGCTCATGTGTTCTTTATTAACACATCTCTTCTGTGAGATGTGCCATTTACATATCTATTTTAAATACAGGTCAGGTTCAACTTCAAAAGAAAACATCTGAAATCATGTTTAAACCAAAAATGTTAAAAACATTAGTTCAAAAACAGCTGTAATATCAGGTGTTCTACACCAGCTATGACTGCCTTCAGAGTAAACCCGTCCATATACTATTGTACTGTTCTCTGATAAGTAACTGTGAATTCTTCTTAGGGTTTGGTTGCTGTTTGTTTGGGGTTGTTTGGGTTTTTTTTGTTGTTGTTTTTTTTTTTTTTTTTTTTTTTTTACTGGTAGGACAGAGAAGTAGCCATTCCTCATCTCCTACCCTCACCTAAAACGGAAATGGGGAATCTGACCTGGCTTGGACAAATTCACAGACATATATCACCCTTTGAAATCAGCCTCTTGATCTTTGATACTTACTGCTTTCACTGCACCAACTTGTTGTTTAGCTTGTGCCAGTACACACACACTGGAACTCCCTGCCTCCACACCAGCCACTCACGATTCCCGTTACCTTTGGAGATTCCTGTGTATATGGCACAGCAGTTTCACCCATCAGTCTGGTTCTCAACACAGCTCATGTAAATCCGGTGCTCTTCTTACACCGGGTCTGGTGCAAGAGGCCAGCAGGTCCCAGGATACTTGAAAATTATGAATGTTTCCCCAAGAAGATGGCTTACCTCACGACCTAGCCTGCTTCGGGAAAGTTTAACCTGCTTTGGAAAAGGTAAGAGTCTTACTTTGGTGGTGGTGTTTTGATAAGGAAGAGACTTGGAGTCTGGGGACCCCAAATAAACATGATGGCTTACCTAGAAGCAAACCTTTTGAGAAGCGATGTTCTGCAAGAAACACGGCTTGTGAGGCTATAGCTAAACATGATGTGGCTGCCAATCCACCGCCCAGCGTTTTACGGAGAGCCATGTAGCTAGCGAGTTACCCCTACTGACACTCGGCTTGCAAACCACAATCTCAAAACTACAGCGCAGTCACCTGTACTCAGTCAAATGTTATCATGCTATTTCTTGTCCTTGACAGCTTTAACATCACGATGATACACTACAGTAGCTCTGCTAAGAGTGGCTATTTTTAACGCCCTTCTAGTAAAAAAGTAAAATAAAAACCTGAAGAATAAAAAAGCAAACAGTCTACTTAGCAGGAATCTGTGATTTCAAAATAGTACAAAATGAGATTAATATCCTAAGACCAACTGATGAGATGCAAATGACAAAAGCAGGTCTTTAATTTCTACAGAACCACAACTGTATATGACGCGCACTGCATCTTACTGGCAGTCTGTAACAAGGCCATTTGCCACACGGGAAGAGATCTGCTCAGCCGGAACCCCAAATATTTACTTAAAGCAACTGGGCTGATGATAATAAGCATTTCACAATAGCAAGCTCCAAACATTTGAAGGAAAATAGATAATTGTGTATATTTTATGGAAATACCGTATTTTGATCCATGTACAAGAACTCTCCCACATAACACCAGGAAAATGTCCAGAAGATGAGCACACCACCACCTATAGCGTGGTACTGTGCGAAGTACATAACTTGGAAATGGATACGAAAGCTTTTGGGAACTGCAGCTAACATACTCAAAACCAGTCATCTGGTGAAAGCAAAGAATATGTAATCTGTAGTCATTTATCCAAATAAGCTGCATTCCTATGTGCCATTCTACGTTTTCATTTTTTTCTTCTATTTTTATAAATTTTTCAAAAACATCTGAAGAGTTTTTATTTGTTACAAAATTCATACTGGAAGATATAAAAAAGATATTTTTAACTTTACTATGCTATTCAGTGGAGTATATAAAATATGGAAACATATAGCCTCCACAAAATATTCCTGTACTTCAAAAATAATACCTCATATTAAGAATCTTCATAAACTTCTGCTAATTAGCCTTTGAAACATAGACCATCAAGAGGTGTAGAGAACAGCGAGAAAACAAAGGCAGAACAAAGAAGATGACTTGAATTACTCCACGTCTGAATTACTATCAGGCAACAACTCGTGTCTTCTGAAAAAAATGAAAACACTACTTGTTGGCAGAACAGTGTTTTGCACTTTGGCCCTTCTTCACATACCAAAGGATGAAACTGATTTGCCATAATTCAGGGGTTCAAAAGTTAAATCTGTTACTCTGAGCCAGTCACTGTAGGTTCTCTTCACTGTTGTCAAAGAGAAACAAGCACCTCCAGAAGATAATACGTTTCATCCTAAAATAGCTTCTAAAGTAGGCCAGATTATTTATCTTTCAGCTATGCCTATTTATTCCATTTACTGGAAAGGCAGCCTGTGTGACTAGCATGAAATTAGACAACTCACTTTAAGAGGACTAAAGTTACATAAAATTCAACCTGTTCAAATGATCTGTCTTTCATTTAAGGATTGGCATCCTTATGCCAATGGGAATACATGTATTTAATACTGTATGTGGTTTTATATATGTAAGGATTTTTAGACAGTTAAACATTAATGCAATACCTCATTGCACCGTACACAATAATGTGCAGATTCCTTACCTGCGTTAAATAAATTAAGTTAATGCTGAACCTGCACACAAGGTCTATTAAAAGAACTTTTCATTGGATCAAAGTCCATTACTTTCAATTAAATATTAATTCCCCAACATACCGGTTATTCACCTACTCTAAGTTTTTCCTCATCTCTCAGCAAGGAAAATTTTGAAGTCTCTCCACTAAAAGCTTTAAGAGTGCTCTACAGCCTTTATTTCTCCAGGGCCTATGGGAAGAGAGATCAAATTCTGTCTAAAGAAAAATCCATGGCACAGTAATTGACTCTGGGCTACCAGGTGAATATTGTCTTCATAGCATGGCTCCACAAAAGTGGTCATAAAACCCAAATACATTGACAGATGTCAGGTACCGTACTTTCCTGTGCTATGTCAAACAATTTATTCAATAGTTTTTTAAGCTAATATTTCTATATTGATTTCAGCAAGCCCCAAACTCTCTTCATTATTTTTCTCCATCTATCTCTTCATTCTTTCTGTAATTTCTCCTTAAATTTTTCTTCTTTCTTTTACGTTTAATCACATTTTTTTCTGGAATTGTCTTCAGACTTTCTGCTTGTTCTCTTTGCCCAGTCTTTTCTAACAGTGGGTCATCCCCATATTTCTTTACACAGTATATAACCTATTCACCACCTAAGACAACAGCACCGGGCAGAAGCCAGTCATACATTAAAAGCCACAGCTTTTCAGGCCCTGGAGGTTACCTACAATGCCCTTCCCAGCTCGCCTCTTCTCTCCTTTTTCATAATTAACTCTTACCTTATATTAATAGACTAACTATCCTGTGCCTGGGAGATTTCCACACCATAACCGTACTTAGTGACTACTTAAGCTGTGTATCAAAAGTCTATTCAGGCACACATCATCTTTGGTACAACCCAATGGCAGGGTGTAATTTCAGAGGATTTATTCTGGTGATATTTTCTGCAGCAGCTAGCAGTGCAGCAAAAGCACAGAAACAGGCCCAGGAAGCATTTATACGGCTTGACAATTTCCAAAGGACAACCAAATACACATCTAAAGCAGCTTCCAACCATCTGAGCTTGGCCAGTCATACGGGATTTTCATCTCTCTCCATTTCCACCCACGATTAAGTTTTTTATGGGCAGAATAATTTCTACAATGAATGGATGTATTTAACTGATTTTCATCTGATGTTCCTGTTTTCCAGCCAGATAGGGTCTCCTGCCTCTCATGTAAAAAATGTAAACCCACTCAGACTGGAAGAAAACGGCACAGGCAGTTGGATTTCACTTGTTCAAACTGTACAATGCACTCTGGGTATTTGTGGAGGCAAAAAAACTTTCTGATGCTCAAAATAATTTTCATTTATGGTCAAATAAAGAAAACTGCTTTAGGCAAGAAGTGATTTCATTCAACCTGGCTTTGAAAAGGGCAAACCCCTTTAGTTTTCTAAGTTTTTCTGCAGGAGAAAAAAAAGCTGCTTTTGTAAGATTCTGTTGTGCAACATTTCAAGGGGAGATGATGTTTATCGTATTTGTATTAATCATTTAAGGGCAACTGTACCTTCAAAATGTACAGCACAAGGCTAGACTGACAACTAAATGAAAACATAGATCACTGGTCTTGCAGCAAGACAATTCCTCTGGTGAATGGGTTAAACTGTCGCTGTCAGTTTGAATACAATTAGTACAACTGATATGCAAAGAATTGCTCTGTCAGGAAATGTCACTGTCATTGAGCACTGTTCCCAGGCTGCCTTCAATTTTCTGTCTGGCTCAGAAAATTTTAATAACAGGTCAGAATTCAAATGCAAAAATTTAACCAAAGTGCGTAGCTTCTCCCCACCTTCTACTTCAATTTTCATTTTCTGCTCTGTACATAACATAATTTTTTGGTTACCAGGAAACCATTCTTAACTACCCATTTTCTGATTTCCTTCACTCATCCTTTCTGGTTCTCATTAACTGAAACTAACAGTTTTTATTGACATTCCTTACACAACTTTTTCTTTTCATTATTTTTTAAATTAACCCTCTGAACCCGCCCCAGACAACAGAAGTACAGAGGCAGAAATAATTAGTGTTTGTAGAACAACACCAAGTATCTATTCACTGTAACGCCCACCCACACCCTGCAATCATGTCTCTTCCTACCCTTTATTTACTGCAGTTCCCCAAAGGTTGCGTTTGGTGCTAATCTTTTTTTTCCCCTCTACATTTTCCTGTTCAGCACATGATGCATTTTAGGATCTGGTACCTCTGTGCTAACCCCTCCAGATTTTCTTTTCTATTTCAAAGGAAGTTTTCACCTTTTCAGCTCCCTCCTGGTACTTCCCAACAGGTCCCAGATTCCTGCTGGCCCTGTGCATGCACAACGCTCTGTGCAAAACCTGTGAGTGAGTCTGTACACTTGCAAAGAATACGCAACTAAGCAAATGCTTGAGATTAGCTCTGCAAGGCTGGTGGTCAGGGAATAACACTCTGGGAAGCTAAAGTGCTCTCAGGCAACTGGGGTGGCAATGGGTCAAAGGGAAGTGCCTGTTCCTAGAGTCAGGCTCTTCTGTGATCTACGAAGGCGAAGGCGGCAGGGAGAAGTGCTGTTGTGATGGCAGGTAAATACCTGTTGGGGTAAGGAAATGGGTGATCAACACAGCCTTGCAGCTTGAGGGATTTGGGAACTGCCGGCTGGCTGAAGTGCCGCTGAGTGATTCACGGATGGCAGTGCAGAGGGCAAGCCTAAAGCTTCTTTGAGACCCTTTCTCCGCTAACCAGCCCTTGCTAAAAAGCATCTTTTCTATCCCCCCAGGAGGCTCAGAAAGCATCTGACTTGCAGCTTTTCCAGTGTTGGCCACTCAGCTGCCCTTGCAGATGGGCAGAGCAACGGCCACCTTCCCTGTCAGCCCCGTGGGAGGTTTGCTGACCTGCCTGGGCTGAGAACGCAGCTGGGATGCCTGTCACCCTTGATGCTGCCTTATATAACCACTGAGAAACCTGAACTTGTCACTTCCCATCCCCTCCCTCTTCCCATCACTGTGAGCAAAGACATTTCCTCCTACACGACTCAAGCACACAAGTTTACCAGTGTATTTAAACCCATACTGTCATCAGGTTGTTGCTAAATTACAGACTCTGACCCTTCACCCAGAATCCCGCTTCAGGTATGGGCTAAATTCCCTCTTTCTAGGGAATAACATCACAGTGCAATGAATAACCCTACTTTAACTCACCTCCTGGTATGCGGAGGCAAGCACGTTTAGCTAAAGATAAATTACCTTTCTTACATTCAACTTCAGTCATTCTTGTAATAATCAATGGCATTTTTTAACACTGACTTCTACCAAGAAAGTGACAACAACTAAATTTATTTTAGTGCATACCCCTGCATACAACAATACTGAGGACCATCCCTTTCCTATCTTCAGTCGTCAAATCTCTCATCATTCTCATCTGCTCAAATCTCTTCAATCTTTTCTTTACTCATGAAGTTTAAGGTTCACTTAACATTCACTGTGTTTTTTATTTGAGAGCCCCTTATGTCCAAGTAAACCACACAGTGAGCTACGGGAGCAGTAATTGCCATCTAATTAAAAACCATGCTGCAAAGCAAGGTCTAAAATTTCAACTTTAATGAATTTAAATTTCAACTTTAATTTAATTATGTATCTCCAGATCTTTTCTCTGTGAAGGTAAACTAAATATGTGAACACAATGTCTTCCTAAAAGCACCAGCTTTGTGAAACAGAAGGACTCGGGGGCAAGCAAACCATCCCAACCATCTCAGTGAAAACTTAGTTCAAAACTGATACTTTTACTTCCACTATTACTAACTGTAGCACATACATCACTGTAGTGGAACGATGCAATTGATTCCTTCTAAGTGGATGTAATGGCAGATAATGGGGCACAACCTAGGAAAACCAGCTGCCGTCAAAATCCTCAGAAGCTGGGGAATGAGATAATCCTTCTCCCCAGAATAAAGAAAATTGTTTCCACTTCCTCAAGATGGGATAGAAAACTCATCCTTTCCTCAAATATTAAATGCTTCAGTAACCTCTAGACGTGTGAAATAGACATCCTTCATGCCAAAAGTCCCAGCTGTCTACTAATCCCTTCCAATATCTCTTTTTTACATACGCCATCATACTCATATGGAAAGTGCTATAAAGTACTGTATAATAATGATACATACATAAAACATATAATTATGTGCTGCAGGCTAACTTATAATGAAACAACTGAAGGCTCACCTGTCTTCCTTTTCTTTATTACCATTTTTTCTATACTTCACTAGATAAGTGAAATTTGAGCTAAATCAGATAACTAACTACACTAAATGCTAAATACATATAAGCGAGTCATTCCTATATAATATTTAATCCAAATATTTTTATTCATGAAACACTGACTACAAGAAGAGGGTGACATTTTCAAATTCCATTTTCTGGTCCAGATAAAGGACTCCAAAGTAATTGTCAACAGAGAAAAGAGCACCACAATTAATTTTTTAAAAGTATGATTTTTTACTCAGCTTTGAGTGTAGTGTTTTATAAGGAAACCTTGGAGTTCTACCCTATTCATCATTCATTCATTCAGTGGCAGGTAAGTAAATTAAGAGCAAAGTCATACCTGTAAACTGATTTTCTCACTAAATTATAGGCCTTGATGCCTTTTCAGCATGTGAGTCCTTGAAGTAAGTAAAAAATGTTAATTTTATTGCATGAATTAGTTGTGAAACAATTATGCTTACAAATATTGAAGATTATATACTAAAAAGTCAGTCAGTTTATGGAAGTCATATCTCCAGTTTTCAAATAACTTCAGTAATTAACATAATTAATTCTGCATGTTCTGAATTTTTTCTTATTTTTGTATAATCCATTTTTATATATTAAGGTGCCCAGGGGCTTTTGCTAGTGGACTGAATCAAACCGTCTTATTAACAATGTTCTTGTTTCCAGGATCATCACTTAAGATCATAAACAATTTTTTCTTTCTTTCTAAGGAAGAATATAATTACCCCATAAATGAATTCTCAATCTTTTTGATAGACAGGTTTTGTATGCTAATTTTCTGGTAGATAATTCAAAACCTGCAGATCGATTTGTTTAAAGTGCAACAACCACTCTAGCCTATGACAAAGAAAATATGATTGCTTTAAATCTCATATATGCAGCTTCCCATGGGAGTGGAATACAGATGAGCTGCAAATGAAACACCCTCATCACCACACTGCCCAAAGCAATTTTCCAGTGTGCCCCCTCCCCTCAGGACATATTTTACTCCACCTTTACTACGTTTATAACATGATTTACATGTTAATGAGAAGTGACAGGGACTAAGTAATTAGGAAGCAAGACTGTAGCTTGTCATGCATTTTAAATACTGTACACTGCAATTCTGGAATAAATATTCAGCCTCTTTCCTAATTTTCTCCTTAATTAGAAAACACAATCAATTTAGTCTTTATAACTCCAATACACCTTCCATAGGTAACTAATACAAAATAAATGCATTGCTACAATAAGCATGGTTCATCAGCCCTAGTTCTCTTATATTTGGTCAATCTTACTACGTTTTGTTTACTAAGTTTGGACAATACAGTGAGAGCAACGTAAGACCTAAAGAAGAAGCAGTCCTTTCACTGAGGATGTGACCATGACTATGCAAAGCAACAATGGTTTGCACTGGATGGATCTGCTACATGCATGTGTGTCTTCCTTGGATAATTTTGTGAATTAGTACTCTGTCTTGTGACTGTGGAGAACATCCCTACCGTGGGGCTATCAAGGCCCTATAAGGTCTGAAGGCATCTGCATTTGAGCGGAATGATGTTCAGATGATTATTAGGAAGAAAAGTGAAGAAATGCCGGATTGCCAGCTAGCCCTGTGCAGAAAACGCAAGGAGTAGGAACTGCCTAAGACTACAGACATGTCCATGGTAGGGGTGTAAGTGGTGCCGAGCAACCACAATCTCTTTCACCTCCTCCATCTCCTTCCACATCCCTCCTCTGCATGCAGTGTTTTTTCTTTCCAAGTTTTCCTCACATGGTTCTCTTTGTAAAGATCAGGACCTCAGTAAATAATGCTTACCATTTCAATACTAATTGTCTATGGTGCCGAGTGAATTAAGTTTCAGAATACACTTCTGAAGTACAAACACATTACCATTCTAATTATTCAGGTCAGAAAAAACTCAGAGCGAAAAAGTAACTTGCTTCAAAAAAAAAATTAATTCTCCTCACAGAACTTCACAGTTCTTTGTGCCAAATATATAACAAAGTTTAAAGACCGCTGCAGCTGTATCTGTTGGGTTTACATTACCATTCTACACATTTTGTATTTTGCTTTCAAATATTAAATGTTTGCAGTATGTCATAGCTACGCGGTGCTTTTTCAGTAAGACATGCAGAAGTAAACAGGATGCATATTTACTGAGCCTTATTTCATTCCTGAAACCAGTTGTGATGGTGCACAGATAACGGAGATTTCTGGGTAAAGAAGTGGCCATAATGGAGCTGGCAACTATTAGTTATGCGGTGATAGGTATAGCACCCCTTCTCTGAGCAAGAAATACTATCAGTCCCTTTTGCAGTTTGTGACTGCCTGGGAAACTGTTCATCCTGAAAGACTTCCAGATTTTCAGATGCTTACACAGTATTAAGAAATCTAAGCATTCTCCAGGGGCACATTATGCTATAATTGCTATACATGCGAGGTCTTTACAACCATTACCATGAAAAGGACCTTGTTGATACAGGATTTGAGAACTAATCATGCATATACTATAAAGATTGAAGTGTAAGTAGACTTTACCCAAGTTGAAGTGCTGAGACTACAGTGATATATGCAAACCAAAAGAAAAAAAAAAGTGTAAAAGTTTACTTACACCTATTTTTTCAAAGAAATATGTTCATGTTTTCTCTTAGTAAGACAACCTATACTTTAGTTATCATCATACATTTGAATGTCCAATCATAAAATATATATAAATGAACATTAATGTCAATCTGAGAGCTACCAAAAGGCAAACATAACATGGCAGTGATTAATTGGTTTTTTGTTCGCAATTTTCATGGGAATACAATCTAAAAATTTCAGCTTGAGATACTTGTCTCCCTTGTTTATAAAATATGCAAAATAACTAATTAGAAAGGGACAGCCAAGCTATTTCCAGTTCCATATTACATACACCAAACATACATGGAAATAGTGAGCCAGAACCTAAAAGTGAAAGGTAACTGGCTAGCACAGAATTTTCTTGTTATTCCCTCCGGTTTCAGCTAGCCAGATAAGAATAGATTGCAGTCTGTCTAGCCATTGAATATGGGAAGATAAAAGATGAATTATTCCTTTGAACTCATCTTTGACAGGTAAAGTGCTGGCAGTATTGTGAGACAGACTTTCTCATCTTATTAAAAAAAATATTAATAAGCTGACTTGACCATCTTTTTACGTATTGTATTGCTGCTACTGTATCTGAAGGAGTTTGAACATTTGATAGAAAAATGTCCCTCATTATAATCTGTTTAGTAAGTTAGTTTTCTACAAATGAAGAAAGAAGAATAATTTGAAATGTAGGGCTTCTAATGGGGCAAAATAAGATAGTTCTGGAAGTTGAAGCAAGTATACTCCACAAAGAAAGGTGGATTTACACAGCGCTAGCGAAGGAGCATTTCTATAAATTAACCCAAGGCCTATGTCTCATAATTCACTTGACAGTTTATCAGCCCTGAAAATGAATTCAGGCAATTTAGATGAAGGATGGAGGCAGTGGCTTCAAAGCACTATGAGGCAGCTCAGAAATATTCTTTGAGTTTAAGCTTTTCGTGTTCTAAAGGTTAATGGTCCCCAATCATGCCTTCCACTGGGTTTTATTAGTGTAAAAACCAGCCTGCAAGATAATCTGGGTGCAGCACAAGAAAGGTAAAAAGCATGAAAGATAGTTGTTTTTAAATCAAGTTAACTTGTTATGTTTGGCTAAGGGAGGATGGGTTTATGAGTCTTCAAAGCCACCCTGAGGAATGACCAGGACTATGGGAAGAATCATACATTGTAGCTGAGCTTTTACTACTGTTTGCCAGGTCCTGTCAGTATCCAAACAAGATTATATTTAGAACAAGACTTTTCAAAATTGCAGTATATACAAATGTGTCTTCTAACCCCTCCCTAATACTATATGAAATCCCATGTATGGTCATTTAAAATCAGTTAAAAGTATTTTCAGATATGCTTTTCATATTTCAGATATCATTTCAGATAGGTCTGATCCACTCTGCAGACATTTGCAGTTTTGGAGTCAGTGACCACAAACTTACCTTTTGCAAGCTGTGCAGCTACATGCACAAAGAACTCTTTTTGTCGGCAATGTAGTTTTTCATATACAGAAAAACTCAGAAAGGATTCTTTAATTCATATCTCCCCAGAATTAAAGGGACAGATGTCACTTTTTTGAGATAAAATTCCGTCAGTAAAAGATAGGTTTACTAACTGAGCTGATGGAACATTTCTGTTATCTCTTTTTCTTTCATTTCCATCGCGTTACAAGCTGTCTCAAACAGGAAACACAGACTGAATACCCTGATACACATGAAAATGATAGTAAGCAACACGAGTTTGGTTGATACGTAAAATTCTTAAATATTTACTGTAATGACATGGATTTTCCTCTTCTATTTTAATTTTTATTTCTGACTATCATGAAGTGGTGGTCTTTTCTGCATAAGGTTCTACTCTACAGCAAAATTCTGTTTAGAATTTTACATGATTAGGGTAGCCTTTATCCCTGTTCCAAATGGCTTTATAGTATTTCTATGCCCTAGTAAACTGCCTTACGTCCTACTGCGAGAGCACATGAAATGATTCCTGGGTGTGCTGTGGGTTAAAAGATCTAACACTGCCATCATATTCCATTGTGAGTGTCACTGCATGGTTCTGTCATATGAGTCATAAAAGTTACTGCGTTTAATCTGTTTAGTTATTCTTCCTGGCCTAATAGTTCTGCTCAACTATGGGGAAAAGTTCCCCATCTTCACTGATGTGCACAAAACTGTAGTGGAGGGAGCTGTTGCAAGCATCAAAGATGATCGCTCATTGCCTTGGTCTTCTAGCTCCAGTGAGTTCATTAGGAAGAAACTCAGTCAGAGAGTCAGGTTGGACTGAGATCCCTGAAAGGGAAGATTTGCCTGTCCTGGGCTTGCAAGAACCTGTGCTGAAGGACTGGTGGGGCAAGAGCAAACCTAAAGACATTTCAATAAGTTGCAGTTATGCCTTGAGTCACCACTACTTTTTTGTACTGCAGTAAAATGATTTACAGGGTCCTAGATTTCTTTTACCTTTCTTCAGAAGGGCAGCGGTAGTACTGCCAATACCATTAAAAGCTCTTAGCTTTCCGTTGAGCTTCACATGTTTTCTGTTGTATAAAACACAAAGAATGCCAAAGAAACTGCAGGGTTTCTGCGTATTTTAGACAGCTGAAAAAGTTACGTACTTTAACCTTTTTAAAATGTACACAGACCTAGTACTGCTGTAATGGGGGGAAGTGTTGACAACTTTGGTTTTAATCACGGCATCTATTTTAAACCAACACTCCTAGAAGCTTCTTGATAACAAAATGGACCAATAAAACCAACACTGAAGTAGCGTTTAAAATATATATATATATCCATCTCCCTTCTTGTAAAGTTAAACTGCTGGCCTTGGCCCTTGAGCATGCACATCTACTCAGAGAGGAGGGTTGAACACTTCTTCAGCTAAGTAATAGGCCTCCCAGTTCAAAATTCTTAATCCAGTGAAATTTACATCATCCTTTGATAATCTCTGTAATGTCTTGTGATAAGAATTTTGACTATATTTTTCAGACTTCGTACACTAAATAAATACTAGCAATTTCACAGTAGTCAACAGAGGTTATTGCTTGAGGATGTTTTTCTTCCTGTTGTAAAAACATGTTATGCAAATGATTAGAGAGCATTACAATTGTTCTATTTTCTTTATAAATGAGAATGAACATACTGAAGTAACACAAAACTGATGAAATGATTCACTCACTCTCCAAAAACACGATAAACAAAATTCAAAGAAATTAATACATATTATATGTATAAGTGAAATAACAGCTGCAATTTCTCTAACTTTATTAGAAATAAAAAAAACATGCAATACTTCCCCAGTCCTAAAATAGACCTTATCTTTTCACTTCTTCACAGAAACTGCTACTAGTTATTTAGTCATAGACTTTTGTGTGGCCCAAGGGAACCACTGTGATCAGCTAGTCTGTCTGACCTCCTCTATAATCTTTTCAACAAATTTTCCATCCTAGGAAATGTGCACAGAGAATTGCACAGAACAGAATATAATTTTTTTTTTTTTTGACTTTCCTTTCCTACCAAAGGTATTTCAAAGCACTTTACATAGCAATAAATCAAAAGCTGATCAAGCAAGCAGTTAGCAGAAAAAATCCACCACTGTTCCAACAGACTACCAACCTTTGGTGCTTCATTGGAAGTGATTAAATGTCAGAGACAGAGATGATTCAGAACTTTAAAAAGAAGAGAGGTGAACTTCTTAATGAACTAAAATTTAGCATTCATTCACCCTCTGACATATTTTAAAGCCTTGCAGAAAACATATTTAATACATATTTTTCCCTAATTTGACCTTTCAGAATAATCCGTAATTTTTACAGAACACAATACATTTTATTTTAGTGACTGAAAGGGAAGAAATCTCAATTTTTCAACACAGCAAAGAATGTAAGTGGACACTGGGATGACCAAAGAGGAATAACAATTGAAACTGAAAATTCAAAAATTTTGAGATTTGCTTCACATCAGCTAGAATAAAAGAATATTGTGTTTAATCCAGAGATCGTGAAAATGGCATAGGACTGCATTAAAGTGAAAGAATATGCAGCATTATTTCTAAAGTACTATGGAATGGAATATTTAGGTATGTAAATCTGCGATTACTTGGTATATTGAAACGAACCAATGCATTGCATTTTTCACATAGAACTTCAACATTTTTATAGTGCAAAAATATATAAATACAATGGTTTCTTTACTATTTTTTATTTTAATACTTTTTTATCCTTCTTAAAAAAAGGTGTTTTTCTAGTTAAAACAGTACATATGAATTATAAGGTATGTATTTCACACCAAAGTCTCTTAATAACTCTTCATTTGTCTTAATTTAGAAGTATCCTAGATGCTAGCCCCTAACATGGAAGCAAACTTGAACACTCCTGATGGGCTTACAGGCTCTTAATGTTGACTTGGCCCCCATCATTCACATGTGAATTCACAATGTGAACGGGACACCAGAGCAGCATATGGCTTTTACACATTCTCACTTGATGCGTCAGTACTCAGGAGCTCCAGGTAGTCCTGAAAGTTGCCCAGTACATTCTCAGTCCTGCGGACACAAGCACACCCTGCCTCCACGCTCACTTGGAGCCATCTGAATCAAGTGCAAGGCTCAGTACTTATCTGCAGGGTAAACCATGACTTCCATTTCTTTAACTTAAGTGCAAAAAATGTATGGTTGTTAGCAAAAACACCCAGACATACACAGAACAACCTGAAAGCTCAGCTGATATATTAGACAAAGTGTCAAGAAAATCTTTTATTATTCCTACTACTGACGTAGGCACGGCTACTGATTAATAAAAGCTCCAGGCTGTAAGGAAATACATGCCTTTCACCCGACGGCATGACAGATTAATCTGACCTTTTCAATAGCATGGCCCATACAGGATTTCATACAGTAAATCCTGTATCAATCGTATGTCTCCTTGACTTAGAGAACTTTCCTTAGAAAAACATGAAGGGAACCATTTGCTTTGAGATTTTTAAACCTGAACACAGGTGTCTACACTTAAGCCAGCTATTTTAATTACTGTTACATTCATCAGAAATCGATTCAACGCAATAAAAGACTTCTACAGTCTTAACAAGCAACTGAACAATCTACTGCTGCCCTTCCTCAGAGTGAGCTGCAGAGCTATCTACTCTCCTTTGTTTTCCTTTGGATCTGCCTACCTCTGGACTCCAGCTACAGCTTTTGTTCTGTCTTTGTCTTTTGAAGTAAAAAAGCTTCTGCTCTCAGAAACCACTGTTTCCCTGAATACTTCTTCCTTAAGTACTTGCATGATCAAGTCATCTCTTCTTTTCTCTTTTGCTATACCATATATGTCCAGATTCTTTTGGGTTTATGGCAGGTTTTCTAGAATTAGAATCAGCCTTACTGTTATTTTCTGAATACTTCATAAATATGCAGGTTTTACTGAACGGAATATAACTTCTACTTCTGTCACAAAACTTCTTTTCTCATAGACTATTGAACACTCTAAATGATGCTTTCCAAGTATCTCCAGCTGAGAACTATCATAGGCTTTAAAAATGCAGCGGCATAAAAACACACAGTTAAATCTGTTTTGTTTCAGTAGCTTACAAACCTCACTAAATTGATTTTCCTTTTCATATGAAAGGCATAGACTGAGAAAGCAAAAGTTCATCTTTAACTTTATGCATATAGTCAATTTCAATGATTTCAAAAGGACCACTCATGCCCTAACCTCAGCAGTACACAAACCTAGTGTAAGGATGTAGTTTAAGAACCATCACAGCAAAATTAAATCAAAACTCAACTGCATTCTCAGTATTTAGTATCTCATTGCTTACATATACGTTCAGGAGTGTTGGGTCTATCCTAAAACCCTCTGGCACTGGAAATTTAGGCTAAAAAATTCCAATTAGCCCTGTCGATAAAAGATAGGGGCTTTATATTCCCCAAATAATCACCAGTCAAGTACAAACCGGACGGACTGCTGCTCAGATTGAGTGAACTAGGTCAGATGGGTGATTGCTCTGCTGGCAGGTTTCTCACCACTACTGAATTTTCACGAAGAAACAAGGCAGGATAAAAAGAAGGACAGAAAAAAAGGGAGATAGAAGAGAGATTTTCATTGATAGAACTTAAGATGTAAAAATTAGAGAGTTTCACTGCTGAAATGGGAAAAAAAACCCCCTCTCAAATATCTAATGGAATTATTTAGTTAGTATGGAAAAGAAATAATTCATGCAGTCTGTTCATTTGGCTCAAACACAAAAGCATGAAAGGTAATAAATTCTAGCAGTTGAAGAGGTTACCAAGAGAAACAATATTAACTCAAGTTAGGTCAAAATAGTACAAATCTTATAAATCATGCTTTTTGTAAATGTCACTAGTATTTCAAAGAAAGCTCTTTTACGTTCTTGAGAGTTGGTTGATTTTTTCTTTTTTCTTAGAAGAAGAAATGCAAAATTCATGATTGGAAATAATGCTATACTGCGTAAACGTTGCATTTCTGTTTTCTTGCAATTTTCAATCCCAGACTTTGCAACTGAAAACTAAAAGGCACCAAGTTATAAACAACTTGTAAATACATACTTCCTTTTAAGAAAAGCCTCAATTAATGGAATATCTATGCTATTTCTGCTTAGGATATGGTGAAATGTTCTGCCAAGAATATTACCACTTTCTAAATGAAGCCATCAAAAATAATACTGCAGCAGCAGTTCAGAAAACTATATGGTACGTATATTCTCACTGGCCTAGTTATAACACATCAGTTTAATAACTACATGCCTCACGTTATCTACACATGAACATAGAATTTAGTTGGTGACACTCTTCTGATACAGAGTAGGTCAGCCAAAACAGACGTAAACAATTTGTAAAATATTGGAACCAAATGTATTTCCTATGAGTGTACCAATAAGGACATGCTACGTAGATGCTGAAAACAAATCCCCTCTTAAACTATGAAAGTCAAAAACCAGAAAGCTGAGAAAACCCAAACATCCACATGAATGGATGCTGGCTCTCAAGAAACGAAGAATGTTGCTGCGGGCACTTTCATCCTCCTCGTCTGTCAAATTCACCAAGTATGCCTAATCAGATCTCTCTGCTTTCTGATGGTAGAGTGGCTATATAATGTTTGATTAAATGTATGTCATTGAGATGTCCTGACTAGTATTTTTGTCTAACTTGAACAGAGATATTTTGCTCATGGGACTTCTATCATCTGGCCACATAAAGTATTGCTATCGTATTATCCTATCAGGTCAGTGGGCACAGGTAATTTGACAGCTCTAATGAGTTATATACACACAGTCCTGAAAATTCAGTAGAATTTCCATTCTAATTCATTCGAATAAAAGGTCAGTTTACATATTCTGTCACATTGTTGTGCAAGAAGTGTATAGTATGTAATGACTAAAGGCCAGTTCCTTCAGTCATTAAACATATAGCACCTGTGGCATTATAAATTCCACAGTCAAAAAAAAATTTATTTATGGACATTTTTCTATGGCATTTATTTCCTAAGAACCACCTTGTCAATAGAAACACTGAAAAATTTTCCTCTAAGTGCTTATTATTGAAAGTTAATAGGCCTTGCTTTGATAGACACAGATTTTGTGTTCACTAGGGCAGCAGTATAATTCCTGGAGAGCTGAAGGCACAGAATTCTGAGGGACAGAGAATATACTGATATCCAGAAAAAAAACCATATCCCAATATATTTTATCATTCTATAAATCTATACTTTCACAAAAGAGCAGTATTTCTTCTTTAGTATTCAGAAAACTTATTTGAAGAACCATAATTTTTGTCATAAAATATGTCAGAGAAAAAGCAATGGCATTTTCTCAGTTTGAAAACACGAAAAAAAGGTTGGTTACTTATTTTCGCGCATAAATGGCCCTTTATCCCCCAAAAGTAAATTACTCTATGGCATCACTGACAGAAGCTCTGACTGTGTTAGCAAGTATTGATGCATGTTACTGGACAATTTCTAATTAATTTGGCGTGTCTCAAACCGTAACACAACGGAGTGACAGATGGAAATGACCCAGTAGTAGGATGGGGAAAAAAATAATGTTTGCACATACAGCCCCAAGCACAGCTGATCAGGAGCAAATACTGCACAACAACACAGGTACGCGGGGAGGCTTTCGCAGGAGCTATTTCAGTGTATTTGGATCTATGTCAGTAATCATAGTACCCTAGCCCTCCGTTTTCTAAATATTCTGTTCTTGTATCAAAAACTCCCAAGCCACGAAATATTTTTGCCGTTAACATTGCGCAAAGAAGATATTCAGAACTGAGTTATATGAAAAGAACTTTCTAGTAAATGGTTTCAAAACAGAAGATGACTGTGAAAAACAAGTGTTCTAAAACACAGTAAGAAAAGCCTTGGTTTTAAATCCACAATGGCTTATCATGTAAACCTGTATTCAGTGTCCTCTCCACAGGTTTTTGAAAAGGGAAAATGTCACTGTAAACTGACCTTTTCCTGAAGCATTTGCTAAAACTTTACAAATGTCAAAACAGCAGTTCGAAATGAAGACAGCATCATCAGAAAGGAAAACTCCAAGGGTAGCTGTGTAATTTAACAAAGTAACTGATGGCATAAACTCTGTTTTTACTTCCATCTGTAAGATCCCCTTCACACTAATGATTTTCTAGCTATATATGAGAGTAAAATGTAGCAAATATATTTTTCCACCTTGCAACATTCAACAGCTTTCCTAGCACTAAATGCTCTTCAAAAAAAATAATGAGAAAAGCAAACTAGTAAGATTTAATTGCCAGTGAGTAACATGCAGTACCAAATAACATGATGAAATTTCAGAGCAATCAGACAACAGTATACATTGTCCAGGTTTTTTTCTCCTTTTTCATCTTTTATTGTAAAACTTTTTGCCTTTTGTATCAGCCAGCATTAATACATTTCTCTGTCACCACAGTAAATGAATCCTCATTTTGTTTTTGAATGAGTATTCGCCACACATCAGGAAGACCTGTCAATTGAAGTGGAAAGCTGAGAGAAACAAAAATGTGTAGAAGTACTACCTATTTTTTATCCAATCTTGTTTTCTCAAAATTGCATGACCCTAGGATGATGGCTAAGATTATAGGTTTCTTCTATTTAACTATCAAAATATCAGAGATCTAGAATGGAGAGCAATATAACTGTGTTGGAACCTAACAAAAATGTCATTACCTTTGGGATTACTAGGTAACTTTGAAAAAGAACTCTCATGAGAGATTCTTACAAACATCTTTGATTGAATGAATCAAACAAAACCCCTCAGTGTTAATCCTAACCTCATTCTTTTGGATACTTGTCCATCTCCTGCCTTTCATATTTGCTGTTATATGCATGAGCCTCACGAGACATTACAAACCCCATGTTCTTCCAAGTTACTGCAGAAAATAAACCCATCCGACCACACTCATGAAAGCCTCTAAAATCACTGAGCTTTATCAATTCACTTAAGATGCAGGAATAAGCAACATGAATGAAAGCCAAGCCACCAGAAAGTTCCAGTGACTGAAGCTTGCAGGGCAGCAGGTAGCACAGTAGTCTCAGAATTAATAGCTCCAATATTAGTAAGTAGAAGCACATACATGCAAATATTTCTGTGCAATGACTTTGAAGAAGATACTACTTTAAAGTATTTATCCTAATATAATTCCAAAATACTAATTTACTACAGAGATGTAACGAGTAAAGTAAAATACCAAATACCTAGAATTGCCATGATCCTTATGGGTCCCTTCCAGCTTGAGATATTCTATGAGATCCTAATTTATCAGTACAGATTTTTGAGGACCACTGGAGGTAAAATTATGTATACATGGGATATCAGGTATATGAAGATTCTGTGACTGGTGGATGCACAGGTTTGCTGAGTCTTTTTCTAATCATTCAAATAAAGAAAATACTTACTGCAGAACGTTTATACACCCTGTAATTTTCATCACGATGCCTTTTACCTGGGCCTAACATTTTAGACCAAATCACTGTCCTGCAGCCCAACTTCCTGAAGTTGCTGGGTTGAAAAAGTGTTGGAGAAAACCAAATATGACCTCTAACTTAAGAGGGATCATGAAATAAAATAATTTCTTGTTAGGGAAACTTAAAGGGTAGGTTGATGAAATACAGACTGATGGGGACTGATAAATCCTCACAGTATAACATAAAGATATCCAAGCTGGTAAATGAATGCATTCTATTAGAAATATATCTTATACAAAAGTGTGAGGCACTGGAAATCTGTAGAGAATCAGATTGAGTTGGATAATCAAGAAACACTAGATGTTATATCCTGTTTGAAGAATTATGCCTGCTGCACAGCTTTATGGCTGTCTAGAAGCCATTAAAGTGCATTTAGCTGGAAGTGAAACAATATTTTTCAGTGTTCAAATGTGGCAGTTTTGAGTGTGAGACAGAAGACAATTTAGGAACCTCTGAAACACTCGTTGGCATAATAGCAGTGATCTATCCTCCCTAAAGCAGCAACTGATGTTTTAGTTTTCTCCTCCATTTAACTAGCAAAGTGCTCAGATGAGCTTTTGGTAAGCCCTGGTTTTGCAGTGGCTGAGCTTGCAGGTCTTGACTCCCAGGATGTTTTGAAGGCTCACCTGTTCTTTACAAAGCTTTGTCCCCTTAATTCATGCATTATAAGGCATTTCCTCTGCCTTGTAAACAAAGTGGGAGTTCGTTTCCATAGAAACAACAAAAAACCTGGAGCTGTTCCTGTTTCCACTAGTGTGAGGCCGGTTTGTCTCCTTAGGGAAAGTGTAAGGATCCCACACCATGCCCTCCATGGAGGGGATGCAACACCAGCACTTGCCCAGATCAGGTCTAATTCTCTTAACTTTTATTTGAATCATAAACTGATCTTCCTACTCCTATGTTTATTGGGATGTAAGCTACAAATTTTATATTTCATAATTACACTCTTATTACCCCATCACCATATTACAGCTTTTGGCTCCAACAAAAGTTTTAATATCATTGCACTTTAATCAGAACTGGGCCCTTTCACATTATTTCTTTGGCCAAGTAATAAAATTATTCAATAATGCCAACATTCAGCACAAAAAAACCAAGTGTCAAAACAATCAGGTTACCATATCATATAGAAGCTGACCTAAATAGAAGGAAGTCATTTTTATATCACGGTTTACTTTTCCTTTGCTTTTTCCTTTCTCTGCCCATACTATACACATGAAATATTAATTTCTGTTTGCTGCATCTTCACTAGTATTGCAGCATAGCAAACTCTGAACACTTTAACTCCTTTGAATCCTCAACACTTGTTTCACGTAGTGATTTCTAAGACTACAGGACTGACTCAAGTCCTTAATTCAAGTCCCTGATAACTATGGTATTTAGAAATTAGTAAAACTTTATTTTTTTTTAATGGCCATATATTTACACTATCAACTCCTTATTTAGCTGCTTCTACCTGAGCCCAAAGCTCTAGATTCTGCCCTGCCCTTATATGCATTCAACATGTGTGCATCTTGTTTCATAACACAGACATAAATTATTTGCACAACTATACCATAATCCGACAGTAACATTCATTAGAAACACAGGTACTCTGTGTCTTCATCAGCAAGTGATGTGAAACAGTACAAAGAAAAGATGTAAGGTCTTTAAATATGGAATATTACAGTGCAGTTTTCAAATTCCATATTTTTCCTTTGATTTTCATAAAATAGCTGTTTTGATAATGAGACCTAAGCTTTTTCTCAAAATGTGCTAATGGATCATCATTCCTGATCACATACTTTTCCATCTTAACTCTTCTGCTGGTTTTAGTATCATTCTCCCTTTAGTTTTTATGTGTATTGCTTGCAATCCATACTCATTCATTCCTACTCACTGGCACTATAACTTACCTGAATTCATTATAATGTCTGTCCTGTTAGGATCTGTTTTTCTGAAAGTTTACACTATTATTCAGCTGACTGGTTTAATTGACTTCAAAGGGCAAAGAGAGAGTACTAGTGATTAATAAGTACTCAACACAAACCCCAGGTGCAGAAAATCACTCCACTTATCTCTATTTTCTGCCTTGTCCCCTTTTATGCATTTTTAAAAATTCCTGAACTTATGAGCTGTCTTTGTGACGCTCCTTACAGAGCAGGGAGGACAGTCTGAAATAAAAAACAGCAGGCCATATCTCAACAATTCTAAGCCTCAGAATCTGTACTGAGACACAGGGATGGAAATGGGATGCAGGAAAGGAATTCTGCTCTTTTTAGGGCTCAAATGAATGAAAAGGATACTCAAATCAAAATCTCTAAATCGATTCACATGTTCTTCAAGTCCCTGTACAAGACTAGCCTTGACTATGCTGCAAATCTTGGCAAACCAGAGGCTTCTCAGAGATATTCTCGATCACATGATTCATCACCTTAGTTGACTTAAAGGCCCTTATGGAATACGATAAAATCTCCTGTCTCAAGACTTCACACATCATTTATAGAACTACAAAAAGAAAGTTGGCATCACCTTCAGCAGATTCCCTAACTAGACAGAAGCATGAAAAAAATAAATCTACCTGCCTATCGTGGTTACATAGCTTTTAACTTCAAACAACACGACACACACAAAAAAAAAACCAACAAAAAAAACAAACCAAAAACCGCAAACCTTCTACTCCAGAAAGCAGAAAACACTCTGTGTGCTACAGATTCTACTCTTACTGGATAAATTAGGATAATCTTCTCTATAGTATATAAAGCTCTACTTCTTTCAAAATTACATCAGGAATACAGGTCCAGTTGTCAACTGCTCCATCACAATGCTTGAATTACAGAGAAAGACTTGAGCTTGTGACATCTAAGAAATTTATAGTAAAGAGAACACAGTTAGAATTCATATTGTGTATAACATCCATAACGAATCACAGGGTGGTTGTGGTTGGAAGGGACCTCTGGAGATCACCTAGTCCAACCCCTGCTAAAGCAGGTTCTCCCAGAGCAGGTTGCACAGTCACGTCCAGGTGGGTTTTGAGTATCTCCAGAGAAGGAGACCCACAGCCTCTCTGAGCAGCCTGTGCCAGTGCTCCATCAAACTCAGGGTAAAAAAAGTTTCTCCCCATACTCAGATGGAACTTCCCATGCTGCCGCTTGTGCCTGTTGCCCCTTGTCCTGTCACTGAGTACCCCTGAAAAGAGCCTGGCCCCATCCTCTGGGCATTTGCCTTTAAGGTCTTTGTAGACATTGCTATGATACACTCCAGGCTTTCCCTTCTCCAGGTGAAACAGTCCCAGCTCCCTCACCCTTTCCTCAGCAGGGAGGTGCTCCAGTCCCCTCATCATCTTTGCAAAGTGGACACAAATGCTTCCTCATAGCAGCTACTGTTCTCAGGAATAAAGAATGTGACCAAGTCACAAACAGCAGCATCACCAATAAAATACTGGGGAAAAAAAAAATCATAGCAAGAGTTTCCTGTTCTTTTTTTCTTTTTCTCTATCTTGGAAATGTCAGATAGTGGGCATTTTTTCCAAATATCTGGTTTCTCAGTTGTCTTCACCTGAGCTGTCTTAAATGAATTCCTCATGGTTACAAAAGCTTGCACTATTTGTCAATGAGACCATGTCAACGTTCGCTTTTGAGATAATCCTCCAATCTCCACTGACAGTCAATGGAATAATTATCTCTACAATAGATTTTTAATAAGCAGAGCCTAAAGTGACTAGTGCTTGTGTTCATGGCCACATCACAGGTGCTGGAAGTTCAATGAGATGAATTTCACTCTATAATGTAGATCTGTACTGTGACAGGTATTAAGATCATTAGGTAAGAATGTAATTGATGTCATGGATGGACAGGGCACTTCAGTGTTTAGGATGCAGACCCAGGAATGGGAAGACACCACTTCAACTTCCCGTTTTGCTCTGGTTTGGTCTTGGCCAAGTTATCTAATTGCTTTGAGAGAGATCTGGCTTAATTAATCATCTTCTCCATAGACATCTCAGCTAGTTATCCAGACTCCCTGTGTGATTAATAGGCCGAGAAGACTCATGCCCTCAACACCCATTTATCTGAGGGCTACAACAGGAGTCTAGCAACTAGTTCAAATGTAAAACTTGCATTATAAATGTAACAAGGTAGGTGAGAGGTATCTCATTCTCTGTTACAGATCTGGCTAGACCAGACATACCGGATATAAAAGAGCTTCTATTCTATCTGAATTTGAAAGCAAAACTTAAAAGTCACTTCAAAACATACAGAAAACTGAAAAAAAAATCCAAAAAACTCTGAAACATGCTAGACCCACTATTATTTCCTTAACCATTTCCTAATGGTGTGCCTAAGTTCCTAGTTGAATAATGGACCAAATTACATTTTCTTTCTTGCAAAGGTGCTGTAAATCTATACAATAAAAATAGTGAAGTACCCAGATAATGTGATAATGGGACCATATAAGTGCCTGGGAGAGCTTCTGTATACAGCACTACCTGTATATGATCTTGTAAAGGTGCTGAATGGCCTTAAAATTGAATGAAATAAATAACTTGTATTATGTCATTATGCTAAGGCTGAACATAATAAAAAGCTATGGTCAGAAATGAGAATTTTAAATCCTTTATATTCATATTTTTGCTTTCTGCCAAGGCATGAGTGTCCCAAATATGGTTTGCACATACATTATTTAGAAAATTCACTATTTGTGATTTTTCACCAAGCAAACATTTGGGGAACAAGCAGACTGGCAAACAGATAAAGTGAATGGAATAATAGCTATTTTTACAAATGCTTTTGTGACCTTCACAATTCATTCATCAAATGCTGATTTTCTTCTTCCTATTTTATATATAGGAAATTTGTACACCTCTTCATTCTGCTTCGTTAAATCAGTTAGCAGAGGTTAAGGATTACTGAATTCTTTCTTGTCTGCTATTCAAAAGAGCAATCCTATTTCACATGGGAAAAAAGAAATATTACACTAATGGTTAAAGAAATACACTTAACTGAAGCTTCTAGAACATCATGCATTCCCCATCAGTGGTACTTGCAAGAGCCTTAGACCCACTGATCCATGGGGCTATGGTGGCTCTATCAGTTTTATTTATTTAAGGGTTTGTAGGAAACAGATATGCATTCTGGATTTTTGTACTTGAGCAGGTACATTGCTTAAGGCATAATAAGCACTACAAAATTATCTTGTGGTTTGAGTGCATCTTACTGGCTCAGATTGCAGAGGGCAGTATTCACAGAAGGAAGTGAAGATTAAGCATGGCTGGGAATGGACGCCAAATGCCAAGAGCTGCTTCTGAGCTACTGCTTGGAACATCCAGTCTAAACTCTCTATGTGAGGTCAGCAAATGACAGGCCAAACTGTTACTTAATCAGGAAATTACCTCAGTCACATTTCTGTACCACAGTCACCAAGGTTTATATGCCATGCCAGACAAGCGCTTGGGTTTTATCTTATTTTGCACTTCAGAAAGACAAGAATTGCAGACCTCCTATTTGTTCAGCATGTCAGTTACCTTCTGATGCAGAACATTCAATAAATATTATGTTACAAATATAAATGTAGAAGACAAACCCCCTTTGAGTTAGTAATCATGTATTTAATATAAAACTATAATGTTGGTTAATACATTGGATTTAGTCTCAGCTTCAGTGACAAATCAAATCACTTGCTAAGAGCAGTAGCTTTAAAAAAGCCTGTTGCATATTTTCCAGTAAAACAGATTCAGCCATGCCACCGTCTGTATCATTGGCATCAACTGTGTACAGGGTATAGTATAATCTATTAATTAGTAACATTTCAAGCAACTCAAGATAGTAATAGTTTTAAAAACATCTCCATGTTTTCTTCAAATATAGCAATATTGACGTACTGACAAAATTCATTAAGGAAATCTATCATTCCTGAGATCCAATGCTAGTACCGTATATCACAGAAGTCATAACCAAAAAAAAAAAAATCTATTATTTCAGTGTTTGTCCTTTTACATCTGTCCTATTGCACACATTTTCATTGGAAACATAAATACCAACGCTCATTTCAACATGCAGAATATAAAATGCTCCATATACAAGAGAGACTCTGCAAGCTTGCTGAACTGTAAGCAACCATGTGAAATCTTTAATACAAATCCATAAATCAATGTACAGAGCTTCACCTGGTTGCTTATCATTAGTTCCTATTTAAATGGAAATGTGCTTTAAATAATTTAACAGAGATCAGATTACCTTCCTTGTGTACATGTGGCCCTCTACACATTTCCTTTAATATTGTATGATGTGCCCTGCATTTACTTTAGGAAATTATTATCCATTCCATCACTTAGAGTAACACAGTAACAATCCAAATCAATTTCTAACATGGTAAATGGGAAATAATTTCAGATCCTAGCAGTAGCAGGAATACTAGAACGTAAACTGGCAATCTATCTGCACAGATTGACCATGCACTGCATCTACAGAAAAGGGTTTACCACAGAAAAAGTAAAGGCTTCCTACACAATTGGTAGAAGGCAATGAAAGGGAAATGTTCTCTAGAAAATGCAAGTGCCACACAAGCAATCTTCAATCATTACAGCACTCCTCCTACAAAGAACAATCCATTTATGAACAATTCATGAAAATAAGTCCTTACACATTTTCCTATCTCCCCCCCCCCCGTCATCCTGCTCACTATATACTGCGTTCTTATCTCTGTCAATACCAATTAGAATTGACACCTTGGAGGAGACACTGAATTCAATACTAGATGAAGTACTTTTCTTGCAGAACAAACCTGCTTATTTGATCAAAAAGATGCTATGGGAACGTTTGGTGCTCATTAATTGCCTCTAGACATAGATCAGAAAGCAACAAGCGAAAAAAAATCAGCAAAAATTATCCTGAATCAAACAACAAAAGTACATACACACAAGACGTGGTATGTCAAGGCTCTACAACTATTGTCATTTAGCATTCGTACTTCAGCAGCTAGAGATATCTGTCAAGCCTGGTGCTTTCAAATTATTTAGGTGGATAAATATGCATATACAGTTTCCTATTTCTGAAATTGTTTTTTCTAAATAAAGCAAGCTATCCTGCTTTGCCATCCTGAATGGCCAGCGAATAGAAAACCCAGCCTGAGAGTAACATTATCACAGCACAAGTCTGCTGAAGAAGGGTCATATGCTGACTGTCCACTTTATGCCTAACACATAAAATGAAATATCTGGCATTAATGTAATCATTCAGGGAGCCTAAGTGATGTTTTTGAGACTGACACCACTGCAGCACTCTCACCAACAAGTCCAACCTTGCTGAGGCATCTATTTCTCCCTCTTGATTGTAGACACATTTAAAAGAGGATTTAAGGCATTTAATACATTTATTGCAGGATGTATCTAATAGAAGGATGCTCCACAGGAAGCTAATACAAAACATTAAGCACAGGGAACTTATCAACAGGCATGCAGTCTGGTGCCCCTGGGATATCCTTTTCTGGTTACAATTCAGAATAGCAGGGCACTTAACAGGAATGGTTAACAACATGGTTATTACTACCACAGTAATACTGTGGATCTCACTTCTGTATCTGGAAATCAACGCATATTCTGAGTGCCCATGAAGTAAAGGGTAAACATGAAGTTCATTCCTCCTTATTTTTGGCAGGTTTAGCTACAGCGTTCTCAGGACATCCTGAATTGACCTCTGGAATGCATGACTTCATTTTCTCCTAGGTTTTGTGCTACATCATAGAACTAGCATTTTAGACTAATTCCTAGTGAAGCAGGATCTGCTTCATCCGAACTCAGTACATTATTTGAGTACAGAGAAAGACGACATTTCTATACCTTATTTGGTTCAAATGTTCTTCAGAAGTTCTACTCCACTGCAATTACAAAGTATTTTTAGTAAAAATTACATGAATACCTGCACCTTTTTGCCTCTTGGTTCTGCAGATGCTAAAGAACAGCTTTGCATTGACTTTAATGGCATTAAAGATCAGACTTTACATAAGGATGCAACCAAAATAAACCCAGTTCCCTGAAACTTCCTTTATTAACAACAATTTCTAGACGACCCATAATGACTTCTTTTCCAAAAAAGTTACTACCTAATTAGAATGGAAAGCTAAGCTGAGTTTCATCTGAAAAAAACAACAAACAGTACTTCATCGCACTTCACGAAAAAGGAGGATTAGCTAGCTACTATGCCAATCCTTCTGCAACTTTAATTCCAGAAATGCATAGAAGCAGAGCAGAGGGAACTGTATTGTGCTTCAGCAGGCATGGCTGAGGCACTTGCCACGTCCACAGTGGATGCTGGGTTTGACTTGTGCTGTTTCACAGCTGTGTAAGGGGTCTGAAATGCTGCTACTGGAAATATTAACACATCATATGTGCAGGGATATTTGTCCTTTCTGTGAGAATAAATACTCCTTAAAACCATTTTACTCAACCAATTCTCATGTGAGATCCTCATACTGAATGCCTCAACCTATGTGCGCATATTTTGAAAAGAAAAAAAAATATCTTCAGTGATGTCAGTGAGTTTTGCATTTTTTAAATGTTTCTTTATCTTTTATAGAAGCCCACAGAATACCTCAATGGGTAGAAAAACCAAATTGTCTCAATGTAGTGTAGGAGGAGAAGTAAGGCTATTTGATGAAGACAGGCCTGGGAAGGATCTGAAGTTCAGGTTGCAACAGAGAAATGTTGAAATGTTACATCTATTTCATGCACTTGCTGACTTTTGACAGTTCAGAAGAAACAAGAATTTTTTTCTCTAAGAAACCTATTTAGTGATCAAACCGCATGGTGACATTTTATCCCTAAAGGAAAAAAAAAAAAAAAAAAAAAAAAAGCAGTAAATGACAGAATGGTGACTGAGTGCAAGGCATCAAGCCTTAAAAACAACGAAACGGTGATACACTAACTGAAAGTATATTCAGGTGACTAAAGGTCAAAAAGGAAGAAGGAAAAAGGAAAAAAGGAAAAAGAAGAAATAGGGGAAAAAAAAAAGGAAAAGGAAAAAAGAAAAGGAAAAAAAGAAAAAAAAAAAAAAGAAAAAAGTGAGTTCCTTTTGGGGACCTTCCATAAAAGGCATCTTCATATAATGCTGGGGGTTTTGATGACTATTATGTCTTACAGTTGTAAACTGTTCCTCTCGCCTCCAAAGGACATGTGCCAGTCATTCTAAGAGAGACTACTATCTGCCATTATGTCACATAATTGTGACATCTTACAAAATAATAATAATAAAAAAAATCACAAAATTCTAACTTTTTATTCTGGCCAAATGTCAACTAAATGGAATACGATCTGTAATACTTATGAACTATTAAAACTGTTTTACCGTCATTGGCAGTCCCTTCCTTAAATTTGGCAAATGTATGTAAACTGTTACCACAGGATGCAAGGAAAACAAAAGGAAAGGAAATAAGCCAGCAGGTATAAAATCACTAAATAATACATGGGACATATGAGGTAGATACTTTGCTTTACACACGATATATGACATGAATACGTTTTACACTTTGTCTTGGCTTTGTGATGTTACTCTATTCTGCAGCCCCGGGTCACCTGCCATGTACTGTATTAGAGTTCCCTCTACTGGCTGAGTTACTGAAGCTGTTCCTTGAGAATTTCCAAAGTTTTACTGTACTTTTACTCACTGTGTTTACTGACTTGAACTTCTTACACTGAAACATTAAAACCTTCCCTTGATGACATACTGAACCAGAAGACCAACCCACATATAGACAGCAGCAGATTTTCCCGGTCATTTTTATTAGAAGGAATATATTGTTCGGTTCACCAATAATGTGGTGTTCAATGTAAGTACTGACCGGGGAATGTATTTATTCCACAACGGAAGCTTAGGAAAATTCCATAATCTGAATGCCTCAGGAAGGTGTGAGGATTTGAAATGGAAATAGTATCTCCAATGTCAATGATATACGGGTTGAATATGCAGGTACTTGCTTAGTCAACAATTTAGAAAGTTATATTGGTTTTAGTCATTGCACAAGAACTCATTGGGGTGAAGGAGGATCCAAAAATCTGACTTCCTTAAAGAACTCTGCAGTTTTAACTAGGCCTAATCCAGACTTTTACTGCATTCTAATAAAAGCAGCAATTTCTTGGCCGTGGTACTTCACAGCTACTGTTTAAAGTTTCAGGTCCTCTGCTACCACTCACCTCTTTCATCTTTAGTAGCAATTTGACACTTCCAGAACATATTTTGTGCCAATTGTTTTTCTGGAACTCAAAATAAAGAGTAAGCCAGGTGCCACTCACAAGCTTTGCAGGTTTCATCACTTACTCAGTCACAGCTGACTACACCTGAGGATGGTGGATGAGTTACTAAAATTGTTGGAATTTCACCTGGTACCTGAATGTTCACAGCACAGAAATACACGAACATGCTTACAATATTCAAAGGCATATGGGGACCACTGCCACACCAGCAGGAAAAATCCACTTACTAAACTGTGACAAAGGAAATATCCTGCTTAGAATATTAACTATTGGAAAACTGCAAAACGCCAAGCAGTCGTAAGGTTCTTTCTAATTTCATTCTGTTGCTAACTTATCATACAGCATTGAAATCCACAATGAAGTCTAACCCAGGCTCAACTTCTATCTCATATACCAGTTGAGATCTACTGCCTTGTCTTTGGGAGCTTGAATATCATTGCTTAATTTTAGAGCTTTATGTACTTTCATGTCCAAATCCTCTGTACGAGGACATTCACACAGTTTGAATGTCAAGTATCTATGTGGAGGAGCGGAGGTGAGAAGGAACTGCATACAAATTACAGATCAGCTAGGAAAGAGTTGCACAGCATTAATGAGGCTGTGTGCTTCCTACAGTCTTAATGAAGAAAGGATAGATTACTAGAGTTGCACATATTCAGATTTTGCCCCAGAATGAATTTGCTTTTAAAAGAAACACCTCATGTTTAAAGTTTTAGCAAAGATAAAGTATTAACTGGATTTTATAAAGTTAAATTACATGCTGCAACAGATTCCCAAATCCACTGTCATATGTTCAAACAGTGCCAATGTAAGACACTATACTGACACCTGCAACTGAGTCATTCTCTCCTGTCATGTCACGGGGAATGTCCCTATCCTAAGAATAATTAATGAAGATACTATGTAGGGCTTTGCATTTTTAAGATCTTAAATTCAATCCTTGTTGATAGCGTGGTGGCTGTATACCTTACACATGACCAGACATTTTTTTACAAGATAATTCTCTTAAAATTTTATCCTTGAAAACCATTTAAGAATATTCTCCAGGTACCTGTATGTGGTTTCACTGATGTTAATAGGACAACTCACAGATTTAAACTAAATTGTCATTCAACTGCTTCTGGTACATCAGGGTCTTAACTGTTTTTTTAAGGACTGATGTATTTTGATGGTGTCAGTTCAGTAAACTTGCCAAAGGTTAAATCATACTTAAAAGTAAGCAGGCAGTTTCATGTATTATCTGTTTTTAAATAGCTGCAAAGACAAACAGACTATTCACTGTCACCACACGCATTAAAATAAGGCTGACTGGCCTGTGTTATGAGCATGTGGTCCTTCATGAGCTGAGGTGACAGAACATAGAGATAGCTAGATGGAGTGTTTGAAACCTATCATGGAATAGAGGTAAGAAAGAATACAGCAAAAAGAAAATAAGAGGTTGGAAGGATAAGAGCCAGGCCAGGGCCCAGTTTAGCAAATCCATCTACAAAGCACTTATTCTGCATACAAGATGACACCAAATGAACCAGATGGTCCGTAAAGAAAATGCATAGCCTAGAAGAATGGAATGGCCTACATGTTAGTTAAACTTCTTGTTTTCGCCTCAAAAACTGAAGTAATTGAGATTTTCTGGTAATTAAAAAAAAATTAAAAAATGTGTAGAATAACTTGCCTGCCCCTCTTAAACTCACTTGTATTTCAGGTAGTTCCTGAAGCAGGTTTAAAGATAACAGAATATTTTTGCCATTAGGAGGTCAGCGTACCTTCTCACACAATAGAATTCTGCACCCTTGGATTCCTGCTCCTTGTCAACTGTGAATGTAAAAAATGCAAGGGTTTAGCTAGACAAGCAGAAACAGTGGAAAGACAGGCAGCCAGATGACAGCATCAAACAACTCTCTGTGCTGTGAAACTGCTGACCTGGGCCTCCAATAACAGGACAGTGGTAAAAACAAAAAGGGGCTACATGCTTTGTACCATTAAGGATAGTGGTAGGAAGACCATACACGAAAGCATGCAGAATGAAGGGCAGAAAAGCTTTTACAGTAGTACTAAAAAAAGACAAGAAGTCTGGTTTTGGTTGACCTTAACGTTAGTACAGCATGATATGAATTAAACAACTCAATGTTAATCATATCTGCTGAATTAATTTTGTTCAGATATGCCTTTCCTTCCAGGTGGATTTAAATTCACACAGCCCTCTAAGGAAACGATCTTTTTAACATTAAAACAAAAATGTCTTATGCCTAATTCATCTTGAAGCTTAGGTTTCTCAAATGAAACTATTGCCTAAAGCTAATGTTTGCTTTATGTGATAGTGGCAAAAAAAGGAGCAGAGGAAAAGAAGAGGCACGTGTAAGCTGAGTTTTCATATATGTGGGTTCAGATATGTTAGTTTAAACATTTAAGTAGTGGAAAAGTGGAAGAAATTTGAAACTGAATGGCTGCACCAAACACCCACCTTCATTGCAGTTGCTCCCGACCTGCAGTGAAGACAGCCCCAAAATATTTGGCATCCTGTTTTTTGATGCCAATGGCTGTGGGAGAAGGGATCTGTTTTGAAATCCCTCTCTCTCCTGGCATATCTACATTGAATATAACCACAATAAGTAAAAATAATTTAATGGAATTCTTAGCTTTGTATGAAACGTGAATTATTTTTGAGATCCATTCAAAACAGGTGGAGATATATGGCTTTCTGCGGTAACAGCATGACTTTCCACCTCCTAAATTAAAAATAATACTTCACAGTCCTCAGAAAAGTATTATTTTCAATATGCATTTCTAGAGAGGCATTATGATGCATCATCTACTGGGTTTCAATTAGACAGAGATATGCTAATGAAGTGCTGTGTCATAATTTCATAGAATCAGGTTTTGCTAATTTGTTTCACACCAAACTTCCTAGCTTTCATTAGCAAGAAGAAAATACCCATTCAGCCTGATTAAAGATCCCCAGGTACACTCACGTCCATCTGAGGAGGTTCTTGTGAAGATTATGATAATGAGTAATTATCTTTGGATAAAAGCTGGTTTTATTCCATTGTTTGGAATGAAGAACTTGAACTGGTTTCTCTCAAGAAAGAAAAAAAGAATGAAATATTACGTTACATTCAATTTCTGGTTGGATAGTAAAATTTACCTCTGCATTTTCTCTCTACTGTTTTTTTTTAAAGAACTTTTTCCATGACTTATGCTCATACCCTACATATTGTGGATGGTAGAACCTCTCTCCTGCTGAAGACTGATAGAGATAGTCTCCCCGGATGTATTCACATGCTCTGTAATGGTTTCCTTTTCCTTTCTACTTTTTTTCTTTTTCTTTTCCATGTTGCACCTCTTTGATAAATACTGACATTTTTTACCTAGATCTAAAAGGGAAGAAACCACAACTGCTCCTTTCACTGCTTAGGAAACACAAATACTTTTTTCACATGTTAATTTTAGTAGTACTGAGCTCTCTTGCCAAGTCAGATGCCTGATTTAAGGTTTCATACAACCTAGAAGTACAGTCATAAAACGCCATTTTCTGCTGACCTTATTTTTTCTCAGATACTTTTAATCCCACATTACTAAGCTCAAGAAGATGAAAGAAGCCCTCACAGAAGCAAGGGTAAACTGGAAGACGACTTGCCATCTAACACATCCCATGGAGGAAAGCGCAGGTTGGGAAGCAGGCAGATTGCCTACACACAGGTAGAAAGCTAGATGCACACCATCGTCAGCCCTGGTGTCTTGGTGTCTCCAGACTGGAGATCACCAGTTCCTTTCTAGGTTAAGCTCTTAGGTCTCCTTTCCACAAAAAAATAGAAGTAAAAATAACAAAAAACCCGAACCTCCTCAAAACCCCCAAACAAGTTGGGGGAGGGATAAGTGCTTGCCTGGGCCCTACCCTATTGTGGCATTTTGACGTGACTAGGTTCCTATCTGCATTTAGGAATGCCGCAATTGACACCAGTCCGCTCGTCCAGACAAAATCTGAGTGCCACTCATAAACTTATTTTTGTTTTTAAAAGGGAATAATCTCCTTCATCTTCTTGGTAGTGGTGGCGGGATGCTGAATGAGTGTGAGAGTGTGCATGTGTCTGTGTGTGTGCGTGTAACCAGAGAGAAAGAGCAGACAAAAGGTATTATCCAAAGCCCCCTTCTCATGACATTCACTCTGCTGGGACAAAGAGTTACTCCCCAGCTCTTGCACGCCTTGTTTGGACTGATCTCACAACTCATTCCATGATTTCTTATTACCATAGAAAAATGGATTGGGATTCATCCTTAAGGAGAATATGTAACAAGTGCTCTAAGAAAAAACAAGATCTGTGGACAATATTTCCCTATTAATTTTTAATTATTTTTGCATATCACGCTAACTGAAATTATGCTTGGATGCACAGCATGCGTTAGGTAGGATAGCAGTGGAGAAAGAGTTGGCTGAGAGGAAGTGGGGAGAGAGTTGGTCCTTTAAACTACCTGCTTCCAAGTACTTCAACTCTTTGAAACTGTAAAACATATCTAAAGTGGTTAAGGACTGATTAAAGATATATACCCTCTGTTACAGCGTGCAAGCACTATGCACATTAGCATATTTTTAACCAATCTGTTATCCATGGGACAGGTGGAAACAAAGTTCGTACGCACAGATCCACCCTCTCTTTGTATTGGTTCTGCATTTACTTCTGCTTTAAAGGCCAAGCTTGTATTTCAGTGTTATCGGGTCACTATCAATGTCACCTAGCTTTGCATCAGGATAAAAAATGTTCATTACTGAAACTGCTGTTGCTCCAAATGAAAAGACCCGCCTGTAGAGATACCCTGCTGTGACTAGTTTTCTTGAAAGCAGAGAGGATGCTGAAAAGGCTGTTCTACCCACAAAGGCACTTTCTGAGCATTGAGAGCCAAACTCCTGCTCGTGGTGCTGAGTTGTTTGGTGACAAGTGCGTGCCCACGACAACCCTGCGGTAGGGTTCAGAATGGCTGTGAGACTCAACACCAACAGCCTTCCATGCAAGGGAATTTTTAATGAGCTGTTATTACTACAGGATTTTCATTTTCCTGAGGTGGAATGCTGGTGCATCAGCTTCAATGAAGCTGACATCTGTGGTTATTCTGACTCATTTGCAGTAGACTCACGGCTGTGTGTGCCAAAATCCACAGCTGTTTTACGCAAAGTAAAACCTCCTGTGGAAGACTGGCATTTGCAGGTCGAGTTATTCAGTCAAGTGGAGTTTGGCCTTTTCAAAGTCTTTCAGGCAGATTCCTATAAACACAGAAACGCAAAAAGCAATACTGTCACCGACACTGTGAAAGCTAACTTAGAGCACAACAAACACATCCATGGAATCACGCTCTCTACCCCAAAAAAATCTTGTGCTGATTGGTTTTCTTCTGATGTAAACGCCTCCCACTGTGTGCTGCTATTTCTTATCAATCAAACACTTTCCAAATAAAAATAATCCAATGCAAGCTCTGGACACACAGATAAACCCATTTCTTTCAAAGAAACAGTTTTCTCACCTAAGGTGGTAAAGAAGGAAGGTAAAAGCCCTGAGTAAAGACATTACATCAAAGGCAGTATACCCAAAGAACTATGCAAGAAGCCCCAGTTTATTTTCTAAAGTGACCTTCACTGCCTGCCTGTACCGGAGTATGACAAACCAGCATCTCACTTGGGAAGAAGAAGTGGCAATTGCCATGGCAATAAGCTCCTTGCCATCACACTGAGGAACTATAAGATACCTTGCAAGTTCCTGGCTCCCAGGAAGGGCTCCTCTCCAGCAGGAGAAGTCATTTGTAGCTGTTGCATTTTAAGGCTTTTTTAAAAACTTTATCCCTAAATGCCTCATCTACGTACAATTACAGCAGTTCCCTGATCAGAAAATGGTGGTAGTTTCATGAAGTCACTTCCCGTCAATTCACTGGAGGTAATTAGCAATCTGTCGAGATAAACTGGGTACCTGCCATATAACATGGAATGGGAAGCTCTTTTAAAAGTTTCTTGTAAAATAAGCAGTCTAGTAATAGCCATTGAGCAAAGACAATAGGAAAATCCAAAACCAGTGCCTCAGGTAATTACCCAGACCCTTTTCACAATCTCCCTGCTCCTGTGGTTTTGAAGCTCTTTGGATTAGGGATTTTTACTGTACAGACTAGGCACATGTACAGAAAAAAAAACAAAAAACAAACAAAAAAAAAACCCCAAGAAAAATAAAAAACCCAACACCCAAAAAAAGCCCAGCTTGATCTGTTTCTATGGTATTATTACTTTGACTGAAATATAGCTGCAGAAGAGGGGGTTTGGTTTGTTTGGTTTTGGCTTCTTTCCGTTTTGGGTTTTGGTTTGGTTCCTTTTGTTGTTGTTTTGTTAGAATTGGGGTTTTTCTACTTTTTTACAGGAATACTGAACCCTTCCTTAGGTCTTAGCAATTTTCTAAAAATGGCCAGTATGGAAAGTTGTTCTAGATGCAAGAGAAGAGATGGAGAAGATCAGAAAGCCTATAGCTACCCTGAGAAGACCATTAGTGGTTATTAGGTGGTTCTGCATAAACTTCATGGGTCAGGTAGCAAATTGGCTTTGAGTGCAGCTTGGGTGATGCAGGTCACTTTGAAGTAAAATTTCTGTGATTCAGCAATCTCAGCTGGCATCTCAAATGGCCAATGTATTAGCTTGTACAAGAAAACAATTAGACACCACTAAGAAATTTTTAGAATACTTCATTCGGTACACACAATGAAAAGCAAAAGGAAAGGAATGATGAATGCAATAAGTACTCGGAGACACTATCCCACATTATTTTTTCAGCAAATATTTTTAAATCATACTAAAAATAACATTGTTCTTTACTCTTCTGCATTAATAAAGATAAATGACAAGCACTCTTTGTGAATGAATTATCAGAAGGTACTGTGGTAGTCATGAAGTAATGTGTTCTGCAGGAAACAAGTAGTTCTAAGGATGTCCAGATACAGTAGGCCAATTGGGTATGCAAAAAACTTAATTAAAATTAGCAATAATTCCTTAGGCCATTTCCTCTTAAGTAAATATTCTACATCTTTCAAATTCCTACATGATCTACTCTGACGGTTTTGGAAGGGTTGCTCTTTTTAACAGACTGCAGTCTAACCCCAAAATAAACATTTAATAAGAGAACATTTTTAATGGAACAGTTCATTTAATCTTCTAGTGGAGCCTATTAAAAACACATTCAGTTTAAAAACAAATAAAAGCAACATTATTGAAGGCTTCAGTTCAGGAATTAAGAATATCCATTAATTTTTCATTCAAAAAAGCTTCGTATTTATTCCATTGGCTTTAATGAAGGCATTGTTGGTATAAATCTGTTTGGTTTGGGTTTTTTTCCCAATTGCTCATAAGTTTTATTCTTCTCTTTACCACTTGTTTTTCTCTGCATTACTTTATGCACAGTGGTTACAGTAGTATTGGATCTCGTGTTTTCCTAAAAATGGTAGGCACCAGCCTGCATAACTTACTTTAATATTTGGGTACAAAAAGCCGGAGACGTGCAAACTGTCTGCTGGCACCAGTATTCTGTCATGTTTCAGCTAGAAAAGGGCAAGGCACTGCTATTCACTTTAACTATGGAGCAACTGTTCATCTCACATCTCTCTAGTTAAGTCTGACCCAGGTAAAAAGGGAGCACTCCTGCAACTGAAACCTTTAACTCAAGAGACATTTAAAAAGGAAAAATATAAGAAGTGTTACATTGTATAATTCCATACTCTACTCCAGAAATTTCTAGAAAATAGTGGCTTTAAATATAATTTTAATAAAAATAATGTTGGAATAAATGATGATTGTATGCACTTTTAGGTTTTGTTATGCAGGCTATTTTAGAATTACTGAGAAGAGCCAGTTGCCACACAGGTAATTGCACCTCTGAATAGGGCTTTCTCAGAGACAGCTGAAAGCAGAATTCAAGCTGTTAAAAGGTCTCTAGAAATGTCATAGGTACAACAAAAAAAAGAAAAAGTGTTCCCTGAGGGGTACCATGTTTTTCTGTGGGGAAAAAGTATCTAATATTGCAGGAGTTCACCTGGAGAGGACACAAAGGCTGCAACCTCCCTTCATGGTAGGGCTGAGGGCACACCAAAAAGTGGGTCCCTGTATTTTTGGAAAGAATCCCTACCTAGAACACCACAGGCTGCCCATATCCACTGCTCCTGATTTTCTTCTCCCCTGATAATATCACTGCTTCTGGGACTTCATTTCCTTTAAATAAAGCTTCATGCTATTTTTGATGAAGGAGAAGATTCCCTTTAGTAATCAGCATACAGCTTGGTAATACTTGTGAGCTGAGGAAGACAAAAAGGATCAGGAAGCCTTGAAAAGATGGTAAAATTCCATGCCCCACTACTGAAAACACGGGGAATTACAAATAAAAGGCTTCACCATATATTTTGTTCAAGTAGGCTATAACTTCACAACAGTGCAAGAATAAAACATGATGTCAACATGTCAGATGACATTTTAACATCTCAAAATTGTCAATCATGTTGTTCAATATTTTTCTAAGGGCAGCAATTCAAAATTATAAATGACAGTATAGCGATGTTTAGAGCTTATTTAAGTTCCCTCAAATTAAGAAAAAGTAAAAAAAGCCACCACCCAAAACAATGTCTTCCCTTCCACATGGGTGTATTTGGTTTTGCCTTCCTGACTGTTTAGGATGTTCACTTGTGACATCTCTATCACTACGATTAACTAAACTCTAAGCTGAGTTCTCATTTCTAGCATATTTTTTAATTCTTCCACCATTTCTTTGGCATCCCTGTTTTTAAAAATGAGGTGACAGAAAGGAAGTTTTCCTTGTGATTCATCATAAAGAGAAGTTAATTATTTTATGGATACTATTCCTGACACTCAATTGTTGTTATTTAATAGGCCAAGGCCTGCAATTTCATTAGGGCTAAGTCAATACTAACTTTTTTTGCCGGTGTACTCTGGCAATCAGGTGTTCTAAGTCACTTAAGGCATGACAGAATTGCTTTTTTACCTTGGGACTGCTCTGACACAGAGAACTGAAACCGTCCATGATTCAGCTCCATCACCTTTCTGCTGCCCTGCACCATGGCACCCTCGATACCCTCCCCCTGATTAGCTTGCAACTGGGGTACTAGGTAGCACTTACCCTGCTGATTTGGGATTTTTACACACATAGGCACAGCTACATAGGCATCCGCACGAAGTTTTATTTATTTACAACTAAGAGCCTCTTAGCTTAGTACTGCTCTTTGAAAATTTAATCTGTTCCTGCTGTTCACTCTGTAGTCAAAGGATATGTCAGACCCGCAGGCTGCTCACTACACCCAGTGCAGGAACGCTCTTTTCCATCGTGTGCTCATTTCCAGTGCACCCATTTTAGCTCACATCCTTTGTTTCAAGCCTTGGTGACACACTAATGGAAAGCCAGGAAAAGATATACCACTGTATCGCGAGGACTGCGAGAACAGTTTGACATGCAGTTATCTCAGATAATGGCAAAATCACACTTCTACATAGCTTTCTCTCTCAAGTAGATTAACTTAATTTTGCATGCTAGCTGCCTTTTCTTCAGCTTTTACCTACCCTCTCATTGCTTTTACTGAGCATGCATTCAAACTGTCCTGCTGCCCATCCAGTTCTTATTTATTTTTCACTTCCCTGGTGACAAGATTATCCTTCTTACGTGTCTAGTAGACATCTTTCTCTGACCTGGAAAAGCCACATTTGTTCTCAAAATCCAGCTCCTCCTTCAAGTAATTGCCAATTTCCTCCACCAGGAGCTCTTCCATTTCAGCGAAGGCTCAAAGCAGAAAGTAAATACTACTTTTCTTGCAATTACTTTCGAGGTCAGTAATGGGGTCACCTGCAATTAGCATCTAGAACGTTTCTAACCATTTCTGGTTTTATAAAAACAGGGAAATCTGACATCCTTCTGCTTGGGGTGGATTACATGTTCTTACATATTAAAACTCAGAAGACACCTACTACTTCTAAACTAGGTGGCTATCATCAACTTTTGCTTTTAGAATGAAAGCTGCTGCTTACTGCCTTTCACTCTTCCAGTGTCCTGGAAAGACATTAACCAGGTAGCACATCTCTCATTTCTGACTGATGGTAACATTTTAAAGTTGCAATTAAAAATAGAAAACTGAGTCAACTATAATAGTACTTATTTATTTTGTGAGAACTAATTCAAATAATGAAAAATTGCAACCTTCTTTAAATTTTTGATATTTTTTTTTTTGCTATAAGCACTTTGTTTATAGCAATAAAACAATTAATACCTTACCACTACTTAAACCATGGCAATACTTAAATATCTGGTCATTATTGTTCTGTTCTGAACTTCATGACATGAAATGATGAATTAAATTTACAGATTTGGTTAGCTGGCAATGCCTTCATCTGTTTTTTGAACATGAATGAAAAATAAAGTAGAAGAGTACTAAAATGCAGTTGTATTTCTGAAACTCAAGCCACTCTTGCTGATGAGTGTTAGGTATCTCAAATTTTTGGCACAGTATTAGGCCAGAACAGTTAATCTCATCATATTGACAAACCTATACAATGCAGCCCCAGCAAATAATTCAATTTAAAGAAAAAAGAACTATTGTTTCCAATTACAAAATTAAAAATAATTTTATAACTGAAGAAATTAAAATTCTTTCCAGCTTATGTGGATGGCTAGCTTGACAAGGAGAAGCACAGAGGAACAACCCCACACACCAATACATGCCGGGGGACGCCCAGCCAGAAGGCAGCTTGGCAGAAAAGGACATGGAGGTCCTGATGCACACCAAGTTGAACATGTGCAATGTGCTCTTGTTGCGAAAAAGGTGAACGGTGTCCTGCACTGCGCTAGGCAAAGTACTGCCAGCAGGTCGAGGGAGGTGAGCCTTCCCCGCTACTCAGCCCTGGTGAGGCCTTACCTGGAGAACCGTGTCCAGTGCTGTGCTCACCAGTACAAGAGAGATGTGGACACATTGGGAAGAGTCCACTGAAGGGCCATGAAGATGAAGGGGCTGGGATGTCTCTCCTGTGAGGGGAGGCTGAGAGAGCCGGGACTGTTCAGCCTGGAGAGGAGAAGGCTCATGGGGATCTGACCAATGTATGCAAATACCTGCAGGGAGGGTGCGGAGAGGACAGAGCCAGGCTCTTTCCAGTGGCGCCTGGTGACAGGACCAGAGGCAACGGGCACACGCTGAAACACAGGAGGTGCCATCTGCACATCAGGAAACACTTTCTTACCGTGGGGGTGACCGAGCACTGGTACAGGCTGCCCAGAGGGGCTGTGGAGTCTCCATCCTTCAAGATATTAAAAAAAATAAAAATCATCTAGACGTGGTCCTGGGCAATTGGTTCTAGGTGGGGCCCTGACTGAGCAGGGGCTTTGGACCGAGCAACCTCTGCAGGTCACTTCTAACCTCCACCATTCTGTGATTCTGCAATAACTGACTGAAAATAAAGATTAATTTCTCATTTTCTCTGATCAGTTGTTCCAAAAACAAATTTTCAGTGGCAAACTGCCCTCATTGTTAGGAGGTAGCATTTTATTTCCAATCTGAATATTTCAAATTTCTGTTTCCAGCAGTTGGATCTTGAACTATTTTTTGCCACAGACAAAGATAGGCTACTCAGGTTTCTCTCCAGGAAAAGAGAAAATGAATTAGTGTTATTACTGATTCTGAAATGCTCGTATAATAAATCTGTTCTCTAACTCTATTCAGTGGCACACAGATGCCAGCCACCACACTGAACAGATGAATGACCAATCATCTTTTTATTTTCTTCCTTGGAAATGGTAAAAATGACCGAGGAAAGTGATTGTTGTTTTTTCCAAAGAGATTATTTTGAAATTACTCCTAAATTGAAATCATAAGCAGAAGTAATTTGAGATGGCTTTAGTTCTGCTATAGAAGATTCCAAACAGGGGTAATTTTACATCTTTCAGGTTCAGAGATCTAAAGAATGGGCATCCCAGTGTGGTGACATTTTCCACAAGCTATATGAAGACTGGGCGTAACAATGGAGTGATTCCTTCCTCACCGTTATTACACTGCAACTTGTCAAGCAATTATCTCTGACAAATGCACAAAGCAGAAAGATCACACCCTTCCATACTCCTAGTACTGAGGTTATGATGAAAAACAAAACCTAAAATACACAGAGACAAGACAGAAACAATATGACACCAGGTTGTAATTCACTCGTGAACATTTTTTAGCTGGCTCTAACTCACATTTTTTAAGACCTGCTGAAACATTGTTGAATTAAAAGCTTTCTCAATAGATTCCTTTGCCATGACAACAGCTTGGAGGAGGCTTCAGAACCATTTTATGATACAATTTTTGTGCTATGCCATATTATTTTCATGCAAATGTGGAGCATGCTGTAAGGAAAATATTCAAGTGCCTGCATCTTTATGGTATAGTTTGTGGCAATAACAATCATCCCTTTTTGTGCTGGTCTCTGCTGCATGCTAGAAGTGACCTTGATTCTGCTCTATAGTCTTTGATTTCAGATGTGTAATCTGCATCACGGCCAGTTAGCCAGTAGTAAAAAGTTCCTAGCTGACCCAGTTGCCTAAATGCCCTCAAAACCAAATGGTTTCTTTTCTAGAAAACAATACTGTATTCAAATGCAAGTTGACTAAAAGTCCCAAAGGCATGGAACTTCTCACCTGTGAAAAGTATGAACAATTTTCATATGCGGCAACAGAAGCAACTGGACCACTGTATTTTTTTTCTGTATTTCAAGGGACAAATGATACATACGTTTGTCTCGTGTCTCTACAACAATTCTTCTTTAACTAAAGTTTTTGAAGAAATCACGTAAACTTACTTGCCGCAAATTCTGTGGGCATCCTGCCTCGCACTCATGCAAGAGGAGGGGGTGTTCCACACACCTCAGAAAGTGATCTATAACTCAGTGACCTAGACTTTGGGTGCTTTGTGCATTTAATAATTACATGATCCAGTTCATACCAGGATGCCATTTTAAATCATTGAAAATATTAGGAAAAGTAAGGAGAGTTAGTTGTTGTCTAAACAAATAAGCACCGTGAGATAAAGCTGTACTTTGTTTTTCTGTTCTCTGAAGTCTTCTTTTGCACGTGCACATTTGATAAATGGATGAGGTATCAGATAACTTACTCCTTAGTCCAAGAGAAGTTTTGCATACTACCCAAACCTTTTTTTACTACCGACCCTACCCAGTGAGACAGATTAACGGGGTATCACCATGTTTGACAGTCAGGGAAAAATTACATTCTTTATTTTTTATTATGAGAGTATTTCATCAGTATTTTATTTGTGGCTCACACCAAACTAATTCTGAGTTACAGTACGTGCTCTTTTAAAATTATCAGAAATACTATGAAGCTGTCAAGCTTCAGTGTCTTGATTTGAGGGAAGTGTTAACTCATTATTTTAACTATACTGTCAGTATAGAGCTCTTGTTGTATGGGACCCACACACAAAAAAAAAAAAAAAAAAAAAAAAAAGAAAAAATCAGACTGCAAGAGTCCATAAAACTAAGACATCAATACTTTAAAACTGCATGTTTAAAAATAGCAGCAGCTGCTGTGACACACCATTTTTAAGACTTCCTACAAAAAATTTGCAAATCGTATGTATGTTTCTGGCTTGCATCCAAAATCAAAAAGATGAACCAAGTACATGAAATGCAAAGGATTGGGAAACCACATAGAAATTAACTCTGGTTCTCTTCAAAATTAGAACCCAAATATTGAAATGCCAAAGGTTTTCTTGTCCACCAAGGGTCAGTTTCCAAATTTATTCAGACCACTTAGAATCTGTCCCATTCCCTACACAGCACCTGTCCCCTGTAAATATATAGGGGAACAAATAGGCATCTGTGGGGGCCTTTCACGGCCAACCCTTGACAAAATGGCCTGGGTAACCAGGGCTGTTAAGAACATCTGAGCAGATGTCTTCCAAAAATTAAGAGAAGACAATCATTAGCTGGATTAAACAGTAATGGGGACTTATAAGGAGACTTTCAAAACAAAGAAGGCATCAGCTGTAAAGAAGTCTAAAAGAAACATGGAAACTTGTAACACTGGGGAGAGACCTGGGAGCGGGGACAGCAGCGGCCAAAATTGGGTCCATCACTGCCAGCGGTTGCCCCACAGCATCATGAACTGCCTTCCCAAGTCATGCTGGGGCAAACAAGCACCCCACTAGAGAAGTGACTGTGGGGCAGCACCTGGGGACCCATGCCAGGACTGGCGTGCCTGGGACCTCGTGGGGGTGGCCACTGCTTGATCCTGCACAGTTTGCTGACTGACAGAAAATTGCATGCTGCTAAAAAATAAACTGCTTTGATCCTGACTTGGTTTGAACTACGTGAACTGACAAAGTTTTCCTTGTGACAGGCATGTATGGGATCTCATCTGCCTCTCAACTTTGTCTAAATTGTAAGCACTTAGTGAACCAGGTTTCTCAAGTACCTTATTGAGCTATGTAGTGAATAGAAAGAGGCAGACACCTTTAAAGGTCTTCCCGGCTAATTTAGGGGCAGGTAATCAAATGGATATGATTCTCTGAGGGTCTTCAAAGATACGCGCAACATAAGTTTAACTATATGAGATACCTTTGTCTTATGGCTTGACTAGGTACCCATATGACTGAGATTCAAGTTAGGTCCCCATGAAAGCAGACTGAGTTTTCACCTAAGCTTAAGTGAGATGAATGAAGGTCTTAATGCAGAAAACTATAACCTCTAAAATAGCCAATTCTACAATTTTATCCAGCTGGAAGTTGCCTCATACCTTCAACAGCTACTGATTTCAGTGTCACAGAAGGCTTGAATCTTACATGAAGACTTTATTTTTGAGGTATTTGCTTCCAGTGAGCAACTGATAAGACATCAAAAAATGGAACTGACAAATATAAAACCTGTATGTATAGGTTGCTGACGAACACCTTCATAGATGAAGACAAGTGTGTAACAGTTGATGCAGTACCTGCTCTCTCATCTCTTACATTTCAGTCTGTATGTCAGAATTTTACAAGGATGTTGTTAAATCCCCAGACACTGGAGATATTTTTCAGAAAACCTGACAGCCCCTTAATTATACATGTCCTAGAGGACACTGGTACAATACCCATTTTGTTTCCTTGGTAACTCACTCATGTAATCATAATGTATATATTCTACCACAGCATTATTATGACATGCCAAAGAAAGCATGTCATTATTCAGTCTGGCAAACACTTAATAAAAAGCAGCTGTACATTACTTTAGATTTCTTTAAATTATATCAGGTGTTCTCCTTTCATTTGACTTAAAGAAAATGGCAGCAGTAAGTCAGAGAATGCACATGAACTAAATTAAGATTATATCAATTACATTTTTCACCAGTGTTATTTTTATAATCAGCTGTATACAGTGGTATTTCTGAAGCACTGAGAGGTCTCAGTGTTCAGTCACAAGTCCTGTATGGACACAAAAAAGATTCAGTTGGCCAGAAGTAGTTTGATAGAACCCTGACCTCTTCACTAGGAAAAGAAAAAATGTCTTAGTCGTAACAAAAATATTTGCAATCTCAAGCTCTCATTAGCATACAATACAATATTTCATTTACCTCAGCTTTTCCCCCTGTTCTTTTCTACCTCCTGGTAAATAGATGAAAACTGTTTTTTACTCTCATATGACACATAGATTTTGGCAATGTCTGTTTAGCTATAGGGTGTTTTCTGAGATCCAAAACGGATGCCTGCAAAGAGCACACCTCAGAAACGGCAGACTTACAGGGCAAGTTTACACTGTGTTTCATAGCTTTGTAACTTTACCACATTTTGGGAGCTATGAAGAAACGTAAAATAAGTTAAGGGGATAAGTACGATCCACAGAGTTTGAACAGATGTGCATCACAGCAAATAAACTCCATTAATTCCTACTGCAGAAAGAATTTCACTTCCCATGGAATAAGAGTCAATGAAAACAGCACTACTGATGATAGCATTTTCCAGGTTTTTGGGGGGCAGGGGGGTGTTGGTGAGTAGTTCACCTGCTGAGGAGTCAGCCACAAAACAGCTCCATCTGCTCTCTGGCTGCTTTTGGCAGTACTGAATGCAGTTCAGTACTTGTTCAATTTTTAAAATAAGTTCTGTGCATTTTCCAAAGGTTTTACATTATCCTCCTTTGGAATTAACTTAGAACCGGTTGAAGATCACTTACATAATATATACAAATGATTTTCTATAAATATCGGATGCAAAAACCACTACAAGGGAGGCATTGCTGGGAACCCATTGCTGCAGGGTTTCTTTTCCATGTCCAAGCTCACCTTAGAGAAAAAAGTCCTGAAGAAGAATCAATTGTAACGCAGTTTCCTTCATCTATACTTCAAAGTGAATTAAGTTTTCTTGAAAATCTGGTGTATAAAAGATTTTGGCTATTGAAAAAAACTATCTTTGTCAAAGGGCTTTTTGACAGCCAAAGAATTTAAAATACCTGCTGAAGGAAAAGATGAAAAATTTACTAAGCAAAAGCGAAATGAGCATCATGAATACAAGGGGGAAATTAACAGACTAGTGACACGATGGGGAATTCATCCCCTTGAACTTCATTGTACCTAGACATCCGTGTCTAAGACGCTTACTTAGCCTATGTGTATAGTTGTTGAAAAGAAATGAGCACTTTTTCCCAAGGCAGATGTCAGAACAGATCAGATGCATTGCTTGGAATATGCTCAGAAACCAAACCAAACCAAACCACCACTGTACAGTGGTGCAGCCTTGTTGCCTCAGTTGAGACCAAGGCAACATTAGTGTTTCCATAACTCCTTAATGGGATGTGACGAAAGAAATATTTTGGTACTGAAGGAAGAAGTGTTCACTGATCGATTTGGAATACCAAAATGATGTTTTGGGGAAAGGATTATGGCAGTAGTAAGCAAAATATAAAAACATTCCTAGAAGTTGCTGATATTTAAAGCTATTGGCACTAAGACGACAGGCTGTGAAAATGGCATTTTTTCATGCCAAGTTCAAAGCTGGTAATAAATAAACTTCACATATATGAACATATACATAGAAGAGAGATTCTTGTAAGGAAATCTGCTTATTAGATGTCTGCATCATTTTAGTTGGGGGGTCTGGAACAAAATTTTTATCACCTAAAAAGACTAGCTCCTCAGGTGAGGTGTAGCCATCAGATCAATGTGGCATGCTTGTACTAGGTGGAAAATACAACAGCTTTTAGCTCTGCCTGCACCGAGATGATTACACCATGGCTTAGACTGGATGCTCCTCAAAGTGATGAAGGGATGACTTTGGGCTCCTCCAGGAGTGAGGGGAGGCCTCTGAGGGAGAGGGAGAAGAGCATAAGGCAAATAAAAAGATAACAGTATGTAGGTTCCAGCTTGAAAACTGAGAAGGGAAACTACACTTCTCTTTCTGTGAAAAAATGTAGATCTGCAATGATAGCAACTGTCACTACCATTGATGGGTGGTAACAGAGCCAACTAGACTGGAAATTCCTCCTAACTCATTGAGTAGATTTCTGAATCTATATGAAAGACACACAGTTTAAAGCCCATTAAAAGGCTCCCTGAAGAGCTTTTAAAGTATTTTTGAATGTTTCCCTTTGAAAGACTTTCATAAATCAAGACATTATTTTTATTATTGAGAATGTTCTGTAATCACTGAGCAATTCTCAAGTCAGACAAACACATAAGAAGCCAGTCAATAAGAAAGTTAAAATGAGGATAAATGTATAAATAGATATGGCATTGCTGATTTTCTAGACTGATTTTCCTAGTAAAAATCCACGATGCAATGGAATAATTATATCATATTTTAAAAACTTACTATTCAAAGATACAGAAATTTAGCAGAAGGGTTTAATGTCCACAACTGAAACTCACAAGCAATGCTGCCACCCTGCCATAAGAGAGAATGTCAAATTTCCTGTGAACAGATTCTGCAGTCAAGCCCCTTTCTTCGTGGGGCTGCTTTTTTGCACTTGACGGGGGGTGGGGGGGTTGTGTGTGTGTGTGCAGTTAACAACCACTTTATGTCAATGTAAGGTCTTCCCAAAAGTACTAATGACAAATTAGTGTGTTTGATGGCCGAAGCGTATATAAATACAGTCAAAACCGTAACTGATAAATAATTGTTTTATAGATATAATAAGCAAGGTTTCTAATTTTCAATAACAAAACCAGAGTGATACAGATGGAAATGAACAAGTTTTACTAGCAACCATTCCCTGGAGTCAACAAAAGTAATTATGTTGGATTATACACACTCCACGGATGACTGCTGCTCAATGAGCTAAAGAGCCTTAAAATAAGGCTATCACCTGGGCTAGTCACCCTATCAGTAACTCCTAAAGAGAATCACTACTATAAATTCTATGTTGAGACTTTTGTATCTGGAACTCTAGAAGTAAATACCTAAATTACTATTGCCAGTGAAATATTCTTTATTTTTCTTGAGTTCTGGGTAAAAAGATTGCTATTCAAAATAACAAAAGCTTTGTGCTATTACCTATCAGGGCACTTATCTCTTTCTGGATCATTAAATTGATATATTTTTCTTTGTTTTTGGCAATGACAGTCTGTGCAAACAACCTTTTGGAGGTCTGAGCATATTTATGCAATTTCTTTGATGACTGCAGCCATATTCCTTCTACTGTACATGATTTGTTTTAATGGAATCTGTATTTGAAGCTACTTCTATTTTACAAAAATGCCTTTTTCCTCCAGGAGACTTGGTGCATTGTGTGGGTGACCATCTGCACTTCTGTACTGATGAGATAACATTAAAGAGTAGAAGTGTTGTGTTTTACCTGCTTTCTCAAGCTCATTTCTAATAAAAAGTTATTTAATTAACAATTAACTTGTACAATTTTTAATTTGTACAGTTAAGTTTTAATTGATTTACACACACACACACACACGAGGGAATGGGAAGGGAATAGGATAAAAATATTCCTCTGGTATCAGGGAAAGTTTAACATACCAGTCTTTTTTTTTTTTTCTTCTTTGTACGAAACTGTACTATACAAACTACCCTTCAATTTTGGATTGACACATTTTAATCTTCATCTTTAAAGGCCCTTCTTCACTAGACACAGCTGATGGGGGAAATAAAAGGTGTTTTTGCTTATGAATACTCCCTCAATCTGCCTTACACTCCACTCACTATATTTATAACATTTTTATTTAAGATACTTTAATAACAACTGTCTTTAACTGGTTGCATGGCACTTTGTACATTAGATCCTTTATGCTATGATTAAATAAACAAATAAAAATCTAATAGAAAAAAGAAGTCACCATGTTCTGAAATGTGTTAAGTGGAATGAACGAAATTAGCTGCCATTATAACATTTTTTAAGTTGTTGCCTTACCTGCAAGACATTATAACTTTTTTCCCCAGCTTTCGTCTAGCTTCAGTGAAAACAAAGTCACATTTACCCTTTTCCTTCTCACTACACCAGTATCCCACCAATTATCCCAATCTGAAGAGGTACCTGGTTTTAATAGAAGCTGCCAAAACATAAACACATGTACATCTGTCTATTGCTTCCTCTGTTTCTCACGTATGGCACATACACACAAAATTACAGTAGTGACTACATTTCAAATAATTGACCGTAATTCTCTATACATACCATCTCAGCATATAAACAGCCAAGTTAGAGAGCAGCTTACGCTTCTGATATGTTAATAATGGCTTCAGATAATGGATTAACATAAGCACTGTTGTGTTGTCTGGTACGAACAGATGACAATCACAAAACTGTGAATCAGATCTGAGGAAAAGCTTTTTTTGAAGGGCTGAGATACTGTCCCTCAGAGGCTGTATAGGTAAAGTCCTATCTTTACAGGGTTAAAATATCAATGGAATGGTCTATATCCAGGTTTAAACAAAAGAATGACGTATTTCCTTTCTTTAAGTATTTCTGACACAAAAATATATGTTTTAGTAATTAAATTCAATTAACTCATTACTTTCCTGGGACTTAAAACATACACTGAAGTCTTTTGCTGATCTGGACTAAAACTCCTATCAAGAAGAATCCCAGTCCTGTCAATGGGGCTATGGCGCACACACACATAATTGAAGATAAATGGCTGTACCACATGTGGTATAGGAACACAGAGCTAGAAAGAAATTCCTCCTGTCATCAAGTTCAGTCTACAGTTACAGGGAAAATATAAAGTAGCCTCTCATAAATTTAAAATTAGTTTCTTTTTGCTCCCTTTAAACCAAAACCCATCAGACATTGAAAAGTGCCATTAATATACAGCCTTAATAGATTTATATTCAGCTTTTACCTATTTCTTTAACCTCTTCTTCTTTTTTTTTTTTTTTCACTTTTGTATTCATTCCTGAACCTACGTATAGAAGGTGAACAAAACCCCTCTTACATAGTGATCTTTACTTTACTAAAGCAATTAAGCTATTTCAGTAAGACAAGTACTTTGCTGAACAGCTTCATATGTCTTCTGAGCACTTCTGCCAATTTACATCTTTTTTGAGCACAAGCACACAAAATATTAAAAAGAATTTCAGATGAGGTTTCACCAGTCTCCTGTATAGAAGCTTTACTCCTCATCTCTCCATACTGACATGACAACAAATTGCAAGCGGATTAATTCCATAGTGCACTTCCTCAGCTGATAAAAATCAATAATTCCATCAAAGAACAGTCAGATTAGTCTTGACATTTTAACCCTTTAAGAAAGTTGTGTATTTTATCTCATTTTCCATTCATCTCTATGACTACTTTGTCAACACTTCGAAATTATTTTAAAGTTTTACTTTCTATAGATTTGAATAAATAAATACATAGTTTCCTAAAAGGTGTTTTTCTCCTAAAATGAGTTATATTTGCTATTCGTAGTATTACTTGTGATGCTATAAATGTGCTAAACATCCCAGATGTCAAACTTTTAATTTCATATTTAAGCTCTTCAGTTACTCTGACATGTAGGCAATCTGCTCCACTACATCCCAGTGCTCCCCTACATCCCAAGTCAAGTACTTGGGTTTGCTTCTCTCTCAGACGAAATAAATTGCTTACCAAAAAAAAAAAAAAAAAAAAAAAAAGAGAGAGAGAGAAAGAAAAAAGAAAAAAGAAAAAAATCTCCAAACCACCCAAACCCCATAAATTTACACCCTTCCTCATTAGTCATTCTTCCTCCACATCTAGTTTCTGAATGATACTTACCGAACATTATTTTTTTTGTCTGGACTATATCAAATGCTTGCCTCCCCCTGCTAATGAAACCCCTGTCTTTCCTTATTCAATTTCTATTTATGTGGTCAAAGAATTTACTGTTTTGTTTAGTTCTCTGGAAGGTCTAATTAATCTTTATTTTTCTCAACCTTACTTTCCAACCTCTAGAACAGAGCTTACCTTCTTGGCTGATAAATGTCTTCTCTGTTCTTTGTATACTCTTCACTTCTATAAATGTTTTAGGGTAGTTAAAGATTAAATCTTTCTCTGATTTGCTTTTGCCTGAAGAAAAATTTGGATGGTTTTACATACTCATCTTACAGAAGCTCCAACCAACCCCCTGGCCATGAAATTTCCCGAATGAACTCAAAGTACAGCTCCTTAATTTCCAGAAAGAACATCTTTGAAGAAAATGTATAAATAATTAGAGTATACACTTTAATATGTGAACATACATGTACTTGTTTTCATGCTTATTTGTCAAAGTACCCTTCAACCTGGTTTTGCTTTATTGATGTTCAGCTGAGTCATACACTCTAGTCTTTTACTACCATAGGATAAAATAAATTGGAAAAAGTGAAAGACAGACTTTCTTTGTGTTAGTGAATGACATTTTTCTTACCTCATTGATCAAAACATAGAGTGTTTACTCAGTGGAAAGTTATGATGCATCATCCATCAATGGAAGTTTGGAGCTTAATTCACACGTATGTGGTACATCATTGAAATGATACATCATATTTTTCTTAGTTGTTACTTTCTCCTATAAAAATGTCTATGGTATAAATGTGTAATTGAGGGCCTTCATAATCTAAGTCACTGTGTTAGCTATAAAGCTTTCTGTGCAATAGTCCAACTGGAGATGTTTTTATCTATAGAATAAGCATTATTTTTTAACATGGATTACAAAAAAGAAACAGGACTGATTCTTGTCCACAGAAGCTGTGTTTCAATGTGCAAGTGGCAATAACTGTATACTTAATAAAACAGTTCTCAGGGTGATGAACAAAACAGGTCATAGCACTTCTAACAGCTTTATCAACCTCTACTTAAATATTTAGAATTATGAATATGAAATTTAGTGAACAAAAATCAGAGATACTCTTAACTGTAGCAGAAATGTGCTAAAGACCTATAATGAACTCACAATCAGCAAATTTAATTGCAAATCTTTAACTCAGAATTGAGTAAGAGCTAAGAACTGGACTTTACCTCAGTCAAAGGTAGTGCAGAGTTCCCATTTAACTGAAATTCTATTAGCTTAAACAAATATTGAGCTATAGATCATTCCTGCACTTAGATCCATCTTTAAAGTCTGATATTTGGAGAGCAAGTCTAAAATTTTTGATTTATTTTTCTTTTCTCTTTTTTCATCATACTTAGATGAAAAATAATCAAAATTGATGCACTAGTAAAGGCCTAAAGTACCTTTTCCTCTATGACTAAGTCTAAGCCTTCACGACTTAAGGGTACCATGAAGTTAAAGAGATTACTCACCTGAAGAATGTTTTAGCATTTTTCTCAGTAAACATTCTCCCTCTTGAAAGGTATGAAATCACTTGTTTAATAACCATAACCATGAAAATAAAAAACATGTTCTTGGATGAAAAAGAAAAAAAAAAATCCAGTCCTTCCACAATACTAAAAAGTCTTAGAAATTTAGGTTTTAACAAAAACACCCTGCTCAATGATTCCAATCCATACCTATTGTGACTTATACTAAAACACATGATGAGGAATTATTAAAGAGAAAGGGTGGAAACAAAACATAAAAGGACTGCGTGTAGCAGCATGTCATTATCTGAAATATACCTGGGGAATTTTTTTCCTGGTCTGAGTTATTTTTTAGTTTGATTTTGACATTACTAACTAAATACATTTAATTTGATGGCATGTTCCACTTTACATTACATTTGGTGATACAAAACCATGTTATGAATCTTCATTAATCTGTGTTTATAAGAAACCTACAAAGGGTATTATTTGTCTTGCTTTGTATATGAATAAAATGAATTTGCAGCACAAGTTTAGTGACCTTATTAAGGTCACAAAGGAAGCAAGAGACCTCCTAAAATGAACTAAAACTTTTTTTCACCCTAAATAACTTTCACCTCTAACCAGAGGTTGGTGTTAATTTCTTACAGCACATACAGCCAGATCCAGCATAAAATCCTGTGAAGCCTTGTCAGGTTTGTATTTCATATTGGGTATTTGAGAGCAACGTATCTCAGTCTGTTCCTGTTTTAACTATCGTTCTTGCAAGTAAACTGATGTCTGCATCTTGCCCGTAACAGAAACCATCAGATTCATGATCACTTATTCAAACATGTTTAAATTAAATATGGTTAAATCTTTTCACTACCCATTAATGTGCATACCCTTGGTACAGTAGGGCTATTCTATGACTAAAATGCACATAAAAATACCTTTTAAAAAACATTCTTCTATTGGGCCTTCTGACATGTGACAGATCAAAAATTCCTCATTGAAAAGAAATTCTCAATAATTAACCAAGAAACTATTCACAGGTACACACTTTTATTTTGCTCAGATGCTAATATATTGCGGCAAGAAAAATACAGACACACAGAATAAAGTCAAAGGTGAATGCTGAGTAATAAGATTCAACACTGATATTTTTTGTAAATATTCAGCTACTCTAGAAAGCTTTAACTCTCCAAAGATAAAATAAACTAAATACGGACTTTTTCTCTGTAGCAATAGTGTGTAAGTTTCACCTTTACTGCAAAAGTTTGGTCAAAACCATCTCATCTCTCATAAGGAACATCTTATTTCCCACTCCATTCCCTCCTGCAGACCTTGGAGTCGTTCCTGATTCCTCACAAGAGGTGTATGGGACCAGGACATGTCTGAGCACCTCTGACGGTGAGACAGTCCATGGACATTTCTTGATAAGGAACACCTCGTAGTACCACTGTGTGGAGAAAACTCCTTGAAAGCTCAGCTCACACTACCATTTAGACAAAAACATTTCTCAACTCAACCTGCATAACATTGCAATGTATTTCTGAGCTTCCCCAGAACCCACAATGCATTTCAAGTGCTCCTGATTTTACCAGAAATCCTGGAGAAATGTTTGAGATTAAAAGAGCATAATCCACATTAACCGACAACAAAAAAATATTAATTATTGTTCTTTTCCTTTACCATAGCTTCATTGTACTTTTCTCAAGATGCTGCTGGCTTCCCCAGCTGGTATATGAATGCCTGCTTGGCACAAAGATCATGAACTAGTTCTCTCAGATTTTATTATTTCATGGCTCACAAAAGCTTTACACAACTACTGTACACAAACGACATAATCTCTGTTTTATGAACACTGGGCTAGACATGCTCTAAGCAAGCTTCTAATTTTTCAGAATCTATCTTTGTTTTCTGTATCACTCCAGACTGTTAGCTGCAATTGCCAACACATATTTTTATATTGCTCTTTCCTCCAACAATGCCAGAATGATTACATAAAATTAATTAGACATATAAAAAGAGTATAAATCTATGTGTAGAAAGTCTCCCTGATAAGGCCAACTAAAATCTTTCTTTTAATATTTCAAGTGATATTAGGTCTTCTACTAAGAAATTGTTTCAACATTTACATTTACTGAGAGCTGTAGTTACTTTACATTAAAATGAGTTTTAAAATATTTTCTTTCCAGAGCACTGTTTAGTGTTGCGAGTACTATAAGCAGGAACAAAGACAAAAATCTAAAATTTCTTTCCCTCCTCTCCCAAAATGCTGTTGTTTCCTCTAAGAAAAAAAAAAAAAAAAAAGAATGACTATCTCTACTCTGTAACTTATAACACAAGAACATTATTACACTTGTAAACTATAGCACTGAAAAATTAGAAAATATCATAGTATAGCAGTTGTCTTCATTAATCTCCTTTTGGACTTCTATTATATCACAATCTTTAATGATCCTGTGCACAGGGTTTTCCCCTCAGGCTTGTCACTTCATTCAGTCTTGTGAAATTTATACCTTTTTTTTCCCCATTTACCTTAGAGAACCTCATGCCCACCTCCTCCATCTGCCCTCCTGCCGCCTCTGAACCCCTGGTCACAAGACCCCGCAGCCTCCTCTCGCTCTCTTATGATTCATCGTTCTCCTGCAGAACATCAACGCAAATGAGCATGAGCGAACACAAGCTCAACCTGCCAGCAGTCTGGGTGGGAATCTGGAGAGCAATGTTAGTTCGAGGCACCATACCACACACCAGCTGAGGGCTGTACTACCCCTGGCTGATGCCTACGCTAGTGCTGCATCCCCCCAGACCATCCCACTAGCTCACAATCAGCCAGTACTTCCTGAGGATGCTCATGTCTTATCAACACACCTGCACGTCCAGCACCGTTTGGGCAGCTGCCACCTCTCAACAAGGCTCCTAAGTTTCCTACAATGCCTATCCTGAATTGGTCCAAGCTGCGGATGTCTGTCACCTTCTCCTCTCTTTCTGTTTTGAAGCCTTTCTCCTGTAGCTGCCCTACTCCTTCAGACTGTTCAATTTTATCACTTCCGCCTATTTGTTTATTGCTGCCACCTACAGCCAAGCCATAAACCAACTCCATTAGCCACCCTCCTGGACTGCTCCTCTCGCTTCTCCTTTCTGTGCTTCTCAACCAGTCACATTCATCCTGCTGACTGCAACAGCCACGCTACAACATATTTTCTCTCTCTCATGTCCTTTTTCATCTAAAAGGTATGATTCAACCTTTCCACATTTACATGGCTTCTGACTTTCCAGAAGCAGGTCAGACCTCAACGGTTGCATCTCTTCTCCATCACCTCTCCATCCTCATTCATCACTGCCAACTTTCTATTTCTTTCATTCTTTTCCCCTCCCGCCTCTGTCCCTGATTACATCTTCTTTACTGAACTTTGTCCTGGATCACTCTCACCTGTTCCTTTAGACAGTGCTTGTCCTGTGGTGAAAATCCCTGAAACAGCTCTGATTTCTTCTCTGCAAAAGTCAGTCTTAGTCCAAGAATCATCACTGAAGTAATTGAATCCTGTGACTTAAACCAAGAGGTTTTGAGGGGAAAATGTATTACCAATTTATTCAGCAGAATGGTCAAGATAAAACAGGAACCTTTCTCTTGTCATAAAAATATCCTGTCTCCCTCCAACATCTCCTGTTCTTTCTTTCAAGGAACAACGTTTTGCCTATATGAACAGCCCTAGCCCATGGCCTTACCACTCTGCCTCTGTTCACAGAGGCACACGTGTGCTAAAATAGCCCCAATGAAAATAGTATCTATGAAAATGTGGCCACAGAGAATTGCAGTTTTTCGTAATGCCTTTAACTGAGATCAGTGCACCTGGGTTTAGCAGCGAAGCCTGCACCAATTTTGTAAAAGGAAGAGTAGGTAGAACCTCAATTACACATCCATTCAGCCATGCTATTGCTTATAACAGTGTCTGAGAGAAACAGGACATTTATTTTCAGAGGTCAAGATTAAGGAAGAAAATGAGGGGAAGTAACAGAAACTACCTTATCAAAGGTATCCCTTCCCAGGCAGCAATTATGGCAATCAGACTTCACTGTGCTGCAAAATTACCCTTTAAAAGTGAATTCTTTAAAAAAAACCCAACCAAACAAAAAACCCAACCAAAAGGCCCCACCCTGTTTTCTTAATTTGAACTTGAGGGTGAGTTTTTTTCTTTTTCTTTGTGGATTTTTTTAACTATTGAATTGACAATAACAGCATTATTTAAAGAAAACAATAAAGCCCATGTTTTTCACGTTTGCAATCTTTTACAGTTCTATAATTATACTTTTACCCAATTTCTTTTGTAATTCTGGAGAACAAAGCAATTTACAAGTCTCTGTAGAAAAATGCTGCAAAACTACCAATTTAATTATTTTAATATTTCAGGAACATATTCAGCTCAGCAGTGATCACAACTATTTGTGCCAATCTATATCAGTAAAATCAAGAGAGCTGTTAGCATTCAGTAACGATTTGGAAATTGAACTTGATGTTTCCCAGCTATCATAACAAGGTTAAAGCCTGAGACAGTGTTAAACTCCCAAACTCCCCAACAGTAATGAAGTTATACTGATTGACATCGGCGGGGAATTGTTTGCTGCTATACGTTCACACTAACGGAAACTCTTAGAGAATACAAACTTAAAATTCATAGTACAGAATAAGTTCTAAAAGAGGATGAGAAGAATTCAAGCTGCACAACTAATTCAGCTATTAAATCAGTAAGGTACAGCTTTTGACACGCTCCAAGTCCCCTGTTCCACCAAAGTCCTTGTGAGTACTTTAGACCTTGACCTCATAGGATGCTGTGTGAGGCTCACCAAGGACGCATGGATCCCTTCACATCTACAGTCCACGTAGGCATTGCATTCTTTCTACACATATGAATACTGCAGGCAGTATGAATAGGCAAACAACATATAATCATCATTAATAAAACATTTACATAGATTCAGACACCAGTGGATAAATAGAGAATTCAGCCTTTTTAGAATGAAATAGAATTGGGACGCATGCTTTAGTTGTCATGCATTGGATTTTCATTTGAATAATACAACAAAGAAGAAAAAAATGAAACAGAAAAGAAAATTAAGAAGTGGCTTATTTGGTTGCCAACTCCTTTTCATTGCATTTATGTAAAACAGGCTGTTTCCTCAAATCACCAAACAACTCTAATAGTAATTTTTATTTTCATGGCCTTCCTTATCTGAGAGATCTTGCAGATTCCTGACCCATTCAAGTGTTCTGTATGAACAATACACAATAGCAGCATTATATCAAATCAACAGCTTTATTGCAGCACTACTGTACTCATGGATAGAGAAATACAGAATCAAATCCTTGCCTCTGTGGATGGCAAACAAGCCCAAATTCTTAACAGTGATAGTGGTGCTCACGCCACCTGCAGAGACTGAACAGACAAATTCTGCTCATTTATTGATGCACTGATGTATCGATGGCTTAGTGAGTGAACCCATGTAGTTACACTGGACTCTGATTATCCATACTCATCTCTTCTCTGTGCTATCGCAGAACTCACTTGTGGAGATGGAGAGCGATGGCAAGGTGAGGTTAAATTCTCCTTAGTGCTAGTCTCTCCCATGCTATAGGACTGTGGCTGGTTTTTCCTCTGCTCAAGCTTTTTAGTAGCACAGAAAGAGTAGTACATAGGCCAGATTTAACAAAGCAGCTGGCCAGAATCATGAATCTAACCAAGGACAATGGCAGCATAACCCAAACTCTGCCTCCCAATCTGTTAAATAATCCTACACAGAACAAGAAAACAAAAACAAAAACAAACTAAAAAAAAACCCTAGATGTGTGCTAAGGGATACATTTTATAAGTTCTATAGTTGCTTTGATGTAATAGCTGCAGAATAATATTTGCCAAGATGATGCGATATTCTTCAGCTCCCAGAAGTGAAAATTGGGCTGTATCATTCATAATCAGTTTTCTCATCTCAAACTTGGCAGCACGTGTCATTGGAAAATAAGCTTGGAAGTACACTTCAGTGAGAGATTCACGGAGCAGTGGAGACAAATCTAATGGAACGTTTAATTATGTCATATGTTTTTACAAGTGGAGGTGAAGGGAAAGAAATCCCCATCCATCTGCAGGGTCACTATTTTCCATTCATCTCAATGTGGTGTTCCTAGCACCAAACACAGCCATCACCTTGAACAGGCTGGAACTGTGTGTTGTTGCCACCCCATAACTGGCCAAGGAAATTGTTCTTTAAATGCTCCCATGTTTTCTGTGGTCCGTCTTTGGGGTACAAAAGGAGAACAGGTGTATGACGGGAGACTGAAGTGCTGCAAAGAGTCCTGTACAGAGACATGTTCCTCTACCTGCTACACACTGCACTTCTGTGCAATACTGTCTGCACGGAGACAGTACACAGCCTGGGGAGAACAGAGCAGCTCTGCACAACGACCTACATACGTGGTACGAACAAAACCACAGATCAACCCATTTCAAACCTTCCTCTCTCTCCAGCAAATCCCCATTTTCACCTCCTTCTGTGTTGTTACGCCACTAAATTAAAAGCAGTTTCTATCAGGGATTATTTAACACCTCTGATGGAGCACCTCACAGGAATAAAACACATTTTCAACCTTGTGCCATGATCCTGCACCAGAAGTGGACTGGAAGAATGCAGTAGCAGAGCACTGCAGAGCCTCCTGTGCATGACTTCTGGAATAAACAGGCTGAGAGTCTAGTTTCTGTAATTACTCATGGTTTTCTTCTTTCCATGTAACCTACACCGTTACTAATCCTTCTGGCCAGCAGCGTGCTTTGTACTTTGAATTTAATGGACCTGATGATATCAATCTGTTTAAGCTTTAACTTGGAAGGATGGTTAGTGGGGTGCAGATCACATCTTTATAGGTGCTATATGGAATCACATAATGAAAGAAAATTCAGCTCCTATAAACATCACTGTATTGTCTGGGGATGCAGTGCATTATTTTACAAGATGCAGAAAGTTAATGCCTGCAGTAATTTAACAAAATTCTACCAGGGACATAGACAACTAAATTAATTCTCACTTCAACTGAATGAAAGTTTGTGATGATACTTCACTTGAGCAGTAAAAATTGCACTCCAACTTTGAAACTGTACAGAGACACAGTAATATCTAACTTTGCTTACGCTCTTATCTAGTAGGTTAAAGTCATACCTCAAATGACTTATGGGCTTTTTTCCAGTGCCTAAGCCAGGCTAAGGTGGTAGCGTTCTTCCTCCTCTTAAGATCAGTCACAGCAGAAATGGGGAAATAAAGAGTAATCACTTCAGAAAAGGCTTCAAGAAATGAAACACAGTGTTCTGCCTTATTTTTTTAACTGTATTTAAGGTGATTTTCAGTCTAAAACAATGGTGTGGTTTCAGACTGAGTTTCTAAAAAATTCAGAAAACTGTAGAAAAATTTAAATGTGTCACAGAATACTTTATAAATTTATCTTCTGAAGTCGCCCATGCATTCCCTCCACCACCCAAACAGCTTCACAGAAAACTGCCACATGGTCTAATTCTGTGTCACTGCCCTGGTTTCAGCTGGGATGGAGTTAATTCTCTCCTCAGTAGCTGGTGCAGCGCTGTGCTTTGGATGTGGAGCACATCCGTTGGTGGCACACGGTGGTTTGGTTGTTGCTGGGTGGTGTCTGTACCAAGCCAAGGACTTTTCAGTTTCTGGGGCCCGGCCAGCGAGAGGGCTGGGGGGGCACGGGACACTGGGAGGGGACACAGCCAGGACAGCTGCCCGAACCAGCCAAAGGGATGTTCCATACCATAGCACGTCATGCTCAATATGTAAACTGGGGGAAGAAGGAGGAAGGGGGGACATTCAGCATTATGGCGTTTGTCTTCCTGAGTAACTGTTACATGTGACGGAGCCCGGCTTCCCTGGAGGTGGCTCAACACCCACCTGCCCATGGGCAGTGGTGAATGAATTCCTTGTTTTGCTTTGTCTGTGTGCAGCTTTTGCTTTACCTATTACACTGTCTTTATCTCAGCCCACGAGTTTTCCCATTTTTACTCTTCCAACCCTCTTCCCATCCCACTGTGGGGCAGTGAGCGAGCGGCTGCCTGGGGCTTGGATGCTGGTCAGGGTCGAACCATGACAGCCATGTACCCTGAGACCTGGGACATCACTCCGTGGGAGTGTAAGAGGTACATTTTTTTGCTCAGGGTTTGCTGTCTCTCCAAAACCATAATTATCCTCTTAAAATTCAGCTTTCATCTAAGTCTTTGGTAACTGTTTGTGAGCACAGACATTTCCAAAGCAGAGCAAAAAAACAGTTACCGTACTTTACATTGTAGACCATGCTATAACGCATCTTCAATGATAACAGCAATGCTGTGAGCCTCAGAAAGCACTCAGAAAGTCAGAAAAACTTCTGCCCTTCTACAAGAGCATGATATGGCCTCTGGCCGTAATGTATTTAAACACACCCTCAGCAGCCCCTCCACGTTTCCAAACTCAGTGAAATTTACCATTAGGAAGTTGTAGTGACTAATGAGCTGTACGGAATTTATAAGGGGAGTTTTGCTTTTTGAAAATGAAAGTGATATACGTAGCACATAAGTGTTTAATGTCTTTTTACTATGCTTTCCCCATGACCTTGAAGGCAACTCTATAAGGGTTGCTCCTTCAGTACAAAACATTACAACCTTATTTCTAGAATTTCAGTTAGAATATCTAAGTTTTGAAGTCATCATTAGGTTCACTTGACCTAAGGTTACAAAAATAAATATATCATTGCCACAGTATCATGGAAACATCGGTATACAGGCAAGCTGCTCACCGCATGAAACCCTTACTGAAAAATGACAACATCACTTCCAAGGTCTGTACTGAGTTAAAGGACAAAGCTGCACTTGAGTTTCCTCCACAATGTATCTGCGCATTTCAGGCCATTCCACTGTCTGATGGACAAAAAATACCAGGTACAAGAAGCATTTTGTTTTTATAACAAACCCTTCTACTTTATCTTTTCTATTTTCCTTTATGCTTATCTCCTTTAAAGGTTCCTTCTTTTGTAGAAGGGAGAACTTCAATCTGTAACAGGGTTTTTAAAAAAAAAAAAACTTTAATCTTTATTCAGAATTCTCTTTTATGATGCTAATGGAGGATTACACAATAACTAACATTTTCTTATGTTTATTATTGTTGCCAAAGTCTTCTACGTTTAATAAAAGAGGGACAAAGAGAGACAGTATAATTGCATCTTGCAGAAGCCTTCTCTTTTCTTTTAGACTATATGGCTTTTTCAGATCTTCTAAAAGAATTTTAATAAAATAGGAACTACTTAACAGAAATAAATTCTTTAAAGTGTAGAGCTTGTATATCTTCCTCAACTTACTAGGCAAAAAAGCTCTTAGCAACACAGTGCCTCACGGACTTCAAATATTTTTGGGAAAAAACAGAAGCTGGTGGAAGCATGGTCACCACTGAATCCCTCAGATATCCTGGCCTTTCTTCCACTTCTTTTCTGCGGTTCAGAATGAACAGCTCTGATCCAGGCCATAAATAATCTTGCACCTTACTCAGAAGAGTCTAAAAATTAAAAATCTCTACAAAAGCTGACCAGACATATCAGAGTTAGGAGATGCAAATTGAAGATAATGACAGGAAAGAACAGGAGTAATTAAACGCACTCTTCTTGTGAAGATGATGAAAGGAAGGACTTTCTCCAAAATTCACCTCTCTTTTCCAGAACATAAAGTACAAAACCAGAACGACAGCTATTCTCCAACAGCTTTAAAATCCAGACCAGTTAAATTGTTTCTGGCTCAAATTGCCATGTTTCTGAGTCAGTACAATTTTAACTGTGTATTTAAATAGTAGTGAGTTGGTGCACAAACCTTGATGAAGGTACAGATGCATTTGCATCATAGATAAAACTGAGCGAGGATCTCATGGCAAGTTTTGAAGCACTATAGGAAATTGAATTTATTTTTGAAGGACACAAAGATACAAATTAGCGAACATATAGCTATCCCCTTTCTATGTGATGAACAAGGGAAAAAAAACCCTGCCCCATAGCTTTTGGTAATCAATATGGAACTCTACATTATTTGACATATTCCTTGAATTAAACCCTGAATAGTAAAATGACTCAGCTGTACGTTTCACCATCTCCTTACAGGACTTAGAAGGAAAGAAGAGAAAGAGAGAGATATGAAACCAGCCTGATTTTTATCCTATCCTTGAGAAGGTAGCTGTACTAGATTATCTACAGGACATAAACCTTGAGGTGTATTTGGGAAAGAGCCTTGGTACTTGTATGGACTAGACTTACAAAAGTTCCATCACCTGGGCATTAGCTTTAGTGCAAACCACCTTCTCTCACCTATGTAACACCTTCAACCTCCAGTCATAAGCATCTTTTCCCTGCCTAGTTGCTGAAGTCTTGGAGTCAGACACCAAACCACCAGCTTGCTGAGCAGGGAGTCAGCCAGGGTTTTAGTAATATTGAGTCAACAAGATAGGGTGTTTCTCTCTTCCCTCCACCAGCATTTTTTTCAAACAAAATTAATTACTACTTCTGTGCTTTGTACGGTTCCTGCTTTATTTTACATGAACATTTAGAAAACATGCTCCTTGGGGGACCTGAATGTTTGCCTTAATAGAATCAATCCTGACATGAGCTAGGACATTCACGTGACTCTGCAGATCAGTGTTATGTGTGCTTAAGTACTTGTACTGATGAAAACTTAAGCAACTAAGAATTTCATTTCTCTGTAAGACTAGATGACAAAAGCACATGGATTTTGATGACCACAGATACAGACAAGACCCACAAGCCTACCTAAACCTACCTATATCTGTCTGTGGTTCTAACCCAGAGGTCCGTTACATTTCTATGGAAATATAAAGTAAATGGAGTATGAATAAGAATGATGGCTTCAGGCAACTATGGCAGTTTTTGACGTACAATCAAATACATCCTTATTTCATTCTGTTCAGACACATGGAAACATTGAACTGTAAGCTGTATATACTACCAAGATGTTGTTTTAGCTGCAACAATACCAGCTTCTTCACAGCAGGATTCTGGTAGTGTTGGCCACTAAGTGCATGTGATAGGCCAATTCAGACACAATTGAAGAATCTGAATGCTTTTAACCTATTTTTAATATACCCTAGCACCTCCCAAATTTTAGTACTGTATTAGCATCATCTTCTTTAATTAAAGATTCTCTTTGTTGCCTCTACTTCAATTTTTTTTTTAATTTTCATCTGAAAAATGCAATTGCAACCCATATTATTCTATGTTATTCTGATTAGATAACAGTACAAGATGGAATTAACATGCAGAGTATTATCTTCTGCTTTACGCTTCTTATATCAGAGGTATTCATAAGAAAATAAGAATGGTCAGGTACTGATGTTGGCAATATATAGGTACATGGGCTTAATGATGAATGATAAAATGTGCACTCCACAGATATGGTATAACCAAGTATTTCTATTAGTGCAAGATTAATTCCTTGCAAAAAGCTGTAAAACAACTGGAAGAGCCTCAGTCTGCCCATGATGCTTTAGATTACCTGCACTCATGCACATGGAATGATTTTGCCATCTTTCGCACATAGTTTCTATTCAGACATGAAGAATAGAAAGAGTATGCAGTTAGCTGGGCCTCATGAGTGCAGTTGAGCAAAGCACGGAGCAATCAGGAGAAGCAGCACAATGACTGAGGGGCTTTGCACCAAGTTGTGCTAACTTGTGTATATTGCAACTATTAACTGAAAACGTCAACAACTGTGTAATAGCACTGTACAGAGATGCATTCCCAATATCCTCTTTTTCCCAATTGCTCCCTCCGGCAGGGCAAAAAAGGGAAAGCCTTTTTATTATATGAGACTGCACAGAACAGAACAGCTACAGGGAGGTTTTGCATAAGTAGAATGAAAACGTAGTAGCCCAGCTCTTCATGCATGTGGTACCCAAAACTGTGGAGGGAAAAGAGCTGCTACACCAGCAATGCAAGCCCCGTCAGCAAATGTAGGTAGTGCTGATAACGCCACAAGCAAACAGAACCTGCAGAGGCTCAGAATCACTCAACTTGTTAGTGTAAGACAATGCAGAACATCTCCAAACTAACAAGATTTTTTTTTTCTTGTTTTCTTTTTTTTTCCCTTTTTTTTAAACAGATGCTGCTGCTGCTACTTCTACCAGGAAATCTTATGTAAAAACAGCTTCTGAAAGGAAATCTTGCCAAATCACCATTTTGAATGCTACCATAGTTTACATGTTCCAAAAATTCTAGGTCACAGGATGACTGGCTATTCTCCGGATTCTAAGAGCTTTTCAAGAAGGAGTGCACCATGTATTTGCCAATTGAATTTTTCTGTGAAATGAGGGAATTATAGCAGGACAGAGCTTTACTGCATGACTCCTGACACACCTGTGATCAAACTTTCCGTGAAGTGCTCCACAAATTCATCAGAGAATAAAAAATAAAAAAATTCTATTTTTGCAAGAAAGGCTAGTGTATTTTCAATTTAAAGCTTGTGGGGGCCTGGGGGAACCCTAACATTTCTATTTTTCTCTAAGATTAACAAATGCCAAACAGAATGACAGGTCAAGCATCCAGTCAAGTCGGTACCAATACAAGTTGAAGAACTCGCATCGTATCAAGATGAGTTGAAAAAGAAAGCTTATTAGTCTGTCAAAACCAAAAATGGTAATCAGAAAATACAAATGACTTGAAATGAGTGGTGGTGTGCGTTCTGTCATTAGCTAAAGACCACTAGAACGCACGTAGTGCCTGCACCGTCAGCAGCCTGCAGCGAATTTCATTCTTGCCTACATAGAAAACGATCCACCCTTCTTGTGAACAATGTGAAAGTATCTTAGCAACACATCGCATGTATTACTGATTATTTTCAACAGAGATACAAAGGAAATACATTGATAAAATAATGGCACATATAATTTATTACCGTGAAATCTGATACTAATCTCTTAACTGGGAAGCATGTTGTTGTCTCCCAGGCCCTTTTATATATGGTCCATGCCAACCTTTTAAAATTCAAACCCAAGAATTTTAAAACTGAAATTACAACAGTGTTCTGCATTTAAATCCAGATCACTGCTTTCATTTGAAATACAATCTGGAACTTCTGCATTATTATAACTATTTTTTTAAACCAAAATATATTTCTGCTGTCTCCACAGTAACAACATTTGCCTATTCAGAATAATTGAAATAAATTTGACAGAATGATTGGAACAATCCATATTAGATTGATAGCTAGTCAAGAGGTTGATGTTTTAATAACAGTAATAAATTGAGAAAAGAAAAGTTCATTGGGTAGAATCAAAACCTCGAGATACAGGAGTATTATAAAGTTGTGACAAACTGTCATGGGACATAAACAGGGCATCAGTACCCACAAGATGAAGGGAAATAAAAAGGAAAGGACTTGCAGAAAAGAGTTGTCCTCAAAACAGTTTCCCACCAGTAAATTATAATTTAATCTCACCCCTAAGTGGTGAAACCAAAGTTTTATTCACTATCAGATGTTAAAAAGCACATCTTTAATCTTCATTCTCTATTTTACTTTTTTCCTCAAAAGTATGTATTATAGCCAGGCTACTTTTGAATCTAAAACCACGGTGCCACCAGAGGCACTAGTCCTTTGACCTTGGTCTAACATGCACAGAAGTTTTGAAATTCTTTTTTCATAAGACACAGAAGATATGAACAAGGGGTACCTTGTTCTCTAAAGGTAGGGGCATGACAAAAATCTCAAAGCCTGAAAAAACCTTTACAGTAGCCTCAGTTGTGTAATTGTGGCATAGAGCATGGAGTCCAAACAAATCAGCAAAGACCTGGGCTCCAGTCGGTGTAAGGAGGCTACTGAATGGCAGGCACACTTCAGAGACACAGATGTGAGCAAGCTGGTCATTTGGTGAACCCAAACTTGGCCAACTGCTTAACAATCCACATGCATTGCTCATTATGCACCGGATGATCTATTCACCAGGAAGCCCATCCTCACTATCGCTGATTTTCTTTTGTGTGATTGTAGATGAAAGCCCCAGAAGAGAAAAACAAAAGAACACCCTGCCAAAATTCATGCTGGACCTTTTTATTCAATGATGCAAATATGGATTTAGTAGCTTAATTTGGTGACCCAGTTCTGAATATTGACTGTTTTACTTAACTCCTGTTCTTCTAGTCCTGTTCTTTTAGTTGTGTTGCTATTGTTCTGAATTTCTAGGATCAGCTGTTGGTGCTCCATGTTCACTGTCCCATTGTTCTTCAGATGAAAGTCACCAAGTAAAGATTACCTGTTTGTCTGACAGTTTGTCTTCTATAGAATGAGACTGAGAGAAGACAATGAGGATCAAGGAAAAAAAAAAAAAAGCTTTACATGATACTAAGAAAGGCAATAAAACCAAAGGTCATCCAAAGACATGAAAAGTTCCAAAATGAAGAAGCTTTTTGAGGCAACTTCAGTCTAAGCAGTTCTAATGTTCCCAGGTGAATTGCATTATCCATGCTTTATCATAAAACTTGTACAATCTGGCATGAGCTTCTGCCTTTATGTAAAGTACCTCGGCTTCCCTCAAGAAAAAAAAATAATCAATTTTTTGACCTATTTGACTGCAGATGGAAGCTAAATTTATCTACAGGATATATTTTAAAATCTTTTAATATCAAGAAGACAGTTCAGAAAGATCATGTAGTAAATAAAAAATGGTTTAGAAATCATAGGAATACTTACATTCAATAATGCTGGACCTTCTGTTAATCATATCTGTAAGTATCATAATTTCAAAGATAATTTTGTTATTTCATGAAAAAGGTCTATCTAAGGTCATTTAAGACCTTGAGGCTGGAAAAGCCTACTGTCATAGGGTGATCTAGTCCCTACCCAGACTTAGAGCTGCTTTAGGCGAGTCCAGAGCTATGACTTGTACTTGTAAAATAAGGTAATTGTGGCCTCCTCTATTATTTGCTGTTCTTGTTCTGCAGAGACAAGGTACTTTATCAGATTTATGCTACTGGCCCTCCAGTTTCCTGCTAGTTCTCAAGTAATCAATAAGATTAGTGCTATCATCAAAATTCATTTACAACTGCCACTATCCTTTAGTTATGTGAATTAGAGAACTCATTTTGCAATACTAGAAAGCCTCCTCAAAGTTTAAAGAAAATGGATCGATTCTTGGGGGCAATTATCACTAATATCACAACTGAACTTCTCATCTGGCATTATGCATGTGTTATATCACACATAAATAATTACAGATAGATATGATTAGCAACCGAAGCTTCTTACCAGACATTATTTTTTACATCACATGCCAGTTAACTTAAGAAATGTGATATACTTTTGTAGAAAAACTGCTTTAAAAAGGTCAAATTTGCAATGCCGTAACTTTTTCCTGCCTTATCTCCCAGCCACCACTCCCCCCCTGTAAAAACTTCAAAACTTCTGGTGACTTTAGTGGTATTATATCAATGTTCCCTCTGGCAGCGCATCAGATTACCTGTTACAGAATAACTTATATTGGTGCTGCAGTATATATATATATATATATATAAAAAAAAATTACTGATGTACTGATTTTGGATGATTTGATTTTGAAAATGGGAGAGAAAAGCACAGTGTTTAAGGGAACAGAAAGGAGGGAATGAAAGAGTGGGAAGAATGGGAGTTGGGGACAGAATTAGCAGTCTCAGTTTCTTACAGATGTGATTTGGGTGCAAGAATCTCAGAGAAACACAAGCTGTTCTAACTGTATAGCCAATGAAGATATCCTAATGTCTTCATACAACTTTTATGGGACATTCAAGCTGTAATATCTTAAGTGGCACACAACTCCTGCTCTTCGTTTCGTTATGTCTTCTCACTTCATACTGCAATTACACCACATCAGACACATTCCATCTCCCCTTTGCCTTGAACGGTATTTATTTTCTTTGGATACCTTTTATTTTAAAGTATTTAAACCAGATATATTAGTCACAGAATAGCTGAGAGTCGATGTCCTCAGTATGTAGAGCTGAGAAATTTCTGAGAAAAGGTGGCAGAAATTAAATGTTTTCTCTCTCAGGACTAACAGTACTGTATTTTCTAGGAGCATTGCTATTTATAGTTCAGGCATCTGTTTATCCTACATCTTAATTAAATATCATAATTCACGTTGATAAATAAATAAATACCCCAAACCTGTTTTTTTTTTTCTTTGGTTTTCTCTTCATCCGCTGCTTCCCACCGATGGCAGTGCAGTGCCCGCAGCCCACACACGCTCTGACCCTCAGCAATACTTTGTGCCCCCGACTGAGGGACAGCACAGTACCGACTGTAACCTTTACCACCTTGCTCTGAAACAGATAAAAAGCCCCATAAAACCACAACAGAAAAGTCAATACAAAGACACATAAGCCAATCTCTTTTAACCAGACATTCCCCGTGTCTGCACAGAAACAGATCAGTGTACGGTGTACACTTCTAGGAGGTAATTAGGAATCCTAAATGTAGTGAAGAAGAAACCAAGGTCTGTGGGCACCAGGTGAATCACTACACCTCATGCAAGTCAACCCAGGCACTGCCTGTGCAGTGGGTTTATTTGTCAACTGTTCTTTGCCTCTTATTTAGGCTGTCAGTTATTTGAAGCAGTGACCTCATCATCATCTTCTGGTACACGTGGATGTGCTGCATATAGCACAGCAGGGCCCTCATCTCATGTAATTACCTGATTTTGTTTAATTTTGCTTGAGGTACAAAAAAGGCTGAATATGCATGCCAATGTTTCCATTTTAAATACATCTTGAAGGTGTGCTCCGTTAGATACACAACAACAAGAACATTTCCCCAGAGCTCTGCATTGTTCTATTCTGAGCCATCAAAGACAAGTCTAAGCAATAACTAAGACTGTCTGAAAGAATAAAGTAGTCATTAAAGTTAGGTACTGTTATTTCCAGTGATGTAGACATTTCTTGACAGTATGGTGTGCTAAGCACAGGTTGTTTTATCCTAACATTAGTACCATATGATGTCAAACTGGCAGATCTTTTAATTGACAATATCTGGACTTCCTGATTTGCTTTATTTTAAGAACAACGCTGTGCGCTGAATTTCCACCCTTTAAAGAAACTTTTGACACTGAAGAAACTTATAAGAAAAATATATGAAACCACTGGCAAGTCTCTTTCACACATTTCCCTTTGAATGCTCTTGGCTATATACTTTTTAGAGGAGGAAGGAAGTATTTTACAAACAAAACTTGAAAGGCCTCATATTTGTCCACTCATAGATCAGTCAAATATATCTTGCATCCTTATTCAGAGTGGCAGAACTACACACACAGAGAGTTGGGTGCACCCTCACCAATACACAGTTATTGCCCACTTCTGCAAGTCTTTCCTCAGCTTGAAACTCAGAAACCTGAGATGAAAATCTGGGTATGTAACTGTGATATCCTTCAGTATTTACTCATCATTGTCACTCTCTTGTTATAGTGACCAATATGAAAGGTATTAGAACTAACGCAAGCTATGATACACCTACTAGCTCTAACCCCAGGGAGGAAAGCTTCATCAAACCACAATACACGCACCCAGAAGTTTCTTACTTCTGATTAGTACCCATGAAGATGACCACGAATGACTGTGGTTCCCTAATATAATACATTTCTCTGCCAGAGGGAAAGACCTTGCTCCTTTTGTAGATGGAAATTTCTCCAGGGCTGAAAGTGTGGAGTGAATTCTCTAAGTGTCTCGCCACCCCGCCACACTTTATACTTCAAGTAGAAACACATTTTATCAACTTCATTATCTCACTATGGTATGGAACTAGCTTTGCCATACATGACAAACAAAAGTCCAGAAAAAAAATAATAACCACTGCATATACTTTCTCTTCTGGCAAGAGAACTAGACAATAAAAAGAAGCATGCTGTAACATAGAACACTTCAACAACACACAGACAATACTGCAGCATGTAGGTTAAATTTGTTTATACATAGATCCGATTATACTAAAACAGAACAGAACAAAACCATATTTGAAAATGAGGCTCTTAAAGTCACTCTGAATGACCCCAAAGTCTAATTATTCATGGAAGATGAATAAAAATAAGAAGTCACAGCAGAAAGGAAGGATATTAATTGTTCAAAGGTTTCATATTTCCGGTTCAGTGCGTTAACTATATTCACCTAACACAGAGGAATCATAACGTCAATAGGCAAACTAAGCAAAAGAAGTAATTATTATCACTGTTTGGTACGTGGGGAACTGCAGCACAGAATGACTGCATTTCTTGCCTGTGGTCACTCACGTATAGCACAGGCTGAGTCACAAACAGAACCTTTTTTTCCTACATTGCTGACAAATGTCTCAAATAAACCATCCCTCCTCCAAGACTTCTGTGTTAATAGTAATACTCCATTATCCACTGCAGTAAGCCTCAGCCACACACCCAGTTCTCTCCATTCTTTCACCGTTATTTTTATCTGAACACAAAGACTAGGAAAGAAACTTCCTCATCCCCATAACTTTTTTACCCACCCACCCACCCTTTTTTTTTTTTTGTTTTAATTCTTTCACATTATCACTGTGGAGGATGCATTTCAGGGCTACATCCTCCACTGGAGTAAATCGGTGTAGTGGAATAGAGTCATTCACCTCAGCTACTGTCAATCTGAGGTTATATCCCAGAGGATCTCTTCAGATTAATAGATGATGTTTTACTTTTCTGAATCAGCTTGTCATTGTGATTAAACAGCACTGTAAGAAGTCAATGTCTTCCACTATCATTTCATATTCCCGGTCTCAAAGGAAGCATACAGACTCTATTTTCAACCACAGCTCCACTATTTTGCCAGCTCTTAAAGAAATGTAATTTGCAATTGCTTGGAAGGACGTATCAAAGGAGACAGGTCTGACCATGACTGTCACTACCAAAACTGCTTTCCTGTCATGTACTCCCCTAAAGCTTTATTCCTGCAATGACACAAAGTTATTGCTATCCCTCCTCACGTCAGTGAAGAATGGAAAGCTGGTTGTCCACATGGCAACTGCAGTTCGCCAAGAGCATTACCAAGTAGAAGGTGCAGCATGACTAAGTTGTTGTCTGCCTCTGGCATTCAGAGTCTTACATATGTTTCTTGGCCTTTCTCCAGATCCCTGGACTTGGACAGAGAGTGTCAGATACTGCTTACCTGTGTTTAACAACTGCCACTTCTTATGGCTGTATTTCTGTACTGTTGGAGAACTTCAATGGTCAGTGCTCCTAGATAACTTCAGGAATAAGTTTTAAGGTGCGCAAACTATGCTAAAAACCCACACAACAGAAAACAGGGAAGAAAATGCACGAGACAAACTTCAGTCAGGTCTTCTGAACCTGGAAAACTGTGCACCTTTCTTTCCCTCTTTTGTAATTTTTCATTTTCCCCTGAGATGCTCAGCATATTTCTCATCTGTGTTACTTTTTGGTTTCCCAACACTTGAAGTCCAGTCCTCCTGCTTGCTTTAAAGCAAGAGCTCTGCCCTGACAGAAAACCACTGTCCAGCCTTCCTTCTTAAGTGCACATTTTCTTTTATATTATTTCTATCTATATTATATTATATACTGTATCTTCAAAAAACTTCCATTTTCTTGACCTTGTCTGCTGGAAGCTTTATTGCTTTTCTAACTCAGTTTCAAATTAACTGAACTTTTTCTTCATTTTCTTGTTTATGTATCAGTTTCATTACTGCTGGCACACAGCTCTAGGGACAGAGCTAGTTAACGGTTGCATCCCGACTGCTGCAAATACAATCGCACATTCAGCCCTGGGATATATGCGTGTAATTTCTATTGACAATGCAAGGAAAATCAATTTCATATGGCACCGAGAACTGCAACCGCTTATGGAAGGTAGCATTTGACTTTTAGGGTTACATGGTCATTTCTAATTTGGTAGAAAGTGGCACTGCATTAGTAAAAATAGAGAAATGTAAGGATCAAAACCCCAACTGATTCATCCCATCCACACTGGCCACAATTTCCAAGGGCAGAATTGATCCATTATCCTCATTTCATGTGTTTTTGGCTCTTCCATTCTTTGTTGCATGCAGGGACGTACACTGGTATCAAGTACAATCCAAATTCTTATCCAGTAAAGCACTGGTTTCCCTGTCCTAACTACATTTGGCTTATTCTGATTTGAAACAGGTGTGAATTTAGTTCTCTGCTTCCTAGTTTCACAGAGGATACTCACTCATTTAATGTAAGTGAAAGATGTCTTAGTCTAACCGAGAAGGCTGAGAAACCAGTAGCTATGCCCACTGTGCTGCTAGGGCCAGTGCTGTCAGCCTGAACAAAACGCAAAGGACAGTAAAAACTCAAGGTCAAAGACTTTTTTATAAAGGTTCTCTTAGTTTCACTTGCAATTATACTTCTATAACTGAAGAAAAATTGTAGGTGCATTTTTAAAGAGAAAAGTTTGCCACCAAGTTTTCAGATTCTTTTCCTCTTTATGTGTCCTGGTTTCGGCTGGGATGGAGTTAATTTCCTCCTTAGCAGCTGGTGCAGCGCTGTGCTTTGGATGTGGTGTGAGGACACCGTTGGTGGCACACGGATGGTTTGGTTGTTGCTGGGTGGTGTCTGTACCAAGCCAAGGACTTTTCAGTTTCTGGGGCCCGGCCAGCGAGAGGGCTGGGGGGGCACGGGACACTGGGAGGGGACACAGCCAGGACAGCTGCCCGAACCAGCCAAAGGGATGTTCCATACCATAGCACGTCATGCTCAATATGTAAACTGGGGGAAGAAGGAGGAAGGGGGGACATTCAGCATTATGGCGTTTGTCTTCCTGAGTAACTGTTACATGTGACGGAGCCCGGCTTCCCTGGAGGTGGCTCAACACCCACCTGCCCATGGATGGGCAATGGTGAATGAATTCCTTGTTTTGCTTTGTCTGTGTGCAGCTTTTGCTTTACCTATTAAACTGTCTTTATCTCAGCCCACGAGTTTTCCCATTTTTACTCTTCCAACCCTCTTCCCACCCCACTGTGGGGCAGTGAGCGAGCGGCTGCCTGGGGCTGGGTTGACGGCGGGGGTTAAACCACGACATTGTGTTACAACCTTGTCACTGGAAATAAAATACGTTGCCTGCAGTTGGCTTTCTCTATATATTTGTCTGCACAAGAATTTGAGCAAATAGAGCGCTGCTTTTGCTCTTATGGCATCTGTTGCAAGATCTGTAATAAGCACATGGTTAGTCTGTACTCATTATGTGAGTTTGTGGGCAAGGGCTATAGTCAGTTAAATATTACTGCTGCATACTAAAGAAATCTCTCTACCTGTTGTAAAGTATAGTGTTTTGATGGCTAACCATTGCAACAATTACTCTTAGCGTACAGACAGAACTTAAATTAAAAAAAAAGGACCATACAAAGTAGGAAATTGAATACCAGCACCCTTGAAAAGTTCACGATTGAAAAACTAGTTAAGTTATATGAAAAAAAGAACACATTGAGAACATTTTCCCTCCTAAACATGAATGATGGAGATGGAATAAAATTTCATTAGAAAATATTAACTGCCATTACGATTGAGGGGATATCTGGGTGGCAATATATGCAACAGTGTCCTTTTCATTCACATGATTATGGAAACTTCTTTAGCTAGCCACATATCACCGTCTCTGCATTTCTTAGTTTCTTTATTTTAAATAAGTTAACTCCCACATTTCAGAAGGGCTACTTTCACAGGATTTTCAAGAAAATTTCAAAGAAAATATACCACATGGGCACTATATTTTTTTCTTTTTTTTCTACCACCACTATTGAAGAGTCTTCTACTTTATCCAAGAATATGCCTGCTTACCCAGCAATTCAGCTGCTGTCATATGCACTACTACGCTATTTTTTAAAATCTGGTTCTCACTTAAAGATGCTCAATATGTAATATGATAACAACCTAAGAATCTAACCATGTAAAGTGACACAGAAGATGGATAAGTTAAAGCAGTGTTTATATGTTCCAAATTGGGATCTTCATGGTTGCAGTGCTACTTTTTGAACAATAAATTTGCTTCTTTAAGTCCTGTGTTTTACTTGACAAATGAAAACAGTTTATTATTGCCTTGATTAAAAACAAAACAAACCCCAAAAATATGCATCATGCCCATACTGCCAATAAACAGTATCTGTTACATTGTGCAGCAGTCGTAATACTGTTGGGTTTTCCTTCTTTTCAGTCTAGATCTCTGTCATTAACAAGTGTATGCTGGGGCTATAGTAAGTATACTCCTATGCTAACGACTCTCTCAGACATCCTAAGAAGTGGGATTTAATCTCAAAAGCATATTTGCACTTGCATTTGCACTTCAGCTGTGATTGTTTCTCAGCACTTTCAGACAAACCTAATCCATCATAAATCTCACATAAACGTAACGGTTTTGATTTCTGCATACAGGTAATATTTTTTAAATGTTTTTCTCCACCTTCCTTTCTAATCAAGGGATTAATGTAACTTGTGAAATTAAAGACTTTATTTATCTTCACCTTCCAAAGGAAAAGGGAAATGCCTGAGCATCGTTTTTTGGTGGAGCTGTTCAAAGCTTCATTCTTTAAAGTAATGAAAGAAAAAATGTACACCAGCACTCACAACACCACAGCTTTCACTCACTATCATGTAAGTAGCACAATCATTTACTCAGTGTACCTTCCTCTGCCCATCATTCCAGTGTCAAGCCTGCAAGTTCAAAGGTGCACTCTTTTTTTGCCTAATCTAGAAGGTCCACTTTTTGTCTACCAAGTGATTATTTCATAAGGGAAGAATAATGGAACTTACCCACTTTAAATGATATATTGTCTGTCAACCAAGTAGATCTGCTCTGAAAGACACAGCCCTGACAGTCAGACAAGGCTTACGTTACTCTGCTTAATTCCACGTCTACTGCGGAAATAGGTGGCTAATGTCAATAGCTATAAAAATTATTTTAGAAGTTTCAGAACATTTCAGATACAGACACCATTGACTTATGTAACAACAAAAGAACATGTGTGCAAGGCAATACGAACTTCGATTGCCATGCCTGCTGCACCTAAACAACAAAATTTCCTAGTTTACATGTTTCCTCTGTTGCCCTACTGTATTCTAAACCCCAAAGCATTATTATGTAAGGTATAAAACTGTTAAACACAAGGCAGATCAAACTCTCTGTCTGACATCAATTTAACCAGCCCATAAACCTCAGGGTTTCTTTTCCTTCAAATGTGTGCTTTCTGAAACTGCAGAATTAAAAATATTACTACTCTAGAGCCACAGCTTGTAAGACTGCAACTTCAGAAACACCATGCATTTTCAGAAATTAATTCAGCATTACACAGTTCAGTTTCTCAGCAACAACGCAGAACACATGAACCAAGCCACAGACCTATTTACAGGAGGACTGCTTCATCTAGAGTCCACCTCTTCACACATTACAAATGACCTCAGCAGCATTAATTCAAATAATCTGTTGCCACTAAGAAAATAGATTTGTTCATCCCCACCCTACTCACATGGCACTGTGCGGAGGTAGAGATTGTCTCTTATGATCTGCTGGAGCTCATGGTCTACCGAACCCTTCTGGAACCGTAAATTGAGGTAGTGACGAAGGTCCTTATCAACAATGCCTCCTGTCAAGGAAAAGACAAATGAAAGCATGATTTTAAAATATATTGCTTTGACGGAAGCAATGAATCACTTGTAAAGTCTCAGTGGCTCATTTTCCTTCATGTTTCTGTCACAATGGATGACAGAAGCACAAAGAGCTTTCTGGTTAAGGCATGCAGTAGGTATAATGTTATTTAATATTGGTAACTGTAAAGGTTAAAAACAGTTAATGACAACTAAGTGGCCAAATCTGTACAGTTCAGAAAATACATACAGGATTATAGTCAGTAGGATCAATTTTTTTTCTGTACAAAACTGGAACATGTCGTTATTATACCTACACATATATCCAAATAATACATTATTACATATTATGTTCCCCATGACCTTGTACCGATTTCCCACATGCTTATTAAAACAAAAAATATTGGTTCAAAATGTCTTTGAAACATTCGGTGTTTTCAGTCCAAGTGTAACCAGAATGAAATGTAGCTGTACTTGATGATCATAAAATCATAAAATACGACATAATCTTTTGTGTTATTTATTTCTAATAGTACTCATATCTGAAAAAGGTACTATAGCAAGCAAGGGTACACATCTTATTTCTACTACTGAAAAGAGTCATTATTAATATAACACCTTAGCATAACACTGCAAAAATGGGGGGAAAACAGTTTAAAATCCTCTATTTGCCACTTTCATTACAAGTTTAGGATGAAACATCTTAAAATATTATTTAGCCACTGCCCATTGTCCCAGGTTCCACTATTAAAGGCAGGCCTATCAATCTAATCCAACATGATTAATAAAAATGTCCTGATATAGTTCCTCTCCATTTCTTTAAACTTTTACATTTCTTTTAACCTTGAGTATGGATCATTTTTATAATTATGGAAAAAAGTCTATAAATAACTCAATTTCTTCATTCTCTGAAATTCTGACATAAGGAAAAAATACAGAAAATCATTACTACACTGAGTTTGGGCATATATTCTCAGCAAGAAAAATTGCAGGCAGATAGATCCCTAACTTGTTGCTTCACACATTCGACCTTAAAACATTTTTTCAAACGGCTTTTGCTATTGAAACCTTTGCAAGAAGCCTTATTGACACACTGCATAAAGATTTTCCTGTAAAAAGGCACAAATAACATCCCTACCTAATTATTTGAAAATCACCGCAGAGCATAAATAGCTGTAAATTAAAACATTTCTCCTTACAGCTATTCCTATCAATCTGCCAATTACAAGTCCATAATCTTATTATTGCTGCTTTTTGTCAATAACTTCAAAACCTTTTGTTCCAGGTTTTTAAAAAGCTCATAAATAATTATTCTCATGTTTAGCTAAAGGCAAAAACACAGCACACTCTCATAATCAAAAGAAGAAAAAAAAAAAAGCCCCAACTCATAACAGACACAAAGAAATACCTGTGTACCCAGTTCCCAGAGGCTGAGAACTTCCATGCAGATCTCCAGTCTTCCAGGATCCCAGCTAAGCCACTTAGTCTACTACTTTGGTACCACTAACATTGTTTCTAGCAACGGGCTCTGTTTGCAGACCAGAACGTCCTCACTCCTGCCAATTTCTTATGAGATTTCAGAGGAGGTGAGGGCTAGAGGGCTAGAGGAGGCTGCAGAGAGATGCTCTGCTCCTGAACAGGATCAGCTGTCCTTTCTGACTGGCTGCAGAGAGTAAAGGTCCTGCAGCTCTTGCTCTTCTCACTCTGATATACAGGACATGCCCAGTGATGCAGATGCTTTCTGGCAGCCTCAGAAAATGCCAGCTCGAGAACAACAGCTGTAGCCTGCCCGCTGACAAAAACCTGAATCATTCAACTCACGACACAAGTAAGTTTAGGAACCTACACAGATTTCTGACCCTCAAAGTGCATTTTTTATTTACAGCTTTTTGCTTCCAGCACAGCCATTTACTTCACCATGTGTTAATGAATGCACTAAAACCTCCTAAGCACTTAATAAAAAGAGTAACCTGATATTTTTTGCAAATTGCATATTCCGAACTAGAGCATAAAATATATATATTTACAAGAAGAGATACCTATAGCCTTCTATTTGTTACATACAGATTCAAAAGCAAAAGTTTGTAACAGAAATAAAACCTGTACACAGTGCAGAGGAAAAAAACTTACCAGCTTCCAAGCAAAAGGGAAACATTATTTTTTTCTTAATATCTGAGTATATACTGCAACATTAGCAAAGCTAGTTTAAAGAGCAGTCAGATGAACTACAGACAGCACATGTACTATTACCAAATATTCTTCTTTGAGTCATTCTGACCCAACGTTTTTCAAACCTTAGGGCATAAGCAGCCTTTTTTTTTTAGAATCTGGTAAAGCAATGAATTTTACATCCTGGCAAGTGTAAAAAATGAAGTAGTTTGAGAATCCTGAAGAGCAAATAGAATCTTTTTAATTCATCCTTCCAATTGTCATTCTTCTGCTTTTCATCCCTAAAAAGCTCTGTTGTTTTACCTGATGCTTGTCAAAAGTATACTTCACTCCAAATGTGTTTTCCAGGTATCTGTAGTACCTGAGCTTTTCAGCAGCCTGATCCTTTTAAATTACAAGCGTAACAACATCTTGACTGCTAGTATGGGGCCATAAGACTTTCTGCAAGAATCTATAGTGAGTCGCAAGTATGTAAAGCCTTGATTTAGCAGCACTGAATTAGATCTTGTATTATAGACTATATAAATCAGGAATAGCATGAGTAATAACAACAGGACTGTGTCTTCCAAAAGGCAGAAATAACAGGCAGAAAATGTTATCATTTGATTTACTCTGGAGGGAAAAAAGAAACTTAGTGACACTGTCAATAAGTTCATAGAAAAAGAGGCAGAAATGAACTGTTTTTACAGGCAGTAACAATACTCCACTATTTAGTGGTCCAATCCAATCCAGTAGACATGTGACTGACTTGGTTTCTATAAAATTCAACTTTCCTTTATTTTGCTTTTTTGCATTACACTGAAAACCATTTACATGCTGGAAAATCCCTGACATGAACCTAAGCCCTTAGTTTTCTATTACTCCCAGCCAGCACACAGTGAGGAGCTCAACGATGCTGAGGGGCTGCCAGCACCTGTCACTTGGTACCACCAACCCCACCACAGCCGCGCAGCAGCTCACGAAGAGGAGCTCAGGGAGAACCAGCTCACGAAGGCCACATCCTGCTCGCTGTGCACGGCATGAAAAGGAAGAGCTGTTGTGTGTCCGAGGTATTATACAGCACAAGCTTTAGAAACCCAAACCCAGAGACCATAATTTAAAACGTTTGTTGGCCGCTGCCATGGGAGGAGGCTGACAACTGCACCATAGAGTATACCCTGGCTTGTAGCCATGCAGGGCTTTTTTCTTTTTTTTTTTTTCTTCCCCCTGGCTTGAGGCCTATACTCCGTTTCAGTTTCATTTCACTCCAATGAATCCCATTGCTTTGATAGCTTGGAAATATAGGATGTGAATTAAATACTTCCAGTAATAATCTCTTGCATAATGTATGCCTGGTTTAGGTACAGCTACCAATCATGATGGCAAACTCATAACCGTGACTGAATTTGATTCCAGAGGTTATAAAATTAGATACACTTGGATGAACTAAAAAATGCTCTGTTTGCATGTTATACTTAAGAATTTAATGAGCAAAGTATATCTTTTTACAGTGTTTTAATGTATTTCTATCAAGTTTCCTTCCCTTTATAAAATGAAGTAGCAAAGTCCAGTCAGAAAAGAAAGAACACACATACAAAACGGTATTGAATAGTGTGTAGCTCGTTAAAAGATTCAAAACTGAAGAAGATAATTGCCATTTCCGAGAAAATGACAGGGATAAAGGTTTATAATTTTCTCTAGTCCTAAACATTGTAACTGCTTTTCTGTAACTTTCTATTCAGTAACTCGCTGATGCTGCACCTGGAGCCCACTCTTGTATTTCATTTTTCAGTGAAAGACTACTTGCAAACACAAATGTCCCTCTTGTTCTTACCATGTTAGCTCTAAATAATTTATTTCCTACCCTTAACACAATTTTTGCGGTTATAACTTCTCAACAAACATTTCTGAGTATTCACTGATTACTATTTTCTCATCTTGTATCATAACCTTTCAGCAAATTGACTTTCCAAAACCTGATGTGGTAAATTATTTGTTTTTCAACAGTATAATCAATTGCATCTCAGCCAAGAATAATTTGCCTTAGATATTTTATTTGCTGGGATTAAAATTTAAAAGATTCCTGTTTCCCTGGGTTCTATAAATATTCCTGATTAGAAATATCTATAAGTAAGACTCACATCTAGATTTGCATCTGTACACAACCTGTGTCTGAGGAAAATAAAGGAAATATCTCAGGACCTGTACCCTATGAAAAGACAAGCTTATAAACTTTTAGTACAAGCTGCCTCCCTTCTTCTGTTGCCCTGCTTGCATCAGCCTGTCTCCCCTTGTTTTCACCAAGCTCCCACTCCTGACTGTAACAATAAGACATGTATTTGGCAAACTCAAATGCCTTGGTGGACCAGGTTTTCACCAGCTTCAGTAGGACTATTGTACTGGAGAGTCTCACCCCAAATATTTACTGAGGTGCTACCTGAAACTTTGCCTTAATACTGTGGTATGCCTCCGTGGGCATATGACAATATCTCAGGTTTCTTCTGCACCAGTAGAAGATACATAGTTCAGTGCATGCTAGACTAACTTATCTTTCATCATTCACAGATGATCTAACTGACCACCTGAATTATTTAAACCAGATATTAGGAATATCTGCTCTATTAGTTCTTTTCTCTAGTGATAATATAAGAAAGGCTTTTTCCCATGAAAGTGGATGTAAGAAAAAATTTTTGGGTGACTCTGTCCAGGATATAGCAAGAAGATCACAGCCATCGTAAATAAAAAGCTGCGTACATGGTTTAATTGATCATTTCCGAATATTTTTTTAAATGGCTCCCTAAGAATTCAGAATATCTGTAATTATCATATACAACCCCTTTCAGTCATCCCCATCAATTCAGTGACATCATGGCCACTTATCCATAAAAAGCTCCATGAATTTTCATTCTGGTATATACAACCTAACCCGAGGTGACCTCTAATTCCCCTCCTCCAGCCTTGTTCTCCAGACCCACACAGCTCTAGGCTGGTGTGTGCACAAAAATCAGCAATGCAGGCTTGAGCAGCAGCGAGGGTCTGGCACTAGCCAGCTGTGAGAGAGCCTGTGCCAGCCAGGGCTCCACAACACACTGGCCAATACACATTTCTCACTGTGAGCTTCCTAAAAGTAACTGAAAAGATTTTAAACATAAAAAAATACTAACTGCCACATCCTCTCTTCTCTCAAAGTTTCTCCACATGGTTCTCTCAGGAGAAGAACATCAGACTTTTTTTCTTCCATAGGTCCAGTGATATTTTATTGCATTAACTTCAAAAAAAAAACCTTAAGAAAGCATTCATTAATGATGGATTGATGATTATCATTACTCATATGAATTGCAAGTGTTTGTAGCACAAACAATACTTTTAAAATAAATTAAGTATGTCTTATCTTAGTACTGGATCAATAAAGATGTCATACATTTAACATTTCTGAACCAGTAGGAGATGGTCTGCTTTAATAATTTCTTCAACTGGCAAAAGTAACCAGAAAAATCACTTTTAAGTAAGAATATGAAAATTCCAGTATCAAAAATCTCAGTTGGATTTTCTAAGCGTTTGTTATTAAAATACAGCCTGCAGCTAAGCCTATTATTTAAGGGAAATTATTCTCAACAAACCTATCCAGTTCTCAGAGGAGTATAAAGGTGAGTGTTAGCATTTCACTAACCATCGTACATTGGGCATATTCAACCCTGGAATTTCCTTCAGGTTTCCATGTAAAATATGAAAGCACTGTAACAGCAACCTGAAAGCAGTACTAAAAAGGTTTAGTAAATTATAAGGAACATGTGTTACATTCCAGTCATTAGCTGACGACTACACATTTTATTTTTAAAGCCTTCCTATCCCTAAATTAAAGTGTGTGGGTCTTTTTGAACTTCTGCCTTCCTTCCACCACTACCTTCAGCCAAGTCTGCCATCAGACTTATCTGCAAAGTCTCAAACCATCAGGGTTGAGCTATCATCATTGTGGAACGTGTGGCAAGATGAAGTGTGATGGAAAACCAAGAGGGAATTATGCAAGAAAATTAAGACTCCTCAAGAAGAAAATTAATTTCTTTCTTACTTGGGACTACTCCAATAAATTCTATTTCATGATCTTTTACTGAAGATCTAAACAAATTGCAAGAGCAAAGGCTCTGGAAAAATGTACATCTTTGAGTTCTTATACGTGCCTTATATGACGAAAAACGATTTAAGATACAGTATACTGACGGGGAAATGGCCTTCTCTTTTATAGCCTATTTTTTTTTCTTTGTTCATGGATTATATTACTAGCCTCTTTGCTTATTGATCTTTTATATCATGTATCATGTACATGTGTATTATATTTATCGCACATTTACACTTTGATCCTTAGATATACCCTTTGATTTCTCCCTCCTACCATTTTAAATTCAAAGTTTTCAAATACAGGAGTGTAGTGCTTACAGGATAAATTCCATAGGGATGGTACTATGTACAGACTATAGATTGTATTAAAAAAGCCCAGCAAAATCTAGCCAAACAATGAATAATTTTCTCCATGATGAGAATTCATTTTTGGATGTATGTCTCTGTACAAATATGTAATTCCCTAATCTCTACGGGCAATGTATTTCACCAGCTCTCCTCAGACATGGAGACAGGCTGAAGTTTGCATACTCTTTGATCTTCACAGTGGAAAAAGTTTCCATTTTCTCTTTTGCTGGGAAGGGAGGAACCCTCACTGCCTAAGGACAACCTGGGTTCAGTTCACCGTTGGGTTACACTTGTCCCTGCAGTACCTTCTACCCTGGCAGTCTGAGTAAGGATCAGATCAACAGGACACCCTGAAGCAGCGATGAGACCAGCAACGCCAGGCGTAGACTGATCTTTGGAATACTGTGAAAGCATATCATGCCCTGGATTTATTTTCTTGGATTGGGGCTAACCTTAAACCTCTGTTTGAAATACGAGACCCAAGTGTGCACCATGCCAGAAGCAAAAATGTGGTTTGTAATGATACAGGAAGACTATATCAGCAGCTGAGCCAAACACATCTGCGCTCTGTACCGTATCTCAGACTACTGAACTTCAGTTCTTATGGCAATAGTAGATCTCCAGTCCTTGCGGCTGGAAAAACAGCCTTCCATTGTGACGCCAGTTGCAGCATCTTCCAGAGCCTGCTGGCAGCATGCAACATTGACTTTGAGATAGGCACTCCCAAGTCAACCTCAAAAAACTGCCATTTAACTAGTAAAAGCATTGCGTAGCTTTGCTATTTAGAGGTACTTGGTTTTGTTCTCACCCAGCACAGCTCTTGGCTGGAGTTTCTGGGAAATACCGTGACTGGTAAAAAGAGGAAAGTTTGGGGCTCTTTGCTTTGAGAATACTTATTTTTTATTTGGTGTTCTAGTTAGTGAGTGCATAAATGAAATAAAAAATTATGTTTGAATACTGCCTGCTTCTCTACAAAGCCTGTCTGATAATGAACTGCCTTTTACTCTGGTTTTGAAATTTACTAAAGCTAATTATGAAACAGCTGTTTGTAGGTGCCTCTGGTATAATACTGATTTGATTGATAATTTACACACAAACATTAATGATTGCTACTGAGATATTCAAAAGGCTGTGACTGCTCCTATAAGTCTTACCTTTACAGATGTTTTTGACAAACACTAAGTTGTAAGGGATTATACATTTACTTCCAAAGTGAGAATGTAAAAAATGACACTCAACCTGCACAGTCACATATAGCCCAGCCAGTCTGCAAGGACAGACTTCTGCTCTTGAAATGTGAATGTATTTACAGAAGTCTCACTTCAAATACTACCTGGCATTCACATGTTCCCACTCACAGAAATCTCCTTTGATTTGGTCAAAGGGTACCACAACAGAGCTTGAAACTTGTTAAGGCCCATGTTTGTCATGACAGAAAGGTCCCAACTGACTTCAGCAAGAACGGTTGGAAATGGAAATAAAGCAGCTTATTGGTATTCTTCTAAAGGCAAAACCTCTTTGAAAATTGATGGCACAAAGACGAAAACCCATAGAATAAGGTTAGTAAGAGAACAACTGTAGCATACTGAAAACATTTGAACAGAACTAATAAGGCTGGATTTGGCTTCAGAAAAACATTTATATTGTTATTTACGTTGCATAAATTGCCAGGAAGCTGTTTTGAATTTTAGGAAAATCCACATCACCCACAAATGTCCAATAGCCAAGTTGACTTAAGGGGGGAAAAAGGCATAAAGATGTAAGGTTCTATTTTTTAACTGAACTGCAGTAAATATTTTTGTGTGTATATACTTGGAAAAAAATACCCCACGCTTCTATTCTGTGTGCTGCGTACCGGCATGCTCATTAGAAAAAAACACAATTACAAATCAACTTCTCTGAAAAAGCTCAAATGCAACATTAATCTCTGATACATAATAACGGTGATAATGTGGGGCTCATTCATTCTGCCTGGGTACAAATTAAGCATCAATCACTGTGTCAGTTTAATTCTCTGTGCTGCAAGGGTGAGTCACCTAACACTGAAACCCTGCAACCTCTCTTGGGGTCATCTGGTGGAACAGCAACTTTAACGCTCAGAACACCTACAAGAAGGGCATGTTCAGACAGTGTACGTCAGGAACCAACCACACACATCTCACCTGTACCCAAAGCCAGCCCTGCTTTCCACATCCAGAGCCTCTAGAGCCCTCTCTGTGCTCGCCTCTGAGCTGCCTGCTCCTGAAACTCTGTGTCAAGAGCTACACAGAAAGATTGTTGGTCTTCAGGAAGAATCTGTTGCAGGTTTTATTATTCAACCAAAAGTAGAACTTACAAGAGTATGTTCAAAATTGTCTTACTGTGAACAAACACTCTCCTGTCATTGCTTTGCAATGGGCAAAACAAACTCCTAAAAGTAGACAGCAATTGCTCCTCACCTTTAATGGAAAAGTTACTGTTCTGTTTCATACTCTTTTTCTATGAATACAGCAAGACAATTGCTCATCTTCTAGGGACGGAAATGATATTTTTCTCTAATACTCTTAATTTTATCTTCTTTGTGGAAGACAACTGTGATAGAACTTTGAGTTTGAGATGTATTTGAATAAAATATGAAAGACTGGATTGGAATAGTAGCACAGTTTTACCAGACTTGAATTATTTCAAAGGTATTTTACTGAAATCATAGCTGCACAATTTTAATTGCTTGAGACAGAGACTTACTTTCCTTACTTCTGGAAAAAATATTGCCATATTAATAGGCTGTGAATTGTGTGCTGACATTTTGCAAAAAGAGAAAGATTAATCTGGGTAAAATAATCCCAGTAACACACAATTTATGAGGGAAGCAAGCTGACAGAAGCTACCATTGTGTAAGTTCTAATAATAGTTACAAAATATGATTTAGGTTGGTATCTGAATCATGGGAGCCCAGTTTTTTAGTCTTTGCAGCATCTCAGTCTGAACCCATAATGTACCGTGAAAAATCACTACCATAATACATTACTTTCTGGCTTTCCTAATAGCTTGCTGCATAAATAGCAGAACACCATTTTGCAGACTTTATACTCACAAAACTTCTCAGCAAACTCGACTAGCAATATATAAACTGAACTTTGAAAGCAGAGTTCACAAAGTTATTACTAATCTCTGAGACTGAATTGCATATACATTATCAAACGTATAACCTTCACCCAAAAACTATTTTCCTGATTCAAGTGTCATGGCATTCATATGAAGTTAAAGCAAAAGGAAAATGCTGAGAAAAATTAAATCGGGAGGTACTTAACAGCTATTTTTCAGTAATGGAAAATTAAGACAACACAAAACATGCAAATAAGCCTGAGGTCAAAAAGGTGTTCTCTGGCTTGATACACAACACAGTACTCAGCATAAATAAGTGGCATGGTCTTCTCTGTTTCATCCCTGCATGATATTACTTTCAGCCTGAAGACCACAGTGATACCACCTTACACATGTCACTCAAGTTAACCAGGGTTGTGCCCAGCCACTAACAGAACAGAAAAATTCTTAGCACATGAACCTAAATGAAAGTCATGCTAGAAACTGAGCAAGTGATGCTCTTTCTAAGCCAAGTGTGGGCAAACGCCTCCGCATGTGGGGCTCACAGGACCAGTGGATGCACTATTCAGTTCTTGTAGGCTAGTGTTGAAGTGTTGATACATGCTACATGCTAAGAAACCTGCATTTCAGTCAAGACAGAAGAGCAGATTAAATCAGTGGAGTATTTGGAAATTTCTGGAATGGCAGTTACAGTACTAACTGAACAGGTCATTATTAGACTTACATCAATCAGAAAGTAAGTAGACTAGCAGTGGACATAATTAGAGCTTTACAAGAAGACTGCACTGTTAATCCCATTGAAAGTATAGCAGGCACATTTCTAAGGCTATATATTATCTAGGTTTTCATTTTGATCTGGCTTGGAAATTAGAGCCTTTAGTTAAAAAGTTTTCTTTCCAGCCTGGGGCAGGGGGTGCATTCTCTCTAAGGCATCCAAGATGGCTAAATATTATATAGGTGACTGTTAGAAAAAAAAAAAAATCTTTTAAAATGTATATAAAAGTCAGAAATAATACACAAATTCACTATAAAACTATTTTCTTAAAAAAGCTAACTATACCTAGAAAAATCTCTATAAAAAAGGATTTACTGTTTAAAATGACTGCATAACAACGCATAAGTAATCCTATTTTCTTTTTTAAAGACATCCAAAACTTCATCATCCTTAGTTTGTGCAGTCTTATAGAGCAATTAATAATCTTACAAGAATAATTAATAATTAGTAATTAACATTAAGAAGTAAAAGACTGGTATAAAGAATAAATTTTAGTTTGGGAAAGAAAAATGAAGGTATGAATAAGGCAAGGGGGTTGCTTGGTTTTGACGTAAGGTTGAAAGAAGCATTAATTTGTCAGTGAAACACCTTATATCGTGACAAACCTGTCGTAGCGCAACAGAATGACAGATAATAACTGTTACCTTAATATAAAATCCATTCAGAGTATTTTCTGGCACCATCCATCACTCTAGGCAAGCTTTGAAGATGTACAGTAAAAATACAATCAAAGCAGTCTAAATTTTGGTAAAAGATTGAGTCATATTTTTCAATATGAAAAATGAAGATGAAGTTGTTGAGGCCTCAATAGCCCTGTGCAGAACCACACATTGGGTTTGCTACAGAACATCTCCAGAACAACTTTGATGTTTTGCCCCTACTTATGCAAATCTACCAATTAAATCCAGCCATGTTTGTCATAAAATCACTCAGCTACAGGTATCAGGACATTTCAGATCAGAACTGCTGCTGTGGGTCAAAGCTCTGGGCCATTACACTTAGTAGTCTGTCTCTGGTAAGCATTTTGCTAAGGCAAAGGAAGAACAAGAACCAAAGTGCCCATCAGAGCCTGGATGCTCCAGCTGCTGCAATGTGGCAGGGCAGCCATCCTCTCCAATTCTGCCTCTGGACCACTCTCACTGAGGGTACAGTTCCTACAGTCCCTCTTTTTTCCACATATGAAAACCTTCCTACTTTTTTCAATGAGAAATCAGCAGGATAAAATTCAAGCAAACAAGTAACTAAATACCAAATACAACAGAGATCTGTAGGTGACCAAGAAAATTACTTCCACGTACTTAGTGCTGACAGTGTTTTCTATGCAGCAACAATATGGTTTTTCACTTCTAGGCAGGGACACAGACTGTATGAACTCACATCTCTGTATCAGTCACCCGTAACACATCCCCAGCACACAAAGATAGGTAGTATCAAATAAGCTTGCTCTCAGAAACAGGTTTGATTTTTTAAATAAAAGAAAGAAATTCTTTATAATATCACTCAATAAGCACTTTCAAATTACCGTGCGTTGCTACATCCAGCCAATAAAACAATGTTTTTAGGCAATCAAAGGTACCTTTTGTGTAGTACAGTACTTGAGCATGAAAGGCAGCACTTGGTCATGGAGCACCGAACCAGCTGCTCAGAGCACGAAGAAGCTGTTATATTCTGGGACAGTCTCAGCTGGTTAGCTGAGTCCCCTTGTGTTGATTTAATTAGCACTGCTGGAAAATGTAAATGACCGAAAGAGACACTGTGTGTTGTGCAAAAATTACACTGTACAAAATATGTGTGCTTACATAATTTGTTTCAACAAAGAAATAAAATGGTCTTGTTCCCAGGAGCTCTGGGCAGGCAGATGGTGGGTACTCCAGCAAGATCATGCACTTCGCCTGCAGAGATGTGATGCCCTCAACCTCTGGGGAAGAGACTGCTGCTGCACTTCTGTAATACCCTGGTTTGCTGATCCACAGAACAAAACGCAGGATTACAGCTGCACTACAATTGCTCACTCTGTATTCCCAGAAGCAGGAAGATGTCACAACAGGGGACAAAAATGAGATGACAGAGTTCTAGGTTCACTTTGTTACCCTCCAGGCACATTGCCCCCATGGCTATGATCTACTGGACTGAAATCAATATAGTCTGGAGCTCAGAAGTATGCTTAGTTGTTTCATACAGAATTTATTACATTTTCACAGTTGTTACTTAATTAAAAGAGAAAACTAGTGGGCTAAAACCATGGGACAATAAAGAATTTGGCAAGCCACTGAGGTGTGGATTAATAGCTACACATTTCCAGCTTTATCTGTGCATGTTGAGGTCAGTATCAGTGGGCATATGGCACAAAGCCATTAAAAGTGCCTCAGATACAAATATTGTCAAGGAGGATGTGCCTGTAATTTCACCTGCCTTTCTCTGTTGATACTTTGATACACATCTCACAAAATACTAGATTCGTACTTTCCCAATGCCATTTCCTTCTTCTAGTGCTACAGACCCAATATACAAGTAAGCTTTACACCATATAAGAAATGCCAGCAGCTCCCTGCCCCTCCTTCACCCCCTCCCCAGCTTGATATTAATCTAGCATGCAAAGATAATGGAGAGATTTATGTTTTCAAATCAGAAAGCTAATAAAAATTTATCTTTCTATAAGACTGCAATAAAAAAAACGAAATTAAAACAATAAAGGGCCAGATTCTTGGATCCTTATGCAGCTATGGTAAAGAAAAAACTTCTATTCATCTCATGGATTCTATTCTATACACGACTGAAAGGAAACACGAACTTCAGCAGCTGGCTTTAATTATTTTACCTATACCTGTTTTAAAACACTGCTGTGAGGCCTTCTAGGACATATACTGATGGACTGGGTCTCATATGCAGAACACTACTAGTGTGCAAGCTGAGTTGTTTACTCACCCTATACTAATAAGCTCAAATAATGCTTATGCCAGAATGGGTCCGCATTCAGATTTTGGGGTATAAGATGTCAAAGCAGAGAAAACAGAGATGCACCCAGAAGGTTATATTTAGGCAATCTGCAAGCCTCTTGGTTGCTTTAGGAAGACAGACAAAGGATGATAACACAGGAAGAAAAAAATTACTTCTCTATGCATATTTCATGCAATAAATAAACCGTATCATTCCCCGTACATTAGGAAGGAATGCTTTTGTTCCAGGAGTTCCTTCAGACCAAAATGTGGTAAGCATTTGATTTCAATGTTGAGGTTGCTTTCTGAAGGCTCCTTGAACTGCCAAATGATCCCCCAAAATCATGTTAGTTTATAGGACAAAAGAACTGAAAGACTGCATCAGACTTAGTCTATTTAAAGTTCTCAAAAACTGCAAGGGTATCTGAAAAAATGATGTGGCTTGGGGATCACTGGATGTCCTACCTGTTGACCTTCCATATATTAGCAGTTCTGATAAGGAGTTATGCTTGGCCTGAAACACATTGGACATATTAATACATGAAGAATTTTGCACAAAAATTTGCATCGACACTACTATTAATTAGCTCAGTGAGCTAGCTAGAGTAATTTAAATATTTGAGACTTCAGTTCACAAAAATGCAGCTCACTGCTTAAGGGAATGAAATGTGTAACAAGACCCTGCCTAGAACGGCTTTCTTTTTCTTCCTTTTGCTCTTTAACCTTTCCCTTTACCTTGAACTCTTGTTTCCTTCTAGTCTCTTCTTCTTCCCTTTTTCTTCCCATTACACTCTCATTTTGCCTTCCCCACATGTCCTCCCTGGTTTTGGTGCTCACCGTACCTGTTGGCTTTCTAGCATGACAGGACAAGCCTGCCATAAGGTGGTGAGTGCTGGCACGAGCACCAGTCATGCCAGTCATACTGAGTCACCTCTGAAGGGCCAACGCTCTTGATGTCCCAAACAAGCAAGCATGTGCAAGTATTAGAAAGGTCTGTATATATCTGCATGAATCCAATGCATCTACATCCTTATACCTGTTTCATGCAATAGGTGTCAGAGCTCAAGAAATACCTTATAAAAAAGGAAAGATCTATATGTGTCTGTATCAGTATAGTACAAGCCAACAGGCTTAAGGATATTCAGATTGTATCATCGACGTGAAAAAAAATGCTTTACCTTGCAATTCAATAACATTATAAATGAAATATCTTTTAGAGCCTCTGTTGACGATCACATTTTTTTTGCAGAAATACCTACAGCAAGTTGCAATAGCGTTAGCATGCCAGTTTAACTCTGATACAGTACTAGCTTTCTGCATCAAAACAGCCAACTCCTGAGAGGGAATACTTCGAGCTGAGGAACTCTTATTTTAACTGAGAAGGTGAGGGAAGCAAAAATCATGTTTTCCCCAGCAAAAAAGAAAAAACTCAAAACATATCAAGAAGTATTTAAATGTGTAATGTTGGTTGAAGCTTGGAGCAAATCATTAGAAAGACTGGCTGGCTGTTTCAAGACAGACTTCAGTTGAAGCTATGCTCTTACTCATGAGGTAAATTCACAGGTATTCCACAAAGGCTTCTGATTTTTGGTGTTTTGATTAAACAAATGGAGGAGAGACAGCTCAAACAAAACTGAGTAGAGCACTCTCTCCTGTACTGCAGTCTACAGACATCCTTCCAATCAGCAAAAGACCAAAGACACCGGGAAAAAAGGATCTGGTTTTTGTTCTGAAGGAACAGATAAAAGATGTACTAATTCACCGGTTGTCAAGGAAGAGCTAGCAGATGCCCTAATTCAGAAAGGGAACTGTCAGTGTATGGAGTTATCAGTTTTTTCGGTTGGAGATATTTCAACAATAAAGGCAATGCTGTACATCAAGGAAAACCAAGAGGAAAGTTAACAACCAAGGACACTACCAGCACTGTAGCATCTCCTAAAAATAATCAATACTGCATGCTTTTGTGAATGGCCAAAGAGAGGATGTATCTATATCCCTTGAAGTGTTTAAAAAAAGTGTAGTTCCAGCGCTTAAGGGACATAGTTTAGTGGTGGACTCGGCAGTCCTGGGTTAACGGTTGTACTTAATGATCTGAAAGGTCTTTTCCAACCTAAGTGATTCGATGATTCCCGAATAGTGCAGTTCAGTGGCAGCAGACTGGTAGAGCAACTTGGTTGACGACCTAATGTCCAGACTTTATGTGCTTTAGGGGGGTTACTTAGTACTTGTTCTAGTCTAATCTCTTGGACTCAGTGACCACTCATAGCTCGTCACTTCCTGGTTTATCTTCAACCAAAATGAACCCAGTCAGTATCCTGTGAGACTGATCTGCAGGATGAAACACAACAAAGTAGGGACCGGCAGGATATTTAGTTCCAAAGAACATTCCTGATCCAAACGGAAATGCAAATGCATATGCAGCCACACTTGCTTTCTTGCTTATTGCAAGTACACTGAGCTTTGAAGAACAATGCAATGACTTTAGATTTCATCTCTCCATCTGGCACCTGTGGAGATGTAGAACACACACATTCCACTGAGTGTTTGAACAAAAGCAGTGACCAAAGCAGGTTTTGATTATATTATAACCTTTTTCAGTAACAGTTCAGAGTAATTTAGATTATGATCATTATATAAATTTGATAAATTTGTGCTGGAAATAAATGACTATCCGTTACTAAATTAGAACTGTTCTGGTAATAATATAAAAATAATTTCTCATTGCAAGTAGATTTCTCCTGCTACAAACTCTCTTTTCATGCTATACAAACTTACGCAATGCCTCTTGTTTTTCCTTCTATTCTACAGGCAACACATAAAGCTTATCTGTTGCCCTAACAAGTACCTGAAGAGATACTCAATACTATTGCTACTGTCTGTCGTTGTTGTTGTTAGTAGTAGCAATAACAACAAGCCATGTATTAATTTGTGCCCAAAATAGAATACCGCAAGGTGAAGAAGGTTCTATTTTGGGATGGCAGCCAACTACTATACTACATATAAGAAAATCTTACTGAGAAATACTGGGTATTGTAAATGATTTATTCAGAGTTTCAGATTCAAAGTAGCCAGGCTGCCAAAGGCTACTGAAACAACAAGTGGGGTAAAAAAAGTCACAGAGTAATTTGTATGTCTGTAAATATAGAACTAAGCACAAGACGAGCTCAGTATTACTTTTTCTTTAAAAAAAATATGTTTTAAGGCAAATCAAATTTTCTGTAATTTCTGCATCACATGTGGAGAAATCAAAAGTGTCACACAGAGACGTTAGATCAATCATTTGATGGTTGCAGATTTGGAAGGATCAAAAACTGCTCCAAAGATGGGCAAAGGCATGTGGTGATATTTCAAGATTACACATATTAATGCTTGATGTTCAAGGTCAGAAAAAAACCATTAGTCTGACCTTCCACATGCTGCAGGAAGTGCTATTTCAGCCAGTGACCCCTGCATTAAGCCTATTAATTTATGCTGTTATAGTACTTTCCAGAAAGGTATGCAGGCTTGAACATAAGAGAAGATGGAGATCCTCCCCACTTTCATTAGTAGTTTTGTTGACCTTACTCTTAAAAACACATGCCTTAATTTTATTTTAAACATCTCTGATTTCTATTTCCAGTCCTTGGCTAGAGTACCTCTCCTTCCCTGCAACAATTAAATACCTGGAGCTGCTTCATGAAAAAAAAAAAAGTTTTAAATAAAACCACTTTTCTTTGTTTCGTTTTTTCTTTTTTCTCCCTGTTATTGTTGAGCTGAACAAACCAAGGGACTGAATTTCTTTCATTTTACATCTCTTTGATGTTTTTCCCAGCAGCTGATTTCTAATTTGTCTACATCACACCTGAAGAAAAGAGCAGAGCTGCACACACTGACCCACCAAGAGCTGCAGAGCACCCATGACTGTGTCACCACTGAAACTGCAGGGAGTTTAATGCCTCTTTATAGGGGCCAACTGAAATGAACTTAGCTCTTCTAACAAGCCACCTGTTTTTCCACACTGCCTTAGAATGCTGTATATTTAAGTGTATTTCAGTATCAGAAAGCTCTTTATGGTAATGCTCTTCCAACTGGCAGTTACAGGACTCGGAAAAAGAGAAGGTGCAAAGCAACTATTTAGGGAAGGTAAAATGTTGGAAAGTTAAAATACAAGGTTGGAAATATTTTACTAACACCGCCAATCATGCTGTTCAATAGCACAGGTGACCAGTAAGAAACATGCCCTAAGGCATTATTTGAAAAGAAAAAGATATTCACTGGGATTTCAAAGTCAGGCACTAAAATAGGAGGTGGATCTCTATACTATTTTTTTCTGATCTGAGCCTAGGAAACTTCAGCATGACAAGATAAAAAGGAGGGAGAAAAGGTGGACTAAGTTAAAACAAGAATGGTTGCAGGAAGTAAGAATAAAGTCTTAAAATGTTATTTCCTCTACGAAATCTAGACTTGCACATTTCTGCACGATTATACCTAAAAACTCTAGTTTCCATTTACTCACATAATTCCATAATTTTCAAGTTGCTTATGATGCAAAACAAACTCTGTATTTTACAGCGCAAAGATACTATGGTGGAATCACATTTCTCATTATTCTTGAGAAAGTATTTATTTAAATCTTTTAAAGCTCAAAAATAATAAGAAACCACCATTTGATGAGAAAAATTGGTGTTTTGGGATGCGCTAATCACTGAGATCCCCCACCCCTTGGTTTCTTTTCTAGCAGATATTCGCACAAATTTAAAAATATTTTAAATCTTACTCACTTAAATTGTACACATAGTGGGAAGGCCAATAGAAAATCAGCTCCTTTTCATTTTTAATAGTTCTGCTATTATTAGCCATATGTTACATTAGAGACAGATCTGAGGCCACAGAAGAAAAATATGTGACTTTATACAATATTAAGTGATAAACTGTAAGCAATCACATCATTAAGGAATATCAGAATATATATGCGCACAAGGGACAGAGTTAACTATTCATTCAACCTTAACTAGCATTTCACTGCTTCTGAAGGCTTAATTGTCTAACGTTAACATCCTTCTCACACTCTAGGGATGTCCTTTTTTGCTAGGGCAAACGTTACTGCAGCTAGGATGGTTCCCCCCACACCATTCTGTAGATTAGTTCAATAGCTGCTACACTTATAGAGGAGTATATGCGTTGCTGATGAATAGAAGAAAATAACGAGACAATTATTCTAACAAACACAAGCTACATCTTGAAATGTACAAGCTCATTTCGGCACACCACAGAAGACAGGACACCACTTTGCTTAACAAGATTACATTAAACATTCTACTTAACACGTGATTCTTCTAAATAATGTATGATTTCATCTTCATATCTGCTTTTTCTCAAGATCTATGTCCTGAAAAAAGGAAGGTATAGCAGTCAGCATCCCAAGCACCAGATCATTGATTACCCCATACCATAATTCTTAGGTTTTAATAAATTTATCTCAGCCTACAGTAAGAAATTTTTTTTATTTGCTTTTCTTGGACCATACTCTAAATTACGGCACATGCCTATAATGATGGGTATGGTCCAGCACTCCCACCTTTTCTGTAACCAAGACCTTTTCCATAACCAAGCTTTTCTAGGAGCAATGGTCCTCCAGTGCCTTCCCGCACCTGAAAGACTGCTGTCTTGGTCAACTGAAGTGCTGTTTTTCTGAATTGCTCCTATGGCATAACAGGTCACATAAAATTAATGATACTCCAGCCTCGGCAGATTTTTGCTATAACTATGTTTTTTATCTTGTTTGTAAGCACTGCAATTAAAAGTTTTCATCACTCAAGGCATTAAGATGCCTTCCTTCAGCATCCAGAAGTCTCACTGCTTTTAAAATTAATTGATTTTGCCTTGGCCTCCATAAACAGGTAGGATCCTTTCTGACGGGTATGCTCATTTTTACGTTCCAAACCAGTTAAGACACCAAATGCTCTTTGCTGCAAATAATTTTCTGCATTTTAAATAAAGGCACTTTGGTTGGTTCTTTCTCCAATAAATATGACCTATCGTTCCCTTAGGAAAATGGTATCAGAGAGAGAGGCTTTTTGACTTTTAAGCCTGTTTCACAACCAGGATTTTTTCTTTGTTTGTTTCCAATGCTGGTATGATTAAGAAAGGAAGCACCAAATTTAATTTCCACCTGTTTTATTTAAAAATCTTAAGAAGGAAAGCAGTAAATATGGCTTGCTTGCTTTAATTACTTAAAGTTTTTACAGGTTTTATTTTAAAAGCAATCTAAGTTTGGATATAAATGGTATTATTTTTCAGTAACAATCTTCCATTGATTACAATTTAATACATTCCTTAAAAAAATATTTTGGAAGACGTTTTTCTTGACACAAAACATTCCTTTACACCATATTTTCATTACAAGATATAGAGCATCAGTGAAATGTGTAACCAGATTCTTAAAAATAGGATTTCACACACTGCAGTGCTGTAGCTGGTGACAGGCTTTGAAAACAATTGTTTAAACAGGAATTCCTGGAAAGGAGCCAGATTTGTTACAGGCACCATGTCCACCGCTGGTGAATGCATTAGAGGTAGAAGAGACATGCTGAAAAATCAGTGGACGTCTCCTTACCTCAGAGTAGTACGGATGACCTTTCTCTGCAAGAATGAACAACTAACAAGTGATAAAAGCCTATAAAAAGACCAATATAGCTATTTATTTGATATTACGGCTACCTTAAAAATGTTAGATGCACGAGAAAGCTGAAGTATCCAGCAAAGTATTTACTCTTTTGAAAAAAAATCTTGTTCTCTTTCTGTTGTATATTAGGTGGGTCAAAAAACTACTTGCATTTATGTGCCGAAGGTCAATTAGAATGATGCTGTCCTCCCGTCCATGGAATGGAATCAGTTTAAGTATGCACCTCCTGGGCTGTCTAATAAGTTCCTGCTGAGGTGCTCTCTGAGAAGATCATTCACCAGCTTCTGCATTTGAAACCACTATTTAAAACCAATTTGTAAAAACAGCATGTTTACAAAGTTGCATTCTGGACAAGGCAAGGGCTAAATTTACTGTGTTTGGAAATTCTAATTCTACACATACCTACAGAAAATGAGCAAGATCAAGTTTCACAGATAATCTGCTGCTCTGCTTAATAACATGTGATTTGCACATGACCATCTTTCAGAAAGATATCTCAATGGTGTTTTCACATCGGTAGGTTTCAGCTGTAGCATGCTACACTTTAACAAAAAGAAAATTGTTGCATTGTTAACAGAAATACTTTGACGAGTCTCAGAAAAGTCCTGAGAATTCCTCCCAATAGGATTTTTACCATACCTACAGAAATACTATCTTTAGTTTTCTTCAAAGCAAGCACTCTACAATCTCACAGATTCAACTGTACAGAAGTAGAGGTATTAGGCTGCTAGCACTTATTCTCCTCAATTGGTTTGCTTCTCCCCATACTCTTTTCTCCCAACGTAAAACAGCATTGTAGCTCTTACACTGAGTAATCCTGAATAAAAATACCGCATTTATAAAACAGGGGAATGACAGTTACAGAGAAAAGGTATTACATGACTAAACTGAATTATTTTTATTCTACTTGTTATCCATTTGGGTTTGTCCCCACTTCTGAATTTCTCATCTTTCACTTCTGTATTTATAGCAAAAAAAACCCCCAGAACTCTATGTGGCTTGTTATCTGTGAGGGTATATATTTCAGATGCCCCTCAAAATCCCTTTAGAACAGTTAGTCACAAAACTGAAGGCACATATTTTTTTGATGCAAAAGAAGATACCCATGTCTAATCTTCTGAAGTTATAAACTCCAAACAGGCCACAGAGGCCTGATGGCTGATGCCTGGCTGCTCTCCGGGACCACAGGGCATCACCCAGGCTACCTGCAATTCTTGCAGAGGTCCTTGTTCCTCATCCTGTTTTCCCTGTTGTATACTACTTGCTTTCAGCCTCTTTCAGCTTTTAATTTCTTAAAGGCCTCCCTGATGTAGTTTTGAATCATCAGGGAATTAATGCTACAGATATTGGAAAAGGAAAATTAAAACTGAAAACAACTCAAACCACTGAAGCTGAAGGATTCATGACTCTCACAGCCCCACTCATCTTCCATTCTTTGCTTACTGGGGATAAATGAAATAGTAACATTGAACAAATATGATTCATCTTTAAGCTATCTAAAAGTCAGCCATCCAGTCTGACCTAGTCATTTGCTCTCCCTCTGTATTTAACGCAGCGAGATGGGTACCATCACCCCAATACTGAAATAGAGGATGACTGTTTTGGACAGACCGTGTCTTTCCAATGCCAGTGGGGGGTCTGAGATTTATATGCCCAACTTTTACATGCTTAAACAGAGAGGAGATACCCCACGCAGCACCTCAGCAGTGTACAAGGAGACCAGTGCTCAATGCAGCTGCAGCAGCACGAAGTTGCGCCCACGTTGCAAATCCTGCTTCCCAGCAAGGCTGATCTGCTCAGGCACTACACAGTGCCGTGACAGTGACGGATTACTTCCACTGCCTGGGCTAAGCTATGCAGGGTGAGTTACAAGGCCTGGCTTTCAGACACGCCTTTCAACAGGATAAAAGCAAAGTGGGATTAGCAACGAGAAAGAGCAAAGATTTTATCCTAGGCTAATGCAGGAAAATGTGACACTAGCATTCAGAAATCAAAGCGTCTCATAAAACTGCCCACAATGAATTTTTTGTTCTCCCCACTACCAACAGCCTCCCCAACCCTTCAAACACACCTCTTCCCACCCCCAGCACTTCAGCATCATTCCTAATTAAACTGCATTGTGGGACAGTCAGTTTCCTTGCCAAACTATCCATCAAAAAATTTCCAAAGTGTCCATCAAGCTTCATTTTCAATTTCTTATTAGAATACCGTATGGGAAGTGTTGAAAGTTTTTCTTGTGTTTTACTGAGAATATCACCTTGATTCCTTACCTGACAGGACACAACAGGGATGAAGTGACATAGAAACTGGGAACTTTTCATTCATTCTTTTCAGGCATCTATAGAAATGTTAAACCTGCTTACACCACACTACACAACAGTGTGACTAATATCTGAATTTGGTCCTAAATCTGTACGGATTACTCATCCAAGAGGTTTAATTGAAGAAACTGAAATCAAAACAGTATTGGTGTCAACAGAAGTGCTATTTTCCAGAGAGCATTATGAACATTCAATAAGGCAGACATATGGATGCACTTTACCCTACCAAAAAGTAATGTTAAAAATCGCCTCTAGAGTAGAGACCCAAGGGTGACTTGAGAATCCATTAGAAGCTCTTTTGGAGGGGTGGAAAGTGAGGTATTAAAACAAATAAAATATGTATGAGTTCTACAAAGTCATCTTTCCAGTTCCTTACCTTCTAACCTCTTCTGAAAACCTTAAACTCTGTTATTTTTCTACAGAAGTTTCTGGCAGAAAGACTGACTTTCAAATCAAGGTGTTCTGCACTGCAACCATCAGTTGGTAACGCTTTTTTGAAATGCTTCTGTAGTGACCCACATATGACTTAACCATCATTCTTTGTCTTTTACTGCAAAACTATTTTTGTAGTGTGCTTCTGGCAGGAGTATGGTGATTTAGATGACACAGTACAAGTTAATATTATAAACTTCAGTTCATGGTCCGTTGCACCAGGAAGACCTATTAAGATAACTGTACAGATCAGCACAGAGAAAATAACTTTTAGTAAAGACGACTGACTAAAACCCTTGGCTGATTTGTTATTTTCTACTTTCTGAATAGTCAAACGCTCGCAACAGCCTTATCCTTCGATTTGAACCATTTATGGCCACACAGCATGACCTGTCCAGTACTTTAAATTACAATCCTTACTTTTTGCATTACCATGGGAAACATCTTAAACTGAATGCCTCATAAAAAAATCTTGATTTCTAAAGCACAAGCACAACACAAAATACTGATAAAAGGAACACCTCCCTCAAATTGCCCCAAAAGGAGTTACTACATGCAAAGAATTTCCAAGTCAGACAGAAATATGTGAGAGGAAGCATTAATGCACAAAACACAAGCTCTTGTGGATGAAGTTAAAACATATCAATTCCACATCTGACCGATTCATGTTAACATCATTTGACCTTTCTCCTGGTGTCCCTTTTTTCTAATTGGCGGTACCAGAAGGAGACCATATCTATCTGATGCTATTGAAGAACTATGATAAACTGTTTAGAGGTCCTTTTTTGCTTTGTAACTGCATATTATGTGCTTTGAGCCCAACAAAAAGAAAAAGATTTAACATAACTCACTGTGTTGTACTTTACATACAAAAAAAAAACCCAAACGAGAATCCCACAGCAAAGCAGCATTTGCTTCATGGTTTGAAAATTCCTCAGGCACAAACACTTGGTTCACAACCTCTGTGGCTATGGCTGAGCAGAAGGAGCAGAGACCTAAACAAACTGCATCTGGATCTAGAAATTAGATGAGAATAAAAATCCCTTCCTTAGGTGTACTGAATATACTCCTTCTTTCACATTTTGAACATTAAAATTATGGCTGCTTGAAGTAGTTCTCCCTCCTTCTACTTCACAGAGACAATCTGGTTGCTCAACTCTGTCTTTAGATTCCCCTCTTGGGATTACGGGCTTAAAATGTGACAACTACTGTTCTTAACCTGCAAGTACTGAAATCCTTTAATGAATCTGATTCTAAACAAGTCTAGTCAAACTTCATCTTGCAAGAGGAAGAGTCTACTGAGATTTTTTTGGTAACTTCTCATGTTATGTCTGTAAGTCCTTCTACTTACAGGTAACTTTAAAGCTGAGATTTCTAATCATGATTTCTAATCACCAGATGAGTCGCCATCTAAAAGTAGGAATTTGCCACGTTTTTTCTTCTGAATTGGGTATTTTTAATGACAACGCTGAAACACAGAGAGTAGTCCGATCTAGGCATTTTTTCAACAATTTAAATAACTTTTGTAACTAAAAAGCAAAATTACCTATTTGCAAAATGTTAGAATAAAAATATTCGTTCACCTTGTGCATGAATAAGAGTGTACCTAGAGGGAGCATGTAGAATTCAAAACCAGGTGCTATTAAAATGCTATTAAGAAACCATAATTATATCTTAATCAGAGACACAAAGAGAAGGGATAGCTTAGTACCTCAGCTGTGGAATAGCTACTGAGGATAAATGTACTGAACAAACGAACAGAGCTTCCACCTTACAACACACTGAAGCCACAGCCTCTTGTACATAATTACCGAAGATCTATGCAGCTGCTCAGAAAAGCTAAACAGCTAATACTGGCTGAGCAGTTTACTCACAGTTCTGGAAGGCAGTCCTTTAGCTTTTCTCAAGAGATGGTTTCAGTTTTATCTGCGTATCTGAGTCAAAAGACTTCTGAGGTGGGTGTAAGAGCCAATTCTCTATTAGAGAGCTCTTTACTAGAGCTAATAAACTGGAGTCAATTTGGAAGTTGCAAAGACCAACTCATTTCTCCTTCTTCCCCAGCATCTGCCAGGGGCCATGCCTCTCACTCTAGGGCACTGCCTGCCCTGTGCACCCTGCACAGGCACAAAACCTGTGACAGAGAGGAAGAAATTGCGGAAGAAGAGGTTTGACCCACAGGAACAGCTCTTTGCTGTCTTCCCAGAAACAAACAGGATTTGCATCTGGATCTATACTAGGAACAACCACAATCAAATGGTGAAGTAACATTCCATATGCCACCAATTGCAGTTGCTCCCAGTGCAAAACTGTGTTCCACCTATTTCAAAAATTCTCTATTGTTGGGTTTTGGTTTTGTTGTGTTATGGCTTGGGTTTTTTTCAAATTTATTGGCTTGGTTTCAGGAATCATAAGAACATTCATGCAAGATTTTGCTGTATCTGAGCTATTTTGAAGTTCCAAGAGATATTTTATAGAGGCATACTTCCCTGAGAAAAAGGATATACTCACTTTGAAATGTCTGAATACCACTACATACACATCTGCTAGTAAGTGGGTCCACCAAAACTGAGAAACATGTTTGTGTATTTATGTACATGAACAAACTCTCATAATTCTCAACAGGAATATTAATACTTTCCACATTATACAACTACATGCTTGCCTAAGAATCTGGTAATTTCTTCTTTACTCATAGATTAATTTAGAAAACAGCAGTGTCTCTTGCCAAGAAAGAAGTTCAGGTAAAGACCAAAACACTATTATGGGAACTAATGTTATAATAATATAGTATAGCAGCTTATATTTTCCCTGTTTTCTAAATAAAGTTTTGACCTAATTCTCTGACGTCCAATGTGAAATAATTATTACCACTTTAACAAGTCTGCTAACAAAAATGATAAATTTGGTTTGACAACTGGATATTCTCATGGCATGCTGTTGACATGTGTCCCCTCACCGGAGTCACAGGCCAACATTTTTTCATTGTTCTTTAGACAGAAAAAAATATTTGCACACAGCAAACATTCAGGTCTTAACTATATATATATATATATATATGTTATTTAGAGTTAAATTTAATCAGCTTCATATTTTCTAAATTGCAATTGGAATAGAGTATGTTTAGTGTGAAAAAGAGTCATTTTTCTTCAGTGCAGAAGTGGGAGTCTTAGAAAGTACTTTTCCAGAAGGCAATAAAGCTTACCATAGTTCAAACCCACTGGACAGCCAGTGGTGTCTCTCAGTATGGCTCAGTAACTTATATGGTTTGTGTTATGAATACTAAAATGTTTGCACTAATAGGTCCCAGAGCAGTAAGAAAAATTGCCTTTTTTTCTGTACAGCTTCATAACAGTCACTAGCAAAACATGATGGTTTGTTGTAAACTATGCTTACAAGGATCTGTGCAGCCTGAAATTAGTGCCGACTAACGAAGACCTATTTTTCCGTGCTCTTATCACACAGAGCAAGATGCTTGAGCTTCAGGAAGATAAAGCCCTGCACGTGCTGTGTGCTGATGTTGCGTGGCAAAGTTGGGAAGCCTCATGCTGAAGGCAGAACAGCCCTTGCAGAGCCACCAGCGCACACAGTGGGGAGCATGCAGCTTTCCCACACACGCCATTCAGACCTACCTACTGCTGAGACCTGTGGGTCTGGTTTGGCCTTTGGTTACTTAACAGGAAACCAGTAAAGATGCTTTCTTGGGACAAAGCACATCTTATGACCAACTTAACAAGAAATAAAAAAGTTGATACATTGAGATGTTACAAATGACTACATAACTACAACGATTTCTGAGAAAAAAGGAGATAATCACAAATGACAAATGCTTCTAGGCAGAAGCTGCCTTTTTTTTTTTTTTTTTTTTTGGTATGGAGGCTACATAGCAACCATATAGAAGCTCCACCAAGGCACTCTAAAAAATGCTATTTTTCTTCTTATGGTGTATATATTATTGCAGCTCATATTTAACAAAAATAAAAGATGGGGTTGCTTTTAGGGTCCACTTAGTTCAATGAACTGGGTGTAGCTAATCTCGACGCTTTGAAGAAAAGTACAATAAAGGCAGCATAGATATTATGAGATTACCTGACTTTATGTCTGTCTGAATTGCAAAGTTGCATCCTAACTGGTAATTGCATACTTCACATGCTGAACTATGATAGGTTGCAATTACTTTTGAAAATACATAAAAATTAGCAGGATAATGCTGCATGTTTAACCAAAAAGAAACTTGTTAATTTAAAAAAAATACACAGCTCAGAGCTTACATTATTCAATTACTGATGAAACTGAAAGCTCTAACTTCATCTTCAGTGCTACCCTTGATCCTACCTGGGTTCCCTTACTATTGTTTGGTTCATTCCACCCTTAAATGAAAGTATCTAATTTAACACTTGTGTGACAATAACATGCACATTTTTATTATGATAAATATTAGCAATAAAAAATTCAATGGTAATGTCTGCTTATGAAAGTACATTTACATGGCAAACTGGCTAATAAAAAAAGAACACTGACAGCATTTAAATCTGATGAGCTACTTCATTAATCCGTTCATTCAGATTAAATAAGAGGTTGTAAATCAGCAAGAAGTAATAAGCAAGGCACTGTTTCCAGTGTCTGGCAACGTTCTGGTTTTGGTCAGGCGATTCCTACTCTCGTCCTGTTCTCCTGTGTAGCATCAATCACTGTTGCTCAGCTGCTTGTTCTCAGGTGGCACACGAACTTGTTGTTTCTTCACAGAGCACAAAAATAAAAAGTTCTATGTAATTGTAAGATCTTATTGCCAAGCATATTCTAGACTGAATTCAGTAAAATGATGCTATTCTTTGGTCAAGGTGCCTTGGAAGTGCCTGGGTTTATTTTTGGTTTTTTTTTCAAGATATAGCATCAGCACTATTGTACAAAATATACTGTCCTTTCTCATTTACTTTGAGGGTAGACTATATCCCTGAGAGATGAATCGGATCACACACAGGTAGCAAAGCAAGCAATGAAAAGAATACAAGGAAGGAGCAGATGCTAAACTGTCTTTTGCTTCTTGAAAAAATAATTTGCACATCTGTATATTCTATTTCCATTTATTTTAATAACCTTCAGACTTTCAACTGAGATTGAAGCACTTCCCTGAGCTGACAGAAGGTATGTGCTCTGTGGTTCAAGAGGTCTGGTCATATAGGAAAAGGCTGGAAGAGTTCAGCACTAAAGGAATGAAGGAACACACAGCTTTCTCTCTTCTACCACTTAGAATCTACAGTACCAAGTGAGGTTGATGGTATGGACAATGCTGAGAAGAGTCAGATGCTACAAAAGAAAGAGGAATTTGCAACAGATATGCTGCGCGTGAAATTACATAAGGTAAGGCATAGGAAACCCCAATCTCAAACTCCACCCGTGCTCTGCAATGTACAGGAACCTTGTCCTCCAGGCACGGAGGCACCTGGCCCAACCTTTGCAGTTACATAGGAGCCCCATCTTTCAGGAGCCATGCAGAAATGAATTCTGTCCTTCAAAACATGGCTGAAGGAAACTATGACTGCTGTTCCAGTGGTACTTCTCAGCCTTTCATTTTTTAAGAAATGTGCTCAGAAATGTGTTAGGAGGCCTGCGTTCAACTCCCTCTTCTGCAGAAAGTGATTCAAACACACTCAGGTTCAGCCCAACTAACATGGTTTGCCAAGCGCAAGCCCGTATGGTATTCTTGGGGGGGAGCTGCAGGCAACTTTAAATCATTCCTGGTTTCCATTTTGCATAACTATTTGCTGGATAAAAGACAGATTCCACACAAGGCTTAGTTTTAGGGCATTTATATGTGATGGTAGTTCTGGGTTCCACCCTTGCTGTACCTATTCATTCAGCATTTCCTGAAACCAGAACTTGTGCTTCTCACTGGTACAGCTAATTAACTATGACAACCACATTCTTCTCCTTTTTTATGTTAACATTCATTAATGTTCTTTCTTTTTAGCTAGTGGATCTTAATCATTTAGGCCAAGTCAAGCAGCCCTTACGAAAGGAATTCAGAATAAATCCCTCATCACAGAATTGTTGATGGCCTAATTATTCTCCTACACAGAAAACGGAGACATTTACTTATGAGGTAGTTATACAGACTTCCCTTACAGTAAATGGGGAGAAATGAGCATTTTTAAACATAAGTCATCGCCATCCTAAGGCAGCTGCTTAGTATATGCCACACAAACCACGCTCTACAAATGCCTGCAGATATCTAAAATTAGGTGAACCTAATCACACCATAATTACCATAAACTTCCTCTACAGTCAACAAAAGAAATAAGAATTTCATCAGGAAAGTCAATGAGGTCTGAATTTTCATCTGGAATTGTCCCTCTCTGTTTCCACTGCCGTAGTGGGGAGCTAATGCTCTTCCGAAACACCCGTCAGCGGGTGCAATCAAAGGAGCTGTGAGCCTTCAAGGGTAGGAAGCCTCAAAAGTCAGTTTTCTGCCCAGGCCTGTCAAGCAGACAATAAGTGGACCTTAACTGTCTCCCTCCTTCGCCAATGTAGTTCCCAACATGTGAGCAAAGGTAAAGTGGCAACTTCAAAATGCAAAAAGCTGACAATTTCATTTCTTTCTTTCCTAGAGGACAACAATACACTAGTATTATTTCCTAGTATAATACAAAGCGCATGAGGCATTTTACAATGCAACTTAAAAACAGAACACCCACTGATACCACTGCTGAGGAACTTAACATCAAGAGTAATAAAGTCTTCAAAATACTCATGGCCATTGCTACATTTCACGTTGAGCTACTAAACAAAAAATTTCAGCTCATTTCTAATGAGATCCTTTGGAATTGTAAGGCTCCAGAACAGCAAGATTAATTCCTTGGAGATGAATCAGGAAGCCTGAAACTAAAATTATCCAACTGAACAAATCTCTTCTTAAGAACAGGGGACACAAACCTGTAGATGCTGAAAACTGCTCACAGACTGATAAGTTTTGGTTTGGACACAGCAGTGAGCCACTGACTGATGTGAGCTATCAAAACCAGAAGGAAATTCAAGGTTGTTTCTGCATGAAATTCTAGTTGGCTCTGTATCTTGCTCCTACAGTAACAGGTGCTTCAGAAAAAGATGCAAGAATCCCCTATCATACATATGTGTGGTAATCTATGTTTGATCAATATCTATTTCTAACAGTTGAGATTAATATAAACCCTGAGATGTGTACCTTCACAGCCTTTAAAAAATGTTGAAATTAATTATGATTCAATATTCTGAAGACCAATACATAATTTTTTACATTATTAGGTCATCAATTCCAACATACATTTTCATAATTAATTCTCATTGTAAAAAAAAAAAGTAAAAAAAAAAAATACCTCAAGAGTTTTTCATGCTTTTTAAATATAAGAATTTCCTCCTCAAGGTCTCTGATCATCTACATTACTTTTCTATGAAATCCCTCTTGTTTAGTTGCACTCTTTTTGAGAGGAGGTGATCAGCACCGAGTCAATTTTCTTAGACTGTTATCCATTCTTTTATTTGATCTGATTTTGTTTGGTTTGCTGTCAGTTGTAGGTGATGCAGAGGTCTTCACTTGCCTATGAACGACGCCATTTTGGGGTGGATTTGGGGTAGATGATATAAACCCATGCAAATTATATTAAATGCAGAAGTATTTCGAGAGTAGACCTAGCAGAAGATGCTGCAACTCATACTTCAATTAAAAACAAAAGAGAAAGAAAACAAGAAAATGTTATTTTTAGTTTGTATTCTTCTGTTGCTTTTCTAAGTAGACCTTTTCTACGCATTTATCTTTACATACTCTTTTTGCCTTTGCAAAGAAGCATGATAATTGTTTTGTTATCAAATTACATATTCCAAATATATTTCTGATACTGCAATTGTGGCAAAGTATCAATTTGTTTAACAATTTGTTTTACTTCTAAAGAAACAGTTAATTTTTTTTAATAAAAAAGTATTTCTGAGGTGTAAAGGAAGTGGATTGTTTCACTGTCATTTCCTTAAGTTTTTTTCTCATTAGAAAAATTATCTTACTCTTGTTACTACAGAAAAGTAAGTGAAATATTTTCTTGCTGCATTTCTTAATTAGTGAGGATATGGAATATTGCTTATCATAGTTACAGTGTTCTGTCTTGCTCAATAAATTTTTTCATCATATTCAGTACAAATTGTCTGAGCACAGCCATAAAAACTTTTAATAATGCAGTTTGGAGGACCTGAACTGCTTTATTATTATAGCTGTGACCACAGAAATAAAGACAAATTCACAACCTGGCTTTTTAACAGAGGACTTTGGCTGTTCCTTTAGCTCAGTTCAGCTCCATTATTTTGATATTTTATATTGTCCACACGCATTTAAACTGGGGTTTATGTATGTACTCTGAAACACAACTGTGAAAAAGCAAAGCTGACATATCTGGGATTAAAGAACACTGCAAAATCTATAAAGAAGTCACTGTTCAACAAACTACTGGGTACTACATGGTGTAATTTTTGTCCCTAAGAGTAACTGGCTTTAGCCTGAGGTTTGCTGGACTGGATCTGCTTTGTCAGGGTAATTGTGTTTTGCTCTTTCTCAGTGCTTTGGCAATTTGGTCAGTAACAACCTGCACATCCTCTTGAGCTGGGGCTGACAACAAGGGTTATCAGGTAACATCTGTAAACAAACAGGATCTATAAACCCGCAGATACCCTTGCTGACCTTTGTTAAAGCCTGCCACCTATTCAAGCTGAAAAGCTTTCCAGCTGTGTAACAGCCTAACCAGCCCTTGCTGCTCTTGACCAAAGGCTCCTGCTGCACTGTCCAAGCAGCGTTACAACGAACAGCGGCAGCAGCACAAGTATGCATCTATTTTCAAATTCAAAGAGGTGAACAGCAAAACTGTTGTGTTTATTGTTCAGATCCAACAATTTCCCATACACCACGCTGCACCCACGCCTGAACAAGAGACCGCACACCCTGACCTACCTGATCTGGGTGGGAGGGGGTCCTGCTAAACTACTGTATTTGAAATTAGATACAGTGCTTCGCAACAGCAAGAATATCAAGTCTTTTAAGATTTTATATATTTAATTAATGAGGCAGAGCGATACCTCAACAAAGTTTGGCTTCCTCTTTACATCTCTACATTGGGATTAAGATTTAAATTATTTTTCTCTCAAAATAATCTTAAATCTTTCTTTTTCATTATCCTGCAGCAACTCTGCTTTAACAAATTCTTTTTGTATTATCTCTCTCCCTGCCTTACAATTTCACAGGTGTCTGTGTTGCACAACTTTCCATGGGAACCAACACAGCTGTTTGAAAGATTTAAGGTTTTTTCTACTTGATTGTATTGTTTATGTTTTTCAGAAGTGACTGCCTAATTTTGCTGTGGGACAAGAAACAAACTCTCTTTTAGACAGAAAATGAAAATTATGCATAACAGTTGTAAGGACTGTAAGAGTCCTAGTGAGTAACATGACCAACAAGAAAATTAAATATGGTTTTGAACAAAAGGAGCTGTAAGTGGCAATATTCTGCTCATGGATTTTTATTTCTTCATCACGAATACAAAATCTTAAAAGTATATTTATTAATATAAAACAAATCAAAAGAGAAATTCCTTTATCTGTTTGAAGGGTGGTTTCTTGATTTTATTCTGGTTGGCCATTTGGTAAGTGACTGGTGACTTAAACGCAAATTATAATCGAGCAAGATCTCTGCTATTTTTCCTTCCAATAAAACACTGTTAGATTTTCCAAATTTCATTAAGGCATCCTTACATGCTTCCTGCTGCTGGCATATCTCCTATAGTAAAGATATCAACCTACTTGTCAAACATCCATCAGCTTTCACATCTTTGGAGCCCTTTACACAGATGAGTAAGGTTAGACTCCAAGAAGCCCTAAGACCATGCAGCAGGTATGTTTTGAAGGACAAACAATATTACACAGGTGAAAGGATTTTGAAAGATCCTTTTTGAAAGATTTGAAGGGTTTTCTTTCATAGCGTGCGTTCAGCAGACTACACAAAACGCTGGTGGTATTTGCCTAGGTGTGAAGGCAGAAGGCGCCACATCCTGCAAGTACACTGCCAGCGCCTGTTAGCAGCATTCAGGGAGCACTCGAAGTGACACCGGGCTAACCGCATCCTCAGATAACACTGCCAGAAAGGAACATATTTCTGAGGCTCAGCCAGGCTGATTGTGAAATCCTGGCATGCTGAACTCAACAGGGACTTTAACATCAGCTGAACGCATCTGAGAATTACCTTACACTTTCTATTTTTAATTATATTTATAAAAAAATATAATTCATGGTATAATATGTGATGAATGTATGTAAAGATATTTTAGTCTTAAATTACATTTTGGCTTAAACATAATAGTGCTGTTTATACATATTGAAAATTTATACATAAAATACAGTATGCCTAAGAAACCGCTTTTATTTTTACCCATTTAAACAGTACCTTGAGTCATCTCAGTGAAAGCTACAGTCTACCTAATAAAAATTATTTGCACAGATGATCATTTATATAAAAGAAATTCCAAATACTAAAAGACAGTCTTTAAAGAATAGGAAAACCTGACATCTGCCTTTTCGTATAGCTTTTATAAAGCATGCCATGGAATCAGAAAAGCAGTTTTATTATAAATCTAGCACCTGAGGTCTCTCAATGTATTTCATACTGGATGTCACCTCCTAAACTATTGAGAATTAAAGGATATGTCACACACAATTTAAAAGTAATTCTTTAATAAAGTCTAGAATTTGACCTAAAACCTTAATGCAATACTCATTTAGGCATTTGCAGAATACTTGCTTCCTGGACGGATACCTTGGCTGCTATTTACCTAAGGAAATAAATGCAATGAAAACATAAAAAAACCCCTACTATTCTAAGTCATTTTCAAAACATGCATAAAATTTAAATGATACAGAAATACAGCTAATGCATTATAGATCAATGCAAATAAACACAAATCAAGCAATAGTTTATTCAGACTTCAGTATTGGATTGACTAAGGGAAAACATCTTGCTGTGGTTCAGTGCTGAAGCCATGACTGACTCATGTTTTTTCCTACTGGAATATGTTAGCAGTCTCTATAGCTTAAGACCACAGAAGCACTGGACATATTTGCTTATAGGGCAATGCCAAACAGTAGCTACAACTGACCTATTCAAAATACACTGTCCAAAATTCACCGAGGTATAAGTATGAAACTTAAGAAGCCTATCTCCCATACTAGACACCAGTTACTTGAGGGTAGTTTTTGCAGTATTTCAGGAATGCTTATTTGGAATTTGCTGGATAAGAAGAACACCAAGTGCACTTAACAGTCAGACATTGCTGCCTTCTGAAATTAATAATAAATAATAATAAAAATTCAGAAATGTTTAGATTTTGCTTGTGACCACTGTCTTAGAAGAGCTCAAATTTCACTTGCATATAAACCAGAATCCCCTTGTCATTTTTTATAAATTTTACTGACAACAAGAAAGTTCAAATGGCTAAGAGCAAGGCAAGAAACAGATTCCAGAAGACAGCTTTAAATGTTAGTCAGGTATAAGAGATTGCTTATGTACTTTAAGAACTGATTGCTGCCCCTTTCATGAAAACTGTTTGTCACCAAACCACACCACAACCAGAGAAATAAGAATTTTAGCTGTATAGTTATTATTTTAAGGTGACTAAAGCCTTATTTATATAAATGTGTAGTTTTAAAAATCAGTCATGCTGGACAACTGGAAAGAAAACATAACCTGGTAGAATAGTTTCAAGTTTTAGACATCTATTTGACAAGTTGTAAAGGAACAGACTTTATTTCATTATGCTGCACGTGGCACATCAAATACTGGAATATTGCCCTGCTGTTTTGTACCATGAGCTGAGATGTATTACAGTAATGACAAACAGGGACTTAATCACTCTTTTGGTGAAAATACTTTTGCATTTCAGTAAATGAACTTCCACATTTTCCCATTTATTATCACTGCACATAATTGTCAGTATTTATCAGTGCCAAGCAATTTCATTTGTTTTACAGGTAACTTCTCTCAAAGCCTTTTTCCCATACAAGTGCTAGGTGGGGCTGGATAGCACTTGTCCCTCCTGCCATGCCAGGCAGCAGTCTGGTCTCTGCTAGCAAGCTTTTAATCTTGACAGTAAAGGTTATGCAAGAGAAGAATCAGACATTTTTGCTTCTGTGGCAACGGATATATCAGGCACACTGAACACCAATGGCAAGAACATGGATAAAATTGTTCCACAGAGAGACTACTCCATAACAATTAACAGTGAAGAATTCAGCCCTGGGTCTTCTACACAGAAAATACTAAGGATTCCTCCTCACATTGCAGGATCCTTAGGGCAAAAGACTGTTAAATTAGTATGGCTCCAATCCTAAAAGTTTTTGAGACCTCTTCAGTAGGATCTTTTAAATAGGCAAATCATGTGCAAAGCTGTAGAAGAGCTTAAACGGGGGAGACAGTAGCTCTTTCTGCACTACATGTGACTTTCCCATGGGAAGTGATTCCCACCCCACTTTGGCACTGGTGAGGCTACAGCTGGAGCCCTGCAGTACATGCTGGCTTGGCTCCCCAGCATGAGACTGACATCCATATATTGGAACAGGTCCAGCGAGGGACACCAAAGTGATCTGAGAGCTGGAGCACACAAGGGGTGCAATCAAGAACTGTGACAAAGCATAGCACATCTGACATTTTCCTTCTCCCTTCCCAATGGCATATAATAGATGTTGTTCATTATTAGCTACTCAGGTGCATTTCCCTGAAACACATACTATCTTGATGCTATTTTTAAAATATGACTAACAATAGATCTTTCTTTTGTTACACTACCTTCTCTTTGTGGATTATCCTTTAGAAGTACTGTTTTCCAGCACCCTATGAGATACCAAAGTATTCATTATTATCCGTAACTTTCAGAGAAGGAAATTAGAGTTTAAGTGAGTGACTTGCTCAGGGGCAGTGGATAAGCTGTTAGAGAGTGAGAGAAGACAGAACACAGGTCTTGTTATTTTAACCCATAGCCAATCTTCCAGTATAAAAAAAAAGCCCTGTTACACTGAAACAGGACCTCATGTTAACAGTCCACTGATTTTTTTTTTCTTTAATAATAATGTACTGCTGTGCTTGTAGCAAGAACCAACCAATTGATAACAAAGAACAGAGGCTACCAAACCCACACAGCAAAAAGGACATAAGCACAGAGAAAATCATATTTGTATTTAATGACTTTCCATGAAGATTACATAGGACACCAGAGCTGACCTCCCTTGGTGGCAGAGAATAACACGGGAAAGATTTTGAAAAAAATGGGTCTGATCTGTTTGATCTGCTTGGAGTATGTACTCCAAAGTTTCGGAGCACACCTAATTAGATTATCCATTACTTAGAATATAAAGATTAATTGAAAAAAACACTTCAATGTTTGTTTATGTCAGGCTTCAAACTCAACAGTCATGGGTAGACAGACTGTGAATAACACTCTAATAGTCACAGAAAAATCAAACTTTACCCAGTGCTTGGAGATGCACCCCACAACCTTTCTGCATAGATGTAAAAATATGACAAAACAAAATAAAACTGTCTTCAAAAAGTAAATTTGAGCATTCCAGTCCAAAGGATAAGGCACTGGACTGTTACATGTAGCAGAACGTGAAGAATTGATACTCAGGAAGTGGGCTACCTAGACCATAATCCATCTTCTCCAAAAGGCAATGTTGTTCTTTGCTGCTGCTGACGTCGTATCAGGCCAATTATTACATTTATCACATTGTGCTTTTTGTACAATACCATATACATCATCACGAGATACAGAGCAAAATAGGGTTTCTGCTCTATTCTAGAATAAGAAAAAAACAGTGCTGGAAATCGTTAAAACTTGATTCTGGTGAACCTCCTAACTCATCTGAATAGGGGTAAGAGGAAGAACTGGAAGAGACAGGGAAAAAAAAAGCTACTGCAGTTGCTTCAGTGTAGTGGTATTCCTCTTATTTGAAACAATTTTCGGATCATTTCCTTTCTGTGATAACCAGTAAGAGCAGTAAGTGGTGAAGATACTTTGCCCACGGGATCCATTAAGAAATGCTGTAACATTATACCAAGTGACAGAAGATAGTCACTGTATTGTAATCCTTCATTTTCAAGACACCTTTCTTTTTTTATTCCCAGAGTTATTGATTGCTACTTTCACACTGTTGTGCTACAGAAGGATGAGACTTAAAGCCAACACCTTTGAAAAGCAGCACAATAGACATAATATTCTCTGATCTTTTCAAATTTCATTCTGATCTTCTTATAAGCCTCATTAAATACAGTAAAAGACAGGGGACTTCCATGGAAGATAAGAGGATTTAAGATACTGGAAAGAGGACTAAAAACATCAAGATTCAAACATCAAAGGTGGCGCAAACCACTCCAATCTCTACGTGATTGAGGATGTAGGCAAATGATCAAACAAGGTCAAGTCACAGTAGGGAATAAAATCATCTCTGAGCAGCCAAGGACTGTCATCAGTTGCAAGGACTCTCCCTGCCTTTCCAGTGAAGGGTGATGAAGCAAATGAATATAACCTCATGACTGAGCAGTCTAAAAATACATGCATTGTTCTACAGCTGCTCAGCATTTATTTGTTATACAACTGTAACTCACTTGCTTTCAAACATCAATCCTCATGTCTGAGTTGCCACCACCAACTTTTTCTTGTCTCACCCATCCAGACTGCAAGGTCTTCTGCAAGAACTGTCTCCCACCATGCACTTTTGAAATGCATGGGAAAATATCGTGCCTGCTTAATTTGCAGAATTCTAGCTGATGGTGAAACAAAAAATAAACAAACAAACAAAAGTAGAATACTGCTTCATATTTACTATTTTTCCTGCCTGCATTTTTCACACATATTCTATTGTGTTTTCACGGGGTGGCAAAAAAACTTCATCTCAAAGAAGGCTTTCATGTTTGCAAATATCACTCTTGGATTCACATTTTCTGGTTAGTCCATAAAAGCAAACATCTATTTTGCATAGGACTCATCCCTATCCATCATTTGTATAGGTGCAAGTGACAGCATTCAGACAGAAAAAATAACTCTAATGCAGTTGTATCTGTAGCTCCGGTGAATTCTGTATTCACGGCACATCTCTACTATAGTTCATTGCTTGTAAAACACTTTGAGCTACAGTACATGAAAACCACTAAATAATCCGTAACAGAATACAAACTGAACAATCTGGTACTTAAAAATTAATGTTTCTTCCAGCTGAATAACTGTCATACGGAACTATCTCTGTTCCTGTGCAGCGGCTGTGTTTAGATTGTGCAAATTAAAAATAGAGACAAAAGGGTAGTATGGTATATGGCAACATTTTGCTTTGGAACTATTTACCTGCATCACACATGCTCAACAGGGAAGTAATGCGTGAATTTTAAAAGTCCTTAATTTCACTATTCTCTAATAGAACTAGTTGTAATTTTTACATTAATTTTTTCTCCAACTGCTTAACATTTCTTTAGCTTATTACAAATTTTCATACTAGACTTCTCACACCTTACTATCTCAAGAAGGGCCTTGTAGGTTTGCCTACACAGTGAAATAAAACTGTAATGTTAAAAGCAAGTCTGGGATAAGACAGCCTGGGAGGCACAGAGAAGCACATTCACTTCCACCATCCCTATAAAAAGCTCAGGCAGTTTTATGAGAATTTGTAATTACATGAATGACAATTGCTGAAACACTGTCCCAACTCCCCCATTGAAATTGCAAAAAATACCAGACGTAGGAAAAAGAATTTCTACTTTTGCCACCAGAATATCAACACAGATGAGACCACCTCCTCTGCTGTTTTACTCTTCAGTATCGAAGAAACATTAAATCACAATAACCTTGTAAATCATTACACCTTGTAATTGGCAGCCATCATGTGTTGATATACAATAAAGGCTGATGGCAGAGACAGGAGCTTCTAGGTTTTGAAAGAAGGAAGCTAAAAATGTCACCATCCAGTACAAACGCGGAATAAGTGCACCATCAGCATCCCCAACTCTCCCCAATTTCATTGGCAACAACAGGAAGAACACATCCTGAGGTTAAATCAAAGAGATGCACATTCTACAATGCATTCTACAAACCAGCTCCTGTTTGAGGTGCACATCTATTCCCTTGAAATCTTTCATTCTATGTGAACGTCCACAAATGTGCAAAAGGATTGCTATTCTAATCACACACACACACAAATTGGTGCCCAGGAATATTAAGAGCTATTTAATAAACGTTGCCTAGCAGCCTGAAATTATCAATGGAATCACAGAGGAAAAATGCAAACAAACATATGCCACACCGTTCTTAATATCAGCAGTGATTTCAGGCTTTGTTATGAACTCAAATTGAATTAAGAGTGAGTACTGTCTTTCCAATTTCCAAATAAGAAAATATTTTGGGTTTTATATTAAGCTCCAAATGCACTGAATAGGCAGATGCAACCTGCATTATTATTCTCTACTACTGCAGTACCAACAACTGTAGCAAGTGTACAGTTTTATGCTATGTACTGTAGGATGCCTGCATCAGAAAAAAGATTTAGCTCTGAAAAGCTGCGAACCTTGCCAAAACTGCAAGGAGGACAGAAAAATGGTGAAATGAGCAACACAGAACCTTAAATTTGAAAGAAGAATCTGTCCAAAGATGTGACCATGGGACAGCAGTACTGATATTTACAAGCCATGCCCTGACTTCGGACAGCATCACATATTTGGACAGTCAACATGGATTCACCAAAAGGAATTCATGCCTCAACAATCTAATAGTCTTTTATGATGGAATGACTGGCTGGGTAGATGACAGGAGAGTGGTAGATGCTGCCTCCCTCAGCCTCAGCCAGGCTTTTGACACTGTCTCCCGCAAGACCCTCGGAGGGGAGCTCAGGCAGTGCGGGTTGGACGAGTGGGCGCTGAGGTGGGTTGAGAACTGGCTGAACAGCAGAGCTCAGGGGGCTGAGATCAACGCGCAGAGTCTGGCTGCAGGCCTGTAGCTCATGATGTTCCCCGGGGGTCAGTGCTGGGTCCAGTCCTGTTCAACTTGCTCATCAGTGACCTGGATGAAGGGACAGAGGCACCCTCAGCGAGTTTTCTGGTGATACCAAACTGGGAGGAGCGGCTGACGCACCAGAGGCTGCGCTGCCATTCAGCCAGACTTTCATTGTATCAGAATACAAAGTAAACCAAACGACAGTTGGGCGGAAAGGGACCTAATGAAGTTACGCAAAGGCAAGTGCAGGGTCCTGCGCCTGGGGAGGAATAACCCTGTGCCACAGGGCTAGAGGCTGACCTGCTGGGAGGCAGCTCTGTGGAGAAGGACCTGGGAGCCCCGGTGGGCAACAAGTTGCCATGAGCCAGCAGTGTGCCCTGGTGGCCAAGGAGGCCAATGGGTCCTGGGGGGCATCAGGAGGAGCGTGGCCAGCAGGGCGAGGGAGGGGATCCTGCCCCTCTGCTCTGCCCTGGTGAGGCTGCACCTGGAGTGCTGTGTCCGGTGCTGGGCTCCCCAGTTACAGAGAGACAGGGAGCTGCTGGGGAGCGGCCAGCACAGGGCTGTGAAGAGGACAAAGGGGATGGAGCATCTCCCTGATGAGGAAAGGCTGAGGGAGCTGGGCCTGTTTAGCCTGGAGAAGAGAAGACTGAGAGGGGATCTTATCCATGCATACAAATGCCTTAATGGCGAGTGCCAAGAGGACGGGGCCAGGCTTTTTTCAGTGATGCCCAGCGACAGGACAAGGGGCAATGGGCACAAACTGCAGCACAGAGAGTTCCACCTGAACAGAAGGAAAAACTTTACCCTGAGGGTGACAGAACACTGGCACAGGCTGCCCAGAGAGGCTGTAGAATCTCTCTCTGGAGACATTCAAAACTTGCCTGGAAGCAACTCTGTGCAACCTGCTCTGGGAGAACCTGCTTTAGCAGGGGTTGGACTAGATGATCTCCAGAGGTCCCTTCCAACCCTGACCATTCTGTGATAGTTCACTGTTGAATGTCTATTAGCAACTGTTTTCACTTTTAGTCATGAGGAATTCTCACTATGACCTATACAGATGCAGAAAATTCATTACATTCAGACCTTTCACTCAGATGCTGCTGCTCTAAGTGCCTATGAATGATTTTAATGTATTTTGTGGTAGAGGAATTTAAAGCAAGACATTTACCAAGATCTGCATTTGTCCTATACACATTGCACTACAAGTGGAATTGATCTATGGTAGCATTCAGACTCAGAAACCATGGCTTAACATTTCTATGTTATTAAGGACTTCGCCTTTGGCTGTCCGACCTTAAAAATCAATTCACTACTTTAAACTTTATGCTGCTGATGTCATTTTTTATTGTTGAACTCAACAAACTGAAAACTTCAGAGAACAAGACTGTGAAAAATTGCTTCCCATTTACCGCAATTTAAAGCAAAAGGTGACCAGGGTTTTCAAGTCTTTGGTTTATCTTTGTACTTGTACAGTCTAATGTCTTGTAAGGATCTCAACTTTGTGATGAGTAGAACCACATTTTAATCTCCATATAAGGGGTTTGGCTCTCACACGGTCTGTACATACCCTTTCCACATTAACAAACTCCTAATAACTCTCTATATTTTCTGTTTTACGGCTAAGTTTTATAGATCAATTTCTGCTCTCAGCTATGCTTACTACTGAAGTTAGTGGTTTATAGCGATATAATCAAGATCAGATTTTACTTCAATGCCTATGAAGCAATTTTCCTAAACAAAAAAAAAAAAACCAAAAAACCTGTACTTCCGCATCTATGGTTCCTAAACAATTCTTGGCAACACTTTGATACTGGATCTGATTTTCTTAATGTCTCAGTCTCCTTTGTGTCTCAGAACCAAGATGCAGATTGCATATACCTACCTGAAATGTTAAACATGTAATGAAAAATCATTCATCTTTACCTGGGATCCACTGCTTCCTTTTCCTTATTCCTTCAGCAGAGGGGATAACTTAGCTGCATCGTCCAGCGATACCAGTAAGCCGCAAAATTAAGTTTTCCCCTCCATTTTCCAGACCCCAGGCTCACACTGCTCCCCTCAGAGCCTACCAAGCCATGGTTGGAGCTCCACTCATGAGCCCCTCCAAGCCAAACACAGGGGTTTCTTACTTGCATACGCCTTTTCCAATCAGTAGGACTGCCCTCTCTCACCCTAATGCTGCCAGGCAATTAAAGGACGTATTATCACTGTTTTTGTTTGAGAGGATAGAGAACAATTTTAGCTAATTGGCAGTGTTTTCACCATTTGTTGACAATCAGCAGACTGGATCTGGCCTGAAGTCCTCAATGCTGAAAATGCCTGGCATATACTTTTCATTCCTCACGGTGCTAAAATTAAATGAGTGCATATTATAAACAGATACTTGGTGAGAACCTCTCCATTACTCATTTAAGTTTTCTTCTTTAGGCAGGCTTTTAAGTTTCCTTCCATTAGCAAACATTATCTTCCCCCCCACACCTGTATTTATGCAATAGATGGTTTTGTATTTATCTAAATGCTTTCTGTCATTCTAAATTGATTGCCTCGATGACTGTGCCATTTGCTGTCTGAAATTAAAGCTCTGAAAATGTCTGTGTGTAAGCTACAATATCTTAGCTTTACTTATACCGGTCCATAGCATCTCTCCTCAGATTCTTTTCTTCAGTGTGTTTGAAAGGAACTATAAAACAAGGCTTCTGCAAGATCTAGTAGGTCAACGAATGGTTATTGCTTCAGTGGGAGCAATGATACATTATCACAGAATCTGTCAGATGGACAATGTTAATTCTTTGGTGTTTGGCTGGTAATTACAAAGCACAGGAAAGTACCTCTTAACCTACAAGCAGAAACGCAAAGGGCAGTAACTACAATCATTGACACACTATAATAGCAACTCGCTGGTACCCTGACCAAGTTGACAGTGAGATTAGTGTTCCCAAATTCAACAACTGGCAGCAGTTATTGAAGCATGTGTTGCAAGATCTTGTGGAAAGACAGAATAAGGAGTAGCTGCTTTCATTCAGATACCGTGGCTGCATTTATTGAATTGCAACTCCTCTTTCTCCTGTTCATGGAGGCACAAAACACTTTTTTCCTCTGTGCAGGCTCTGTAGCCGTAATGGTTCTGCAACGCTGATCCGGAAGGATCCATTTCAGAACTCCCAATTGTGGTTTTGCATTCAACAGGACTTTTTGATTGACAAATTCTCCTGTTTCTACCACAGTTCCTAAGCTGGGGAGGAGAGGCAGAAGCAACCACTCTTTTGCGGATGTGGAAGCGTTTCACCCATTTAATCACACACTGATTTAGGTTGGAAGGGACCTTTAAAGATGTAGTCCAACCCCCAGGACATGATTTCAGATCCTCTCAGCCAAGTTCTCTACCCCTTTCAAGTGTAAGGCTTCGAAAGATGAGCCAAATTTCTGCCTGTCCAATTGTTTCAACAAACAATTGCAGAAGACACACCTGGGAGAATGGGATCAGCAATACCAGTGCCTGGGCTCATGGGACAGCTTTGGGGCAAGCCAAAGGCAAGAGCCAGTGGGCTCTGGTTGGGACCACTGCACACACACATAGTCAATTCAGCAGCCAGTGCTATTCTCAGTGTGAAGCTGTTATATATATTGCAAACACATATGCTTTTTTTCTTATTTTTCTCAGTAATACCCCTTTTCCTCCCCACTCTCAGCAACTACACCACCAGGAAGTTTATCCATGTCCTGAACAGCTTTAAGGACAGTGTTATTTGATAAGATGCTTTTAAAGCACATCTGATTATAATCTGCAGCAAAGTGAGAAGCTACTAGAAATGTGTCATGTAATTGCAGTGTCATATACAATTGTTTCAATCATAATGCTACTGCTTTTGTGATAGTGCTGGAAAGTTTATTTTAAACTAGCACGACAGAAAATGTTTCTCACATTAGTACCAGCTGCTCTGGAAACTTTTGAACTTTACTTAAAATAAAACTCGAAATGAAATATTTTTGTTTTCCATTCTGTCATATTGCTGAAATTGGTTAAAGAGTAAAAGAAATGGATGGTTGATATTGTGACTAAAAACTGGACAAAACCAGCAAGAAGGAACATCACTTTCTGACTGGTCTTGGATAGTAGGTAAGAATTCCCAGCACATACTGGAGTCAGATTTTTTTAAAAAATCCTCCCCTTTTGAGATTTATACAGTAAGTTTTTTTAGATAAATTCAGCAGTAAGGATGCTTGATCTTCAGCATCCCAATAGAAACAGCTGGCCTAACAAAGGCATAAGAAGCTTTACATCTCTAAGCCCCTGACCGAGTTAGGCAATGATCACAGACTTACCATATGGCTGATGTTAAAAAGAAATATTGAGTAGTTACTGATTCAGTGATCACCACTTATTCCATGCTCTGACTGAGACAAGAATTTTGTGGAGAAAACAAGGGTTTGGAGGGGTACTGAGGAAGAAATGAGGAGGCAGCAAACTGTAAGCAATTTTCTGTATTAAAAAAAAATGAAAAGAACATTTCTAACGGTGCTATTCTGGGACATGACTCAGACTAAGATAGTTTCCTCATGCAGAAAGCAGTGGCTGGCAGTAAGAGGACATTCTTTCTATGTGGACTTTCTACTCAGAGAGGAACGCTGAGCCAATTTAGGGCAGAGACAAAACAAGCAGATCTCCACAGTGGCAGACTGTCCTAGTAAGAGGTGTCCATGCTGCCAGCTCTCCTCAACGGCATGGTCCTGAGGCGATGGCTTTGCTATTACTGCCATCAACATGGCCTGAGTGTGTGGGAGAGGATGGTGGAAACAGATGGAGGTGTTCCCACTCCTGCCTCACACCACAGCAGCCAGAGCGCACAATTTTTTTTTTTCTTTTACATAGGGAAAAAATACTCTGTTTTGTGTAAACCCCCAAGCAGCACCGAGCTGGTTCCGATGATGCACATTTTTCATTACAAAGCAGTGCTGGGAAATAACAGATACAGCCTTCAGGGCTGGCAGCGAGCCTGCCCTATCAGTGGTGCAGAATTTTGCCATACCATCCCTGGCTTTTCCTTGCCCCCTGCATCCCTTACTCCAAGTTTGTGAGTCTTCCAGCCTTACTCCAGTTTCACTTCAGCAGTTACTCTGTTTTGGCTCCTGCTTTTCTTTTCCACCTCTGCTGAACCTTTCCTTTCATCCTGTCTTGCAGAAGTTCTTCCATTTTCCATTGGATCTTCTGCCGCATCTGCTCCTGCTTTCACTGCTGTACACCTAACCCTGACTACACTTTCCCCACAGACTCAGAGCTCCCAAACGGTTCAAGTCTGAAAATATTAAGGTTCAGCAACAAAAAGCAGTTCTGCAATAGGCAATACTAGGCCAAACCAGACCCATATGCACCTGAACCCAAAGCAAAGTCAACTAATATTTCACAGCTTCTTACTCAGTTTCTAAGGTAATTAAAAATTAGGTATTGTCTAAACTTCTCTCCATGTCAAATAGTCCCATTACTCCCCTTTACTCAACAAAGCTTGTTGAATAAGTATCTCATATGCTTATTTGAGCCTCTAGACAATCTTCTGAACTTTCACCAATACTTGCAGGATCATGTAACAAATGACGTAACAGTGACTTAAAGTTTTTGAGAATACTTTCTTAAAATACACTGTGGGAGGGAGAATATCACTGGGTTTCCATTCTTGCACAATAGACATACTTGCGGCTGCTGCTTTAAGTTTTCTTGATAATCAATTATTGTTCAACTTAAAATTCTGAGGTTTTTTATATAAGCTAGATATCAAAAGCTGCAGCTCGAATCATGAATGTGACAGAAATCACATTCTTTTCTGTGTGCCAAAACTATCTCTCAGAAATATCCTGTGAATAAGCCTAACAGATTTTTTTTTTTTCTAGTGGGCAAAAGTCAGATTTTATTACAAACAAAAAAAGAAATTGTTGTTAAAACTAATGGCTACTTTTCATGCTTACTGCCAACTCATAAATTCTATTAATGATAATGAGTTGCATGCATTTATTAAAAAGGGAATTATCTACCTCTATAAATAGATATACATAATGGGTCTGTGCTTTGGCTTTAAGTACTTTGCTGGAATGGAGCCAAAGTCATAAACCCTATCACCTTCTCTAGCACAATACCAAATTCCAGCATGTCATTCTCACCTTGAAGACCTCACTGACCGCTACAACTCCTTGTATGTTTGTTCCCACTGTTGCCTTCTTATGCCATTCATTTATAACCGGAAAACCAGACCACGCCCAACAACAGTTCCTGCACCAAGCTTATTTGGTTTAACTATTTGGGGTCTTCACACAGTAGAACATACTCAGAGATGAAGGGTATTCATAAAAAAATATTAGATGCAGCTCATGCTGACATTTAGAAAAACATGCACAGCTCTAATCCTTAAATAGCAGGCTAACATCTTGGGAACAAAGTGGATTACAAAGTAAACCAGAATGGAAATTTAACTGAAAATTCTCACAGGGAATTGTATAAACCACTCTTAAAGCTGCCCGCAAACATAATACTTAGAAGGTGTAGATGACCAACTTGAAAATCTTTGAAGCCTCAAAATAAGGATGTAATTTATGAAAAACATCTCTAAAGTGAAGAGATTTTTTCAGTGGACAAAGTGTAAGGGATAGGATAATCAAGTTTCCAGAAGTACAGCTACCACCACTGTCTGACTGGAAGGTTATAGCAATAGGGATGTGAGCGAGACCATGCCACCTGCTCCAGGGGCCAGAGAACAGACTTAACTTTATGTTATTATGTAGAATAGAAATAGTCTTTGAGCTTCACCCTCTAAATGTCATGTAGGATTTCTTCAACTTGTAATCCATTAATCAATTGGAATTGTTTCTATTCTACTGAGAAGAACACGGTTCAATGCTATTAGGGACACGGCTTTGCCAAAGAACTTGATTAACAGCAAAGGAGGTTTCTACAGCTTTAGCCCTGGATGTCATTATTGTAGATACAATCCAAATATGCCCCATAAAATCAATAATTTACTCTTAAGGTAGGGAGTATTAGGATGTCCCGTGGATTACATTTAATACTAGCTTCTCCTTTCTTTAATCCTCACAGCTAAGCAGTATCAGATATTTTTTATAAAGCGGTAGAAGTATTGAAAAGAAGTAATCTCAGTACAATCAAATCACCTGATGTTTCTAATTCTTTCACTTCAGTCTCAACTTGGCAGTGACTCAGTTGCTTTTCTGACGAAATTTTGCACAGTACAAAATATGTGCACAAAACATACAAAGACATTGCAAAGAAACATCAAAATATGTCATTTAGACCCAATGATGCTATCTGATCTAACAAAAAATATGAATAGTTTATGTTAAATTCCTGATTTTATTAGGTAATTAGATACTGTCTAGCAGTAGGAAAGATGACTGATCCCAAGGAGTTCCATGGAGTGCACATATCAGCGCTATCACATCTTTAAAATGGATTCAAGTGGATTACAGAACTCACAAAAGAAAAGAAGCTGGTGGATTTTTCACTTCTGTAAATTATTCAGTACTGAACAGCTTGTCTTAATGGGAGAGATGAAATTGTGGTGTGTACTTCTGTTGTGCTGAATAACTGCAGCGAAATACAACTTCTGATTACAAATGGGTTTTATGTGATTCATCTTTTCTGATTCCAAAGTTTAAATTGAAATAGCCAAGAGGCAACAAGGCCATAAATTCCTGCATATCCTTTCTCACTGCCAATGGAACCCCAAGCCCATTAAAATCTAATGGACTCTCACCATTTTCTTCAGTAGCAGTGGATCGCATCCTTAACAGAATGAAATTATTATTTTTCAGAATTAACAGAGACACTGAATAGACAATAACATGTAATTACAGGTTTGAAAGACATGTATCTTGTATTTCTCTCAAAGCGTTTAGACTGTGTCTTGAAAAAAGCGAACCCCTCATTTTTAAATATAGCTTTGGGTTTCTTCCATATGTAACAAATGCGATAGCCACATCAACTGTGACTGAATTCAGCATAGCCACAGAAAAGACCTGTAACATAAGGCAAAGGTGAGCTCCTACAAAGGGAAAGAACATGCTGTACATTTGTATTCACAGGAAACATGGTTGGGGTTTTTTTCTGTTTCCAAAGGCAGTGATTTCAGTCATATGAAAGCGTTAACAAAAATATGTTGCATACTATTCTAAACAGTAGCACCTTTATTCTGAAGATTAGTCCATCAGTAACAATCTTGATGTGCATAAATCTTTGCCTAGCACATCAATGTGTCAATTTTCTCAAAGATAATTTATTCATCTAATAAAAAACATTAAGGGATTTTAATCTAGTCTAATCCTGCTATATTTTTTTCCCCTTAAAAAGTAATCTGTAAAATAGATCTGCTGCCTTTTTTTCAAAAAAAATATTTTTGCTACTTAATGATTCGATTCACTTTTCCCAAAATTTTCCTCCAAACATACCCATTATCTCTACCTCTGCCCTCACAAGCCCCATAAGACCTCTACAAAAGGTAAGGTGAAACAAACTGTCAATCTCGACCAGTGCATCCTAATCCTGTTCCTTTAGGGATTCATTTTGCAGACATTTTTTACTTGCATTCAATCTCCAGATCTTTCCACTAAGCACCCATGGTCTCTAAAATTCCTAATACTTTTAACTCTTTATTGCCATTGTTGTTTAAAGAAAAATATAAAATATGTATTACATATAACAGTTGCCTAACCCCATCTTCTCTCCTGGAGACTTGGACAACAGGAAGGCAGGAATTATTTTTATGAGAAAGGATTATCTTATCTTCCACAATTTGTGCCATCCCTATTTACAAGAAATCTTCAAGGGAGCAGGGGCAAAAGAAAATTGTAAGTGGGTGGAGTGGTAGATTCATAGTAAAAAACTCTTCCTCAGTTCAGCAATCCGTTTTTTAATTTATTTTGTGAAATTAACTTGAGAAAATGTCAGAGCGCAGTTAGTATCTCAGTTGAGGAACTCCAACTATTAGATCTACTGAAGGTGTAGAGGAACTGCTTTAGTGAAAAAGATGTCAGGCATAGTTTTAAAATTAAAAACTATTTTTGCTCAGAATGCTCTGAAGCACTTCCTAGCCACAAAATATGCATGTGATTTTTTTTCCCCCATGAATATTTGAGTACTTATGCTCACAGATCACATCATCTTTGTCCTTCAGGTTCCCAGGTAGCAATAACAAATCCTATCAAAGTATTGGCAGTTTCCCTCTCTTGTTGATTGGGAAGGTTTTCTACAGTAGAAGTGATGAACCCTCAGGAAATCAGAACAACATCAATTCATGTTTGGAAGATTATCTTTATAGCAATAAATATGTAGTAATTTATTTCTGAAGCTTCAAATCACTCAGGGCAATCTTTACACTTGAAAGTGCAAACAATTCCTAAGCCACAGCAATTCGAATAGGGCATAAAAATCCCTGAATGAGGATATTCTACAAGCTTCAATAACCAAATTAATCTCAGGACCTTTTGAATTCAACGTTTAAATTTAATGGATTTCAACAGGGGTTTTTTGTCTATTTCTGACAGATACAAAATGGCCACAAAAAACTAGGCATTTTGTCTGAAGGCTAATGATGTTTCATTACGGAAATATCTCTGCCCTCCAGAGACAGAACATTCCTATAGCCATTATTAATTCTGGGAAACGATACCTTGCCCGACTGCAAAGGCAGTGGTGATGCTTGGTGCCACTGGCATGGGGATGGGGCTCGGCGTTCAGCTGGATCACTGCAGCCCTGGAGCTAACAGCTCTTAGGCATTTGCCACTGCTACACAGCTCCTTAATGCCAGTGTCAAAGCTCTCCCCATTTCCATAGGAAGAGTTTTATGGACAGATCTATTAACTACTGGCCAAAGAAGTTTTTGAATTTACTACATTAATTCAGTCATGCCTGCCCGGGTCATTTTCTGACACCAATCACTGCACTTAACTCTCTGAGCTGAGCTCACAAGAAGGAGCCTACACTGAAAGAGCTTGTGTGTGTGTGTGTGTATGTGGTTCAAACACAATCTCCAATAAGCAGGAAGATGGAAGAGCATGTGATAACATGTAGGACATCTAGGTATTAAAACCACCCCCCGATATTTTACACCAGTCTGACAGACCTGAGGAAAACCTAGATATTAAAATAATAATTGAGCAAACCTTAAGATGGGCAGATAACCTTAAAAGAAATTTCCCTTTTCTTCTCTGATGCAGGTACATGCTGTGACAAAGCACTAGTAAGCATTTTCTATTTCACCTGCAAGTTGGCAGGTGGCTGCAACAAATACCTGCAGGTATGCACATCCGTGTTTTGACCTGCAGAGCTCTCTGGAATGTGTACTATAAGATACCTTCATTATTATAAAAAGATACTCAAACTCTTCATACTCGCAAAACAGTATCTTTTAAACAAACTGCTGTAATCCCCACTCCAGGGAAATACTGTTGAGTGCCAAGAGGATGCATGCATTCACAAACCACCACTGTCTTTCTCTACTTCATATGAAAAATATTAATATGGCACTTCTACCATTAAAAGCCTGCAGTAAACCCCACACACTTCTTTCTAGAACAACTTTCAATCTGTCCTGAGCTGCTGTTTGAACAAATCTCTACCACTGTGATTTTATTTCAGCACATAAATGGAATCAATTACACTTCACCGAGTTCCTATTTTCTCCGTCTCTTTTTTTTATTATTATTATTTTTTTAGATAATGTAACTGTCTTAAATTAATAGGCTGGTTTCAATAGCTTATGAATTCCATCTACCCTTTAAATACAGAAGCACATTCTTTGCAGTTTAAACTTGTTTGCCCATAGTATATATATGCTTCCAAAAACTCATACAAATAGAAATAGTACACTTCTATTCCAAACAGCACTTAAAGTTAATGGCCTTTTGCTACTGCACCCATTTACAATGTCAAATACAATACTCCCAATCTGATTAACAAACTGTGCTTCCAGCGCTCCACTTGGATGTTCAATATAACTTCTATTCTTATTAAACCTAGCAGCATTTGCTCTTCATTCCAGTTCATCCACAGTCAATGCAAATGAAAGAAAAAGTTAAAATTTAATTAAGATAATGTGATTTAGGTTTGCGTAAGAATAGCAAGAGGGGGTCACAGTCCATTTGTTTTCTACATTCTTGATGGCTACAGACTAAAACATTCATGATTTAATATTATATGTAAAAGCATCCGCATTTAACAACATGATGATGAAGCTTTATCACAGATTATGTGGAAAAAACGTTCAAGAGATTGTTCCAAGGAGAAAGTCATACAGAGATGTGGTGGGTTGGCCCCGGCGGTGTCCGTGCCCCCCAGCCAGGCCCGCGGGGGTCCGGGCAGGGAGATCGCTCTGGGGGCCGGGGCCGGGGCTGCGGCCAGTCCCTCCCCCGCCGCCTCTGCCGCCCCGGCCCCCTCCGGGGGAGGCTCCTCACACGCCGCCCGGCTCCAGCCCGGGCCCCCCGCCCCGGGGGCACCGGCCCTGCCCGCAGCCCGGCCCCGGCCGGGGCTCCGCTCCCCGCTGCCGGGAGCTGCTCCGGCGCGGCGCGGCGCGGGCTGCCCGCCCCCGGGGGCACGGCCCCCTCCGGGCACCCCCTGCCCCGGCCCGGGGTCCCCCCCGCTGCGATCTGTCCCCCCCGGGGCGCCGCCGCCGTGGCTGAGGGCTCGGCCTTGCCCAGCGGCGGGGCCGCCTTGGAGCCGGCTGGCACGGGCTGGCGGGCAGGGGGGGCTGCGGGCACCTGCGCACAGCGGCCGCCCCGCCGCCGCCGCACACGCCTGGCGCACCAACGCCCTACAAACCAAAATTAAATATTTAAGATAAATAAACATAATTATTATATATAAAATATACATTTAACCGAAACATTCATCTGGGTGGTAAAGCCAAGTGCAATGAAATCACATCATACAGGACCATTAAATCCTGAGCTGTGTTGTAGGCAATAACGCATGGTTATGCCACCAGATAGGCACACAGATGTGCTAAGCACAAGTGCTAACCTAGACCATGCCTACAACATTGAGCTGCCACGCACAGGAACCAGAGGTGCCAAGGCATGACACAACAGAGCTTTTTCAGGTTGCAAGTCCTTGCAGTAACCTGGCAATAGCTCCAAATGTTAAGTGCATATACAGCGATTCGGCTATAAAAGAACCAGAGCTAACTGTGCAAAAAGAAGTAGGCACCATCATTTTCCTTTAAAACAAACTTTCCCTCAAGGTGCATCTCGAGCGAGCAAGCACAGATTCCTAAGAACATCTGTGGATATCAGCTAGGTACATCCCTAAGTTTCATACATACAAGCATGACTAAGAGCGAGCAGAACAGAAGATTACATTGTAATTAACGCAAACCCACTATCACAAAGCCCCGTGACAACACAAGCCAAAATCACAGCCTCCTTGACATGGAAGCAACAAGAAAGCAGGTCAAATATCAGCAGGGCCCTACACATCACACACAGTGGTGACACGGGGAGCTGTTAGGTGATTTCTTGCAGTACATCTTGTGAAGTTATCTACATAAAGGTAACTATATGTGTAAAAAAAAATAATCCTTGGTTGTTGCAGTATTACAAGAAGCATTAAAGTGCTCTAAGAGTTCCTCCAAGTGCCTAGCACACTTTTGGGGGCCGTAAAAATTATTAATAATTATACTGGTAAGAGCAGGTAAGACATTGCTCATTTCTCGCTGCCGCTAACCTACCACTAAACACATCTGTGTTTACAAGACACCACCTAATGACAGTGACCAACCGTATGACCAATGGGTAAAATAAGGAGAAAAAAAGATTCATGCATGCCTCATCAGAAAATTATTTGCTGTATAAACTGCATTGCCAAAGGTCATCCTTCGACTCTTCCCCATTCTCCCTCTCCATCCCCCTTCAGGGCAGGGGAGTGAGCAAGCAGTTGCATGGTACTCTGTTACCAGCTACATCATTAAATGCTAAAATACACACCTCACAGGCATTTCCCTTCCTTACAGAAATGCAAAATTCATGTATTTCACCAGAAACATATAACCTGCATGTTAGAACTGTACAGGGCCTGTATCATTTCAATCACATGTCCTACATATAGTAGGATGTCTATATATACTTTGTGAAACTAGGAATATCTTGTTCATATGCCTATTGAGCTCCTCCAGTTCCCAGGAATCAGGAATCTGAAAGATTCTATTCTTTCAAATGCAGTGGCTTATGAAATCCCATTTACCTTACGTAGCTTCTCTTTCACCTACAGCAACCTCACCCACCTAACAGTCACCTCTGTGGGTGAAACACAAAACAAAAAAAATATCCTATTTTCCAGGAGTCAGATGTCAACCTTGGTAGAAAATAAGCACAATCATTTGTTTTGCTTGAGTATTTGCTCTTTTTTTTCTTTATTTAGTTATCTAAAAAAAAAAAGTAAAGACTGTAATTTGAAATCCAGCAAACCATAGTAACGTGTGCCATATGGGTTAGGATAGGAACGTTTAATGTAACTTGCTGAAATTTCAGCAATGGATGTCTATGCAATTTGCTGAAAACTAAAAACATCACCTTGCTTTGATTACTAGTTGCAGAAGTAGGAAAGAAAGAAATGGCTGTGTTTACACTTTCTTTAACTGAACAAGGAAGTCTTGTGGACAGGTACCACAGTCATACACCAGCTATGAATACCCATCCACATATTGGCAAACGAGAAAGAAGGGATATGATTTAGTCTCAGATACGGGTCCCACAGCATGAGCTTGACTGCTTCATCAGCTCCCATCAGCTTAGAGAGATGCTAGAGGAACAAGGTCTGCTGAGAAATCTCTGAGCGGTCTTTACTCATGCATGTTGAAGCACTAACTTGCTACCACAGTTTATTTGAACACTAAAATCTGCAGGACTTTCTCTTGAGATTTATGTTACTAATGTAGTAAGGAAAGATCTTTTGTGCCTTATTTGGGTGAAGTATGTATTTATGAATTAATAAAAGCACAATGTCTTTTGTGGACTATCTTTGCAGGTCATCAGCAGATTTTCTGCCTCTGAAGATGACCACAGAATTGGCAGAATATTCAACTGAAGCAGGAAAAGATCCCTGGTGTGTGTATCGGAAGGCAGATGTTCAGCTCTTGTCTTGCTCCATAAAGTATGCATTTGTATCTGCCCTCCATTAATATGTCTACGTGAAAGCAGCCTGTAGTAACCTAACACTTGCCTAGACTGAGGTATGATGTGATGTTTAAGGATTAAAGCACATGCAGTATAAAGTTATGCATCAGGTTTTTGATGTAAACACACAATCATAATGTACTGTATTGACTGAAAATGCAGTTATGCATTCGAATAATTTCAGACAGACATTGTCTATGACTAATCTGTAACAGCTATAAGCAGTTTGCTTAGTTACCACTTTGAAAAATCATTCAAATTTGTAACGAATATTAGAAATGATCTTACCTGAGGAAAAACACTGCAAAATATGTCATTAATTGTGTGCTTTGCAGCTCAAGACACTATAGGTGTAGCAGAACACATATAACTCCATAAGCAGATGCCTATGAAGGCAGTCTGAGGGACCAGGATTTTTTAGCTCAGAGAGAAGGCTTCAGGGGTAGCTACCGCAGTCTGCCAATACCTAACAAAAGGATTACTAAGAGTAAGACCCAGGCTTTCTACTGGAGCGCAGAAAAAAAAGAGAGACGATGTGCATAACTTGAATCAGAGGTATCCTACTAGGTATAAGAAAAAATAATAAAATCACTGTGAGGATAATTAAGCACTGGAACAGGTTTCCCCAGAAGCTGTGGGATCTCCATCCTTAGAGGTTTCCAAGGCCCATTTGGACAAAGCCCTGTGCTGTGTTCAACAATTCAGTGTTGCTCCTGCTTTGAGCAGATGGCCTCCTGAGATCCCTCCCACCTGGGTGAATATGCTGCTATAATTACCTCATGAAGTTAAAAGTTTTCAGTTAAGAACTGTAAGCTGGTCAAAGGCTAACCGAAAGAATACTCTTACGTGAGAAGAGTGCAGGTAAAGTTTTTTCTCTCGTGCCTTTAACAAAAGTAAAATAAAATTACATGTATTTTCTTATGTATAAAAAAGTAATGTGGTATAAAGACTTTTCCCCTCAGAGACATTATTTTTTTTTAAAGAAACAAGGCAAGGATTTAGACAAATGGCTGAAAAAAGAGAGATGCACAACAAAGTAGTTCAGAATAAAGATTGGCATTCAGTCCCTGGGAGGTTTTGTTCATTGCAATCACATTACAGAAAAACAGCTGTCATGAACGACTGTGTCCCTATCATCACATGATGCATTACAGATCTATATGCAAGATGAAAATAGCTGCTTTCCAATGTTTTCTTATAATAAATATATTTCAAGTCCAATAACTAGTTAAAGCTAAAGCTTTGGTAGCAACAAGAAACATTTGCTTCGGTCTAAACAGTACAATTCTCAAGGCAAGCCTGGTTAAATTAAGCTTTTTCAGTTTGCTTTTCCAGTGACAGGATGTTTTTGTATTGGACTCGGGTCTGCTTCCATTTAAGTCACTGAGAAAAGTTTTGTAGACTTAATGGGAACAGATTGGGTCCTCATGACTGAACCATTTGTCATGAATCTTGAAATATGTGGAGAAGAGACACATCTATTAAATTAAATGTATATTTCAGGAGCTGTAGCCCTGGAGATCACCAAGCATCTCAAGTAGTGCAGAAGCCATGAAGCAGCAGCTCTGCTCAGCACATTATGTTTGTTGACTCATCTTTAGGTCTTGAATTCAAGGACACTACACTGGACAGTAGTTGCTGGAGGTTTGGCTCTGATTACAAGGTCCGAGATCATGACATAGTTGGCTAAATTTGACGTAAAATCAGTCTTCCAGGTGCTACCAGTCCATGCCTGCAGTCTCAAGCTCATAGTACTCCAGTGTTCACCCAGGTCCTTTTCTGGATAAAAATAATGCCAGTGACTGAAATGGTCTGGGACAAAGAAAGCGTGCTCATCATTTGGCTCATGCACTTAGGTGCTGATACATTTGCCTGCCCAGCCCTGGAAAGCTGGTTCAAAAAGGGAGGATATGATTTTCAGGTCATTATCTGTGAAGATTTGTTTCATATGCTTTGAGCAGTTCTGCTAATTTTCAACACAATTATGAATTGTTTTGTGTCATACAAGTATTCTTGTATCTTTCACTGGGCCAGAGAGCAAGAAAATGAATCATTTCAGATATTTAAGGTAAAGCACACTGCTTCATTACATTAATTTTTTTGGCATGATCCATCATTATTTTTTTCCCCAGAAGCCCAAGACTACACAGCTTGATCACCAGGGTCCTAGTCACAGCATCAACACCAGAAGCCTCTGTTCACTTCAGTCCTGGCCTGATCGAGTCTGCTATCCATTCCGTGGGAAAAGGAGCTGCAACCTCACTTCCACAGTGGGTTTGAGCCAGGAATGGATACATTCAGTTGCAACAGGACTTCAGTCTGCTTAACTAGAAGCAGAGTCAGGAAGTCCTCAGTCCTGTTCTTTCCACAGTTCCTTGCCTCCCAAGCCTCCTGTAGAGATAAAAGAGATTTGCCAGAGGGAGGGAGAGGTCTTAGGAGGCCAGAGCTTATGAAGAAAAAATTAACAGGCTAGCTTCCAAGCCCGATGTAATTTGGAACTAGCATTGGTTTAGAAAAATTGTACAAAAGCACTCTTGCTGCAAAACCCACTGGTCTCCCTTGTCAAGGCTTCTTTTGAGAAATGAGCAAGCCAAGTCAGATCCAAGCCGGCTCAGAATTTAAACGTCATCACATCCATAGCTTGAAAGTTTTGCTTTATGTTAAAAGTGTTCAGTGACATATTATGGATGTGGATTTGTTTGAAAATGTTATAAACTAACAGTATTGGTTCCCATCTACCCTGCAAATACTTTTAATGAAAATATTATCCTTTCTGTTCTTCCCCCTACCTCAAAATTTTAAAGATTCTTATTCCCATTATGTTCCCCTTTTATCTTTCCATAATGGTAATAACATACTTACTGCTTGAGATGGCTTTTGTAGCTCCAGCTACGCTTCAGCATTTAATCAACTATAAAAGCCATTTATTGCTTCATAGACTCAATCTCCAGGAACATATTCACTTAACTATATGGTTACCCAAAGGAACAAAAGGAAAGCTGTCCATATAATATGTGCCCCATTCATCTTTTTCTGTAGTTCTAGTATCCAAGAATAAAATGATGGCTATTCTATATCCTTAGTAATGTAACTTAAAAAAAAAAAAAAAAAAAAAAAACAAAAAACCAGTGAAAGGAAATGCACCTACTATGCTCATACTAAAACTATTTTTAGGGAAAAGCACCAGCTAGTAACTTCAGCTCCCAAATTATTTTTTAAAAAAGAAAAAAAAAGAAGAAAAACAAAGCATCCCAGATGTTTTACAAGGCATAGAAACCACAGCAATGCCATCCTAGTGCTCACTGCTGAACCAAGTGGGGAATGTTTCTCATTATTTGCATAATTTTTCATTTTTCTATACTGAACATCCTGTCATCTGCCATTGGAGCCCCAGTTACTCCGTGTGGTTCTTCAAGTTGGCCTTTGTGTCTTTGCTATATAGACTAAATTACTATCATCAGCAAGTTTTACCACCATCTTCCAGATGATTCATGACCAGGTTGAAAAACAGAAATTCTTTTAAAACTCTATCAATTAATACCCTCTAATATAAAAATCATCATTCTTATCCTGTTTCCTGACTGCTTTTAACCAATGCAAACATGTTCTCTCTAATCTTATTATTCTCTTATCTTACTCTTCTATAACCTTGCCTACTGCCACCTTGACTTGAGGCAGATTCTCTACTTCTGTAAAGAACAGTTCCAGCATTAACAACCTCCCTAGGCTCCTTCCAAGTGAAGGCGGCTATAAAATAAAAAAGAATTCCCTTAACTACCCCATTAGTCTTACCATCCTTGACTACCCCTTTAACTTTTACAGAATAAGGCCTCTAGAATACAAAGGCTGTATCCTGCACCTCCTCCCCATTTACATTTTCTCTGAAGACCTTGGAAGTTCATTTTAATGGCATGTTCCAAATACCCTTGCACAAGACAAGCATAGGCTTTGCACTTCTCTTCCCTGTGTACTTTTTCTTCCTCATGTATACTACGAGTCATAAGCCTTTTTATACTAATGAAATAACCTGACTTGTACTAAATAATTAACTAGTTGATCCTTTTGTGACCTCTTAAGTCTTAATGTAAAATTTCATTTTTCTTGAATGTTAAAAAAAAAGTTTCTGTCTAAAAAAATCAAAAGGAAGTCCTGCAGCACTCTTCAGCTTACCAAAACCTGATTGTATTCCTGCTAGTAACTTTCCAGAAGCTCTTAGGTAAAGCTTTCACTAATCACCCACTGAATCTTGGTAATCCAAAAGAAAGCTCTTCAGCTTTTCACAAGAGTGAAGGAGGTCTAAACCATCCACTTGACATGTGACACCCTCACATCGTGTTTGGTCTTTTCTCTAGAAAATTCACCTTTTTTTTTTCCTAAAGCTGATTAAATGCAATGCAGTCCTGATCCTCTGTGAAAAATCATGAGTAGTTTATAAATCAAATTACTTATTTTTATCATTTACAATTCCATAAATATTAGGATTTGTAATAACATTTTTCAGAGTAATCACCCCTCAGATCAAAACAAGTCAGATGAAGAAACACAAAGTCAACATATTTCATTCATAGTTACCCACAGCAGTAGTGTAGTTTGGTTGGTTGGTGGTGGTTTTTTGATGGGGTTTTTGGGGGTTTGGTTTGGTTTTGTGGTTTGGTTTTGTGGTTTGGTGGGGTTTTTTGTTTGTTTGTTTTTACAGTATTTGTACAGTATTTCAGTCCTGCTCCTTCCATAACTTCACTAAAACTGAAGGGAATCACTCTGCCTATTACTGAAATTCACAGTGATAAAAGGCAACAGATGCTGAATAACACATATCAGCAGCTGAGGATTAAAAAAAAAAAAAAAAAGTAGAATTCATTTACAAAGGCACCCCAGGACACGGGATATTTGTATATCTATACCAGTAAAGCCTCTGAATTCAATGGACATGCTACCCAGCACCTAAACAATACTGTATCAACCAGAAGTGCAAAGCTTGCTCATGTGCATTAAACTGTTCATCTCCAAGAGAACAGAGACTCCTATTAAGAAGCTAGAAAAAACATTTTCACAAGCATTAGAAGAAGTCAGACTCCCTTTCCTTGTCGCTGTACTCAGCCAGTGTCACTTCTCTGTTGAGAAGGCTGATCACAGAAGTGTGAGGAGGAAAAGGCAATGGCTCAGCACGTTTCAGCTACATGCTCCACTTCTATCTGCTCCTGACTGCCAGAACATGGGACAGGATCCAGTCTCACCTGAAAGACCCTGTTGCTTTCCTATGTCAATTTATTTCAACGTAAGCTCAAATTTGATAAACTCAGCATACCCTTCCTCAACTATGGCAGAGCACTCTCTGTACCAACTGACTATCTCAGTTCAACACCACCATCCTTCTTTCAAGTAAGGTACAGTTTTAGCACGACCCCCAAAAAATAACTCTCCTTCAAAACTGGAGAAGACCAGACTCAACATAGTACAGCAAAGCAAGAAATCAGCAAAAAGCCTAAGACACATATAAGCGTGTTAAATAGTCACTTATGTCTATGAACTCATGGAGTGTAAGAGGCAACAACTACTTCAGCACCAGGCAAAGTCACATTTCCAAGCTGTGGGAGCAGGCTGGAAGATCCTTAGTTGAAGCTCTTGATGGGGCCGCTCCACATAAACCTGTAACTAGTGTGCTGTACATAAAAAAAGAATACTACTCCTAGTACTGAAAGTCAGATTTTCAGGCAACTTAATGGATTAAGCTCAGAAGACCTATGTTCTTTTAGTGTCTTTAGGAACTTACACAGTCTACAGCTAGTTAACAAAGGCAACAATAACAACATACATGATGCAACTCCTACCATAAAGATAATGGGAATTTTTCATAGGTTTTATGGATCCAGGTTTGAAACAGGACTAATGCAGGTTTCTTACTGCAAACTTTAGTCTTCAGCTTCCTGCAATGATTTACAGCATATTTGATCAATGAGAAGGAAGTGACAAAAAATGGATTTCCACATTGATAGTAGGTATTAACTAGCTCAAACTGTTCTGATCATACTACACCAAAGCCAGGCAGAAACAGCTGTAGCAGAGAAAAAGCAATCTGACATATACGTAGGGCTGGGCAACTGAAAGACATATGCATCATCAAAGCAAGGGGAAGACTGGAGCATGAGCAAGGTTAGTGTATATTCTGGGTCTAGGATAAGGAGATTTAAGAGGGAATAGATAAGGGGATGTGGAGAGATAACAACTTGCATGAAAGCAGGAATGATAATGAAGAACGCAAAGCTGACTTGGGCACAGAAAAAAATGTAGAGCTGAAATGTGAAAATGAGGACTGTGAAACATTTCAGGGGATTAAAGAGCTAAGGGAGGTGCAATATAATGATAAAAATAATGTTGAAAGAGAAAGAAAGGGAGAAACTGAGACTTTGGGCACTTAATTTGTGCATATAATTAATTTGGAATTAATTTCAAGGTAAGCAGGCAAGAATTTTGCTCTGTTTTCTGCAGTCCTTTTCCACAGCCAGAAGCACTGATATCCGACTATGTCATGAAGAATAGCAAAGATTTTTAAAAAAAAATTTACAGAATGTATCAGCTGATTTACTTAGTATTTAAAGATAACAGATTAACCATGTCCACAATCAATCAGCTCCACTAACATGTCTGCAAACCCTAAGAATTTTGCTGAATGCTCAATAAGCAGCAAAATCTTCAGCAGGAGCTAGAAAAGACAATATTCTTATAATGCATCTTGATGCACCTATACAAGTGATGCCAAATACAGATTTTGTCTACGATTTCTATGTCCCTTACAGTTTACATGCAAACAAGAGTAAGTGTGGAAGTCCCTGTTTAAGTTCCATGTTGGGAACATGCTTCAAACCTGATGAATCATGGGCTGCTCCTGGCATGTAACTCAGTGCAGGTTAACTAGCGAGGTTCACATCTTCTGCATTAGATTAGGTAATAGAGTTAGTAACGAGAGTCCAGGCTAGGTAATTTTCCTGGAGAATTAATAATTCTAAAGACTGGAACTGGAGTGAAGGCATATCTCATGTTTAACTTCTGCACAGGAACATTTATGTGGTAACCTCACAATAAAGGCATGGCTGAGGTCAAATAACATGCTCTACCTTCATTTCAGCAAATTTCTGTGAATATTCTCTTTGCATTTTTCCCAACACTTTTATGAATAGAAGGAAACTTGTAGATAGCTGTAGATAAAATCCTGTGGATAGATGCCAACTTTCTAGTATTACAACTGCAATGTTAAAAAAAAAAAAAAAAAAGCTAGCTACTGCAAATGCTTAATACTACTTTCTCAACCAAACAGAAATCACAAAATACTAGACTTAAAAGGTGCTTGACTGAAGTACTGAATGAAGTAAGTCTAAGTGTGTGTGGGGGGAAAAAGCTAACTGTCAGCATTAGGGCACATGCACCCGTTTTGCATGAAACTGTCTTTATAATTTTAATCTGTTATGCAAAAAAGGTCTCTGAAAAAAAATAAGGTTCTCAAAAGCTATGACAATCCTCTACAACTTTCTGGGCAGAAAGACTGTGACAATATCTTCACAGAAAGTGCAACTGCATCACAGGAACAAACTCCAGAATATATAGCCTAATTTAATCTCTCTCACAGATGAGAAAATATTTACTTGTGTAATTCCCAATTCTCAATAATTGAGCAGCATCAGATAGCTCATGCAAATAGATTTAATCATCTTCTATATGAGATATAAAGGGAAGGAAATTTAAGGGATAATAAAAACTGACTTTAAGACCACACTATTAGTTTTATTAGAGAATATATTTTAATTTCCATTACATTTCTCTGTGTTTACTGCAAGACCTTTTGAGTTCTAGAGTCCATCAAAAACACATCTGGGAATTTCCATTGCTAACACTGAAAACCCAAATCTTTACTGAAGCTTTAAGTCATTTTTCAGATCGTGAAGATGACAAGAAATCTTTGGTGGATAAAGACTTGGCAGCGAACCAGGGATTGCACTTCAGACTCTCCCACAGGCTTCAAGATTAACCAAGCTATTGTCTGTCAGCTCAAGCCACCACACGTGTTTATAGCCAACCATGAATGGGAGGTTTCACTAAAGTTTAATCTAACATACTGTATCTTCCTTTAGCCATGAAAACAGATTAGCTAATGTGTCTTACTACTTACTTCCAGGTGACAAGAGTACATGCAGAACAGTTTCTCAGGTGAGGCGTTCTCAGATGAGGGAGAAGGTACCTTGATCATTGTCATTTTATGAACATACTCTTATTATACATATACAGAGCCTCAAATAACATTCTTCTCACCCGATCCTCTGAACAATATTTTTTCTCCTTTCTGCCACTCTATTCCTTTATAAAATGAGAACTGCCTTCTCTCAAGGGGATTAGAGCTGACATGCACTGAAACAGCTGCAATGATGAGTTGCATAGTTCTGCCTAAAAATAATGAAATTGCATAGTTCTGCCTAAAAATAATGAAGAATAAGTTGTACGTGATGTTTTCAACCTTATTTGAACTTCCTACAAATTAACAAATGAGTATTTTAACTTCTAATATTTCAACAGCTGCATAGGGATCTCCTTCGCACTGTGAGAACATCCTGGCACCCTGCAAGGAGTAAGTGCCAATATTTGTTACATTCCCATCCAGAATCCCCAGGACTTTCCAAATTAGTTCAAAAAGTACAGTTAAAATAATTCTGCATATCTGTCTCCTCTGTGTTTGCAATCTTTTCCCATCCACACAAAACAGTTCTGCCACCCAGATACTACACACTATCTGTTGGCACCAAACTAGACACAAGCATTTCCATGACTTCTTTCTAGTATAAAAGACAGAAAATTGACATCATGCAGTGCAGTTTTCATGACATTCATTCCTCATCTAGACCCTGAATAAGAGTACTGGATTATTTTTTGGGGGGGTTATTGTTCAACCAAAACTGTTGAAATGTATGTACTTAAGCCTGTTTGAGAAGATTTCATCTGACAGAGATTGGAATGAAACACAGCATAGCTCCTTTAAACTCTAAATACAGCTTATGCCACAGTAATCCTCTGCATTCAATGAGCTCAAGATGAGTTTGGCTCTCCCGGTATCGCGGCACCACCAGCTGCTGCTGCGCAGCACTACGTTTGATGTGCTGAACGCACCTGCATAAAGCGGCACCACCACCTCTGCAGGAAGGCTGTGGGTACAAGAGTCAAGGTGGGGATTTAAGAGTCCGTATCTAGGTTCCTAAAACTTTTATAATTGATAGATAAACATACATAAAACTAGCCGAAACGTCACATGTTCCACAAGTATTCCCTTCTAAATAGCTTCCAGAGGGTCAGTACTTTTGCAGAAAAAAAAAAGAAAAAAAAAACCAAAAACCCACACCCAAAACAAAAACCACCACACACCAAACAAAACCCCACCAAACAGGCAAACAAAACTCACCCAAAAAGGGGTAGTATGATGCAGGCGTAATGAGATGGAATAAAGAGAGCAAAACATCTGAGATCCACCTCTCTCTGCGAGACTGTTGTGCTAACTTAGGGTGCAGAGGCCTATCGTGCCTTCCAAAAAGATGACATCTGGGGCTCTTTTAGGTGGTTCTTGGACACCTGGCCACCAAGCTACCCATCCAGAACAGCACAGGTCTCCATTAGCACCTGTGCCACATCAATGTACTCTTTGCAGATGCCTCATATAGCTCAGAACTTCTGAAGTGCCATCAGGTGTCCACATTCAGGCAATGGAGTCCTACCTCAGATGTTACATCCTGGCTATTTACTGATCTCTTAGTTTGCAGAATTATTCAGGTTAACTCCTCTCCCCAAATATCCATCTATCTCAACGTAAGCTACTCCTGTGTGTCATTTCCTTCAAACAAATAAACTCCTTTTATAATTGCAGAAATCTGTCTCAACTCTGAAATAAAATAACTGGCATCTTAGCGCACATCTACTTCTGAAAAGCAACAACACTGAGTCAGACTGAACAGTGGGTTTATAAAACACAACTATTGTAGTAGAGAGTAAGAAAAGACAACATATTGTATGCAAGACAATACAATAAGACTTTTTTGTATTTTTTTGTAAGTTATTTATTCCCACTCAGCTTATTGCAGTTCTGTTTTAACAGTATTTCCATATGTGTAAATCCCCTTGAAAACCTAAAACAATAAGATGTGAACAAGTCCATACAGGTAAAAAATTCCCAAGATTTTATTTAGACCAATGCTGGTTTTAATATAATAAGACACTTCTCAGAAGAAAAACCCCTCTGATAGAAGTAAAATATGAAGTAAAGAAGGGACTAAACCAATGAAAGCAACACCTCTGGAAAAGCAGTATTATGGTTTTGACCAGTTAGGAAATCGTATCAAAACAATAAAATGGAAGACTGAGGTTAATTTGAGAAATGTACAGTCGAGTTACTACTCCACAGGGATCTACCCTAGTATTAAATTCCATTGCAGCTCTAGATTACATTTCTGCTCCTTGAGAACAAGAAAGGCAGAATAAACTCAGACAATACTTTTTCTGCACTGCAACTTGCTCCAAGTCAAGCCCTTTTTTATGCTCAAATGAGCAATGGACAGGCTATCGCTGCTCTGACAGCACTCCCCCAGGCTGGTCTAATAATTAAAAATAACTCCAGCAGTACCATGACAGTATTTACAGAACATTAGTCACTGAGAATGCTTTGGTGACCATCGTCTTTACTTTTAATATTACATTTTAAAATGCATGCTTGTGACTTCTGAGGAATCCTATCAAGGAGGAAAAAAAACATAATTAAGACATTGCAGGAAACAGCTGTCTGCAGAATCATCCAGAGTACAGTGCTGGCAAACAGTGGTACTAGGGATGTATTTGAAGGCCAAGAAAACACAGCCAGCTCCAAATCTGTAGGTACTAAACTCAGACAAAGACTGGCTTTTTCTTTTGTTCTCAGGGCGTATTCTCTCCTCTGAACTTTCCTACAACATTCATTTTCACCAGTCCTTGACTACCTACCAATGCCTGAGATCCATCACCTACAAAGTAGGACTCCTAAGCCTACAGGGAGATTTAATGGTACTTTTTGCAGCATTAAATAAGGTGGTGAAAAAAAAAAAAAGGTTTGATCTGAGATTGAAGCAATGCTTATTTCATTAATGTCTCTCTTCCCCTGTGGTTCCTTCACTGTATCTTGGTCATACTCTTTCCCTCTTGATCATCACAAGGGTCAAAGCAATTTTTTTTTTGAGGAACTCTGGAGGTCAGATGAAAAATAACATTCATTCAAAACACAGAGCATACAAAGTTATCTAAGACCTCTGAGTTTCTTTCTTCTGGGACCCTTCATCTTCAGTTTTACTCTGCGTCTTAAGAACAAGCACACAGGAAGGTTTGGGTTGGTATTGTTAATACAATATTTTACCTCACAATGATTTCCTTTAGGCATATTTCAGGTGTTCCAATTCATTAAAACTGAGCTATTTTCAGACTAAAACAAACATAGGGAACTGTGAATAGCTAAAATTTAAACATCATTTTCAACATAAACAAAACCACTGATATCAGCAAACCTAATGGACTCATTTCTTGACTTGTTTTCTGTTTTCAAATTAACAACATAACTCCGCAGAGCTTGAATTTTTCTCCCAGGGTTGGTGTTTAAACATTTCCTTTTAAGGTTAATTATCCTTCACCTACTTTCCTCTCTTTCCTATCTAATTTCTTTGTTCTTCTATCTCAGGACCAGAGCTAATGAGAGCAGGCTAACCTGGCTGCCCAGGGAGGCAGCAGATTTGCCCCCTCTCCTACACCTTTCTCCTGCAGAACACTGACACACCATTGCAGGCGCCCCAGGGGGTCACTCACTGGCAATTCTCTCCTGCCTTCTCTTCTCCTAGCAAGCAACAACAATGTAGGCACTTCTGTGGCTCTACAGATGAAGCCAACACCATATCATAAACACTTTCATATCATCTCATGGCAGACCTACCCATCTCGCAAATTAGAAACTTCCACTTCCAGTAGAAGATTTTAATGTAAATAAGAGGCTCACAGTGATACTAATCAGGTATTTAAGACAGAAATCTGGATGAAGAAGTAAGGACAACTACACAAACAAAGGGTTTCTATCACTATCACATTCCCCACAAAGTTATGGAGAGGTGTATATTCTTCATTCAGCATTTCTCCTCTTCCTTACTTAAAACCAGCAGTCATCGAAAGCAGCAAGGACCTGAGTAGCAGAACAAAGTAAATTTTCAGAAGGTACCAAGCTAGAAGGAACCACCAGTACTCTTAAGAACATGATTAAATCTTGACAACTTGGAAATACACTTAAAATAAATGCTGCTACTCAAGTGGATCAGAGGGGACAGGGGACTAAGCAGAAAAATGAACTGTAAGAAGGATCAGAGTTCCTTATATATTTTCTCAGGGATAAGAAACAACCAGCTCAATAGTAGTAGAAAAGGACCAATGGATTCCAATGGTACCACCATCCACTGGTCAAAAACCATCTCAGGCTGTTGTAGAACGGGCAAACATGCTACTAGGAAGAGAGCATCAGGCATCTTTCCTTTCAGTCCATTCAACCCAGGTAAACTGTCACAACTGTGCTGTAGTTCAGCATTAGTCAGTATCCCACACAGTATGTTAACTCCTTAGGTACTGAGAAGAGTGGCTTTTCCTCCCTACCAAACACACACGTGCGTCTCGTGGGCCAAGCTCTGATTTCCAGCTTAAAGACTTGAAAAGCTTCACAGTTAAGACGACTCAGATAAGGAGCAGCCTTTAGGAAAGCCCTGTTTTGAAAAATCTGCATCCATTTCAAAACTGCAACTCCAAATTGTTGTAGCAGTCTCTGCTGGCTGGCAGAAAGTATGACTATGTCCATACATCAAGGCAGATGTTAACCACTGGACAGAGTCCACATGGCAGCAGTAAGAATAAACAGAAGGGGGCAGGGAGTGAACCCCAAACCAACAATCAATCAGGATAGTTTAGTCTACAAGTAAAATAACTAATGAAGAGACAGATTGTGAAGTCTCCAATTACTCAAAAGGCTGCTACCAAGAGTAAGAAAGTAGTGTTTACTAGAGATTATTAGCAAGTGATAGACCTACCATCTAAGAATAATTATTAAGAAATGAGATTACTAAAGAGCTCACTTGAAAATTTCCTCTGACGCAAGCCGAACAGCATGGTGTAACTGTTTCTGATTTGGTTTTGTTCCCCTCTGCCAGACACTCTTTGAATGTTCAACAGGATTGTTTTGTTTGGTTGGTTTTTAGTTATTACTTTTGGTATTGTTTCATGACTATGGAAACTCTCACACAACAGCACTAAGACTGCAAAAGCAATGTAAGAACTTCACATGTTGACTTTCAGGAACGTCCAGTTAAGACTACCAAAAATTCAGTCATTACTTTTCCACTGTTTGGTAAAAGCTGTATTTTATTTCTTAGTTGAAATGTCACAACATTTATAAAACAAACGGAGTACGAAAAAGCATGCCTATTTCCTTTATATCTTTGACAGATTTCTACCATGATTCATGTTTTATTTGTGCTCAGGACTTTCAAATGACATTTGAAGTCAAAAATCCTTATAACGGAAGGAAGATTATCAAATGAAATATTTAAAGAGAATTTTTACAGTATTACAGACATTAGAAAAAAAATCTTCTTTAGGCAAATCAGACAGCAGGAGAAGGAGATCATCTTTTAAACAGATACTGTACTATGGGGTTTTTTAGTACTTTATTAATTTGTTGAGACTATTAGGGAAAAATCTAATTTAAAACAAGTGTTAATTTTTATATTTAAATAAACATTTCATACAGCTTTTACTGGATTTGCATAACTGTTGGGTTTTTTCAAACCGACTACGATAAGAACACCTGAGTGGGGAATCACAGAATGGCTGGTGTTGGCAGGGACCTCTAGATATCCACCCTTCCAACCCCCTGCTCAAAGCAGGGTCACCTAGGGCACCTTGCTCTGGTCCAGCTTTTGAGTATCTCCAAGAATGGTGATTCCACAAGCTCTCCCAGCTACTTGTGTCAAGCGTTCATCCGCTCCAACAGTTTAAACAATAACAAATAAAGTTATTTCTTATGTATGAATGGATTTTCCTACATTTTAGTTCATATCTATTGCCTCTTGCCCTGTCACTGAGTCGAGTCTGACTCTGCCTTCTTTAGTCCCCCATCAAATATTCATATATACAGATAACATCCAGCTGATCCTCCTCTCAGTGAATTTCTACTAAGAATAGGATACAAATTCCTGCTTTCAAGAGAGATGTTATAGAAATCAATTCTCGTCAATGCATGAGGTCAGAGACAGCACTTAGCCTGTTCCATCTATGCTAAAGAATCAAAGTACAAGTTGCACACTACAGTAAAAATAAAGCCCTTTTTAGGCCCCAGAACATGAGAAAAATACAACTGGTACAAACTTGCGGTTCATTGAGTCTGACAGGCACAGGTACACATCACACAACGTACAAGCTGGCAATCAGAGGTGGCTGATGCACTGCTGCAGTGCTGTAGATGAGCGCACAGGAAATCCAGTAAGGATGCTTCTGCTAGTCTCAAATGCTAGTCTTAGTGGAAATTGGTGGAAAAAGTCCCACTAACATCACATTTGACTTAAGCCAGGCAGCTAGGAATAATGAGAAGTATGAGGGAAAGAGTTCAGATGTTGTAAGAGTCTGGATCGCTGAGTAATGTCCCGCTGTTTGTACGCCTCTGTTCTAAAGGAGTCAGCCCTGCTGAATCCACTGGACGGTGGACTGGTACCAATCTGCTTTCTCCTCTTTCTTTAATGTCAGCACATTCATAGATTTGCCCTCCAAAATCCTACAGACCACATCCCTTCCTTCACTTTGCAAGACTCCTCACCTCTGTCGGCAGTGTATCAGCCTCCCGCAATACCTGCACACGAGGGAGCGGGATTCCCTTTTGAAGGCTAATGAAAGGGGTGAATTTCAGTTTAACGTCCGCAAAGCCTGTCTGGGGTGCACATCCAGCCTGCTCTTTCAGGGCAATGGATTTGACATTTAATAGGTTTCCAGAGGTTTAATAAAAATGCTGTTTCTAATATCCCAAATTACCTGGAGGCACTGAGGCTGATAAACTGAGCTGAGGTTGCAATTATGAGACTTCATCTTGATTTGCTAACATCGTTTGCCCGTGGTCAAGCTGTTAATTCTGACCATCCTGTCTCATAACTGAAAGCTACCCCTAAAAAACCACGTCATTACACTTGGAGTCAGAAAACTGAGGAACGCTCTGAAATGCTATTTTAAAACTGTTATTAAAGACAAAGCAGATTGTCTCAGGTTACCTGCTGCAGAGGTTTTAAACTGAAGCTCTTTGCTGCCCTCTGTAGATACAAGCAGAAACTGAAAATTCGGGACACTGCCAGTTCAACCGCATTTCCGAAGTTTTACACCCCGACTTACTCAAGGGCATGCAATATTATTTAACATACTGAAAACAATTACTCTCAAGCACTGTATTTCACCCTCCCCTCCCCAAAAGACACATTTACCTAAGTCTGTTTAAGAGTGACACTGAAGTCAGAAGAACATCAAATCTGTGTGGGCATTGAGCTGTAGAAGGTGGGAAGTCCATGAACAAATCCAAACTTGAGCTCTCTTGGTTCTGTTCTAGTGCTCAGCATTTCAGTAGTTTTGGAAAAGGCAAAGGAAAAAAGAGGAGCTGGCGTGAAATAAAGGACAGTTGTAAAGCTTTCCTGAAAATATTCTTCTCCATACATACCCTTCTCCTTTTTACTTTAATCCTAGTGCTGACAGTGACTCCCTTCATTGCCTTGGGCAAATAAAATACTTACTGTATCATGGGGGTGTTGTGGAATTATCATTTGTAAGGCACTTTGAAGCTGCAAAGTGCTAAGTATTATTATTGTTACAGATGAAAGGACTGTTGAAGCAAATATGCAAAACTATTCTTATCTTAAAACTTAACATGGAAGTCTGAAACCCTGTAGGAATAAGCACTTTATAGACAGCCTTTCATTGCAACTGTTCTAGTCTTTGTGAAAACTGCCAAGGAAACAGCCGCTCTTCTACAACTCAAACTGGATGTAAATAACTATTGAAGGGATCAAATGGCAACTTAAAACACTTTTTCCTTCCTTTTTCCTAAGTCTCAGACAGTTCCTGGACAGAAGAAAACATTTCCCATACTTCTAAGTACACCTGCCATTTCCATTTCAAGTACTGTCATAGTATTGGTGAGTATTTGACTGCACCAGAGAGATTTATTGCCATGCAGAACCAACCACCAAGTGGACACAGAAGGCCTATGGAAAGTTTCTGTCAGACTGTTTGCTAGGCTAAATCCTCTACATGGTGAAAACCAGTATTATGTGAGGGACAGCACATGATCCGATTTCTCTTCCCAACTCAGGCATAACCAGCCTTGACCATGTTACCTCAGGATCTGTAATTCTGCCTCCCACTGCTAGTAGGAGACAGCAACAGCAGAATACTTCTAGAGATGCTACACAGCGTACAGAAGAACAACAGGGCGCACCTGGACACCCGCTGATGGAGCTGGGGGCAAGGACAACCCCCAACAGGAACAAAATCACTGCTTTGCTGTACTGACAAGTGAGGTACTGTTGTTACTTGTAGATTCCGTGATTTAATTCACAGCTTATTTTCTTTAGCTGAAAGAGGAGTTTTAACTTTTTTATGAGTATTTGCAGCGGTGCTCCTTTTGTTAACCTGAAGCTAGGCAGGGTAGCACCTGAAACTTGAACACTGCAGCCCAGTATTATAACAAAGGACCTTAATGGGAGAAGTGATCAAGAACTCACAATACTATTGATCTTCTCAAGGTTTTTGTTGGGTTTTTGGTTTTGGGTTTGTTTTTTTTTTTTTAATGATTCTACTGCAGTTGTAACAAAAATAAAGCACAGCACTAAGACACACAAAGCCCTTTTATCTTTAAGGGGCAAATTAAGGAGAATAAGCACCTATACATAAAAAGCTCTCTATTGTGTTGCAACAGAGTGAATTTCCCATTTTTATGAGATGTATGAATTGTTACTGGGCAGCAACTATCCCAATAAAATCCTAAAATTTCATTCCTGTTTTGGAAAAGTTAGGGTATACACTTGATCACACACTGACTCAGTAGAGGGCCTAGAATCCCTGAGAGAATATGAGGAAACAGGAAAGTAATTTTCCATTACTACAACATTCAAACACTGTCATAGGAGTGAAAATTTTATTTGAAAATACAGAAAAGGTCTTTCTGGAGCTGCACTTTTCAATAAGGCTGAAAAGATTGTCTATGTTTTGTAACACAGATGAATTGTTATTATAAGATAGCCTACCACAATTATTGTTTTTGCCACAACACCACCTTACTCAAGCTCACTCAAAGCCCATTTGATTTATTTTTTCTTCCAAGAAAAACATTTAAACCTCAACAAGCAAGGATGCTCTATTTCCCCTTTAAATATCAAACATACTCATACAAAACACTTCACTATCTCAAAACAATTTTACAGTATAGAATATCTCCTACAGAAGTTCTGGTCAGATTTAACAATAAGAAGAATGAAAATGTGGCACAATAAAAAACTGAGAATTTCTTATAACAGAGTAAAAGCAGCAGCTAACAGAACTGTCTGCCGTTATTACCTACAGCTACTTAAACAGTAGTCGCTAGTACCTTCATTTGTGTTAAAACAAGGAAAGATTTCTAAAGAAAAATTAATCCAAGATGTTCACCACCCGTACAGGAATCAGCAGTGGCTTATTGTTACCTGCTTCTGTCAAAACACAGCCTCCTGCAGTCATCGTTTTTGTCGGGGTTTTTGTTTGTTTGTTTTTTCGTTTGGTGGGGTTTTTTGTTTGTGGGGTTTTGTTTTGGTTTGGGGGTTTTGTTTGTTTGGGTTTTGATTTTGTTTTTTACCAGGTCTGTAAAAGAACATGCTTTTCAAGCAGAAAGTTTTTTTTAACAGAAGGGAGTATGGAAGAGAAAAACATGACCAAGAAAAGACCTTAAGTAGACAATTCACTATCACATTCAGTATGCTCCTCCTAGCCAGGGAAGATGACACCCAAACATGCTATTTTCCAGCTGCTTTTTGTTTAGTTGTAGATTTTGTATTTAATTCACACAATAAATTCTTCTTGATTTCTGGCTTTTACAAGTCATTGCCAAGTCTTATCACCAACATTCAAAACTGTGACTTTTGGATTATGTTATGTACTGTGTAAATCACAATCTTAAAAATTACAATTTATTTATTTACCTAAAGTCAATGGTTTAGGATGGAAAATGTAAATTCCTTCCTTCATAAGGGTATTAACAATGGTAGAAATACACGAGTAAACAATACAGTACTAGGCAGTTAGCTGTTTGTTTTCAGTATAGAATAAGACAGGATGAGCATCTCAGCCTTGCTCCCACCTCTGCTGTCATCCAATAGGGACCCAACTAAAAAAAAAAAAATGCTGTGGTCAATGGACATAAGCAAACACCCTCAGGGGTTCTAATTCACATGACATTTAAACTGTCTGTGGCTGTAACATCTCTTCTTTAAGGCTCCAAGTATTGCTAATACAGTAAAGTTTCAGTCATAGGAAACTATGCTTTTCTAATACAGAGCAGGCCACTGGGCTAGATGTTATCAATCAACTATTTCACTTGCACAAATTCAGTGTGGTGGCACTGACAAATAGAACAAACTGAATTTGGACATGCTCTTACCCAGTCAGCTGGGTGTTCCTCTGACAAAAGCGCTTTTAATGATAATTAACTGCTTTCTGTATGTCACCCACTGCTCCCCAGTCATCACTTAATAACCCAAGACCAGATGAAGGAGGAGGAAGGAGGAACTGTCTGAATGTAGGGCATGTGCACTCTGAAGGTGGTGAGAACAAATGGCTATTAAATCTATTTCTAGAACAATAGTGCTTTTTCAAGAAAAACTCAGGCTCTTGTAGCCTTCTGCAGTAACACTAGGAAAGTGGTGCCTATAGCCACAAAGTGCAAACGCACAGAGCGCTGGAATTTTTCATAGGGCCTGCATGCCCTCAGTGCAATGAGCAATGCTGGCAAGAAGCCTCTTTGACTACACGTCCATCTGAAAAAGAAAACATGGAGTAACATATCTCCTGCCACACAGGTGTTAAAATGGTTTAGTGCTTTGCTGAGTGATGGTACTGATCTTGGGGCAGGGCTGACTTATTACTTGACACTTGGATTTTTCTTTGGTTTCTGAGGGACAGAATTTCTCAATTCTTAACCTCACACAAGTCTATCGATATGAAACAGCCTCTTAAAACTTAATCCAATGCATGAGACTGAATCCTGCAGGATTCAGCGGACTTTTCTTCAGGCTGCCTTTCCTCTGAACCACGTTGCTCCTGGCAGTTGTACAGGAAAACACAAAGAGCTTTCTGCCCCTCTCACCAGTGGGCTAATTACTCACTGCACATACCACAGGGCTCCGTCCTTTTTACAAACCCATCTCAAATAGAGTACTTAAACAATCCCTCTATTATGAATATTTCAAGAGGATAAATTTACACATTAAACGTAGAAAAAATACCTTATAAAAGGCATTTTTATTAAGAAATATTATTGATACCATGGAGGCAGGGTAGCCATAGCGCTAATAAACACAATTTACTCACTGCTGCCTGCAAGATTAAAATATCAAACACTCCTGCCAAAGACTTAACACAGACTCAAGGCACAATAGCTCTTCTAAACTTCTGGAATATCACCGAACAAGAAAGTTAAACTTGAAGGAAAACTACAATTAGAGCTTTCTAAAACTGTATCCTAAGAGCACCACACTGTTCTCTGGTGCCTCATCCTCACTGCCTTTCCATAAAAAAACCACTAAGAAATAGGTACAGCTTTTTAAAAAATTATTTCTCCCTACCTGCAGGGTGAGCTGTACTAGCTTATCGGATGCTTTTCAGTACTGAGTTTGATTTTATTTTGAAGCCAACACAAGAGTGCTTGTATCCTCATTCTGAAACTGTATACTCACAGAGGCACACAAAGAAATCTAATTTGTAAAATTTGTTTGGGAATCAGATAAACCAGTCTGAGTTGAAAATACAGTCTTTCAGACTCATTTTCTATTAATTTTAAGCTTTTCAAGGCTGATTACTCAAACAAGAAAAGGAAATGGAAGTGTTTTTTCTTGCTTTAATTTTATAATGTTTCCAGGGGTAAATACTCAATTCTCCCACCATTTTTTTAAACACATCTTTTAGAAAATAATAACTGTAATAATATAAAGCTCCCTCTGAAAAAAAAACACTCAGGAAAGATGGTGTTCAAATCCTTAGCACATGCCTAGCACAGCCACCGAATACATTATGAGGTAAGATTAAACAGGACACACTGAGACTCCTTATCACAATGATAAGCATCCGTGAAAAGATTTTGTGAAGGGAGATTACTAGCCATCAATGCAAAGTTTAACAGACCATCTGAAGTACAGGGAAATTTCAGTCACCAGATGCCAGTTACCAAGGATGCGGCCCATTAAAAAAAGGCTGCCGGACTTGCCTCTCGGATGGCACTTCTCCACTCACTCTAACACAGCTACAGCGGGCTGTGCTCGGGGAGGCTGTTACACCACCATCTCCATTGATCTGGGGTCATTCTTACTCCAGACTTACTTCCAGGCTACACAGTGCTCACAGTGATGGCTGGAGACTTAGGTACCACCCTTCACCAGGGGAGCTTTTCCAGAGCGGAGGCAGCCAGCTCAGCACCGAGACAGCACTGCTCGGTTTCTACTCCCAATACTCATGTAAATCTGGATCTCGTGTCTGGGTCTCTTTCAGCACAGTTCTCTGCCGTGTTTGAAGCTGTCCCTCCTCTTCCTGCTGGACTCCACTGGCTGCAGGGATGTTTTATTTGCCTGACCCTTGGCTCTGCACAGCTCACCTTCAGCAAGCCTTGCTGATACCTGCTACATCCTTATCCTCGGTACGCGCCCAAAGCCTAAAGCTCAGGTTTAACTGTAAATAGCCCAATCATTTGGGTTTGGCTGGCTAAGAGTACTTGGTTCAAAAAGCCTTCAGTATTATAGCAAGAGCATTAATAAGCACAGTCTGTAAAGAATTTTGATAGAATTAAATCCAGCTTGATGCAACGGGGTATTTTTTTTTTTACTTAGTAAATACTAGCAAGGTTACGATTGCTTGGAGAGACAAGAACTATGAAACATTTCTCTAGAAACAGACTTGGCGTCTAAGAAGTGCTGGCTTTAAAGGAACTGACCTTTGAAATGTTCCTTTCAAACAGAAGTTTCAGTAGGGAACAGCCAGAACAGCAGTTTCCTGTCTATTTTTCAAAAAAATAGCCCTGCTTGTTTTAGGACTACATGACAATGGGGTAGTTTTAGATCTGAAGGAATCCCAATGGTTTAGAAACTTCCTGGTCTTTCGCTGGCAGCTATAAGAATAGGAAAAATTATCTCCTTTTTGTACGTGTCATGTAATTCACACAGAGGAATACAACATTCCCTAAGCCTTATTACTTGTCCTCTCAATGTTATTTTCTATGTTTCCCTGGAGAGAATTAAAGAAGAAAATTTTAGACTATTTTGGACCTGATTCTCTGAATTTTGAGCCTAACATAGCCATTGAATCCCACTTCTTACATCTGCTCCCACTGGCACAAGTGATTACAGAAGGTTCACACTGCCACGATGTAAAACCTACTTCTTAGACATTTATTTCCTTGAACAGTCTTCTCAAGCCAGTGAAGTCATTAAGATCTGAAATTTCAGTGCAGTACTCTAACAAGCAAAATCCTACAGATGCTTTCAAAAATTAATTTTTAAAGCAACTATTCCTTTTAAAAATAACTCGAAACCAAGACTTCATCTAAAAAGTGCACGCTGAGCATCACATACCTACTGCATGCACTCCCTAGGGCTGTGTTAATAGTTCTAGAGCTAACTACAGAACCTCTCTCTAATAAAGCAAACTTGGAACATAAATCTCCATTACAGTCTCCACTTCTCAAAGACCAAAAGGCATCAGCAGAGTAGCCTTAACAAAATTGTTGTTTGGAGGGTCAGTATCAGCTAGAACCCCTTAATACTTGCATTTGCCAGTGCAGGTGGCTTTAGGCTAGGAATTCTTCAAAGCCGTCAGTGTTACTACAAATGTAAATTAAGCTATGCATCTGTGTACAAACATCAGAAAAATAGGTGTCAGGTATTAGGTATAGACTTCAAAACTGATCAGAGCAAATGCTCAAAAAAGTAGCATTATGGCATTGACTTCTATGAGGGAATCAATAGAGTATTTTGTACAGTTAAATATCTTCTCCAATTTAAATTTTATGTTGCAGCTTCAAAACCAATTAGGCTATGTTACAGTCTGATGATTTGCCAAATTATCCTTTTGAAAACAAAAGTAGGTTTTGACCAACAGATGCAAAGGAGAACTGCAACTGCAGCATTTATTTTCATTTTTATAGTGTAGTATACCTAGGGCTGCACTGCAGTAAAGCCATTTAAGCATATTTGTAAACTCATAGACATGAGAAGCCCCTACCAAATCACTATTTTAACACAGTTGCTTTTCCATTGACTTATATTAGACTGGAAAGTAATTTAATGGGTGTACTTGTGTGTGACAAGTAACATATATGCTCAAGTTTGTCACCCTGATACAAAACTCCCTGAGTTAAAACAAAGATAGGCTTGTAATTCCCAGGGCGGGGGCAAGAACGGCAGTGCATATAGTGGAAACAAGCCAACAGAGGTCAGCAGTACATAACAGAAAGATCTTTTTAACAGCAACCATGTCAACCACACTTACCCACAGTCATCAAAAAAAAAAAAATCTTAACGGATATTTGGCACAATTTTTTCTGCAAAAATTAAGCATTTTATATAATGAAAATTATTTTCCTATTTTGAAAACCATCAGTATTTTATCACTTTACAATACACATAGCGCAGCTTCAAGGTTTGCTAACTGTAATTTGCAAAGCTTTTGTATTGTGATACTCCTTGGATACTGGCTATATAAGGGTTAAATAAGTAGTTGCATATCTGAGACATTCACAGCAAGAGGGCTTGGACTGGAATAGTTAGTAACTCAGACACCCCAGACTTCCATCTCCTTTTCTTTAGGAAGTTATGTTTTCAGACCAGAGATTTGGTTTTTTACTTCTTTGGTAAAGGTATGTATTTATCTATATTTTAACAATAATATTTTAATCTTGATCATACCAGTATCACAAATTAGATTATTTTTAAAAAATTAAAATTCAACACACCTTTATTCTTCATCTCAATTTCCATCAGGTGTGACTGTTTCTTATGGATAAGATCTTGGATATGCACCTGAACTCTGACACATATTTAAGGATTTTTTTTAATTTTTAAATACCTCTGAAGAAAAATATAGTTTTAAAATAAACTGAGATTGTTATGAACAACAAGCATTCTCCTTTAGCTCAACTCTAATGTCTATTTTTGTCTTATGAAGAGCAAAATTTGGATAGACAAATCCCTTTTAATGGATATCTACTTGAGAAACACCACATTGGAGTTGCCCAAACAAGTGGCTGCCTGCAGTCTGGCAATCATGGATTACAGTTAACTAAAGTAGTATTAAGTTTGGAAAGTAACAAAGGCAGCATAAAAAGCAACTGCTTAAAACAAAACCTTTAAAGAAGGCATAGAACTAATTACTTTTTCAGCAGGCAAGATTGTTAAAGACTAATTTGCCACCTGCTGTCACAGAACAAGTGTTGATCATCTTAGTACAGAAGTAGTCAGCTATTTGACTGTACAAGTTGGAGCATGTTTTAACTTGGTGAGGGATAAGACTGCACAATGAAGCAACTGCAGAAGAAAAGCTTACCACTTCGTAGTTTATTAAATACACATTCCTTGTACCTATTAATGTTCTGGAAATAAGGCAGGACATTAATGTTTATTTGTGTGTATCTATGATAAGCATGTTTATTTTAAAAGCATGATCAAAGAGGTACTGCACTTTTAACTTTTTTTTCCTTTAAAAACAATGAATTTTGTTAGTCTTTCCTCTGTATATCAGCTTACACGTAACTTTAGAATGCTGAAATCTTTCAGGTTTCAACAGATGTACTTACATGCATTACACCCACTGCTCTGCTGAATGAGCACCAGCTCCCACAGAAACCCTGGCTGATGTTTCTAAATTGGCCCAGGGAATCAACAGAATTTCATCCATTAATTTTCAGCCTACATGCTTTAGGGGGCTTTGAAATTTAAACATTTATCTCTAACTTCCAGAGTGCAAAGACATAGCTGGAAAAATTATCGTGATGCTGTGTGTGCATTCTTCTTCTCCAAGGATTTAATTCACTAATAGAACAGCTGTGCAGCTGGTGGCCTAAGCTAAGCTGTAGACCTGACAGCGGACTATGAATCAAGATCAAAGTGACATTAGGCCTTGAACATGAATGCTTTCCTTTCATTTTTGCATAAAATGTACCACCACAGCTGAGTCATGAGAAGGATCATTTCTAGGTTATCCCCAGCTCAGAGATGGTAGGACAAGCTTTGTGCTCCCATATTTTACATACCTGCAACTTCACTGACTCATGCCTAATTTACCCTATCTTCAGACTGGAATCAGAGGCACGTACAGTCTTTCCATAATGGAGCTATAATGACAGTCATTTTAGAATACATTAATAAGTATGAACTGAAACCTACAGCCCGTATCCAGATGAAAACTTGCACTAACTTTGGTGATAGATTTCACTAGTAGTTTTAACTAAGCAAAGATTGCAAGTTTGGGTGTTATAGAACTAAACTTTTCATTTTAAAATTGTACATAAAACATTGAGCTGTACATAAAAATATCCCAAATTTTTCAGAAACAAACATCCCTGGCTTATTTGTAGGACTCCTGGTTCTCCATGCTCACAGTTATAAGTACTATAGCCATTTAATCTAGGCTTTATTAATTGAAATAGGTGCTAAAAATAATTACATTCAGTTGTAACACTGAATTTGAACTACACACCTATTCTCTAGCTCTAGCATTTAAAGTTTATTACACTTCATTTCTTTCTGATGTGGAGAATAACTTCATTTTCAGGGGTGGAAAGTAATTTTTTAAAAAAAGATTATAATGTCCCATGGTAACCAGCAGAATAAAGGGGTTTTTGGGGTTTTGCTGTTTCATTGGTTTATTTTTCCCCAGAAAAATCTTTCCCTGTCTGCTGTTAAGTTTTGTCAGCCTATCAATAGGGAAGCAACATTTAAAATTCTATTTTTCCCCAGAGCATTTACTTTATGTAATTGTTTTATTAAATATGAAAATATTATTGAGGTACTGGCTTCTTATTTATAAGGTATGGTCTCCTGTCAAAAACTTTATTACATGTCTAAACTGTTTATAAATGAAAGTACGGAAGTTTTTCTGGGAGAAATGCAACTGTTTAAGGCAGTTAGACTGCTGAAGCTGAGCACATGATTATTAAAAGAATCTGAATCGGTCTTTTATATAAAAGATGCAGCAATATGTACTGGATTTTGACCAAGGTATTTCAGTTCAGCTTTCCAGATGATTTTGCAATCATGAAGGTATATCTACTGACTCAAACATCTGAAAAGCAGAAATAGAGCATAAGTTGGATTCGTATGAGCTCAGCCCCATGTCTGTTTCCTAAAAAAAAAAATTACACTTTCATGAATGTTACAGTGCTTCACTACAACATTTTTCCATGTGGAATCTGTATCCAAACAGGTCATCCAGGCATAAATACAGCATCAACTGGCTTTGTTCAAAATAACCCTTATGAAGAAACATCTTTTGAAAATACTCTCATAAGCAGTTAGAACATATATAGCCAGTTATCAACAAACCAACAAGTTTTTTATCACATTGGTTTTATACCTGGAACTATTTTTGGTTTTATTAATATTTAAAAAAAAATATTGCTATGAACTGCAAGCATCTTACTTCATAATAGAAAAATGCAACAGAACATTCCAAGTCATTCTTTGGTTACAAATTATATCATGTAAACTCTACTTCTCATTGTCTGCATTTTCTCCATTCTAACATAGTCAAAGAAAGTGATTCAACACTGAGAACAAAAATAATAATGGAAGTTTGGTATCAGTATTCTTTGTGAAACTATAAGGGAGAGGAAAATTTTACAACTTGACAAAAGCTGTTGGGAACTTAGACAGCTTGGTTTGCAATCAGTTTTCTGTAACTGTCCTTAAAGCCTGCATCAAAAGCATTTTTAAAATTTGAATCTAAACCTTAATGTTTCACAGTTAAAGCATATCATAAACATGATAGCATATGCTCCTTACCTCACAGGCCTTCAATAAAATGTTTTTCTTTTTTTTTACTAGATGTCACTGTCAAATAATCATGTGAAGTGTTTATGTATATCTATCTCCACAAATCATGGTGTTTCTGTAATACGTTCTCATATTCACTGATGAATGACAGGAAAGAAACTCTGGTTTAAATTTGCCAAAAAGATGTATTTCCTAGACAAGCTGCGACCTGCTTCAAAACTACTTTAAATGTTTATTTTGGATGTTTCATGGAAGAAGTCTCCTACAATCAATATAGGTCTTCTTCCATTTTAACAGGTTCAATGAAAGCCAGTGTTTTCCAAAATACACAAAAAGCTAGGGTTTTCAATATGAAAATTAGCAAAACCGCCCAAATAACTAACTTAGTTTTCCAAATTGCCAGGATCTCATGCTTTCAAAAAAACCCAAGCCCATACCAAAAAAAAAAAAAAGCCACCCCACAAAAACCTAAACACCTGCCTTACTCTGTTTTTCAGTGGTCTAATTTAGGAACCTTAATTACACTAAAATTTCTGCCAAGGGAATCTGTGAACTGGAGTTACACACACCAAACAAAAAAAAAAAAAGAGAGAATGAAAATATGTACAGCACAAACAAAGCATTTAAAAAAAAGGCTCAAACAAGAAAAGAACCTTAGGAAGACCCAGTAAGAACAGCTTCATTATAAACTTTCTCAGCCTATAAAAGTTTGCTTCTCCTGTGATAAATTTTTACATCCAAACACATTCAGGTAACTTTCAGCCCCGTTTCTGCCTCGCTCTATGATCACACACTGCAAGCTGTAGTTACAAAGCCTTCTGATTTCTTGCACGTAGGTCAGCCACTTTCTTTCAGTTATCCCTTATTTCTCCCTCAATCATCCATCCCTGCTTAGCCACCAGGACCCCTGACAGGCTGAATTAATTCAAAAGCTCATCAGCAGGATCGCAGAGAGCTAAGGGTCTGCATCACAAACTAACCTGAGAGTACTCTTGATTTCAGTCTAAGGAAGAACCAGTTGGAACTTTAAGAAAACACGCTATCAAGGCACAAGGTGCTGTGGTCTGAAAATGTAGAACAGGATGCTCTGTTTGATGCCGGTGAAGATACAGGTCAAGGGGTTGCCTGGATCTGGCAAAAGACAGATTGGGTCCTATCAGCCATGGTCTACTGGAACAACTAGTCTGACCTGGTGGAAGAGACTGCTGCTGGAAAGGCAACAGCATCTGCACGACAGTGTGCCCCCAGCCGCTTGGTTTTTGCATTGTGGAATTCCCAAAGAAATAAGAGTTTTCAAAGGAACATTTTTAATGTCTTTCCTGAAGAAAGATTCGACTTTGTCTCATGAATAACCCAAAATGAAATGAGAACAGATATACCACTAATTGGCTACTTTCACCTCTTCTGATGTGCTGCTTATTTTCGCTGCCTTTTATCCTACAAAATCAAAGGTCTATTACATTTGTTGGTACTGCCCAAGTATTTTGGTCACCTTAACTGCAACCAGCACAGAACCTAAGCTGAAAAGATCACAGAACCAAGAGTCTGTAACACCAAAGGCGTCCTTAAAATTACTTCTTATACATCTGGATCTTTGTGGAGTGGGTTACTTTAGAGATTTAGGTTTTTAGGATTAATTTCAAAAATACATACATGCAACAAAGGCAGTCAGAAGACGTAGACTAACACATCTTTACTGGGGAAGCATCTTTTATCTGACAGTGGCAGTTACGAACAGGGTGAGTATAAAGCCATACTGCCATGATGTACCTTCCAGAGTGTGGCAACTCACTGCTTCGAGACTTTGTAAACTGGAAATTGCATTTGAGAGATGGCAATAGGTCTCTTTTAGTTACTTTTAGTGAACCTGTCCAATCACATTGCAGCTTATTTCTACTCAACATGTAGAACATCCCATGGTAGCAAGTTCTACAGTTCTACAGAACTTCAATATTGAAGTTCTACATGAAGTATTTCATGCAGTACTTTGTTTTCTTTTAATAAATACCTGAAAATTTTAAACTGTGACTCTGTAGGAATTTTTATGAGGCAGTCATTTTCCTCTCTAGCCATTTATTCTTCTGTAAAACTCTACCGTACCTTACCTGTTTAATCATCTCTTTGTTAAACTGTAGGCAAGAAAAGACTCCTCTACAAATCAGAGCAGTATGGCTCTCAAAGATCTTCATGTTCTGCCCGAGAATCTTTTTTGCTTAGGATACTGTTAGAGCTTCCTTCCAGAAAAGCCTCTGCCATCACTGAGTGCCTTTCCTCTTCAGTTTAGACCACAGAATTAGTGGGCAATTTCAGACTATTCAGGAAGAGTTCCCCCAAAAAGTTATCAGAGCTTGATACAGAGGACTCTGTACCACTGCTCTGGAAAACCTCTTCTGGAATGCATATTTTGTTTTATTTGCATTACCTACAATATATTAACTCTCTTCATGTCTCCCCCAAAGGCAGTTTTGATTAATGCTTAATTTCACTTCTAAATACAAGTGAAAACTGTACTTTGCATTCTGTCTTCATTTACACAGACAGTTAGGAGCGCCCTCCTCGCACTTAATTCTTTTTTCCAGGTTAAAATGCAGGCATAAACAGGAAGCTCTAAAATCCTCGGCACATAACGCACTTTTGATGCATGTCCACTCCAGTCAATGAGATTAAGTAAAAGGTTTTTCTTATCCTCTGTTTTAAAATCAAAGGCTTCTGGCTATGACCCACTCAAAAGATGTCAAAAACTTGTATCAAGAAGTAGGAATTGAGCAATTTCTTTCTTAAAGCTTCAGATTTTCCTTTCCCAAGCTTCTGTTCCAAGAGAGGTATTCCTGATGCCTTGGTTTGCTACAACAAGGTGGTCTCAGGGCACCTTTGTGGTTGCTCCCTGCAAGGGCAGGTATACCTCTATGGCACAGGGATCCAGCTGTCAGCACAGTGACAAGCAGAGATGGAGAAAAAAATGGAACTGAAAACAGGCTGAAAACACTAAAGGCAGAAAGATGAAACCAGGGTGGTTTTTTGAGAATGTTTACAGAGAATCAAAGAGCTAGAAGGTATTTCTACCCATAAACGTGCAGATATAGTGAAATACATCACACTTGTCGTCAAGGTGGTCTCAAGATACTACATTTGAGACAAGAGCCAAGTTTTCAGGGAGAGGTAATATCTGTTCCTAGACTGTTGGTAAAGTTGTGGGCCAAAAAGCACATATATTACCTCTTGACTATGTAAGTTGCTCTTGATTCACAAAGTGCTCCCAGATGAACATTAATATCCTCTGTTGAGAAGTCCCTCCGACACATTCAGAGCCACAGGGACATTGTGGCGGTGACTTGTATTCCTTTCCCACACCCCAAGCCCTTTCCAGCCATGGCCGTTCACCCTCCAGTTCTTCTAGCCTGATAGCACTTGTCTGCAAACACTTCTTTTCCAAAAGCAAGCAGTGAGCTCTTCATTTACTCCGTTTCCTCAGAAGGGTGTTCATACTGGAGATCCCCGTACCTAACAGCCCTTCCTGCGGCAGTAGGAAAAAACAACATGGAAATAGAACCCAGGCAAAGTTTAGCAGGCACATAAAAAATGTTCCCAATCAGATTTTCCTGGAGATGTGGTATTTTTGTCTCAAATCACAACTCTGACAGCTTTGTTTAAATACTTTTATGGCTCACCCTTAAATGGAGTCCTAGTTTTTAATCTAAATACCAGACCTTTTTGATATGAAAACTTGATAAAGGTAGTAAAGTTTGGGATATGATGAACTGCACAGACTCCAAATTCTTACAAACATTCAGGATAAGGTTGGACAGGGCTCAGAGCAACCTGACCTGGTTGAAGATGTCTCAGCTCATTGCAGCAGGCTGGACTAGATGACCCTTAAAGGACCCTTCCGACACAAACTATTCATGACTCTTCAGACACTACTCACAGACACAATTACAAGTTTGTCAAGTTCAGGCCTTCTCCCCACTGTTCTGTGGGGTTGCTAGTATTTAGCTGGTATTTGCAGCTAAGCAATTAACTGCTTAGTTAACTTTGCAATTTAGAAGATATAGCTTCCTTATTAACATCCATTAATACCAGCTAAAATCCAAGATTTATTAAACAGAGGTCATTTCTTATAATGTAGTCCACAGCACACAGGACTACTTTTTTTGACTTAACAGCTACAGAATAATTGTTATTAGTTTGCTACAAACACCTCTATAGAAGCACAAAGACTTCAAGACATCAAGTATGACACAAAATAATACTTGGAAACATCAAATATGTTACAAATTCTGGAATAAATGCGTGGTAGTGAAGAGATGAGAGGTGGATGAGGGAGATTTAGGGGGAACTGGACTCCAGCTGTCATACCAGTGGGCCACTGGCAAAAGTCTTCACACCAAAGCTACAAAAACTAGACTCTAAACCCATTTACGCAGCATGAACTTTTCGCAACTCAGTACTTCCAAGCCCACAACCTGCTGAGAAGGATTATAACCCTCTTCCAGCCCTGACTACGAGGATCCCTCTTCTAGTAGCAAAGCCCTGCAACATGAGCCCAGGTCACGAGCTGGGCCACACAGCACCGCTGGAGTGGACAACCCACCATCACCTTACAGAGGCAAGTGCAGGGTTTGAATTGCCGAGACACATATATGTCGCGTTTATATGGCTTGGGTCTCTGCAAAACAGATGCTCACAGAGCACAGTAAATACAAGGCCTAAGAAACAGCGTTTGTCTCCTCTTCCTACTCCCCTACAAGTAAATAACAAGTAATAAAAATCAATATTGATTTTGCTTAGATTTCTTCCTCTCCCCCTGCACCTCCACAGTGCTGTTTTTCAGACACCTACGTAAGGGTATATCCACATTTGGATTTTAGGGAATCCCATAATCTGAAAGGTGAATGAATCCTAATCAAGTAGAAAGATCTACATGATCCTTGCTTGCAGAGCAGCATAATTTATAAGACAGAAAATTTCTATTTTAATTTTTTTCTTAACATGTCATAGTCTTAACTTCAACTTTCTTGAATTCAGAGGGGTTTTGTTTTGTTTTTACCATAGCTACTGATTTTAACTTCATCTAGTTTTTTTTCTTAATGTTTACTCCAGTATGTCATGCTCTGTTTGAGAGGAATAATTGGTTCATTCCCTTAGGGGAAAAGCAAAACACAAGCAAATACAATATTTGTAGATAACGTGCACACATATTTTTGATCTAAAACAAAAGTTAACAGTCTTTATATCCTCTAATATTAAAACCACAAAGTCTTTGCCCTGGTGAATATACTGTTAATTGTTTAAAATTTATGGCATTATTACACCATAGTTTAATAGCGTTTCTTACCAACTGAGGGAGAAAGCTGAGCTACACTAAGTCAATAATACTAACTACTGCAAGGAAAGAAAATGCTGTTCCCGTTAAGGCAGTGGACTAAGATTAATAAGGTCTTAAGTTCCAAATTCTGTCACAGTCTTTCTGTGTGACATTGGAAAAGATATATCTTCATGCCCTGCCTTTAACTCCCTTCTATAAAACAGAAAAATAAAACTATAAAACTATTTGGCAGAACAACATTTTGGGTTTGTGCTGAATCACTGCCTAGTATAATGGGGTGATAATTTTGGTTAGGGCTTATCTGCCATACTACAACAATTAATACACAATAGTAATCTATCTTCATGAATAAAAATACCTGGATGAAGACCAAAGGGCTCCACTGCATTATTTAAGAAACCAAGTTAAAAGGGTGTCACGTTAATACTGAGAAATGCAAGAAGCACGAGTACCAGCCCAAGGACGAGAGAAGGCAGTGCTAAGAACTACCAACCACAAATGCTGAGAATTTTGGTCAGGTCACTAAGATATCTCTCACTATCTATATAAGAGACATCAGTGTCTTCCCACTATCGTTGCCAGCAGAGAGGCAGGGTCTCGCCATGCAATGAAGGAGTGACTGTACTGCTGAGGAGCGTACGCACTCGATTAACCATCACCCTGTCCACACCAAACCCTGTGGCCCCACCACCACCACTGGGGCAGCAGCAACAATTCAGATCGGTGCTTCTGCACAGGCTGATGCAGCCTTGAACCACAACCTGCACCACTGGTTGGTGCTTCTTCCATTTCCTACGCCATTTTTAAGTGGTTGCTACTAAAACCAAATACCCTTGTTTCTCAAAGGTGCACTTGAAAGAATGAAATGTTATTTTCAAATGCACTGATCATTTGTAGCCTATGGGCACTGTGAAGAATCTGCGTGTGGCACGGTTGGTTTTGGGTTTAATGTAAAGGAGGTAAATCTAATCAAATAAAATTAGTCTTGTACAAAATCCTGGGCATGTTTTGCACTCATTTTACTCTCCATAAAGTGGTAGATAAATCACTGCACATGTTCTCAATGTTTGCTTATGGATTTAAATTCCCAGGTAAAACTGTACGCAACCGCCACCACATATAAAATACCACATCTGCTGTGGAGAAAAAAAAGACTGATAGCCATTTTATTTTCTTTCCTATGTGGCTTAGTAGTCTCACACAATCTGTAATGGATTTGACTGCCATAGATTATATTTGTTCTGTATTTTTTTCAGAAGTGCTTAAATACAGGAGTTCATAAAAGCTTCAGAAAAAGATAATAACACTCCAAAGTATTAAAAGGAGCAAGACAGCTAGAAGTGGAACATATACAGAGCAATTAATTGCTCTCCACTTATTTTTGCTGTTCTTTCTAGCAGAATCTCCAACAGTAGCCAGGATGAGTACAGTAATTAATCTTTTTTATCATCTGAGATCAGCATGATTACTGGGCACACCTTTTAAATGGAAATCTAGTCTGACATCCTGCTCTTAATTATTAAGAGCCATGATTAAATTTTATGACAAAACCAGAAAAAAAGAATACTTGCACAATACAGACTTGCAAAATTCCACTCACTAAAGGGACAAAACCCAAAGACCATCGGCAAGACTTCAGTCACAACATCTTCTGCATAAAGTCAGCCAAAAGCAGGAGGGAAGTAAAAGATCTGCAAGTATTCAAGGCACTACTGAGGAAACAAGACTCATCAGATGTTGCTTCTAGCCACGCGGAAGGTAGCAACCATCTCTCTTACACGTTGCAGAAACAGAGGGACTGAAATGAAAACATGTGGGAATGCAGTTCACTGAAGTACCTTTGACATAACTCATTTATTTGGATGATTGTATCATTTATTTTGACAGCTGTAAATTAATTTTCAGTATGAATGTAAGGAAAGGTATCATATAGAATGCTTAACAATGTATTTTCTAAGACTAGCATAGCTGTGTCATCGCAGCCTTGACTATCACATTTTTGCTAGTGTGTGTACTCCACGCTTAAAGGAGTGGAGTCTAATGAAACGTCAAAGTTCTCCAATTTAAAACCAGTAACTTCTGAAAAGCCATTCACTACTCAACAACTGTTCAATACCTCCCACAGTCCTCAGTTTTCTTCTAGGCATACAAACATTATTTTATGCTAAGTAGTAAGCAAGCCAGATGTATGCAAAACACCAGAAATACAAGCAACATAAGACAACCCTAAGAGGTGTTGCCTTAGATATTCTGATTTACTTGTCACAGTATACAGCTTATAACTTAAAGCAATAAAGGTGAAACAGAAAACTCAGAGATGCGCTGCGCAAGTTATACATGTGATTTAAATGGAATTATTTGCAGGAATCAGCATGTGGAAAAGCTTTCCAAGCCTGGGTAAGCTCACTTGGTAAAGACTCAACTTTATGATGATACACAGAGATTGGTCAATGGCAAAATTGTACATGTGCTCAAACTTATTTCTTACCAGAAACTGACAGTCAAGAGACTAAATTTCCAAATAACTATCTTCGTAATATGGGTCTGAATTGGAATACAGCAGATTGTCAGCACAGGGTGGGCAATTTACCCACTCTTGAACTGATGTGCTCATTTCCATCATTTAAATATAGTAATAATATAATAGTTGGGACATGATAGGATTTTTCTAGAGTTCTTCACAATTCCCTAAGGAAACTAAAGAACACAAAACAAGCCAAATCTAGACACAAACCACAACCGTACCTCCTGAAAAATGCGTTAACAAGAATTAATGAAAACTACAGTTCATGCATACCAAGCCCAAATTAGAACTTACTATTCTGACCAAGTAGTAACACAAACTTAGTTTTCCAGACAAGCTCAGATGATTTGTGCAATACGAGGCAAAGAAAGTAAGATCAGAAGAATAGGCTAGTTTTCTTAAAAGCCATGAATACAAAATTATACATTTGGCTTCTCATAACACCATCTTTTGATTAAGTATTAATAATAATGTCAGACACTATACCATACAAGTCCTAACAAAAAAAATTTGATTGTAGGTGAAACTAAGGGTAAAGAATGGATCTTTTTAGCTATTAGGAAACATTTTCAGGAAACCATTTTTAACAGTGCTATTAAGTGGTGCTCTGGTATGGTACAGCGATACACTTTCCCACCCATCTAGAATATGTATGGGAGCATTTGTACTTCAGCATTGCAGAGATGCCCTACTTAGAATTGAAAAGCCACTGCAACAGGTAATAAGTGTATGAAGTAAAAGATGTTAGGCTAGTAAGATGTGCATTTTGTTCCAAATCAGCTCTCTAACCCTGTATTAAAAGACAAGACAGGGAAAAGCAGAACCTGCCCTGCCCCCAAAAAAATACTTAGTTCTGCAATTAACCCTTCCACAGTGCACTGCAGTTATGCCAAATAGATGGTTTTAAAAAAAACTCAGGGTACCATGACCCTGTAATTTAATTTAGGGGGCATGAATGTGTCAAATGAAGTGGTAACAGGTTGACAGAGGGAACAAAAAAAAAATGTAGCAACCCCATGCAAAAGCCAAGAACATACATGAGTAGGAAAACACTTCATGTTGACCATCTGTTGGTTCTGTGACAGAGTAAGTACAAGGACAATTTACCTGTCTCTCTGAAGTTATCAGCCATTCTCCCTTGCTCTCCAATGGCCACTTGGCCTGTAGTTCATGGTCCTTGTTTTAATTCAAACAGCTGGCTTCGCAGAATCGATAGAATAAATCAGAGTGCACCTTCATCCATCTATGAAGACAGTTCACTCTGTTTTCTCTACTCGGACCAATGTTTAGACAACTGTGTAAGAAGTTAAGTGAATTGTTTACAGCGGCACTGGGCACACGCAGCCAATGCTGATTTGTAATGGGGTTAGATCTAATAAGCTGAGGCTGTGACAGACGTGTGTCCCCAGCATACTTAATTGAGTCACTGTTGTTCTTTCTAGTTGCTCAGGCAGTTGCTCTAAGTACACTGCTCATTAGGGAGACGGGTGTCTTTTACATTTTCTGGGGAAATAACAGAATAAAGAAAGTTGCAAGTGAAGTACTGCATCTAAGATGCATTTAGATTAAATCCTTTTTATCACCGTGTTGAAAAATTCTTATCTATTCACGTAGATATATAAATTTCCTCATTTTAAAAGTTGACATTTTTCCAAAGAATTTCATCTTAATTATTTATTGAGCTCAGTTAAACTCACAGATGATTTCCATTTCCACAAAAATCAATTTAGGAAAAAAATAATTGCATTTCCCAAACAAGATGAAAAACATCTCACATTTTCAAATGGCATTTCCTCATCTATCAAAACTGTATCAGTAGTCACTGTTGGAAGTTTATCCATTATGCTTTATGAAAACCTTTCGAAACTAAGATGCTGGATTGGTTTATGTGGCTCACCCTTAAGTTTGCCTTTCTTTTGACTGATAACCGATTTCTAAGCTTCACTTATCATCAGAACCTAAGTCAATGTTTTCCATTTTCATTACAGAGGTATCAAACACCTGATATGAAATATCAAAGCCTAAATCTGCTAATACAGATTTCAGTGAAAACACAGAATGAGTATTCAGGCCCCAATTTGTGCTCTACGTTCTTTTATCCAGCCGTTAGATAAATTGAGAGGCCAGCAGTTTGAGACTTTATCAGGCATTCATACACTTCACCAAGTCAACTACTACAGCTACATTTCTGCAGATTTGTTAACACTTTGACATAACATTGTTTCCTGAAATAAAAAAAGACATGAACCTATTGTTTTACTCAATTTTATGTGGAATCAGTTATTTTTCTGCTTAGGGCAGTGAATGTTTTGAGCATGGAGAAGCAGTTCAGTGTCAGGGTGTCCCTCCTGCCTGCCAGCACGTAGCCTGGGAAGAAGCTGCAGAGACCAGCCAGGCACAAAAGCCACTCTACGGTGAGCCTTCAGACACCTAAAAAAACTTCCTCAGTCTTCCCAAGACTTTCTCCACAGTGAACTACTGCTCTCTTTCCATTTCCCTGTTCCCTCAGTGGCTTCATCTGCTTCTCCTTACCTGGATTGCCCTGGTTCCCCAGGCACAACATGGGGCAGGGGCAACTGCCAGCCACTGTCATCTCCAGCCACAGCAAACCCCATCCCTGCCAAACACCCACTCAGTATTTGCTCTTGGTTTTAGGCCTAAGAACCAAGCCAAGCAGCCCTGTACCATTCAAAAGGTTTCAAAGTGAAGAAGCAGAAAGAGGTGAGGATTTGGATAGTTGGGTTCTCAGAAGAAATAGGGGAAGACAAAGTAGAGAAGTAGGGAAGGATCATTCAATTAGTGGTTTAGCTTTCCAAGAGTACTGTTTTCATGCAATAATCAAGCAAATGAGAGGATATTTTATCTATGTAGCCAAACATGACCATACAAGGTTATAAACATGTCTGGGCTAAGAAATTCTCTGATTAGTCTACACAATAAAAAGGAGAAAGACTAATCTATGCAAATTAAAACATGCAGCGAAGCCTTTGTAATATCCAAAGCTGCTTAGTCAGGCTTCAGAAAGACAACACACAATTTATGGTTGACACACAAAGCAGCACTGTTGGGCAGTTAAAGTACCAAATCCTACAGGTAGCACTTAGCTCCCCACAGCCAGCTCCTGACACCTGGTGCAAAGCCTTAACAGCACATTCTGGCAATACACTTGGCTGCTGCCAGCAGTCCTAGCAAAGGCATGTTAGGAGTCTTTGTTAAGTAAACTGAATATTTGTTCTCTCCTGGTTTTAGAAGACATAGCTGCAACCAAGGCAGTATTTTGACCCTTAAAAGCTGAAGATATAAGTAGTACCACTGAACTTACTAATTTTAAAGGCATCACTGAATAAGATACAATTCATTTTGAAGAATGACTAAACACTGAAAAGTGTAGAAAATCTGGCAAATGTTATTAAATACTCCACTGTGGCTAAACTACTGCCCTAGTCAAGGAACTCAAATACTCTTAACATCTATTCAGGCACATACGATTAATTAATGGATTTTATTTTAAAAGCTTTGCTGAAGTTTTCTTAGGTTATTAAACTTGTGTAACCAATCTTGTCATTATGTGTTCCTAGGATTATTGCTAATGGTAAAAAAGTAACTGGCAGAGTCTGAGGGATTAGGGATGCTCAGATTCTAACAGAAGAAAGCAAAAATGTTAAACAAAACCACCTGGATTTTACAGAAAGGATTACCAGAATAGTTTGAGCAACAAAGGATCCTGACCTGCTAGACCCTAAGGCTTTGTGACACACAAGTATGGGCTGTCTTCACCAAAATGAAACCCTGGAAATTTTTTTTTTATCATTTAAAACTTACGAAGCATTCTTTTTCAGGTTAAATTGCTTTTGAGTACCTTAGGGAAAAAGAAAACAAAGAAACAAAAAAACTCCCTAAACACAAAACATTTAAGCTTACAAAAAAATAGACCTTGAGTGAAGATGTAATATTATCTACATTGTTCTCCCATGATAACGAAACTTTCAGTGATACAGCTGCTATACGTGATGACAGATCCTTCTTAAATTGTCAACTAAGTCAATACACTACACTTTGCATACTCCAAGTTAGCACAGAGTGTGGCTTCCTTTAGGATATAGTGATGGGGTCTTTACCAATGTATAAATCATTTTTTTGGCCAAATATAACCCAAGTTATCCAAAATTTTATAGATAAACACAGGCTCTACAATAAGTTATTAAAGCAGGTTGCAGATGAATGGTTCTTTTTGGAAACAACAGGCCTTCTTCTGACCCTGAAAGTAAACAATGAAATGTTCAATGATTAAACAGTACAATAACTGTAAAAGTAAAAAAAAAAGTTTTAAATGGTTATTTTACTGCAGTAGAAATAATCTTCCTGCTCATCCTTTAGAAAAGTAACCTACATAAAAAAAAATGTCTGGGCTAGAAGCATTCAGTTGCTTTTTGTGAATGGGAAACAAGTCTATGAAAGTTTCCGATTCCAGTGAAACCGATTGTTTCTTTTTGAAACCATTCCTCCCATTTCACAACACCCATTTGGTGAGCAAGCAGTAACCAGTGGAGCTCCTTGTAATGTTGCCTTGAAAAGCACGTTTGTGACCATTTCATTAATAAAGAAAACAAACGCTGCAGGATGTGAGCACTAATTTAATACTAGGGGGATGCATCTTAAATGACAGAATATTCTAAGAGGTGCATTGCCACAGTTGTTTAACGACCTGTACCTAGTGCCTGAAAGTGGGGAAAAAAGTTGAGTAAACACCATGACATAAAATGTTGTTAAATGATGCATTAGTTGTATCTTTCAAGTGGTTTTAAAGGATCAAATTTAAGCTATTTACTACACCTATAACAGTTTACTCTAAAAATATCAGGGACTAGGCAACAGATTTACAGACAATCTATAAACTATCAGTTCAGATGAAGTAGCTTGTTAGAAATACTTGCTATTTCTTGTAATGTAACTATTGCTATCATAGAAGAAAAAGCCTCTGCATCTGCAGCCTCTGACCTCCTAAAACAATACCTCAGCAAAGCCATATCATAAAAACTGATGTCACTGTTGGCTCAGCAAAAGGTGGAGGAAAAACCATGGCTGACCGATCTGCTGTCACCCTGGCTGCCATTTCCCCATTCCCCTCTACCTCTGCCAGTAAGCTTGCAGCATCTGCATCTTCTCTGCTTTCTGATATTAATACCTCTCCTGCTAATTGCCTTTGCAGTATCTCCTCTCATCTTTGCTGTGTCTTGTTTAGGCAGATAATTTCTTTGGTGGGCAGGCAGAATAGCCTGTCAGTGATAAGAGAAGGTAAAAGTGGTATCTCAGAGCTGTCAATGTTTAGCCACAGGCTTGAGTCAAATTCGCATGATGCTTCAGGATGTCTGTTCAAGACAGAGATGTTAATTTTATTTTCTCTTGCATATTTACAGCTAGAACAGCAAAAAAAAAAGAGAAAGGAAGAAACCACACATAACCAATAAACCAAACCAAGCCACAGGGGCAAGTTCTATCCGGATGAGAGAATGAAATTACAGCAATTATGGCAGTGGAGAATATAAACTATTACACAGAGTAAAGACAAAGGCCAACTTGATATGTTGTAGAATTTCAAGACATTAAGTAGTAAGACAGGCAAAATCAAATATAAATGAAAGTGAAGTGACACGTGAGAAAAAATAATAATGTATGCTGTGGCTGGCTCTGAAATAGTTATCGCCACTGAGGAATGAGATCTCAAGGTTAGAGTTTCAAAGAAAACACATACACACACATCAACTGTTAAGTAGTACTGAGGAAACTTAATACCAAACCCATTAGGTACAGTAACTCAAACTGAAATGATGCAGAACAGCAAATACTACAGAACAGGACACAGACTGTACACACTGGGACTCCTGAACCTAGAAAAGATGAAACTGGAATGGGACAGGAAAGAAATCTAACAAATCTGGAACAATGAATGAAGTTAATGCTTGTTCACTGCCTTCCTATACAAGGATTAAGGGGCATTAGAAGATGGTATCATATGGCAGGTTCGAACAGAAGCTACTTCTCCACACATCTTGCTGTTAAGCTATGTTATTCCCTCCCAAATGACTTCTAACGCTAACCTCAGTTCACAAAATGACTGCACAAGTTCATGGAAGAAAAAAAAAAAAAAAAATCTATTGACAGCTATTGAATACCAACTCATCTCCAATAATTTATGGAATCTGTGAGTTGCAATGTGCTGCAAGCCATCAAAGCATCCTGGAGAAGTATCACAACATGACTATCCTGTCCTCAGAGGCCTTCTTAAACACCTGTGGCAGCCACTGCAGAGGACAGGGACGGATCTTAGAACTGGGCTTAGTACAGCCAAAGCCAGGTTACTCGGGTAGGAATGACCTACTGGTGATCCTTTTTTAGACCACATCTGTTGAACGGAGACTGAATTACCACAACAAGACTGGAGCAGGACTTGCATGGAAAAGAACAAGGAGCATTTCTGCAGCTGGAATACTGAAGAACTGGAATTAGGGGAGACTGGCATGGTGATACAAACCAAAACCAAAAATCACCATGGGAAGCCATGCAACACTGTCCAGTGCAGGACTCTTGACAAGGTACAAAAATCCTACTGAATAAAATTGAATGCCTGCAGTAGCTAAGGTTTAAGTCATTGCACTGTTCTCAGTAGAATATTCAATAGCTGTCCACAACTGAGGACTGCTGTCCAACAGTCCCCATTTATTTATGGTGAATTGATTTCAACTACCTGCCAACTTCTTTTCCACGGATGAAGACTGCAGCATCTTACTTGGATACACATGGCGGACATGCCTGTGATTAAACAGTAACAGTTCAGCATGGCAAACTGCATCTAGCTTGGGACACGGAGGAAATCTCAGACCTTTAACTGTATGAGATGCAGGTCACAAAAAAATAAAAATTGAAAATTCTAATTTACTTTGATGCTTGATCCGCCCTTGCCTTCTGCTTCGTTCCTGCCTCTTTGGGCCCTCCCTACCCCTATGCTCTAGCCTGGAAGCAGGGGGCTGAGGAGCTGCTGGATCCCAGGGGATCAGGGCTCTGGGACTCACATGTCCTCCCCTCTGCAGTCTGCCAGGGCCCTGTGCGCAACCAGCTCCAGGGCTTGCTGACACTGCTGCCTGAGCATATTCCATGTGGGAATGTTTAAAACATCCACTGGCAGGCTGCAACGCCACCACTGCTCACGTCCAAGCTAGTGGAAGCACTGGAACAGTGCAGGGCTTGCTACGAAAGCCTGCCAGCCCATCCATCTGGCTGGAAGTGTTGCAGATGTATGTGGATAAATCTGCAGACTGTCTTCCATCTCGGCAGTGCTGCCATAAAGGAGCATCCAAGCATGTATCTGGGGGAGTGGGGGTTAAAAAATTAAAAGGAATTTTTACCAGCAGTTACTTAATAGAGCATTTCTATTAATTTCTTTTAGTCTTTTATTTATTAAAACTTGAAATTGCTGGGGTTGTCCATGAAGTTACTTGCATGGTGCCTTCCCCAAAAGCAATACTTCCATTGTGCCAGAGACTAGAAAACAAAACAAAAAACTCACAACCCCACAAACAAAAAATCCCCAGATCAGATCACACATTGATTAGCCATGCTTAATTCTGACCTTTGCATTAAATATCACAAGTTAGAGACAACACAGATAAAGATATAACAGTAATTCTTTCTATTGCAGTAATACGCTGTGGCATCCACATAAAAACAAGGCTCTCAATTTTGTGTAGTGTGGAAGAAAGGAGAAAAAACTGCGGAGAGGTCAAAAGAACCACAGGAGAGCCACAAGATGACATGGGAAGTGAAATAAATAGCTGAATAGATCGGTTTAAATACATGCACAAAATTCAGCTAAATAACAGCTCATGAAGGGACTTGTAAAGCAACTCTTTCAGTATTGGCTTTTGTCCCTTATAAAACTGTTTCCATTAGCCCACGGATGTGCAATTAGCTGAGTAAAAGACAAAGACTGAAGCTGAGCTCAGAAGTTATCTTCAAAACTTTCTTAAACTGTGAAATAATTGCTTGAGGGAAGTTGTGGGAACTCTACCAGTTCTGAGAGATTTAAAAACTACAGAGGACATAATCCTAGAAACAGCATTTTAAGAGGAATTTTTACCAGCAACTACTTAACAGAGCATTTCTATTAATTTCTTTTAGCCTTTCATTTATTAAAACTCAAAATAGCTAGGGTTGTCCAGGAAGTTACTTTCATGGTGCCTTCCCCAAAAGCAACAATTTTTACGAGGTTAGGTGATATTAGTGCCACCAGATTAACACTATATTTGAGAAAACCTACATACAGTGTTCAGCATTTCTTCAGCATTCACCAATAAAGAAACTAGTTTACTGCAACTCGGGATTTTATTTTCTTATTGCTTTAATTTCCCATTAAGCCTCTTAAAGCTCAATTTCCTCTTCTTTCAAACCTTACATGTTGTTTTTTTCCTTCTCCTTTCTATTGCTTTTTTATTCCAGTTTTTCTGTTGTTCCCTTAATCTCTATTACTTTCTCTTTTCTTGTCCTCTCCTGCACATACTGCTCTGTTTTTTTCCATCATCATCGTCTTACATGCCCTACCAGAACCCATCTTTTAGATTCTCTGCTGTGTTTCCACCCCCCCCCCTCCATCTACCCTTTTATTTTTCAGTTTTTCTCCAGTCTGCATGGCTCCCTTTAGCATTTTTCTTTAGAGACAATGTTGACATTTGGTTGTGTAACGCAAAGCGATATCGTAACTCAAATAATTTCACACACACACACTTCTCCTTATGGCTGTCCTTTCTTGTAGCTTCTGTTCAGCTAGTATACACATTTTATTCAATTTTGTTTAAATGCCACAAGGACATGAGCAGAATAGCTTTCTCATTTTAAGGTTCCAAGAAAGCAAATTGAACGGGAATAAAACATTTCAGTAGGAAATAAGATGGCTTTTTAACTGGTCGCCTGTCAAAGAGAATAAAAATGAATAAAAATAGAGTAAAAATAGGCTTAGAGGTCAGTTACCAAGGATATTTTTAAAAAAAATGGTTATCTTTTTACTTCTAGCAGATAAGTTATGAACAGAAGTTTCCCTTCACCCATTCCATCTTTCCACCACACGCATTTTTTATTTTTATATAAACTTGGGAAGTACTCATAGAAAAACTCATGCTTCTTCAAAACACAGGTTTTTTCCTCTAAAAATTTTGTCATTAATCATTCATAAACACAGAATCCAGAAGTATCACACATTTTTCTCACCTACTCAGCTGTTCAACATTATCTCTTAATCCACCAGATGTTTTGTTGTCTCGCAATCATTGCGGGTACCTGAGAATGTAGTACAGATGACAAGCAAAAAAACAGTCCAATTTTTTGGAGGTTTTTTCTCCCCCAGAATAGTATCAACACATTTCTGGCACCTTTTGAGCATTAAAAAAATTTTAAAAATTAAAAGTAAAATAAAAAAGTGCTTGCAACAGCAGGAGGTTAGAACATCAACAGAACACAAAATCATTTAATCTCTCCCTGGCACATGGAGCCACTCCTCCTATTTTAAGAGCCTTAGTTGTATCTGTACAGAGAGATGCAGAGAAGCTTGGTTGGCCCTGGCTGGATGCAACAGGCAACCAAGAGTTGGACCAAGTGTGCCACAGGGCTGTCCTTCAACATCTGCACACTTGATCCCTACTTTAAATTAATTTATATCTAATTTCCCTGCTTAGGATAAAGGCAATGAAAGGAGAAGCTGCTGGTTCCTCTTTCTTTCAAATGCTCAACCAGAAAAACTCAACAGCCCATCTTGTATCAGCCAGAATAGCATAAATGTTACAACTTTTAAAATTATAGCACATTATGCATATTTGACATTTCTAATACATATGCAGGTAGCTAAAATAATAGCATCCTAATAGAAAAAGTATAATAAGAGGAGGAAAGAACAAAGACTAGTTTGTTTCTCTTCAAAAGAGAACTGAGGAAAACAAGAATCCCATATAACACTGATTTCAGTCTCATCTCTATGCCATTCTCCAATGAGAAACAGGGACAGGTGTACTTCAAACACAGCCAGGTACATTTCCTTAGCTGCTGTGCTTTAGAGTGCTCTTCATTTAAGTAAGAAACTAGCCTCAGGCAAGTGCCTCACAAGAAATACTAATAGATGCTCAGCCCTGCATCTTTGCTCTTAAAATTAAGTAGCTGTCGAAACAGATTAACCAACTGTCATGCAGAAAAGAAATGCAAACACAGTGGCACTGCAAAGACAAATTACTAAACAAATTTGATGCCTAGATAACCCTCTAGTTTTAATTCAATTATTTATACAGTTCAGTGCCTTTATCTAAATGGCAAATACCAGGTACTACTTTCTTAACACTAGCTGCAAATAAGAAATGAAAAACATTTGGCATAAAACCCATCTTCTCCAGCAAAGCCAAAGGTAGAAGATACAGAATGGGTATGTTGCAAAGAAAAACACTGTAAGCGTTTAAAATGTCTGGAATAAAACCAGACAACAACTATTACAGATTACTTAAAAGCATCTTTGTACAAGATCCAAGCATTTATACCAGACCTGAGTTTTTACTGTTGTCCTTGCCCATTGTACCTAACAAGCAGCAACAATTACACTATGGCAGAAATAGTAAAACATTTTCCTGCTGTAAACCCAGGGACTAAGCGGTCTTGAGCTGTGACACAAGTGGTGGTACGCTTACATGTGGGAGAAGGGAATTGTTCATTCACTACTTTCTGTATGCTACAGTATTGTGTGATAATCACATCTTGCACCATTCTTGATGGATTTGCAGGCCACACCTGAATTACATCGGTTTGTTTGTTGTAACCAGAACAGTGGAAGAAGAAATCTTGCTCATGTTCAGCGAAGCTAGGAACTTAGTATGTAACATTTTTGCAGATATAATTACATCAAAACTGGGTAAAAATAGAAACTAAAGCCTTTAAATAGAGCTCCTAAGGCTCTAAAAGGCCTGTAAATTATTTGCTTAGTTTTTTTAAAAAACAAGTTCTTCAAAAAGCAGTGTTCAGGAAAAATCTAAAAATACAACATGTCTTTCAAAGGAATAGATTTTTTTGAATGATTAGTTTCAAAACTAGACTACAATGACTTTTGCCATAAGGCAACATACTTCTGGAATCATAAGGCAGACACCATCACCACCGCCTCTCTCGCAGATCTTTATGAAATTTTGATTCCTTCCTCCAAATCTGTGCCCCAAGTAATGCCTTTCTGTCTTTTATGCAATGAAGAGTCACTGATTCATCTTACATCCAGCAGGTGTCATGACCTTTTCTTCTAAATTCCTTGTAAATTTGAAGCAGCCAAGTGATGCTGGAGCTGGAAGTACCATCGATTTTAACCTCAGAAATGCACTGAACGTGAAAGTGAAGCTGGTAGAGACTGTACTGCTTCCTGCATGGACTTAACTAGCCTCATATGTTATCAATGAAATATATGCTACAAAAGTTACCTTGTTTAATACCTTTAGTGTCATTAGCATGAGTATTGTGATGGATTCTGAAAATACGTTCCAGCTTGAGGTCAGCAGCAGTCCCAGAAGAACAAATATTTTTGTTGCCCATTGTCAAACTTGGTCTAATGAAACAAAAATCAATATTGAAATCCAATAAAACTACTCTAGGTAGCAATATATGACTGGCTAGCTCTACGCTTATTTGCCTATATATCTGAGCTGCGTCTGTGTTTAAAGACTAGAGACAGAACTGGTAAAGGCTCTTTTTTTTGTGTGCGTTCTGCTGAACTACTGAAATCACTCAAGGTTAATACACTAGATGATGGATAAAGTTCTTGATGGATGAGACTGCAGTGACACTGAAAAAAGCAGTGCTCATTCTATTAAGAGATATTTCTGCATCCAACACAGATTAAGGGAGGTACAGATATGAATATGGTAGTAGCTGCAAGAAGAAGAAATGGTTTCATACATTCGTAAGCCACTACAAAAGACATCTGAATTGAGACAAATACCGGTAGAGGGATCATCTTTTTTCTTATGATGAAGAAGGTGAACTCAAGGGACAGCATTCACAGACTATGTCAGAGCTGTGAAATCCAGGAATGTTCCTGTGGTGGAATTTGCCTGTGAATTTCTTCCCTGTTGAAAGGAACTGAGAGGCATGGAGGATGGGGCAGTGCCGTCTGTGGGGACCAGGGTATACTGTGGAATGAACCTACTGGCAGGCTGGAACAAGACTCCCAAGATGCTGCAGACATACCTTTTTAAGAACTTTTAAAGATAACATGAAAGTAAAAGGTGCTTTCTCACGTGCATTGATTACACAAGCTAGAAGTCAAATAAGAGTTTTTAAAAATAAGCTTTCATATTTTTCCCTAAAAAAAAAAAATCTACAGACAATAGGATTAATATTTACAAACTTCAAAAGTAATATTTGAAACAGAGTTATGCTTCAAAAGAAGCCACACAGAACACCACACTGCTCGCAGCTCTATTGCTGGCTCCCTATGCACATGTGAATCTCCCTAGAACCAGACCAGACACAGAAACAAGACAGGAGAAGTTGATGAGATTGGTTTGACCTGTATTTGCTAACCTTTTCTTTGCAAAGATTAGAACAGGAAAAGTGTTAGTGTATGCACCAATCCAGCATGGGGCATTTACACCATTTCTTTCCCAAGTGAATTCTCCATGTCTAATGTCATTGCGTCCAAACTAAAACTGTCTATCCTGCAAAATCAGTCACAGGAAACTCATCTTTCTGTCAAACCTGGCTTAAGTTGGACAACCACTTTTGAAGTTATCACCTCGCCTGCATCCCGCTACCTGTGTTCAGAGACAGCAGCATGACTGCAAAAGTCTCATTTTATCAGGGGAGATGAATGGAAATGAGCTACTATTGCTCATTAACATTTTAGCACAAAAAATGCCAAATTTTCAGAAAACCTCTCATGCCCTGCAGGGAAAGCATACTTTTTTCCTCATGCAAATTACTTTGGCAAATCCACAGCATTACATACTTTCTGCTTGGAAGTCTGTCAGCAGTTGTAACTTTACAAAACTGTAACAGAGTAAGACTCCTACCCTACCACAGCTGTAAACTACATACACTTTTACTGGTTTTACGCCCTTTAGTAACGTTTGCAGATCCATTTAAATGGATGGCAGCTTTCCATCACAACAATAATTGTCACATTCTCCTGCTAATATCAAACATCCCTAGAAGTTAATCCACTGATACAACTTGTACAGCCATAACTCCACTCTGCTTTCCTAAATTAGAGGAGTTATGCCTACTTGGTGTTTTTCTCCTTAGCGTCTCATCACAGATCACAGGCATAACAGGTCTCCAGTTTAATACAATGACAACTTCTGATAGAAAATTACATTTATAAACTGGGAAATACTCTGTTGACCAAGCAAACTTTTTTTTTATCTATCAAGAAAAGAAAAAGATAATTTTAAATAACTAGAGTTTGGTTATTCTTTATCATAATGATACAAGAAAAGTTATCAAAAGAGGATTTTCATGGCATCATCAACTTCAGTATGTTAAATACAATTACTCTTTAAATATGGACAGCTCAGAATTAAGGATTATTTACCTCTGGCCTTTGAAAAAAAAAAAAAAGACACCTGCTCAAATTTGTCACCAAGTGACCGTTATAAATAATCTGGCAAATGCACATATTAATGTTTACAGTCACCGTGGTATTTTAACAAACAGATCTCATTATAGAACATATGATTTCCCCACTTTCCTTTAAGTGTACTGATGATCTTAATGTTTATGCTTGAAAGGAAAAATAATTATTTATCACATTCAGTGAGGAAATTTGCGGTTACAGCTATTAGGAGGACTTTTCCAAAGTGCAAGTATCATTCTGGGTCTCATCCAAGAAGGCTTCCAACACTACAAGTAATCATAATAATCAACGCTTTACTTCAGGACCAAAAAAAGTATGCATCAACTATAAATCCATATAGGTAACACTGCCAGAAGGGTTTCCAATGGGATACACTAACCTCTTCAGCAGATTCTCTTCCCTCAGTAGGCTAAACATACATCTATTTAAAGAGACCATGTTGATAATGTGTAAAAAAAAAAAATGCATTTAATGCAGCAATACAGCCAAGACATCCAAGTACTAAGATACTAGACACAATATGTTCACATTACTGCTTAGACTCCAACAGGAAAATAAGATGGGTTTGTTAGCTTCACTATAAAGTTCATTAAAGCGACGATAGTTTCATGCAGCTATCTATTTTGAATTGCTATGAACTGAGAGCTGAATTTGATAACTTAAAACTCCCTAATGAAGAAAGAAGGATGCTGGAAATCCTACTCTCATCCTAATCAGCACTGCAAGCCAGAGCCTTTTCAGCAAAAAAGGCATGGGTATTACTGCTGCTGCATTCTTCCCGTATTTTTCCTGGCTCTGGAGAGCTATGTGAAGATATATAGCAGCAAACTTTCCAATCTGTGAGACACCATTTATCACCTGTTCAGATGAGTTCCGACACTTGAAGAGACCACAAGGTGTTTTATAACTGGTACCAGTACATTAAAAAAAAAAAAAAGAAAGAGGACATCAAGTTATCAAGTTGACTTACAATGCACGAGGATATTCTGGGGACAGGCTTTTCTCTACGCTATTGGACCTGTAAGCCTTGGTGTGAGTTTTCTCCTTGGTACTACTACCTAGTCCAAGAAAGATGCAGACTTTTTTTTCAGCTGCAATGGGCTATTACATATCTTCCAACTTCTTCATGCAAAGCCTGCCAGGCACACTGGCTGTCATAGCAGGAACAAAACAGTTACTCATGACAGATGACAATGGCCTTTTGAGGTTCAGGGGATATTACACCTTCTCCATTAGATACCCAGTTCCCAAATTATTTCATTTCACTACTCCAGTAACACATGGTTAAGGATCATTTTTCAGCTAAATAGGTGAATCTCTGAAAACAGATGAAATTTAGGATCTTGACTTCTGCCAGTAGGGTAATACAATGCAGTAAGGAGGAATTACTGGAGAGGATTAACATGAATACCAGTTCACTGAAGCATATTTGTAAATGAAATTATGATTCCCAGACTGTTTCCCTAAGAGCTGTAGTTTTGTTTCTGACACAGACAGATCTTTATGACTATCTTCAATTAACATCCTTCCAAGATCAGCTTCTACAAAAACAGGCTGCATATTCCATCCAGGCTTCCTAGGATAGCCCTTACCACACTAGGTCCGGTTTTTATCACAAATAATGATATTGCATAAGAACATATTGTTATTTTTCTGGCTCTGGAGGGAACAATGATCAGCAGAACATGTTTCCATCTTCTGGGTTTTTAAACACTGATTTTAATACTTCTATAACTTGATGAGACTTTTGCCTATTCAGAAATATTTTTTCTGTGTAAGTGAAAATCATTTACATTGGGCAAAGAAAAGCCAACACCCTAAACTAATAACATCACATGCGTACTGCAGGACATATGGACAGTGAGTGAGCATTTAACAGCAGCACACTCAAAGATCCTACGTCCTTATGATCCAACGTCCACGTTGCATGGCTTCTACTCCACTGGCATATTTGTAGGAAGATTATTGTATAGTTCCACAAGTTTCCGCCTCTGAACAGTGCTCGATTCCCTCCTTTTGGCTGAAGCTATCGTCAGCTGCCTGTTCCCAGACTGAAAGTTCCTGACTAGCTGCAAGGATCATCTCCAGGAAGGGTGGGTTGGGAGCCATACAACTTGCTCTGAAGTCTGGAGTTATTCCAGATACTGCTTGCAAAGTGATACTCCCTCTTAGATTGCTTTGGGGACTGCCTCAGACTTGCCACTCAACACACATTCCCTTCTGTGGATTCTGACAAAAGGGGCAGAGCGAGGGCTCGCAAACATGACTGATTCTGGTTAACCTCATGCTTTCTGCGAAATGTTCTGCTCCAGCACTAAGCTGAGATTTGCCAGAGCATCTAATTTCAGTGCCTATATATCACATTCAAAAATAAACCTCTGCAATGGAAGAGGGGATGTGGGAGACTATTCACAACACACTGACACAGCTGCATCTCACCTTTAGTAAAGTGGTTTTGGTTTTTATTTAGAACTAGTAGAAATAAGTTGAGTGGTGCTCACTTGTGAAAGCAAGGGGACAATGTTACATGACATTTCAGGCTTTTATCTTCATTGGTATTAGGCTGATGCCAAACATTTTGTTTAGAGGTTTGTTGAGGTTTTGTTGGTTGTTTTTTTTCAAGTGTACAGATATGGAAGCTGAAGTTTATCTTTGATTTGCAGTCTGGGAAGGGTTAAGATGCAAAAGGACAAACACCTCCAAGTTAAAAACAAGGAAGAAACCCTTTTCAGATAGCCATCTACATCACGAGTACAGATACTAGGACTGATAAGTTCCAAAGCCTCACAAAATATAGGGAAGACTGTGTGTGTTTGGGAGATACAGCAGAGAGGAGGTTAGGCTAGTAAATATGTTGTAAGCAAGACTACACTATTCCTGTATCAGGTCTTCTCCCTTTAGTCACAGGACAAGAAGAGCAGAAATAAAAAAACTAATCTGCAGCAGCTGTGCTACTGATACAGGTATAAAGGCACAGAAACTCACAGTGGCACTGGTACTTTGTGGAAACAGCTAGATACTAATTTAGTTTTTCATGAGTGGCAAGAAAGCCTTCAGTTCCAGCTTCCCAAGCAACCTGAAAAACAGAAGTGGCTATAGCTTTTCTGGGGCAGCTACACTCATAGTCCTTTTAAGTATATATTCATAGTCTTGAAATTCCACCCAGAAGAATAACTACCTCATAAATGCTGCTATTTAATCTCCCAATTCAGATAGGCGGCTTTTCTCCGTGAGGAAGTAAAAAAACCACCAAACCAAAAAACCAAACCACACATCCCTGAGTACATACCTCTCAGGTAATCAGCTTAGATCTACGCCTTGTTCTTTCTCCTTCAGTCTCCATCATTCATTGGGAGGGCAGAATGGGAACTGAAAAAGATTAGCCCTCCCTACAGGAATGCAAAGGTAAGGAAAAAACGTGCCAAGGTATAATCTTTCAGAGCACATGCCCTCTTTATATACTTTGGGGAATATGTCCCTATGATTCTCTTGTGAAAAAATGAGCAAAACTCCACTCATTTCTAGGAGTCTACAGGTGTCTCAGCTTTCCAACAAACAGGACTCCTTTCATTTTCCTCTGAACAACCTATGATACACCTGAAGGTCAGGAAATCGTTCAAAATCAAGACCCAGACCCTCTGATCAGCATTGCCTCTGAGGAACTGAGATATTAGGACAGATCTCCTGAGAAGCCTGGCATGGAGCAGGAAGGCCACCCTGAACTGTGGCTGCATGCTCAAAAAGTTGAGTTTTTCAACAAGATGAATAACTCTCAAGACAGCTGTCAGGACACGGGTGTCTCTTCACTGCCCCACTGGCAGTAATCAGTATAGGGAAAGGAAGCAGGGAACCTTTCACACTTGGACCAACAGCTACATCACTGTGTACTTCCTCTCCTGACCAAAGCAACTCTAAGTGGCATGAAAAGCTACTCAGCAACACAAGTAAGAATGACTGGAGTAGGCAGGTATCTCTGTTTTTTCTTCTGGCTTTCTCTTCCATTCAAAACCACTGCTGCCAGCATCAAGTGAGAAAGACTCTGCAAAAAGCAAGAGCTAGACTTGGGTGACTGTTCTAAATTATTAGTCAAAAGTTGTTAAGTGAGAAGTTTTTGGAGCTGATCCAGTGCGCGTTTAAAAAGCACGGGGAAAGCCTTCATCAACACTTTCATAATGGTAGCGATTGATGGTCCCGATCCGTCTTTCTTCTTTGCTGTCACTGCTCACGCTGTATCACTCCAACCATGATGTCAAATCATAACTTTTAAACAGACTGTAAACTTTTGTCCACCAAAGAACAGCACATGTTACTTAAGATTACAAGTTTTATATATTACGCAAAATATACACCATATGCATCAAGCTGCGCCGGAAGAAACCACTGCATTCAATTACAGTAATTATCTCTCCAATGGCTCTGAGGCCAAAAGGTCCCCTGCTTCTGTATTACTTGAACACCCTCTAAGCTTCCACAAGCACTATACTATTCACCTTTAACGAATTCAGGTATCATAAGAAAGAATTCTCACTTCACTGCAAGATTATTTTATTGAAAACTTTAACATATTCAGAATTGGGAATATCATTTTGCCTATTGCATACCTCTTCTCTGAATATCATAAATATGTAACTTAAAGTGCTCTGGCTCAGGACAGTCATTCTCACAAAGGTCTGTCTAGCCCGAGATCCTGTCTCCAACAGGCAGCAAAACTGGATACAGAAACAGTGTGAAAATCGTGTAACACTATACCTGTCTAGCATACTCTGTTTCAAAATAGTTTGCAGCTGAGGGAATTCCTGACCCACAGGTCATAACCCTTTTAACCCTTGCAAATTAATACCCACGGCATCCTGTCATAAGTAAATCTCTTAGTAAATAGGAGTCAATTCACAGAAGACTTCTATCAGGCTTTCTGGAGCACCACAAATGCTTTGTCATTACGTTCCTCAGTATTCCTCATCTTTGTAAGGCAAAAGACATGAACAGCATATTACTACCTAGCATAATTATATCAACATGTTAAATTTTTAAAGAGATCTTGCACATATCACATTTCCAGAGCCAAAACAAAAATAGGTAAGATCGATGCAATTTTATCTACCAACTCATAAAAAGAAAACCAGAATAACAAATTTTACATTACCCAAGCTTGGAACAAATAACTTATCTCTTTCCCAAGAGCTGCCATGTGTTACAACAACGAAGGCTGATAAAACTAGAGCGATGAAAAAAACAGAAGAGCGTTGTGTGCACAAATTAAGATCCATTCACTGCCATGCTGGAAACCCTCATCCTAATATCAGCACCAAAGACTGGAGTGTAAGAGTTTATCAACCTGCTCATGGTACACACTCCTCTGGAAAAAGCACTGCCCATAGCTCCCATAATGGCCATGTTACACAGCTTCTACATGGCTCTACTCTTGGGCAACAAAGCAGATTGTGGTCTCAGTACAGCAGAAGAAAACCCATCCTGAGGGCTGACAGAGATGCTGCAGGGGCAAAAAGCCCTTGGAAAAAGAAGCAGACTAGTCAGAGCAAGCAGATTAATGCTACCTTCCCCTCATCCCACCATCTAACCTCTTCATGGGTTTTTATAATCTGATATGGTTTCCTTTAAGAACAGAAAAATTAACTGAATGATGTCTGAACACACACAAGACTGAAGGAATTTGTAACCAGCAGGACAGCCCCCCTGTTCAGAGCTACCAGTGCAAGAGGGCTGCACAGGGCCAGATCTCTAACTGACAGCCCTTCTGTAATTAGAATATTTTAGCCAAACAGTGCAGTTCTTTAACTCCATTCCCAGTGGGATTCAAAAGGAGATCATGCCAATCAGTTCAGTGTGCCAGCAAGGAGGTAACGAGGAATAAATCAAGAGCCAAACTTTACTATTACACACACAGTTTAGGGCCACAATACAGTGGAGTGAGATGGGATAAAGGAATAAATAGATCAAAGGGGACACATCGTAGAGTGACACCCAGAATAATCTGGAGAACACTGAATGAAGATGCAGATCTCTCCAGTAATGAGAAGAATTTCAACAAGAGAACAACAACAACAAAGGTATTCTCTTTGCAAACCAAACCAGTGATGAAATGTATTTGAAATACACTTCAAACTGGAAAGGTCAGTTTTGATATCTTTTTAAACCAGCTGTTGACATTATTATATTAGAACTTAGATTAAAAAAATAGTAAGTTATGTAGTCTAATAGATTTTCACTACTCATTTTACATTTTGCATAATGATGTGTTTTACGGACTTTTTGTTAGACTACCTGAGATACAAAAAGCAGACTGCCAGTAAAAGCAAGGATGTCTCTGCTCTTCAGAGCACACCCTCTCTGATCAAACTCCCCCAGCCACTTCCTGCCTTTGAAGCCACTGAGGCCAGTCAACTCTTCAGATACTTTGTTTTCGTGTTGCTCAGGAAGAAGCATAGAGTGTCTCTGATGTCCTTTCTGTGTGATAAAGGCTGGACGAGACACCATTCTACTTAAGCACAGTAATATTATGGAAGAGAACAACCAGGGCTTTTCATAATACAAGCTCTTTGAGTTTGAGATTAATCACAGAGTTCAATAAAGTGCGACAGAACACCTCCAATAATTCCCTGTCTTCAGTTTTAGGAGACTACGGAGCTCATAATAGGAACAGGTACTAATTTAAAATGGCTAGATTAAGGTTTTTTACTCTCCCCCATTGCTTTAGTCACTGTTTCTATGTTTAGAAATTAGTCATGTGTACAGACTAAAATGATGCTATTAAGACAAATACACAGTTTAAGGAACTAGCAGAAATGATCACGAAGTTGCAATTAAGCCTTTTGAAATAAACATTCATACTTGGGAAAAGACCATAACACATTCTTCAACTTGCAATACAAACTGAAGTGAATAGACTTAGCACTCAGCTCCGAGACAGCAAGAGCACATACACCACTTCTATCCAAACTCAGCACAGCTGGAATCCAGCTGCATGCTCTGTTATTCGAGGAACAAAAAAAAAAAAAATAAAAATATCCCTAGTCCATCTAGAGCACAGCTGTTGCCAGAGCCACCAAAGGGACTACAGCCATATATCTACACAGGATGGCTCACTTAGATGTCTTCTAAAGCCTGCTTTTCTCTGAAACATTACTGTACAACATTATCAGAGTCTATAATTGTTTCAGAGAAGAGAGACAGTCACAAGACTGCTTATTTGTAAGCCAATGGGCACATTTACTGTCAATAGTTTCCATAACAGATAAAATGATGTTGCACAGAGTTGGCCTCAGCTCCTAAAACTCCTCTTAAGCTTTTGCGGTGCACGGCTAATGGCTCTGTTTTTTCCAGCGGTAAAACTGCCCGTTATGTTAATTTCTGCCAGTGCTAACAGAAATGCAAGACGTCTGTTTGCAAACCTAGCACCTGAGTGCCCCCAGGGGCCTTAAAGGCCCCAATATCCCTGCTTGCCCCAAGGGCTGCCCCACCATGCCCGTGGCACTGGACCCCATTCCAGCCCCCGGGCCATCAGTGCCTGCCCCAGTGAGGCTGCACAACATCATCTCCAGCCATGCCAGACCACGGGCCCCACCAAGCCAGGCACCCCTGTGCTGGCTGGCCCACCCCTCTCCCCACAGCCTTGCCCATGCACCCTGGGCTGGATCTGACCCCAGACTCCCTCACTGGCTTGATTCTGACCCCTACCCACAGCTCCCAGACCCCTGGCCACAAGGAACCCCCCTGACAGCAAATGCTGCAGTTTTTCCATATACTACATTTTGAAAGCACATAACTAATCTACACGTGAAGAACATCATGTTTGAACACAGGAGCCCAGAACCACAAGCCCACATCTAAACCAGAGACTATCTGATTCTTCTCTTCTTCAGTTCCCCCATGTGCAAAAAAGAAACGGCAACAGCTTCCTACCAGCCAAAAAAAGCATGGGCAATGGCCTGACCTGCCTCCAAACACTTCTGTTTGCCAGCAAGCGAGAATACACCAAACCATCTGCCAAATTTAACAGTTGTATCTTGTAGATAAGACACTGACTGATTATTTGACCTTTCCTCTGGTCACTTCACCAATAAGCAATCCCCATGCTACCTGTATTTTACTGTTTTAGTGTAGCATTCTACTAGGGAAGGGGGGTGGGGGAGAGTGGAATCCAGAAGCTGATTATTTTTCATCAATACATTTAAAAAAATAAATCTTGCAACATGTACTAAAAACAACGTTCATGAGAGCTCACCAGTGAAACACAAACTGCCCAGACTCTTTATCAAGATGCCTTCAGAAACAGCTACTCGTATAAGAAAGGTTTTAAATGAAGAGGGTAGTTGATATCATAGAATGACAAGTCTTACCGAGTAATTTAAATCCTAAAGGTGTTTTAATCATATTTGAATAAAATGTTTTCCAGACTAAAACAATTACGCTGAATATCACCACCTCCTTTTACACACCATGCAAGCAGTTACGGTGGGAACAGCTCCGCTGTCATTCTGGTGGTGAAGAGTGAGGAAATCAGGAGTCTAAGAAAAGATTAACACGCTGCACTTCACTCTTTGCATTTAGTGTTCCAAAATGAGGTGTCCAAAACAGGGCCGGGGCATAGGTTAAAACAAAAAATAAAAATCACTGACATGGACACAATGAAAGAGAGTGAAAGATCTGAACAGGAGTCCTCAAATAGTGCTCAGGGAATATCCCTGCAATGGCAAGGTCATTGCTGTTTTGTGGCAGGGACCCTGCTGACTGGGCATCACTAAAAGCCACCCAGTAGAAGGCTGGTCATCCGAGGAAAAAAGCACTTCAAAAACACCAGGCCCACTGAGCACATTTTCTCTTGATAAGTTTGGGATTTAACTCAAGTTCTCATAGATGAAGCATATTGGAGTCTGTTCTACTTTCTCTCTTCTCCACCCCATCCCCCCAGATTTTTTTGCAGTTGGGAAGGGGGGGGGGCGGGGGAGGGAAATCAATGCTCATGAAAGCTACAGGATAAGGACTTTGGAGAATAAAGGCCTCTAATTACCTAGGAAAGCACAAAAATCTATCCTCCTCCATTTAACCCCAGGAACGCCTCAACCCCTCTTTGCAAGGATCACCTCCCTAGGAAAGGAAAAAAATTGAAAGGAACAGTTTGAACTTGAACTTTCTGCTAAGCCTCTCCCAGAGATGCTAATTACTGCCAAACCTGGCAAACCTTCTCATGGCAATGTCACCTCACTGCTAGAAAGCACACTAAAAGCCAAGTCACAGGAAAGCGGTCACTGCAACAAACAGCTCATTCACCATGGGTCTGTACAATATAGTCTAAAATCACTTTGCTCTGAACTAAAACCAACAAAAAAATATTTTAAAGTTTAGATTGATCTTTTTCTTCCCCTGCCCCATAAGCACAAATGATTTCTATGGATTGAGAAAGAAAAAAATGTGTAACAAAAAGCAAGAAAGCATTCTAGAACAAAAGACTCCCCAAATCAAAAGTCCAGAAATGTTATCAAGTTTTATCCTCTGGTGGGATCTGAAACTCAAATGCAGAGCCTTAAAAATACATACTGGATATATTAAAATTAAACACCAAACCTAGACATTTTGATTTAAAATTATTCCACTCAAGTTAGACCAGAATAGAAATAATTTGAGAAAGCTACATTGAACACACACATGCATCTGCTTCAGCTGCTAACTCAATTCTGAAGTTTTAAATATGCATATCTACTATAATAACTTAAAATTGACAGTTTCCAGGAATTTCTCACACTTCAGACAAATGCTTGCTATTCAAAAGGTGTAGCCAGACACAGTCACCAAGACTGCTAAGAAACTGTCATAGCACAGGGGGAGAAGGGAGGTAAAATTTACAGTATTGTTATTTAGATGAGCTGGATCCAGAATAGATTTCTACCAGTGTTCCAATCTAATAAAGCTATAATTTAGATGCACAGACTGATGCAAACTCATACATTACTGCAATATACTTGGTTAGCGTACCTGTTGGCAAAGTACTGTCAACATCATCAAAAAAAAGACTGTGTGTTTCCAGTTCTACCCATCTGGCTTACACGGTGTTACAAAAATCAAGAGCAGAAGTTTGCACTGAAACGTACTGAAAGGCAAGTCTGGTAATATGGCACGGCAGGAGGCTTTTCATTACCAGCAAGGAGTGGTTAAATCCTAAACCACTAAGCAATTCAAAATGTTTAAAAAAAATAAAAGTGTAAACCTGAACTTTGCTCAGAGGCAAAGCAGTACTATTAGCTTAACAGCTAGCGAGTTGCACCTTCAGCTATACTACTTATTTAACAGTACTTCACTGAAGACTTTAACCTGGATTCATGCTACAGTTTTAACCTTCACAGAGGCTTCTCCTCCTCCTGACCCATCCAGCTTTAGAGATGTTATCAAATCGTTGAGTCATGTCAGAAATCACTTTTCAGTTCAATCAAGGCTGGGAGCCATTCACCTTGAAGGAAAGATACTGGCACAAATCACTAGCGTTCAGTTGTCTGTACAATACCCATCCTAAAATTCCTCTCATCTCCCCAAGGACAGACAAGTACTCCTGCAGCACACAGTAGATTAACAGTGAAGTATTAACACACACAAAAAATCACCACCACCCCACATGCACAAAAAAAATCTTCCAACAACAAAAAAAACAACCAAAAAACCCAAACCCAAAAAACACCCATCAAAAAAGCAACCAAAGCAGAAGCCCATCCCTGCACCACACAGATCAGTGCTGTGCCTTTGCACCACCACAGCTTCACAACAGTGCTGCTGCATTAATCTAATGCCAACAAACAACAGCTAAGGCTAACAACGTTCAAACAAACCCCATAAATGTCCAGCACAGAAAAGCTTTTGTTGCCATGTACACTAAAGCATACACAACAAAGATAAATCCAGTAGTTTCATCTGCATTACCAAGTCCTAAGCGGGAATCAATCAGTCTATGAAAAACCTTGAAAAGCAGCAGGAAGATAACACAACTCCTATTCAGATTTTACATGCAGGTAAAAATGTATTTTTCAATATTTCAAAATATTTCAATATTTTAAGCAGTGTAGACCTTGGATGGGCTGACCAAATTCACAGTTGAGAACTGTCTATGCAGTGATTTGTACTCCTGGCACAGACTCAACTATCTCTGATCATCAGTTACATGGGTAAGAAAAACATATCTAGAATAAGAATATATATAATTTAAATTTTTGTTAGGTTTGTTTTGAGTAATTTGAAAGCACAATTTCACAGTCTATATACATTGATATGTACTGATTCACTCTTGAATCATCAGTTTAACAGAACACTGTTTGGAGCAGAGCTGCAACATAGAACACATACAGACTAAATGGGTATGGGGCTGTAAAAGGAAGAGGGCAGAATACATTTAAAAAAGCACAGTAGCAACTTCAGCTATATCTTAATACACACTCAAAAACTTATATAGTGTCATAATGAAATGATAGCTTTCCATGTGTACGCACTAGGCTGTCATTCTTAACTATATATATAGTTAAGAATTATGTATATGTATATAGTTAGTATTCTTAACTATATACATATAGACCATATACAAACAGGTCTTCTGCAAGACCTTTTCCCATTTTAATGTAAGACATGGATGGCAACACTTATTCAATGAACAGATACTTAAAATTTGGCTCCTCAGTGTTCACTGTGACCATATGCTTCAGTTTAGCATGTTCCATTCAAACATGCCCTGCAGACAGAATGATTAATTTGCTAGTGGAATTTTTCTAGTGTTCTTCATACAGTATCTAACAGTCATAAGTACTAGTTCATTTTCACAGACTCCTTATAGGATGGGAATTATGTTATCTGCACTTTTTATATGAAGAAATGCAAGACAGGAAGAACTTAAAATAGCATATATTTAGTGATTTGGTGACCAGTTAAGTAAGGAAAATAGATATTTTCCTAGAACTCTTCATGTTACTTGGGCTTTACGTATCCAAAGCATTCAAATTCTGTCAGTTTTGAACGCTCAGCAGGCCTATAACAGATTCCAGCTCCTCCTTTCTGTGAAAATTCAGATTTAAATAAGTTAATACAATATAGGAGTTCTGTGACAGTCATCGCGATAATCCAGCAGGTGTCCTCAAACTTTTTAACCAGGGGGCCGGTGAGTCGATGCAGTGGCAGGCAGCCATCTGCAGCTGCTTGGTTCCCCCCCGCCCCCCCCCCCCCCCCCCAAACCCCGGCAGGGGAGTCTGTAAATACCAGGGGCCGGATTGAGGACCCTGGGGGGCCGTAGTTTGAGGACCCCTGATCCAGCCCTTCAGAGCAGCACTGAACTTATTAAAACACAGGACAGTCCCTTCACTTCCTACCTTCTTGCTCGATTCACTCAGTATCTTCTAGTTTCTGCATCAAATGAAGCAGAGTTATAGATGTCATCCACAGTGAATCACAGGAACCCTGAATCTCATTGTTCTCTATTTCAAAAAAGTTCTCCAACAATATTGCACTTCCTGGGCTGTAACTGTCCTGTTCCCCAGTTTCCTTCTCTCCCTGTATGCAGGAACCCTTCTGCCTAAATCCCCCTACCCTGTTCACTGATGCATCTACTGGTGTCAGAGCAAACAGCAAGTGGGCAAACTCACTTGTCTGGCATGTCAGGCAGGAGAAGATTAATTCCTTCCTGCATACATTAAAAGTAAGCAGACTATCACAAAGGTTTTGTCGCAAGTGTACCAACATCTACATATACCCTGGCTTCTGCTGGTAGGCAAGCACAGCTCAATGTGTCACCACCACCACCTTGACACCAGGTCACCCTGCAGCCAGGAACCCCAGATTCACACCCCCATGAAACAACACAAGACCACCGGGATGCAGCCTGATGGCCAGCAGCACCGAAGGGGCTTTACTCACTGCTCCAAAGCAGAGGCGGTGTTGGTAATCACCTGGCTGTATAATATGACATGCACAATGAAGTCCTGGGATACTTCAGGACATGTGCCCCCTTCCCCACCCAAATGCCATGACCTCACACCCTGAGCTGCATACTGCATAGCAGCCAGCTTCAACAGACAGCTGGAGATAGGAGTGATGCTTCTCGCCTGGACAAGGTAACAGATGGCTCTGCAGTCTGAAACACTGGTTTGAATCCCTTTATGCGGGAAGTTTTGATCATAAAACAGCTGCAAACAGTGAAGGATACCAGTACCTCACACTCATCCATACCATTTCTAACCATGTTCATCATGTCTGCCTCAAGGAGTGGATCTGGAGCTCTGCAGCCTGCAGTGATCTCCTGAAATCCACTTTGGAGACTGGCTGGGATTTCAAACCCTCCCTCAGGCCTGGGAGCCAGCTAACACAAAATACCAAGTGTTTCCTTAGCTCTGGTCACAGCTTTCCAGATCAGCAACCACAGCTGCTTCATTCTCCCCCAGGATCACCAAGGAAGCCTGGGAAACAGCCCACATTTGGGATTCTGCTTTACTGGGGAGCTGTCCTGAATTTCAGTGACATATGAACTATGGGAGCCCAAGTTTTGTTTTTTTGCTTGCCCCTGGCTCCCCAAGTCAAGCAAAGTATTTAAGGTCCTCCTAAAATAAACCTGATGCATCACCTGTGTGTTTCTATATGGTACATTTTTTTTTCATTAGTGATGTTTAATGTCCTGTTGAGTTTTACAGACAAGCTTCCAGCAGCACGAAGAAACAGGATTGGAACTTTGAATTTGTATTTCAACCTGGCTGCTGACAGAACGGTCACCTCCGTGACCTTGAACTTTATTAATATGACTAAGATTTAATTTAATGTAATCTAAAAAGTTACACAAGTATACCGGAAGGGAACCACAGCTTTATGCTCCGGAGCATGGTTCTGCCCAGGAGATGGACCTGGAAGCAAGCTTCCTATTTGAAAGTAATGGGTGGGTGAAACTCTACCACAGCTGAAGTAATCAAGATTTCAACAATCATTTCAACAAAACCAGGGCATAGCCTTAAAAGTAGAAAAAAAACACCCAACCCAGACCATAATGAATGAGATTAGATCTCCAGCTGGAGAGCCCTCCAAGTTCTCAGCACACAGGCAGACAAAAATATTCTGTGCTTGCCTCCATCACTGCTTCAAGCTTACTTGAACACCACAAGCAGTTGAATTTCTTAAATTCCTAAAGTGTTTTCTTATGCTAAGAGATTTTATTCTTTATAGTAGTTGGTTTTTTCCTTAAAAACTTGAATTATTTCTATTGCAGCCATCCTTTTGATCTCTGTGTTATTTTTGCTGCTGCTGTTCAAACTACTCCAACATTTATCTGCTTTCTTAGAAGCCAAAGAGGGAAATTTGTTCCTGCCAAGTAAAAAAAAAAGCAGCATTCCTCACAGTCATGTTTTAGTATGGGATTTCAACACTAACATTAATTGAACAACACCTGTTTGTACAAGCTGAAGAACTGATCCCATTAGATTTAAAAGCTAAAGAAAAACAGGATAAAGTTAAAGACAAACTCCAGTCCCAAAATAGCTGAATTACACATATCCGGCCCTGGCTTCCTTCTCTGAACAATCACAGGGTTTGAGGGATTTAAAACAGCCTAAACTGCTTCCAAACACTCTCTCAGCTGTTTCCAATTTTTGTTATTGATAAGAACTCAAACACTATAAAGTAATCCAATCTCCCCATCATATTTTTCTTCAGTTTGATATTAAGGAACGGAATTATTTGACTTCTCTTTTCTAATGCTCGTTTCCACCACCCTGCTTGCATCTTTCTGTCACCTTTATTTTGCCAACAGTAGATGGCACCAGTAATTTCTATATTCATTATAATACCAAGGGGGTTTGTTGTGCTTTCACGTCCATGGTTATATCTTCCTGACTACATTCTATGGCTCTCTTTAATATATCACCATTACAAAATTCTGCTTGTGAAGTCTCTTAATTTATCGGCATGTGCTTCATTTAAGTAATTCATTAAGTTATTCATGCGTTTGGGATAATATTTCCTAGAACTATAGCTCAATAAAGCACCAAAATAGTAATATTCTGCTTTAACTTTAATTACTTCACTGAAATTGCATTAATTCAATACCCGCAACTTGGATTCCTGCTAGCAATATTCTTGTTTTCAGAGAAAAAAATATTTTCACTACATAATTTAAAATGATTCACAACCATCTTAGCTCAGGATGTATTTAAAACACAGAAACTATTTGTCTACAGTAGTAGCTCTGCTGGCATTTAGGCCAATGCTTTATTTTACCCTTATACTTATCTATAGGTTCGTACTTTTTGTGCTATTTGCGTATAAGCTTAATTATACAACCACAGTTGCAGCAGATTTTTAATATGTGTGCATATATATATATATATGAGCACACACAAAAATACACACATGCACACACTTCTGCACAAGAATACAATTGCACCAAGAATTAAGTTCTGATTGCCAGTGTAGGACACATTCTCTTGTTTCTCAAATTCAACCCCCACCACTACTACCCCCCCCAAAAGACACCCGAAAACAAACCAACCTTAAAGTCTCCATTGCAGATACATGTATTTAGCTGATCACTACATGTTCCCTTCATATTCTGTGGGGATATGCAAACACTTTTAGGATGCATTTTAGTTTACTACATTTGGTCAGATTAATTCCACCTTTTATTTCATACTATTAAAAATAAATTTATTATTAATTTTGCAAATACTTTAATTTTACCAGAAACAAAATTGTAACTTGGGTTACTACATACATATATACGTTCCAACATAAATTGCAAGTGACCCCAAGGTAATGGCCATAAACAGAAAAGGTTGAAAGGACACGATTCTTCAGAATCACTATGATAAAATATTCCAGTGCATTGGGTAAAAGCATCACTAATCTAAAAGGGAAGACTGTCTCTCATGACCTACACTCTGTATAGATTGCTCACCTATTGAGTTAGTGATCAATCTGCTTCCTGCATCTCAAGGATGCATACCACAGGCACTTACAGCGCTCAGATCAATGGGGTTCCTTTCCCTACGATCCACACCACCAGACACGCATACAAAGTTAATGTTCATCCTCACTCCCACCCCGAACTAACGATCCCCAAGTTCCTGTTCCCGCAAGAATGATCCAGGTCCAGGTCTTCATGTAAAAATCCTGCCACCCCCCCAGAGAAGAGAAAAAGGATGTTTGCAAACAGTCATAGCCACTGAGATACCACAAAAATAACTATGATAAGGAAACAGATAAAAGGAAGCTGAATGCCACAGCTCTGAAGCTCGTGAGGGTTTCAAAGTTGGCATAGAACAGAAGTTACAGATGTTTTATACTTGTTACTGGCCTATGCCTTCTGGGCAAAGGAAGCCATAGAAAAATAATTGATGTTTTATTTTAGAACATTAAGAATAAGGGCAGTGCAGGGACACCATGTAACAAGTTATTGGATCTTACTGATGAGTATCTCTGAATTTGTATTTCATTCCACTCTGACATGCTGACCTTAAAGTCAGGAGAACCCACTGAAGTCACACGTGTCTGTACTGCTCTTAGAAATAAATTAATAGAAATCCATCTTACATTTGGGAAAAGACTTTTTTAAACATTGAGAGATTAGTAGTGACTCAAAAAAAAAACAACACACCACACCACAAAACCAGAGGCATTACTGTATAGACTATATGTTACTGGTGTTACAGGTGTTGACTGGGCAAGAGGGATGGATGGCTTTGGGTGACAGCAATCTGCCCCAGCCAGGCTGTCAGAACAGGCTGAGCACATCCTGTACTGCCCACCGGAGGGTGGCACGGGCAACCCCCTGCCCCCTCACCCCCTCTTTTCTGTTCAGATCACGGCTACTCCTAGCCCTGCATTTGGTAGATCACAAATGTGTTGGCATTTTTACATTTCCCATTTGGAACAGGCTAGTGTGTTTTTTTGTTGTTGTTGTTGTTTTGGGTTTTTTTTTAATATAAACAGACTTTCAAGCTAATCAAGTCTCTATTGTTAAAACCCCTCCTGGGATACTCTGCAAAACAGTCTTGTCCGAGATCTTTCTGCTTCCATCTTATACCTTATCTGTAGTCCCTTATTTCAATAATATAAATTTTTAGGATCATTCTGCTTTTGTTCCCAGACAGAAACAAAAAGAAAACAAAACCAATCAAGAAGCCAAGCACAAATGCAAATTTGATGCATTCAATGTAATTCAGTACATCTAACACCAAGCTGAAATTTCCTCTCAATTTAAAAAAAGGGAACATGAAATTTTCCTGCTTTTAGAACTCCAACATTACAAAAAGAAATCAAGATCAGTGAAAGCTGGAAAGGTCTAATACTTGCAAGTCATTACAAACTGATTTTAATGTTTGCTGCAATCTTTAAATCAAATCCCCTTCAATCTCTTAACAGGTTCCTTATAATTCTATATGTACACCAAAAAGATTTCCCATATCTCACACTTTCTATAAAAATATCACCCAAATTAATACAGAACATTGCGATCTGTATTTTGTTTTAATGTTACCATACATGAAACTTAGAACAAGTGTATAATGTGTACTTGGAGTAGTACAGCAATGCCATGTTATAGAACGGCACAATCACAACCTTTACATGGTTAAAAGCTCTTAATATTCTAGACATTTTCTGTTCTTCTGATTCTGGCATGACAATCAGTGACATCACAAGTATCTGCTATAAGCAGCTATAATTAAGAGCTTTAATTAAAGTACTTCAAATCTCTCTCACCCTAAGTGTTGATATATCCCCTAAACTACACTTTCTAGATTTCAGTATAATCCTGGGTTAAACATTAAGTGAAGAATGAACAGCATTTAACCAACAGAAGTAACTTTAAATGAAGCTGCTGCTACAAATAATAATAATAATAATAATAATAATAAAATCTCTTATCCTCTTGTACAAAATGACCTTGAACTGCAGTAATGCAGACTCAGGTTAGAGCTGGAAAAAACACCCGGTTTTGGTATAAGAGAGGCACCAGAAAGGACTGCCTGGCTACAAAGACTGTGGCTTTTCCACTACTGCAAAATCTTTAAGAAAGAGCCTGACAGATGTTTATCTGGAAGTACCTAGGTATAGTTGATCCTGCCTCCAGATAGGAGGGGAGCTAGATGAACTCTGAAGTTCCCAGACAATGCTCTCCTTACTCTAGGCAACAAAAGACATCTTTTTTAAGTTTTTATTAAGTACTGCAATGCTAGTGTAAACTCTTTCCCATTTCTAGTTATTTTAGCGGAAACACCTGGTATGCTCTCACTGAAGAATTCAAATGTCACCAAATTTTTCTTTGCCCCCCCCCCCCAAAGAAAAGAAGACCTCAAAACCCCAATAAACTTCTAATTAGTTTTTCTACAATATTTTTTCAGTTAACTTTTTAAGTCATAAATACTATTTTTAGAAGATATCTACTTAATTTTGGCTTGTATTATAGCAGTTAAAATAAAATATGATTGATTTGATCTTTGACATTGACATAACAGTTGTCTTGAATGGCAAAAAGCTAGCAAGAGATCTCATTTTACAGTTAGGTAAAATTAACAGACCAGAGCTTTGTAGCTTGAATGATCTAATATTCATCAGAGAACAGCATTGTCTATTTCTTTGCCAAAAACATACATGTGCACACGCGCTCATACAACTACATGGTTTAGAGTTTCACTCCTAACAGAGATGCTGCTATTTACTAAGTATTAGTCCTTGCGCTGACTTTTTTTGTGGGGGTACACACATTGCTGGTTTCTCCCTAGTGCTCTTTACCTTATCACCAATTTGAATAGAAATAGAGCATCTGCATTTGACATTACAGTGCATTAGGAAGTTTAGGCCTCTGAAAAGCCCCATTAAGTAAATACTGCTTGTGTTCACAGAAGTTAGGAATACACACAAGAGTCCTGGTGGATCACAACCTCCATGAGGTATGCTTGAGAGCTTATCAGTATCTTCTTCCTCTGTCTACAGCAAAACTGTAAGGAATGAAATTCTTCAATTATTTACACATTTAAACTATTTAATCTTTGGTCACCTGGCGCTACCCTAGGCCTTCATCACCCTCCCTCTGCAGGAGTAAACAGTATCACTTTATTAACACATTTCCTTTTTATCATACAGCTGTCATCTGCAGCTATGTAGACAAATCTGCCATTCCTACTCCCAATATATAATTTAGAGCATTGTCAAAAACATCACCCAAGAACAAAAGACATTTACTGATGTGGAATGTCTGTAGGGCTTGTGGATTTGGACTCTGCCCAACATTCCTCCCTGCCCCCCCTTCTCTGATTTTAAGTAGTTTTGGTTTGGTTGGTTTGGGTTTTTTTAAGCAAAACATTTACACCCTATTTCCCAAACCACACAGTTGTGATAACTTTAAAATCTTTATTCCCCTTCCCCTCCTCTAAAAAAGGAGAAAGAGCCACAGCTGTGCCAGATTTCAGAGGAATTTGGAGACTTCTAAAAAAAAAAAATCAAATTTCACAGAAATGTTTACATTCATCTGTCCAAGCCAGGTGTATATTGGAGCCAATCACCAGAACTGCTTAGATGCAGTCAGATTACCATTCCACAGCCAAAAATCTTTTCTTTAATGGGGGGAGAGGGGGATTAGTCTCCTCACCAGTTAATCCTCTAATTTCCCTTTTACCTCAAGGGACATGGTTTCTTGTTTCAGTTTAATATGACACATGGAAGCAAGCTTGTGAAGTGTACTCTTCTACTTTTCTTGCAAACTGAATATGGCATAAGAGATGTGTAGTAGCAAGTTACCCTAGAGCTGGAGAAGGCACTTCTGCTTCCAGTTTCCTCCTCTTCAAGACCTGAGATCTTCTAAGAATTGTCCTTCTAGACCTGGCCCTTTCAGCAAAGGTTTTACTTTAACTACCTGACCCCAGCTAATTCTTCCCAGCTCTCACCCACAACTGAATTCATACAGTCCGGCTGAAGCTTTTTCTGCCTTACACAAACGATCTAGAGAAACTGGCTGAAGCTATGATGGCAACAGCAGCAGCAGCAGTTCTTCTCATCCTTTTGTAACACACGTTACATGCAGCGTTAGTCCTGACACAGAATTAATTCTTCAGTGAAATTACTAGAACTTAACAGAACTCAAAAACACCACCCACTGCGCATCCCATCAATTACTACAGCTCTAAAATATTCTTAAATTATTTACTACACCACCTTTGCTCACAAGATAAAAGCATACCTTAAGTCAAAGCTACTCCAACTGAGGAATCTGTTTCAGGTCTTTACTGGGTATTATATTTAAAAGAAACTTCCAGGTGACAAGCTTACTATAACAAGTACTTATGAAAACTTAAAAGGTTTTACATAAGAATTTTAATTAGGCTCTAGTGTTTTTGTCATCACAGTACAAGTAATGCAACCCTGAAATATCTTCAATATGCTGTCATATTTTTGCCAAATTTCAGGGAAATCTTTGCAGTGAGAGGCTGTAGCTGTATTTGACATCAGTGAAGATGCTCATTTCATCATTCTCAGCAATTTTCATTGCATCCAGCCGCCACTCATTCATTCATTGTGGTTCTGCAGGCTTGTAGAAAGGAATAAACCAGCTTACAAACCTTCTGCTTTGCATAAGTCACTTTTTAATTTCCAGATCAACACATGGGATCTCTCAGTTATGAACATTACATGTTCTGACTAACCTGTCTGCCATGTCAGCCAGACGAGCCTCCCACTGTGTAACAGGTTCAGAGCATGCTGCCACCCATGCTGGGTGCAGTTGGGATCCGTGCTTATGACAGTCCACCACTGCGTCTTCCCATGAGCCACATAAAATGCTTGGCATGCTAAATATACTTCCCTGGCTCCAGCCTGGCTTCCTTGGGATGACAACCCGAAAGAAAATGATAAAACAAAATAAGGCATGTATATGTGAAGGATTTGGGGAATATGGAGAAGAACCTGAAAAAGCTCAAACTCAGTTTTCACAGAGCTTTACTCCACCCCCACCCATAGGATTTTTGTGCAACTACAAAGGAAGCAAAACTAGAGCCAAAACTTGAAGAGCTGATGCTGCTTAACAGAGATTGATGTTTTCCTAAGTATTCTAGCATGAAAGCAGATAATACTGCTTTTGCTTCCCTGAAGCATGACAGATTCAGCTGGTTCAGTCCTACAACTTTTACTCAGGAATGATTTCCCATCACATCTGTGGGAGCCATGTCTGATTTGGACTCCAGGATTTTAACAATACGTTTGTATTCAGTGTGCAAAGAGAATCTGGAATCAATTAAATCTGTAAAACAAAAATGGACCAACACTGAGGAAGATCCAACAGCTCAGTCATGCCTGGCAGTCTCCCCTTCCAGAAGCATGTGACCTAATTACAATTCTAATAAAATGAAACACGAATATTCCATTATGAAGCACTTCAATAACAAAAAAAAAACCACAAACCAAAAAGCACACACATTCTTCCTGAAAGCAGTTGTGCTCCTCCAGCCTGCCTTGTTTTATATTTAATGTCTCCCAACCAAACCTACTTGAGGAAGGTCAAGATTGCAACTGCAGAGACAGTAACACTGTCAGACCGACACCTTCATTTCATTACAAAGCTCACATGCAGATTTTCATTTTGGAAAGCAGTCTGGGCCTTTTAAAAATTATAAGCAAATATACGAGTCACAATCAAGAGTTCACAGGATTCAGTGCTCGCTTTCTTTGAAGTACTGGGCAGTCAGATAATGAACTATTTTACTAACTTTAAAAAGCATTAGCACGAAGTAGGAAACATGCCACCCCCCAAATGTGCTTATTTATGCTTCTCTCAGCAAGCAAAATGTAAACTGTTAACTAATATTACAACTTCACAGTTATCCCCATAGAACTGGTTTATTCTTCATCATTTCTTGTTAGACATGGCAACTATAAAGCAATCCCTCATTTGGAACAGAGCACTTTCAAATTTTCCACGAAGAAGTATTTTTAAAAGAAATTCATTCTATGTATATATGCAGACTTCTTCGAAACAGCTTGGGGTTATATATTAGTAGACCTTAACTCATGCAAAAAGAAGAGCTCAGCAGCACCATTGCAGCTTTTGCTGAACCAGACACAGGGCTGAGGGGAAGAACCAGCCTGCTGAACGTCAGTGCCCCAGCCACAGGTGCAGCCCCGCTCCAGAGGGCTCTGCTACGTGGGGCCAAGCTCGCTGCCTTGGCGGAGTCCAGGAGCTACGGAGACTGGAACAACAACATCAAAGATGTTCAGTGCTTCACATCTTGCCCATAATATCCTGTACGTGTGTTTCAGTGGGAACAGCTGAGCACACATCCAGCGGATTAGGGCCAGCACTAGCAATCAGCAAGCAGACAAGCGTGGGAAGCAAAAGAGCAGCAGCTCTCTGCCTGACTGGGACACCTGGAAATGTCAGATAGAGACCTCTGTCAACACATCGTACTCCTATACTCACTCCAGCCAAGAGAGAGGATGAGACAAGGGCAAAGCAGTACAATTCTGACAGACCTAACAAATCGGCAGCCAGGTACTTGGATACGCATGCCCCGATGTGCTCAGACAGCAAGGATCAGGGGGAACCGCCCTGCAAAGCCAACACAAATGCCAGGGAAAGATCAACAGCTCCACGCAAGTGCAAAGTGGATTTTGGAAAAGCCAAAACTATTGGCTTGATCCAGTGTGGCACAGAAGAGACTGCAGTACGGAGCGATAGACTGTAGGAGTTTGATGCTATTTGTTCTTCATTCAGTAAGATGTTCCCCAAAACAGAGGAAGGGAAAAAAAAAAAAAAAAAGTGTCTGAACAACAACATTTTGGTTTAGAGCTATGCAAGTGTGGGGGACTTTTCCTTTTATAGGAAAAGTCTTACAGGATCCAGAAATATACCAGAAGTCCTATAAATATATATTTCCCTAACTATGTTTTATTAAAAGCAAAGAAATAAAATTTCAATGAAGTATTAAAAAGCTTTTGCCGCTCTTCTCTTCCTTCTGCTTGTCTGATGTGTGCGTCTATTAAAGCTTCAGTGACAACTATTCCAACCCAGTTATAGAATAGTACAGAAACAGGCCTAGCAATAAATCCAGCCTTTACAGATAAGGGCTCACTGAAGTGACAGTTTCTTACAAATTTGACATTTTCCCATTGTTATTGGGGTAGTCAGCTTACACCCACCATCAATGGATAGAAGTAACAGTGATTCTAATGTCCTGTACCATGAGGTATTAGTCAGTAAGCAAGTAAAAAAAAAAATAATTTGCTTTTCCTTTTGGAAAAAGGAAAAAGCAAGACAGATGAAACAAAATTGCACTGTCAAGAATTACAGAGTTTAAAAATCAATCCATCACCTTCAGGAACACTCCAGAAAGTATTTGTTACTACAGAAGCGGGTTTGGTTTTGTTTTTCTCTCTTCTCTCCTGCTGTGCATTTAATGCCGTAATGTTTCCTGCATTTGTCTTGTCAAATGGGACATCCTTAAACTAAATATACTAGAATTGTATCTGTACGGCATATGTGCGTGTTGACACAAATGTGCACCAAAATAAGGCTTTTTCTATATGACATCACAAGTCCTAGAAAAGGCCCTATTCCAGGCACTTCAGCAGGACAATGTACGTTGACAGCTACAGCCCAAGTTCTGCAGCAGTCTCCTGCTGTGAGAATGGGAGGGTTGGCATAGAGACCCAAATGCCGTGCACACCTGCAGAAGTCTGCCTCAGACATGTAATTCAGTGACCTCCGATTGTTCTTTCTCTGTCCTGAAGCCCAACTGCATGAATCTGGCATCCTCTCTTCACAAGTCTGGAAGCAAGTTGGCTTTTTCTTAACACACACAAACACGTTCTCCTCAGGTAATGATTTACTTGCTGGTGAGCTCAAAATCTATTCTTTGGACAAATCTTGGTACCTTTATCCTGGGAAAGCTCATCTTGGTAAAAGTGAAAATAGCTAAAGAGGTTGCAAGGTACACTTTACCCTTTCCTCATTGCTAATTTTTCTTCTAGATTAAAAATCTGCAATATTGTTACAGCTTCCTACAGGGTACGTACAAATTAAGGAGTACTATTCAGTTATACATTTTGTGTAGCAGGCTCAGCAGATGCACTTAAAAATAGCCTTGATTATCACCCTCATCATAAATAACACCATTTGTAGCATCTCTGTCATGCACCATGCAGCCAAACAAAATCACAGATTACTTATTTCTGTTTCTGCAGTAGTTCACTTAAATCCTAGTCCTGTTTAAGGGGTGTCTTTAGAGCTAACTTCACTTGTTGTCTGCTATTGTAACAGTGCTCCAAATCCACAGTTTCATCACACTCCAGTGTACCTTAGGAAGTGGAGAGATGCTTATTTGATCTCTTGGTCTAATGCTACACCTAGTTTAAAGTCTCTTCAAACAACTCATTGGAATTGGGCAAACATTGCCATGAGCTATCAGCAGAGAGCAAAGCCCAGAAAAGCCCTGAAGGATCAGGGCTCTGTTGTACTCCTTTTCTAATCCATTCTTCGGGAACAGAGGATGGTAAAATCATCTCCGAGCCCCCAGTTACCTACACCATGAAGAAAATCACAGTGAAAACATATTTTGCATTTCAGAACTTGGTGACTTTTCCTCTCCTCACTGACTTTACAGAATCTCCTAGTCAAGTTACAGTACGCAGAGGTCTGATTCCCATCCCTCTCCTCCATCTCTTGCATTTTGTTTCTTCAACTTGAACGGTCTACCAGTGGTAACAGAAGGCATCATCACTTTCTCTATTACATTCTTAACTTCAAATTCTGTTAAAATTCTGGCCTCTGAATGTCTTGTGTCAGAAAAGCTGGAGATTTGTAGTTTTTTGGCTTTGTCCCTGGTGCAAATACTCAAGGAATACTCACCATAAAGTAACATTTCCACAAAGCACCCTCCATACACTGCTAAACACAAAACTGACTCACAGCCCAAAATTAGTCTCTGGAAAGGACACCTCAAAGACAATGATTAATAAATGCTATTAAAAAAACAGTGGGGAGCCAAAAAGATCTATCAGGAGTCTTATTTAAAAATATTTATCAAAATACTAAAATTGGGTACTTGATGAAAATATTCTAATTCAAGCTATCTAGGGTTTGCTGAGAACAAACTAAAAATCTCACTGACCTTCCTCAAGGTTAACAACCCTCCTTTGTTTACATTTGCTGCACATCCCTTTTATATCATTATGTTGTTCCTTCTTTTATAATAAAAAAAAAAAGAACCAAGGGGAACCCTGCCCCACCCAAAAAAAACCTGAACACACAACACACAGCAAAGAGCAATGGGCTCTTAATCTATTCATTGAAGTGCAACACATGCAAACTTCAAATCATCAACTTCAAATCCATGGTTGGACTCTATGATCTTAAAGGTCTTCTCAAACCCAAGTGATTTTGTGTACTTAGTACACGCTAAATAGCCATTTCTAATACTGCTAAGCTTAAATTATCATTACTCCCTGTACAAGAGGAGCAGATCAAGTATTCCCCTACCTACTATCCTACAGATGATTTATACATATTTGAAGGAAAATGATACCACAACCATCCAATCTCCTTCCATGGCTGTAAAATGACTGCACAAAGTTCAAGGTGCAAAAGTACCAGTTCCTTTGGGATCAAAAGGTTCACAAACCCACCTTATAAGGTCATCCACAAAGTTTTTCTCTTCCGGATGATTTTACTTGAATAACAGCATGACAGCAGACTCAATCTGGATAAATGCTTCCAAAATAAAGGCAACATGAAAGCACTAATTCCATGGGTAATTCATAAATGACAAATCTCTTTTTACTTCACTACAAGGCTGTAAAATTGCATAATAAGGAAATTTTCTATGTCTTTTCTCCCTCCTATGCCATTCTTGATAACTAGATTTGATGCCAGACTTCACAGGACAGGACCAGGAAAACTGGTGGAGGTTACTCATTTTTCCATTTGTCTGCATGTGTTTATTGCCTGGGATTAAGAGCAACGGTTTTCTCCTTGAATTTACTATGGAGAAAGTAGGTAAAAATCTAAGATAAAGGGAGTGGTAGGAGAAGGGACTCACTGTCTCAGTTTTGGAAAAATAGAGTATATTAGTTATTAAATGGGCTCAACACTGGACATGACACTTTTCATAGTCCTTCCCAGACACCTCTACCAGCAGAGCAGAAGCCCCAGATAATATATTCTGTGCATTGAGTTCCCTCTCACCTATGGGCTGGCCTCACCAGCCCGTGAGGAAGCTACTACTGACACCAGTGCACATTCTGAAGTTTCCATTATTCTTCAGAATCCACCCAAAGCCTTTCCCTAAAACAGCACAAATAACAGTGGCACCTCAGGAGAGGGGCTGCCACACAACCTTCACCATCTCTCAAAACTTGTAACTGGTCCAGCCCCACGTGGATCCATCCTCCAGGGTCTGGTAAGGGTATGACCTTCCTGGGACTATGACACTTCCATCCATTCTGCCATCAGATGAACAACACTCTCTTCACTGAGCTCAATACCAACACATGCACAGGACAACAAATTTAAAGGCCTATAAACTGAACTGTTTCACATAAGCTACCATCAGTCATATCTAACACTTTTTCTCTGGTCATGTCTTTTTTTTTTTTTTTTAAGGACTTCAGGAGAACAACTCACATTAATCATTTCTTCTGCATCATTCCCTCTCAATTACTATTTCTGCCTATGCTTTTTGCATCCTTCTATACCTGGAATTGTCCCTTTCCTCATGTACTCCACTTTCTCCGGCCTTCCTCTCTACTCACCCTCTTGCAGTGGAACCCCTTCCAAAATTAAGGTCTCTCACAAAGCTGAAAATAGGCACTATTTTATAATTGCTTCTTATCTTCCGCTTCCCTTCATCTCTACATCACCTCAAACCTGCATCACATCTAAACATGGGAGCTCTCCATGATCACTTCTGGTTATCCACACTATGCTTAAGAGGTTATCCTCTGTCCCACCCCATCTTCAATCCCCACAACCATTTGCATTTACCACAGAATCTTACAAAGTGCAACAGCAGATTTTTAAAAGAAAGTGCAACCTATTTGTTGACAACTAGAATATGATCAGCAGCATCCCTCCGTTCCTCCTATACGGGCAGCTAATAGCCCGCACCACGGAACATAAGGGTTTGAAATCTTTAAAAAAAAAAACCAAACTAAAAGAGCAAACAAAAAAATATTTCCAACTAGTTTTCACAACTGTTTATTTTGGCCGAGGTCTCAACATGATGAAGAATATCCAACTCACACTCTAATACTCAGATGACAGCCACATCATTATCATTTTGTGGAATGGAATAGAATTGATAGATAGTTCAGGGGAAGAAAAGAAAAAGTAATAAACATTTTAGCCTTGCATGTTTATTCTCTAGACAAATTTACATAGGCATTACCCACGGGGGTGAAAAAAATCCACATCCCAGAGGAGTTTCATAAAAATGTTATCAGTGAACTACTGAAATCGAGCTTCCATGGAAGGTTTTAGGATTGCACCGATTGTGGCAGAACAGGAGCGAGCCTAAGTTCTGCCCTTAAGAGGTCACATAAAATACAATGAACAGCTGTCAGAGTGTACTAGCTGTAAATACTGTGTTTAAACCACAAATTCCTGGACAGCTGATAGTTCTTCTGTAAATGAGTGAAAGACCTCACCATGCAGTACTCTGAATTCCTGATTGCTTTAAAGTGAATTTTAACATTTACCATTCTGGAAGAAGAGAACAAAATTCACTCTTTAGCTGAAGATCATTTTAGCTGCCATGTTTTACAGACTAAAAAACCCTGCAAGAAATAAAGGCGGCTCAAAAGAAAAAACCTCAGAACCATCTGAATCCATGCACAGACTGGCCCGTCATCCTTAAAACAAGACATTTGCTGGAGTTTGGCAGGCGAACAAAACAAACACAAGTCTGGCAGAAGCAACCCACTTGGGAGAATAAGGAATAAAATATGATTGCTCATTCTGGTAGAGGTGGGGAGAGGCGGGTTTATAGCATGTGAATTTTGTAACTGACCCACAGAGTAGGGTAAAAATGAAAACATTTGCAGACATGAAATGAAATAAATTAAAATAAGTAGGAGAAAGATATGCTCAAGTCAAATTGGATTCTGTTAAGTGAGAAAGTTACCCCCATCTGGCCCAATGATGGGAAGTTTTTTATGCATTTAAGAATCACAGTTCAGAATAATCAAGAAAGAGTCGAGTGATTGAGCTATGCATCACTAAGTCCTTTTCCTCAATTTAATCTGTTTAAAAAGGAATGGAATAAAGCATCTACCTGGTAGCGTACATAGCATAAACGTATGCATATTTTGAAACCTAAGAGAGGTCAAAATTAAACCTAAAATTTTAAAACATCTGAATTTGCTGAAGATTAATATTATTAGATTCTTTGAAAATCTATGCTGGATATTCTACCAATACTGACTCCATCACAATGTTTTAAGAAAAAAATAGGTACAGAACAAAAATTCCATTTCAGCAAGGTGTCTGAGCACATCATTAAGCAAAAGTCACAATTTCTCCTTTGACGGAAGGATAGGCAGAAAATACAATTAATGTAACCTACATGTATCTAAAACCCTCAGATTTTCTCTCCTTAGCCTAATCAGCATTTCTTTTTTCCCCACTGTCAGCACACGAGTAGATGACTGTGGGTAGGATAAGCTACCAAACTATCATTCATGAACTTTCTATATACCCATCTATTTGTACAATTATTATTTGCTTCAGTTCTGGAAAGACTGAAGGATATTCTGTATTCTCTAGGTTCAATGTGACTTAGGAAGATGCTATTGATTACTCTTGCATAGCAGCCTAAAGGCCAAAGGCTGCTTAATTTGGAAAAAATACCTACACTTCAGTAATAATGCAATAATGGGAAGGGGCTACAGGAATGTCCACAAGATGTAACACAGGTGCCTTTACAGCCATGAGCTGTACTAGATTCTATAGTACATACTAGACCTTTAACCTGCAATAAAGAGCGCTTGTTCATCAACTTGTATTTTTCACTTAATTTATTATTTCTTCAGTAAATGGAAACCATCACCCAAATTTAAAATAAGCTGTAAAAGAATGATCACTAATTTTGAGAAACTAGGTAAGAAAATAATTTTCATAAGTATAAAACTATTTAAATCACGTTATTCCTTAAGAAAGCTCTCTCTGGTCATGTTTCTAATGGAAAAAGAATTTAAGTAGAATTTTTGCTTGGGAAGAAATTTAATTGCTCAGTTTACATAAGATTTTGGATACCATCTCACAAGATATTTATACTTTTACAAAGTACATATTCTCAACTTTAAATATTCCAGCTAATTGATTCTGTTATGCCTCTTTTTTTTTAATTCAGGCTACTTTAAATGGAACAATATGAAACAAAGAAAAAACTTTTAATATGTTGCTTTGAAACCCACTCCCAAAGGAAAAAAAAAAATATTAGAAATAGAAACAAATCTTTAATGCTACATACATGGAACAGGGTAGCAAGTGCAATATTTCATCAGTGGAAAAGGGTTATTTTTAATTGAAAGAAAGCAGCAACCACTTGGCATGACACAAAAGAGCATCAGAAAAGACAATCAAAAGGAGACACTAAAAGTGACTGACCAAAGCGTTAACAAAGCCACGCAGCACTGCTCTGTGGCCATACAAATAATCTGGAATATCTGGCATATATAAGCACAAGAAGTGCTGACCTGGACAGATGAAGCTAATAACACGATGAAAGAAAAGGCTTTTCCCCTAGGTCTCCTGTGTGCCTTGTTTTGTCACAGAAGTGGCAGGGGTATTATAGCAAATATTGGTTTAGTTACTGTATTTAAAAAAGAACACCACACACAAAACCAAACCACGACACAATCAAAAAAACCCACCCCAAAATCCCAGTGTTCCTTCTAGACCATCAGGGCCTGGAAGAAAACAGGTCTTCAGATAACTGAAGGGGAAAAAAAAACACCTAAGAAAAGTCTTTTTCTTAGAAGGCTTCTGCTCTTACTGACTCCCCATTCGCTAACTTGTTTCAGGAAAAAGTGTGCATGTTCCCACTATTATTTTTTTTTAATTACTTCATGCCCATAGCAGTTAGTAGAAATATTACTAATAATGTTGTTTGCTGTGATTAGAATGATACATAACTGTACTAATTTAATGTTGCTTCCTACAGAGAGTTTTCATATTTTGTATTTAATGGAAACATCAATGCTAAATTATTTTAGCTCCTTTTATACTCTATACTGCAGCAAAATCACTGCATGTGAACATTCGTTCTCTGTTCTGGAACCATTAGATACAAACCCTTGCAAGGGAAACAAAGTCAGAAAGTCAGTCTAGACTCTGGTCTATGATTATCTGGAAGCTAAAGTAACGTACATTTTGGCTTGGAAGAATAAACTGCTCGGAAATGAAGCATTAGGATAGCTGATAAGCAGGTTTACTGGCGTTGTTTTGTAAAGAAACGCGTGTTCTGCATAAGCAATAAGGGTGGTATTCGCTAATGCATATCGTTAAGAGTGAGCAAATGAAATCAGAAATTACACATCTCTGAAGTAAAATTTGGAGTTGAACAACACTCAAGTGACTAATTTGTAAATGCATATATGTAAGTATTTAAGCTCATGCAAACTGCTAGGAAAATTAGGGACACAAAACATTTGGTGACAGGGCCAAGAAATGCTCCCTTTCACCCTGCCAATGGAGGCACCAGTAAATGCTCAAACAGAAAAAAGGCAGCAGCTGTCTCCTCTCATGACTAAAGCCCTGGCAGATCCTTTACTGGTTTGGACTGATGCTAAACTAGCCATTTTGCAGTCTGCATCTCTTATCCTTCTATGCCCAACCTTCAAGTACTTTGTGGGATATCAGACAAGGTCCTGGTGTGGCACCAACTGAGATCTGGACAGAACTGATTAAGCTCCCACAGTGTTAGACCTTCATAAAGGCAGATGAGTAGCTATAGAGCTGGGAATGGTCACAATATAAAACAGCTAGGTCACAAGCATTTCTGAAACCTCATAATAAGAAAGCACTACACTAGAACACAGCCCACTTCCACATCCTTATTTATATTCTATCCTCCTTTCAAAAATTTTCTTTGCATAAAGGAAGATAGGTCAACTCCTTTGAAAAGTCATGATACACAAAGGCATTCAAGAAACCTGGGTGTATGGTGATACTATCACAGGTTCCCAATAGAGAACACATTTTGTTTGCCCTAAGAAAGTATATGAGCATTGGGCGATAGAATGAGTAGATTTTTATAGTTTTTTGGTGTAGTTTTATTTTTCTTTTAATTACTAGCTCATTAGCTTGTTGGTCTAGATTAAAGTATATCAATGTCAACATTTAAACCCTTTAATGCTAAAGGTCATCTTTGAGTTTATATAAACATTTATATTTGACAACAAAAGAGCACACAAGTGTTTACCAAAAGCACATGTGAGCAGGCCCCCAAGATGTGAAGTCCTCACAACACCCCTTTCTGGGTGCACAGGACGGCCAACACATGGCCAGTCTCCTAGGGCATCTGCAATTGTTTCCTCTAATAGACAAAGTTTTTCTGATCCCAAGCAACAAAAACCAGTTCTGACACGTTAACTCTTATTCCGAAGCTTTTTAGAATCAATATTCCAATAGTCTCCTTCGAACATTTAGGAGGAGATTTAAACCTCTGTGGCAAAACTAAAGTTTTAGAAGTACTTTGCTTCATGGCTAGTTAATTGAACACTCTAAACAATAATGCTCTACTATATTTTCATTTGAAAAGCAAGTTTTAAAGTACACTTATGGGAACACTACTTTAAAATAATGTCTTTGTGAAATTATCTGTTTTCTTTGGTATTTAGAAGATGCCACTCGAACAATTTTAAGAGACTTGTATTCTACCTCACTTCAGAGCCACCTCAGCACTGAAATCAGAAGAGAAATGCAAATTTTATTTTCTATCATTTTAGCACTTCAAAATACTATGCCTGCATATTCTAAAATATGAATGAAGTGGCACAAAAAGTAAAATTTGAAGTAGATTTTAGATCTGTTTTAAGAAATAAGAACCAATCTCTCCTGATTTTCTAATCAATGCTGTATTTCCACTGCTACATACATGGCAATAAAATTGTCAAAATACCGTCTAGGAATGATTTAGCTAACTTTTTAATGTGTTTGCAGATTTTCTTAATTATAGAAATGCAAAATACAGCCCTTAAAAGAAAAATAATCCAGAAAAATACTAATCTTCAAGAAACCAAAGAAAACATGTAAGCATCAGAAAGGCATTACCTCAAATACAGCATCATCCAGACACATAGAATCCGTCTCCAAACAAGCCACCTCTAGGCTTGAATTATAAAAGCCACTCCGGTGAGAGCCTGCATACATTTACGCTGGGGCATATGGGAATACACATCTGAAGTCAGGAATTTTTATTCCAGTTATCTCAAATTCCCAATTTACTCTAACACGTCAGGAGGAAAGCTGGGCTGGCTGAGTCTAGCAAGGTCCATGTGTCTTTCCTGGGGGTGGGCTAGCAGGGGCAGAACAAGAAGCTAACCTTCCCAACAGTTTGTAGGCAACTTATTTACTGTTGTTAGGTGTCCTGCAAAGCAAGCCACGTCCAGAGCTCAGATGGGTCCACCAGCATAAATTAGTTCTGTCACAGCCCAGCATTGCCACCACTACTTTTTCTCCAGCTTTGGAGCTACTGTCCCTGCGCTGCACTGTGCTGTAGCATTTAGGTGCATCATTCATGGAAAAAGCAAAGAGACAGTACTAGCACAGTAAAATGACAGTACTTTCTCCTACTAGGAGGAAAGTTCTGCTCCACTTCCTCCAGAAAATGCCTGATACCAAGGTTTCATAAGTACCTTCTTGGGACCTTTTGTAGCACCATTTCAACTGCAAGTGAAACAGCTATTTGATAGCACACTTTCCATACCCACATATATTTTTCCCCTTAACTCTCACTTTTTCTGGAACATAGTTGTGTGCATTAAAACTAAGGAATGCATCTCCTCTTTGAACTTTTGTGTTTCTAGCTCCTCATCCACAAAAAAATTCAAGCAGGCAATAAACTTTTTCTCCCTCCATGCCATTACTCGTAATGGTAATCTGTTCGAGAAATTGCTACTGCTGAAGTCACACTAACCGGCTCATTTGCAGCAAGGCAGTCATATTTAAACATAAAATGCAGTAGAATGCAACCTCTTGAGACAGTACCATATTAAAGCTATAATAAAGGCCTCGAGTTTTTCCATTAGAAGTACAGTGACTCTCTCCACTCAATTCAATGCAATCTGGACTGGATCTAAGCTACTCTTTTTAAACACAAGGTCAAACTTTCATCATGTGCCCAGGGAGAAGACTAGTAATTCTACCCTGAGTCTCCTTTCCGCTGCGCATTAACCAGTTTTTACACTCTGTTCATCTTGAAAGATTACAGCTGTACAGTTATAAGAAACCGCTTTTCTTAAGAAAAATAAAGAACACATTCTAATCAGAAAAAAACTAAGCCTATAGAAAGCTGTATAGTTTTGAATGTTTACTTTATTTACTTATCCTGGTCAAGATAAAGTAAATCAAAACCTGTACGCAAGTTAAGCAAGTTATGGCTCTTTCTCACCCCTTTGCTTTGAAGCAAATAAAAGAATGCCATTAGAAGGGGGGGTGGGGAGGAGGACACGGGATGACCACAAACCCCAAACAAAACCCAAACCAACCACAATTCACTATCGTAGTTTTTGCTACAGTGCTGTAATGGCATCTTATTTTTCTTTAGAAAGTTTCTGTTGAAGCCTAGGAGCCATTGCTTAGTGCGGAAATCAGGCATTGCTGTACTTCTGCTATTCTGCCTTCCAGAACGGTATTGTTCAGCTGACATTCATAAGGAATGTAAGTCAAAAGACAGACGTTTCTTGCTTCAGACCTGAACTTCTATGCAAGGTACAGGTGAACCTGAACAGAACAGCAGGGAAAGGAAGATAACTTCTGCCTCGAGCTAGAGAAGCTACCTAATGACTGGTGACCTACTCAGCTGTTCATGGGCCAAAGTACAATGATGTTGATGCACGAAGGGAAAAGCATACTTCCTAAAGTCACAAAAAGCTTTATTTCCTAAGCTAACAGATGAGTCACAAAGGAGCTGTATGTTAAATGCTCACTTGGCTTCCCTATGTTTTCACTTCAAACAACCACGACAAGCTGTGTCAATCAGCTCTGACCCAGTGGGTCAGGGCACGGAAGTTAATTTCAGCAGGTTCAGGTTCCACTGACACACCATCTGATTTTCACTTTTGCCGGAGAACTACCTTTTCCTTTACGCAAAGGATATTTGCAAGAAGAGAACAAATAAAAGGCCAATTCATGTCCTGTCTAGATTATATTAAAAAGAAAAATGTCATAAACTTATTAAGGTCTATGAAGGTGTTTCTAAATCACAGCAAGCCAAAATGTTTGCATACAGGAACAGATGTAGAGTATGAAGACGTAGGGCAGTAATGACACGGGGGAGGGGGGGGGGAGGAGGGAAATCACAGGAATAACCCATGTACTTTCAGACAGACAAAAAAAAAAAGGCGGGGGGGAGGGAGATTACAATTTGTCCTCGCTAGGTGACTATGGAAGGAATGCTAAATTTATGTGAAAGTAGTTCTTGTCTTATAGAGGATACCAGGCCAAGAAAGCACTGAGCAACTGCAGCAGCGTTCCAAATAAGTCTGGAGATACTGGAGGTTCCCATACCTTGGGCTGCAGGCAAAATAAGGCAGGCAGATGCATAGCATCCACATGCATAGCATCCACTTACAGTATGCATAATGCTGGACCTCCTAAGAGAACAGAGTAGACACACAACTCCTCTCTTCTTTTTCAGACCTTGGAAACTCATAAATTTGGTTGCAAAAAGCTTCAAGTTTCTCCACTGACACCAACGACAACCTGCTAGCTCCTCTCTAATTGCAGCTGGTAAGTTCAGTTAGAAGTTATAGAAAAACAATTTCAGGAAAGCATTTTAATAGATCTTGGTTTAATCAATGCAAGTATTTTCCACGGTGCAAAACAAATGGGAAGGTGGTCTAGCCCAAAACTAATAGAAGCTATCACAAGAATCTTGGCTTTCAGGGGTATCCAACATAACCAAACGACTGAGAAGCTCTGCCTCAGCATATGCAAATATTGCTGAGGGACACTGGACGCATCTATATTAGCAATTTTAATGCACTGAAGGCATTCATTTTACAGGAAAAAGAGTTTGTCTTGCATCTATATCCTGTGTCACGTGGTTTGTACTCAAGCACCCTTGACATACTTTATCTCCTCATAGAACTCAGGCTGAAGTCACATAGGAGACTGCATCCAGAACGCCCAGGCTGTCTCTCTCCTTTACCACATCAAGGCCATCCCACCCAGTCTCTCTACCCTCTCATGTTTTTCTCCAGCTGCAGTATAGTCTCCTCATGCAATCCAGCTCCTCACTGGATTTCACTTCATCATGGCCTTCCTTCAAGACCACCAGTTCAGCCCCCATCCTTTGCTCACCCAGAACTTCCTTCTACGATCCTCATCTAATCTCAGCCCTGCTCCCACTCTTGGTTATCCATGCAGACAAACACAACTTACCACTTAAACAACAGCTCTCACCCACCTGCCCACTTCCTCTCTTCTGAAGCTTAATCCTCAATATTTAATTCACATTGATGTACTAACTGATCTTAACAGGATGCTCACTACAAAACAGGACAGGCAAATCCCTTGATCTCCGTTCATCTGGTTGTACTGGTCTGACCTGTCCAACTCAGCAGCAATTTCAAGGAAAGTCCTACTCTGAAGGAGGCAAACATCCAGTACATACGTAATCTTTTGGAAATATAGCTGCTAGAACATCTAGTAAGACTTGACCAAGACTGTGTGAAATGCATTTTTTCAAATGTTTATAACTTTGCCAAATGTGGGTGGATTTTTGCAGACATAGTAAAGAAGCATATCCATGCTGTAAACTTCATGTCCCTCCAGAAAGAATTCCGATACTGCAAAGATATTCACTGAAAGTTTGCCAGTTCCACCCAAACTGTAAACTGACAATATAAGAGTTGCAAGTATTAATATAAAAATAAGCTCCAAACCCAGAGTAAGACACATTTACAACCCTTCACCATAAACATGAAACTCTCTATTCAAGGTACTGTAAAAGGCTTTGCAATTTCTTTTACCTCTGAAGAAGCAAAATTACAATAAGTCTTAATGCCAAACAGGAACCTCACCAGGTCCATCACATCATCCGGTAGCCTAAAAATTACACAGCTGGATTTAAGAGAGGCCTAGGATTTTAGCTCCTATATTTCACCCGTTAGTGTACATTATTGTCACATTATCAAGTGTTTTCCCCACCATTGTGAGGACTAACAACTTCTACATCACACCTAAAGTTCTCTCAGTACACAACTGTATCATAGAACTGGGGCTTTAATTAAAAAATACTCATAACACATGAAACAAAACAAAGGTGGTTGCTCCATACTATCTTGTGAGGGTGCTCTGGTGGGCCAAAAATATATATAACTTGAAGGTACTTATTTACCCCCATATAGTGAATACTAAGATTTGGAGACTGAATAAAAGCTGTAGAGCAAATGAAGTTCAAGAGGGAAAGCAATAACATCATAACAAGGCCTTCAGGATAGATTACAATAGTTGGATGTTTTGGAATGCCTTGCTAGACACTAAAAGAAGGTGTTTTAAAGCTTCCCCACATGATCCATGACACAGGTATGTTAGTTCAGAGGACCAAAGGAAATTTAAGACACAGCACAGCCACAGTGTGGCACGAATACTGTAGTATCAAATAACTTTGCCAAAATATACAGTATGTAAAACAAAACTAAAGAAGTGAAAGAGTAGTCATAGACATTTGATGAGACAGGCAATACAGCCGCAATAAGGTATGACTTCAGCATTTCATGCTTAAAAGCAGCCACAAGCGCTACAGCGAGAGCACAGTCTCCTTTGGATAACAGTGGTCACAAAGGCTGTGCGCCCTCCTTGGCTGGGTAACCCCATATACAACTACCACATTAATATTTCTGTAAGTTGTCCTTCTAAAAGCTACTGCTACTTATTAATGAATCCTACTGAAATTCATCGTTTGGAGAAGAAACAGGCTCTAGAAGAGGAATGGAATTCTTTAAAGCATCAAGACTTGCTGATGTGTAAGTGACAGATCCAAGTCTTTGCTGCGTAGTGGCCCCATTAATAAAAGAAATGTCTACCATAAAGGACAACTCCTTATATGAGTTCCATCTCTTTAGCACGAGTGGTGTTGTGTAGCACAATCCCTGGATCAAAAGAACAAGCTCAAGTACAATAATGGAACAAGGTGCCATTTGGACAATAATGCAGACACACCAACCATGTTAAAGATTTATACAGTGGGCCTGTTTGATAAGACTATCTTGTTGGTTTTATTGTTTCTAATTGGACAATCCAAATGATTTATACCTTCCTGTTAAAGAAATCTTTACTGAGCAAACTGCTTGTACAGATGCAAAGCAAGCCTATAACTTTGCAAGCAGCAGGCATCCTTCCTGAGCATCACCCCTCACTGAAGCTCCTCTTTCCTGTAAGGTAGGATAGCCAAAAATCCACATCACTCCATTTTTCATATATGCAGTTTCTACAACTACTAGCCAAGACCACAGCCATTTGTTTTCAATTTTTTCCTAGCTATTGAGAGCATAAATTCCATCTTGGTCATTATTGTACTTCCAAAGGCCCCTCCAGGTTGAATTGTCTTTTTTTCTTAAAAAAAAAAAAACATATTCCATAAGCTTGAAAAACTTTATCTGATCTTTAATACTTCCCAGGTAAAAGCAGCAGATCTGAAAAATGTTTCTGGAAAAAGGACAAGCAAGGTTTATAGAATTAATTTGGACACGCTCAGGTCTCTGCAGAGTAACATTAAGTTAAAGATATGCCAAACTTAGGAGAGAGACCAGTGAGCATAATTGTTAGTAAACCACTGTTTGAGCTTTGACGGCAAAAGATTTATTATGATCAATTACAGTGAAAACTGGAGGCATTTATACCAAGGTTTATAACTGTAACAGCAGCAGCTAGGTAGGGAGCAGTAGTTAAGTAGGGGTAAACCCAGGGCAATTGCTCTCTCTAGTGCTGCCTTCTGTACAGCGTTGAACAAATTTAATGCACAAAGCCAACTTCTCCGTTTACGGATTAAGAGTCCTGTCTTCGCCAGTCTTTCGCTCCATGTGCTGCTAATCTTATATTCACCACTACTGATGCAGCCTGCGCACAGAGGATATCTGGCTGCATTCCTAGTACATTGTACCAATAAATATTAATTCCTCTACTCCCACAAAAGAGCTCTGCATTTTATATATATATATAATTTAATGTATTAACCTGTTTATGATCGGCATTTATGAGAAATCAGGCTTTATTCTATAAAGTCCTGATACCAGACTAGAAAAATTAAGATGAAGTGCCACTATGCCAGTTAATTTCATTTGAAGTGAACTCTCAGCATTTTTTATTTTTTTTTTTTTGGTCCAGAGCTACAAGATTACTGTGATGGCAGGTATATTTTCTGGCATTAACTGTTTTGACATATTTGATTATATCTAGCTACAGAACTACGTTGTTAGATAACAAAATAGGCAAGCCTTAATCTTCATCTGTCTACAAAATGATCTTTGCTCCCTTTAAGAGGTTTTTTTTGGTAGGCTAGATTTCTCTCAGAGCACTTTTACACAAGTTATTTGAAGTAAATCCTTTGCCTGACCTAAAACATGAAAAGAATTTAAAATAATTATTAACACACATCACCAGTTAGCCCTGAGATTGACATCAGAGTATTAGGAGCAAAGTGCCTTTTGGTCAGCTGACAGGCACAAACAAGTGACTAGGTCACTGAAGAGGGAAATGTATTTTCCTAGTCACTTGCCAAAGGAACAAAGGTTATAGCTTCAACATAAACCTACTCTTTAGAGTTGGTTTTGGGCAACTGGTGCTCAAGCAACCCCTCTGAGCCACAGGATAGAGTGTGTGAGATTTTGCAGAGGCTGGGCACAGCTCACTTGGGGTGAAAGGCACTCCAAGTTTGTAATTCTGTGTATTGATTTGTCATTCCCAGAGCCAACAGTGAAAGCCAAGTCATGAAATAACATGATTAATTTATAACTAAACATTCTGTTCTGATGATGGAAACAAGAGGTGGAACAGAAGATCGTGAGATGAACAAAGTTGCTACTACCAAGCATTTATCAACAAAGTTCTTCCTTAGCTATTTTGCAGTCTCTGGGAGTTTAGAAGGCACAGTAAGACCTCCACCAAGAACTCCTTTCCCTTGGAGCTTACCTTGAGTGCACATCCACCCTGCCTCGGACACCAGAGATGGCTGCTGGGCCTCTCAAAGCAGTTCCTCCGAGCAAATTCTTTCTTTTATTGAAGGACCTCTTTGCATGCCTCTTATCAGAGCTTTTATTATCATCCTCTGCAATGACATTTTGGGAAATTTATTGGAGGAGACTGCAGGAGCAGCTATGTTTAACCCCAAAGAGGCTGGAAATGCTACACTAGACTTCTACATCCTCATGCATTGTGGCTGGGAACTGCCTGGGGGGGCTGGGTGACAGCCCTGGGCAGGAGCCAGCCGTGTGCCCGGGGGGGGCAGAAGGCCAGCAGCGTCCTGGCTGGCATCTGAAACAGTGTGGCCAGCAGGGCCAGGGCAGTGACCGTCCCCCCACACTGGGCACTGGTGAGGCCGCACCTCGAACACGGGGTTCAGCTTTGGGCCCCTCACTTCAGGAGGGACGTTGAGGGGCTGGAGCGTGTCCCGAGAGGGGCAACGCAGCTGGTGAAGGGTCTGGGGCACAAGTCTGGTGAGGAGCAGCTGGGGGACCTGGGGCTGTTCAGCCTGGAGAGGAGGGGGCTCAGGGGGGACCTTACTGCTCTCTGCAGCTCCCTGACAGGAGGCTGTAGGCAGGGGAGGGTCGGTCTCTTCTCCCAGGTGACAAGAAATCAGACAAGAGGCAATGGCCTCAAGTTGCACTACAGGAGATTTAGATTGGATATTAGGAAAAATTTCTTCACTGAAAAGGGTTGTCAAGCATTGGAACAGGCTTGAACCCAAGGAAGCACTTGAGTCACCATTCCTGGAGGTTTTTAAGAACCATGTAGATGCGGTTGCTTAGGGGCATGGCTTAGTGGTGGACTTGGCAGTCCTGGGTTAATGGTTGGACTCTATGATCTTAAAGGTCTTTTCCAACCTAAACGATTCTATGATTTTGCCCCACACATCCCCCCTTCTTTTATCTATAGTTAGTCTACCCGAATGCCACAAAGCAGAATCTGCTCCTTTCTGCAACTGTTTCTAAGAATGTTTGGTAACCGACCCATGAAGTACATCACAATGTAAAAAAGAAAAAACACACAAAACTCCATTATACTGATTACCAAGAACAAACAGATTTTTATCTTACAGTGGTGTCCTAGAAGTCTCAGAGCATTACAGTGATAATCTCAATAGGGCAAAGCAATAAACATCACCTGATAAATCAAACGGCAGTCAAGCCTACAAGAAAAGCAAGCATTACTTCGTAAGGATGCAAAGACAACACCATCATAAATCCAGGAGAATTTTGTCGATCAAACCCTTCCAAGAAAACCACTTGTTACTATTAGCTATATAACACAAGGTCATCCACCAGAAACACTGGCCAATTCCTTATCCTCTAGTTAAATTAGGAGTAAGATGTACAATTATTATTACCTGACCCAGAAGCTATAAAAAAGTCAAAAAGTAGGAAAAGTATCAACAAAAAAATTATATGGCCTAAAGCACATTCAGAATGATGGTATTCAACAATACTATTAGACAGCCATTGATTGTTCTGGCCAGCCACGTCCTGAAAAGCAGAAGTTAATAGTTTAATTAATTTTATTCAAACAAGCATAATGCAGGGTTCACACAAGACCTTGAAAATGTTAAAAATACTATGACTTGTACAAGTAAAAAGAGACCATTTGCTTACCGTGAGACATTTAACCAAAATGGGTTCCTTTTAGCAACAAAGGATGAGATCTATCTTTTTCAACTTTAGAAAGCAAAATTCAGGTATGTAAATTGAAGGTGGTCTCTCTGAGTTCACCTACTCATCAGTGGAGATATTCAGGCACTTCTGAAGGGTTAATCTATTAGGTCTGCATTAACTTCTTACCTTAGCATGTTCAGGGGCTGAGGAGGGGGATAAAAAACCCACACAAAAAAGCCCAAAGAAAACAGGTTGATCTGGGAGGCACCTAATTCAGTTTGTATTAACAGGGAGAGGATAGAGGTGTACCTTTTGTATTACTCTTCAGAAAGCCTCAGGCACTTTCTTCTATACTCGGGTTAATACATCAGCACCTGCTCTAAAACCAGACACTCAGTCTCCCTTCTTGGAAGTCCAGGAGTCATAATTTCATTTTAAGTTATAGCCAGTTGCCCCAGCAAACTTTTATCCAGCAGCTTCTCAGAGCATTATGTGGACAAATACTACAGCTAACTCCAAATGTAGTAACTTACTTCAAGGGACCCAAATCCCTCTTTTACAGGCATTCCCCAAGTCTTGTGGTATACAGAAGCCTGGTCCAGGAACTCCCTCAGTTGCAAGTGCTCCTTCAGAGCCGACATGCTTTGAACCGCTGAACCAAGAAGAAAGCAGCAAGCTTAGGCATGAGTCCATGGCCATAGGATACTTGGATGAAAATGGGAAGGTTGGGTTTGCAGTCTCCTTAAGGGCTGTTTGATGCACCAGTAACTAAAAATCAAAAGTAGGAAACAGAACTGGACTCCAAGACTCTCCAGTCACATGTGACTAACGTATCTGCTCTCTTAATTGCTCTTTTTCTGTTTCACTTTGATTTTTCCACAAGTCTGACAAGTTAATCCCATTGAACAAAATACAGTAGAAGTGTCCCTCCACCTTCTTAACCCACTGTCTACTTTACAATCAAGTAGGTATTTGAATTGCCTCCACCTGAAATACGAGTACCAAAGTGTTCTGATCCTTGAATCACTACGTGAAAATGAGAGGTAAGAGGATCAGCTGTGTTATAAAACAAAGCCATACTCTCCACATACCCTTCAGTCAAAACCAATTTGGTGGAGATCTCCAAGAGCCTATATTGAACAAGGGCTGTCAGATAACATGTTTGTTACTCGGGATTCATGACCATTCCTAATGGGAAGTTGAGGCACCTCTCCTGTGAACAGCAATGGAAGAAGCGTGAAGATTCAGATCTTTGTAGTTACAGAAATGTAATTGTCACATTCCTATATAGGTATCTTTACACATCATTCATGTAGCTGTTTTGTTCCCTTGCTCTGGAATGGCTGTATCTGTAGAGTTTCATCAGCTGTTGGTTGCATCCTTATATGAAATCTGACAGTTTAGTATTATAGCAGTTTTAAAGAGAAACCATTTCAGCTACTATCTAGACTAGATCTTTACATGTATCTGGACTGGCTTTTAAATACAACATTCTACTGTTAAAGAGACAACAGCAAAACAAGAAGGTATCTCCTGCTTAAATACAGTCAAATGTGTATTGCTGTAGATTAACAGGTATTGAAAACTGAGGTTATATAATAACCAGCCAGGCACTAAATAATTCTTGTAGTAAAAATATTTAGAAACTAAACCTGATACCTAGTTAGCACTGCTCCACAACATTTCTGCAAAACAAGTTGTAATAAACTTTTATTACATTCTTCAGAAAAAGGCCTGTTGTCATTGAAGATAACTATTGACTATTCTTTGTTGAATCAGATCCCAACAAACAAGGAACAGTCTTGCAAAATTTGTGTCAGAGGGTGAAGCTCAGGACACTAGTTGTGAAGATATCAAGGTCATAGGTATCCCAGTACTTCCCAGCACCTTGGATAGCAAATGCCTTGTGAGCACAGGGCTTCAAGGTTACACTGAAATTCTGAGTGCAGAGCCAGTCAAATCCAGAAATCTTCACTGACCCAGGACTAAAAAAAGTGCTCCTCTTTCTTTTCATTAGTTCACAGATTTTAATAGTGATCCATCTACACAGATATTTCATACAATGAAAGCCTCCTAGGGACACTGCACAGAAGTTTTCCAACTTTAATTAGAACTCAAAGCAAATTAACACTCAGCCAAGGAGCTCCCACCCTTCCCTCTACCACCTGGTGCTGTGCCCATCATGTACTCTGCTTCACAGCACCAGTGGTTCACACCAATGGCCAGGGCTTACCACGCAAGCATTGTGTCATTTTCAAGAGGAGAAAACACAAGTTAGGTTACATGTAGCTTTCAGTACCTTTTAGGTTAACCGAGGAAAAAAAAAAAAAAAAAAAATCAGAGTTTGTCTAGCACTAATTTATTGGAATTAACAAGTGTCACAGGTGTACAGCCTGCCACAAGCCTCTGAGAAGTCCTGCACCATGACTAATGCTAAGGGACATAAACCTGAACATCCAAGTCTCTGCAATATCATGAAAATTTTTAGAGAACAAAGCAAACAAAACTCATCTAAAAAGAGGTAAATAATTTCAATTAACATGCTTCCATCTTTTCCTATTTAATTCCATCGTAACAATAGCATTTTAAGCTTTTTGAAGGCTCAGTGACAGCCCCAGCTCTACTACCATGTCAGTTTAGGACTTGGTCCAAAGGCAGCTTTGAGAAGAATCCTTTCCAAGTGCACTGAAGTGTTCGTCTCAGTGAAACAGATTTTCTCCTCCGGTCTCCCAAAGACTCACGTTTTTGATCATGAGTATTCTCTTCATAACAAAAGTACCATGATACTTGTGAGATGAAAAACATACGCATCTCAATCCTTTGTGAAATGGAGGCTGACTACAAATCCTCTCAGGCTTCCCAGAACTCGAATAACATGAAATCAGACCCACAGATTTCAATTTTGTGCATTTCCATTGGGTAACTAAAAAAAAAAAAAAAAAGGCAAGAAGGCAAAAGCAGAAATCAGGGGGAACACTACTCCCAAATAAAAATAAATAATAATTAAAAAACCCACCCAAAAACAGTGGCTCAAAAAAATCTGTTCAACCAGCAGGAGCAGAGACAACCTCGGAGAGCTGACAGGTTGCAAAGCAGATTGCCGGCACTGTGTTTTGACTTGACAGAGGCTAGGACTGACAATTATGACAACAGTCTCCCTGCAAATACTGCAAGCAAGGGTAAGGGACTTTAAAGCAGACTTTAGCAAATCTTTGGGCGTAGCTGAGTCAGGCAGCAAGGCAGGGGTACACTCAATATATTCTGAAGTCTCAAGCCTCTAAAAATAATTTTTAAAAAGGCATAGAGAAAGCTTCCCCCAGATACACAGAGAGGTGGGCTTCTTTCTAAGGTTGCCTGCCTGTCAGTCTGACAGAGCAGTAATTTATCTGAAAGTTTCAGTTGCAAAGAACTTCATTTCAGCCTCTCTATTCCTCTCTTTCCCTCCAATTACCCAAAGTATACAACATTTCAAATCATAAAAATCACCTGAATATTACCCAATTGTGACAACACAATAAAGCAACTGGAATTAAGCTGCTGCAGCATGTGCACTTCTTAATAACATGCTCGGACCTCATTTAAAGACCATGTTAATGAACAAAAGCAAAGATTTCTTTACGTCCACTTAATCAACCCACATATGTAAAGCAGCTGCGGGAGTGTACAGGCTGTCACGTTACTGCAGTTTGAGTCAGCCAAGTGCGATGGTTTCAAAGCACGTTCATTAAAGTACGTACACAGCAAGTACATGGAATGGGAGGAGGGGGCACCCCACACTTCCAAATGAAGCTTTACAACAATGCAAGCCACCACGCCTTTGTGATCCATAGGCTCTCTTATCACAGCGACTCTAAAGCTCTGCACACCTGGCCTGAGCTCTTAGGTCTGCTCCCAGTTTGTTCTCCATGCCTCAAGTGCTGGTCTTCACCCCGCTCAGGGAACTACTTTTATTGCAGAACCACCCAGCCTCACAGCACCACTGATACATCTCCCTCACCCTGAAAAGGTATCCCTCCAACCCCTTTCAGTCTAGAATATTCTCACATTCAGATACAAGTTACCCATCTTAATCAGGATTGATTATGACAAAAACATTAAGTAAAAGCTGGTAGAAAAGTAACCTCATTGTAGTGTTTAAACTGTTTCTACAGGCAACTCAGGATTGTTTCCAGGATGAAGTGAAAGACAAATTTGTTACTATCCTAGAATACTTTCATTTTCTACATTAAGAATAAAACCAAATTTAGAAACGGAGTGGGGAAAGAATCCAGTGAATAGAAAGTGACAAACAGACGTTAATGAAAAATCCCACAAGTCCTTAAATTCATACACAAAGCATGGGGCAAAAATACATTTTATTATGTTAGTTTATGCACATGAATTTATGTACTCCTTGTCACCATGATCTGTGAAATATTTACATCCAAGCTAAAGTTGCAGGACCACAGCATTTTCAAAGAAGAATCAAAAGCGACGTTACAATATCCACAGCCCTCCCCCCTCTCCCCCCCCCCCCCCCCCCCCAGGTAAATCAAATAGTTGAAGTTCGGTGAACATTCTTGAAGCCTCTCAAATAAAAGCAGATCTTCTACAACATACACAAATGCAACTTGGAAAGCAAATTAAGATATACAAACACAGAGAAAGAGACAACAAAAAGCAAGAACAGATAATGCTCTCTGCCAATTGCCAAAGGTGACAAAGCAGAAGTTAGATGGGAATCCTTTCCCAGACGCAAATATTAAGACCCTGAAAAGGAACAGCAATTCCTCAAGAAGAAAACCATGATTGTACATGCATATTTCAGTGAGAAGAAAAAAAGGCAAGCAAAACAAGATGAGCTCAGAAAACAAGAAGCATATCCAACAACAATCAAACTGCCTCTCAATGGATACTGCATGCTAATACTAGTAGCAGTATCACAGCCGATAGCATGAAAGCGCTGACAAGGGAACACAGCCGCAGATTTTTACTGTAGAAATCACCTAGCTGAGCACTGTGAACATACAACATGCTTGTGACCCTCATGACCTCAGGAGAAAGCCTGTGGCCAGCTTACAGAGAAGAAAGAAAAAAAAAAAATGCTGTTTTTCTTTTCTCAGCCTGTCTGGAAAAGTAAATACTTTCCATAATGGTGAAGACTGAATTCAAATTGGAAGAACACTTGAAAGGACAGCTTTGCAAGAGAAATATTAAGGAGAAAGACCTGCATGGGGTACAGCACCGAGTTAACACCCTGAGAGCAGCAATGACAGCGCCGAGGAAGGCAATGCTTAGCCACACAACATGCAATATTTCTTTAGAAAAGTTCTGGGAGATGCAAGTGAACCAATTGGCTTCACAACAGGCTTTTCAGGAGAAAGCAGCTTTTCAGTAACGCATGCAAAAAAAGACTTTTTTCTTATAGACAATAATGCATAAGTGTATCACAGAGAGCTAAGCACAATTTATATTATTGAAGTATAGCTGTGGAGAACAGATAAACCATTTCACATGGGATAGGGCAACTCCACACATGAGAGCAAGTCCAACCAAGAAAAATAACAATTTAAGATTGAAGACAATGTATAGAAAGTATAAGTACTAATGTCTAGATTATTTTGAGTAAAGTTACAGTACAGAGATTTATTTGATAATACAATCTGTGCATAGTTTCAATGCTGCCTATTAGGGTCTATTATTGATCAATTTTAGAGACTTTCTTTGAAGTCTGATAAGTTTGGTTTCTTCAGAGTGTTGATCTGTCACATCCATAATGAAGTGATTTTAAACGGGAATTTTATTGACCCAATTACTATTGAAAGTCTTAGGGCTGAAATATGCATGGTACTTTATAAACAACATGTGTTCCAGTCTAATGGTACCAAAAGAGATAAATATATTTAGAAGACTTAAAGTTGAATTATTTATTAGATATATATAGCAATGTTTGCGTGGAAGATTCAGTCAGTCTTTTCCAGTTATAAGATCGTTGCTTCAGTACAAAGATCCACAAGGACTGCGAAGTTTCTGGTAGCCATACATGCAGTCTATTTTCTTAACATTTCTATAAACTTTCTGTTGGGGGGGGGCGGAAATGAAGAATGTATTCAAACTGATTTGTGAGCAGACTAACCCAATTACTTCCACAGCATAAATTCCATTCCTATTTGTTTGCATTTCTCTTTTCCAGTTCTTCATTTAAAGGATCATGGACAAGTTTGTTATTCCTAAAGGACTGGAGTAAATTCAGTTTGACATATTCCACAGAAGCCTTTTATTTATCCTTAAAAGTCTCATTTGCTGTAGTGTTATGAGCACTACACGGCAGTGTTGTTTGTCATCTGGCACAACTTAAAACAGAATAATAAGATGGCATTCCTTAGCAGCAATAGAACATTATTTACCTTTCCACAATTATAATAATATACGATACATGTATTCAGTGAATACAAACAAACCCCCAAACCAGTGGGGGGGTGTAGATATTTTAATTAAAAATTGTAACCCTTTACCAGCATGTGCTATACAAAAGTAAAAATAAATTAGAAATAGCCAGTATGACCTGGTTGCTGTAGCTCTCAGATTCACAAGAAGCTTCTGCAGTTATCGCTAAAACACGCAATGAAAGAGTTCACGAGACGAACTCGGTTCCTAGAATGAACAATACTCATGCCTCTGAAGGAAGTATGTTTCTCAAATAGACCAGCTTCATTTAAAATCAGTATTTCAGAGTCAACAGCTGGGCTATTTTACACACTCAAACACTGAGATGTAAGGAAGATCTGCACTTCCTTGAAAATTTTAAATCAGTACTTTCTGGCTTATAAAATATTCACAATAGAAATAAACCAGCTGAATGCTCCGTGATCAAACATTCAATTTCTGTTTGTCAGCTGCATATGCTACTCCACATTACACACAGCAGCAACTCCCAGGAGCCAATAGTTTTGGCTTAGAAAGAGACTTAAGTTTGACTCAAGAACCACAGAGACAGCACAGAAAGGAGAGGGGTTCATGGAAGAAGACTAGGAAATCATTAATCTTTGCCTCTTTCTTGCACTATTCTGTTGGCTGATGGAGTATAAACATAGCAGGTTTCAAAGGAAGTCTCCTCAGATCCCGTATTATGGGATGCACGGTATACAACAGCTCAATCCCAGAACATTCCTGCCACCTACCAAAAATGTAGCTTCCTGTAAGTGCTTTGTGCACATTAAGTATGTGCTACTTACCATAAGGTGACCAAATAACTAAAATAATCAATAACTACCTTTCTGGCAACAAGGACATTGATTCCAGGATACTGGTAGCAGCACCAGGACACACATGCAGAAATCCAGCTGCCAATTCCAGTGGATAAACACTGGGCAAGTAGAACTTACAGATTTACATCATTGCAACTGAAAGGTAAAATAACTACTTGCAGCTGACTGTGTGTGTGCTTTACATAGATATAGTCCACAGCTTAAAGTCTCAGAGCCAGACCTGCCACACTGCCACTACAGCAGCAGCCGCCTGGTGCTGGCGAGAACACTGGTAACAACACTGAGGAATCCTGCCACACAATTTAATTGCAGCCCCTAGCCACATTCTTCACTTTGACTAGTGCTGAAAAAAAAAAAAACCCCAAACAAACATTCCTCTAGAATTTCAAGATTATACTACTGGACAAATGTTCTTGGAGCTCTACCAAAGATGTCAAAATCAGAAGAACCTGCATTGGACAATCATCTTCTGTGTACGCAAGTTACACCAATTTGTTTCTGCAAGGTAAAAGGACTATGAAAGAAGCATTGCAGCCAATGCAAGCACTCCAAACTTTTGTGAACAGTTTACCTTCAGGCTTTGAGAAGGCCTCTATTTAACACAAATTATGTTTATACAGGTATGATGCAGTCAGTCAGAAATACTATTGCTTTCTTAATATTTAACAACTTCTATCTTTTCATATGCATGCTTATTCAATAACAACCGATTTATTAGTTTCAGCTTTTCAGTAGGCTTCTCCAAGCGCCGTTGAATTTTATCTTATTTATATTCTCAAGTTACTGAATGTATGTATTGCTTTATATTCAAAAATATCCATCAATAAAGGCTCAAAAGAAGTCAAAAGTATTCTGCTTATAATGTATTTTGGTCATCTTCACCATTTTTAAGTATCTGTTTCAGTAGTTTGTATTACTGATTCTGAACTCTTATTTCTAATTTAAAGATCTTAACAAACATTGCGTGTCAGAAGATGGAGAATGTAGAAGCAGCACAGCAGCAGCAAGGGATGCAACTGTGGCTTGAGAAACACCAAAATCTCCAACTGCAGTAGAACAAAATTTCAAACATTAGAAATTTTTCTTTAATCATGCTGTATTCTATGTAAACTGTACTGAAGTAAGCAAAAGCACTGGATTAAACTGCCACATGATATTTAGCAACGTCGAAGTTTATGCTGCTCTTCAAGTGCTGATGTATTGTGGGAAGAAAATAAACAGTATTTCATAATCTAGGTTTCTCAGCCAAGGAGTATTATATATTCAACGAGGACAGCAATAATTTATAAGATGTACCCAAGAACATACTCCATTCTTTATGAGATGTCACACAACAACAGATTTAAGAGTGAACAGGTACTTTACTGAACAGGTTTTGCAGGAAAAGCAATGCAATTAAGAATCTTTTTTCTTTATTTGTGGCACGATACTGTCCTTAGGAAGATCAGGACACAAAGTACAAGACTTTCTTACAAGGTAATTTCCTGCTCTGAAGAATTTTTATTCAAACTGAACAAAGATTGATAAGAACATTTAAGGACAGTGATTAAAGGAAAAATTTCTGTGTTCCTTAAGCACAACAAATTTGTCAGTACACATTACAAGAAAAACCCATGAAACGAGATGGATTCCACCATATGTACCGCAGTAGCAGAACTATCTTCTGCATCTGTAAGCGAAGTTGCAGGTAAATTAAAAATACAATGTCTCAAAGAAAGAAAAAAGGGGGGAGAAAAAATAAAAGAGACACCAACACTTAAGTCTCAACAAAAAGGGAATTAGTAAAATATAGATTCATTTCAGAAGCCTGATTCTCCTGGCATTGACTTTAGCAGGACAATTTCCTTTCCATTCAGAGTTCTAGTATAGAGAGATGGGTGTTTGAATGTGAAGGAGTCTGTGGAGTAAATCAATCTGTCAGGCAGTATCAAAGTACATATTTAAGAATTCATGGGCTTTTCATGGTCGGCATTATATAACACAGAATACATTTCAACTGCTCAAGTGGCTTGAATGTGACTCGAGCTTTAACTAGCTGTAGAGTTTTCTAGCCCATCCTTCAACACACAAAAGGAATGATTTAGAAGCCTTTTCACCAATCAAGTCTTCACAACACACTCAGAAGTTTATTAAAAAAAGAAACAGCAACCTCAAAAAAAAGTATAAGAAGATATAAATGCTTAGTTCTTTCAAATGCTTTTAATTAAATTCCAGTTCTTGAAGTACAGGCTGAACACAGGGAAAAAAAAAACCAACCAAACTTAAACTAATGACAACTATCTAATCCTCTCCTTGGAAACTGAGTGATGCACAGGGTTTGAATATTACAGATGCATAATCACATTTGTCTCCAAGTTGATAGCAGCGCTTCCAAGTGAGATACCAAAAGGTACTTGCACCTTCTGCTGCTTCCCCACCACAGACCAGATCAGACAAAGTACTCTTTGAATATTCTTCTGACACTAAGCACCTCCAAGATGTACACGCTCTATATAATTAAGAACCAAATTTACTTATTTGAAGATTGGCAGAGACCTATCTCCTTCCCTTATGTTCTAGGACTGCTACTGCAACTCAACAGAGAGAGGCAGGCATTTCCCTGGCTGTGATGCATCAAGAGAATCATGAGAGTGATCAGAACCACTCCTGCGGAGTTACCTGGTAAAGAAGAGTCCAAACTAAGCCAACAGTATATGTATTATGATCTTAGGTGAATAATTAAAAAGCAGCTTGCAGCAGGTAGGTATAAAAGAAACATAAGCAGTAAAACCCTCAGAACAGAGCTTTTCATAAGTATACCATTCCTGAATGGGATCTAATTAAACGCCATGTAACCTATAAATCAAAGTCATGACCCTTTGACTACAGTCAGACCTTTACTTGCTTCTGTAACTAGTCTCTACAAACATAGTTTCCAAAATGAGATACTGAGTGAAGAATTTGAGGTACTGACTCTAGTTGAGTCTGTAACATTAATACGCACATCTACAGATCAAACCCTCTCATTACTTTATTATTAGAGGAGAAATGTTCTGCCTCTCAGAGAGAAGAGAGGTAATGACCACAACACTTACGCCTCAGTATTGACTTTGTACATTTTGTTAAAAACAGAAGATTAATTTACTTGCAATCATGCCCTTAAAACAATTAAACTTGGATTTATTCATAGTTCAACTAGGAATAACTGACTTACAAACTACTCAAGGCTTAATTTCTTCTTGATATAGACTGCATGTCTCCAAAACAACAAGCCCCTCTACTACCATTGAAAAAAGAACAAAACTTTCTCTTCATGAAAGACAACAGTAACTTAGAAGAGGATATTCCTTTTTTGACTAAGCTTCAACATGTTTCCGATTTTTTTGTTTCAATATTTATGATATTTTTAACTCAGCAAAGACAACTTTTATGACCTTACCCATTCCAATTAATACTCCCCTAAACAGAGCAACGCTCAGACACTCTTGGCAACTTTTACATGCATTTCTTCAAATATAGCTGGGTAGCTACTTGAGCATTTGATTCTACCCCACAAGCAACGTAAATGTAATTGCACTGTCGTTAAGTGCCAGCAACCTCATCTGCCAGTAGACTAAAACAAAAAATATTTTTTTTTTTCAATTTGCATGAAGTTACATATCTTTCCAAAACACTGTGCCTCCTGGCACAAGTTTTGCATCGCCTTTCTCCCTCCACCCAAAAATACAAGTTAATTGGTTCCACACACTACAGCCTTAAGTTCCTCCTGGAGCTCCGCTACTCCAAATTAACTCCACCACTATCAGCCCCACAAAAACGCACTCCACAGCCTCTGCTCCTTCACAGAGACACCCACCCCCACATGCCCCAGGACAGACCCTCTTTACCTAAAAAATTTAAAAAGCACTTTACCTTCTCCAGCTTCAACACAGGGCAGGAGAGATGGAGGATCAGAAAGACTAGCCAGCAATAAAGCAGATAAAGGAATGAGCTATTTAGCCTCTAACGCAGGGTGGAGTAATTACTTACCTATTTACACCTTTGTGCATATTGACTGCCTCCCGCCCTGCAAGCATGGTAATAGAAAGGCCAGCCATCAGCCAGGTGCTTTACGACCCAATTAAAGTGTTAAAGAAGGTAGGTAGGCTGCAAACGCTATCAATATCTTACCCCAAATTTGCTTTCAACTATCTTTTGGCCTCCCTATATGCCAAGTTCAGAAGGCCAGATTTAAACTTACACTGCTATTTGTAAAAATCTATTTGGGAAAACCAAGCAGGGGTTTTCATCTGAGCAAGGAGATGAGCCTATAAAGTGTACTTGAATTTCTAGATAGTGATCCACTGCTTTCCAGAAACACCTGAATTCATTAGGTAATTCCCCAGTTAGTCTGAAAATTCCTTGTGTGCTTAAATTTAATCACCCAAGTGTGTGATGATTTGATGATACCGGCGTTTCTGTATCTGCAAACTGGTACAGCATTTTATGCTGCCACGTATTCCCCGAGTAGCTGCTCCTGGTCCACCCTGAGGGAGCGGTGAAGCCGGGCAGCTGCCCCAGGCAGCCCGAGGTGAGCGATGCAGCCCTCGGGGAAAGCACCCGGGAAGGAGCCTGGCTTTAGCCCCGTGAGAAGGGGGAGACAGATCCACGCTTTGCTTCTTGGACCAGCTTGAGGTTTTCATACAACAATAACGTAACGTAAAACACGCTGAAGTTCTGGGGTGCGATGACTATGACCTTAATTCGCACAGAAGTGCGGCGCTCTGCACTGTGATTTTAAGATTACTGACAATTAGCTGTCTTTTCCTTGTTACTTTTCACGGGTTCCTTACAAGCCCATAGATCCCCATGGTTTGAAAAGCATCCTTGTTAAAATGCACAAGATGGTTTCTGGCACTCTGCTAGCCGCTGCTGAAAAGGGCTGGGCAGACTGGGTGCCAAATGCATTTCTCTAACGTGTGCTGTTGTTTCCCTCTATTTTCAGCGAAGATGGTTGGCACTTAATCTGATTGAGTAAGTCTCTCAAGGTGCTGAAAAACCCCATGCAGTCAAAGGAGAGTAATAAGTATTTAAATGAGGCAGGCTGGATCCTGTAGATCTTCAGAAGTACCTCTGTTGAATGCACAGGGGAAAAAACACAGTGATGGTAGGCAGGCTGAACTGCTCCCTACAACAAGCGTTTCTGCTCCTTGGGAAGCAGCTGGTTATTTAAAATCGCAGACTGGATTCTGAATTGCATTAGGGAATGAACAGGTTCAGCAATGACTCATTTAAAAGAACAAAGCTTCCAGATGAAAATAAATTCCAATTATTTTGAATTATCTCTTAAGGTAAGCAAGTATCAAAATGTAAAAAATATGAAGTGACTTACTATAATAAAAGATAGTATTGACATCAGATTTGTCAGGCTCTTTTGGCAAGCGAGATACCCAAGATGAAACCATTATACAGGAAAAGCAAATCATTGCATCTGCTAACTGACGAAAATCATTCAAACATTGCATAAATTAGTCATTACTTTAGTGGTGAAGGTGGTTTTCTTTTTAATGCATCACAGGAACAGGGTTTTACTGATTAATTGTCAGAGAAGACAGAAAACGTTTCCTGCCTGAGACAATCAAGAAAAAAAATGGAAGTCATTTTATCAAGACCTCTGTATTAATGAAACAGGAAAAGGTATATGCATGTGACAAACAAAAAATCCCCTTCTGGTCTAGGGGGGAAAAAAAGTCTAAAGGACAGATTAGATGCTATGATGCCTGGGTTAAAAAGAAATTTCTTCTCTAAGGCTTGTAGTTGTATAACTTGCATACTGAGGGAACGTAACATGTTTTCGTTAAGCATTTGGAAGGGGTTGTTGCAAAATGTTGACTGAGATGAATGGCTGAGCTGATGCACTGTGGCAGCGCTTGTCGATCCTGGAGCTGTGTCAGGCGGTTTCAGCCACTGTCCTGCCTCCAAAATGCTAAACAGGAGGGAGGTCTGGTTACCAAAAGGTTAAGTGTACACGTGTGTGAAGAGAGAGGAAGGATGAAGAGGTATTCTGATAGGTAAGAGTGGAAAATCATTATACTAATGATAAAGAAATCCGCTGATTTTATCAGCTTCCGATTCTGCCCAGTTGCCTGGATAGTTTGTCATTACTGCTGGCCTCATTTACTTCAGGCAGCCTAGGACAGACCAGCTGAGAAGGGAGCAGAGCAGGGAAAGACGGTCCAAGGGCCCTGAAGGTCTGCAGGGGAGGGCGTGCTGTGCCATGTGCCCCTATGGGAACAGCAATTGCTTGGTACAAGGCACCTGTAAGTCTTTTCCCTTAGTAAGCAAAGCACCTGTTCAGTCTGACCTCGCTGGCAGAATGGACCAGGTGGGTGGGCGAGTCAGACTGACAAGGAGCTCTCTGTAAGGTGAATGTAGCAGCTTTCCATCGGCTAGCAGTGCTTTCACAAGTTTTCTAGGTACCTTGTGGAAGATGACATACACAGGAGTCCAAGTGCTACAAAATGAATTTTATAAGCACACAAAAAAAACCCTAACAGTTTATTCATGAGTATTTCTATTCCTCCTCTCCTTTTAATTTAAGGCTTTGTGCATACTTTGGTCCCTTGGGCACAGCAGTTTCTCTCTGCAGGCAGTTCCTTCAGCTGCTCACCGGGCTCTCCAAGGGCAGGAGCACCTCAAACCAGCCCACCCCGACTTTTGCTCTGCCCTGGAGAGATGGAACCAGCTGATTTGAAGATAATGCAACACCTACTGAGAGCGGTCTCTGCAGTGCTGGTATGTAATGCAGATGTATGGGGGCAGGCCCCATGGTAGTTCCATGCAGCCCACCGTGAGACATGGTTATAGCCCTGCAGCTCCCCACAGCCCACTGCAGCCTGCACCCCACCAGGGCGATGGCAACGCTGCCTTTCGCAAGTGAATGATCCAACCCTGGCACAGCGAGAGAGAAAAGGGGGGAAAACATCTCAGAAATAGGAAAACTAGCAAGGGGATTATTAGCAGGTGTTGTATTGTCCTTCCAACTCTGTTTTTAAAATGGATTAATTTCCAACTGATGATGTTCCTGTAAACCAGATTGGCAAAGCAGACCACCAGCTGTGAGAAAAGAACTTAGAAGTAAAAAACATCTAAAATATTTATAATGATATTTTTGTATTTAAGGACCGACAAAATAATACGTCTAAAATGTAAATGGTATGTGAATCCAGTAATTCAGGTGTTGCCATATGCTGCTCTAACATAAGGGCGGTGTATGTTTTTTGGTGTAAAAATTGTAAAACACCATTTACCTCTTATTTAGTAGTATGAATTACTCACAGAAGCTACTAAATAATGACAGGATTTCAAGTATGGGTCAGATCCAGAAAGGGGTAAAGACAAGAGCTGCGATCCAGACTGGTTTGCTCCATCCCTAGCTGCCGCTCCCTCTGCAAGTCCCTGCTGGGCTGCGCCCTGCCCTCGCCCAGAGCCACCTGGTTGACCTGACGTGCGGAATTAGACTCTATAACTCAAAAGTTATAAAGTAGGTATGTTTATTGCGCGCAGATGCACTGGGGATCGCTCCTCCACAAGCGTGCATGCCCGAAGTGACGAACCATCTCACATTTATACAATAAAACAAATGAATATTCAATTAACGCCTATACATATTCGTTACCTAAACCCCGCTTCGTATGTTAATTAGCTTATCAGTCCTTTGCCTGGAATGTGGTGGTCTTGCAGGTTTGTAGGTGATTCATGTTCTTGTGACCATCCGATCTTCTTCAGCAAGGAAAGGTGATTCATGTCCTTGTGACCATCCGATCTTCTCCAGCAAGGAGACTTAGCACTCCCTCCCTCTAGATAGCATTGGAATATCTCTCATCCTTTTCTCATTCTTTTTTAAATAGCCCCTTTGTTAGTGGAAGAAGGGCAGGCGTCTCCCCATCTCCCCTTTGTTAGAGGAGGAGGGGCAGGCGTCTCCTCAAAACTGTAATTGTCTCCTCAGAGCTGTGTGCCTATGTGACCAGACACCGCACACATGACTAGTCACCATACCCACATTCCTGAGTAGACATATACAATCACAGTCGGTGTCCATTGTCCCCATCTCACACTATTTCTCCATATCAGACCTGGCAGATGCTCTTCCCCTCACACCACACCGGATTCTGAGCTGAACAGGGATGCTGAAGTTCCCTGTAAGACCTCTGCAAGAACACTCTTCAGTGCTGGATTCAGGCAATGTAAGAAATCTCCCAAATCACAGAGCATCACAATCTCTGTCAGGGGTCACAAGTCTGGAAATGGGCACGGAAATTATTTCCCCAGCTGAGAAAAAAACCCTGGTAGCCTCTGGTCTACGCAAGAGAACCCTCTCCTGGGAAAAAAAAGATGACTTTGGACTGTACTGCCTCCTTAGCCTGAGGCGAATGGAAGTCACGTTTGCCAAGACAGGGTGTGAACTGGCAGGCTGCAGGGCAGCCTAGGTGGAGAAACATCCTTGTGGATGCGGAAACAGAGGCATTGCATTGGCAGGAGCCAGGTGCTGTGGGGAGACAGGAAGGTAAGGAATGGAGGAAGAGGGAAATCACCTAGAAAGGAGTAGTCTTGGTCCATGGTGCCAGGTCTCAGGATAGTTTCTGTATTTTAACCCTCAGTTGTTTCACATAAATAAATATCTGGAAGAAGTTGAACTCCAGACTCTGCTCTCTCCATGGCTGGAGGTATACCACTGCCGGATCAAATGACAGAGATTAGCTCTTGCCATGGGGTAGGAGTGCAGATACTCTTCTTGTACAGTCTCTGACAGCTAATTTGTGGTGACTTCTCACTCAGCCTCAGGTTTTCCAGTTGCCTTTTTGAGCTTCCCGTTTTCCCCAGTCTGTTTCCTGGAGCTTAAGCAGCCAGTTCTCACTGCAGCATTTTTAGTGGGACATTACGTCCATAGCAGCCACCGACACGCTACCTTGTGGATGTGTCTCTTATAAGCCTTAGCTCTAACTCTGTTCAGTAACAACTTTCAGAAACATATAATGTTTTCATCAAATTGTTTTAATGTGGTTATGCCCTTCATGTAAATAAAATACTTTTCTATTCCTTTCCTCTATGGAACAAATTAGATTTTTTATCATCTCATTACAACATCTGTTCAACAAAGTGCAATACAGTACTGAGGTCAGTTCCTGCAGCCTGAGAAAACAGAAAATGTTATTATCCTAATTTAGCAGTGATAAAACGCTGAGGGCAGCAATTCATGTTCAGAATTCCCTGACATGCTCAAAATTCTTTGATTTTGGATAGTTCCAGAGCCAAAGAACAATGTCATTCTGTAGAGGGGAATTCAAACAGGGCAGAAATAATTTGGTTTTGGAGGACTCATGCCAACACAAAGGCACCTGAGGGATTTAGTGAAGGATCAGTTTCATCTACAACCTTAAGACGTCATTTAGGCTCATGTTTTGCAAATAATTATATATGTGCTGAACTTTAATTATGGAACTGTTAAAGAAGACACATAATATGCTGGAAGCCTGGTAACATTCAGAACCAAAACAGTGTTACCGATGTGAGAACAAAGCTACGCCATCATGAGCACCATCTACTGGCATATTCCCTATTAGCTCACAATTTGCTTGTAAACAGACCTCACACTATCACAGAAGGGTTGTGGTTGAAAGGGACCTCTGGAGGCTCAAGCAGTGGCTCAAGCAGGGTCACCTACAGCACATTGCCCAGGACTATGTCCAGATGGCTTTTCAATATCTCCAAGGATGAGAGAGATCTCAAAAGATATTTTGAGAGGATCTCTCAAAAGATTATGTGCACATATCAATGCACCACGTGGGATTATTCATTTGTTTACAGTTAAATATATATATACACACACACATACATTTCAAGTAGGGTATATGGTTAGAAGACGCTATTATGTTATTTTGCGTAGTTCCTTTATGCTAAATGAATAAAGGCATGAGGTGGAGATTCAGATACAGAGTAAGAATCTAGATTTATGTATCTGCATATAACCTGGGCCCTGAGTTTAATTGTCTAAAGGATTTCCAGCAACACTTGGATGTTTTGGGTATCCTTCCCGTACATCACCCTGTGTTCTACCATCCTACTCTTCTGGATGTTCTGTGCCACAGACTACACTACATCTTGCATGGTGCTAGGATAATGCATGTAGGCAAATTTTTGAGTACTCAAGATAGAATTTCAAGACATAAAGAAGAATTTCTCCTTAATAAGATCAGAAATGGGAGAAGCACTAATTGTAACTTTCAAAAGCATCTCCACAGGCCAGTACGTTCCTGCCTCAGAAAAAACCCCCCAGTAATAAACAACAATAAAAGTAAGTTTTCAAGGTGAAACCAATGTACAGGAAAAATATGGATACATTAAAGCCAACGGAAAAATTTCCTTTGAGTTAAACAACACTAGGTGGGTTTTTTTTGTCAGTGTTTAAAGTCCCACATTACAAAGATACATTGAGATTTTACGCCATATTGAGGTATATGTCCTATGAAACTGGCCTAAGTCTACCTAGAAAACATCATTTTGAAGTCCTAACACTCTGAAAATAATGCAGTTCTTTGTGTTTGAATGCTGAAGGGTGTCAGCACATACATTTATAACTTTGACCATTCAGCAGTATGCCCAGGGAAGCAGCTGTGCTTTAGAACAGTGCCACCTTCACTTACCACAGGCAGAGTAACTCCACTGACCCCACGGAAGTTATGCTGAAACAGCCACGGGCACTTTTTGGTATAGGTAGTTGTCGAGAACATTTTCTTTCCTGTGTTTGTAAGAGCTAATGTATCAACAAAATCAAACAGAGCTATGCTCTGCTGAAAATACAGGGCTAACATATATTAACAATTTCTTGCCTTTCTAGGTATAATTTTAAGATGTTACAATTCCTACAACTTGTGTGATTTCACCAAACTACAGCATGGGTGTCACTCAAGTATTCAGAGATCATGTTTATCGTATATCCAAATACCTACCAATTTGAACTAGAATACTAGTGTGTACTCACCAAGTTTTGTACTGTTTTACTTGGAACTTCATTACTGCATTAAAAGTCTGGTTAATTCATCCACATTTTAATAAATCCTTTAATCAAATAAATTAATAGTGCATAATAAATTACACCATTGCAATCTAATTTCTGGTCCAAATTCTCTATAACGTACAAATCAAATAAGGCCAAAGTGCTTACAAGTTACGAGCAACTTATGGAAAGACATTGATCCATCTCTCAAGTCTTCAGTTTTGTACAATTTTTTTATGAATTGTATTTTCAGTGCCTTGTGTTCTACTTAACAAATGACAGAGAAAGTTGAGGACAATCTAAAGATGACTATGGACTTTCTTCTGTGTTTGAAAACTCTTTATGGAAAGGCAAATTATCCTTTCCTGGAAATCTGCTATTAGTTTGCCCAAAAGCAGAACGTTAATTTAAAATAATATCCTGCCAAGAAGAAAACACCTCTCAGAAAAAATAGGCTTGCAAGTTTAAATAATGCATGATTATACTGTCTTCTTAAAAAGTCAAGATTAAGCATGTAGCTGAGGCTTTTTGTGCAAACAGATATTAGAAACTTATCATCATAATTTTTTATGCATATGCAAACTGTCTTCAACAAAAGTTTCACTTTATTGTTTCTATGTGGGAAACCATGAGGGCTTTTTTGTTTGTTTCTTTGGTTTAAATCTGTAGTGGCAGCTATATTATTTCCAAGTGCATCACCTCATAACCGGACAAGGCATTGTTCTTCCCCTAAGACCATATGCACCATAATGGATGTGATACTGCATGAGCAAGCATGGAAAAGCCTGATGGCCCTTCTTATCTAGAAGTCAAGAAACTGAACAAAGATTAAGTTTCCAGAGAAAAGAGCCGTTCATCATTTTCAGCCAGCTTTAAGCTTTGATTCCTATATTTATACAGTTCATTACTTTTTCACAAGAAGCAAAATGTTCTTGTTCCATAGCTGAACCAAGCTTTTGAGAGTTTAGAAGTATATGTATTAATCATGGCATTCTCTTCATTTTTTAAAAGAGAATATGTAATATGAAGGGGAAGACAACAAGTTTTATTCGCCGAGAAAAAGCAACAGCTCAGCTTCACAACATTAACTTTGACAAATATTCATGAAACCATAACTTACTGGGTCCAAAAAAGGAAATAGCTCATATTTAAATGAGTTCATTTTCACAACTATTCTCATTAATCTCTTCTCATGTAGGCTCATATTTTAAACATAAAAGAATTCCTTGCTTCCATTTCCTATGCTATTTTAGCTTCATGGTTTCTTAGAAAAGCTGTGGCCAACTTCATATTTATGCAAACATTTTCTTCACACTATTTTCCAGCTACTCTTCCATTAGTTTACAGGTGTTGTTAGATGTAGAAAGCACACTTTTCGAAAGCAGTAGTGAGAGCCAGGATCTTGGTTGTCATTGAATTTTAATCGTAGATGTGATTTCACCGTCTTAGATCCCTTCAAAACCAGTTGTTTTACAGAACAAGAGCAAACCTGTTCGCCTCTACAATGTCACTTGATCTGCAAGTTATTAATTTTATCTTCTGATGGATTTAATATAATCATCCTTAGTACATTTCCTTATTATGAAACATTATATAACACAATATATATTACAATTAATGCAATGGAACCTTATGTCAGAGTCTAGAAATTAGACCATCTAGATAGGATTCTATTTCTGTCTATGCCACTGCTTTGCTGCACTCTTTCCTTATACCCCCTATGGCTCAGTTTACTCAATTGTAAAATAAATATTAAAAAATTAATTACAACCCCCCCCATTTTTTAAAAGGTTTTGGATATATTTGCACAAAATTTTGAATAAATACTCAGACAGAATAATGCAGGTTATCATTCTGCAGATGTTTAACCTGAACTAAGGTTACACAGCCTTTTATGAGCACCTCTCTTTTCCAAATTGAACTCTTGGGTGTTTTCTGCCCTTTGAAAAGTATTTTCTTCTTTACAAATATTTTATGATGCTCCAGAACCACTTAGCCTATGGAAAAACATGGACATTCTTCTTTGCACAAAATCTATAGATCTGACCATGAAAAAGGTGATTCTCCTAGCAGTACATGCAAATCTGAAAGATCTATAAAATCATTCTTGCCTTGCAGAAACTGAAGAAATCTGAGCTCCTAGAAAGCATATTATGACAATAAGAATACTGTCCAGTGTGACAGAATCACACAATCAGAGCACGGATAAGGTTGGCACACACCTCTGGAGACCATCTCTTCAAGCCCCTGCTCAGAGGTGAGTACCCCGGTGGGTTTTGTGTATCTCCAGGGATGGGTACTCCACAGCCTCCCTGGGCAACCTGTCCTGCTATTTGTCTACCTGACCATCAAACGGGCTTTTTCCGATGTTTAAATGGAATTTCCTGTGTTTCAGCGTGTGCCTACTGCTTCTTGACCTGTCACTGGGCTCCACTGGGAAGAGCCTGGCTCTGTCTTCTCCACACCTCCCCTTCATGCATTGCTGAGGTCCACCTGGCCCTTCTCCTCTCCAGGTGGCACAGCCCCAGCTCCCTCAGCCTCTCCTCACAGAAGAGATCCTCCCAGCCCACCTGTGTTTCAGTGGCCCTTCCCTAGACCTGCTGTAGCCAGTTTGTGTCCTTGTACCAGGCAGCCCAGCTATGGACACAGCACGTGCCACTGTCACATATTTGTTCCCAAAAGGCAGATCCTCTTCAGCGGTTCAAAATAGTACAGTTACACCTTCATTTATCCTCTTCAAATGAATTTTCATTAAAAGCTTTATCTTTTACCACCCTTTTACAGATTAAACACCTTGTAAAAATCAATGAGTGTTTAAGGTGCAGATCAATGGTATAATATGGCATTTAGTCTTTATGTGAGAACAAACGGCCCTAATTGGCTACTCATTTAGTCTTAGGATCTCTTCCTGGCAGACTTGGTTAATGCACACTCTCTGTCCTTCAGATTTGTACATTATATTCTTTGACTTTTGGAACAGTTTTTTTCTCAGCTGCTTCTTCAGCTTTGCTCTTTGCCTTTAACTCAACAACACTTAGAGGCAATAATGAAAAATACTATTGTGGATTTAATATTTAAAGCCTTATCTTTAAATTGTTCTATATGGAAAATTCAGATGGAGGTAAGGGGTACTGTGGGATCAGACTGACAGCAGCCTATTTAACTTTGTGGTAAGGAAAATATTGGTAGGAAAGGATTTAGGTAAGAAAGAAACCGCAAGCTAAAAAATATTTCACCCCAAATGTAAGAAAGAATGCACAATAAAAACAAAAGGCCCTCTAAAAATCCCTAACCTCATTCTCAACAATGATGGTTAATGCAGTAGAGAAAGCAACACAAGTTTCAGCTTAGCCTAAACATTTCTTACATTAACTTTCATTGTGCTCTATGCTCCTCAGACATAATACCAAGCTGGTTCCACAGACAATTAACTGGTAAATATTTTTTTGCATGCAAACATTCTTCTTTCTAAATAAAGCTCCATTTCTCTACAAATTTAGTAGTGAAAACACCGATATTAAGAACAGTTTTCATTTCTTTGAAGAATCTTAGGAGTATCATACACATTTAAGAAATGCGAACTGAAAAACAAAGGGCAGATTTTTTTATCTACTGGTACAGAAGGGATAGTGAGGCCATAAAACCAGCAGAGGATCCTAAATAAAACTAGAGAGACAGCAAGTCCCAATTGCACAAGTCCATGGGAATTCTTCAGGCAGACAACAACCTGTGTGTCATCTCAAGGCAGAGAAAAATCGTGAGTTTAGTTGCACAGAGGCTGCTCTCTTATCTAAAGTGTATCTATCTCCTGCGTAGCCTGAGGGGACGGATAGGTAAGTATTTGCCATGAATGAAATCAGCAGCTCTCCAATGGAACTGATTAAACCCTATTGCAGCAAGCTGGAAATTTATTAAAAGTTATTTACTTCAATTATGGATGCACCACCTATACATATGAAATACTGTAGACTCATATAGGAAAAAACATTAAAAACCATGATTTTACAACCGTATTAACTATGTAATAGGAAATAATTAATGGAAACCACAAAACCCTGTGGAAAGAGTACAGCAGGAGAAAGTTACGACAAGCTTCGTAAGCAGCTAATAGATGCTAGCAGCTGCTTAGCTCTGTGGATGCGCGGCAGCGTGCCGGGAAATACCGAGAAGGATTTGAATGGGGACAACACAGCAGCTAGGCAGACGTTAGTCAAGGAAACAGTGCTTTCAGTAAAAGTTGCTCCGTTTATTTCTTTTCTTCCCTCAGGCAGTGAAGTTTTGGGTGTGAAGCAAAGGGATCCTTAATAGGTCTCTGATTGAATCAGCAACGTTTTCTTTAACTAAGAACAGGTGCCACATGTTACCTTCTGTGAAGTGTGCCAGAGTATTGGACAAACACTGGGCATATGTTTCATAAATAAGCAATAGGCATATAGCAAATATATTTGCAATATGCTGTAGTCACCAAGTACTGAGGATATCATGAGATTTCATGATAAAAATGTTTTGACAGGGCAGGAAAATAAAAGTATTAAATTTTAAGCTTGAAAATAAAATTAAATCAGATATGACATAACAGAAAATTTTATATGGTTTGGGAATTGATGTAGCACAGAGTAGAAAATTCTGTAAAAAAGACCTCTCCAAATTTCAGGATACCAAACGATGCAGTTATAAACAACAGCAAGTTTGTTTGAATTTAGGTTGCAAATGCTAGCAGACACCCAGTACCACTATCAAGGCAGAAAATTCAAAATAATTATGAGCATCCAAGAGTTGGGCTGTTTACTTTTGTTTACCTTAAAAGTCCTCCAGTTATGATTTATATCTGTTTACAGAAAGACAGCTACAGCAGGCTATGAAACAGTTGGATAGATTCTTCTTCAGCTCAGTGCTCAACACCAAGCATCTTTTTTGAAAGCCTGTGTAGGCAACACTGACAAGATTTACCTCATTTCTCCAGAAAACACGGATGTGTACAGAGATGAACTATGAAAAAGACCTTATTTTTAATATCCTTTCTAGTTCCTACTTCTGGAAATCAGTCTAGCTGGAGATTGCAGTAGAAAGATACATGAAATCATATAACATTTGGAAATCTACTTTTTAAACGAGGATTAAGACAGGAAAATGCAGAAAATATGCAATGGGTTTGTGATGCACAGCAGGTCATACAACATGATTAAATGGTCCACATTAGCTCCGAACCTCTTATCACTGTTAGTATAAATATCATTCTCAACTTCTCTCAAGCATTTTTCCTAAGATGCAAAGCATCCAACCATTTGGACAATGTGTCTTCTCTTAAATCTCCTAGGGAAGTTTTCTATGCCTTTTCAAGCAAAATCTGACCCTGTCCACACTTTTCCTTCTGTAACCAGCAAGGTGGCTGAGCTAGAGCACCGGGACCGCCTCTTATGATGGCCTGTTGACCCACACAGAGATGAGATGACACATCAGCAGTCAGAGAATGACAAGCAAAGCAGGAAACCGTTAACAGCAAGAGGTATGCATCCACATCCAACCACCAAGTATAGAGTGAACGGCAAAGTGAACAGTCTGAACTTCGATGGGACATGGTCATAAAAAGTGTTCCAGGTGTTGAATGCTCCTGGAGCAGGAATGGAAAATAACTGAATAGGATAGGCAAGCAACCAGGCTGTGCCATCAGATAGGCTCTAAGGATCAGGAACAAGTAACATAAGCTGAATCAACCAGCAGGTCCGATCCAGGAGAAGCAGGAGTATGTGTAAGAATGGCAGGGATGGATCAGTGGGTGTCCATTCCACCAAATGAAAGATGTGTTGGGCAGAAGCAAAAAGCGGCGTGCACTAGGAAAAACCACAAAGGACTATTAGGCCACCAACCTGAAAGACCTCATTCCTAGAGCAGGCTATTTATGATGGTCACACAGAACCAGCTTATTTTCTCAAACAGCACAATAACTAAAATGATTGCTAACTGGAAAGAAGTAGTAACCTGTGTGAAAGCTGACAGAGGAAACAGGTTAAGAAAGCAGAAGAGCTATGAAAAGGCACTATAAAGTCCCAGTTTCTTACCAAATGAAAACAATGTTAGTGGAAACTGCAGCCTCTCTGTAAGTAGCATCACTTACCTAAACACAGTTTGCCCTTGCAGACACAGAAAGTGCTCATGTTGCCACCCAGCACACTCACAGGGAACACCTTACACAGCCAACCTACAACTTCCTTGGGTTTAAAAAAGACAAACAAAACTCCATCAATAGCAATTTTTTTTTCTGCATAGTAAATGGCATATAGGAAGGCAAACTCAGTAGTAACATTATGTCAAAGAAAACACTGTACTTCCCAATCATATCCTTATTTGTGTTAAGGTTGAAATACTACCTTCAATTAAAATGGTTAAAACCTCAGATCAGAGTTGTGGTGTTACATAAATGAACATCACAATCACAGTTATTAGAGAGTTGCCAACATTTAAATGTATCAGAAGTCTGACGATCTTTTTTTTATCCTTGAGAGAGAATTAATCTACTACACTGCACACAGCTAAAAACCAAAGCAGTCAGAGAGTAGCACATCCTTAAAAACTATTACAACAGACCTCAATATTTAAATTATCACTTGCAGTGTTGAGCAATTAAAACTGTCACTTATTTCTATTTCAGCTGCCTGTGAGTCAAAAGAACACCATCACATGGCACACTGCGTCTGCCAAAATGAATTCAAATCTTTATTCACGCTGGGTACGTCTCCACCAGAGTCTCCACTAGACGTTAACACGAGGAGGATTTCCTCACCTATACCTGCCCGTGCTCCTAAAGTCTCTGCAGTATTTTTCAGATACTTTCTTATTACCCAATACCATTCCATTACCCAGCTCAGAGTTATCAACACCACTGCAGTCTCACTGCAGTGCTCTCCATACATTGGTACAGACAGATATTAGCTTTGCACCTGACTTGCAGGGGAATTTATGAGATCCAGGCATCAATGCTGTTTAGAGAACTCCAAATGACTCAGCCGAAGGCAGGATTTTAACTAAGGCATCTAAATGGCTCCCAATGTATGAAGTTCTTATAGTTAAGAAAATGATCTGGATGAAATATCATTGTATATCCTTAAATAAGTCACTGAGAACAATCATGTTTACTATTTATACAGGTACCATTAAGAGCTGCAAGCTGCTCCAGAGCTGCATGAACTAATTGATACTTCCAATGCCTTTGTGAGGGAGATTGTTACCCCCATTCATTTCAGCACTGAAAAAAGAGAAGTATAATCTAGGTGACAGCTAGTAATGATGAAGAATGAGCCAAAGACAACTTTGTGGACAGGCAGGTCTATAAGAATAGATTTACAAACCATTCCTTAATTTTTTAGATTTTAGAGACAAGGTCAGGGGAAAAAAAATCCTTTTGGACTTAAGTTTCCAATGGTAGCTCAGATGCACAAATACAAAATCAAAGTGTCTCTGAAATGTATTGTCCTCTGAAGAACCACACCAGTGGTTATTAAGCAGCACCATGAGAGAGTTTACACACACCAGACAGGGACTCCATTCTCTTATTTGTGTCTACAGCTTCATGCAGACACTTGACAGAACATCAAAACCTTCTCAGTGAAGTGGTTAAGGTTTATAATATCCTTGTGATCTCAAATACTATTAAAACCACAGAAATTCAAAAGGTCACATTAAAAACTTGGTATTTGTTACCAAACTATAAGAGGATTGTCTGCACACTTCTGGAGAAAAAAAATAATCTTCAGCATAATGTTCAGAGGAAATGTTTGATAAAGTTTTGTATACCATATGAGGAGAAATAAGTTGTAGTTATGCTGTGGAGCTGGGGCATTCAGCTTCTCTGACGTTTGTTTGCAACCAAAGCAGTTTGTGCTGACTTTCTCACCTGTGACAGAGGTGCCCTTTCATTCACTGAAGGGAAGGCACTCGTCCTGGATGAAGAAGAGCAGGCATAAATATTCTTAGTCACAGTTACTATTACAGAAAATATTTCTAGCAGCACAACTAACATTAGTCAGTTATTTAATTACCTTTTAAAGAAAAATGCAACATAAAATACATGGTATTTAAAAAACAGTTCTCTGTTTCAGTGAGATGCACGGTAGGGGCTGAATTCAGCTCACAGAACACATCTAAACTGAGACATCTACATGTGAACTAAGGCCATAGTTTACACGTAGGTGTCTGGTGTCACTTACATGTTCAAAAATAAGTCCACCTGGCCTTCAGCTACCACTCTGGAAGGCATGGGCCATATCCGTGAGCCCACGCAGGTATCCTGGATGTCTCAGATACCCTAAGGCAAACTCAATGGCTCTAGCTACCTATGTGTGGTCAAATGAATCAAGTTCTATGTGGTTACAGTGCTGTCATAGTCAAGTGATCTAATCAGAATAGTCAATGGAGAGCTAGACGGACTCTTCCTAGCGAGCTGAGTAGTCTGTAGGCTTCACTGGATGGGACTTGGTTGCTTAAGCGTCAGCTCTAAATGCTTTTAAAGACATCCTGCCTGGCAGATGTGACTGAGGGACTATGGGGTGCTTGCATGCTTCTGGGTAGCAACTGGAAGCCATACACTATATTCTATGTAATTTTCAGCTGCGTTGTCCACTTAGATGTAGGCATCTGAATCAAGCCTTACTGACCAGACCTCCAATTGCTATAATGGGAGGCAATGCATACAGTTCATGCAACACGTAGAGTCACCTGTTTTAACCTCCAGACAGAACCCCACCACAAGATAAACACAGATATTTCATGCCATCTTCCTGGATAGTCTTCCTACCTCCAGCTTTCAGCCTAAAAAGACTCCTGAAGATCTTGGATGATGTCTGTCAGCCCTGAGAAACCACTGTGGATACCCTCCAGCATCTCTAATAACATTAGGCCTTCACTGCTAGGCATATGGGTCATTCACCGTGCTTCTAACACTAGAGAAATGATGTTGTTTTATTTAATGACTCCAATTTTCAAGTTTCACTTCCAAGATGTGAGTGGGAAAAAAAATACCCTTAATGTTGTTACCAGACAAGCAGCTAGTATCGGAACTGTATTTTGCCAACTTTGGTAATGCACCAACTTGCTACAAAATAACTTATTTGTCTATAAGAAATCATATGTTGCACTGGAGGGTTGGTAAATACGTTCTATGTTAATGATTATAAAGTTCTGTTCCACAGGTGGTTTTCCATAAATCGATGCAGGATGTGGGGACCCAAACTGCTGCCTGAGGTGAAGAATGCTTTGATTAGCACAACGATGGCAGCAGGCTCCTAAGAGATTCTGTTTGGGCCTCTGATTTCTAAACTGTGCTCTCCCAACCACCAACAGCCCCCAGTTCTGCGATAAGAGGATTGCAGCTGAGCCGTGCAATTGTATTTCCTAATGCTGAGAGTACAGATGGAGAAGTTAAGAGGGTTGACAACACTCTGTAAGCCCCAAAATTTGGAGTCATTGATCACGCTGGTAAGTTCCATAGAACAAGTCTGCATTAATAACGGTACCACTGGTTTAAGTTAGATGGCATCATTTCCCTTACTGGTCATTTCTGTGATATACAAACTGGCAGGAGTAATGACAGGGTAAGTTCTCTGCTTGTGGTGTAATTCCATCGAAATAATTGCATTAGGCCCAATATATTATTTTAGGATTTATCATAACCATTTCTAAGATCTGGTGAAATATTCGTTTCATTGCATACTAACTTCTGAAAAATCAGGAGCGGTAATAGAATGCAGAAAATTCTGCTATTAGTAAATGAAAATATGTGATTTTAATATATAAGCCATCTTTGTGGACTTAGAGTAAACCTTTCATAGTGGAAAAGAAGCGGAGCTCTCAAAACCATGCCTGGAAGGTACTAAAGTGCCACCGAACAAATGAAATAAGCCACAGCCATGTCTTCCTCAGAGATCACTCTTTTTTTGCCACTGCAGTGTATGCTTTATGCTTCATGAAATATTTTAACCATAAAAGAAATGTAGAGGGGCGTTGTATGTTTGTTTTAGCACAATTTTAAAAAATTACTCCCAACACCTTAGTTACAGAATATCATTCAGTCAGGGGATGTTCTCTCCTGTCTAGGCTCTGGTTCAACTCTGACAAGACAAACATTCAAGCTTTAAAATTTATTAATTTTATTTTCTATTGCTCTGAAGAAAGAAAAAGCGAGGAATGTAAGAAGACAAAAAATAACAGCGCAGTGTATGATGCAACACAATAACTAGTGTTAAATGTCATTTAGCATTCTGGAAATATTTGTGGCCTTTCACACTCATAAAAAAGTGACTCTACATAAGCAGTATTTCCTCTTGCGAACAATACCAACAGCCTTTGATTTAGCAGGGGAATGGTCACAAATGTGACATTACACTGGAATTAACTTCTTCTTGATCAAGATTCATGTCCAAAACTCATAGTTCAACAACACAAACATATTCCTCCCTTACACAACGAATGATACAATTTTCTGATGATTCCAGTGAAAACTGTTACCGACCAGAAAGTTTATTCCACAGTTTCAAAGCATGCCTGAAGGTCATCCAGTTGTTCACTGCCATACCTTTAAAAAAATCAGCTCAAATATCATTAACAGCAAGCCAGGCACACAGTCAGAGCAACAGAGCACAACAGATGAACCGTGAACTATTGGAGAACCAATACAAAAGGAATTTACAATGCAAAGCAAAGGTAAAGAGCAGGATTACCCCGGGGGACAGCAAGAATCTAGTAAATGAAGGAATGAATACTGTTTATTGCCAAAGGTGCAAGTCTGAAGATCTTAAGCAAAAAGTGATTATTCAGAAACAACTAAGAAAATAGGAGATGGTGTAAATCTTTCATTAATAGGGGATTTTGTTTTGTGGCAGGAGATAACATGTAAAAAGCAGAGTGATAAAAACAGCTAAGAAGCATCTGGTACAGTCACAGGAGCTAACAAATAAACCAAAGGAAAGAATATGATAAGGGAATAGTGAGGGTCGTAAGTGACACAGTAGGCACGAGGAGAGAACGGAAAGAAATGAGTAGAAATAGAAGCAAGAGAAGCCAATAAATATTTTAATAAAACTCAGGAAGTATATTAGAAATTTCTTGCCCTGAAGATCTTTTCCCAGAATACAAGGTTTCATTTTCATTAGATTTTTCAATGAAAAATATTGACTTTTTGTCACAGAAAACAGAGCTTTCCCTTAAACAGCATTTCCCCAGAATTTTCTGATGGTCCTTACAGAAAACTGTTGCCATCCTCATGATATATGTATTCTACTACCTTGCCTATGAAGATGTACACCTATAAACTTTACGTCAGCTTAGGTACCAGTAACAGCTGTGGGACCGTGCGATTCAGTGCAAACTATTAAACCCATCTGAAATACTGTGTGTCATGGTGGCCCCACGCATCAAGGTTTGCATTGCCAGAAATATCCATACTAATTTAGGATTTACTTCTGTAGGACAGGTGAGGCTCTACACTGTGACTACATTTTGGTTTGCAGTTAGACTTCAGTGATTTGCTCCAGATTTCTAAGAGCTTGAAAAGCTGTACCATTTCTTTGCATCCTGCTGACTGACCTAAACTCCTTCTTAGCAGCCTTCGTCAGGAGGACTGGAGCCTTTAGGACCAGCAGGAGAACTGAGTAAGAAGCGCTTAGTGAAACAAGAAAAGTTTGAGCTATGAGATTTTTCAGATGTGAGAAAGCAAAAGGACAAACCAGTGGATAAGAGTCCACCAGAGTGAAATCAAGGACCAGGAGGATACAAGGTGGGGACAGTGGCTTTAGGGAAACAAAGCTATAGAGCAGGGATGGAGAGAATGGAAGGCTCTTTCCAGATCTTGCAAATATCACCTTTAAAGAAGATGCTCCTAAGAAATCCTTTTCAGATGGATAACAAATGTTCAGATCAACTAGGGATTTATCGGGAGTATTAAACTACTTTTACCTAAAACATAAAATAATCAGTAGATTGGAACAGTTTGATGCCAAGCTCCTCTACTGGAACAGCTAATGAATAACCTGCTGTGCGGCAAATCTCTCATCCTCCACGATGTTTTACATCAGGAATCACTGCTAATAAAGTGGGAAGAAATAACATCTATTTTCAGAGAAGCTATTATCAGAGTGGAATTACTCAGTATAATTTAAATACCAAAAAAAAACACAAAACCCAGCAAAAAAAAACAACCAAAAAACAAACCCAAAAAACCCAAAACCCAACAGTAAAAGGACTTTAAAATAAGGGAATCTGAGCCAAATGTCTCCAACCTGAGACAACAATTAATCTCAAGAGAATATGTACTGTCAGTCTCTTCAGTTCTTCCCCAGTCTGCTTTCACTCTGCACTGAGTAGCGTAAAAAGAAGGAAATTGAAACCTCTGCCTTCTGGGATCAGTAGATCTAGAGAAAATACATTGCTTCCGAAAGCATTAAGTAACTTCAACATTCAATAAGCACATCAGTGAAATAACACAAATGAAAAAGCCCGACCAATTACAGTAGAAAGAGGACTAAGTCTTCATGCTTGGCTCTGGCAGCTTTTAGTTGACACAGAGATGTAAATACAAAACTCCCTAATAATCCCACGATGATTCTCCAGACCCCATAAATCATTAGCTATTACTATTATTATTATTTGCTTAGTATTTTGGGATAGCAACTGAGATCAAGTAAGGATCTCATGTGGGAAGGTGGAACCTTCATAGTCTCCATGCAGTGACTATGGAATGATACCTCAATACCAAGAAACCTACCTAGCAACTATAGCTAATTTGAAACAGTCATTAGTGTCGGTACCTTGCTAGTAGAGGATCAAGAGCGTGGAGAACTGAAGATTAAGCCCAGAACTGAGAATCAAGCCCCAAAAGTCAAGCACTGCTATTGTGACCTTTCTGCATCCAAAGAAATTCCCACAATAAGCCTGTGTAATGCTGGCTACACCTCTAGTAACTAAATCTGGAGAACGTTTTCAGGTATTAGCAGTACTGCCTGAGGTCATTCATATGATCTAGAGGACTCCTTTGGAATTAGAAATCTAGCAGCCAGGTTTGTTTAGCAATTCAAACAGTGTGAAATAGCCAGAAGGTGTGATTTCTTTAGATTAATAAAGAATAACCCAAAGGACTCTGAAGTCAAAGCACAACTAAAGAACCAGTCAAAGCTTCAGCACTTCATCGCATCAGAGTTTTGACAGTATGTCCTGGGAGAGACTATTTTATCTTCAAAGTGACACAGACTCTTTAAGTTTTGTTCACTGAACCAGGAATCTGGTGCGGAACCAAGTGCAGTCACATTACCAATACTGAAATTCATTTTAAATACTGACCCTCAAAGGGCACAATATCTTTCAAGTTCTGCGGTTTGGTTTGTTGGGTTTTTTTTGCTTTCTGTCGAAGAGACATTTCTGTCTAACTAAACCTCTATGTGCCAAAGCTCTTTTGTAACTACTGTGACTTAAATAAGTTCTGACTAGTTATAGACCTGAGAGTTACTTCTCTCCCATACACAGTTTATTTACAAGTACAGATAAAACAATGTTAAGGGAGCTTTTTTGCCGAAGAAAATAAAATCCAACTAAGAAAATCGTGTCATGTCCCACTTCTACAACTTTGTTTTACTCTCCCATCAGTCTGGGAATGCTTTCTCCCTCATTTTATAGCCTATACCTCCCTCTCAACATTGTGGTTGTAAGACAGCCTTGTGTCCTAGTGACGGCGGAGAATGCTGCCAGAGAAAAATGCCCCAAATCTTCATTTCCTCCTTGGCTGGTACATAGTGGAATCATGGCAAAACAAAGCATGTTCCACTTCCGGTACAAATGCTTTTATCCCCTGCTTGCCAGTAAATAAAAGTACAAACTAACAATGGGTAGTGACTGATGCCATAATAAGTGATTTACAAATTTTAATTGAACATTACAGCATCCCCAAGAACTCAATTCAAGATTATTTTTTTTAACAACTCTGGCCTTAATTCAGCAATGTAATTAAACAAATTAAAGCTTTAAAGCTTAAAAGTTTAAGCTGAAATCAATAAAAGTATCACATAATTATACACACACACATAAAACTATGCACATGCATAAGTAACTTGCTGAACTACAGTCTTTGCAAAGGAGAAATAAAAGCCTTTGCTAAAAGTTGCAGATGCCCTACACTTCAGAAAATATATGTATTATTCAAAATTCAGCATTCAGCAGCATCATTCACTACTTGTAGAGCACAAACCTGAAATATTTCTGTGAAAATTATGCATTTATCACTCTCAACTGGGGTACACGATTAATCACAATTAAACTGAATATCCTGCTTTCTTAAATTTTGGACAGTACACAGAGTGCTGACTTCCATCACTCATTACAGTTATTTGTCTGAGAGATGCTTAGTATGAGAGATGGAATGGCCTTCTTTAGCGAGTTTCTAAAATGTCTGTTGTAGGGATATTCAAGTACAAAACAGAGACATCAGAACAACATCAGTAACTGTACAAAATACATCTTCAGCTCTTTCACTTTATCATTTCAACTTCCTTTAATAATTTGTTTATTAATATTTTTTTGCTACTCATTCTTTTCACATCACAATCATCACCATCATAAATAAGCCAGCTTATTTTATCAGAAGATTTGTCCAAAAGGCATGTCCTCTGTCCTTGCCAACTCAGAGTCACCTGGATTTCTTCCCCTGGGGAAACCAGCTTCACCTCCTGCACTCTGCCCTTCATCCAAGGACAATGAGAAATGCCATTCCAGGACGACCTCTGGCTACCGCCTTGGTGCTGAGGTGGAGCGAGTAGCAGTCAGCATCTGCATGCTGAGGACATGGCTCTCAGCTTGTGTTCTGTCACAAGCTCATTCTACGTAACACTTAATTTCTCACTGTAAAACAGGGCTTCTCCTTTTCTTAAGACCTGTTCGTGCCTTTTGTTTTAGGCAAGCTGCTCTTCTATCCCAGGAAACTCAAGTCTTTGTTTCCAGTCAGCAGAAAAGAGAACAAGGGATGAGGAATAAAGCAGCACATCACACTACCCTGAAAACACCGTATAGATTGTCTCCTTTAATGAATAATGAATCACAAGCACACATCTATTTGGAATTTCTCCAGCAGGTCATTCCCGTAGCCTCAATGACAATACTACTGGGATAAGAAGTTACAGCCAACAATGTCATGGAGATCAAAACAGCCTTAAATAATGTTGACTTCTGTATTTTCAGCTCAGACATCAGCTTCTGGATACAATGAATTGGCACTGAGCAAGAAATAGACCTGTTTCAGGACACCGCATCTTTCATGGTCCAACAACTTCTTCAATAAAAAAACCTCAAATAACACCACTTAGCCAAATTCTGCACAAAATACCTCAAAACTATGAGACCGTTACAAAAATCATAACCCTATAAATGAACCGCCTTTCTTCTTATAATCCGTGAAATTACAACGCGTATACCTCATACAAGATGTTTCATACAGGACAACCAATCAAACAAAAAGTTAGCAACAATTTTAGGGAAGCATTTACATTTATGTAATCGTGCCAAGTATTATCATAAGATGTGGCTGACCTGATATTTGCCCGCTTGTATAATTCTTCTACAAGAGTCTTCAAAGAAATTGTACCTCCTCTAGGCTTCAGTAAACAGCATCCCCCTGCAATCCTCCTTTTTCTCACCTGGTATCCAAAGACTTTCTTGTCCTGTGCCAATCGACTTGAACCATCAGTACACGTTTTTCTGCAACGACTTATGTGGATAAGACTATCAGTATATCACTCCAAGTAATGAGAAATTGGGAACACTTTGAAAACCATTTCCTGTGCATCAAACACAAGGTGTTTTGTACAATGTCCATTCAGACCCTCTCCACCACATCACCCAGCATGGGCTGGGAGGTCTGAGCTCTCAGGGTCTGTAGGATGACTGCAGGGATTGCAGCCCTAGGAATGGATAAAGACTGAATCACTGATTGTCTGGTGTTGGTGTGACATCCACTGAACAGTTCCTTGGACTGCTCGTTTTTTAAAAGGTGGTTTTGTTTAGGATATGTAACACTACCTTTTTCTATCTAGATTATCTGCCTTTGACTTGCTTGTATTTCTGACACACGTATTAGACTACTGTGAATAAGGAATACAGGAATTTAAATGAAGTAGGCTGAAAATATTGCTGGCAAAATAATAACAGTAGGAATTTAAATTACAAAGTTGTTCCCTTTATATGTCATCTCAACATCCCATGACCAATGTCAGGTTTCTCCACTTCAAATTAATGGCCTTAAATATCTTCTTTTAACATAAAAAAACCTTAAAGTTTGTGGGCTTTTTCTCCCTTCACTTTCAGAGGTTAGATAGTAAATAGAGATCTAAATAAGCCATCCCTGTCCTATAGCTTTTTAACACTTGTGTGGCATAAAGAACACTGGCGCTGGAGCTGCATTATATTAAATCATCCACTGACAACATGCAGAATGCATTTAAAGATAATGAATCCTATCTTATGATCCTACCGAGTAGCTGTGCTTTCACAGCCTTTCCTATTTAGACAATATCGTTCCATGCCATCAAAATAAATAAATATACTCACGTACATGAATTATGTATTAAACTTCTTAGACTGATTTGCACATAAAGAAAGAAAATTACGGTTGAAGCCAACAGTATAAATTGCCTTTTTTGAGGTTTTATGCTAAGCTCTAGAGATATATCACTTGAAAAGTGGCTCTTTTGGTCATATTTATGGACCTTAAACTAGAAAAAATACATTTATTTTGGAGAGGTTTTGCCTTTTAGTGATTTGAGCAGCCACATAAAATGGCAAAGTTTCTTGTCTTTGCCCTCATTTTGTGTAATGTTAGCTGCCTTTGTCTTGTACTGCAGTGAGGTAAGGAAATATTTCTCTCTTCTGATTATCCACTGGTGAATAGAAGTTCAAATCTGGTGCTGGAAATGTGCTTTATCAATGATCTGCATATTTTACAATCTATACAGCTCATGTAAGCATGCTTGGAAGGGAGAAGGAATAATTTCCACCTGTATTTGAAGGATTCTCCATGTATAGTGTCACTGCACAGAGAAAATGCAGTTGTCTCTGCGGTCCTGTGCTCCTTTCTCACACCACCGAGAGAGACCACATCAAGGTCACAGAAAAGTGAAAGATGGAAACACGGACTTGGAAGATAATTCTTCTTCTGGTCTAAAACTTCCTAAAAACCCCATAAAAATGTGCAAACTGTTATATGTGCAAATCTTTTTGCAGCCTTGGAGTCACAGCTCCTGTATTTTAAATGGCATGAATATGGAAATAAACTGAAGCCCAACACTGACCATGTGGCACAGGCAGCTGTGGTGCATGATCCATGGTGAAACACCTCTGGATCTTGAATAATTTTCCCATCTGCAGAGGCAAGAGCAATACAGCCTCTTAGGAACAATTTGAAGAAAACCTACTGACAAAACCTCTCCTTCCTCTCCCTTGCTCCATCACCATTTCCACTGTTTCTCACCCTTCTCGTCTCTCCACTGATACTTAATCACACAAAGACAACTGGGGGCTACGTTGTACCAGGACTTCATTATTTTATTTGAATTCTCGACAGTATGCTTTCTGGTGCTATCAGCTGACCTTGCATTGTCCCAACTAATTATTCACCTTATTCTTTGTCATTATTGACATTATTATTAAAGTCATTATTCTTTGTCAGTTTATTGGCCATACGTTATCCTACTCAGTCACGCAAGGTGGTAATTGCTCTGGGAGGACCACACCAAAGCTGAAGTCCATGTTCAGCTTTCAGCATCCAGACAATCTTAGCAAGTCTCAGGCTGGATTTGTGTAAAATCTGGCGTTTCACAATTTCTCCCAGTCACTGGGTAAACTCTTGGGTTACATTTTTTTGAGTTTTGATAAAAAGGACAATTTCTTCACAATGTGCTCATAAACCAGAAAGTTCTGCTTTCCATTGAGTTATCCTTATTCAGATGCACTTCTGGGGAACAATTTATTGACTTCTTTTTGGATATCGGCCTAGGTCTCTGGTTGTTTCTGCATCCCTTTATGCAGACTGTTGCAAAGATGTAACTCAGCCATCTGAACATTTCATTCTTCCATCTATGTGGTACATTATTTTTACAAATACCGGACAGTTGCAATGCATGAACTTCAGAGGTTTTCTGGAGTCCTTATGGATTCACAAAGCAAATTAAGAGAGACTGCAAGGTGCTAGATATTAAAATCCAACTTAAGGAATGAAAAAGTTTATTCCAAAAAGCTTTTACCCTTCAAGGATGAATATTATGCATTAGCTTTTCAAAACATAGACAAACTATAAATTAAACAGATTTATCAGTGTTATTATTTCTCCCTTTTTTCTTCCAATTTTAACACCAAAAAATAGAAGTGTGAAAATTCCTTACTTTGAATAGAGGTCACGGAGCTGAAAAGGTTGAGATTTAGAATACAAGATGAGACAGGCACAATCTAGTTGGCCACATTCCATTGCTACATTCTGATGATCCTGTGTTTTTTCATACAGATTTAAATTATGTGTAAAATTTCTAATGGCAACAATTTCATAAGGTGTTCAATCCAAAATTCCTTCAAGTCAACAAAGGTCTTTGAGATTACAAATCAAAACATCTATTATCAAATTAGAAAATAATGTACATATTGAAACAGCCTTTAAAAATCCTTTTTAGGACTGCAAATTGTTTTCATTCTTGAGTTTCATAAAATAAAAGATGAAAACAAACATAATTTAAAGGTTTTTAATCATAAACAATTTCTACCTTTTTCACAAACAGGCTGTGCTACTTTGTTTTCAAATTTCATTTTCCAAAGAAACTATTATCAGTTGTTCAAAATGCAAAATGGAACCAATTTTAATTGTATATGTCATATCATGTACATAACAAGATACTATGTCAGGTCAGCTTAAATCCCATAATGTAAGGTAAGCATCAAAAATTAAAAAGACTTATGTCACCTATGGTTGTTTGCATTTATATTCTGCCAGGTGCTCTATTTTCTAAGTGTTCCAGATAGTCATTCCCAGCAAAATTTAAGAGTATATTTGTATTTCTCTGCACAAATCCCACAAAATCAAGGCAGGAGTCTACCACTTCATTTCTTAAGTATATCAAACATGATTAGCAAAGTATAAACGGTGAAAACTCCTGAAGTTCAGTACACTCTTGTGGTTTTTCAGTGTCACAGTAGGAAAGCATCAGAACTACAGGCAAGACTTCTCACGGGGCTTTGAGAGATCAAAGTGTCAAAAAAAGATATTACAAGGATTTTATATACTTTAAGTACACAGGACCAGATTTCCATTAATGTAAACCCATACCAGCAGTTTAGCAACCGAAAACCTCATGCAACTTAAAAACGAGAATAGTAAATTCTGGATTGAAGAAAACCACTGTTAAAGATAAATAAAACAAGGAGTCAATGAGGGGATAAATTTTGCTGTAAATGAGGGCAAATCTGGAAGAGGCATTTTTGGAATTTGTTTTTTTTTTTTTACACGGGAGCAAATTAGAAGCAGGATATTAAATGGCAAAGGGACCACAAAGCATACATCCTATCCATATGGTTTTTTGGATTGTAAAAAATTTCTGTGCATGTGTATTCTCCCCACTGCTGTGCACTGTGCTGTAATACAACCACTGATTTTTCTTTATCCTTGTGAGCCTTACATTTCTACACTTCTAAAGCTCTGTGGCTTGTGAAGTACTTTGAGTTGCAATGTATTACACTAATGCAGTCATCATTCTTACAACGATGGACATTCTCAATACAGAAGGACAAGGATCTTGGGATCCGGGAGTGTACTGAGGTTACAAAAGCAAAGATGATGGTATTTATGATACCAGCCTGAGTCCAGATCTGGTGTACAACTGACCTGCTGAACGATTCTGTTCTTACAAACTGTGGATGAGACCCAAGCAATAACTAACAGGAAAATTAAGATAGGAGAGCAACTATGCTACAGGGGGAAAAGAGAATAATACATACCTAAGCTCGTATGAAAAGAATGCTATTAATCTGACATTAATAGGTTTTAGACTAATTATATAAAACTGATGTGCTTTATTTACATAAAGCAAGAAAACTTCCATAGGGATGTGTGCCAATTAATACTTGCCTATGTACACTTCATAGTCTGAACTCAAGGCTGAAATGTGGTTAGATATTGCTTAGTAGCTTTCTGTTAAAAAAAATATTTTAAAAGCTGAAAAAAGTGCCTCTCAGCCTTATAAAATAAGACTAAAATTAAAAAGACAAGCCAAGAAAAATACTTGAAAGAAAACCTGATGTATGAAGGCTGCAAAACCAATTCCAGACCCTCAGTTCCTAATCCCGAAACAGGAGGAGCTCTGTACCAACTGGCATCTGACTCAAGTGCTGTTATTGTTGAACTGTTTGAACAACACAGGGAACAATTCCTGCAGGTTACTGGTGAGGAAGCGAGTGCCCTGTTACCTGGAGGGCTTTTGTCAGAGCTTAATGAATTGTAAATGTAGGGAAAAAGCGAAAAAGTTAATTCCTTTCTTTTTGTCCTACTTTCTATCATTTTCACTGTTAAACTCTTACAATCTCATTTTCTTGAGGAATTTAACCGTGTTTTCTATCTTAACTGTTTTATTTATGTCTTCGGTTTCTTCTAGCATTTACAGAAAGGCTCTGCCGAGGCCCAGGTCCAAAGGAGAACATCACTCTGAGTGCCTTCATATCCTAACCCAGGCTGGTTGTCTTCACCCACTATTCCCTTAGGTAAGTAATACGCCTGAAAAAAATAAAGGTGAAAACGAGAAAAAGCAGAGTTCTGAGACAGCTTACTTTATTTGCATCCAATAGCTAATACTGAGGTTTTTTCTCATCTATCTTCTCTCATCTCAGATCTGTGATCCATTTTCAGATCTCACAAGTGGGGTAGATGTTCACTGGCAACAGCTGAACTTCATAAAAACAGTGAGGATGTGGAGGGTACTTTGCCTGTGTGTGTTCACTGTGGGTTCTGATGTCTCCTTTTGAATTTTCCAGATGAATTTCCCAAGAGGAAAGAAAACCGCAACTAAACCCTGCCTCTTTTGGTACTATTCCACTGTCTCTGTATCTCTCTGTTGAGCCTAGGAAGAAAGGCTGATGAATGAAGCATCAGAGCTGAGACTAGACACGTAACACCACAGCTGAGGTCTGCAAAGGGTGGTGGGAATGGGATAAGATGCTGTTCAGGCACCGCACGTGCTGCTTTGGAGATAAGCCATCAATGACAGATGACTGCACTGGGAAGATCCACAGCATCTTTGGTCTGTGTGGTACCTTTGTTCAGCGCTGCTGCTGCGGTGACACCGTGGCTACTGCAGCAACTGCTGTGGTGACAGCGGAGGAGAGAACGGCAGTCCCTGGCCAGAAGAAAAGTCACTAAACTGTTTCTAGAAAATTTCTGTAGCTACTGGGTTTGTAATAACAGGGTTGTATTATAAGGCACATTGTGAACTGCCAATGGCATAGTGGTGACAGCGAAATTTTGTCTTGGTAGACAAAGCTTCAGAAGCAAGAAGCCAGATTCATGATCATCACACAGACCAGATGCTGGAAAAGGTGTAAAGAGTCCCTGCTGGTCTGAGGAGTTCTGGGGAAAGGTGTAAAAGGTAAGGAGCCCCAACCTGCAGAGTCTGGAGGGCAGGACAGACTTTTGGAGTTTCATGTTCACTGAGAGAATTTTGATGAAGACAAAGCGCAGCCTTCAGAGCAACAGCCTGAACTGTGAGCTGCTATTGCAAGGACTTTGCTTTCAATCCTGATAATAAAGCAAACCGAAAAGTTTCCCCTAGTCTTGGAGGAAGAGAAACCGCTTGCTCTGTCAAGGCTGGTTGCTTGTTGTTGTTTTCCAAGTTTTTAAGTTTTCCTTTGCCACTGCAGAAGTCCCAAAGGCATATAAACTCCCAGGAGACTCAGCTGCAGGATTAGGTTAGTTTTTAATACCTGGTGAAGGCACATCTGGTGCAGATGACAAGAAATGTCAAGAACAACTGGTTCTGATGCAAAGAGCTAAGTCCATGTCACCACTTTTTTATAACTAGCATGATTTCTGCCATAGGCTTTTTAACAACAAACCCACAAAGTATGTGAGGAAACACTACCAGTAGTTGCTGCTCTTTTCTAGTGTGTGAAAAGGCAGGAGACTCAATATCTCAGAAATGGCATTCCTCAGTATGTAAAATACAGTCCCCTTTCCAGTTCTGCCAACATGCGAAGCAATAGGTGCAATGCATCTCGTATTGACATATTTTATGATTTATACATTTCAAATTAATTATGGAAGTAGACATAATCAGAATTTTCCTGTCCACTCACATAAATACTTGTCTCATGGGGGAAAGCATGGACTAAATACATAAGCCACCCTATATCCTCTTATTTTTCTTTAAAAATATATTCCTTTTTTCCTTGAGTTTTACACTCCAGTTTCTACATGCCTTATAGCACTTACTAGTGGTAGGCATCCTCTTAAAATATAGCTTCACTAAGGTTCAGATAGGTTAGATGGTATAATTTATCACTGTTGAGCATGCAGAATTTTGGACATATGATCTCCAATGTAATCTCCACTTTTACATGATTCTACTTTTAATAAGAATTTATAATCTATTTGCCCATAAAAAGCCAGCTCAACAAACTTACGTCAGAGATTACTCTGCTATGTGGCTCAGCAGTGCTTTTGAAGAGAGAAATTGCTTTGCCTGTTGCAGAAACAGTTCTAACTCCTTAGGAACTGATGGAAAATCCACGGAACCAATCCAAAAAACAGGCGTTCCTTCTTAAAGGCCCTGCCTATGCCTATACAGCTGCAAACAAGCAGTCACAAAGGGTGGCTCCTGCCTGTTAACTCCTGAATGTCTTGGAAGGAACCATTACCGACCTTGTGCTTCAAGCCCATCTGGCCACATGCTCTGTTACCCACCTGGCAGGCAGGAGCCTGAGATGCTCTGACACACAGAGCTGGCACAGGCTGCTATAGATGCCTGCGTTTACATCTAAGTGAAAAGCTTGACTCGCCCAAATGCTAACCTGCATCTTCAGTGATGAAGCCGGTACATAAACGATGAACACTATTATAAAGCAATATGACTTCCACAAGAGGAAAAAAAAAAAATCCTATTGTTTTGGGCTGTACATGCATATGTACTGTCAAACACACAGAGGAGTATAATTATGTTAAAAATGTGTATCCTGTTCCTGAATTCAGATGGGCTTTGTGACCTCTTCTGGGATGGAGTTCCAAAGCCTGAGATCTATTGCAGAAGATATCCTAGCCCTCCTCCTACCCCATCTCGACTGATTCAACCCCACTATAACACAATTTCTCTCTCCAAGTACCTGCAGCACATTCATAATAATGGGTTTGAGCTACAATGGCAGTTTTTTACTGGTGTGACTGAAGGTGTGGGCATATGTAATTCATCTGCCATTTCTATTACAGGGCTGATCGTACCTTAAAGTGCAGCAGCTATTTGCTACATAATCATGAGTCAGTGCTCATTGACTCGGTGAGTACAGATCATTGTTTTCTCAGAAAGAAATCGTCTTCTTTCAGCAGCTCCAGAATTCTCACAGTAGCTTCTGACCTAAAAAGGTCTATTTGTCCCAGTGCGCATGACAGTGATGAACAGGATATATACTTCTTCCCAACACACTTTTCAAACTACCATAATTAGTATCCATAAAAAGGAATGAAACAGCAATTAAACTAAATAATGCATGTTGTTCATAAAAAAAATATAAGTTTTCTAAAAGTGACTCAAATTAAAGCCCTTGTCACCACTTCCCATCATCCTACAGGTTACTCATCCATCAAGCAAGAAACCATCGTGTACTACCCCAGATACATAACTTTCCCATTGAGAGTTAGAGCACTGTCTTATACAGTGATATCTGACCACTGAAACACTGCTCACTTTTACTCTGCTAAATGGTTTATGGGTTGTCTTGATTAATTCATGCCAGGTCAACCCAGTTAATTCAGTGCTTTCGATTCCATTAAAGTTCCTGGAAGCTAAGGGTGCTCAGCACCTTGAGAACACTGCTCAGCTAGATCAAACCTTTCTAATTTTATACTACAGTAAAAATAAAGAGTCTGGATCCCTGGCTGGTTTTGTTAACAATGCATGTATGTGCCACCAGACTCAAAGCTGGAGTCACTGAGTTTTATTAAGAACATTTGGAAGCAGACTGATGAAAGCAAGATCTTCTTCTCCATCTCTTGTAGGAGATACATATATGAAAACACTCTTACGTTAAATATAAATTAAAAGGCTTTATGTTGCTAATTTACAGATGGGATATTTTTAATTAATATGGGCACTACAGATGAAGCACAACTCCTAGTGCTGAATTGCAGAGGCACCGTAGCCTATTTCCAGGAACTGGTTCAATGCTTATAGTCATGCCAACAATTGAATACTCAATACTACAGGAGATGAAGTACTAGGATAACAAAATTCAGCTGAATTATGAGGGGATTGTGGTATGTTGTACGCAGGGATTAATCATCAAGAACAATACTGCCAACAACAAACAGGAAAAGACGCTTGGCACAGAGCTCTTTTGGAAGCTTCATCACACGATGAACCCTGTGGGCAAAGGGTGTGGTGCATTATGGGCTGAGAGCTACAGGGAATACGGTATTGACCCCACTGGTTTGTTCATGCTCTGATTTTGCACGGATGCTAAAGGATACTGCTAAATAACAGCAGAAAGGCAAAAACGGCTCTGCCCCACATTGCCCCCTCCACCAACAGGATAATTCAAACCCAAAGGATCAATACCTGTACCTGAATGTCGATCCCAACTCCGGCAATGCTGTCTGTCCTCATTTCACATCTGGTGAAACCGCCTCCATGAACAGCAGCACGGAGAGCGAGGGAGTCCCTTGGTGGCTAGTATCACTCCACCAAGAGCTATATTTAGGGACATACTAGAAGAAATGCCGATCTATCATGGCATCAGCCTTGATAAGGTCCTCACCCTCACATGTCACAGGAACTGAGTGTTTTGAGTGCTGTTTAGGGAGCATGGAGAGATGCACAGGCATTCAGCCTGAAACAGTCATTTAAATTCTTGACTGTCTGGGGCTGCTCTAGGGACCCAGCTGTGGTATAAATGATTCCCTCCTTAAATCCAATTGCAAATATAGTCTGGGCAGGAGGTGAGTGCTTATCTCCGCATAACAGGAATCCAGAAAGCTTTCAGGCTAGGAAAGGAGATGCTTACCAGGCTGTGCAGTCCTGGAAAGTAAATTTGCTGGATTGCTGTCTGGGTTGGTGGGTTTTTAGCCTCTAAGGATTTTAGTGCACTGGATTTTACTTTGGGTCCCAGCATCTCAACCCCAGCCAGTTCTTTTAAGGTTGAGGAAATCAAATCCCCTGACAGAGGGAAAGGATGACCTCAATCAAATTAACATTTAGTGAACCTAAGATGAGTTTTTCAATTTAACCTTGCAGTTCAGACAACTCCATTTGTGTTTATTAATTCTAATTTAATTTCTAGGCCAGAAAAGGTCTAGCTGATCACACCCAGAACACACACACAAAAAAGTATTTCTGACAGTATTATACTGTTTCATATTCTGCAATTCTTATACTGTACCAATCTATAGTTCTGTATTATTATTCTAAGGACAGAAATAAGCCTTCCAGCAAATCTTTCCAATTTCATATAGCAATCTGTTCTCCTGTTACAAAATAATTACATTTACAACTTCTCCCACTGAACAAGAAAAGTTCCAGCATTATAAATACATCAAGTTCTACTGCTCAGAGAAAAAAAAAAAAAAAAAGAAAAAGAAAAAGATCTTTGTGCAGGGAGTTTTACACAGCTATGAGTTAAAGAGCTGTGCCCTTTATATAATAAGCTTCATTCTGCTCCTTTATATATAAAAGAATAAAGGAACATATACCAGAACGTAAGAGATTTGGTAACTGAAAAGCAATCACACATCATGTGCACGACAAGGCACTGCCTCCATATGGAAAGGCATTAAAGGCTTCCTGAAAGGCTGTCTTCATTTAACTCTGAAAGGCCATGAAATACATGCACTAATGCATGGAACATTCTTGTTTAAGTTCAAGGCACATGAAAACACTGTATATAGATGTCCACACTTAACCAATAAAAGTATGATCGTGCCAGTTACAGTCCAGATGTACTTCTTGTTTCCAGTAACAGGATTTGTAATGGGTTAAAAAAAGAAAACATCTCAAAATTCAACAAAAATACATTTAGTGCTGGCTCTGTGATTATATAAATGCACAGGTATACTCAGCAAAGAACATACTGCAGGGGAAAAAAAAGAAGACACCATTTATCTTTTTCAGCACACTCTCCCTTGAGAAAAAATCTCAGTACTTGCCTAGTATTTGTTTAAAGTTACTGAATTAGTAATAGGAACTGCCATACTAACTGATCAGCCTTTTGAAGAGGAAAATACTTTAGAAACCTTGAGCAGATCAGTGCAAGGAACCTTGACTCAATACCGTGAGCAGCCCCCCTAGCCCCCTTTCTGGGCACCGGTACTATGAATTCTCTTCTTTGGGAGAAGAAGAGATGGGAGGAGGAGTTTCCAGTCTCCAAGAGAGAGCTAGCACCAGTGACTCAGCTGCAAGCTAGAAAATGTTAAGCACGGAAAGAAACAGAAAGCCATAATTATGAGTATGACCTCTCAAAAGGAAATACCAGAGAAGCTCTAAAGCTTTTCCTACCCTGTAAGCAAAGCAAAAGCTCTGTCAGCCTCTATCACAAGCATTTCCAGGACACCTTGCCAGTCTTTTGGCACCAACATAAGCACCCATCCCACTGCGTATATAGTGACGGCATGAATGTACAAATACTGAAGACCAAAGGCCTGACCTTGAGAGGTGTAAGTCTTTTCCCACTGACAGCAAAGGCATTTGAAGGTACTCAGCACCTGACAGCATCAGGGTCATGGAGAACTGAGATGGAAGTTTTGTCTCTGAGTGTACCCTAGGTAAGGTCTCCTGCAGAGCCTCCCTTTTGTACAGCTTTTCCTTTTTAGCACAAATGAAGGATCTTCTATAGCACTCTTTATGGATGTGTTTTAAAAGTAACCCAGCACCTGAGGCAGCTCCTATTTCATGCTGTGCCTTGAGGCTGTCCGAGGTGGGTTTAGTTGGGGCATCTAAAAGAAGGGAAAATCTTTCTCACTTTTAAGCAATCTGATTTACAGAGTCTGATTAAGATTCTATTATAGTTCATAAACTTCTCACAGACTAGAGGTATAAACCCCTTGCTCCCTAATTCCTCATGGCTGCAGCTGAACTACCTTGTACGTAAACTTCCAGATACAGAATATCTGCCTAGCAAATTATCAGAACTGTTGAGGTAAATTTTTCTGAACCATATTTAGGTACTTTCCAAAAGGTACCTACAAACCCAGGGAAAAACAGTAGATCCAGACCACTGTATTACTGAGTACAATGAGACTGTAGGAATTGTAACCTGCAAGTTATTATTCGGTTTGCATGTGCCAGTGTCCAGGACTGGGTTTTGTCCCTGTTTTTCCCCTTCTGAGTCTAGATTTCAATTAGAAAAATGAGCTGTAAAAAAAAGTCATTAAAAACCAGTCACTAGCTCTGTAAAATATCACTATCACTATGTTTAGGCCCAAGATTTCTTGGTATTTTCATAGTAATTATCCTGGACAAATTTGGCTAGAATTTTTTCCTTCTCTTCTGAAAAAAAGAAACCAACAATTGGTCTGATATTACAGCCACACTACACAAGTTTTCCAAAGTTGGCCTGCTACCAATGTTTTCTGTAACAACATTTTTATAATCATCTATAAAACCCAGCAAGTATTGGGACACTCTTACATTTAAGAAAAAAATCAATAAGGAAGGCTTTACTTAAACACTCAACAGTTATAAACTCCTCAAAACTCCCGTTGTCAAGTACAGGAGTCCTATTACCCACTCTACAGATAGGCGATTTAATAAATCCAAGAAAACAAGACACGGAAACCCTACTTAATTGCACAGCCTCCTGAGATCTCACAGGCATCTTACTTTACACCAGGAAACCAAAACAGCACCTAGAGGTCTCTAGACTGCACACATCTGAAGTCGCCACCATGCTGCCTCAGGAGAATTAGCCACTGCCTGTGCTGGTGGTAATTCAGACACACGTGCTTGCATCCCCCTGGGGGTGTAATTTGCTAGCTTGCTCCAAGGTTACCTGCTATGCCCCAAAAGTAGCATGTTCAGTCCAGCTGAAAGGACAGAGTCCCTTTCTTCCCAAGGAAGAAAAGACTTGGCCACTACCCATCTTTAATGCATGGGCAAGTATGAAATATTGAACGTAAAGTAACGTTTAAGGCATTCAACCAGAAACTGGAAGAGCAGGGACTAATTGAACACCTTGAGAACATTAAGCAGACAGCCCCCACACCATCCTGGCTGAAGCTCTTTGGGCTCATGATTATTCTCAAAACTTACAAAACTCAGGACTGTAAACTGTCACTTTGTCTTAAGTAATTTGACACAGAAAAGGTAACGAAACCTACGATCTACCCAATTCTCTAAAATTTCCAACACCCTTACTAAACCTGAGTTTAACTAAAGAGTCCAATCAAACACCAGGGTGAACTGCCTGGACCTGCACTGGCAGGTACAACCTCTCAGGGACTTTCAGGGAGAGCTGCAGGTTACACCGGCCCACTTGTGTCTACATCACTGACCTTGCATTCTGCTTCTCAGTGTGACACCAAAGAGGGGAGACTTCCAGGAACCGCAGATACTGCACAGTGCAGCGTGCTCCACCCAGCTCTCTTGGCACCTGCCTGTTTCACAGGTAACCACGTTATCCACCACGAAAGGCTTGGTTTGTCCGTGCCCTCCTGCCTCCACGCTTGCTGCACTACCATGCTATGACAGGTTCTTGTCTTGCTGGTAGTACTTGCAAGGTTCAGTAAAAGCAGGAGGGAGCTAAAGGCTCCACGAAGGGCCGGGCAAACAGAAGAGTGCAATCATCAGTGTTGCAGTGACAGGCACTGGGTTTATTTTAAGGGGTTCCAAACTCTTACATTGTCAGCAGACCTGTCAGGCTTTTGTACAGGCCATTGCTGTACTGATTGTGACTCCCTGTTGAAGATGTGCAAAGACAAGAGAAGCAGTAATGAGCAAGGGTCCAAATGTGATATATTTCCCCCTTCAAAGCTACTGGAGGAAATATATGATCATTATGATGATAAGAGACATAAACCCATCACACAGCCTTCAGAAATCTCCATGATGATGTACAAACTCCACTGGTAAAACCATGTACTTCTCACACATGTTCAGAGTTCCAGCAGGTACTTTCTGGGACACACTGGTTCCTTGTTCCCATCACAGAACAGAAACTGCCACCAGGTGAGAGTGGAAGTACTCGTTTTCATCGCTGGCAAAGCTACCTATTCTCTAATGCCACCAGCAGAACGTATGATCCTTTCCAGTGACCACAGTGCCCAGGAGTTCCAACCATTCATCAGCTTCTGCTGAATGGCATTGCCTGAGAGCTGGTCTGGAGGCAAATATTTGCAAGACAATGTGAAGCCCTTAAAAATCCTGCTGGGGCTGTCTCAGGGTGAGGTACTAGACATAGTCCTGGTAGCGCAGCACCTGCAAGCAAGGGTGATCTGCAAAGACTCCTGTCCACCACCAAGACCCCCCTATGCTAGCATGGTGCACCAGCTTTATTTTGCAGCTTCAGGCTCACCTGTTTTTTCCAATCCTTTCAAACTCTTGTTTTGGTCTTTTGAACAGTTCTTGCCCTGTTTTCTTCACATTTCTTTTTCTGGTACAGCCAGATACAGACTATCACTGTCTCAAGAAGACCTGGAGACAACAGACTGTTCTTCCTCTAACTGCCATGAAAATGGACACGAGCTTTGTTAAATGTTAACCAATGTCAGTTGCCTACGTCTGTGCATCCAAAGCATTTTTTTTTAAAGTAGGAAAATTCTTGTTTGAACTCTGTAGCCACAACTTAGGGAAGCTTGATCTATCCCAGGGGTTGTGGGAAACTACAGAATTGCTCAGCAATCAACATAAGGAGCAGCAGCAAATGTCCCAGCTGCCTGCCAAGTCCACAGATTTGCCCAGAAAATACCAGTCACACGTTCGCCAACATTCACTTCTTTCCTCAGTAACAGCAGCTTTACTGAGGCATCAGGTCCCCTCAGCAAATGCCAAATTCCTCATTTGTCTCTAAGAAACTAAGAGTTCATCCCAAAACTGTCCACCAACCCTGGGACAAGTGGCATTTAAAGTCATAAAGCTAAGAGTCTTCCCAAAAGACACAGAATACAGAGAACACTCACATACTGTACAGTGCAAATCCCCCCACTTTATCACATTTGTTTTCCTGTTTGACAAGTGCAAGGCAACTGTATCAACCTTATATAGAAGAGCTGCTGGCAAGGAGCAGACCTGAAAGCCAACCACTAGTTAACTCTGTGGATTACCTACCACAATGGGACACTGATAAGCAAAAAAGAGAAGACATTTCTGACTGGGACAGCTGCTCTCGCTGAAGCCAGTACACTTAGAGTCCACAAGAATTGCCCCACACATACATTTTCATACAGGCTACCTTTGTTCACTAGGGCCTTAAGTTCAGACAAATTATGTGCACCAAGGGGCTCTCTTTGGGCTTTATCCCTCTGGCTGATGACAAAGAGAACAAAAACATTCCATATTCTTAAGGGTAATCTGACAAAAACATATACCTATAGCACCAGCATATGTCTGTTGAAATGCACTCAAAATATGAAGATTTCTAGTCTTCTCTGCCCTATAATAATGGTCTATGAGTCTGTCCACTTCCTCGGTAGTTTAGAATGTCTCCAACTTTAATTAGAAATACCAGTCTGTGACAGGGTATCTCCTCCAAACGCCATGTTGCCAAAAGGCAACGACGACGACAACACTTAAAAAAGCAAATACTGTGACCTTCAGTCCCATGGCTATGAACATTCCACTACCGGCATCAATGAGTTTGTAGGTGTCCCCTCCAGAGCTGTATCACCCATCCACACAGCTATTTGAGTTGACTTCCTAGACTTGAGAATACGAAAGCTCACCAGTGAGCCAGCAGACCGGGCACCATAAACACTTTCTCTGCTTGGAAATGGTGTGGGATGCCTGGCTGTTTCTACATGATAGGTGGTTATTGAGTTTCCCAGGAAACTGAGAGTCAAGCTCTCATATCTGGAGTGAGAAGTGCCAGGAACTCCTCATGCCCCACCAGGTTCTTCTACCTCAAGGGCTCCCAGCTGCAGCAATCCTCCACTCTGCATGGTCCTGCTGCAGCTATGCTTCCTGCTTATCGACCCTCCTGGCAAACTTTGTTATGGCCTGGTGGCAATCTTACAGGTTTACTGGAGCTGAGAGATCTGGTGTGTTACATGGTTGGTGTGCCCTCTGCAGCCTGGACTTCTGCTGGAGAGGGAGTGGGATGCAGGAAAAGCCATCACACTGAGCCACTTTGCCTGATGGCTCTGAAGAAAGCTGTCACTCCTGACTGACTGTTCTGACCAGAGATGAGTCAGACTCTTGCACAAGCAGTAGCTGAGCAAGTACATTTTTCTTCTAGACACCCTGAACAACCTGCTATTCCTCTGAGAAGAAAAATTTGTATGGTGCTAGGTCCAGATCATGAAGAAGACGCAGTTCTCTGAGCCCAGCCTGTCCTTGTCCCTGCCTTGCTTGATGTGCCTACAGCCCCTGAGCTGCTCCCTTTAACATTACCTAAAGGTACTTATCAACTTATCCTCCCTCTCCCAAACACGAGACAACTCACCAATGTCCAAATCCTGCTTTTGTCCAGTAGAAGGAAGGAAGAACTTTCTTCTGCAGGATCTGGGCTGGGTGCCTGGAACAAGCCCTCCTCCACATCAGCTGGCAGATGTATATGATTCAGTCAGAGGGCTCATAGCCAACTGTCAGGTGGTGATGGCCTGAAGATGAACAGTTGAGTCCTGCCTGTGAGCTGGGGCCTGCTGGCAGAAGGAGGAAGAGGAGGACTGGCTGTCCCAACGCAAACGCTACAGGTTGGAGTGTCTCAGGCATAAGTGGTGCCTGTTTCAGGGTGAGGATCATGCCAAGGAAGATCTGACAATGCTTCCGGAGAAAGCATGAACTGAATGGCAAAACTAGTGAGCTCTATAAAACCTTACACTGAGTGCAGAAGCAGGTATCATCCATGAGCAAGGGCAGCTGTACTTCACCATTCTGTAACCTCCTCCGGCTTTTCTGCCCTAATGTAGCACTGGTGACCAATCTGCTGGAATACTCCCAGGCAATGGGTTCATTACACAAGTGAGGCTTTGGCAAAGCTGTTGTGACAGGTGCATTCTTCCCATGTGAAGAACAGACACAGGTGTCCTCTGGGACCAGTTGGCACTGGGTCACCTGTGCCAAGCGAGCTCTTGGAGAAGACCAACAAGAGAATGTAAAGACATGGAAGGGAGTGTGATGGCATCGGCCTTTCTGCCTCATAGAAATCAAGCTCTTCCAAGGCAAAAAAGCAAACCTCCTCCTTGGTCCTTAGGGATCACTTGTGGCACTCCAGCTGAGGCTTCTAATGGCTCAGAGAGTATGGATAATCAGAGGTTTGGGGTCTTACAGACAACTCTGCAGCTTTCTTGCAGAACAGGGTAGACACAGCCATTGCTCTACATTCTGTACAAACCCACGCCATGCCCCATCCCTGCAGTGCTTGCACACCTTTTGAATTCTGGTACACAAGTGCCAGAATCTTTGTGAACTTCTGCTTCTACTTCTAAATTTTTTTTTAATGGCTTATCGCAGCTGTCTTTGTTGCTGTATGAACATTTACTGCCTCGTTGTAGCCTTTAGAAATACGATTTATCATGCAAATGCTGGTAGAATATTAAGTATAGCTGAAAGAATGGGTAGTACTGTAGTAGCCTTCCCTAAGAGGTATTGTGCCATAGCTGCTCACAACAATCCAAAAATAGAATGGTTGTTCTCAGAATCAGCAGCACACCCAATACGCATTGTTCATCTCTCATCACAAGGGACACTTCTGTTTTGTACAGCTGGATTCTTTCTTGTCTAGATTTGACTGGTCACATGCTACGTTAAGTTAGTGTATTTTGGGGAAATGTTTTTGTTTGCTTCATTGTGTCATTCATTTTGTCATATATTTCCACTACTTACATTTACCTATGAATAAAACACCTATCATATCAAGTTATATCAATTGCCTGTATCACTTGGAATCCTGCTTTCAGTAGTAACCAAAGGGGATTTTTAGAGGAAAGCAATTTAAAAATGTATGTCTAGGTACCACTGCAATGCAGGTGCAGAGAGAGCAGTGGGAATTCTGTCCAGGCGCCATCCACACTGTCAGCTTACACAGTAACTAATGGGCTGCTCTTTCATTACCTTGAACTGCTAAGTATTTTCCTCATATTTTGCACCATATAAACCCCTGTTTCTTGAAATGCAAGCACAACGCCTTTTTGGGTGACTTCATACTGCGATGAGTTAGTTTTACTATATGGGACTGAAAGCTGCCAAGCCTTACACAGCTCTGAGAAGCCAAGAACTATCAGGACCCTCTGGGATGTGAATCTCAGACAGAAAGGGGTGGGCATTTTTCTTCACGCACTGGCTTCCTTTCCTTTTAGTGAGCATGAGGTTCTTGTTGCACATGATGACAGAAAGAAGAAACTGAAAAGTTCAACATATACAGTCAGACTTCACTATTTTACTTGCAATGCTCAAAAAGATTAAAAAATGCAAAAAGAAACCAGACCTGAGGAAGAATCTGTGTGCCCAAAGCATGGCTAACAAACTTTCTATTTTTGTGTTGGTATAGCAGTTTTCTGACAATCTCTCCCCTAAAAAATCCTGCCTCTTGTATAATCACAAACTACAATTCTACTACTACAAAAGGTAGTTTTTTTCCTTTTATAGAAAAAGTGTCTGCCAATTTTTTCACCATTAGTGCCTCCTTCCCCTCAGAGGCACCAGTACAATGCTGCCCATTAATTTTTTGGTAATCTGAATTATTTCTTGACATATCAAATTTATCCATTAAGTCTACCAATGTATTTCAATTTTTTAACCTGGCAGATGGAAAAACATAACTAACGTTCAGAAGAATTTAAAAATGTGAGTGGTGTGGGTTTTGGGTTGGTTATTTTTTGTGATTACTGTTTCTAAAGTTTGTTTGCTACTCTCCAAAACAAACAAACAAAAAAATCAACTATCAACTAAAAGCTAGGAACAGCCTGTGCCTGAAGTTAGGTGAGTGACTCCTCTTCATTTTGATGGGACCAGGAAAGATCCCTACAGATAAGAAAAGTGAGAATAATTTTTTATCTGGACCAAATTTCCCACATTGCCCCAAAACTAGATACCACTTGCCAGTGACCCAGAGGTGAGAGATACCTGCTATAGAGCAGAACGTTAATACAACTTTTTACTCCGTGTAGGTGAACTGTGCAGCTGTGACTGTTTGAACATGGATTAAAAAATGTGAGACATCGATTGAAAGAGAAACCACAGAGGGTGCCTAAGTAGAAACAGATTAACTTCATCTGCCTCACTATTTTTGTATCTAAAACAACATCAACAGATTTAAAAGAATACAGTCCTCATTACTTTTCAATTATTTTCAATATATTAGACTAAGATAAGGATTGTACACAAATAAGTTGCCATGTGTTGAAAACCAAACATCAGTGAACTTTCACAGAAATGCAGTCTACCCAAAAATGAAGCTTTGGATATAAAAGCTGCTAATTAAGGGCCAGTTCTCAAATATTATATGTACCCTTCACTCCTGTGACTTTCCTAAAATGCTGGGTGTTCAGATTAGGAGTATGTTCTTTTGATTCACTGACATAACAAATTTAAATTTGATAGGCATTTTCAGCTGGAGACAGCCTTCATGAGAAGATTTATTTTTTCTTTCAAGAGGAATGCTTTGAAGTGCTGCTAATAAATTAGCCATTTAGAAAACTGCATTTTAGAAATAGTGTAGATAATTAGCCATCCCTTTTAGCATCCTACCACTGTTATCATCTCTGTAACTTCTGATATATAGTCAAGAATAAACTACTGAATTACAAACTGTAATTAAACAGTTATATTAACTTTCCAAAATGAATATATGTTATGAAATGAAGATTCAATCACAGGAAAAAAAGCCTAAAGCAACCAGGGCTAAAGCAACCAGGTGCATGCCAGTTGAAAATGAAATAAATGGGGACACTCCACACTCGCACAGGGCAGAATCTGAGCTCATTTTTAAAAACTTCACAGTTCTACGTATAGAAGAATTCCAGTAAAAAGTATTTTATGGTGTCATGGAAGGAAAGAGTTTTACCAAGCAGTCCCACTACTCAGACATCACTATGCACTGGACCACACTGCTTGCACAAAAACTCCCCGAGATCAAGGCGCCGTAATGATAGCTGCTGTGTGAAAAAAAGCCTGCATCTTAAGGAGCTTACCATCTAAGCAGACAGACTATAATCAGTATGGTGTCAATTCACTCTGTACAGTATTTAAGCCCAAGTTTGTTTTTTTTTAAAAAAAAGCTACATTACCCACAAAAAAGATGTGGGCATGAAACTGGACCTGAATCTCAGCATCCAGTCATTTATTCACATGCTTCTTTCAGTTTGCAGTACACACTATAAAACATTACTTTTGCCCTGCAAGCCTTATTTTTCCTGAAATTGTAAGTTCCTTCTAAGCTACTTCTTTCCTGCAGTGAAAGACACTATATTCCAAAATCTGACCTAATGCAAGCCTGTGCACTAAGCAGTACAGGGCAGACTTACAAAAGAACTCGCAGCTGCTGAAAATTAAGAAAAATCAGAAGTGCTCATATCCATAATTCTTTGTGCCACATGGGAGTAATTTGGTGCTTAAACAGTCATTGCAACTTTGGAGTAAGAACTTAATTACTTGCTATAACTTTACTATTTATATAAGCATGGCATACCTGGTAAACTGTGAGACTGCGTGCTGAAATACAGCAGTGATTTCCCCACCCCTATGGAGAGTGGCTTTTGTGCCACTTCCAGAGCTTTGTTTACATAAAAACCCAACCATGGCAAATGTACAGCATGCTCAGCACACTTACTGTAAATCTTAATCCAGGTAAGGAATGCTAATAGGACTCATGTGCTGGCCCCAGGCTGATTATTTACCAAATTCAGGAGATAACAGTTCTCGGTAATTCAGATAATAAAAGCTCAGATCAAGACTAATTCACCACTCTGGCCAGTTCCCTAGCGCTCCTATCAGACCACATCAGACGTCAAAAGACTGAGGTTCATCATAGCTTCTTTCAGTAACGACTCTCCATGTAAAAGCAGAGGAATTTGAAAGATCACTAATACAACTGGCCACCAGTGACCAAGGTTCTGCATAACTCTTCATCTGACCTTCAAATCAGAGAGCAAGTCACCGCAGCGAAAAGTGGAGCGACCTCAGTTCACATGATAGTCACAGAAGAAGAGGAACGGAGCCAACTAATTCTGACATTTCTCAAAAGAAAAAGGGTTGTTGAATGTTTTCACTGCAATTGAAAAAGGGCTGTTGCATGTTTTAACTGCAGTGGCGTAAGGCAAAAAATATTCACTCATCAGAATTACATTTTGCAATCCTTGCTAACACTAAAAAAGGCTTCATCTTAAACATACTACAGCAAGATACTTCACTGGTGATATGCTAAAACATATTAATAAAATAGAGACAGGAACCGCAGGTTTAGGTTTCCCGTAGATACTATGTTAATTCTGTCTGCATAAGCCATGACAAATTAGGTTCAGCAAATTCTGACCCATCCCCAGATCTCAAAAGAGCAACCACCTACCACGCACAATTCAGTAAAATACTCTTCTTATGTTGATTTATATATAGAACAGTGGGTTGGATGGTCTTAAACATTTTTTAGGCTTTTGATAAGTTCATACACCGAACAAATTATTTAACTGCCTGAAAAGAATGATTCAGAATTAAAAGGGCTCAACTGGGATGACGCCTCCATTGTATGTGATAAACAACTGTAGGAGACAATTTTAACTCCAAAGACTTCACTCTTTAAAGGCAAAATTAAACAAAAAGTACACAATGAGAAAGCAGACCAGCCTATATTCAGTTCTTCACAGTCATATAATTTCAGAAGTCCTGTGGAGAGCGTTTTCTCCCCCTATAAGTGAGCCTGGCATCTGGGGTGAGGGCATCTGCCTAGAAGGTAGCAAATGAGGTTTTAGATCTCATCAGGGAGAACAGCACTTGCAACTTGAGCCTCCCTTCTTCCCGGGCAAGGGATCTGGTCATTAGGCTATTAGATATAAATAATGCAGGCTAGCCTATATATGCATACACAAACACATACATATATATGTAAATGCCACCCTTCTTGAGGTAGCTTTTAAAAAACAGAGTGTATCACCTGTATCCCAAACAGCTACGCAAAGAAGTGACTCCTGCCTCGTGATGGTCCCCTTGCATCATCCCTCCAGGAGAGGGTATGCAGGAGGACACACTGAGGGTAACAGAGGCATCTCCCACCCTGCACCACACAGGGTGTTGTGGATCCTTCTCTCAGGTTCGTAAGTGTCCCTTCACAATGCCGATGGTAAATTTAAGGCTGTGAACACCATTCTCAAGGACTGGCAGACCCCAGACAACAAAACAGAATGCTGCCACACTCCTTGCAGAAGGAGAAATAGGGAAATAAGAACCATCAGCCACTTTCCAGCAGGGCTATGCTGAGGCAACTTTGCATCTTATCAAAAAGGGGGGTGGGGGGGGAAACCCACACTACCCGAAGCCCTAGTTATTCACAGTTTATGTTTCCTCTTTGCTCAGTAGAATAAATGTGCAGAGTACTACAGTGATAAGATATAAAAACACTACTTGTTACACTGACATGCGCTGTAGTAAAAACTTTAAAAATGGAAATAATGCTGCTGAATTTCTCTCATTTATGATTCTAAGCCACTGTATTCCTATCTGCCATATCATTCTTCTTGCCCTGAGCACCTTCTTGATAGTCTGCTTCTTAAATTGCTTTTTATAGATTAAATATCTTTCCTTAGCAAATCACACCCTTTCGGTATGTCAGCCATGAAAATGAAGCCAGAGGGGAGTGGTGTGCATATCAAATGAAGGAGCAGGTCATCAGCTATTCCAGTTTAGCAACACTGACGTTCCCGCTCCCATCTCCTGCCACTACACCCTTTATCTGATCAACCCCCTTCCCACCTCTCTCTCTGGGATACCCTCTGCAAATCCCTGCTATCCTTAACATCTCTCTCCACACCACCCAGTCTCCCTCCTGTATTCTTCAGAGTACTACTCTCATTTAACCACATTTTCTCTTCTTCTTCTCTTCAGTCCTACCTTAATGCCTCTTGCCTGCCCATTCTTACTCCCCATGAGTGGCAGACCCACTGAAGTCCTATCCTCCCTCGTGCCTCCTGTATTATTTGATCTTGATGTGCTTGGCCATGGGAAGGTAATCTGGACCTCCTCTCTGCATGGCTGACCACCGAGCTGGCCAGCCACAAGGTGTATCTATGCCAAGCTATCAGATCAGATCTCACATACTGTCTCCCAGGTTAGCTAAAAAACCTGCCATGTCCTTGTACATTGTGCAAAGCTGCCCTAAGTGATTGGACATGAGCTATTGATGTATCTTAGGGAATAGGGCAGCTCAAAGCATCCTACACTTTCCAGCTAAGATCAAGCTTCAGCTGCTGAGGCTGAAGTCCAAGACGTCACCAGCCTAATCCAAGAATTACAGTATGGATTTCCAAAGCGGTCTGACAGCTGTATTGCCTTCGCTTGGATGAGTGGTTATGGCCAGACCAACCCTGTCCGCTTGGGAAGAAGATGGACTACTTTTTTTTTTTTTTTTCCTTTTTTCTTTTTTTTTTCCCCAATATCTCTCTACAAGTCATGGCATTTGAGTGGAATATGGCAAACTAACTGCTTCACTACCCTCTCAAAACCTGGACAGGGAAACTGTAATTAGAAGCCTAAGCTCACTGACTCATCAATTACTTTCCCTCCTAACATAATTTTGTCTTCTTTTCGTACCATAACTCACAAAAATGCCTATGCCTAAGAGCGGCTTAAGTCACCACTAATGACTGGGTTACTAATAAAGGGCATCACTTCATAATGATGTAATTCTGTTTTCTAAGTTTTTGGATGGGGACAGATGCCTGTTAGTAAGGGATTTTTTTTTTTTTTGTCTGCTAAGAAATGTTAGATATTTGACCTCCACTTTTTTTCCCACTGCAATGGTCAGAATGGTTACTTTTACATGCCATACTTCCAACTGTAAAAGTAACTATGCATGATAAACATACACATTCTGGAGCATGCAAGTAAGGGGACAAGGTGTGGTTTCACAATTCACAGCTCCATTCAGGCAGATTTATTGCCTAATTGGGCATAAATCCTATCGTTCTTTGTGTCTTAGAATAAGAAGCTGTATAGTTATATTAAATGGTGGATAAGAAACAGTGATCCAGTGTGAAGATCATCACTGAATGGATAACAAGGTGAATATTCAAACAGTGCTCAGAATTGTCATTAGCATCACATTCTGGCTTCATAAGATCATTAGTGGAATACTGGGCTCAACTGTGGTGTCTGTATTCTAAGCAGATGTTGAAAAATTAGAAAGAGTTCAGAAAGAGATACATAAACAACTTGAGATCTGTAAAATGGATATTCCTGACTAAAGTTCAGGTGTGTAGTTTGTACATAGGAGGTTAAGAAGCAATTTAGTCGTCCTCTCCAGATGTTAGTATGAGGGTATTTTTGGTACTAGACAGTTCTTTTCCTTAATTTTCCTTCAAATGCCTAACAAAGTTCAACAACTGGAAGCTGAAGCTAGAAATATACACTAGACATAAGGAAGGTTTTTTAAGAGTTTGAATAATTAACTGTGGAACACTTCGCTTATCATGAATTTCTCATCCCTTCAAATCAAGATGGTACATATTTCTAAAAGATAAGCTTGAGCTAAAAAAAAAAAAAACACCACCACACAAAGCCCCCCAAACTCACAACCTTCATGGGAAAAAACCCATCTATTAAAATTACATGGTAAGTATGAAGTGGAGTCAATGGTGTGACTGTAATAGACCTGCCTAAGCTAAAAAGCTATGAATCCCAACATGAGACATGCTACAAGATGTAACCCAAGAAAGGCCAGACTCAGCTGAACTTCACACTGATAAACCCCCACGTGCAGAATCAATGCCTCTGCGGCTCTGGGAGTGGTATTGCACCATCACGTAACACGTTACCGAGCAGAAGGAACCTTCACACAAAAATGAGTATTGTTATAGTACCTACTATACAGTTCTGGAAAAAAAAAGGCAAAGAAAACAAGGAAGTCATTTAAATGTAGCTCTAAAGTTATATAATTTGTCAGAAAAATAAAAGCTGTTTCTGTTAAAGGTGGACCATACATTTTTGTACTTCTTTTTTTTTTGAGGGGGTGGGTGTGTGGGAAGGGAGAATCGCCCACTCTTGTAGTTTCTTCATCCCAGACTCAAGCAAATATTTTCGTGACTTCCACAGCAATCGAGAGCAGTTGGCTAGAACTGAACAAGCAGGTTTTGCAGCCAGCTGCCTTAAAGAGCATGGGCTGCAATGACACCTCTGCCAATTAATGTTACTTTGCAGCCTTAGGTTCCCACCAAACTGATCACTGTAACAGAGACATCCAGGCAGCTCTGACTGTGAGAATATTTGTCTCAATCTGCTGCCTGACATAATGCCATACCCCATTCCACACAGTATGCAGAAGGTCATAATTATCTCCCTTTCCTTGACTAGACATTCCCGTAAAACACACCACGACCACAGTGAAGGCTCATACTTCGATATGATGCTCAGGACGTCTGACTGTATCTGCAGACTGCACCTGCCTGCCACTGGCGAGGGGAGAGGTTTGGTCCAAGAGATGAAGTCTTGCAGAAGCTGGAAGTGGATCACCAACACAAACCAGAACGACTGCTGACGTTACCGTACGCTGAACCGAAGGTAAACCCAAGTCCTTTGTTTTAGCTTTACACAATAACCCCTTAACATGCCTCAGAAAACCCCACAAAAGTATCAGCAGGTTTCAAAAGTAGAGAGCAAGTGGCTGAGTATTGCCGCTCTTTCCCGTATTTATGGGGGAGACATTCAGGTAGTAACCGAAAACCTTCAACTCCTTCTCTTCCAAGTACAAAGGATTCTCTTTTGAGCCACCCTGCTCTAACATAAACGTACAGCAACATGTATATAGCTTAAAAGAAACCCAAACCAACAACCAAAACCAAACACAAAAGTCTTACAAAAATACAGCGCTGCAGGCATGATTCTTCCCTGGGGAGAAGATGAAAGAGCAACATGTGACAGATGTTTGTCATGGCGTCTTATATACGATTCAAATCCACTCAGAAACAATAGTGATGAGAATGATATACAGAGCTAAACAGAGCAGACTGAAACAAAGTGTTATGAAAATCACACTTGAATAAGAACAAAAGGAATTAAATATAGAAAGACCAAGAAAGTGTTTTGAGGAACCTTTGTTGATTTTTTTATGTCAATTTAAAAAAATAAAAAAGAATAAAGTCTCTTTTAAGGACTCTCTCAAATCCCAAATCTGTCTCCATTATCTGCTGACTCAGAGACTTCACAAGACACTGTGGCTGGGAAACTGCAGGGGTTGCTTCCGACATAATATAGTATTGATGTACCACTGAAGGATGTAACAACACCATGAAACAGAGCATCCTCTTAGCCTGCAGGGTTTCTAGCTATTCTCTTATGCTCTGTATTTCCTCCCTGCAGCCAAAACCTCATTTTCCCTTATGTAAAACTCCTTTCTATACTAGTTTTATAAACAAGCAGATAAAAAGAATAAATAAATTATCCTCTGGGAAAGTGGCTGAGCAGTGAAATGTCAGAGTGTAATGGATACCTGATCATATAGGCATAAATTTCAACTATGAAGTGTAAAGAGAAGCAAGACAGTCTAATAATTCATTCACTCATATAAATATGTATGAAGGCAACTTAAAAAATTGTTCACCCAGTTTGGGCAGTATGCTTTGATTTTTCAGGCTGCTGCTATTCACTAAGACAGTGAAAGCATCATTCTTCAGTCTGAACTGGTTATTGGTATTCCATTCTAGACCTGAGATGCTGAAATCATTTTTCAAACATAAGCTGTTAAGCAGTCTAAGCAAAGAAAAATCCCGTGTAGCTTTTCTTATTTGTGTTCAGGTATTTGGATTCTGCAATAATTAGATTAGGAGGTATCTCCAAACAGTTCCAGATACTTCTACCACAAATGATAAGAAAACAAAACTAAAATGCAGTTTACCTGTAGATGCTAGAAAAAAAACCCGACTACCTGCCACCATAAAACTTTCTTCCTTACAGAGGCTCAATAGCCGTGAAACTCCACTCTCATCAGTAGCCTGTGCTTTTGATCTCAGCATAAGAATTATTCTACACAACTTGTTCCCAAGCTTAAGAATGTACTTCCACCCATTTCCTCATTTCTGCAAAAGTAACAAAAGTTTTCCAGTGTAAGTAAACCCCTCATCAGTCATCATTAGGGGGTAGTGCTGTTCCAACCAACTCATCAAAAAGCTGGAAGCCAGCTGGGTAACAACTTTTTCCTCTCTTCTGCATCCATACATCCTCAGCAAACAAGTTGAAGAAAGGACACCCAGTCAAACCACTGAAGAAGAGATCCCCTCTGCTTTTCAAAAAGGAGCTCCACTCCACTTTTCTTTAATTCATTTAGGAATTAGAACTGGTTGATCCACATTCTTACATATTTAGGTTAGAATAAAATAAAGGCTTCCCATTCGTAATCCCATATTAACACACACTGGGGTATGTCTGGAAAAGTCTGTGAGTACATAAAGATGCAGCTGGCAAGTGAAGTTTTCCAAAGTGCCTAAACCACCTGAAAATCCCACTAGCTGCTTTTACACCTTTCAGCGCCAATCTTGAAAAATAGGGCTGATGGTCCTTGGTCAAGTAATCAAGGATTGCAAGATCATACCCTGATTTTGGAGTACTTCCTTAAGCTCCAAGAGGATTATCTGTTCCAGTTGCTACCCAAAGTGATTAAGTCACATGGTTCTGAGCACATCACAAATAAGAGCCCAAATCTGCTTTTCCTCCATGCAAAACATTTTCACAACATGTGAATCAATACCACATGTAAATGAGGTACACTTTATCCTCAGTGGTCAGACAGGAGTATACAGAAGGGGCGATTAATTTATTCTTTTACCACCACTGTTGGTTTTTTTAAAAAACCAACAAAAAAACCATCAAAACCAAGACATAAATTCAGTCTCTGCCTCTGTGTTCTCTTAATTGCAACTCACTGGAACTACACTTTCTAAAAAATGCCCTTTAAAATGGATTTAGATTTTTTAAACTCAAGTAATTTTAAGATTGTCAAAGTTAAAGAGAACTCTTCTGGGTAACAACTCTGCAGATGAAGTTTGAATTTCTTGCAAAATTAAACCAAGGAGTTATAAATGTAGATAATAATTTGGACTCTGACAGGCCTTTGGCAATAGTTCCCTATTTTATTCTTATGCATTAAAATCTGGCTGTTTGTTTATCGCAGTTAACAGGGTAATTTTACTTTTCTCCTCCACTACTAATGCATCTAAAGCTCATGCGGAGTCATCTATGACCAAACAAAAGAAAGAATCTTAGAGCCTGAATCACGCCAATAAAATAAAACAGTATTGAACAACACGGAGACACCAATCCATTGGGTCATCTTATTATGCTACTGAAGGATCTAAATTTTGGTCTTCCTCCCCCAAATATTTATTAAAAACAGATTTATCTAATTTAAATTCATCTCTTTTTTTCCCCTCCTAGAAAAGGATGCAGACACTGAAACGCAAAACTACTATTTGGGTTGTGATGGCAACTTTTACATATTTCATTTTCACAGACTATTCCTGGTCATTCCAGAAATATAATCTAGATCTTTTAATTTCTTTTAAAAAAACAACTTATCTTTGCATATCAGGTGGTCAAATATATCCTAGAGTGGCAGTGAGTACAAGATACTGGAAATGGCAGTAAAATTAGATAACAACTGCCATCGATACCTCCCAACTCCACCATATTTACCAGTAATCTGCTCTTGTACAAGGGAACCACAAAGTTTTTTAATTCTTATGGTTACTGGGACATGCAGAAATTTTATATTAATGGCTGCAGGAGATAGACAGAACAACCTGACCATAACGTGTTCCAAAAGCTACTAAGAGTCACTCTAGGGCATACCAGATACACCTCAGCAACACCATTCTCTCCATGCATACTCAGCACCTGCAGCCCAGGTCTCCTCAGACCTGCCACCCTGGGCACTCTGCACATCTGACATACCTACCCATAGTAATACATATAGTTATTTTATATATATTATAGGTAGTAACCTATGTGAAAATTATTTTTCTGTTTCATTCCAAATGCCCACAAAGCAGCATTCACACTGCAAAAGCCACCAGGTGACCTTCTCAGCCAGAGGTGAGGTGCTCTGTTCATGGTAGAAGAAATATGCTCTGCTGCTCCATAAGTGCAGCATGACAGGTACTGTCCAACACTTCTCAAGTGCATTTCCCCACAGAAAAATCATTGTGCTTTACCAAGAGCAAAAAGACTTGAATACACCATGGTCACTCAATTATTTATGGTGAATGTATGACACTCATATTAAAAAAAAAAGCCACACATTCTCACTTCCTCTTCACATTATCCAGTTGTCTCTTCCACAAAGATAAAAAGCAATCTGTTAGCGTCCTCAAGATGTATGGCCACTTCCTTTTCCCCTTCTGTAAACACCGATTCTTGTTTTGTATGTGTATACAACGAAGAAATAAGATCAAATGTTTCCTCCCCCTGAATCAGGTACTCTGCAGAAACGAAGACCCATATATTACTGAGTAGAATTACACAGCACCAAATGCAATGAACTGGTAAAAAGGTCAAATGACTCTTGTAAATTAATAAATTGGTGAAGTAAATCAGGCACTATGGTGAAAATCAGAATTGCTAATAACCCTACCATTTTTAGATCGCGTACTGGAACCCTGGAGAACAAGAGACAGTTGTGATGTCGACTGAGCTCAAGTTGCATTTATTGTCAATACGTGACAAGCTTTGGCCTCAGCCCCTAGCGATCACCACTGCTTGACAATCCCACAGCTCTCCCAGGGTCCCCCAGTTCATAAAAGCATTTGAGGAAACCAACACTGTGCTAACCAAGCACTGAAACCTTCATCTCTCCATAGAAGTTTCAAAAGGACTACTATATTCCAGCGATTCCCTGTTCCCTCCTGTCCTTTTGAAATCCCCGTCTAGGCATGCCTTTCTCTAGGTCTACACACTGTAGTACCCCAATAGTGAATATTCTACGTCAAAACCTATGATTTTCCAATGTCCTAAGGTCTGAGCTGCCCAAAAATGTAATATGGTTTTAAAAAAAACATTAGATGTCCATATTTCCTGGTGAGATTAATGACAATTCAGAGAAGCTATGAAACAAGCTCCATTTCACCTCAACTTCAGCACTCCCTTTAACAAATGGATTTAGATGTTTGACAACAGAGCTTACTATCCAAAAACATCAAGCACCCATAAACCTAGCATCAATAAAAGCTAGAACTGCTCAACATTTAATAAAAACAAATGATTAAACCAATTTTTTAAAGAATCCAAAATACTCCCGATTTCTCAGGTGAATCTTAGGTAGGATTGTCCAAAAAGATTTTAAGTTTTGAGTGGCCTTTGATAAATTTGATTAGATTAAAGTCTTACTTTTCACATACTTTACTCTTTCATTTATTATATATAGAAAAATTTTGTATTTCATTCTAGGTAAACCTGATACTAATTTTAAATACCCTACGAATTAACCTGTAGTAGAGCTTCTTATTGCTGCTAAACTTCAGGGTTTATATTAGAACACTGGAAATCTCTCATCTGAGAAATTTGTAATTAAATTATAAAAATGCTCTCAAGATACATACAGTTGCTTGGCAAAATCTGCTTATTTACTTGCATGGCAGTGGATGGGGGATTCCTAAAATCCAAATTCTGAGAAGAGTTTGAATTTTGCTCAGAATGCAAAAAAATGGCACATTACTGCTTTGTTCCCAGATAATGTGATCATTATATCAACCTTAAGCAAATGCTTCACCTACAAACTGCTTTTTCAGCCACTGTGATGCAGCCACCTAACTTTATTTCCAGTTCTTCAGTCAGCTGTGGTGCTGTACAGATCCCTTCTGAACACAGGTTTGCCACAGTAATTTACCGTATAGTGTTAAAAAAAAATAATACTTTTCTATAATTTATGTGTTGGATAAGAGCTTGAGCTGAGGAAGTGCAACTGGACTTCACAGCGTCGTTCATCTCAATTGCTTTGTGGGCAGCAGATTACACAAAACTAAGGATAATGAAAACTTACAATACTGGCTCTTGGTTTGTATGTGAATGACATGAATATTTAATAGGTTAAGACATTTGTAATTGTGTAGAAAGATGGAATCAAAGATCACTCCAAGCCAGAGTTCAGCTTTCCATGCTCCAGAAGAATCAAATCTTTCTCCCAGAACTCCTCATACTGAACATTATGATAAATAAAAACCCAGAAATACAAAGCAGAAAGATGGAGTGCCTGAAAATTAATATTCTGGTGGATGATAGTTTGCTGTCCATCAAAGCCAAACATTTTGGTTCTTTTTACTCAATATAGGGAATTCAACCTAACTTATGGGGATAAATAAAAATCTCAGAAAAAAATCTAGAAAACACCTGTCTTCACTCAACTCAGATATTGCTCCTGTAAAAGAAGTAATGAGAGCCTCTAGTACCTTAAATTATAAAGAACACAGTGTTATTGTGTTATAATAGATAAATATAATAGATATGAACAAAGAAAAATTGTTTATATATTATATATGTAATATACATACTATCATATATATTGTGTATATATAGTGTGTATATATATACACTAATAATATATGTGTTATAAGTTTCATTCATGAATCCAGAGCAATTCCACAGCAGATTTAATCAGGGTTTACAGTGTCTTAGCTGACAAGAGATTTTATCCCCAAACTGTAAGTAAAAATCTCCAAATAGAAATAATCTATTTCAGCCTTTTTACATCTTGTATTTGTTCAGGGAGATGGACTAGTTTCCTTTAAAAGAATTGTTCTTTCAAGACTATCCAAATAAACTAACCATAGTTTTGTAAAATCACTTTGAGGCAAAAGGAAAGAAGATGATATCCTGTCTCACCTGACATCTGAGAACAATAAACGACTTCAGCTCTGGAATCCAGAATACTTAACAAGCTACTTAACAAATGCAAACAGTTTGAAAATGCATAAAAGAATCAGTATCATCAGAAAAATGCAAATTCAATCTCTTTAACATAAAACACAAAAATCAAAGGAGTAACTTATAGTTTTTTTCAAAACTACCTTCATTTGGAATCAAGTTTAAAACTTGGTTGAGAAGTGGGGTCTTGTCTTTTTCTTGCCTTTATACACTCAGCGCTCCTGAATTTTACTGAAATATTGCAATCAGCCTGTAGGATTGGGGCAATTAAAATCCAGCAAACATGGATCAAAAGCTAAATCTAGTTACTTTTAGCACTGACTCTGAGATGATGATTTCTATAACACTCTTCACTTTCAGTGATGCCTCTACAACAAACAGAAGAATGTCCACAAGTATGAATTCAGATGAAGTGTAAAAGCTCAAAAAAGCAAAGAAATACAATGCAGAAAGTAGATTACTTATATAAAGGAATAAAACAGACAAATCACAGAATGATAAAAATGTAGAAGAAGCGTAACAAAGCAACACAGAAATGTATTTTTGGTCAGATAACTTCCAAAGTGTTTGCATACCCTCTGGAGAAAAATCTAGTGCAAAGATAATAATCACAAACAACATTAACTTCTAATACTACAGTTCTGTTGGGAAGTAAGGAATTAAATTGTCTGGAACTGCCCCAGAGTCCAAACATTTGGCCATAGGTATCAAATAAATGTTTAAATAAAACCTTCAGCACACATGTTACCCTGGTGAAAGGAGAAGGGTAATGCATTCAGTGAGCATCCTCCACACCTCTCCCTGCTAGCACAGAAAAACTAACCCTCTGGAAAAGTAATAACAGCAGAAATGACACTTCTCAGCTAAGGGAAAAGCCCATAGTTGCCGTGCAGCTAAATAAAATAATAATAATAATAATAATAGTAATACACAGTAAAAAAAGATCACTGACTTGATCAGAGTGTTGTCTCAAAACTGATACAGGAAACATCTTGAGCCAGTGCATTATATGTAGAAAAAATGAACAAAGACAGATACACCCTGAAACTGAAAAAAACATTATCATTTATCTCATATTTACGTAAGATCTGGTTCAGCTTTCAGAGTACAGTTTTCAAGGATCAGGTCAATATTGCATAATTCGCAATTACACGTCTCTAAGTCATATTAAATATGCTACCCTTACTATTATTGCAGGCAAATGCACCACAATTATTAATTGAGTTACCCTCAGAACATCTTTCTGAGCAACAAACCTATTATTAGTTTAATACTCTATATGATTTTATTATCATTTGGGAACTAAGACAGAGAGACTGAGCAATTTAGTTAAGGTTTCTAGAGAGCCAGAGCGAGCCCAGATAGCCTGACTGCTTGCCCATCGCCTAATCTATTTGAATACCTTGAACTCTACCCCACCACACATTTCAAAAACCTCATTGAAAACACTGAAACCACCCATAGATTTGTCACTTTAAGACAGGTAACCACCACAATACCGACATTATCATATCTTAGCACTGTATTGAATGAGATACATCATAAAGCGCTGTTCTTTTGTCATGTCTATAACACACAGACCCCTTGACATATGCAGCTGCATATAAATAACTACAAAAGTGAGCTTTCAGAAAGTCCTAGTACAAGAGGGAGTGGTTATGCAGCCTACCTCCAAGCCTTCCCCCACTCGCCCAGCCACCACCACCACCGCCACCACCGAAGCCCCCAGCCGCATGGGCACTGCCCTCCCTCAGCAGAGGCACCCTGGGTCCCTCCACCTTCACACGGCTGATGAGCTGCAGCAGAAACATCCCCTGCTGCAATTTAAATACTGCCATCAGGTTTTTAAAGCATCACATCACCTGCAATGGATTAATCATGGGTTTAAATTATGGAGTCTCCCAACCCTCGTCTGAATGCTGTACGTTTTTATTTTCACCTTCTGTTTGTCCTTTTTTCTCATTGGTTTTCTTGCTTGTGGGTGGCTTTTTTTGTTTTGGGTTTTTTTTTGGAGGGCTGTGTTTACATCTTTACTCCTGGAGACAGTATCTTTATCAACACTGAGCTCTTCAGGAGCTACAGTCGTTAAACACCATGGATAGCAACAACACAATACTTCATATATTGAGTGTTCTGGCAGTTGAGCTATAGAATAAACATTATTTAAAACATGGGCCAGAAGTGTGAAAAGAGCCAAGAGCTCCAACATCTTTGAAACACAGTGAGATTATGCACACAATTCCTTTCAAATCACAGGACCAAAAATGGTGATGCAGAAGTGTTTATCTGGTCGATGCTGAACATACTCCAACGTGCCAGTAAGGACCCAAAAACACAGCACTGGGGGGTTGCTCTGGGCCCATTTCGACTTAGTACAGAAAAACTGAACCTCTTCCACTGATAAAGTGAAGAAAGCATGCCCTACATCTGAAAACAATCACAGTGGAGATTTTACATGGATAACATGCTTAACAAAATTTGGATGAAAAGACAAATTTTGGGTTTTATTTGGAAATTCTTGATTCTGTTGGTTTAAGTCAAATTCTTAATGTTACTTTAACTTAACAACTTATGCATTAAACAGAGTTTCTCTAAAAGTTTTTGTTACACAGATTTGTAGAGGAATTGTAAAGGAATTACAGAGGAAAGAAGGCAGGTTAATTAACACTGATAATACACAGCTGTGGGCTGGCTTCAGGGGCGGTGGGTTGGCTGAGGTGGATAATGTGCAGCTGTGGCTGGTTCCTGCTAAGTGGTTAAATAGCTCTAAGGGGTATGGAAGAGGAGCATGGGATGAAGAGTGCACTGGGAGAAGCAGAGGGAGGAGAGAGAGTGCCCTGGGTGTAGGAGAGGCCCTGGGAGAAGAAGGGGGCCTGGATGAGGAGAGGCTGGCTGGAAGAGGAGCTGGGACATGGAAGGAATCCAGGCACAGCAGAGGCAAGAAGCAGGGTGGGCTAGCCTAGCCTGAAGAGGCTGGAGAAACAGCACGGACAGTAGATGAACTGTGGAAGCCTTGTGGGGGATGGGTGGCTGTGCTGGGGCAAGGTGCGGGAGCTACTTATTGAAGTTAACCTGGTATGGGGTGGTAAAAGCCTTGTTGCAGGGGGCTAGTTTGGAGAGTGCTGTGACACAGGTTCACAAAACTCAGGAGGCACATAAAATTTTTTTAGACCAGGCTGAATTATATAGCATGATGAAGGACAACACACAGCTTTAACAAGCTGTTAAGATGAGCCTCTTCCATTAATACCTGGGTGTCAACTTTTGCTCCCAAGGTGCCACGGAGGAGCCTGCCAAGAGCACCGGCTTCTGCCATGCTGCCCAAGTCCCTGGGACACGCTGCCTGGTAGGGGCAGGCACAGCGAGGAGCCCGGCGGTGGGCGAGCCCTCGGGGTCAGCAAGGTGGCTGGCTCCAAGCAAAGCCAAAGCCTTGGAGCCGGGCTCCGACGCTGGGTGGGTGCAGGCGGCACAGCCAGGGCAGGGCAGCACTTCTTGGCAATGCAGCATGAAGCCTGTGGCAGATTCTCCCCCTCTAGGTGCCAATCCTGCTGAAAGGGATGTTGGAGGAAAGGGGAGAGGGGAGGGAAGCAAAGTTCCTCTCTGGAGATGGGCAGCAAGAATGGTGGGGAGGCAGCTGTCCCAGGGCTAAGAGCACAACTCCCCTCCATCTCCCAAGGTTTGCATGAGCACAAGGGGCTGGAATTGTCTCCCTGGGGAGAGCCGCCTCCCTCCCTTCTCCCCTCCTGTACCCAACGCTAGGGCAGCAGCTCCAGGTCTCTCCCATTTCTTGGGCTGGGCTGTAGCACCAGCTCTTCCCGTGCATTGGAGCCAGGGCTCTGAAGGCAGGACATCTCCGGTTCCCACTGAGAATTCACAGCTCTTACATTAGATACTGTCCTTTTTTTTAAAAAAAAAAGGACAAAAAAACCCCAAAAACACCCTGAAGAGTCCTGTGCTGGGGTATGTAATCTGAAAAGATGGAAATTCTCGGCAGTAGCACCAGCACTGCAGGCCAACAAATCTCTGTAGCCTGTTAAGCAACTGGATGGAATTATTTAGCACTGTCTTCCACCCCTACCTCTTTTTTTCCCTCTTACCTTACTTTTTCTTTGCCGGCCAGATTATTTCTTTGCATTTATAATAAGCAATTACAGAAATAGTTTGCAAACCTTTCTGAAAAAAACCCAAGACAATTCAAAATGTCCTTGTTTCCTAAACAGTTCTAAGACAAAAACAAATTACAGGCATTGCTTTCAGACAGCTTTAGTAAGCAAAACTCAATTATAAACCTTTAAAACATAGCTCTAAAACATGGAAATGCAAGATCTACAAACAGTTGATTGGCAATCCTCCTACAAGAGAATGGCAATTCTCCTACAAGAGAAACACAAAATATTCCACGCTGTACTGTGAACTTGATAATACTGATAGAAAATTGCCCCAAGTAGTTGATATTGGCACATGAAAATAAAGCAAAGCTCAGCAAGACGTGAAATTCATGCATTTCCAATGTAATTCCAACCTGTACAGCGTAAGTCAGCATGGGCATGTAATTCTTGGCTGTCTTGTTTGACATAAGCGAAGCAAAAATTATGTGTTGTTGCAGGTGTTTTGCAAGCAAACATGACACCCAGCTGATAGTTCACAGACAAACTTTTTTTCAAAGGAAAATAAGCCGAAGGAACAGTCAGAAGATACTGTGTTATGTTAGGATGGCACTGGAAGCAGGCTGCTCCGAGGGGAACTAGGAGCAGGCTCCAGCAGGCTCGTGAAGCATTTCTGGGGATGACAGCCGCTTCCAGCTGGGCCAGCTGCTGGGCTGCTCAGCACTGGCAGCTCCAGTTGGCTCAGACGTACAAAAATGCCTCACCCTGAAAGCTACAGAACACCTGCAATTTATGCTCTCTGAGAAATCTGCAGTTTCTAGCCCCTCAAAGCCAAATTCTCAAGTTATCCGACCTATAATATTGTTAATCAAATTATATTAATAATTGTTAATCAAATTTATTATTTCATTTTCCAAATGTAAGGGGTTCTTTGCTGCTTATACAAAGCCCCAAATGTGTGAAACACCTTCAGGTCCTAAAGATGGAGCCTCTCTGCTACAGGTCCCTTTTCCTTTTGAAGATATGTTTTACATAAAATTCAAAATGTTCCAAACAGTGAAACAGCCCTTGCAGTGCACAGGTTAGAGCCGCAAGGGGGGAAAAAAGGGTGAGAAAAAAGTCTGATACTTGTAAGGTCACCTATTCTTTATAATAAGATGTAGCCATTTGATTTAGAAAAGAATTATTGCAAATTTAACAGATATACTCTTCACAACAGAAAAATATGAAAAAAAAAAAAAACCAAAACAAAACAAAAAACCTGGAATCTAAAATGTAAAGAGGGACTCCTGACTTGCAGATCTGGGTGAATCAACTCAGTTGGGGTTTTTTTCCCTCTCTTTTCTGCTGCCCCTCTGAACAACTCCTGTGCAAAACACACATTGCAGGTCCACCCTGCCTAACTGCAGGCTGTTTTCAGGAGACAGCAGTATCTGTGACTGCCAGCCTAAGGGGACAAAAAAAAAATAATTAAGAAATGCTATAGAGACACAGAGGCTAGGCTGTCCCTGGATTTGATCAGAACTTGCCTCTCAGCAGTAACACACAACACTGTTTTCGAGCAAAACATGAATAAACATGTGCATAAACTTTTGACTCTGTGCAATGCTGCACTAGTTCTGTGATCCATCTGATCTTAGAAGATAAACATGATGTGATGTAGTTGGCTCCTGCTAGGAAGGCTTCCAAATAAGAACTTAAAAGCTGCAACTAGTTGGTGATGGAGTAGATGGCACTCCTTTGCATAGCCTGTGTCCAAGCAATTTGGCAGGGAGCACTTGCTCTCGAGTTAAGACAGATACAACCGAGCTGAGAAAGACTGGTCAGAAAACAAGGATTCTGCTTAAAAAAAGAAAAAAACCAAACAAAAACCCTTAAGGTTGGTATTTGGTTTCATTTTCTGCTTTTAAAAAATAAAACTGGATAAAGAAGGAAATTTTTCAAATATTAGTTGAGGAATTCCTACCCAAGCATAGGTCCCACACTGAGGGTCACTGGAGATTACAGACCTGTTCCATGGGACAGCCTCCAAGCCTGATGAGGAGCCCATTCAGGTTACCTGCTTGCAAGGCATCTTCAAGGACACCTTTGTGGTGCCCCATATGACATTCACAGACGGAAAGCTCAGGTCCCCTAACACCCAGATAACTATCCATTACTCACTCATCTGTTTTGGGATGTGGCTGGGTCCAGCACTCTGTGCAGGTTCAGCTATGCCATCCTTCTGATGACAGTGGGAGACACACACATGCAGAAGAAAAAACTCAAGTGTTCTCCAGTGCAGGGTGACCCCAGCACCCTTCAAACAGAGGTATTTTCCTCTCCTGATATGAGGACACTCGGCATGCCTGAACACCCCATCATTGGCTGAATTCAGGACACTGAAGAGCTGGTCATGGTCCTGGAAGAAGAATGATCTCAGCGCTATTCCATCAAGTACAGCTTGGACCTTTTCTTTGCAGGAGTATGGACTGTTAACTTTGGTACCCCAGCCAAAATCCAGCTCATCTCACCTACCCCCTGGTGATACTGGCTGCACTGAATATCACACACATCTGCAGCAAATTGTTGCACGGTATCGCCAGGCACTGCAAACCAGCTGCCCTTTTCCTGGCCAGAGAGGTCAGCTTTTCAAGGTTTCCTTCATCCTTAGCCCTATAAATGACTTCACCTGTAAAACACCTTGAAAAATTAATAATGCAAATGCAGCGCAACCGTGTGCTTATGGTCAACTTCAGGACCAAAGTCCTATCAGGCTAACTACACAATGAAGGGTGCTGTGCGGCAAACACATGACTTTTTTTCACCAGCTCAGGTGTCCATAATGTGCTGCACTGGCTTGTGCCAGTTTTATTTAAAGGACTTAGATGTTCTGTGGTACTTAAAAAGGGAGTAAAAATAGGGTTGCAGAACCTCAGCTGGATGTCATCCTTCATGTTACACAGCACCTTTCTCCTGAAAAAGGAGGGTGGATTTGGCAACATCTAAGACTTATTGCTTGTACAAGGCAAAATCCAACTCTGACCCCTCACTGGTCATCTCTTTAACTCTGCACAAGCCCTAGGCACTGGAAGAGGAGGGCACAAAGACCTTCTAGGGGGTCCTCACAGTGAAACGTACTCCAGCAGCTCAGGCAGACATTCCTCACACTGGGTAAGTGCTAGGGAGTCTCCCCACTTTCCTTTCTGCCAGCCTCTCCAAGGGGAGCGGGAGGGAAGAGTTTCCAGTGAGAAATGAGAAATCGATGCCAAAGAGAAGGATGCAGAAGCACAGAAAGAGACCAACAGCTCTCCGCAGAGGGACAAAAACACAGAACCAGAAAGTGTAACCCTTGGTGTCACTGCGATTCAAACAGCCTCCACAGAGCCCTGCCTAGGAGTGCCAGATATCCTCATAACATCAGGGCAGCCTCACTTCTCCACGATTCCTCACTGATTTGGAGAGATGTCACCTGACAACTCTGAAACCTAGCCCTGACTTTTTGCAAGTTGGGCTAAATCTAGGATTCTGCCAACAGCCCCACTCAGTCTGGGTAAAAACCCGGCACCATCAGGAATCTGAAAGAAGCCACCACCCGGAGAAGCTGAGCTAACTCCCTCAGCACTGTGAGATGCTCCTACTGTTTTTTTCATTACTATTTTGTATGTGTCACTTGGCAAACCAAACTTGGCCTGCGGTAACATTTTTTAGGACTTCTCATATTTCCAAAACAAATGAGGAAGTTTTTTAAAACACAAAGAAAAGGGGGGAGGGGGGGTGCATGGAATAAACACCCCAGAAACTCCCCAAAAAAATTATTTATGATTTGCCACTCATCAGGCAGTGGCTTTAACAGGCCAGAAGAATTTTAATGTCTCATACAGTGTGGTTGATGTACCTACATGTTCAATTAGCACTGCAAACAAACATAAATATCACATTAAGATATATAAATGCATGTTACTTTGGTTTCCTACACTTTACCGCTTCCAATATATCTCTGAAACGCATTTTATGTAAGGAGACAACACTCCATCACTCACTCTCCTCTGTACAGACCTTGGCATGCTTGTGCTTCTTTGTTATTGACAAAGCTTCTGCTTTACACAGGATTTGTCATGTGATTTAAAATAAATACCTATAAAAATATTTTACTCAAGCAATCAATAGAAACCCTCATTGAACAGGAGAGGGGTTTTTTTTGCAGTTTGTGTGCCTGTACTTGGACGCAGTACTGCTTGCACAGACTTTTAAATTACATTGCAGGGTTCTTCACCTGTTATTGACTGATCTGAGATTTTTGGCAAGTCATTTCACCACTGTGCGGTTCTGTCTCTTCCTACCCATCCACTGTCTCTAATTAGCCTTTATAAACCCTCTGGGGCAGTGACTGTTTCTCACTGCCAGCTTGTAGTACCTGTCTCCATGGGATCTGATTTTAGTTGTCATGACAGACTAATAATAACATACATGTTTTAAGAGCTTAATTTTTTAAAGAATAAAAAGTAGAAACTAAGCAATCACATTAGAGAAATACAGTGCCAGTTCTATTGGTAAACCATCCATATTTTGACAGATCCCCTCTAAAAAGCTAGAAAGGCTTCAAATAACTTAAAAAAACACAAAACAAAAAAAACCCAACAACATAAAAAGACAGCACACATGATGAAAATACATTGCACAGTGAAAATTTCACTGCAATTGTGAAACTGCAATTTCCCAAGAGTTTTTAAGAACAGGATCTCATAGCCTAGATCAAGACACCAGAGATGTGAGGAAGTTTTTGCACAGCCTCAGTTTCCCTCCTCATACTGAAATTCACAAAGGTTAGTGAGGACACCAAAGGTAATACCCTGTTGGAGAAGTCTGAATAAGCTGTTTTTGTAAAGGATTTTTACAATCTGGAAGCTATTCAGATAGTTTAATAACAACAGTAATATTAATGTCTAGAGGGATACCTGTGAAGACTTCTGTTTTAATGTCTCAGCTGCAAATCTCTTTCCCAGCAGCATCCTGCAGATACGGAGGGAGGAATTCTGCAGCTGACTGCAACCAATTCCTGCAGCAATCAGTGAGAAAGTTTCTTACTGCTTACTGGAAATCTACTTAACATTGACCTGAAAGAACACTATTGGATCCCAACTGGACCTGCTAAATTTCCTAAGAGGTACTTTCTCAGGTATGCAAAAAAAAATCTTCAGTTTCCCCAACTTTTACATTCAGAAACATTAATTTTACTACCCTTAAAACACATACACTGACATTAATCTTTATCAAGGCAAAGCAGCTGTTATACTTCTGCAAGTCAGATTAGCTGTACACAAAACCCTACAATATTTCACACATATTTAAGGGAGACATTTTTAAATTTTATGGGTTCATCTGTTCTGAAGAGTATTTCAGTACATAAGTACCACAGGCATGACATCAAAACAGCATAAATATGAATCCAGACCTTTTAATTAATATCTCAGTGACTTTTAATTTTAATTAAGAAAACCCAACATCTTGATTTTACTTTATTTTCCCAACAAAACCTCCAGTCCTGTGATGCATCCTTTTCCTGAAATCTTTTATGCTATTTTTACTGGAAAATTACCAAATAAGAGCGACTGTTGAAAAAAACTCTTTTTACTGGCTTACCAGAAATTCCAGTAATTCTTCTAGAAGTTTATAGGGGGAAAATGTTCTTCCACAAGTAAATGGAGCAGATGAGAATAAATTTCCCAAGTAATTTAGTTTTTCTTTTCTGTAGACGGAATAGCTAAGGATTTCTGAACAGGCTTCTCTGACAGTAGCTGTAATGGAAAGACCACGAGAGAACAGACCAGGGCTAGCAACACCAGAAGCTCCACGTTCATCGTAACTAGGTAGTTTCTCTTAAATCATCTTGCTCAACTTGTATCCACTTTACAGCTCTATCACCAAGACTGAAATATTGTCAATTTGAGTTACAGATCCTATGCTATGATACACAATACTTTCAATAACTATTACCAAGAAAGTCATTACGGCTAACTCTGAACTTAATGTGAATACTTCCTTACGTTGCCATAGAAAACAAAGACTCCCAATTGTCATGCTAGTTGCTATAACAAGAAGGCAGTTTCTCTCACCAAAAGGTTTCAGACTTTATGCATCAGACAACAGGCAGACCTAAGAAACCCACATGGAAAGAGAAATCAGACATACCAGCAAAAACAATCACTGTCAATATAATGAGCTCACCACCCAGTACTGTCAAGTGCAGAGCAGGCATCTCAGCGGATCTGAGCTGCAAGGAGAGTTTTACCGAAGAATGGCATAGTGGCTGTGCAGGTAGTTTGAGGGGATAATTACACTTTACCTAACCAAAGTGCACTATAGTTTAAATTGAAGTGTTCACCTCCTGCCTCAATCTGCTACAAGAGCTGAGCTGCCTTTCTCACTCCCCCCGGACAGCACTTCAGTGCTGGGAGCACCTTATGTTTGCAACAGCCTTCTACAACTATTTTAAATATAAAATGCTGTTCTTATAAAAATGCAAGGGCAGAGAATTAAAATATAATGGGATCAATCCTTGTTTATACTAACATACCATTCTGGAAGCGTAAGAAAGGCTTATGTGACATTTATTAATGCAGGTTTAGCACAAAGAAGGACTTAGCAAGTAAACAACAGAAACTAAACCAGCCATTTCATTTCATACCAGTTAAAGAACAAGCCACTGTGAATGCAACACATTAGAAACTAAGCAGTGTAACTCATACACTGTAAAAATAGTACCATCCCTCAGTTTTCAATCTGAGTTTAAAACCAAGCAAACAAAAAATGTGTGTGTTGTAAGATCTTACATGTGAAATGGATGTCCTGGAATGACACTGATGCCCTAATTTTGTTTCCTTTCAGCTTCTGTAGCACGAGTTAGGTGTAGTTTTATGAAATAAATATATTTTAGCAGAAACATGCAGATTAATTAATGATTGCCATGAAGAAAACAAAGCTGGAAGAATATTTTTATTAAAAAAAACCACCATAAAATGTGCAATTTAACAAATCATATGCCACATTTCATTCTGATAAAGGCAAGGACAATGTGAGATTTGAAGATAACAAGATCAAATAGATAAGTAATAAAAGGCAACTGTTACCTGTTTCCAGGAAGGATTTCCACTCTGGAATAATGATGTTACATTAACACAGCTAGACAATTGACTTGCTAGTATACACTGTAGAAAATTTTTCTCATTATGTTCCTACTATTATTTTCCAGTTGGTTCTGCTATTTATAGCGAATCTATCAGCACTACTATAACTGTAAAAAATACTTTGATTTTTTTCCTTCTTTTCTGCATACCGAGGACGGAGTATTTAATCTAATCTGGGTTTTTTTTAAAAAAACAAACACGCTATAACTCTGCAGAGTGAGTGATCTCAATTTTTTCCTCCGAGCCTGACCTAACAGACTTCCAAAGTAAAATCCTGGCCCCCAGTGTAATAATCTGGGGACTCTGTGAACAATTCAATAATTCTGGATATTCAATGAAATGACTGCCATCACTGGCTATAGAGTCTACCATATGTTGTCAAGGCTGTGTCACATATCTCCCAGACCAGGGACAATGGGAGATTGTTATACCAGGCTTGCTCCCATCAGAACAGGAATGATCTGGAATCATGGAATGCCAAAATTCTGGGCCAAAACAAGTTTCTGCACACTTTCTGAAGTAAATTCAAGCATAGAGGTAAAAGTACCTCACTGGCAGAATAAACTAGTTGGTACTAATGTCAGACCTGAAAGATGCACTACTTGAAAGGGTCAAGGTGAATTTCATGGTCATGGGAAGCCCTGAACAAAGATGCTCAAATAGCAGAAAAGCTGCAGATCAGGTGAGAAAGGACACTGGCAGCAGGTAGGGCTCCATGGTCTGTAAGGAAGAAAAGGTACAGGGGGAACTCCGCGAAGTACACTGATCTGAACCAAGGATGAGTCAGGAGAGTCAGAAAAAAATGTGATACAGAAATGTAAAAAGGCATTATTTCACCTATGGATTTTTCCTGGTAGTGGACATAGCCATCCTGTTTTGTCTGCAAACCATAAAACACATGCGTGCTCGGTTTTTAATTCCATTTTCACATGGTCTTGAACACCTGAACTGTAACCCTTGTTTCCCAAGATCAGAGGTCGGAAAGGAAAGGCACAGAAGTTACATGGCATTTGTAGGCCAACACTACTTCCGAGGGTCAGTGACACCACAGCTGTTTTGGTACCAGAGAACGAGGGTGCAGAAAGGGAGCCAGGGAGGACAAGGTGCCTCCTCAGCAGCAAGGGACCCTGAATGCAGTTCTGGGGTGATGGTAACTACACGCTACCTGGTAAATCTCCACTTCTCTAGGATTGTCACACACGTACGGAAGTCATCCTACACAAACAGGTGTCAGCCAACACAAATATGTGTTTCTCCCCCACTTCTCAGGGGGCACCATTATTTCGCCCTACTTTGATGATAACTTGGGATAGAAACACAGATACATTAAGAACAACTTACGATTTCAGCTAAAGAAGAAATTCTGGTTTCTTCATGGCAGTAAGTCAACTGTGGGTATTGTGGAGAGCCAGCTGCAGCCCAGCATTCTCCTGGAGAATCTGGCTGCTCATGGCTCAGGCGGGTGCACTCTGTGCTGGGTCAGAAGCTGGCTGGATGGCCGAGCCCAGAGCGGTGGGGAACGGGGTTACATCCTGCTGGCGGCCGGTCACAGGTGCTGCTCAGGGCTCCGTGCTGGGGCCAGCCCTGTTTAATGTCTTCATCAACGATCTGGACGAGGGGACCGAGTGCACCCTCGGTCGGTTTGCAGGTGACACCGAGCTGGGGGCAGTGCTGACCTGCGGGAGGGCAGGGGGCTCTGCAGAGGGGGCTGGGCAGGCCGGGCCGATGGGCCGAGGCCACTTGTAGGAGGTTCAACAGGGCTCAGTGCCGGGTCCTGCCCCTGGGTCACACCAGCCCCACGCAGCGAAGGGCTGGGGCAGGGGGCTGGGAACTGCCTGGGGGGAAGGGCCTGGGGGGGCTGGGTGACAGCCCTGGGCAGGAGCCAGCCGTGTGCCCGGGGGGGCAGAAGGCCAGCAGCGTCCTGGCTGGTATCTGAAACAGTGTGGCCAGCAGGGCCAGGGCAGTGACCGTCCCCCTGCACTGGGCACTGGTGAGGCCGCACCTCGAACACGGGGTTCAGCTTTGGGCCCCTCACTTCAGGAGGGACGTTGAGGGGCTGGAGCGTGTCCCGAAAGGGGCAACGCAGCTGGTGAAGGGTCTGGGGCACAAGTCTGGTGAGGAGCAGCTGGGGGACCTGGGGCTGTTCAGCCTGGAGAGGAGGGGGCTCAGGGGGGACCTTACTGCTCTCTGCAGCTCCCTGACAGGAGGTTGGAGGCAGGTGGGGGTCAGTCTCTTCTCCCAGGTAACGAGAAATTGGACAAGAGGCAATGGCCTCAAGTTGCACCAGGGGAGGTTAAGATTGGATATCAAGAAAAATTTCTTCCCTGAAAGGGCTGTCAACCATTGGAACAGACTGCCCAGGGAGGTGGTTGTCACCATCCCTGGAGGTGTTTAAAAGACATGTAGATGTGGCACTTCAGGACATGGTTTAGTGGTAGGCTTGGCAGTCCTGGGTTAACGGTTGGACTTGATGATCTTAAAGGTCTTTTCCAACCTAAATGATTCTATGATTTCTACATATTTTGAGGAACTAAGACAGACCTAAGAAATGCACATTCCCTGTGCTGACTTTTGGCTGCACTGGAGAATCTCCCCCAGGGCTGTACAGTCTCTCTTGAATATGACACAACATGTGATTACTAAAATTGGTAATATTTTAGTTTATTAATGATTTTGTTTATTAATGTCTGATTTTTTTTCCTGGGGCTTTCTTTCCCACATTTTACTATCTCTGTTTTGTTCCTTGTCTTACTTTCCTTTTTCTGGACTTCCTGCATTGTGGAAATAATCAAAGACGTGCAGGAGAAACGTCTGAAGCTGATAAGCAGAGTGAAACAGCATTATTCATATATCGCTAATCATAACAATATATGAATGAGAAGACACCTGGAAGTGCTGTGTTGACAGCAACATACCTTTTGATTAAACTCTCTGGATCCTAGCACTCTGCATGCGCTGACTGAGAGTTCAGAAATAATGCGTTTGTGGTTCATTTACACACTGTAAAAAGGGTAAATACAGGGCAGATACACACAAACAACAGCCTTTCGTCAACTGAGATTCTAGTGAGGTTTCCAAATTATGGATAGGTTTCAATAAATAAGACATTTTAGGCTAATGTTAAAAGAACATTCAAATCGTAAGTACTGTTTTAGAGATTATCAATTACCAATAAGGATTTCTGTCCAGTTTAGGAACACTAAATAATATTCATTTTTAGTAAAGACTTTCACTCCCTTTCTTTTCTCTTCCTTCTATCTGCCATCCTATTTTCCATTATGGTAGCTTCAGCCTACAGTCAGAAAGCTATAGAAATGGCCAGCAAAACTATTACTCCTTTTTACTGGATAGATTTCCATAAGGCTGAAAGAAAGCTGGTTTGTAACAAATTAGGTGTGCTGAAGAGAGGCTGTTGGGATCACAGCCCCCCTGATTTTAGAAAATTCAGTTAAAGCCAGCATTGCAATGACATTCAGCAACAAAAGAAATCAATACCTTCAAACTCTGCGCTACAGACTACGCCTGCTTGGGCAGGCAAACATTCTAAAGTTTACCATCATTTTACTTCCCGCTGCAGAATACTGTGCCATACTGCACATTGCTTGGCCACCAGAGTGAAAAGGTTCATTGTAACTATCAGATACATATACATAGGCTTCAAAACTCGTATGAAAAATATTCTAGGTTAGTACTGTAGCCCATACATATCACTATATATTATTGCATAGCAATATTACACAGTCTTACACACTCTCAACGTAAAAAGTCCTACACATAACTCAAAAAAAAATAGATGTCTATGTATACTCATATATTCATAAAGATGTATTGTATGTATGGAAGAAAAAAAAAAAATACTTCCAGAACATTAACATACTCAAGCAATAGCACTATGTCCTTTGACCCTTGGCTTGATGCTCTCCAGCAAAAAGTTTCCCTTTTTTTGTTTATACCACTATGATGAGAAGAACAAGAAACATCTGCTTCTACAACTACTGCAGCACTTTCCTCTCCATCACCCTTTCTAAATCACAGTTATGACCACCTCCTCACATAAATCCCTTCTGAAGGAGCACATTTTCCATGCATACACCACTTCTTGTACACAAAAAAATGTAGATGAATAATTTATCAATTCTTTCATGTCATAAAAGGAGCTTCTCATCTATAAGGAGCAAGGAGAAGATCATGAACACTGAAAGCAAAAGCTCAGAATCCATGTATTTCATGAAATGCTGAATTAATGCAGGTGAGGTTACAAGATGCATACAGTAAGTCAGACGCAGTTTCACCCCCTCATACCAGTACCTTCCTTTGATGTCAACAGTATCAACAGATGGGCAAGTGTTAGTGTGAGATGAACTTTACCATATGCAATTCAACAGAACTAAGCAGAGCACTCAATTATTTCATTTCTTCAAGGAAATGATGCACTAACAAAGTCATGGCCCCGTCCTTTAATGGCACATTTGTAATTCCCAGAGAAGGAATAAGACTGATTAATATAATTCTACTGCCAGTGAACACACAGAGTTCCTGACGTGAAACATCACAATCTCTCTGGAAGAGCTGAAGAATAAATCACTAGCTACATGAGTCAGAAGTCAGCTTCAATGGTCTTTAAATTAAGATGGACAAGCATATGAATGACATAAAGTAATGGCAAAAAAGAGAACTCTGAATTTAATTTCTAGAGTTGGTAAGATTCTAAGGAGCACAAGTTAGGAAAAAGGAGTAGGTCTGAAGTACAATTGATTGTCAAAGACCATCTTTTCATTACATACCACAAGTGCAACCACGCAGGTTTTCATAATTCTTTGGGTTTGGTTTTTGCAAGACCCTTGTGATATTTTTTTTGTTCAGGAAAATCATGCAGCTTCCTACTGTAAAATATTGTTCTTTATATTGGTGAAGAAAATTTTATCCAACATCCACATCTTAGAAGATAGTATATAATGATACCCAGGAAGAAAAACCACAAAAAGACATCTGTGCACAGTGTATTTCAATGAACGTAGAAGAGAATTATTGATGAACTTAAATAACCAAAGAAATTTCTTAAAATATAACTATCATAAGAATATGTGTATGAAAAAGTCCGTATGAAAATGGTAACATTTTAACTAGCTGACATGGTATTTACGTGTGCAGGGAAAAACTGTGGAAAACCAACACATTCCTGTACTTCTCTGTTGAAAGGCTTGTCACAGATTTTTAAAGAAAAAAAGTTAACTGCAAGCTAGGTTTTAATTGCAAAACTCATGGATGAACTCATTAAGGAAAAAAAAACAACCAACAACAAACCCACTAGAAGGCTACTAAAACCCTGAGCCACAAATCACTGGGTGCCAGGACAGGCCTGTCCTGCCCTTTTACTCTTGGCTGGGAAACCACTGTCTCCACTACCAGGAATAGGATGCAGAGGATACAGGCCTGCAGTCTGCCCATACTTGGTGACTCTTGTATCCATCCTAACAAGGGTCCAAATCTTCTCCTGACTGGGAAAGCACTTGCAGATATGCCCAAGTCCATCTATAGTCGGCAAAACACTATAGCGTATGCTTACTGTCCACTAAATGATTAGACTCAGAAAGTAAATCTGGTTTTAAGTCTCTCCTTACATTACTGTACTAATTGCCTTTTTGCATAAGGAACTAAAGCATCGTGGGTTGAAGTTCAAAGTCAGATGACTTAAGAGTCCAATCAGTGACATTAGAAAGTGTCAATATAAAGTATCAATGTTATTCATATTTCATATGGTCATACCACTAAATACTTCCAAAAGTAAATTAAATTGCTCAGTTAGTCAGATGACCTGGTTACTTAGTATGTCCAAATCATTTTCCTGGAGGAAGAAGTGTGTCAGGCAGCAGGACAAAATCCGCTGCAGCGCTCCTGAGTTCTGAAATCCATGTTTTCATACTGTTCATTGGGATTCTGCAGAGGGCATCTGTGGAAGTTTATAACTCTATGAAAAGAATAAAGATCCTGGTTTATGCAGTATGACTGAGTGGGATGTTCCTGCAACCCTTCAAACTAAAAGCAAAGCTGTACTGGAGTCTGTGCACATCATGGCCCTGCACATCATCACCTACTGATGGGAATTACTGCAGAAAGATAGTGTGGATCTGAGACAGCAGTGATGAACAGAGAGTGGAACTGCAGACAACATTGCTCCTCACATGACTCTTCCCCGTGTGACTGCTTATCCAAATTAGGATGCCTTTCCTTAACACATCGCTACTTTTTACAACTACGCATCTGTGCATCTGTGGGAAGATGATAGTACTTAATCTAAACCGTTCTGCATGTAAAAACAATCACATGTGAAATTCAGAAGTATTTCTCTCAGAAACAGTCAGGCTTCTTTCTTCACCAGAGTGAAGGTCACAATGCATAACATTTACAAATATGCCCAAGTACTTTGACTGCTTTACAAAGTTCTCCCATGGAAAGGGTATATATTCAAAAAAGCATAGGACTTTACAGAGGAAATCCTGCCTTCTTCATTTGACATCAAGGCCAGCTTTGCCATTGACTTCATCTGGGCCAAGATTTCACCCTATGTGTTTCTAGAGAATCTCTCGGATTCTGCCAACAGTAGCACAGTTAAGTGGCTCACAAAAAAAAAAAAAAAAAACAAAACAAAAAAAACCCAAACAGGAAACAGTCTCCATTCTCTGTGAACTCTTACAATTCAGATCAACATAATAATAGTAGTAGTAGTAGTAATAATAATAGCTTCTTACAATCTTTTCTCCCCATGCAAAACCAGGCAATAATTTCCTGCATGAAATCCTCATTTATTGGGTGTCATACTTAGGACAGTTCTACGTCAGATCATATTGTGGAACTGCTAATTAGATTCTCATGATTACTCCTCCTGATAATATACAGCAACTCCCACATTGTATGATTTTTTTTTCCAAAGTTAGTATTTTTAGCTTAAGACGTTCAGCTTACATAAAACAGCAATATTCCATTGGACTTTTTAAAAATAAATATTTTACCTTGCAACATGATAAAAGATGAAGTATTTCATTATTGCAAAGAGGAGGGTGTTTAATCAAGCACAATGTAACGGAAAATCATGAAAGCACCTTTATTTTCTGTACTTCAAAAAAGCTAAGCTAATTCCTGTAAACCGAATCAGCCATTCCCTGATTTAATCTACAAGTGAATTTTCACTGCTGAGTTATCAAAACTTTCAAACAAGAGAAATACTCAGAGTCTCTTCAGCATCGAATTATAAATAGTCGTGTCCTACCTCCACAATTCTCTCTGACTTCATTCCTAGGCAGCACTGAAGAAGCAACTACAGTCACATGGTGCATTCAAGGTCATGCTATTCTAATTTACAGAGTTATCATTGATAAATTATGCGGAAACAATGATAATGGAGTCATTAACCTTGTTCCAGCCCACTAAAGGTGTTTTACAATTAAAAAGAGAACAAAAGTTACAAAAACATAGAAAGATTTTATTGCCCAGCTTTTTCTCTCCTACACACTGCTGCAAAGTACTGTTAGGGAATAGTAATCTGTTACTGTAACGTAGATGCCTGCTGTCTGTGCTTTGTAACCAAGGGGTGCAGAGATTAGACTGAATTACACTGAAGGATTAGTCAGGTGATAAAATACACAAACCATTGACTTTTTTGTAAAAAAAGGAAATTGGATGCAGGTGGCCTCTCCCTTTGGAGAAGTAAAGGATGCCACAGCACAAGAAAGATCATTCCAGCCAGGAAGACTCTCTGAGTCCAAGAATCTATGCAGAACTGTCCCTTCCAAAAAAGCAGTCATCTGACCAGTGCTTTGAGGATCTTTTGAGCATCAAAAGTGTAGTGTGTTAACATACTGAAGTGAAACTCCTCAGAGAGATATAAACTAGGCAGAATTTAGAATTCATCCTCTCTGTCTCATTCAAGAAACCTGCAGTAATCCACAGACTAAAAGCCTGACTAACGTCCCTAATTCACACATGACAGATATCCTTATTAAGGGCGCACACATTAATGAATCACCGGTGATTGCTTTGACTTAAAGAGATACATTAGAAAAACATTGTCGAGGTGGGACAGAGACTGTCTCACATAGTAAATGAACATAACCTGAAACTGGCATTACTGTAAAGCATCTATAGGATTTCTGGGGGGAAAAAATAAATAAAAATTTAAATAGCTTAACAAACAACGTACCCTTATCTTCTTGACGCTTCCACTGCTGCTTCTTTTTGAATCCTGTCACAGTAAGACCACTCACACTAGAATTATGAATAAAAATAAAGAAACTACAGAGCAGGTTTCCTGGAGTTTGGCTGCCCAGAGATGACACTATACTGCAAGACAGAATCCATTACACTCCTTTCTAATCTTCACTTATCACAAAGTATTGTGTCTCCCTGCATTGCCTGGCTATCCAGATTCAATCTACAACGTATTGCACAACTTACCCAAAAGGACAAATAGAAAAATCCCCGATCATATCAGCATTTCGAGGTTTGACCTCATGTAGATAACTGACAGCATCGTAAAGTACATTCTGAAGGCCTGTGTGAAAGTCAAACTCTGTCTACTGATTCTCGCATGTCAGGACAAACTAACAACTGGCAATACCCTTCGAGCATCCAGAAGTAGCACGAATGACACTTGAAACAGTAAGCCGCCAGTTACAATCAGGCAGGTCAATTACAGAATTATACCAAATGCCAGAGGAACTCTCCTCCGTGCCCTCTGAGCTGCCGGCTGTAGTTCCAGAGCAGAAGCACCGCTGATGCACGGCACCTAACACCCTCACCGGGCAGAAATGCCCAGGTTTCCCGGGGCCGATGCTGCCCGGCGGGGAGCCGTGCTTCAGCCCTGGGCGCCCGGCACCTCCGTGCCCGAGGGGCACCCGGGGCCCGGCTCCCCGGCGCAGCCCACCGCTCCTCGCTTCAGAAAGGCGGGGGGGGGGGGGGGGGGGAGGGTAGCAGAAAGCCTTTCTGCTGCAGGCAGCCCAGCTCAGCAGTTTACAGAGGACACAAACAGACATGTAAACGGCATCCGTGGCGTCTCCGCTGGCTTTCCTGGAAACGCACTGTACCTATTACGGTGCTGGAAAAACAAACGAGGAACAGAGGAGAGGCAAAAGTAGCCCGTCCTCTCCCAAAAGTTTCTTCCTGCCTCTCCCTCCCGCTTCTCCTCAGCTCCCCGTTTCCCTAGGATTAGCGATCGTTGTCAGCAGGGATCAAATGAATGACTTTTCCGCTAATGACACTTACGCACTGCTACAGCCGCCCTCACCGCCCGCGGGGGCCGGGCGCGCAGCGGCAAGCCCCCGTCCCCAAGCCGCGGCGCCCGGAGCGAAGCACAACCAAGGGCAAGCCCCGCTCCGCAGCCGTGCCCGGCCGCCCCCCCGGTCCCCCGGCAGCGACAGCAGCAGCCGCCGGAGAGGCGGCCGGGGCCGGCGCGGCGGGAGGCGGCCGGGGGGTGCCGGGGGTGCCGGGGGTGCTGCCCGGCGGCGCGGCCCCCCCCGCCCCTCCCGCCGCATGGCGAAGCGCTGTCACTGACGCACATTTAATTCGCCCGGCTGCGGGTACCGCGCAGCGCCGCTCGCATCCTCCCCCCGCCGGCGGGCAGGGGGCGGCTCCGGCGGGGAGGGGGGGAAAGTCAAACTGCAGCAACAAAGTTGCTGCCCCCCACTCCCCCAACACAGGCCCCAGCCCCCTGGGGGGGGGGGGGGGGGGCGGAGGGGGGCGCCCGTCCCCGCCTTACCTTGCTTGACGCACTTGAGCCGGATGGGGTCCTTGCAGTGCTTGATCACGGCCAGCACATCCCTGATGGTAAGCCCGGCCACGGGGGTCTCGTTCACCTCCAGCAGGAGCTCCTCCGGCACTAACTTGCTGCCGCCCTCATAGGCCACCTTGCCGGGCTTCACCTCCCCCAGGTAGGGGAACTGCCCGTTCTCGGCGCCCCCCTTCAGCTCGAAGCCCAGCTGCCCCTCCGGGTTCCTCACGATCACAATCTCGTGGACTCGGCTCGTCCAGTGGCTTTTCTTCTTCAAGCCCTTGGACATTGCCGTGGGGATGCTCTGCCCGACTCCCTCCCTGTACGCCGTGCTTCTTCCCTCCCTCCCTCTCTTCCCCCCCCCTCCCCGGGGCAGCCGGGCTCCTCCGGGGCAGGCTGGGGGCGGGCGGGGAGCGGCGGCGGCTGCTGCCGGCCGGCGGGAGGGAGGGCGCGGCGGCCCCGCGGGGCTCGGCAGCTGGGTCGGGGAGCGCCTCTCTGCCCTCTCCGGCCGGCTTTAGCTGATATCCATGGCAGCCGCAGCGGCCGGGACCCTGCCTGTGCCTGGATGTACTAGTTGTAGAGAAACTGGCAGCGGGGAGGGCGGGCGGGAGGGAGGGACGGCCGCGGCGGGGGGAGGAGGGGGAGGAGGAGGATGGCGAGGAGGAGGAGGAGGGCTGTCGCTGTCGGTGCCGGAGCGAGGCGGGCGCTGCCTCGCCGCTCCCGCCTCGCCTGACCCGGTAGTGAAGGCCGAGAGAGAGGCTGCCTGGCACGGCCGGCAGAAGGCGGAGAGCGGCCCGGGCCGGGGCGGTGGAGGCGCCCGGCGGGCAGCCGAGGACACCCGCGACCCCCGTCCCGGCCCCGGCCGAGAGGGGGCGCCTGGGGGCAAGATGGCGCGGGCAGCCCCGGCCGTCCGACGCCGGCTCCCCGGCTGCCTCAGGCGCTCGGCGCCCGGCCTCCCCCTGCTCCGGGCCGCTGAGCCCCCTGCCCCACCGCAGCCCCCGGGCGCACGCCGGCTGCAGCCCTCGGTGTCCTGCTGCTGGAGCTCCGCAGGCCGGCCGAGGTGAAGAGGAGGGGGGATGCGGTGGCCCAGTAGTTCTGCCCACGGCAGGGAAGGCCCCAGCGGCTGGCGAGCTTCGAGTTGCGGCCAGGAGAACAAGCGACAGCCGCTGATTGCGAGGGAGGATCTCCGCGTGATGGGCGCTGGCAGCGCGGTGCCCCGTTCGGAGGTCGCCCGCTGCAGTTCATTGCGCGGGGCAGGGGCGCAGCTCTCCGTGCTGGTTGCTGCAGCCACCTCGGGCAGATGGCTCAGGCGGGCGCTGCACCTGAGGGGGTGTAACAGGGCGGGGCTGGCAGGTTTTTCTAGAAAACCTACTTACCATCACCTGCCAGATGCTCACTCGGTTGCTGGCTGCTCCTTGGCCTTAAACCCCAAGTGACTGTCGTGGCCAAAGCGCAATGCCTGCAGGCCCCGGTGCCCCGCGCGGGCCGGGCTGTGGGGTCCCTGGCTCCGCGGGTGACACTGTGACCTGCCCCTCCTGGGGGCCAGCCCTGTGATTCCTCCTGTCGTGTGCCTAACGTGTGTGAGCAGCGGAGTGTAGCAGTTGGCATGCCTTCCTCAGAAGCCTGCCTTGCCTAAAAAAATAGTTTCCGTCTGAAGGGGAGCTTGACAAAATGCAGGCAGAGCAACCTCCGGACTTCAAGAGGCATCGCTTTTGTGCCTGTGGGATATGGGGGAGTGGGCTGTGCGAAGGCCAGGGTCTGCAGACAGGGTGCTGGATGGGGGAAGGCAGGAGAGATTTCGTGTGTGTTACAGCACGTGATTTAAAGCTGCTCAGATATTTTTAAAATTTCAATAAAAGTGACTCTGCAATGAAATTTTTCACAAATTGTATTGCTGTTTTCCCTCTAGGTTCCTATGGAAACAGGCCTTTATGTGATCATGCTTGGCTGTGTCTCCTTTACTTCTCCAATAACTTTTGAAGCTGTTGGGCAGTTTCACCCAAATCTATCTCAAATATAATTAAGCTATTTCATGAAAATAGGCAGCTGGTAGGGCTGAGAGATCCTGTAAATGTCCCAAAGGCTGTAACATGAACTTGCCTCTTATTAAATGGTGATTCACATGGTTGAGAGACCATATAAATGTCTTGGTAATGAGAAAAGTTTCAATTACAGCTCATTATCAGCCTCAGTATAAGTCTGTGGGAAACCAAAGTTCTTCAGTTCATGTCCTCCCAGAATTACTTGTTTAACATCTCCGTGGGCTCAGAGGTGCAATAGACACATGCAGGGGGGGAGAAAGCAATGAGAAATTTACTGAAGTCTGTATCCTGCAAGTCATTTCACCTGCTACTCTATGTGGGCCTGGCCAGTGCTGCAAAGCTTTGTAAGTGAGGGGCTTCTCAGAGGTGGGATTGAACAATAAAAAAACCACTAAACCAATACCCCACAAAACTGGAAATAAGAGATCCACAAGCACAGATGGCTGAAGATGGCAGAGGAATTGGAAACCTACTTTGGAAGGTACTAAGAAGTTTTCACTGGTGGGGCAAGAATTACAGTAACAGTCTCCTTTTCCATAGACCATCAGCAGTAGTGTCCTGCTGCCACTAGCAGCAGGGTCTCTGGTCTGGGCAGAAATGGGCTAAGACACTTGGAAAGACAGCAAGAGAGTTTTGCTTTTTAGTTCAGAAGTGGGGTAGGAAGCGAATAACTAAACCCAGGAATTGCAAGGCACAACATCTTGTTACCCTTCAGTTTCCCAAACGTTTCCACGGTTGCCTCTTTGCTGAGCTCTCTGTTCTACTACAGCCCATTCTAGTAGGGTGGTCGTCATTTCTTAATTTAGAGTTTATAGTCATGCTTCTAGTATAGTATTGCAGTTGTTGATTCCTCTGATAATTAAAAGTAAATTTCTAAATAACTCCCATGTTCACGAGAATATCTGTACAGCACTAGGGCATCTGCCAAAAACACAGCTTTTAAGAAGCATGTCAGGAAATATCTGAAATATTTCTAGGAGATGGGAGAATGGAATCCTGTGGGTGTTATTTACCTATTTCTTAGGAGTCTCCGATAATTTATTGATTCGCATTTTTGAAGTGCTCATTACCATTTCAAGTCATATGACATTATCACTAGGTAATACATAGATGCCTTGCTAAATAAGTGGTGGTGCAGACTCCCATTTTAAAGGGCCTACAGTCAAAGCATTTCTGATTTAACATGCGTTGTGAACAAATCAAGCTGAATGAACTCTTAATTTCTAACTGTTTTAGATAGTTGTATTCATCTAAAATAATACCATGTGGGGCTGGTGGAAGTGGTGTTAACTTTGCTTTCTGAAGGTGGGCAGCAGTGTGAGCCAGACCCCAGCGCAGGCATCCGCAATTTGGCAGAGAGGTGGGGGGTAGATGGAAGGAGCCTTAGCAGTTTTCCCAGAACAGAGCTGCATGTTAGTTGATCTTTGTACTAGGAAAGTATGGCAATTTTCAGGTTTAGAGATGAACAAAAGTTGGTGAGCAGAACGGCAGGTCATACCTGTTAAGATCAGGATAGAGTAAAGGACGTTGTAATAAAAGGGTGGCTGAGGGATACAGTTTTTCTCTGCAACGTTCTCTTACAGGGGGCATAAGTTTTTAGAGTTTTGGGTTGGCTGTGTATGGATAAAGTCTTGCCATTGTATTGGCACTGGTTTATCTTCTTGGGTTCTAGAGCAGTAATGCCACGAATGGAAATGCATAGTTTGCTTTGGTGTTCTATTTGAAAATATATCTTGAGGAAATTAAACCTCATCTAAGGTCCTTTTGCAGCAGCTACACTCTTTCAGATTAACTGTGTTTGTTTATACAGTAATAGAGGGATAACTGTAAAATAAGATTATCCTTGTCTCTGACAGAGCAAGTGTCCCAGCATGTCGCTGGGGGGTGGGGTGGGGGTGGCGAGTCTGCAGTTTCTGCCTGACCCCTGAAGAGCCTGAAAAGGACTTTGTGACTTGCCAAGATCTTTCTGTTAGTCCCTTCTGTTGGGTTTCATCCCAGGAGGGCATGAACTGATCCTCAGTGTGAATGTAAGGGTATCTAACACAAGGGATTTCCTGTGCGTAGAAGTAACAACAGCACATAATGAAACACGTTTAACAAATACAACACAAATGTCTTTTCTTATTCCTTTAAATCTGAGCCTGTAAACAGAGGAACCATTGAGTCACTGTGCTTTTGGGAGTAAAGTTGAGCACATGAGTAAGATGAAGTCTGAGACTTCAGTAAATAAATGTATTTTGTTGCTGGAAAGTAATTCTTCCTACTGTAACACTACAGATTCGGTAAAAAAGTAACTGAGTTCCATTTGTGTTTTCAGTATGGCACTTTTTTGGATAAGTGAATTCGTCAAATAGAAACTGATGTATCACTTGCGTCAAAGGGGAAAAATACACCCATTACCTGCAATTATTTATGCAGGAATTGAGTTCTTTACCTTGTAATTGTGTTTGTAACATTGGACTTGAACTCAGGAGACATTAAATTTCCTCCTTCTTTGGCACATGCATCCTATGTGACTAGATGCTAACTACATGACAATGCCATCTCTTTATTTTTTCCATTTTAGTATGGGCATAATTTCCATTTTCCCTCATAGTTTTCTATTTAGCAGGTCAGCTACCCGAAAGTCTTAACTCCTGCATGAGGCTTCTCAACACTACAGCCTCGCTGCACCACAGGACGTATGCTCATCTAGGACTTGGGCAGAATTCAGATGTTTAAATCCAAATTCACAAATATTTTGCCTATGCCCTCAGTTGCCTGAGAAGGTTGTAATAGCTAATCTTCTCACCAGTGGTGCTCCAGATTGTCTTAGCTGATTTCACTGCCTTCTACTTGGAGTTTTAAATGCTTTCCTTGGAATTCTGAGAAGATTCTAAGTCCTTTCTTCCTTTGGATAAAAATTGCAAATTCCTAGCCTTTGCAGTTGCATATTTCACCAAAAGGTCACTAAAAGTTTGTTAGAACATTCACTGCTGCCACTCATGACTTCTATGAGTCTAGTTTTACCAGTATGAACCTAGTGTTATTACTAATTTTCCAATTTCCTGGCTTCAGATTTTGAGAACTTTTGCTTCAGAAAGGCTTAAACCTCAGGCTATTTATCTAAAATGTCTTTTCCAAAGTCCTCCACATTCTGAAAGTTTTAATAAAAAAATACATGTTTTATTGTACTACAAAGCCAAAGAAGAATTTTTGTGTGGTTTTTCTTTTTTTTTTTTTTTTTAAAGTCTTAGACCAAAACCTTCCATCGTTTTGGCCATCAGTGCTTCAAAATAATCTTTTATTTAATTGTAGACTTCAAAACTTTGAAAAATGTATGTCTAGTTAGAATGGAAAGTAATGGGAAATACTGAGCTTTCTCAACCCATTAGAGGATTTCTGTTGTGGCAATAGCTCTTGCAGAGGGCAAATCTGATCACTTCTGTATGTGAAGAAAATAGTCTTCATGCCTATACAGAAAAACAAACACAGTCTTTGGGAGTGAAGGAAAAATTAAAGAGAGGAATTAATCTAAATACTATCTTTTACAATGAGTTTGTAAGATTGCAGGACACATTTTGTTTTCTCCTGATCATCTCTGTATTGGTGTTTGATTTAAATGTAATCTTTTCCAGTTTCCTTTCTCTCTTATCTTATCAAAGCTCGGTATTATATACTTCCTGTGCTGCTCTTGCTGGCTGCTCACGAATTGATTAAGGTGAGATATAGGAAACTTGTTGGAGGTCAAAAACTTCCCCAGGGACAAAGTTCTGGGAGACGGGCTGTCAAAATAAATTTGGTAAGAGCCATTAAAATAAACAAATTATGGCCTCTTTCCACAGAAATGGAAGTTTAAATTGCGCCCCAGTAAATACCCATACTAGGAGACGGAATAAGACAGAAACAAAACTGCGCAGAATACCCTATTGGAAAATAATCCTTTACATTTGGCCTGACACCAGAAAGATAGCAAACCTACAAATATCTGTTACTGCAAATGGAAAGAGAAGTGTGAGGCTTGCACAGTGAATTACTGCTGCTGAGGTCCTCGCAGCACACGGGGCCGTGGTGGCTGGGATTCTGAAAAACATTAAATGAAGCAGCCAGATAGCTGCCTGGGTTTGCAGTGATGACTTCTCCACTGCATTGGCACTGGTTTGTGCACTCACTACCTGAAATTATCCGGTAAGCCTCACTGGATAGCACTGGGATATCACTGCACTGTAGTATCTTTCATTGGATTTAAATATCTAGTATCTTCATTTCCCATTATATTTAGTATTCAGTGATTTATCTCACCATCAAGATATCTATAAAAATTTAGGTACTGCTCTTATATGATGATACCTTAGATTAACAAACTACAAAAGATGCATTCTCTCAATTCTTTTTTCCTTGTTGCATTTTAATTTCCCTTGGATTAGACTGAAATAAGACTTTCCTCTTTCATGTCTATAATCAGTTTCATTTTATGTGTCATACGAACTAACAGTGCCGCTGACATTGATCTCAAAGCATAGCAGGGAAAGAAGATTAATATTTTATGAACTTATAAAAGATAAAATGAAATCATATTATTCTAGGGATGTATTGTTCATGTTCCACATACAATTGTGACAGCATGTCCATTCAGAACCTTATTTGCACACCTCTCTCATCTCTTTGAGAGGAACCACCTTTCCATGTCAAAATTCTTGCCCTTAATGTGATTGGAAAGACTTTTTTGCCATGAAAATTAACAAATACCCCTGAAGTTAGAGGTAGCGTATTTTCACGCAGACATCACCATGGAAATTTATAAAAGGTTACATGTTTTGTAGATACATTTCCATAAATATTAAAGCATGGTGCAGTGACGAGATTAGAGAAAATGGCTCTAACATAAAACCTGCACAAGCTCACGCAGTACTTGTCACTGCCTAGAGGCCAAGCATGAGCAAAAATTGTACGAAAGACTTACACCTCAGTTTAGCGCTTCAGTGCGAGTGGTGCCAAAGCACTGAAGTGGCCAAATTCTCAACTTTCTTACCTTAGTAAGCCTGAAGCTTTAAAGAACTTAGTTGGGTGAGGCTGATATCTTATTTCCATTGCTCTACCAAGTTTTTAAATTCCGCAGAGTTGCTGACTTGTGCTGCCCCATGACAGCTGGAGGGACAGGGCCTGGTCAGAGGGTGCTGAGGACCAGGATCCAGCTAGTCTGGACTCCCTGCTGTGGATGCTTTTCACAACTCCAAAAACATCCAGAATGCTTCCAAAAGCTGGTCGTATTCGAAGATTACCTAGTGACAGATGAATGTTTAAGTAAAAATATCACCACGCTGAGGGTAGTGGCAAGTGTTTTTGAATTACCAGGGCTTCATTCCAGAGTGATACATAAATACACCAAAAACTTGTATACTAGGATAAACTTAGAGGCTAGTAACCTCTTCTGCTCTACACCCAGTGTGTGTGCTCCAGATGATGTGACATAAAGGTGTTTGTGCCACCATGCATATGCATAGCATCTTTATAAAACCTCATCACTGACATTTTATTAAATTTTGTTTATGGAATTGCTGCACGCATGCTTAAAAGCAGGTAACGAGCTTTGCTTTGGAATTAGGATGGTAAACAAAAGTGCATTCAAGGATGATGAATTATGTTATTGTGCAATTTTGGCATTATTGTCAGAATATGGCTTCATGCTCAGTCATGCTGATGGTTGTACATGAGGCTCGGTAAGAACATTTCTGCACAGGTGCCTCCATCAAGCTCACAGAATAGGACTGCACTGTATTGCCAGGTCACCAATGCTGAAGGTCTGTTCTCGGATGACTTTTCCAGAAAAGAGAAGCTTCAGCTGATACAATGACCTAAAGCTAATGATTTGAAGACAGAAGATTAATCAAGATTTCAAATAAAGTTTTTTGCTCCTGTAAATTATAGGTCAAGTCCAGTCTCCAGGATCATTTGAGGCTCAATCACAGAACCCCAGCTTATTCTGGGGAAAATTCTCAAGATAGGCACTCACACTGAATTTGAAGAAAGAAGTGTGCCCCAGCCTCACGAAGCAAGATAGGCGCAATTTAGTTCTTACTACATTCAACTGAGAGATTTGTGTTGAACACATACAATATGAAAATAGATCTTACAAGTTTGAAAAGTCAAGCATTCTGATTTTGTCTTTGGAAATGTATTTGCTTGTGCTGGGAGGAAAAGATACTTTTGCCTTGTTTTATGATAGGTGGAAATGAAAGAAATACTGTGTTTGTTAGACTGGCATAGGTGTTGAATTTTTTATCACTATTCAAAGAGAAAAAGGTTCTTACTAACTGTGTAGTTGAAGCACACATAAAAAAGAAACACTGCATGAACAATTAGATTATTTTGGAATTTTTCTGCAGATTACTTAATTAAGCTGAGATACTTCAATCGAGGACAAGCATGTTGCTTGCTTTCTACCTAAGTAATGTTGGAGCTTTTATAACCTTCATACCATGATGGTATTTTGTTCTCATAAGGATTCTTTATTTGCCAGTCTTGTTCTTTCTTGTCATAGCCAAGGTCTGGGTTGCTGTATCAGAAGACAGTAACACTTGTTCTTTTGTCCCTTTCAACTAATGATGTATGAATTGGTGCCTCCAATCCACAGTTCTGCTGCTGCAACACAATGTCCTTCCCTCAACCGTTTTTCACCCCAAAATTAATAATGAGGTAGCGGAATAAGCATGAACATATCATCAGGTAAATAAAAAGACTAACACGTACGCTGAGATTTTAAAATTAGTTTTTTAATAGGGTCGAGAGGAATAGGGAAATAACTACTGTCATTAGAAAGAAGTTTAAAAAGAATCAAATTACTTCCCTAAGTCATTGTGATGTAGATTGATTTAGGATGAGTCTTGTTTTCGCTTTAGCCTTCAAATTGAATGATCTAGGCAGATACTGTTACTTGCATTTATCAAAGGACTCCTACTATCACCATGGGCTTTGTGCTATGCAATTATATCTTAAGAGATGATTTATGCTCTGAACAGGTTATAATCCAGATGTCATAAGTAATATGGGTAAAAGCAGGCAGGATCACAGCTCCAGGATTACTTTCTAGGCATACAACAGGTGTTGAGGGTGTATGAACACTAGAACAGGTTGTGCAGAGAGGCAGTGAAGTCTCCATCTTTGCAAGTACTTAAAACCCGACAGGACTCAGCCCTGAACCACCTGCTCTACTTGACCCTGCTCTGAGCATGGACTAGATGATCTCCGGAGGTTTTGTCCAACCAACCTCAGCAATTCAGTGATTCTGTGTGATAATGTTAGGGGCAGAGTCAACCAGACCCAAGTCTCTTATGGCATAACAGTTCATTGAACCACATCATCTTAGCCATAAAGTTGTACAAAACCAATATTGTTATGGATGGAGATGGGTTCTGTGGTTATTAGATTGAGTAGTACTTCTTTATACCAACTGTCCCATTGACTTGGGTATTAAATTGACCTCTGAGCACCTCTTGACCTGAAGGTTAAGCTGTTAACATGCAATTCAATTTAAAAATTAATTGGCACTATTAAGACACTTCTTCCAAACCCAGATTAATTCCCTCTTAATTTTCAGACCTAGGAGCCCTGAATGAATTAATAAATATATTAACTGGGTTCATATATTGGCATTCCTAGAGTAATAAATGGGTGCAACTGGTCTCAGCTGGTCTCAGATTGCAACTGATCTTTCCCAGTGACGAGAGGAATGGTAATTCATGTGACAGGATTTTCTGTCTTGTGGGATACACTTCTTAAAGGAGTACTGGAAATAGACTAAAATGTTGCATCATCCTACACAGATTAATGAATTAATTTTTTACTTCTTTACAGCAGGTCTCAGTAGGTGAAACCAGATTTTCAGTGGGACCCACATACTGCTCCATTTAATGTCTGACTTAAATGTCCTGTATGCATTTTTACATGTCAGTGGAAAAAAAATCTACTGCCGTTGCTGCTTGCACTTGGAAAATGGGTGCTGTACTGGCAGCTGTTTTCCTGCACTACTGGTATGAGAAAAAGTGTGACCTACTCAATAAACAATACTGTTTTCTCAAGTACTTCAGTGTCTTCCTGATATTGCTCCTTGATTTTTGGTATTTAGTAACCTCAGGATGCTCTTCTTTCAGAAAACACACAGGTTTTGACCTGCAGGTTTTGTGTATCCACTGATCTTTCTAAAGCAGACCTGAACACTGTTGTACCTTGGCTCCCACTAAGGTCCATCAGTCGTAACATTGTCTTAAAAATAAGTAAAGTTAGTCAGATGGTTTTTTTAAATCCTTTTTGTGTATTAAAAAATATGGAAAGTTACTGGTTTTGGATTGTACTACTGCAAAATTTGAAATACTTTAATTTTTAAACTAATATCTTCTGAAGTTAGCCAGTTAATTTTTAATAAAAAAATCCAAAGCAAACAAAGAATTAGACTAGATTTTTCATGGTGTTTCTATTGCAGAAAGACTTCCCGAAGAACACATTTTCAGTCATTGCAAAAGAATAAGAAGTCACCATGTTTCTTAGACAGCAGCAACCAAAGTGATAAGAAATAGGTCAAAGTTAGACCCTTTCAAGTTTGGTTTGGGTTTTATACATTCAAGAAAAATATATAAATGTTGTGATTTGGAATCAGCAAGTCTATTCTAGCCATAAAGAGCAAGTCATTTACACTCCTCCTTCTTGGTCTAAACATGATGGTATTTAACTCCATTGAATTGATTTATATAGCGTGTACGTTATAATTAATTATCAAAACAAAGTCTGTGTTAATATTAACAGATTCACTTTAATCATAGTGGGGAAAAGAGTTTAAGATTAAACTTGAATTTCTAATTTTAATGATTTATTCTGAACTTCAGTTTTATACTATATTTGCATACCTCCCTCCGTTTACCTTTAGTTTGACATTTATGTGTTGTCTGAGTAGTTAGTTATGAGATTAGTTTGTCACTTGAAAAGTGGGTGATTTTGTTGGATAATTGCTGGAGATGTAGAAGGCAACGAATTTTTTACTTTCATCTGACAAAAAATGTAACTGCTTACATTTTTATTTTTTATTCTGAATGGCAGATTTTTTCTTTAAGGTTCTAGAATTTATGATTCAAGCAGCAATTTTAAGTGTTATGAGTGCTTACTCTTTATGAGCTCACTCCTTCTTGCAAAACCATGGCACTTGACAGTATTTGCTACTACCAGCACTTGGCTTTCTGCAGCGATCAGAGGACGGCAGTAGGCAGGTGTTACGCTGTGACTACTACTTACCAGGAAAAACTTGCTCCTTATCCTAGCCCTTATTCCTCCATCTGCTTACTTCACTCAGTTGTGTCTGGCTATAATCCAGATTTGTAAACTCTTTTGGGGACTTGGATTCTTTTCTATTCTATGCTTCTAGATGACTTAACATAAAGAGTGCAATAAAATTATCTGTGCCTTTAAGACTAAAGGGCAAATATTGTACTCTGCAGTCTTGCCTTCCGACCATCAAAATTTAACAAACTATAGGACTGTATTGTGCCTCATCCCTGACCATGCAGCTCACTTCTCTTGTAATAGGAATAAACCTCCTTAAGTGTCCTTTTTAGGTTACCAAATAAAAATTTAAAAAAGGCATTGGTGTATCTAATACACCAGAATAAATTAGTAAAGAAATTTAGCCATTTATCATCACTATATCTTGGTGTTGGCAAATTTAATTTAATTGAGCCTTTTTAGTTAAAAGAAGAGTCTTGCAACTATTAACAGTTAACTTAAACTTCTCAATTAATCAATGAGCTATTCTTCAGGTAAAAAAAAAAAAAAAAAAAAGGTGTAGTCAATACTCTTGAAAACAACCTGCATTTTTTCCAAGTATGTTTCATTGTTTCTCATTTGGGTTTTGGATGTTTTTTCCCCAAAGATTTAACAGTTACTTCAGCCTGTTGTAAAAGTGTCATTTATGGCAATGTAAAACAATACAAATGGTTTTAGACTCAGAATGCACGCATCTTTAGATGTGCACTGAACTCTAAACAAGCGGTTTCTTTACTTGGGGGGGTAACTCATTAAAGAAGTACAGAATTCCTGCAGGTGTTTTGAAGATTGGTGCCCTAAATACTTACATTGATATAGAAAATGATGTTGATATGGCCTTTAAGAAGCCAAAGGGGAGAGAATTTGAAATTATGTTTCAAGTGTACAAAATGAATTAAAAGATACTTTATCTACAGAGTTCACAAACCTTTCTTAGGCTTTCCTTCATTTTCTTCAGATGAACTCTAAAATAATTGTTACTTTTTCTAGCATTATTCTTGGGCTCACTTTACCTCACAAATTTTACAAGTACATATGAATTTTCAACTAGTACAGTGCCTTATGAATCCATTATTCCATTTTATTAGCACAGTAATGAACGTCCGATGCCAAAGTGTTTAAACTTAAACAAATGAAATATTTCTGAACCTACAGGCCACATACTTGGGAAAGAATCAGCTAAACAGAATGCTGTCCCCATGCACCGCCCTTTGCAAAATACCATCCTCTATTATGTTTGTTTATTATCCTTTTAATATGTTTTTGCACTCAGCCAGGATGTTTATGTAACAGGACAGAAAAATAATTTGTGGAGTAGTAAACAGAAGCTAAAACACACTGCTCCCTCTGTTAGACAGTATTTAGTTAGAAACCTAACAGAAAGGTCATGGAAAGTGTAATTTTCCCTGTTTTTCTCTTTGTCCTAATATCTTCTGTTTCTTCTCTGTACATGGGGTATTTAATCAGATCCATCAGCCTGAAGATACCTGCATCTTTAGATATCCCTTGTTTGAAGAAATTAACGTAAACCTAGCCAAGCCTTGATTTGAGCAGGGGATTACTTTAAAATTGGCTTTGAATGACAGTCATGTTTGACTTTTTTCTTACTTAGAATATTAATATACCTGTCATACTAAAAATATTTTGATAGTAAATTAGAAATTATCCTGTTTCTTAAGGGGAGGCACTTTAGTTACCTATATACACAAATAACAATGTACTTATTATTTAGAAAAAAAAAAATTACTACTGTGTCCAAATACAAGTTAGTATAATACTTCAATCATCTATGATTATTTCCAAAACCTGTTAACATGGAAACATGATCAAATCTGTACTGTGACATACGGTGCAATGTTTTTTAATGCAACATGATAACTAGGTGACTGAAAGAGATGCCTATTGATACATGATAATATTATTAGGAAGTGGACTTGTTTTCCTTACTGTGTGCCTCCTCTCTTCTCTAAAGTGTTGGATGTAAGATTCAGGACCGTGTCTGTAAAGTGCTGGTGTCCTTTCTTCCTGCTTAAATGAGTAGGTATTAAATTCAGTTTTGGTGTCTGAAGCTTTCTTTGATAACCAACTAAAAACCTGCACCTACTCAGCAAAGTCCACCCTATCCAGACTCCTTTCAAGCACCTTTGGCAAGGCTCAGAGAAATAACAGCTGTCAACAGAAAAAAGGTGGGTGGAATCACTTGGCTATAGGGTTTTAAGTCCCTTCTGAACATGTGGTGTTGCATCAGAGAGGTGAGGTCTTCCCCTGCTCAGTAGGTCTCAAACTGGGTGGTCCTACCAGCACCCTCAATCACACAGCTCAGCCAAGGCTGTCTCAGGACCACTGTGGGGAAGCAGAAACTCTCCGGTCTGCAGGAGCTGGATGGAGACCTGCAGTGGGAAAAGGGAAAAGGGTGTCCGCTCGGGGAACAGCTACAGCAATGCATGAGCTCCCAGGAGCGATATGGAAAGAGCAACAGTGAGTCAGGGCTCAGCCAGGTTTCATTAGAAGTTGTAAAATGCTTTGAAAATTAAACTTCCTAGATATTATTCCTTTGTTACTGTGCTATATTCCTGCATAGATAGATATATGCGGGTCAAGTATGGGTATATATTTGTCTCCTTGTTTGTGTGGGAAATCAGAACCTTAAAATTGATGTCTGTAACAGGTTATGTTCAGATAAATTAGCATTAGTAACTGCAAGAAGCATATACATAACTCTTTATAAATATAAATTCTACTTTTCTTAATACCCATAACACTCTGCTGTACTGTGGGCAAGATTCCAAATGCTGTATTTCTGTAGAGCAGCTACTGAAATCAACTATTGTTCATTTAAAGTACATTTGGAAACCTGGTTTTCATGGAATTATGAAAACTTACTTGGGAAAAAATATTTAATTCCATATACTTCGTAAAATATTGTAATGAATCCAGATCCTGCAGATAGCAGATAACATGGCTGTGGTGATACTTTCCAAGAAGGACTAAACAGGTGGGGTCCAAAGTCCCCAGTCAGGATTATAAATAATCACCTTGATTTCTAAAAAATCCTGCAGAAGAGAATAATTGACTGATGGGTACTAGACCTGGGTAGCATCTTTCAAAGATACATTACACTTATTTCAGATGCAGGACTCCAGAAGGACTTGAGTCTTGCAGCATTATAGTGTTGCAGAAGTCAACTACAAGCAGTCAGGGGACTCTTGGAGCTATATGTCCAGAGATGTATAAATTATACATTATTAATTGGATGTCTGTGTGGTATATAAGAAGAATTAGGTGCCCAAGAAATAGATTAGCTAATGTCTTCGGCATGAACATTAAAATTGTTTTGACATTCTTATGCCCATATACTGTTAAAATTGTAAGAAAGGATGTTTATCTGCACAAGCCATCTTCTGCATTTCATTTTTCCAACACCTAATGGTTAGTCTTCATTCAGTAAGTGGGATCAACTCCCTTTGACGGCCTGATGACATGGTATATGCCTTTCTCAATTTCTCATGATGCAGCTTTTTTCTTTCACAAAGAGTAAATAACTATTAGCATTCAAGGGAGAGGAGGCATGACATTTTGCCCCCCCAGTTAGAGTCCTAGCTCTGGGTAGAGAGCACGCATTAAGTTTTGTATTGTCTGTATTAAACAGTACTTGGAGCAAGGGCTGAAATTTATGTACTTCCCAGCAGGTACTGATCGCCTGTATGTTTGTAAAGTATATATCATATCACACATAACCTCTGTCTTTGGTTTCGTCAAGCAGCTATTTCTGTATGTCATGCACAGTGGAACAGTTTGAAGGACTGAGAAGTTCCAATAACCTGGTGTTTAAAAGCATTAATGTGGAAACCTTGTGGCAGGTTCAAAGCTCCATGAACAGAAAAAAAAGACTTTTTTCTTGTTCATCACACTAACACTCTACTAGCTGCTAGGTAAGAGGGAGCAGTTTCTATCAGCTCTTACTTCTGGGGATGGAAAGGTGATTATGCTTTGCTTTGCTATTAAAGCTCCTTGTAGGAAAAAGGTGATGGAAAACCTAGTATAGAACTTTCAGCAAGGGTTAGACATGGTGCTGGATAGGGGACCGCAAGAAGGAAGGAGTATACCCTGCCTAAAGTTGTTCATAGTTAGGCTAGCAGTTGAGATCTAATCAAGTTTAGCAGTAGCTGCAAGTCCTTTCGAGCTAGTTTCACATAGCACGTACACAGGCAGACAGATCAGGGCACTGTTTGAAGGAAGACCTGGAGGAGGGCTAAAGGCGTAGGAATGGAAAAAAAAGAAATCCTCACTGAACAAAACTGGTGTGGGTGGCTATGAGTGGGGAGGGGAAGTTATGTACATTTTTCAACCTTGTTTTGCAACTAGACAGAAAACTCCATATTTTTTTTTTTTAAGAACACAGTCTAATTTTCACTCATGATAGGAGGACATGCGTGAAATCATTTTAATGAGCAGCTGCTTAAAGGAAACATAATCAGGGAGATTAGGGTTTTCTGTACTTTTTCTGCTTTTTACGTCTGTATCTACATGTACGAGAATTTTCAAGAATTAATCGTTTAGTTTAAAAATGCTTTAGGCTTTTCAAGTAATTCTTTTTTAAAGCATTGATGTAGCCACATATTTTTCTGTTCATGGTTCAGAAAGAGGATTTGCTTCCCTGTTTTTTTATCTGTGAAAGTCAGTAGGAATCATAAGGTATTTATGACATAGTAACCAACTTACTGCTTTGCAAAACACAGTGCTGAAACTGTGAGTGTAAAATGTTCAGCTGTTTCATGACAGCCTAGAGCTCTCTGCAAGGAACACATCCACATAGTATTTGGAGATCTTTAGCTCTCTATCTCTATTTACCTCAATACAGAAATATTTAAGCAAAAGTTATTAATTTACCGAACCACTGTCTCCAAGTCTAATGATTATTTAGGCCGTTGTTATAGTGACTGACTGAGCTGAAAGGAGACTACAGTACCATTTTGAAGGATTGAACACCAACCTAGAGCATCCTAATCAGCCAAGAAATGCAGTGGAAGAACAGGTTTTTGCTTGTACAGTAGTGAAATTAGTATTTGGAATATGTCAGAATTTTCCCCATGTTTTTGTTATTGCCATCAATTGCTTCAGCCTAGCCAAAGCAGCCATTCCTCATAAAGAACAAAGGCATACAGTAAATTCCTGACCAAGAACACAAACATCTGCTACTCAGTTGCAAGCATAGTGGGCTGACATGGAGGAGAAAATGCTGGGAATAACAGGGAATAAGGGTCCAGAACCTGCCATTATGAACAAAGATAATTAAAAGACTATATGAAACCATGGTGGACAAGAGGTTATACTGGAAATTAAGAAGAAAGCCTAGTGCAAAATACTTCATAAAATTCCCCAGGAAGTGTCAAAACCAGTTATTTTAGCTAGGTTTTACTCTTTCTGCTTTTATCCTTTTTTCATTTTATTGGGGGTGGGGGGGTGGGTATGCGGTGGGGAAGCCTTTAAAAAGTACTGATAGCAGCAAAGTCGAAGTTCATGCTTGGAGATGAGGGCAAGTGGAGGAGCGCCCGCCGTCAGCGCTGCGAAGGGCGCTCAGAAAATGTCGCCCATGCGTGTGCGTGTGGATGCGGCACCAACGCACGGCATCTCCCGGGGCAGGGCCGCGAGCAGCCTTTCTGAAAGCAGTCGGGAAACTCTTGCTGCTGTGGGAGTCGCCAGCCCTCTCCCAAGCTAATGAAAAACCCCAAGTCGGGATTCAGCGCGCAAGGGAAGCGTCTGCTCGTTGATCGTCGTTACGTACGGAGCAGGAGGGCAGCCGCGGCTCCCCGCTGCGGGCCCGAGCATCTCCCAGCCACAGCGCCCCGCCTCCGGCCTTCCCGGGGGGAACGGCTGGCCCGGGGTCCCCAGCGCTGACAACTCGCTGCTTATTCCCTTCACTCGTGCCTTGATTTTCCTTCCCGTTCCTGCTGGGGCGGCTCGCTGGGGTTCGCGCACCAGCTCGCGGACGGTGCCGCTGCGAGGCGCCCAGCGCGGGAGGGGGGGCAGGACCCCCGCCCCGCTGGCAGCACGGGGAGCGACAGGGACCCGCCGAGGGGGCGCCGCGGCCCCCAGCCCCCTGCCCGGCGGCACGACCAGCCGCTCAGCGCCCAGCCCTGCCGGCTCTGGAGCGCCCTCTGCTGGCAGGCGCAGGGCGTCCGGCCGTCGCGCTGCGGGCGGGGGCTGGGCGAGCGCCGTGACCGCGGGCCCGAGCGGCGATGCCCGGTCCTTCCCTTTGCCCGGAGCAGCTTTACAAACCCCAGCTCACGCAAGCGTTGTAAGCACTGCAAGCCTGCACTTCTACCAGACGTTTCTGTTCGACACAACCCGTTTACAAACAGTACTGTTTCTCCCGCTTTGTTCCTAGCTCAGAATTAAAGGGATTCAATCTATATTTCCTTTCCATTTCTATGGAAACAGCTAACCCTCTTCTAATGCAGCTGTTCCATAACATCTGGACCCGATTTCCCTCTCATGAAGGCCGTTTGTAAGCCAGCACGGAGCTGTCAGTCCTACCTGCGCTCCCTGAAGCGGACGATGATCATGGGGGAGCATTGGGATCTGCTGCTCTCCCAGCACATGGCAAGGAAAGGCACCAACATGCATAATGTAAGCAGGTATTGGAAAACACCTCTTACTGTCCATCATTCAGTTCTGATAGCCCCATGTCATGGTTTAACCCTGCCCAGCAACCAAACACCACACAGCCTCTTGCTCATTCCCCCTCACCCAGAGGGATGGGGAGTAGAATCAGAAAGGAATGATCTTATCTCAACCCTTGAGTTCTACAATTTAATAGGCAAAGCAAGGAATTCATTCACCACTTCCCATGGGCAGGCAGGTGTTCAACCATCCCCAGGGAAGCCGGGCTCCATCACTGGTAACAGTTACTTGGGAAGACAAATGCTATAATGTCAAATGTCCCCCCCGTCACAGCACTTTCCAAACTACCCCCCCTACAACAAGGCTTTTACCACCCCATACCAGGTTAACTTCAATAAGTAGCTCCCGCACCTTGCCCCAGCACAGCCACCCATCCCCCACAAAGTTTCCACAGTTCATCTACTGTCCGTGCTGTTTCTCCAGCCTCTTCAGGCCAGCCCACCCTGCTTCTTGCCACTGCTGTGCCTGGATTCCTTCCATGTCCCGGCTCCTCTTCCAGCCAGCCTCTCCTCATCCAGGCCCCCTTCTTCTCCCAGGGCCTCTCCTACACCCAGGGCACTCTCTCTCCTCCCTCTGCTTCTCCCAGTGCACTCTTCATCCCATGCTCCTCTTCCATACCCCTTAGAGCTATTTAACCACTTAGCAGGAACCAGCCACAGCTGCACATTATCCACCTCAGCCAACCCACCGCCCCTGAAGCCAGCCCACAGCTGTGTATTATCAGTGTTAATTAACCTGCCTTCTTTCCTCTGTAATTCCTCTACACTCCCATTCCTTCTTCTTCCCCCAGTTTATATACTCAACATGATGTCATATGGTATAGAATATCTCTTTGGCTACTTTGGGTCACCTGTCCTGGCTGTGTCCCCTCCCAACTGCCCATGCTCCTCCAGCCCTCTGGCTGGGAGGACCCAAGGAACTGAGAAGTGCTTGACTGGGTGTTGCAGCACAAACTAGTAGACTGCAACAAGGCTTTACCATTGATCAGATTCTACTGTCTGTGCTGTATCTCCTTCCTCCATAAGTCACATCACACTACTACTCCTCCATCAGAGCCACACTCCTCAGAGCTATTTAACCACTTAGCAAGAACAAGCTACACCTGCACATCATCCATGTCAATCAACCCACTGCCTCTGAGGCAAGGCCACAGCTGCATATTATCAATGCCAATCAACCCACTGCCTTCATTCCTCTACAACTGGGTATAAACATCACCCAGCATGAACTAAAAACATCAGTATCCTATCAGCATTGTTCTCACATCACAGCCAAAACACAGCTCTCTACTAAGAAGAAAATTAACTCTATCCCAGCTGAAACCAGGACACCCTGGTTCTAACTCCAGAGCTAGAACAGCTACACATTCCTGTTACGTTGTTCACACTGACCTGCCAGCCGTGAAGAATCAGCTTTTCTGTATTAATTAGGAATATGGAATTAAGAGTTGATTTTCCTCCAAAAGCTTCAGAATACTTTTAATTCAGGATCAGAATTGCGTTTGGGTTTCTTTCCCATCTGCTTTAAAACACATAATGCTATGTGTTTCAGAATTAAAAGATGTTCATGATTCTTCACCCTCTTATGTGCTGGCTTGGAACAGAAGCAGGAGAGGGCATTGGAATTTGTTCTTTGGTTTAATGCTATGTGCCTTCCTCAGAAAAATGCAGTGGTTTCTCTTGGGGTTTTCCATCTTCATTACATTTGATGCTGAAATGAGACTGGTATCAAATGGGTTTGAGCCTCACATCAGGCATTTGTGGCCCCCACAGAAATCATGGATGATGCCTGGAGAGCTGGCTGGTTATATTATGATTACACCTTTTATATTTCTAATGAGTGAAACTGTGTGAAAATTTAGGCAAAAGGTAAGTACTTCCCTAAAATGGATTTTCTATATTATTTGGTCATTCGGAGACTGGATAGAAAGCTATCCCCCACAGCTCTGTAATAGTCAGAGCAGGAGTGACTAGTAGCTCTGTAGGCTTCTTGCAGATCATGCTCATCATCTCGTGATCTCCCTGGTTGGGAGGACTTGTGATCACTTCTCCAGAGCTGGCAACAGCAAGGTGGGGCTGCATGCATTTAGCTCCTGGAAACACTCTTGTTCCTCTTGCTGTGGCTGTGAAAAGAGCTGAAATGTGCACACGTGAGGTGGGTTCTCTATTTCACTGTGGCTGTCACCATGGGGCAAATTGTCTTTGAGTCTTATTTGTGCAGTTACCTAATCGGTTAAGTACAGACTTTGGTTTGTGTTGATTCTTGTTCTCCTGAATTGAATCAACCCATGGGCCAATTCTTCTCTGTGCTACTTTAATTTTATGGTAGTAAATATATTTGCTAATTTACCTTAAAGTCACAGTGCCTTAAAACCAGACCAATATTATGGAAAATATGTTCTTGACCTGTAGCTTATAATATTTTGTCTGAAGACCTAAAATATACATAACACTAAAAAAGAGACTGGTTATATCCTAAATAGATCAAAGGGGAAAATAAGAACAAAATATTTAAACATCTACTGAAGCATGTGAAATATATATAATTTCACATTTTCAGCTATATTATACCATAGACATACTGACAAATCCATTGCTACATGGGAAAAGTTGGGGTTGTGGTAATATGAGCAAAGAAGAAAATATGGCAGGTGGCAACCTATGCCTGATGCAGCTTGGGGAAGGGAGGGTGTTTAATTTTATTGTTGTTTCAGGGCTTTTTTTGTTTATTTAATTTATTTATTAATTCATTTTTATTTACTTATTTATTATATTGTCCCTAGAGTACCGTCATATTCAGTTCTTCTTTGTGGATATATCTGCGGAGAGACCTGACAAGGTTGATATTTGCACTGGACAGCTTTGAAACTCTCAGCATAAAACCACTTCTTAATGAAACAAATGTGCCTGGTGTTACTCTCTGTTGTTGTTCACATGGAGGTTTTGGGTCTGAATGAGCTCATCTTCCTAGCTGGGGGGTACTCTTTTAACAGGCATTTGCCTGGGAAAATACGCAGAGGCGCATTCAGACCATCTGCTTTTCTCATTAAACCGACATGGGAGATTCATGTCGTGGGCCAGGTAGCAGGCACACAATTTACATATTGCGATATATCCAGCTCCTATGAGGCAACGACGGGAGGAGGAAAAGAGTTGCTGTGCATGGACCTTAGTAGAAAATCGCATTCAGGTGGACTCCTGTGAATGCAGGACCCTGGTCAGGCTGTCTCAGTCCCAGCCACCGCCCAGGGATGCAGACTGTCCTGCTCTACTTCTCCATGCTTATTCATACAGCATAAATATCAGATGCTGGCTTGGTGGGTGGCTCATGGTGTCAGTGTCAGGCATGCATCATGGTGATGTTCTGTGAGGCGCAGTATGGAAGTTATCAGTCGTAAATTAGGTTACTGATTAAGTTAATCTCATCACCGTTTTAATATCGTAGCGGCATGCCCTAGTACCACTGCAGTTTTTGGGCTTTGCAAAGTGGGCAAGCTTTTCCTTGGTGGGGAAAAAAACATCCAGGCACTTGGGTGATACTGAGTTTCTCTTGCAAAGGCTGGGTCAAACACACACATCAGGCATGAATCCATGACCATATATATCCAAAGTCCACTTGCGTTGGTGCTGCGACGATAAAATATGAAAGCGGCACAAGACAGCTTCCCATAAAAGGTTATCACTGTAATTCAGAAAAATCGTGTTTAGAGATTTAGAAATCCATTTCTAAGGTCTGTAAGTCTTTCTGCCTTGAGCCTATCTTTTCTATTTTATTTCAGCCTCTTAATTGTAGTTCAGGTTTACTGCTAAGATGTTAACAGTACTTGGAGGGACCAGTAAAATCTCTCGTGGTACTGACCATTCATTGTTTTTAAGCTGTGTAAGCCTGTTATTATTTAAATGCCTGTCCTTTGTTTTTACTTTGCAGAAAAGAGGAAGAACTCTTTCTCTTTAGGGTAGTGTAAATATAGGTCATATGACATTTAGTGCCAGCAGTTTTCTGGACATTGCAGGGGCCCACTCCATAGGTGAGAGTGTCAATATCTCCTGTCATTGCACATGGCAATTTTTTTTTAGTTTTTTTTTTGTTCCTTAAAGTGAAAGGTCTTAAGTCAAATACAGTGGAGTGTTTAGTGCATAGTGGTACAAAAGATAGAGGGGACACCCTTATGCACCCTTCTGGCCTTAGTGACAAGATGCTTTCCTGAGATTATGCAGGACTGGACTCAGTGACCCATGTCATCTCTTCCAGTGTTAGTTAAGCTGCCATATAATTTCAGGAACTGAAGTGTAATTTAGTACAGTGCTTGCCGAGCTGTGATGTGTGAACCACTTGCACCTGCGAGGCAAAGAAAATGCTCAGTGATATGGAGAGTTGGAACTGGGCATGGTCCTTTGCTTTGGATGGTCTGGGAGTCCATGGCCAACTGGCAGGGAACCTCAGATAAATACAAAAGCTGCGTATGATTCTTTAGGCCAGATCCTGAGATCTCATAAATTGCCAACATCCTCAGGATGTGACCCTTTGTCATCTGTATAAATAATGTGAAATATATGGAAGATATATCCATAGTGGGTCTAAATCTGCCTACATCTTAAATAACCTAATAATTGCCTAGTGTTCATGCATCACACAGCTTCAGAAATCAAATGATCAGCAGTCACGAAACAGACATGCTCTTCCTATAGAGCCTTTCTGTGTAGCATTATAAATAATTGCTTACCATCATTTACTATCTAATTTAATGCAAAATGGAACTTCTTATGCACACTGGCGTAAAGCAATGTTCAGGTGTCTCTGTAATTTCACTGGTTTGTAGAAGTAAAGGCATGACTTCAGCTTGCTCAGATAACAAAAGGTGATGTAGCTCAGTTATAATGGTAAAAGACTATAGCTCAGGAGAGGCTGCACCCTCTAAGCACCAGAGCCTGGATCTGCAGTAAGGAGTTGGTCTGATGCATGACATTTCAAGGAGATACACAGCTCATCTGGAAATATCTGATTTTCAGAGAGAGCTTTCCAAATGACTTCCTCTTTTTCTTCCAAATATGTCCAGACTTTGGTAACTCTCAGACTACGGTCTTCATTGTGTCACTGCGGATCCATGTTAGGAATGTGTTTCTTATGTCTGCTTTCTTCCTTTCATACATTGCCAATTATTTTTTTTTCCTCTTCATAATTTGAACAAGAAAGACAGACCATTATGCAAAAGCTTACTTGGAAAAACAAAATGCCTTGAACTAGTACAGCTGCTTTCCTATAAATAAAGTTAAATTTACTGGGGTTTAAACCTAACTGTTTCATTAAGTTAGATTTGGAAACAGTCTCACTAGATACAAGCCCAGTGCATAATATTCCTGAAGAACTTATGTTTTCTACATATTTCAGTTCTTGTAAGCAGAAGAATGCAGGAACAGTTCGTTATGAACTGTTATTTATAAATTACAACTTCAGGTACACAAGAGAGGCACTCCATTAATACAAGCAGTGTGAACACTGAGAAAAACGGAGATGGACCTGCAGTAGTGTTACTTTTGAATACCCCAGACATCTGAGAGATTGTGATCTGCTTAGATCTAAAATCTTGAGGGACTGTGTGATATGAAACAATAACTACTTTTTACGTTTTAGTCACTTTTCAATAATAAATGCTTTTGATACATGATTTTTTCTTCTTTGTTCAGAACATATGAAATAATTTTGCATAAATAATAATTTTGCATAACTGAGATGTCTGGCATTTTGAAATGGATTCTGATTCCTGCCAAAGCAGGAAATCGTGAGTAAAACAATCAATAAACGCCATTCCTCACTTTCTAGCACAATAAAAGGAAAACAAGTTAAGACAAACTGTATAAGCTTTTAAATGCATATATCTGTGTGGCAAAATGTTGCATAAAGATCCTATTTGTTCTGTCTGCAGTGTTTTAACTAAATGAAAAACATCAACTTTTCTTTAGAAAAATAAGTCCAGATTGCGCAAAAATAAGATGAAAATAGATAGCTTCATCTGTAGAGTTTTTGGCTTCTTGATTTTAAAGAGTGATGACAAGGATGACAGGAGGCAATGAAAGCTTGTTGGAGATTTTAACTTAAGCTTGGACACTCTAAGACTGACTCACAGTTTGAAGTTTGTCCAGCACTTATAGCTGACCCACTCCTGTCTGGTGCACGAGGTGAAATTCAAAGGTTCCAACATTTGGGGACTGGGAGACTTGGAGGGGTGTGAGAAGATTTAGATCTAGTGCAGAGCTGTTGAGCTTGATCGCACATCCAGTCAGAACTATTCCTCAAAATTCAAGAGAGCAGATGTTGCCCATGGGAGTATGACCTTTACCCTGATGTTCAGGTTTTCTCTCTTTGCACCAGGGATAAGCTAAAATAAATATATTTACTTCGGATTGCCTGGGGCCCAAATGGTCTAAAAATACTGAAGCTCACTGCAGCATCTCAGCAGTGAGTTTATTTGAACAGAATCAGCATTATTTTTGTAGAACACAAAAATATTTTACATACTTCTGAGTAACAGAGTTTGTTATTAAAAAGCCTTCCTCAGCTCTCCTTCAAACTACATAGCCTCATGCATAGAGAAACAATTATCAACTCAAACCTTTAAACAGTTTCTTTACAGCTTTTAAAACACTCTTTGAAAAGCTCCGAGCAATGTCAAAAAATAAAAATCCAGTTACTAGCCAAGCATGGAGCAAATATTTTAGTTTGAGTATCAGTGACATACACTGTCAAGTAGTCCCTGAGCTCTCGTCATCAGGTATCTGGTACGGCAGAGACATCCCCACTCAATACTACATAATTCTAGACCTGACCAAGCCCTTAAGAAAGTATAAGACCTTGAAGGCTCTCAGCACCTTTGCCTCTTGGACTCCAGGCATAGGGCATCAGTTCCTGTAGAAGTCAGTCTTTCGTTAGCAGGAGGCTGACAGGGTGCTGTCCAACTTTCTTATCCATTCTCCAGAATATGTCCAATCATCTCCTTGTTATTTTTCTTTCATTGCTTGTTCCTTCTGGAGCCTAAAGGCATGACATTTAGACAGCGCTTTTCTTTATATCCCTGCTTACAGTCCTGGTGGCTGCCTTCCCTACCTGCTGGTGAGGGCCTGGTACAGCTTTCAAGGACATTGCGTGTGTCAGCAGCGTGTTTTTCTTTGGTTTTCTTACTCATTTCGGATTGGTACAGATGGAAGAAGAAAAAATCCTGTAAGAAAGGGAAAAAAAAGTATTGTGTTGAAACACAGGGTAATTAGGATGGTCAGTGTAGGAGGTCCTTAGGCAAATTCCTGATGCTCTGAATGCCCTTCAAGTTCATGTACTCATTTTGGAGGTGTCCAACTTGAGAAATCATGGACATGGTGTCCAAGGAGGCCATATGCTGTTTTCTTTAGCTGAAAGAGATAGAAGATTCAGACACACAGCACTTTTTGATGAAGTAACAGGTAAATTAAATTGCACAAGTTTTATTACATTCACATTAGAGGAGCAATTTTGACTTGACCTCTCTGTACCTGAATTTTCCAATCAAAAAGGGAGAGATGATAGTTTCTTCTCTATCCTGCACAAGTGGACTAAGGCTGAATGTGCTTATTTGTGTGAAATGGGGCTCATCTGCACTGAGTTTGAAGCGCCATGGAAAGACCTGTGCCTACAGACAATAAATGCATTTCTAAGCAGCTGCTAGTCAGGGAGAGCATTTTCACTTCCCTGTGCCAACCCTTTGATAACTTTGGAAATATGAAAAAAGGGCTGAGGTCTACTTGTGTGGTATTGTTATGCATTTTGTTCATGTTGCACTTCAAGCAACATTGAACATAAACATTTTTTACATATTTTTGTCAGTAATTTTTCCTTGTGGTAAATTCTTAGACTCTGACATATTTTGAGCTTGCCTTTAGCAATCCATACACATGTTCCTTATTAGGATCTCCCTTGTTACATCATTTATTATAGCACTGTTTTGCCAAATGTTTGAATTAGGAAAGGCATGCCATTCTGATGTTATTCAGGGATGCATGCAGGGAAGTAAGGTAAGATATGCATGATACTCTGTTTTGACCCCATAAACACAGACTTTTCTGATTAGGGTTTTCAGCAGCTTATAAAACCAAATGGGATTTGATAGAAGCTAGCTATAAAGGAAGTTTTGCAAAACTTCTTAGAAAGATTTGAATCCTTAATTTGTATGTATTCCCAGCTGAAGTTTCATTGTGTAGGGAAATGAATATGGGGGGCTGTTGCATAACCAGCAAACTCCAATTCTGATTTCAGAGAAACATAATAAAGTGAAAATAAATTACATGGTAATAATTGCTTTGGACTGCAGGGTTAGTGCAACTTCCAGGGAGAAAAACAAAAGCTCTGATTCACCATGGTATTACTCCATTTTTATACTGATTTATCTATATTGCATTCAAGGAAAAACACTGGCAAAAAAATTAGAATAAGGGCAAAGATGACTCAGGTCCCCACAGTGGTGGTTTATTTCTTATTATACCAAACCACATACAAAGAACCTATAAAAAAATGAGTGTACCTCATTCGCTTGACATTTTCCAGTGATAAAGTCACCATCCATCTGAACATATTTTCTTTTTAATATATGGTAGGTTGTTCAATTGTACCCATCAGCACAATATCTGGATAACAGTCTCCCACAGTGAGGCAGAAAAATATTACTACTTCATTGCAGACTGAGGCAGAGAAAGACTTAAGAGACTTATTCAAATTCAGGCAGGAGTAAGGCAGAGACAGGAAAGGAAACCACATCTACTATTTCCCAATCTAGTGCCTTACTACAGAGTTTGCCTTGTTTCTTGAAGATGGCATTCCTCCATACTTACGGCACCAATGGACCACTGGTTCTCCCTGTTCATCCAAGCACATCACATTTATTCATTCATTTTAATGTATATGTCTTCCATGAGCCGCATGCTAGTTCATTGCAGAGCCCACCATGAAAAATGACCCACGTTAAGAAGTATAACCTTAATTTCAGGGTCGCTTATTCTGTGCTATGCTATAAGCAACAGTCAGAACAGATGAATAAATATGAGAGGCATTGAAAAGCCTCCTTGGTTTGCTTGCTTTATGCACTGCCAGGGTTTTCTCAGCCATTATCCTTCCCATCCTGCTAGTCAGGCTCAGTGACTGCCCAAGGACTGGGAGCAGAGTAGGATCCCTCCCTTCAAGCTGTATTGCTTGAAGCTGCATTTTGTAAAAAATCTAAACCTATTATTTTGTTAATCATGGCACTATTCATGGAACAATTAGCACAGACAAGTTTTTATTGCTGCGTCTATGTTCCAGCTTCCACATGCTTTATTTCCCTTTCCAAACAGGAGGTATTCAGCTCCACCTGGCTCTGCATGCCCATTATATACTTTCCAATGCCAGTTGCTAACTGCCAGTCACATACAGGTGTTACCACCCGACAGAGCAAATCCAGCTCTCCTAGCCTGAGGCAGACCTCTCAGCTGGACCCACTTCCATCCCTCCCTCTGCAGGTTTCCAGGGAAGTCTACTAAGGGCAGTATCCCAGTATAGCAGCAGGGACACCCAGCAATGTGCTAATTAGCTCTGGGAAACTGTACCCACAGCAACTCCTCAAAAGGAGAATATTTTAGAGGAAGGGCAGTGTGAAATGTCAGATAAGGAAAGAAATACATAAGCTGATCACTGGAAGAAATGACTTCGATATCTCTCTCTTGTGACTCATCTTGCCGATTAAAGACGTTGTCCTCTTGTTGTGCCTTCTCTTTATGGACAGTCCAATATTGGTACTGAAGATTAAACCAGTGCTGGTTTTGCAAAGCTCACATTTTCAATCTGCTCATCTGACACTAATATTCATTTGCTGTGCTGAGAAAGAATATTGACAAGAGAGACCTCTATTTTCATACCTGTGTACAGATGACGTCCCCAAAACTTTGCTATATTATCAGATTCCAGAACAGAGAATCCTAGAATCATTTAGGTTGGAAAAGACCTTTGAGATCATCATGTCCAACTGTTAATGCATACTTTACTTTGTCTGTTTCTGTCCAGAGGATCACTTTGCAGTTACAGGCTGTCACCGTACTAGAAATACATTGACTTTTACCATTACTGCCACGAAGATGAATACAACAATATCATTAATAAGAAAGAATTTAAAAAGTCAGTTTCCCAGAAGTTTGTGTCTAATCTGGTCCAGCCATTGTCAAAACCTGTATGTTACATGATATTGAGTGCTTTGTCAAATTATAAAAAAAAAATTCCTAGGAGGTGTCTAGGGGACCATGGAGGCTGTCCCCAGGGGAATCCAATGGAAGGTCTTCCTTTGTGCCAGGGAGGCGGAGAGCCCCCACCAACTTCTCAGCCGCAAAACTGCTGTTCTTTCTCTTCACGGCAAAGTTAATGAGGGAATTGGTTTCTCTGACCAGCTGCCATGTCCAGGGATCTGCTGGTTTGACGTAAAATTTGCACTGATTTGCTGCCTCATTTGATTCAAAACAAAACATTTTTGGAAAAATAAGTCTGCAAACTGGAAACTTAATTTTTACCCAGAATTACTCTGTTTTAAAAAAAAAAAAAAATCAGGCTTTTTTGTCCTTAAGTAGGATGAAAATTATGCAATACCATAGGTAGCCAAATATGAAAACATAACTGTATATATAATAAATTTCTACAGTTTACAAGAAAAGCCAGTACCACAAATCTACAAATAGGCTACATGTCAAAAAGCTGGGTATTAAAAATAATGATAGTTTGGGGGATTTCAGAGTCTCTTTTCTGGGCCCATACATTTCCAAACTTTCCAGTAACATTGTAAGGATTAGGAAATTTCCATTAAAAAAAAAAGAAAAAAAGAAAACCCCCTCAACATTTCCTGAGGATTTAGGAAAAATGCCAAATGTTGTGATGTTTACAAACGCATGGGTGTTAGCAACATCAAGCGCAAGAACAACTTTCTGCATGCATTACAGACACTGCTGTTCTGACAAAAGCAATGGGATGTATCTTGAGGAACAGCTTCCTTTATTATGCACACATGCTGCACTGGCATTTCTAGAATTCTCTAATTTGCATGGTGCTCACCGTTTTTACACACTACTTGTTTTGTCCCTCATTGTTTTCAATTATGCAAAGTAAAATCATCCACATTCAAAGTAAAATTTAACTATATGGTCTAAACAAATGCTAGATCATGTTGCTTACTGTATAAGTAGAAATCGCATTAGCACTTTATAAACTGGCAGGTGTGGTAAAATACAAGTAAATAATGACGGTGTACTGTGACTGGCAGGTGTGGTAAAATACAAGTAAATAATGACAGTGTACTGCGTGTTTTTCAGGTACTGGTGATCAGATGGAGAAAATGAACAACGGCTGAAGATGTCTTACACCCAACCTAGGCTTTGCCATCTGTATTTTACAATACTAATGCTTAAAACGGTCATTCCTAATTTTTGTTGCATGCAGAAATATGGCACGTTACCCAATAGCATGGGCCTGCTCCCAGCTCTGCCGACTTTTATCGCTGCAGATCTGGTGCCTGTGTGTGGATGAGCTGTCCGCTTTGGCCGTGGTGTCCGAGCCTGGGCAGGTCCTTGTCCTAGAACCTGTCTCACTGTACGGCGTTGGTGCGCCAGGCGTGTGCGGCGGCGGCGGGGCGGCCGCTGTGCGCAGGTGCCCGCAGCCCCCCCTGCCCGCCAGCCCGTGCCAGCCGGCTCCAAGGCGGCCCCGCCGCTGGGCAAGGCCGAGCCCTCAGCCACGGCGGCGGCGCCCCCGGGGGGACAGATCGCAGCGGGGGGGACCCCGGGCCGGGGCAGGGGGTGCCCGGAGGGGGCCGTGCCCCCGGGGGCGGGCAGCCCGCGCCGCGCCGCGCCGCGCCGGAGCAGCTCCCGGCAGCGGGGAGCGGAGCCCCGGCCGGGGCCGGGCTGCGGGCAGGGCCGGTGCCCCCGGGGGCGGGGGGCCCGGGCTGGAGCAGCCTGTGCCTGAGGGGCTGCGCCCCGCGGGAGGGCCCCGCGCAGGAGCGGCCCGGGCAGAGCTGCAGCCCCCCCGCGGGAAGGGCTCCCGCTGGAGAAGGGCCTGGAGGAGCGTCTCCCGCGGGAGGGCCCGGGCTGGAGCCGGGCGGCGTGTGAGGAGCCTCCCCCGGAGGGGGCCGGGGCGGCGGAGGCGGCGGGGGAGGGACCGGCCGCAGCCCCGGCCCCGGCCCCGGCCCTGCACCGCCCCCGCAGGGGGGAGGCTTCGGCCCGGGGAGAAGGGAGGGCTGGCGGGAGGTGTTTTAAGATTTGGGGTTTTTTTTCTTTATCCTACTCATTCTGTTGGTAATAAAACACTTTCCCCGAGTGCGGCCCGCCCTCCCGTGTGGTAACTGCTGAGCGATCTCCCTGCCCTTACCCCGCCACGGGCCTTTCGTTGTGTTTCCTCTCCCCTGCCCTGCTGAGGAGGGGAGTGACAGAGCGGCTGTGGTGGGGCACCTGATGCGTAGCCAGGGTCAACCCACCATAATTAGCCAGAAGGAAAATAATCGTCAGAAAAAGGTCCCGTATACAGGCCCAGGACATAGTGTGGTACTTCAGGGCTCTTCCGTTGTCTTCTCCAGCCTTGTCACTACAGAGTGAACCGACAAGTGAAAGTATTCTGGAATATCATCCATGGTTTAATTTGTTTTGAAGCAATTTAGCACTGCAAACATTATTCCGAAAGAGGAAGGTCTGGAAATGTATGTTCGCATAGAGAAGCTACTCTACAATAGTTGTCACAGAGCAGCTTATTTCACTGTAATAGCTATGGCAGTTGGCATCCCTGGTCAGAAAAGACTCAGCCTGTGAGAAACTGTTACCTCAACTTTCTTGGTGAGTCATATAGCAGCCAGACACTTCTTGACTGGGTACCTCACTCCGCCAGTCCCTTAAGAAATTGTTTATTGGAATAGCCCACAACTTGTTGCTTCTTATTTTTTGTTGGGAAGAGGAACCTAATTCTCATTTGGATGCCCTTTTTTGGCTTCTGTGAACAATTCAGACAACACTGAATTGTATTTATGTGTCTACAGTTGGAGCCTGCACTTGGTCTTCAGTGCAGCTCAGGAAGCTGTATATTGTATAAGTAGTAATAAGACATTTCCTAAACAAAATTGTAAGTCGAGCTCTGTTAGGTGGATCCCAGAATTCTATAGCTTTTTATTTACCTAGAAAGCTAAACATGAAATGCATTGCTGTATGTTGCAGAACTATCTATAAAACTATTAATGCAACAGTCTACTTACATTTCCCATGTTCCAAATATAAACTCCTTCAGCGCTGAACTTGGCTCATATACCGAAATAAGAATCTTCATGGAAGCAGCCTAATCCTTTACAATCCAGCCTCATGGGAAAAGCTCAGCTGAAGTCAGTGGGAAGGACTCAGCCTGTTGGCATCGGTTGGAAGTATGTGGATCCATCTCAAGGATACGAGATGAATTCTAATTCTAACCAGGCACATAAGATTATGAAAGTAAACTTTTGGTTAAAGAAATGTGGGCGCTCTCAATTGCAGTACTAAAAGGTGAAATTTAGTTTAGTAAATACAATTTGTATTTTATATCTGATGATTTGCTTCATTACTTGGCCATTTTAATGTTGCATTTGATGCTAAGGACCGTAATAGTGTGGACAATGAAGGGAATAAAATCCTTAGACTTCCTTTGAAAATGTGTCATACTTTCAAATGTTTTTTACATCCTTTGCAAAAAAACATTACTTGTGAAATTCATCCATTGAAAATGAGAACACAGTTGAGCATTTCTTTGCTGAAATGTTAGTATTCTTCAGCAGCTAGGCAACTGGCGTATCTTGGATCTCTCCAAATAGGAATTTGTTTATTTTTTTTTAGCAAGTAATATAGTCATTAACAACAATCTTGGATCTGCAATTGGCAGCAACTTGTGTCTTCTGCTACCTTATTAATGCACATTATTATTCACAGCCTCCTGCAGATCTAAAATACTACTGGTTTCTGAAAACTTAAAACCTATGGGAGAAATGTTAATGCACAGACTAAGAAATGAACACTGAGGTCTGAGGACGTAAGATTCTGCATTGTCCTGTATTTTGCATCAGTGTCATCTTATACAGTGTGTATAACACGTGTTGAGATTCAGCAACATTTCACAAGTATTCTGAATTTACTTTTTAGAAACCTTCATGGTAAATCCAAGTGCAAGTAGAAATCAGACCCTTCAAAGTTCTGTTATAGAACCAAAGGACAACTTACACACCCAGTGAGAAAATATGGTGCACTAGGACGGTATGGATGCAATTATGATTATGAAGATGGAATTAATTTAACGCTACTTTAAAAAATATATATACTTACTTATAGATGGTTTAAAATAGCTCGATAAAAATCTGTGTCTGCACAGATGACTAGCAAAACACATGTTTTGCCACTCAAGACTTTTCTCAATTAGGAGGAGAAAATGAACTTTTATTTGCTGCTTTCATAGGTGAGCGGGTTGTCTGTTAGACTAATAAATAAATGGGGATGTGGAGAAAGGTGAAAAGGTATTGGCAATTTGTGGCATTTTTCTTTTTCTTTTGAAAAGGACAACCTGCTGTTGTGTGTTGGTGTGGCCTGAGAAGATTTTTGTGTTCGAATTTCCCAGGGAAAAAAACAAAGAAGCTCCTATCTTTCAGTCACAGTGTGATATGCTGGAAGCCACGTGCTGAGGTGCTCAGCACACTAGTGGTAGTTCAAAATAAGCCCAAAGTAAACCAGTGTCTAGAGAAACATTGAATAATGTAGAATAATGAGGCAAGCCGGAAATGTAGGTGTCTCCTGGACTGCATTCAGCTCTTCTGTTGCTTTCAAATTTACATTGTTTTGCATTCAATACCTGCATTTTGCCTTTGCTGGGCTGAGGTGGCCAAGCCCTTCACTGGCTCTACACCTTGGTTCCTTTTCCCTCCTAATAGCACATGGTGACCTCTCAATAACAAAAAGTGCCTGTGGTTCACCTGATTTTTATGCCTCATTCTAGTTGGCTGCAAATCTTTTGTGGTGCATAGCAACCCTCTCAACCCGGTTAGGAGCCATCTAGTCAACTTCAGAAACTTAACAATTAGCTGTTGGTTCTAAACTACCTGTGGAAAGCGATAGGTGCCTTGAAGGACTAGTTTGTACCTTTCAGACAATGGAGGATGACATGAATGATGACTTTTCTCTACATACAAAATGAATCTAGATGATCAGCTTAGGCTGGATACCTAACTTTAGATGACTAAACATACTGTTTGGGAATCTTATTCCTTAAAGACAATATTTCTAATGGCTTGAGTCAGTTCTCTTCAAACTCAAGAGAGAAAGATAATTCATCAGGATTATCCATTTTTCCTAGGTGCTTTTACTTTTCTCTAAAGGTAGCTCTGGCTTAGGGTTTTAGCTACATGCTGTCATAAAGCTCGATGTCTGCAAATTATAATATTATTTGAATTCTCTAAAGCTTTAGCCAAAGCAGTGGGTTTACATGGCTTGTTATTCTGGTTTTCAGGTGCTTTCCAGAATTCCTCTGAAAAAAAGATCTTACCAGATTTTGGATGATTTTTTTATCCTCCATGTATGAGCAAGTTATAATGACTCTAAATCCTACATGATAATTGGAAGTACCAGCAAATGAACAAACCCTGGGTGTCTATAGCATATGATATTTAGAAAACATAGCTGACTATAGAAAGTGAAATAATTTGTCATTTTATAGTTTCAGAAATCTTTAGATACCATTATGAGCCATTTTCAATTTACTAAGAGACTGAAGTTGTATTCTCCACATACAATTGGTAACAACTGCGACAGTGATAGTGGATTTTCTTCTCCTTCTTCTCCCATCTGTCTGTTTCCATCTAACCCCATAGTGAACCAACTTGCCATTAAAATTTGCAGCCAAGTAGAGGAGGAGTGAATTACTACCTTCTCCTATGGGAAAGGCAAATATGCCCACAAGTTGGTTGATCAGCATGCATGGCTGTCAATCTGTGTGTCCCAAACTCAGAGGCAGACAACGTGTGTGCTACCACCTACCCTGAAAAGTCATTAGGGATGCTGCCTGGGAACTTGCAATACAATGTACTTGTTCAGAAACAAAGGGGCATGTGACATACCTACAAGAACAAGCCCTCTATGGCTCACATATTGTTCCTCTCTTGCTAGTGAATATGAGAAATAGAGCAGCCAGAAATAACAAACTGTTGGTTCTTATGTGCTTGAAGTTGTGATGGAGGGTGTGCATGAGTACATGGTATCATACAACTGAGAACCAGGAATCAGAGGTGAAAATATGTATTACATACTAAAGGGCAATGTATCGTATTAAGTAGAGAAGTGAGCTGAGAATTTTTATTTGAGAAGTCTCTATTCTGTTTATCTTTACCATTTTCAAGGGAATCAGAATGTGGAACTAAATTGCTATGGCAGCAGAGTATAAATAAAAGTAGATAACATTATGCTACAGGCATGATCAAGAGTTCAGCTGCAGAAGGCAGAAAAGACTGGCTTGCCTCTGCCATGTATTTTAGTTTTATAGAAGACAGGTTAAGAGCTCTCAAACCTCATGTTTGACTGGTTATTCCTTTTGTATCAAAGGAACCTCATCACTGAGAGCCATGACATCTTATTTGCCACAGCTTCAGATATGGGTCCGATTTTGTATTCCTGGAGAGGATAAGTGCCTATATAGTTATTCAACAATAAGACAAAATGATACGCACAATCATATGTGCAGTTCCTATTCTGGACAGTAGCCAGGTTAGCTGAAATACTTCATATGATTCTCTGCTGGAGCCATAGGCTTTGATGGGAAACTGTCAGGAGATACTATGGTCTTCCGGGTGGCACAAGATCTCTGGCATGGATGCTGTCCTGAAGATACACTATGCTGTGTTGTGCTTTGCCATCTTCTTTCTAGAACAAAAGCTTGCAAGTTTCTCAAGGTCAATCCCTTGTTCTTTTAAGTCCCTGACTGTTGAAGTGGCTGCAGACTTAAAAAGTGAAGGAATCTTCAGAGGTACCTCTCTGAATCAGTTTGTCTTATAACTAGAATACAGATTTGGGAAAGAAACTAGAAGAAACTCTTTGAACTAAAATACTTCTAGCATCTGTGACCTTAACATTCCTAGACACTAAATTTATGGCTGCTGGCCTCAGTCTGGACACCCATGGATTTTTCATTGTCCTAGGGTTGAATGTCCTCTTCTGCCAATGGAAAATACTGCTGTATTCCTTCACCTCAAGGGCCTCAATTTAGAGGAAGACTACAATTTCAGTATTTTTTTCCACAAGTCATAATATCACAAAACACATTATTCTATCAATTCTGTATGTTAGTGTTTATTAGGATGAACGTATCCATGGCAATAAATACTGAAGTGCAAGGCAAATTGGACTTCATTGACAGTATGATTTCCACAGTGATCATGCCCTGACAAGATCTATAGAGATAAATATCAGAGACTCCATTGTTTTGTTTACTGTGTTTTTTCTTAAATGAAGCCCAGACAGAGGAAATGAGGGAAGGAATAGAGACTTGAAAACTTAAATACAAATAATCTGTTCTAATCAATATATATTCTGACTAATAAATGTTTTCACAGAATGACTGATAGGTCTGCAAAACTGTCTTCCAAATGTTACTCTAACTGATTCTGTCACTGCAAGTTTTGAATGCTTGTGAGGTGTGTTTTCTTTTTGTCTTTGTCCACCATGAATCACAAGATATTAAAATGAACAGAAAAAAATTACAATAATCTGCTTCATCTCAAGTCACATCAGGATTGTTTCTTGCAATGCTTTAATTCATATTTTTCCCAGTGTGTTTATACCTATTCCTAGAAATGTGGTTTCTATTATTTCCCTTTAAAGACTGTTCCACAGTCCAATAGACCTTATCATTATTATGACTTTTTTTTTCTCATATTCAGCTTGAACTGCTCTCTGTGTATCTTCTTATTACTTTGTGACACATCTCCCTCCTTGATATTTATACACCTCAGCTGTTTAGAAATAGTTACAATGTCTTCTCCTCTTAGTTTTCATTTAACACACATATGAATGTGATATATATTGTGCAAAGAGTGTATCATAAAAGAACAGGTTTTATACGGATGAGGAATCGTCTTAGCTCAGCTACAGCTAAGAGACCTTTGGTGCTTGTAGTGGAAGATAATTTAGCTCTTTAAAGTAATTAATGTGATGTTATTAGTGCTTTTAGCCAATGCAGCTACATTATTATGTAGTGGTGTATACATAAACAATATTTAATCTTATTATTTTTCTTGCATAGCACTTTCTTGTGAAAGGAACAGCTTTGCTCAAAGGATTTTCTCTGAAGATTTATACACTTATAAACATTTTAGACTCAATACTCAAAATGTGTTTGCTGTAATTGTTCTTCATGATGAATCTTTCAGTATTTATGCATTGTTCTTTTTCAGACATCTTTGCACAATTTATTTGTCTTAATATACTAAGCCTGAAAACATTTTACTGCGTGAGAATTTTTAAATTATTAGATTAGCAGCTTCCACTGATAGAAAAGGGAAGCTGAGGCACAGGGGAGAAAATTATTTCCTCATAGGCACACATTGAATTTGTGCTATTTGGCAAATCAAGTGAGACAAATTTAGGATGGGAGCATAAAATGCTTAGATTAATGTCCATGTCTATGTTCACATATATGAGAGAGAAGTTAACAATGGGAACTCTGTCTTTAATTTTTGAAACTACATCTGAAATCACTTTCCTCATTCTTTTTAACACGAACTGTGGAAACTTTATAGGTACTTACCACAGATTTTTGCATAGTGAAAAATGGTCTTCCTGGCACACTTCCAGAGTCCCAAACATTTCAGTTGTAATTCCACATTTACCTACAATGCCCATTTGTGTAATTTCTCTCTTTGGGCCAGAGTAAAATCACGGGATGTCAGGTGCCCCAGGTGGCAGGTGTGCTGTCTGGCTAGGACAAAGCTGAGCAGACACTCACATTCAAGGCAGAATCTGCCCATCACCCAGCCTTCCTCTGAGTGAGACTTTCAGGCTCAGTGAGAAAGAACCCTCCAGAAATGCAGCGGGGCATGTTTAAATTAACACTTTGCCCTTGCAAGCAGTGTGGACACAACTAGTTTCACTCATGTGTCAAAGAAAAGTTGGGAACACTGCTGGGTTTGGCTGGCAAAGACTACTGTCTAGATAAGACTGCTGTGCTTAGATGCTTCTCTAAATCACAATGAGTAGGTACTTCTCAGCATCTTAAGGGGCTCAATTAACTACCTAAACCCACCCCTATGTGCAGTTCTTCCCTTATGGTACTGTAAAAGCATAGCTTATTGTCTGTGGACACTACCTGAAGATGGCCTGTGGAAATGACAAACATCAGCAGGGCACAAGAGTACCTTATAACATCAGAATCTTATGGATTCAAAACTGGGTAAGCAGTTCCCACTGTGAGAAACCTCCACAGATATAATTTCAAAATCATATTCTGACCGCAACCTACTATGTACAGTGGAGAGCTAATTAACTTGCTAATAGTAACAATAATTATTATTATGGAAATGTAATGTTAAGCAAGAATCTGTTTGCTTTGTTGTCAGGGAGGTTATACCCCTAGCATTATTAATGCAGAGCCTTTCCATCTTATTATTTGCCTTTCATTCCTGGCTCACAGTATGACATGCTCACCTCAGTGTTTCTAATGCACCAGGAGCACTCAGAATATTCAGTCCTTTGGCCTCTTGTTTCACTCCTCAGTCCCAGCCCCAGAGGTTGTATTACCCCATGAGGTATTGCCAGGAGTGCCTTACCACTCAATATTAGTATAAAGCACAATGTTAAATCATGTTCTAAATAATTCTGAAAAATAGCTGTTATCAACAGACTCAGGTTAAGTAGTTAATGTGTTATGTTCATGCCAGATGGGATACAAAAACCTGTTGGGTGACAGTACTTGATTAAGTACGAGAGAAAAGATGCACTGTGTGTAAACAGGATTGGGTCTGAAGGCATTGCGAGGCTTCACAGAATGTATGTAGGTGGGATTTTTGATCAGGGGTACAATGATGTCAAGTGAAAGATAATTAAAATGAATCTTTCCAAATGATAGTGACAGAAAGAACAGATATATTTAGCGAAGTACACTCGAACACTACAGGAATGGGAAGGGGGAGAGAAAGACTGTCCAGAAAATTTAAAATGTGTGGATTAAAGAGGAATTGGGTCTCACCTGAAGTCAGTGCTGCTACTCTTGTGATGGACTTCCAGGGTTTGAATGCGTGGGTTAAATATCAGTTCCAGGAGCTTGGTCTCCATTTGATCTGATTACAATAACATCCATTTCTGGTATGAATTCATGCCCTACATTCTCCACCTCAGCTCGTCTGGGGGATGGAGGAGCTGGTGGTTCTGGGGGATATGGAACAATCTTTTTGTTTCCTTCAGGCTTCAAAACTGCACAAGCACTGTTCTGTGGTGTGGGAATTTCCTCCTATACTCTCATCCTTGCTTCCCAGACTCAGGTACTAGCACAATTCTGGACATACAGGTTGGTTGGCTACCATTAACATACTTGTTACATACATCAGCATACACTAACATACTAACTCCTTGTCAATTCTGGTGCATTGGGAAGGGCTGAGAGAAAAAAAATTTTGCTGGCAATGCATAGTGCGTAGCTTCCTTATTTCAAGCTATTCCTCACCTCACAGAGAGTTCATATTAGAAATTTTAATATGGCCATTTTAATTGCTTTGCAGGTTGAATGGGAAAGAGCTCAATCTATTAGACTATAATCCTTGCTCCACTAAGAAGCCATTAGAAAACAGATCTTAAAACTTTGTGAAAGTGCGGATATGAAAACTGAAGTAAAAGGCTTGTGAAGGAAAAAAAAAAAAAAGATAAAGAATCACATCTGCTTTCCTGGGACTAGTCACTGCTTTCATTATATGATGTTGCACATTGGTCTCACTTGTCTTACAATCCACATGCTGGAGGTAATGGCAAAATGGCATGCAGAAAAATACGCCAAAAGGAGCAAGCACAAATAGTGTTAGAATAATACCAAACCCCTCTCAAAGACCAGGGCCCTATTTTATTGTCCTCATACAAACTGAAGTCAGCTAAGGGTGTGAGACTGCATGTCTGGAGCAGTTGCAGCTAACTTCACACACCTCACTCAGGAGCCTCCATGAGACGTACGGTGGTTGTAGCATCCTTCTTCATCCAGAGGAGAAGGATGGACACCTCTGAGGAGCACTCAGCCTACCCAAGCTGTGAATAGCTTATGGGAATTGCTTGTCTTTCTCCATTGCTTTTACAGGAACTGACAACAAGTGCTTTCACTTACATTAGGTGTATAAAAATAGGTGAGATGAATTGAGCTGAAGAGTCAAATGGGCAACGCAAATCATCTGGAATGATGAGGTAGCAAAATGATCAGAACTAGTGGAAATACATATCAGTGTCTCTTTGCAGCCTGAGGTGATCTGTAGGTTTTTTGAAAGGCTTGCTGAAGAGTGCTGGACAATATGCTGGGGAGTGGGTGTGCTCAGGGAGTCTGTGGAGTCCAACGAATAGGAGTAAGATGTCATGAATTCAAGGACAGAATGCATATTCTGTATTTAGGAAGTGATTTTCCTGTGGCAAATATTTGAACCAAACAAGCACAAAAGAATTACAGTACCGTGAAACAAAGAGTTCTTCTCTGCTGATTAGTTAGCATTTATCCCATTCTCTTTTTGAGTCACTGTGTTAATGGTCTCATAAGTGCTGAACTGGAAATATTTTTTGTTTTGTTCTAACTACCTGTAAGGCTTGAGAACCAGAGTGAGTCTATCATTTGCATGAAAAGCCAGTCCAGGGAGAACTGTGGCATGATGGTAGTTCACAGAAAATGAAACTCAGTTTGGAACTGTCTTGAGAAACACACCACCAGGTTCCTGAGTTGCTAACACAATTGGAGTCAATGGACTCGCGGAGTTCACCCCAATTAATTCAGATGTATTTTGGTAGGAGATCAAACCCAGGTCTCATGGATCTGACAGAAATAAAATGTTTCCACTTAGCTCGGTATCATTGTGAATCATTAACTCTGAGATGACCTAATGATACCACTCTTAACTCTTTCATTTTACATTGTTTTAAAGTGAAACTAAACTGTTCTTGGATGGACTGGCAAGTGATGAGTGAGTACCAGATGTGGTTAGAAAAAATATGACTGCTAAAGTAATAATGCTTGAAGTTCCATTTAAAACCATTTCAAGACATAGCTGCCCAAAGGGGTGAAAAGATTCCTTTTGCGATATAAGTTACTCATTCTTTCTTCCCTGGAGTATCATAGGAGTGATGGAGAACATAATATAGCAATTAGGTTCTGCAGCTAAATTTCTCAGCAGAGATGTGTATTGTAGCAGGCAAAAAAATAAGTGTTTGCTATAGTTACAAAAAATATATAGAAACCTACTGACAAAAGCTTGTATAGAATCTGGATGATCCCTGTGGTGTTTTATACAACAAATAGTGGAAGGAATGCATATAAAGCCAAACAGAATCACCTGCCAATTTCTGCTTACCTAGAAGATCCTTCAGTATTTTACCTCAGCTTAGGGGATCTTGACCTGTGTTAGTCTGGAGAGCCGTCACTTCAGGGTAATGTATTTCTAAAGCTTTTTAAAAATCATTGTCAGTTGTTTCTCAAGTTATGCAGGTGGCAAGAAGAATTACATGTAATTATGTAAATCAAATGTTGCAATTTGGTTGATAAGGGAAGTATCTGATATACCAACTGCTTTGAGAGTCTTACCTAATTGTTGTGTCAATCTGACTTGTTTGTTGAGGCAGGTGACTTTATCCCACTAAGACATTCTGTATCTGTTTTCAATTGCCAATTTCTCAGCTGTATCTCATGGGGGAAAAAAGCCCTTTTAAAAACACGAACCACATTCTGTATGTGAGTTGATTAATTCAGATGAATGGCATTATGGAAAGTTAAGAAAAAATGAGCTCTGACTGACAAAACTTAATAAGATTACTACTTCAACATACTATCATTCTTCATTTCTTTCTGATTTCTATTTCCTTTTGGAAGAAGACTAAAAGAAAAAATGAAAAATATCAAAGGCAAGCAAACCCAGATTTGTCACAATGGATTATTTTGCTTTTATATGGAACTTTAAAAATTATAGATTTGTGACATAAAGTTCTGATTTTCCTTTCACCTGACCGTGTCAAGGTTACAGTGTAACATTTTCGGAATATCATGAAATAATAGCCAAGATTCTGTGAAGCAGTTAGCACAAAGTAAAGTGAGAGAGGCATTGAAACAATGAATCCTTCATTTTGAAGTAGCTGATTTGTGAATATTCTTGACAGGAATTAGTTAAGATGTAGTAAAAGTGTCTCTGGGCGTCTGGGCTTCTAGTTAAAGCTTAAAGCATAACAAAATAGGACTTTGATCAGTCTTTCTTGTTTTCATTAAATCCTGTATTTCCTATGTAGGCATTGCTTCCTCAACAGACTTTGCTTTTAGAAATGAGCTGCTGTTATGTCCTCTCTTCTTTAAACTGTTGGCAGGTTTCTGTAAAATACAGTGGCCATAAAATACGTGCTCTGCTGCTACAGGAATACTCTGCATCACTCCAATATAATGGTAAAAATACTGGTAACTTTACTAGTATTGATTCCAATAAAGAGGTTTGATCCCAATAAACTCTCTAGTAGTATTTCTTTAGACTAGTGCTACACTTTATCTTTTCATGCATTCATAGAAATAACAGAAGTCACAAAATATTAAAGTCATCCTCCTTTTTGGAGATCTCAAAAAGCATTGTTTCCATAAAAAAGGACATGATATGTTAGTAACTTTAAACTTGTCATGCATTAAAATGCTGTAAAAACATTTGTCTTTAGAGCAATATACTGTGGGTTTTTTCTATCTAAATGAAGTTATGGTCTTAACCCAGTTTTCAGAAGGAAGGCACTAATCTTCCTTGCTTTTTGACCAAATTGACTTGTACATTTGTGTCCTTAAAAATGGCTTTTTTGTAACAGACAGTCAGTGAACCTAACAGTAGAGAATACCAGCTAAACTGATGGTGTGTGACCAGGGAAGGGTGCTGCAGAGAAAAGAAATGAAAAGAAGACAACATCTAAAAGTTACATATTTCAGTTCAATAGTTTGCTTTTATTAGCGTTGTATTTTAATATGTTCTTGACTAGCCAGGCATTTATTTTCTCATAGAAAGCTCACGTAAGGACAGAAATGGATGAAAGATTAGAGCTGATCTTCAAAGAAACTGGCACAATATTAACATATGAATGGAAATCTAATCCATATTTTAGATCAGTGAAGAAAACAAGTAAATGTGAAGTGCTTGAATGATAATGGCTCCAAAAAATACATTCATGTGGCCCAGGAAGAAACTGGAAATGGACAACAAATGTTTAGGCTTTAAAGATGTTGAAAAACAAAAAGTGATGTTTTAATTCCCAGAAGCATGAAATATATATATTCAAATTTCCATCTGCTGCTAGGAAGTCACGCTTAGGACAAGTCCAAACCAAAATCCTGATTCTTCTGGTTCTACTTTAGACGTCGGAAGAACATGATGAGAACAAAATTTAACCAATTTAGGACACCAGAGATCTTACAACGTAAGCCTGCAGAATTTGACCATCATCAAAGCCAAACCTATATAACTCAGGTCTAAACTTTGAAGCCTCATCTGCAACTTAAATCTGATCTGTACAAAATCACTGCCCATCTATCTATAATAAATATAATGAAAACAGACGGGAAACCTTTCTCCCACACAAGCTGTCCATACAGTTCAGCAGTGACCTATTACCACTGCAGCACAACAGAAATATCTAATAGGATTAAAGTCGACATCATTGGCACTGAGAAAAGGTCATCTAGAACCTGAAAATAGCCGATAAGGACTCCAGCCTGTCCATTTACGTGTTTTGTAACGTTGCCAGTTGCTCTGATGTCTGACAAATGCCTGGGAAAACAGATTGGTACTAAAACAAAACCTATCATGGAGATGTTAAGTTTCTGGATTTTGCCTACTTCACTGTATAAATAATTTTTTGTGCAGTTGGATTTGGGGCAATTTAGGAAAGGGAAGGTTATAACTTCCTTTTAAGTATTTTTCTGTGGAAAAAAAATATTGTAGTAGTTTTAAGAAGCATTGTCTTTTGATTGTCAGATTCTGGTTTTATCCAAGCCCAGCTGAGGACTTCTTTCCTAGCTAAAGAATGCTCCAGTGTGCTTCCTAAGCCATTTTTCCTTAGAGAAATGGTGAAATATTCATTTCTCTGCTCGCCGGCACATTACGTAAAGAATAAATTAGCAATTGATCAATGACTGGAAAATATTAGATTTTAGGTTGTTTAGTATTTATTTTTTCAAAGCATACTTGTTTAACTGAGAGCAAAACTAAGGTCTAAAATATAACTTCATTCTGTGAAAAAGGAATTAACTGGCAATTCTTCCAGTGTGACTGAAAGGACTATTTTTTCTGAGTTATTTCATTTGCAAGTCAGATGTAATGTTACAGGAGTCAGTGAAGATATTCTAGATTTAAAACAGCAAAAAAGTTGAGGAAAAACCTGGCCCCAGAGGACCAGGCTTATATCAACACTTCCAGACTAAAAAGGAACTTCCAGGTCTTACTACTGACATAGGAGGCACAATTAAGGTCTAAGAATCACAGTCTGTTCCTGGAGTATTTTTCCCAGGCTGAATCACGCCAGGCTGTGTGCAGAAGGGGCCCTGTGCCACAGGGAGATGCTCAGTGAGGATGGGGTACTCCTGTGGGGGAGAAGGTGGCATATCCCTTATATATAACTCTCTAGTTAATCTTAGTTATGAATTATTAATCCCTACACAAAGATGAAGTGCTAATACACTCTCAGATTTCCTTTTTCACATTTAAACAAAATACCTTATTCGTTGGAAGAATGAGGCTGAAATGTTTATCCCTGAAACTATAAGAGAAAGAAGCTGATGGAAGGATTTTAAATGGCATTTGAGGATTTATCCTGGCTAGAGGCAGAAATGTTAGCTTTACAAAGACTAACCCCATACAAGGTGCTGATTAAAAAAAAAAAAAGGGTTCAGCATCCAGAGGTCACCACTCTGCTTAGTTGCGGGGCTTTACCTGCTGTAAGACTGGAGTAGCAGTGGAGAACAAAGCTCTATGGAGGGGAATTGCAGCATTACAATGAAGGGAATACCTGCTTAGTTTTGCAGTTTAAGCAATGATAAAAATCAAAAGAAAGGAAACAGCCTAAAAATATAATTGGAAGAAGTGAGGGGCACTCAACCCTGGTTCTTGACTGACACCTGAGTGGCCAGTGCCTATGTGGAACTGCAGCAGCTTCTGCTGTGGTTGGGGGTCATCTTGAAGGAAACTCAGGATAAGGATGAGGCCTGGGGAAAAACACAAATGCAGATACATCATTTTAAGCATATAGATATACCTATTAAAGAAATAAGTAAAAACCTTGTAAGCTTGATTCAATGGCATTGCTTATATATTGAAGCTACTCATGTGCTTAAATGACTTCCCTGTACTGAGGTCTGAGCCTGACACATAATGAGGGAGTGAAATTTGTTACTCTCTCGAGACAGCTTTGTGATCCGTAAGAACAAAGCTTAATAGGATCAGAGAAGTTTACAGTGGACAGGTACCCTTTTCAGAAAGTTACCAACACATTTAGCCTCCTTCACAGTTGGAAGAGACCTCTGGAAGTCACCTGGACCAACAGTCCTGCTCTAGTGGGGCTACCCTGCGGAAAGCCACATCACACTGTCCAAAACCTGAGCAGGAATGTCTGTTGGGGTAGTTCTTTTAGGTCACGGCAGAAAGGCATTTATGGGGCTGTGCATTAAAAGCTGCTTTATGGCATTTTTCATTTTTATGGGTGTAGAAAAAATTTGCAGATTTATCATTTTCCCCAAAGACTAAATTCAATTAAAGGAACAAAATCAGCAACAAATAATTAAAGACCAGTATTTAATCCTTAAATTTGTGTTGTCTGTAATAAGAGGAATCACACTCTTAGTTTTCTCTACAGTTTTCTTAAACTTTTTATAAAGCAATCTGGGCATACTCATAAGAATTGACCATCAGGCTCATTCTCTTGTGCATGTTATTGCTAGTTTATTTTCCGTCTTGAAAATGTTCAGAAATGTCAGTTTTCAATAAAATCTTCTTGAGTGGAAATTGGAATTCAGTTATGGCGTACACTTCTAAGTCAAAAAGTGAACCAACCAATTTTCAGTGCACTATCTCTCCATGCAGTCACAGTCTTACAATTTTGGGGTTTAGCAGAAAAAAAAAAAAAAAAAAAAAAGAAAAAGAAAAAAAGAGGGCTGTGAATAAGGAATAAAAGACCTTTGCCTGCTGTTCATCTTCTAAATTATCTGAAAAATTTAACAACAAAATTGCTTTTATCCCCTTCCTTTAGTAAAACATTGTTTGAGATTCAGTCACCTGAATACCTGATTTGTCTGTATTTTCTGTTTGACTTTTTTGTCTATGAATACTGGATAGGATTTTCGTCTTATAATGGTTTGAACTTTAGAGAAACAGTGATATATAAACAAATCTTCTGATTATTTTTCACAGTTTCCAGCAGCATGAGAATTGAAATGTAAATGAGTGGCTCTCCCAGCTGAAAGAAGAGAACATTTACCACTGTGCTGCCTCTTAGAACAGACCTGTGGGAACTTCCTTGTAGGAATTAAAAAAGACAATTCACATATATTAAAGCAGAACAAATGAGAGAGACAAGGTTCAGGGAGATAAGAATAACAATCCTGCTAACCGTAGGTGATTTGCATTTAAATATCAGAAGCTAGAGTGAGCAAATAAAAAAAAAAATTCCTCACTTTTTTTCCCCACGGTTAGTGCCAAACAGTGTAAAAATAAATGGTGAGATGGATTCTTAGTATTGTACGTACACAGGAGAAAATGCAGCAGTACAAAAATATATTTGAAAATTCCTTTAACTGATGTTGGTTCATGCACTTTGATGTATAAGTTGTGAACTCCCCTTAGTCAGGAGTCTGTTAATTGGAATTTTTTCCATAGCTCTTATTCCAAATAAATTGTACAGAGAAGTAATGGATTAATGAAAACACACACACATACACACACACTTACTTTCTTAATGCAAGGTTGAATACTACCATGTGTTGTTCAAGCTATATGTATGTGAAAAATTAGAAGAATTGGCATTGTGTCGTATTAGGCCTACATAACAGCTCATAAAATTCTTAGATAAAGTATGTACACAGAGCTTTTTGAATGTATATTTCCAATTCTTAGAATGGGATTTCCCACCCTAATGTTCTCACTTGCCCTATTTATCCTTCCGTCCTTACATTATTCATCCTTGTGCCTGTACAAAATGCAGAGCTTTCAGTCCATGCACTAAAGTTAATCAGGTCAGGATTTTCTGCAGATTGTTTGCTCCTCGAGCATAAGTTATGTGTAGGATCATTTGGCCACTCTCTTAGAGCCTGATGCTTAACATGTTACAATCAGTTTTTGCTGAATTATCCATTTAACATGTTTAATCCATCAAATAAGGACATGTTAATGACTGCTTCTCACAGTGGAATTGTGTTGTTCACTTTGATCTCGTAACAGTAACTAAACAAGCAGCTGCTTTAGTGCTGTTCTGACTTAAAATGAAATTTTGTTTTGCCTTCTAATTCTGACCTTGAGTGAGTTAAACTCAATGTATACTGAAGTCTTTTACTGGACACCTTATAATTTCAGAGATTATTTTTTAACCTTTACCTTAAACAGTTTGGTGTGTAAATATTCCATCTATTAGACTGGAAATCATGTTGATGTGGTTCCTGCCCTGCCTTCTGATATGCTGAGTGACTGCGAGCCACTCAGGTGCTAAACTGTATCTCTCATTGCTGATTTGAATGTTGGTTCACCACACAATAAATCCTACTAAGTCCAAAAACGCCACAGCTGGGGAATAATAAACCCCTACAGAGACTACACATGCAGATAATTCAGATGCTTGACATATAAATGCTAGTATCTCACTTAGGTCAACTTTAACATTTTCTGACTAACTGCAAAGCAAATGCAATAATGGATTAGGTATGAAAATTGAATTTTTATTGGTTAGTGAATTCTTTGAAACTGTTACTATTCTTTTTTTGTGAATTAAAAAGAAATGGAAGATCTTTGCTTAAAAGATTTCTTTTATCTAATTCCATTTTCAGCTATTCTCACGTATGTTCATATATTCTTATAAAAGCTCATAACAGGAAATTTCCAACATTTCAGATGATCCCCAAATAAGGCCGAGATGGGTTACCCAGCTCACTGGTATAAGATAGAAATTGGATTGTCTCTGTGGCTTTACCAAAACTGGGATGAAAAGTCATAGTCAGAGCATGTGAATCTGGAAGAGTAACCTCTGCAGCTGAGGCAAGCACTCAGCTTTTCTTTCCATGTTGTCCTTGTTACAGACTGAAACCTTTCCTGGCACGTTTTAGAACAGACAGTTTACTTTAAAGAACATAATGGAAAATGGGCTCTGGGCTGGCTGACTGTACCTTTCCATCTTTATTCTCACCTATAACAAAGATTTCCCTCTGTCATGAACATCCTTTATTTGCCTAGCCGAGAGAATGGGGATCTGAGCAACAGATTTCCGTACAAGTGGTATTAGGTGCATCCTTGTGATCTTGTGAAGAACATCAGGATTTATTGTTGGTCTAGGAGTATATTGACCTTGTCATCTCCTCAGTTAATATTTAACTCCTGGGTCAATAGATCTGGATATTCACTTACTCAGAAGTCACTATCAACTTAATTGTTATTGGCAGGAGATACCGTAAAAGCCTTTGGAGGCTGATAATTGAGTATTTGTTACTACATGTTATGATGAATGTCATAGTAAAAACCTGATGCAGTGATGAAAAAAATTATGTCATAGTCATAACATTTTTTTATATGGAGCCACTGGTTGTGTTTGGGTAGAAAAAATGATAAAAAGTAGACACCAACCGCAGTACATGTTTGGGGTTGGTTCTTTTCTTTCTTATATTTGTTTAGATCAGTAGTAGCAGAAATTATTTCAGTGAATTAGGAACAAAACCAAATTTCTAATTCCAATTAAAAATTATTATATGGTAATTAAATGAGTACATAACCAGTATTTCAAGGGAGGACAAGTACTTCATTCGCCTATCTGCTTGGAAATCTGTTAAGCATATGCACATTCTGAGAGGGTTTTGGTTTGGTTTTTAATCTTTGCATATTCATCACATACCAGGCAAACTAAGGGCATTGATCCACTTCTGTAGATACCACAGTAAGGCATCTGCTAATAACAGTATCTTCTCCTGGTGTGGCATGATCTAGCTACAGAGAAAGAAGTGGGATCTGAGCTGACAGCTCTCGCTATTCCTATGCTTGTAACCAGGAGCTATGATCTCCTGGCTCATGAAGTGCACTTCAGCTGTGCTGAATTTCTATGAGATGGCTATAGCAGGTCACCTGCCCAGCTACCTTCAGAAGTGGAGGAGCACTGGATTGTAATACAGAGATAATTCTTCACACCCAGCATTTCATTTTCTCCTTCAGAACCATTATTGCATTTTCTTCCTCCTCTTTGACACTGAGGCTCTCCGTGGGAATGATGGAGACACCTTTGTAACTAATTACTTGAATAAAAGGGATGTATTATATACTTTCCAATTTCTGCTAATCAATGGAAATTAATTTAAACTTCTGCTTCTTGGAGACGTCTCTCAGTTAGGCTGCTTTTAACATGCTGTAAACATAGCCATGCCCACTGTGAGATTGGTGGAGGCTTGGGTACATAGCTGTGACCAGCAAGACCCCAGTGAGGTCTGCTTGGTTCTTCTGGAGGGCTGCTCTGTGTGGCACTGACAGACTCATCTCTAATGAAAAACAGAACCCCACACTCCCATTGGGAGTAACAGGAACATCATTTGCCCTGTACAGAAACAGAGGATGGCAATGACTGCATCTGTTTGCATCTGGGCACACGCATGTTTCCTGCTGTTTGGCACTCTTTCTTTCAGCCCCTTTCTTATGTAGTCCTGTGATGGACAGGGAACAAAAATGGAGAAGGAATGATCTTTCTGGAGCCTGTGTGATGGTCAGATACCTGACACATTACTACATATTAGTAACTTCTACACAGTAGAAAAACATTAGTCCTTTTATGGCTTTTGCACCAGCTTCATGAGTTAGCAGAGTATGAAGATAAAAACAGCTAAACAGGTGGCAACAGGCGGGTTCAAGAAGAAACAAAGATTTTGTTATATATAGATAAGCTAATACATGTGTTAAGACACATAAATGTTGCTTTTATAAATAGAAATCAATTAGTCTTCTGAGATGTCTAGCTTAGTTAATTAGTATGATGGACATATGTGTATGCATGCATGCAAAAATGCTTTTGAGATATATGGCATTTCTGAGTTCACACTGTGTTGATGCCAAACATATAATGATACTGGCCAAGTCGAGCTCTATCAGCACGGTGACCCTAATGATGTTGTTAGTGTTGAAGTGATGTAAATGCAAGGTCTAACAAATAAAATAGGGTATTTCAGGGATCATGCCAAAATACACAGGTAGTAAGAGTTCACAAGTGAAAATGTACTTACTATGGCTGTGGGGCTAAAGGAGCATGACCGAGGGACAGGTTTTCCTGCAGTTCTTTTTTTCAAAGATAAATTCGTTGGTATCTGTTTTTCCTATCCAGTCAACAGGACTTTGAGTATAAAGGAAATAATCTTTATAATGTTTTTTCTCCTTTAAACCTTAGATTTAATGAAATTTACCATACTTAAATAATGGCTAAATTTAGATTAAGGAGATGTAAAATCCCTGAAAGAGTCAACAGCAACCTAGTCCATCTATTCTCCAAGAATATTGCCCCTGTAGGTGCTCATAATCATAACATGCTCTTCTGTTTAGCCAAGATGTTCCCTGAATGCCTAAGTGTAGTTCAGTTGCATGGAGTAGTAGGAGTGAGGTGAGCTCCCATACCCTGCCTGAGGGCACTTTGTAGCCAGATAGGCACCCATCTCTAGAAAATTCCCAGACAATGCGCCAACGTTAAAATGGGCAGTACTGCAACTAGTAATGACCACCCCCCCCTCCCCCTGCCTTATTATTTTTTTGCAATAATTTAGTAATTAAAAGTTGTATGCCAAGAGCTTGGGTTCTGTGCCCATGCTTCATGGACCCTTGAACTTACATTACAGGGTATCTCACGTTTCATTTCTGTTGTGCAAAAATACAGTATTCTTATAATAACTCTGACAGCTTTCTGTGACTGTTTGCTGGGATTAATTTAATCAAAGAATGGGTGCTTACCTGGCTTATCGTTAATAGTCAACAGATGTAAAAGGCTTTTCCAGCACGGTAAAGAAAAAGAAAGGTGACTGCTTTGAAGGATAGGGAGGACAAGTTTCCTTTATCGACCTCTAAATAGTTCAATAAATGTAGTGTGTGAGGATCCAGCAGACATTTTAAGGTGAGGTAGAGCAACAAGCGATGGCTAAAATGGCATCAGTCAGCTGATGGAGTTTAAAAAAAAAGCACTGAACGCGTTACATTTACCAGATGTGGTGGCACTTAATGAAATTGCCCTTGCGCATCTGAGGCCGTGTGTCTAGTGCCTGATGCGTAACACCTGGGATCACAATGCTTCTGCTCTTCTCCCTCTCATTACACTCACATGCTTAGTAACGGTGGTGAGCAGAAACTTTCCGTACCTGGCTGGCACGGTATTCTTGCAGGTGGATGTAATTACATCTGCTCATTTTGGACAAGATTCCTAACAACGCTATGACTATATCTGTTTACATTTTAATTTTAGGAGAGGAAAGCATTCTTGCACTCCAACTGGCAGCATGGTGTGTCCAGGGCATTTCTTCAGCTGGCTGACATGGGAACGGTGTGCTCTGCTAGTGCTGACACCAGAGCAAGCCTGTCTGCAGCAGTCGGGAAGCTCACAGTTACTTGTGAGCTGAACAACTCACGCAGCATTAGATCTGCCACAGAGTTGTCATTTATGATACAAGACTTCCATTATACTTATGGGGCTGAGTTCAGATTTTGTTGTATAAACAGAATTCCTGTACAGAAAAAGCAGCTACCCAGTTGCCTAGTCTCCTTCTAGTCATTTAGGTCCTGCTTTCTTGACTGGCAGTGGTTTGGCTTCAGCAGGAGGGGGATAAATGGAGCTGATGCAAGAGACTACCTGTGCTCCAGGAATAATATTCAGTGCTGTGGATACAGGATTTTCACTTTTTTTGGGTCACTGCTTTAATTACTGGACTAAAGTGCAAAGGACTCAGAGCAGCAGTCCTGATCAATTAGGTTCTTGTCCTTAGATAAAGGCTGAGTAGTCTGGTTAACAAGTGGATGAACAACTTTTTGGTATTTCTTACTGATTTCTTGTACTCTGCTAGGGCACTCCACTTTAGGCCAAATTACTTCCCCTCTGCCGGTTTTCAGCAGCTCTAGTTAGGGCACAGAAATCTGAGGCAGATATTTTAGGCATCATGGGCTTCCCCCAGAGCCAAGTGTTTATCATTTTGGTAAGATAATGCTTATCTTAGGAACTTCTGTGAGCAAACAGGATTCTGCTTGGAAGAGATGTGACCAGCAAGCTCATACGTATGTGTACATCCCAGGAAGCAAAGAGGACATCCCCTTATGGGACCCTGATGATGAGACAGTCATGTAGCCACCAAATTGGATCTCTGTGTTTCTCCCCTGATAGCACAGAAAGCAGATAGGACTCGGGAAGTGGCATCTCCCAGTCCTCAAAATCACCTCCTCTGCTGAAGCTTGCTGAGAAGAGCACTTGTGCAGGAGTGGCTGGATACTGCTGGGATATTTCTGTTTAACACAACAGTGTTAATATTCTGCTCCGGTTTGCATATAGCAGTCACCACTCTACTACTAAAGCCTTTTTAAAGAGATGTAAACAACATGATGATGTACCATCATGTGCAGTTCTTTTTTCCCCCCAACTTTGCACATGTCTTTGAAGGTTATTTAATAGATACTATGCATACTGTGCAATCTGTGCTTGGAAACAATGCTAGAGGTATGTTTAGAAGAAAAAAAAACGAGCAGAGTTTCTGATAGTGTCATTGAATGGTGGTGCAGTGGTCTGAGCTTGCCTCTGGATGTCCTGCCTTCCCATTCCCAAGCAGTAAGCATGTACTGGGCAGCTCCCATCAGTGTCCCCAGCAGCAGGGCTATATGGCACAGTCCCTCCCAAAGTCTGGAACGTGCTAGGACTAGGCAGCTCTTCGAACGCCAGGCTAGTTTTGCTAAGTTGACTACATTTGGAATGGCTTCAACAGAAGCTAAAAACTTTGAATATATTTCTAAACAAGATTCTCTCTCTAGTTTTAGGTATGGAAGATGCCTGCATTCTGGAAACAGCCTTTCACAGGGTGGTCTGTCAGGAATAATAATGCCTGTTGAAAGCTGAACTTCCCAAGGAGCAAAATGGCAGGTTTAACAACAGAGGAAGTGTTGAAATAACACAGTGTTTCAACACCTTCTGTGTTACCACCCTGAGTACCTGGCATGAGAGGATAACAGCTGTTTCTGAGGCATTTGTGAAGATCTTTGGTTGTAGTCTTCCTTTATGGAGGAGTGAGAAGAGTGTGATAGTGGCAGCTTTAAAATTTGTAGTGAAATCTGTTCTTGTGAAAAGCACCTGATCAGCAGAACAGGAGATGCACATCTCTTTTAGGAAGATTGTAAGGTTTTGTTGCTGAGGCAACAGTGGTACATGGGAAATGCAGATTCAACTTTTGACTCCATTGCAGATTTTCTGTGTATCCTTAGGATCAGTTAGGCATTGACTTGATTTCCTGGCGGTGTGATTGATAGTATGTGTTTAAAGACTTGGTCAAACAAAGACCTTTTTTCTGCCCACTTACTTTGTCTATTTTACTTGTAAGCCATGTAAGCTCCTCAGGACCGGAACTGCCTCTCACTGTGTGTTTGTGAAAATACCTAAAACAGAACAGGTCGGTGGTCAGGTAGGTCCTGGGAAGCTAGCATGGCACACAAATTAACAGTGGCAGTAAACCCACATAAAACTCATTCAAGGTAATGGAAAAACCGCTTTGACCTTTTAGGTGTTTGGGTTTTCCTTTGCAAAGCCAAATTCCATGATGAACTCTCCACTGAATATAAGTTCAAACAAGATTTAATGCCTAGATCATCAGCAGACCCATTGGATCAGGCCCTCCTGCTGCCAGGGCTTCACCTGTCATGGCTTGGAGCAGTCATGTGCTTGAGGGACTTAGAAGTTGTGTTTCCATGGTTATGTAGCTCCCCACTTTCTTTTGAATAAGCCAGACGAGATTTGTTAATATTCACTACTGATAATGGGAAATTATAGAAAAAAATATCTCCCGTGGGCTTTGGATTTTGTTCTGCACTGTGCAAAGAAGAAACGTCAGGTGAAAAAAATAGCACTAATTCATCCACACAACCTAGAAGCTGCTCAAAACCAGCAAAATGTAGCTCTTACTCCATTGCTTGTGTACAGCTCAAAAGTCAAAGCACAGCACATCTGCTGCTGTTGTAAATGAAATCCGTCCCAGTCTATTTACCCTTGGTGGCAAATTTGTGAAGAGCATCATGATATAGGAAGTGTTACTGTTGTAGTCAATGGTCCATTCTTTGTCTGTGATTGCATCATATTCCAGGGATCATCATAAAAATAGACACTTTACCTATGAATAATATGTTGAGAGAGGCTTTTTATGAATCTTCTGCATGAGGCTGTATTAAGATCCTTATTTTCTGTAGTCTGTAGAACACTAATTGATGTTAATGATCAGAACATGAAGTTACCAATATGGGGTTTTTATGGCTTTTAAATGCAGTGCTGAAGGGTGAGTGATTTCATGTTAATATCAGCTATCTTTTCTATGCTAAAAGGGTAGTTACCAAGGAAATAAACTGATAAATTGATAAAAAAAAATCTGATTCCATATCAGAAATATTCTTGGATGGGAAGCCTTAAACAGCATGAAAATATATTCTGAAAAAAATAACATGAAAAAAATGAATGCAGTACTTACCAAAGTTCATGACAGCTGATGGCAGAAATGGAGTTGGGAAGATCTGGTTTGTACTATCAATGCCATTACATTTCCTGAGTTTCAGGATGTCACTTTAGTGAAAATGTTCACACTTTTCACCTTGATTTTTCAGAGGCATTGAAAAGGGTATAACTTAATCTAGGGTTGTTCAGCAACCTGGAGAAACAAACCTCACCCTTACATGGAGTTAGAAATAGCATTTGAAAATTATACTTCATGCATCTAATTTCAGACAGACACATTTGATCTTATAACCTATATGACTGGATTTTCTCCAATAATGATAAGTAACAATGGGCAATAATGGATCATTTTTAAGTGTAAATTTGTTTTTATGCAGTGCACTGCAGTGTTTGTATACAAGGAATTACTGAAGTGCAAAATAGTATTTGATATCATAATTGTTTCAAATTATGTTCTCATAATATTAAAGGAATTCAGGAAATACAGATCCAGCTACTTTTTTAGGATTCAGTTTTATTAAACACTTGAGGAAGAGCTTAATTTATAGCCTATAAGCTGTATCATTAAAACTATTGGTTTTAATGACAGTCTTAAGTATTAGTGGCCATCCATAGCAATTAGAGGACCGATGCAAGTACTTGAATGAAGGTTTTGGCTTGTGAAGAATGTACCATGCTAAAACCATATTTTAGTGGTGATATAAAATGATCATTATCAGAGCCTGGGTTTAAAGTTTCTGAAACTATTTTCAGTAGCATTGGAAATATATTAATTATGTTGAGCAGATTAAAGGAGGTAGATCTTCAAATGCTAATTCATAGATAGCTACTTGTGGCTCATAATCTTGCCTTAAAGCTTTTAGAAGTAAGACTATCCTTTCACTGAAAGAGAAACCACAGTTAACAGTGTTCATGTGTGATCATTGAAAATGTTTAGAAACTTTCTTAGAATCATTGCAGTTTATTAGTGTTCAGTGCAAAAAGGAAATCAATATTCTTATCCAAGTGGTACACATGTAATGTGTAAATATCTCATTAATCATTTTAATACGTGCTACTTCCAGACCTATATGCCATCTGACTCTGTACAAAATTTAAATACAATGTCTCAGGGTAGGACTTGTTCTACTTTTTTTATTATCCAAGGATGCCAAATCGATAATTGTGTACTTAAAAGTCACATTTTAATCAATATATCAGCTGTACAGTTATGAAACCTTAAATATACTACAACATTTTTTCCCCAAATGGCAAAGTTCTGCTTGAGGGGAATTTTGAATTTGTAAAGTTTCTGTTTCTGATTGTGTTTACTGGCTTTAAGAATGCTAAAATGATCATCTGAAATGAAGAAATGGTGACGTGCCATGTTACATGGCAAGGATGATACCAAATGTCACATCTTCTGAAGGTAGGATGGGTCAACATTTAAGGAAAGGAATAAGGGGATCTATAGGCTGCAGCTTCAGATAGATAAATAGATACATTCAGAAAAGTAATTGGTTTTGAGTCCAACCACTAATGTCCATTCCTTCCAGAAGAAAAGACAAAATTTACTTCTGGGGCAGATGCATAGCTAGATGATACACATGGAGGTTTAAGACTTTATTGCAGTCTGAGATCCTGAAAGGATTACCCTACAAAGTGAAGGTGGGGTTGAAGAAGCATGAGAGCAGCAGAGAAGGGTACTGAAGAGGAGACACTTGAGCTGATGTGTGGGTCTCCCATCAATCCTTTACTAATGTGCTCCTGCTGAATGGAATTCACTGATGTGATAGATTTGATCCTGGGAGAAACCTGCCCTTTCCTTGTCTCTGAAAGTCAAAATAGAGTTGGTAAATCTCACAAATGAAAGGACATAATCTGTTACTGTTTCAACAGGTAGAGCAGAATTTGTTCCTCGCCTCAGACTAATTGCAGTCTTGAATTCTGGTCGTTCTCATAAGAGACAGGGCTTGCAGATGTGAGTCCTCTCATGGTGTGAATGGAACTGGTCCTGGCTCTTATCCAGTCATAAACCCACATATCCGAAATAGAATCTTTATTTTTCCTGGGTTATCTCCTAGTTGCAGGGCTCAGTGCACACAACTGAATGTTTTCCCAGGCACAAGGTTGCAGAAGGAACATGTGGCTGTGGTGGGGGGAAGAGTGGCACGGCCCTGTTCAGAAGGGCAAAACATGGGAAGCCACTTCTGCCCTTCGTGCTTTAAAAGAAGGAGGAATGGCTGTACCAGCTCAGCTCACGTGGCCCAGTGCAGTGTGTGCAGCACCGGACAGTTCTTAATTTCTTGGATATGCATCAGAACTAGGACAGCACATGCTCTCTCAAGTGTAGGGATTTTTGATTTGGGTGTTTCATCGACTCTGTACTAAAGGGGACTGCTGGCACGTGTCTGTTACTCTAAGTAGAGAGTAGCACAGGTAGGAGCTGAGTTAGCTATCCAAGTAAGGAACGCGTAAGGTACACTAGGGACAGATGGGATTTATGAGATACCCCTATCTCCTGTGGGTCCTATTATGTTTTGCTGGCTCTGTGCTGACATAATTCTTATTGTTGGCACCACTTTGAATTTCTCAGAGGGTAAGGAGCCAAAGAACATAAACATTAGGACATTACAGTGCTCAGTGCTACAGTGACTGTTTTATTTTATTTTTCCTTGGAACAAGCTGTACCCCTAATGAAATATCTTAAACCTGATAATAAATATCCTGTTTCATGACATAGGCATTAATTACGTTTTCAAATGAGCAGGTTTTGAAGTCCAAGGACTAAGATCTAGTTCCAAATCACAAGGTAACTCTCACCTCTTCAAAGGGGACCAGAAGCAGATTAATGAGTGACGAGGACATAATTTACTTGAGGGAGAAGTATTGTGTGAGGTGCTGTGAGAGAAGAAACATTCTCTAAGGCCAGATTCACTCAGGCTTTTAAGTACTGATCAACACTGAAGAATTGTGTTCAACGAGACACTTCACATGTTTAAACTGAGATTTTTTTTAATTACCAAGTTGAGCTGGAGTCAAGAATACTTTGCAATCAATAACATAATGAAGCATAAGAAATATTTTCTACTAGTCAAGGAGGATTTGAACAACAGATACAAAAGCCAAAGTCCTGAAATCCAAAGAGAAAATGGTGCAAATTAGTCTGGAAGGAATTATATGAACTTGACAAAGAAATTTATTTATTTTTAATTGAGGCAAATTTACGGATATTTCAGAACCAATAAACATCAATTTGTAAAATAATGATTTACTCATCTCAGTCACAATAGACTTAATCAAGCTGTTCAGAGAGCTCATACAGTTCATAAAGCTCTGTTCTTTCTCTCCTGAAAAAGCTAATTCTGGGATGTTTACCAGAGAGAAGGTATTTAAAAATGTCACGAATATTTATTGTAGAAATATAATAAAATAGAGGATACACAATTTCACAATTTTTTTTAATCTTAAAAAATGACAAAAGTGATTTCTCTAAATAATTGAAAAACTCTGGCTCAACAGAAAATAAAGCAAAATTTTCTAATTTTGTTAGTCTTTATTTTATAAAAAGATGGAAATCTGAAGTTCATTAGAAACCACAGTTTTTACTGATGATGTTTTACCTGTTGAAAATGCTGCTCGTATAACAAGAGGTTATTCCATATCAAAGCAATTTAAGCGTCTTCCCCTTCCCAGATATGTAAAACCTTTAATAACCCTTACATCTCTAAATCACGTCCCTGTTTCAGCTATGCAACATGATTTCTTTCATGGGACAGTGATCTCCCCTCATTCTGAGAGACCACAACTTTCCATGGCCCCTGTGGTGTTGCATAGGTAATATCAAACTGAGAGCTGTCTGTGATAGAAAATAAAGCTGGATAGAAATCTTGAATTAGTCATTGTTAGCTGTTTAATTGCTTAATATATGCATGCTGATTGATTTGAAAGCTGATTATGTGGGTTTATAGATGTCTCCAATATTTGTGCCTCCAGGTCTGATCTTTGTCACTTGTGGTTGTTTAACATATGCAAAAACTAACTGAATTATTTTGGTTTATGTTATGGTTAGTCTCTCATTTAAAAGAGATACAATGACATTATTTCACAAATAACATAACTAAATTGCATACATCTTGACTTCATCCTTTTGCTGGAGCAGCTGGGACTGCTAAATCTTCTTAGCTCTTTTTGGAAGCCAGAGCATCGTCTTTGGCTGCAGTTCCATTGGCAGCAGTTGATTTAAGCAGTGCCCATCTCTGCTTGCCCTGTTCTTGTACCACCATTCGTTATGGCAGCTTAACTTTTGTGGAGCATGTGGTAGACCAGACCAGGACCTGATAACCAGGAACAAACAAGTGGTTTTGGTTAGGTGATTGCTGGTTTTCTTTCAGAGTTATTTTGACCATGGCTCTAGTTCATCACCAATGGTTCACAGAGTAGTTGCTGTTCACAAACTGGTAAACAAGTGCAACTGAGGAGGAGGTGGTACACAAAATTTTGTTTATGGGCAAAGAGGAAGAAGGCTACATATTTGTAAAGCCACAAATTTATTTTTAGTGTAATGGAAATCTTAACAGTCTAATTCAAGTATCATATTTACTCTGGATCTATTTATTACATTAAAAAGTGAGTAATAATGCAATTAGACTACGTCTATACAGGAAAAGTCTCAAGAATAGTAATAATACAATTCAAATGTCAACACACAGTTCTTAATTTTCTGTGCTTTTCTTGGGGAATGCTCACCCTTGCATTTCTCCTCTGAACTGATAGTCAGAGGCTTTGTACTGCTGGAGAGGATGAGGCCATAAGCCATCAGCCTCTGGACTCCTTCACTAGGAACAATCCAGTGTTGGTGTTCCTGGTTTCTTCCTCTTTACCCATTTTTATACATTTACTATCACACATTGGCACCTTTCTCTTTGTTCGTTGTTCTGCGCTCCGTGTTACATCCCACTATCCACGGTGCTCTTTATGTTAGATACTACTGTTTTCTTTTTGTTACTGTTAAAACCAGCTTTGTTCAGGTCTGCATTGCTTTGCCTGCTGGTGAGCATTAATAGCTGTGGGCACGCCAGTGCCGCCTGTGCCCCATCTCTTATCAGCCCAGATTTACACTCCTCCGTGCCGTATCCCGCCTCTCTGCTTCTCAAGGTCTCTGCTGTTGTAGCAGGCTTGTATTTCTTTACATGATGTCATTGTGTTAGAGTTGCAAATATCTCATTCTACACAGAATAACTGCTCATTACAGCTCTCTGTATAAAACCGTGGTTGTACCACACAAAGATAAACAAAAGTAGAATGAATTAGCCATAGACACCTTAGATCTGCAGGCAGATCAAGAAAAGTTCAGGCAGAGCAGACCTGGCAAGCCTCAGTCCTTGTGGCCTCTAATTTGGTGATGGCAATACGGTCTTGCAGGGCTACGGGGCGCACTGTGGTGAGGAGGGAGTGAATGGAGAAGCTGCTGGGTTAGGGGCTGATGGAGCCAGCTCTGTGTAAGAGAAAATTTCCCTGGCAGTTTGGTTTTAAATCTAAGACTATAAAAACCACCTTGCTTTTATATCTATCCGTTATAAAACCTACTAGATGCTCTGTAATAATGCAGGTGTTAGTGAACCTGAATCAACTCATACAGACTGAATATGTCCTAATTTCTAGTAGCAAAACATTTAATACACATGGAAAAGGTATGAATTCACTGGCCAGGCAGCTCGAGCAGATTCACTCAAAGCTCTTTTTGAGATGCATGTTCCCACTTTCTCTTGTGACAGCACTGGCAGTTGCCCAGCCAACAACAGCAGGGACCTAATCCAGCTGATGCCACCAAGGTGAGGGACTCAATTGAATCGAGTCCTTAACCTTTTTTCCAGCTTGGTTACAAAAGTTTGGGTGATCACAGACGAAGCAGTTGGAATAATTCACCAGGGTCAGGGGCAATGGTGAGACTGCTTGTTCTGACAGGTTCTTAAACTGCTGTGACACTCCACCTAAAGCTTAACAAGAAGCTATCAAGGATGTTTTTTTGGCTACCACACTATCTAACTGGCAGCTTATGGGCATTTTTAGCTGAGTTCCTTTACCCTGTATGTGTTGTGCAGATATAAATACACAGCTCTGTCTCCTTTCCACTGTTTCTCTCCTCTTTTTGTCAGGACATGACATATTAAAGCTGGCTCGAGGCCTGTTAGCAGCAGATGAAAATACAGTAGCTAGATGAGGGAATAACTAATCTTGTCTCAAAATAGCATGTCAGTTCAAAAATGCTAAAAAAATATTGTTGGATGAACTTTGCATTAACTAGGGTTTCTCCACAGCACAAATCAAAGACAAATGCAATATGAAATGTGGGCATTAAAGAATGCTCTGGGCTGTATGCTAAAAATAAATCATCTTGTAAGAGTAATTGTATATAGATGCTATTTTGAACCACAGTGTAAGTGCTATGGGAATATTACTCAAAACTCATGCTGCCATGTAGAGAATCAAATATTCTTTAAATGGCTCTAGCGGTCTAGGCAAAGGACTAATGTGTGAGGAAGGCACATCTCCGAGCAAGGTGATTCTGAGTCAGCAGCTCACTGAGCCCTAAACACTAAGAAAAACACAGTCCCGTTCTCCCTCCATGATGACTGCTGGGTGTAATGTACAGCTCATGGGAGAGGCTGAACTTCAAAAAGAAGAGTGCCATTAAGACTGTGTATTATTTCCTTTAGAGACTGGAAACGTGAAGTATTGCTATTAGCAAATGTAATGTGGGACTGTGGTTTGCATCAAAGCTGCTCTGTGGTAAAAGCACTCCAGCTCTCTTTCATTAACAAATACAAGGAGCACGTTTCAAATATACTGTGTTAAAAAACCCCTACTGTCTTAACAACCTTGGCAATGAAGGGTCAATATACCAGTATTGCCCTCTTCTGTCTGGTATCCTGCTTTATGAGCTGGTTACATGAGATACACGCTTCGGTGGTGAAGCTGGCTTTGAAAGTTCCCATTCGCCTCAGTCAAAGCCAGATTTGACTATTTATCATGCTGTCCTGGCACAATCAGCTGTGTTTTGTGTTGTGCCAATTTAACTATTTGTGGTGGTGTACTGTAGACAGGTGCATGGAAATTGGGCTTAAAGAAACCCCAACAAGCCTTTTATTTTTAAAGTGCTGTCTTTGACCACATCCCTTTCAGGAGCTTGGGCCGGTTGCCCTGGCACAGTTGTGCTACACTGTTCTGAAAATGGACTAACCAATGGTAGGATTTCAATCATATTCAGCAAATGCTTCTTCCTTTCCTTTTAATTATTTCAGAAATAACATATTTTGCTTCTGCTAAGGATAGTGTATGCTTATTTTACCAGTAAATTTGGTGTGGTGAAAGGATTTTTAATAAAATCAAAAGCAACAATGAAATAAAGCCAGTGGCAAAATACTGGTGGATTAAATGAGCTTGGGCTTCCACTCAGAATAGATGTTAGCTCCGTATTATTATTATCATCATCACCATCATCCATTCTAAACTCTTGAATAATACATGCCATAATGCTTACCTGAATAAATTTTCTTGAATTAATTATTCCTTTTATAAAAGAAATTAAAAGAAGCAAACAAAACCCAACAACCTAACAATATACCTGACAATAATCTTGTTAGGTTATCTCAGTGGCTAATTATCCCTTTTCTTAAAATTTTCACCTTCTTTTATTTCTGTACCTGAACTTTCCTTGCTTCAATTTGCAGCCACTGATTCTTCTTTTATCTTTATCTACAACGTTGATGAGCCAGCTACAATCAGATTGTTACCCAAATTAGAATTTACAGCCCATAATCAAATCACCATTTCTTTTAAGCTAAATGGATTCAGGCCTTTGAAGATTTCATTGCAGGCAATATTTCCCAATCTTTCAATCATCTTGAACCCCCTCCATTCTTTAGTTCTTCAATCCTATATGGCAGGAATAGACATAATATTCTAGTAACAGCAATACGGCTGCTAGACAACTGATATAATGCCTCTACACAAACCCAGTATTTTCTCCTTTTATATCAGAGAATCACATTAGTCTTTTCACTCGGTGCACCCTTAAGGGTGATCAGATAGTCAGTTAACAATGATTGCTCCTGTCTAACTTGCTGTTACTTGTAGGGCCAGAAAGATGCAATATTTTCTGCCCCTGCAGCATGTTCTTTGCCTTCTCTGAGAGCGCAACAGCACTCCGTGAACCACGTCCAAACTGGAGAATTCCTGAAGAGCCAGCCCACCCTATACAAGTGCTATTATCTTTAAAACTTTGTTTCAAAGTGCGGTATCTGGAAGAAGAGAAAAAAGGGGAGAGAAATTAGAGAAAGGAGGAGAGAAGGGAGAAAGAAATCAAGGCAGTTGGACAGGAGTTCTATATGTGCCACTTCATAGACTCACACAGAGAGATTATACACCTTCCCTTTGATCCCTTTATGCACTGCAGACTGCAGGTTGCCTAAGACATTCCAGGCAACAGTAAGCATGACTATCTCTAGACTTCATTTCTACACTTCTCTTGACTATTTGAAAAACAAGAGATGAATATAAATCTTTATCTTCTCAAATGTCTCACATAGGGTAGCAACAGGAGTTACTACCTGTTATATTCCCTTCCACTCTTCCAGGCCAATGTGGAATAAATAGACCTCAACACTCAAATGCAGAGTAGGAGTAACATATTTTGTAATTATCTGAAATCCATTAGCATTTCTATTTTCTGGGCCTAAAACTGCTGTGTTGAAATCCGGACAGATTGCTTTGGTATGCCCTTCTGCTTTGGGGACAAGTCAGTTTTTAATGCCATGGCATATGACTATCCAGCCATGGCATATGACTGGGATCAGGTACTAGCTGCTTCATTCTGGTGCCTTCCACTGCTAATGAGCTTGGCCTTGGCTTTGAAATAAAAGGACAGGCAGATACGTCTGAAGAGGCTATAGAAGGCTTGCATTTTCCATTTTAAAGATAGGGGTTTTTTGCTTCATTTTGGCTCATGGTGCTGTATTATATGTTATCTAGTGCAATCATTCTGGATTTCCCAATATAAGTTATTTCAGACCTGACCTAGGATCTACTGCTTGGACTGTTCATGCTTGACATCACACATTCACTGGATTAAAAATTAGAGAAGGTCTGTGGAGTGGATTCATAGGTTTCCACCTTTCCAGGTGAAAGCCCTAGCTATCATTCATAAAGAAAGCCTTCTCTACATTTATTCCTAGCTGTGCAACATCCTAGTTTCAACAGAACAGGGTATCCTGGCTCAGTGTAAGCAGCCTGGTCAGGTACATAGAGATTTAAATTTTGGTAAAATTTTATTTCGCCTACCAGAGTAATTTTTTAATGCTTATGTTAGCCCGGGTAACTTGGTCAGATTTCAGTGGTTTGTGCAAAATACGACAGAACCATGCCCTGTTTCTGCAGTTTTTTAACTTGAAGTTAAATTATTTCTCTCTGCCAAAAGAAAGTCCAACAAAGGATTCTTCTACAGAGGGGATGTAACGAGCTCTGGATTAGGAAATGGCCATCTGTAATAGAGATTCCAAGGGTGTGCACCCATCAATTGAGATGCAGTGTGCTGTGATAATCTGGCCTTTTTATCTGTATGTTGTTGGAGAAAGTCATCTCCTTTTTAGTATAGAGATCGCAAACAGAGACCAGTAGGTATTACCAGTCTTGTGCTCCACCTGGTGTACTGGCACATATTCGTGTCCTGGTTTTGGCTGGGATGGAGTTAATTTCCTCCTTAGCAGCTGGTGCAGCGCTGTGCTTTGGATGTGGTGTGAGGACACCGTTGGTGGCACACGGATGGTTTGGCTGTTGCTGGGTGGTGTCTGTACCAAGCCAAGGACTTTTCAGTTTCTGGGGCCCGGCCAGCGAGAGGGCTGGGGGGGCACGGGACACTGGGAGGGGACACAGCCAGGACAGCTGCCCGAACCAGCCAAAGGGATGTTCCATACCATAGCGCGTCATGCTCAATATGTAAACTGGGGGAAGAAGAAGGAAGGGGAAGGCATTTGACATTGTGGCATTTGTCTTCCTAAGTAACCATTACCAGTGACGGAGCCCGGCTTCCCTGGGGATGGCTGAACCTGCCTGCCCATGGGCAGTGGTGAATGAATTCCTTGCTTTGCTTTGCGTGTGTGCGTGTCTTTTGCTTTACCTATTAAATTGTCTTTATCTCAGCCCACGAGTTTTCTCACTTTTACTCTTCCAACCCTCTCTCCATCCCACTGTGGGGCAGTAAGTGAGCAGCTGCCTGGGGCTGGGTTGCCGGCGGGGGGTAAACCATGACAATTAGGCAGTGAAGAAGTCAAATTAGTCAAGAAAAATGTCATCCTGGGAATGAGCAGTGGCAGAGCATAATATGCTTGAAAACTTAAAAATTAAAACCTTAATGCATTATGGAGCTTTGACCATTGCAGAGTCAGGCAGCATTTAAGTGCAGAATTCTTAAAACCAGGGATTTGAAGCTGTGCTCTTAAATCCTATCTAAATCCATGTTCAGCACCCACATCTGTTGTGGGGGGCAAGACTCTGGCTGTTAAAGCTTCACAGAAAATTACTGGGTCTTTGGTATAAGTCAAATGGGATTTTGGTCCCCAGCCCTAAAAGCACAGATCATCTTTGAAAACAGGATCTATTACTTTCTGAGACTGCTGCTTTGAAAACAAACAATAACATAATTATTATACCTATATTTACAAAGCAATATTATTTCAACTTTTCAATAAATTTCTGTTAAAAATATGCAAGGGGATTAAAAATCTGTCTAGTTCTGACAGCAATGACAAATATATGCTATCAGTGCTGTAGAATTACATGCAAAAATGACTAGTGGTATGCTGTATTATAGTTAGGCATTAGAATTAGAAGTACAACCCATGATCTAATATGCATGGAGACGCAAGTAATAGTAAATCAGGCACATCAGTAACTGAAAATTTCAACTTTCTGTATTCAGTGGAATAAAATTTGTGCATGTTTAAACAAGATGCTGGGAATGATAGAAAAAGTTAATTCTAGGATTGCAGGGCTCAAGCAGCAGAGGACAATGTATTGCACAATCAGCATGATTTTTCTTGAAGAAAAACTTCTTCCAAGATGTTAACAGAAGTTTTAGAAGAGACAATACTCTCAATATTATGTATGAACCACATTTTGGCAGGAAATCTTCCATAATTTGTATTTTAAATGAAGGAAGGAAAAATACTTTGGAAATGTTAAAACAGATACGAGTGCAGTAATGTATCTTATGAATGAAGATGATTCAGAGAGAGGAAAGAAGAAGGACAAACGCATGAAAAAACACACAGGCTGTGTTGTCCATGAGTGCTGATCAGATGAACATCACCTAGAATAGGTGCTAAGTGGGTACATCTTGGAGTGGAGACTAACCCAAGAAGGAGGATGGGTACAAATGAAACCCAGAAACATGGTACAGATGAAGAAAGAAAAAAATAGAAGTGAAGAATTTTCATGAATCAAGGAGAGACCGGGATCAGACAGAGCTGAAGAAGCGAAGAAAAAAAGTACTACAAGAAGGGAAAGTAAATAACAGAAAACAAAAATAAAAGCACTGTTCTTGAGTTCTGTGAGGAATATAAACAGTGAAAAGTTGTTTATCTAGCTACCAGACTGGACACGTACAGAGAAAAGACCCTGACACACACTAATGCAATGCAACAAAACAGAACAGTACTGGTGAATGAAGTGAAATGAGATAATACAGGGGTGTCAGAAATATACCAGAAAAGAAGTTTGACTAAGAAACAGGGAAAGAACTGTTTGGGAAAGGCAGGAATAAAGATACACATGATAGGTTGTTTTGCATATTAATCATAAAACAAACTGGAAGGATAAATGATAACACAGGTGAAACAGAATTTCTCTGGTTCACATTGTTTTGGGGACAGCAAAACTAAGGGTCTGCAGTAGGTCTCCAGGACAGGATCCACTAAGATAAAATTTCTGTAGAAGAGAGAGGAATACCAGGTGTAGGTTTGGCTTTAGCTAACTGTGACTGTTACTGTAGTAACTTATGGCAACCTATAAGATCAGCGAAGGATTGTTTCTCATATGGGAATTGTTTCTCAGATATGGGAAACTGGACTCAAATGGATAGCAATGAGAGGCCAGATTAATCAAAGCAGTCAAAGTGTTAACGATCTGAGCATACTCATAGATGCTTAGTTGCAGGTGGAGCTAGAGGCACAGCTTCCAGCTGTACTTCATCTTTCGGGGGAGCTGCATGTCAGCGGTTGTTCAGCCTGCAAGAAGCCATTGACGTGGTTCTTGACAAACTGGTTGAATAAAAGGAAACCTGGTTATCGCTCAGCATGGGCTGAGCTCAATGTCTGGAGGAGTTAGAGAACAGGCTGGTAGGAGAAGCATGGTCTGGAAGGGAAGGTTGGCACCAGCATCCGTCATCTCCCCTGTAGTTTTTAGAAAATGAGTGATGAATGTGCCTGTCCATTTTAGGTAGAAGCAAAGTTCCTGTGCTCAGTCTGGAGGGAAAGAGTAATGGGCATTGCTTAATACTGGAAAGAACTAGTACATAAAGTTTCGAAGTCAGCAGAAGAAATTTTATTGACTATGTCAAACTGGGGACAGTACAGCAGTGAGAACAGAATTACAGTAATGATATCCGAGAGAAGGAAAAATGTAATCTTGAAAACTAGAGATCTGCCAGTTTGACCTTAGTATAATGAAAAGCTTTTGAACAAATTTGGAAGAGAAGAATAATTAAGACATGGGGAGAAATGGAAAATGGGATTAAATGCAATATTGGTTTATGAAGTCAGATCAGTCCAAACTAATTTGCCATACATCATCTGAGAGGTGCCTGATTTTCTAGAAAGGAAAAATATAGTGTATCTCATCTGCTGGGATTTCAGCAGAATGTTTGAAATCTCTAAGCCAGTTAAACAGCATATTACATGCCCAGCCTCCTTTTTAAATACGCATTTCTGAGTAGAATGAAACCCAAATCAGACTTGTTTGGGACTATGCATAATATTTTTAGAGCTGACCGTAGGTAAAAGCCAATCTGAAATCCAATGTTTAACCAATTATTCACTCATCTTGGAACTATTACTTCTTATTTCGTTACATTAAGGAATATCAGGCTGGATAACTTCAGAAACCTTATTAAAATCAAGCTATATCACATATTTTTCTTTTCTTCTTATCTAATAAACTATTTAATGAAACTAGAGTGGTTTCATATTAATTTTCTTGACAAAATCACGTTGACTGTTGTTTATCATCTAATTATCTTTTGGACACCCACAAATTGAACCTTTAATAAGTTTTCCAGTATATTTCAAGATCTGAAACTAGGCTGATTAGATTTGTATTTCACTGAGTCCTCTTTTCTCTCCATTAGTTTGGAGGCAGAGAATTTGGTAGTCGTTTTCCAGCCCTCAAGATGTTGTAACTCTGTCACGAGTTCTTAAAGATAGTAATCAGAGCTTATTTTGTCTATTTCCTTCATTGTCCGAGGGTGAACTGAATACATCTATGTCAGCTAAATATTCTGTAGTGTTTTTCTTAGTCTGACTTGTATTCTGATTTCCTTGAAAAAATATTTTCATTATGTCTGTTAGAAATTAATTATTTTTTTATAAGAGCCAGAGCAGAGAAACCATGGAAGTTTTACTCTTCTTTGAATCATCTACATTCTTCTAATTTTATGTGTTATTCCAATGTAATGTGCAATTTTGTATATAATTTGCAGTACATATCCTTCATGATCTAGCTTTAAAAGCAACTGCTATGCTCTCCTGTGGCTCTCAAAAGGTTATAACAAATCGTGTCCTCTGAAAAGCTAACCTTAGATGTGACCATTCTTTTTTATATCCTCAAATTAGTCTGTTCTACAGTTATGCTACCTGCCAAGTATGATGTGGGTATTTGCGTTTGAATTTAAGTATTTCAGAAAAAAATATTTTCCCTGTGACAAATACGAACAGGCAGGGGGAAATTATTTGGCTTGTGTTTGTTGCTTTGTTAGTGGCATATCTTCTTTGGATTTCCTTGGCAGGTAGTGCAGCATTTTTGATTGCTACATTAGTCTCCCTCACTCCAGCATCCTCTGATGCAGCATAAACTGGCTGCTTACTCTGTACAAATTTGCATTTCACTATTGTAGCCAGCTCCACAAGTACTGATTACTGAGGCTAAGGTAAATTAGATCTACAGAGGTTTTCTAAATACAATTCTTTCAATAAATCAGTGCCAACTCCATTTTTTATAGGCTTTATATCGTGAACTTTCCTGCTTTATTTTCTGAATTTTCAAGTGTATTATTTCTTCATGTAAATGCCTTTTAGAAATTAGCCTTGGCTTTCTCCCATGTGTTAAAATTCAGCATCGTAGATCTTGATTTATCGTAGGTGACAATCATGAAGAGTTTGGAAGCACTGCACAGTCATGTGAAGCGTTAAGTTTCTCCAGCTGAGCATTGTAGTTCAGTAGTTCATCATTTTCCACCATTTTACATCCTGTAGCCATACTATGAAACCTCTCTTTTCACATTATTTGCAAATCACACTGGCACTTGCAAATGTTAAAAAATGCAGATGTACTCACTGCTGTGTGTGTCTCCTATCTAGATGCCATAGCCACATCTATGACAACTGTGGAAATACTGTTTGTACTCAGATTTCTTAACAAAGATCTTTCACCAGCAGATTAAGCTGGCAATGCTTGTAATTTACATTAATTTAGAAGAGACATCTCCAAAATGCAGAAGACAGAATAATATCAGACTTTAAATGTAAATCTTCAACAGCTAACAATGGAACTGCAGTAGATTTCAAGCTTTTCCAAATGAGATGTCATTTCCTGCATATAAAAACAGAGCATATACGCAATATATGCACCTAGATGCATGATTTAAATTGTGATGATTTTAAGTATCATTTAGATCAACAAGCATTGATTTAAATATTTATACTTTTTCCTAAGCTATTCTGCAAAATAAAGTCTAATTAACTGATATAATTTGATAAATTTAATGAAGCTATTTGCTCAGTGAAAGATGCATGTCTGCTACATATTTGTCTAAGCTGTTATAAAACTACATGCATTCATTGTGTTTCTTGGTACTTACAGTTTTATTAAACTGGAAATCAATGAATAAAGAATTGTTTATTTAGTGGATAATTTATCATTTTAATTTTTGTTTAAGGTTACATTTGAATGGAAATTCAGTTTAATCGACACTCATGTAAAAATGAATCAAACCAGTATTTTTATACTGTTTATTGGGGAAATAAAACTATAAAAAATGCGAAAAAAGGCTCCTCAAACGAAGCTTTAATGCAGAATTAATTAACATATTAAATAAAGAAAGTGTTAGCCATCATTATTCAATTGATTATTTTGGGCTACCATGTTCTTCAAGTTTTTCAAATGGGTAAGTCTCATCATTTCACACCTCATCATTACTTACAAACTGAAACTGGAAAACAAGCATTCCTCCTTTTTCAGTGTACTCTGGATCTGACAGATTTACTTCAGCTCAGTATTAAACTAAATTAATCAAACTAAGTTGAAAAATACTCTTGTGCATCTTCATGAAAAACAACTGTTGTCAAAAATTAGCTTAGCAACTTCAGTAGACTATGGCTTTGGTTTTTTAACCAATTAATCCTAGCTCTTCATGCTCTGATTTTGTTTAAACTGTGATGGACAACTTGCAGTGCTCAACTGAATGTAAATGATGTTAAAGGGCCATTCAAGAGTCAGAATGTAAATTATGTTTTCTTTTAAAGGAAAAAATATTTCATTTACATTTGAGAATATGTATCCTATAGAATGACTCCTTATCTGTAGTGATCTAATATACAAACACGGGTATATACTGTGTGTATATGTACCTGTGTAAATAATCACTGGTATTTATGCTTTTATGGTACAATTTCAAAGTTATTCTATTCCAAAGCTACTATGTTCCTTGAAAAGCAGCTTTTTCACTGGATTTACATAACCAGCTGACAATATTTTAGGAATTTTGCCAGAATGCCAGACAATCGAAGAAAACCTGTGATGCTCATTTTATGCTGTATAGCCTGCCTTGTCCCACAGAAGCCATTGGAAAGGGAATGTGAGACCTTGCTGTAAAGAAGATCTAAGGTGACTGATGGGACATGAAGACACAGGAGTAGCACCTTATCTAGGCATGGAAAGCAAGGGAGGAGACCAGTTGTAAAGGAGCTGGTGAGACAGCTACTTATTCGTGGACGGGTGGGCAGTCACGGGGGATAGAGCTGTAGTTAGGAAAATAAATAGAAATACACAAAGGGAACAAAAGGAACAGCAATGGGAAGTAGTAGAAAGGGAACATGTACATAGGGGGTTAGAAGAATGAAAGGAGATGGCTTAGAAGGGCTAGAAGGGGGTTAGAAGGATGAAAGACAGTGGGCTTCATCTGTGGAATCAATCAAGTATGTGAGAGTCTTGCAAAATTATAGGTATGTTCACATGAGGAAATAGTTCTTCTGTTCACCATGTGGTCACCTGTGGTAGGAGATATCTCACCTAAATTTGAGATGACTACAATGTAGCTTTCTGTATCTCAAATAACTCTCTAAACTCCTTCTACGGTCACTGGAAGCAACCAGGCATTTTGATTACAACCCATCTTGTACATGTCTACAACGATCATCCGTGTAGCATGGTGAAAATATTTTTCTGTTGACTGCAAAAGAAGTCCAGACAACTAACTCGGTATAGACACACTGTAAATATCTGAAATTAACCAAAATGTATCTCATATCCTGTTGATAAGACTTCCAGCTGGCCCAGGATTGATTCCAAAATCTATTTGGCCAAAGTGTCCAATCCCTTGTATCGTTGTTTAAAGCTCTGTGGCACATGTGAAGTACTATTGTACTGAAGGGTGTCTTCAATGCCTGCTGAATTCTGAGGTGCTTAATTTCAGTTACACAACTTTAAAAACATCTTCTCACTGGTTGCCCCCTTGCTACAACACAGGTCCAAGTGTGTTGCTTTTGGATTCTAGAATCCCACTATATTCTTTGCACAGAGCCATCTTATCTTTCCACCTTAACTTGACTTCTTTTTTTTTTGTACTTGGAATAATAATTTATTTACTCACTGACAAATAGAATGACCTTGTCTCCAGGCGTTGCAGATAGTTGTGTAATGTTTTGCAATCTAGAAGTGCAGACTGTTAACATGGAAGCAGGTTTTTGTGGAACTGTATATATTTCTTATACAGTTTATGGAATGTTCTAGATAAATACTTGCAATTGGACCAAACAGCTTTATTCTGTCATGGATGGTGTTGGGATCTCATTGATAACAAAGTAGGCACTCTCTTTGGCAAACCATAAGCTCATAAGAACATAGGTCCTATCACTTCTGTCCTGGACAAATGGTCCTTCTAAAGCATTGATTCCAACAGTGGCCGTAAAGAAACCTCTGGGGAAAAGTAAGGAAAGAATCAGCTGTATAAGGACAAGGTTCTTCCTAATGCTTTCCTCTCAGTGGACAGACTGAGCCTGTTAAAGTTGTTCTGTTTGCTAACCCTGCATGGGATGTCTCTTCCAGAATTTCATCCAGTCTCCCCTTGGACATCTAAACATTCTGCATGCAGAACAGCCTTTGGCAAGTAGTAATACAGCTCCACTGTCCATTTTGTAAAGAACCACCTCCTCTTGTTTTTAAAATGCCTCTAACTTCATTTTATGACCTCTAGATCTGTTAGTGATGTTGAGCATTGATGAAGACTGAATATTTTTTGTTGATTGAATTATTGTTGAGCAGTCCCTCCATCTCCTTCTTCTCCAATGTCAACATGATTTCTGTCATATCACTCATATCATATATCTTTCAAACCGAAGGGCACAGCATGGTGAATTGTGAATTGATACAGCAATAAAGAAGTGCTTTTCTTGTTTGCTGATGCTTGTCCAACATGTTCCTAACATGCACTTAATTGGTTTTTAATTTTTTTTTAACCCCTGCTGAGTACATAGCTGGTATCTTTGTAAAACTGTCTGTCAAACCCCAAGTTCTCACTCCTAAGAAGTAAAAGCCAGCTCAGAATTTGTCTTTTGTCTGAAGCTACAACTTGGTTTCCATGTGGGTATCACTTTATATTTCATCTGACATTTTACTGCCCAGTCAGTCTTGTTAGTTCTGCTGCAACACTTCACAGCTGGCTCTCATCTTACTACCTTTAATAACTTTGTATCATCAGCAAACCTTATCACTGATTACTCTTTTTTTCTAGGCCATTTACAAATATATTAATCAGCATAAGAACAGGTCCTTACAGTATCCACTACTGACACCCCTGATCTGTAACAACTATTTATTTACTCTTATTCTCAGTTTTCTGTATTTTATTGAATATTTTAAACATGCCGGGACCTTCTCTCTTAACCCATTGCTTCTCATTTTCCTTTAAAAACTCTTTGGAAATCAGGATAGATTAAATCAGTCAAATAATTACTATTCACATAATTGTTGACCCCTTCAGAACCCTCTAAGACACTTGTAAAGTAGGACTTCCCCTCAAAGAAGCAACATTGACTTTTTAATCAGACAGTATTTATCCACAGTTCCACTAATACATCTTTTATGTGTGGTCATACCACAGTATTTTCCACTGTTATTTTGGTTTCAAGCAGATTCTCTGTGGACATCCTTGCCCCAAGAAAAGACTTTCATGCATGAATGCCCCAGTTCTTCTAAAGTGAATGCTCATGCCAAGCATTCATCTGCCTTCTTCAATGGACTCTTCTTCCCTGAGCTCTCCTTTATACTTGGGACCCAGCAGGTTTCTTCTTTAAGTATCATCCCAAACAATGGAACTCCCCTACCATTATATTTTAAAAGTTCCCTCACAACCTTCTTGATTTTAAATGCCAGCTGGTTTGTTCCCTTATGGTTCATCTCTCCTGTTCAGACTGCCTAACTTCACAATGGACCTGGAGTAATTTCCTCTTTCTGTCATCATCTCACCAAGCATTTTCCTCCCCTTTGCCTTGTCCTGTTGGGGTTGTAGGTGATTCAGGTTCATTATGATGTCTACCGCATTTGTGATGAGCAAAAAGACAGCCAGTATATAATCATCTACGAGGTAGCAAACACATCTATCTTTTTTCCTGATGATTACATCTTTTACTCCTTCCAAACTTTCCCCTCCTTCCAGTTTGGATTCTTGATTTCAGAGGTGTATCCTTAGTGCTGGATGCTAGATTGATGTTATCTAATGGAGAAAACCTGCCACTGAGATGTTCTATCACTTTTTCCAGCTTCTCTGGTGTTCCTGAACCTCTCCTTAATGAACAGCTCCACCTCTCAGTATGCCTTTTAAGTAGGACTTATGCATGTGTGAAGATTAGATGGCTCCAACACGTCCCTGAAAGTGCTGTTGATGAATTTTCCTGTCTCTCCCAGCTCCTCTAATTCAACCTTCCAAGTCTCATGGGCTTGAATTCTCACACTGAAGCTATCACATTGCAGATAACCGTTGCTGTGTGCCACTTTCCCACAGGGAAGGTGCTCATCATTTGACATGTCATAGGGTAAACTGGGAAACTGTTTCCCTTTTGGCTTAGCTTCCCCTTCATTTCTTCTCCCTATGAATGCAAAGGTGACTTCCAAAGCTGTTCTGTATGTCCACATGATCTAATTCACCCCACTTGCTACTGAATTTCCTTAATACAAAAGCTACAAAGCATGAACAAATATTGTAACAGTAACTGCTGTAGTAAATATATGAGGTTTATGTTTATAAAGTATCAACTGTGAAAATTTATTTGGCTTGATACGCTTTTCTTTAATGATTAAAATGATATTTAGGCCCTTTTGGGGATGGGAAAAAAAATTCACATCTTACATCATCTGAATTTTAAAAGATGTCCTTAAAATCAATTTCTGGAAAAAACCCCAAAATATTTTAGAAGGGCAACTTCTCATCTCAGATAAATTCTTAAAATTCCAAGAAAATTCAATGTCTCATAAGAACTTTCCATATGTATTCCCCCCAAAAGAAAGATTTTAAAAAATGTTCTAGTCAGTCTGTATGCAAAAAATAGAATGAGGCTGTTCTGTATGTCATTCTCTGGGAGTAACATTAAACATAAATTCCTTCAGTGTTTCTCAACTTGTAACAATTGACAAAATACCAAAGGAAGATAAGAGTATCTTGAAAACTCTGCATTTGCAGATTGTCCTTCCTAAGACAGTGAATGGGAATATTAAAATATACTACCAAGGTTACAAGATGGTGTTCAATACTGAAACTACAGCACTTCTAGAAGGTACAAAACATGATCAGTGTAAGGTGGTCTAAATGGTCCAACTGCAGAGTTGCAGGACTGTAGGCTAAAGTTGTAAGATGAGGACTAAATCACAAGTGAGTCTCGGTGCTTCTATTTGCAAAATAATTGAAATTGTAAAAACAATGTTCATCAAGGTGCCTTCCTTGGCATTCAGATCTTATTTTTTAATTTGGCAGATCTTGATTTTGAAGTCTAAGCCAAGCTGAAATATGGACAAATATCCAAAACATTGTGAGGTATACATTTTTTAAATGTTTCATGTGAAGAGTCAATTTAGGTTAAATGTATAATATTTGGAAAAAAAAAAAAGAAAAAGTTATCTGTTTTTTGTGCAGTTTCAGCACCTTGAAAATACTGCCCTGCTCTGTGCTGACATCACATGATTTTTTTATTGCACATGATTTTTTTCTTGACTGGGTAATTTGCAAACAACTCTGTGGTTTCCTACAACTGTTTATGAGCAGACTGCATTAAGAGTAACTCCAACATCTGCTATGTAAAAATCATCTTAATAAAAATGAAAGCTGCCGTTATGCAGTAACATGGATAGCTCTCTTGCATCTGAAACTGTACGGTGGAAATTGGTGCCTTGCTGTGAAGCAGCTACTGAAGGGAGCCACAAATAGAAATGGACATATGACATTCCAATTACTTCATATGACAGAGATTAAATCTACAGCTCTGGTTTTACCTGGGTACATGAACAAGAATCTCTAATAGCAGCAGCAGCAGCGATACCCTTCTGCACTGCAGATTTAAAGATTGTTCCCCACGTTGTTGTTGCAGGTGCAGGTACAAATGCATCAACCCCGTCTCCTGTGAGCAGCCTTTCTGACAGCTGGTGTGTGGAACTTTTCACAGACTCACAGAATGGCTGAGGTTGGAAGGGGCCTCTGGGAGTCATCTTGTCCAAACCCCTGCTCCAGCAGGGCCACCTAGAGCCAGCTGCCCAGGACCTTGTCCAGACAGCTTTTGAATATCTCTGAGGGGGGAGACTCCACAATCTCTCTAGGTGACCTGTTCTACCTGGAGTAACTACCTGGAGTTTTCTGCCTAGAGTTGTTTCTTGATATAAATTTATTTTCATTTTTTTTGTAAGCAAAGCATATCTGTTGAGGTGTCAGCATATTACTGTTAACGATGGGAGTGAAAATGAAAGAGAGAAGGGGTCCTAGCCACTGCCCTTCATGCCCTACACTGATTAGATGGCTTGCAGACCAGAACTACCTTGTACTAGCCTGTCTTTAGGCAGGTACGCAACTCGGCGTCTGCGCTGCTCTGCCTTTAGCTCATCACGTATTGTTGAGTAACTGCAGTGGCAACTGGAAGAAAAGAGCACAAGGCGAATGAGGACACCACTTAACTGCATGAGTATTAGGCAATATATGACAACACATCCCACAGAGCACGCGGGCTTTCTGGAATAACCTGACATCTGTAGCAAGAACTGTCTGATTTCCAAACAGTACTGATGAAAAATTTTAGTTTTCATCTCTTCATTAAAGTGCTTTACTGTCGGCCAGGCCACAGAGGACTAATACGGAATTAGGAGGCAGCTATACAATTTTGTACTGCTGTCCTTTGGGAAGCGGCAAAGTGCTTGTCTACGTGAGAGAGGGTCCGACACAGTGGCACAGACGTCCCTGCATGCCTGTTGGCAGGGAAGGTTTGTACAGAAAGACCTGTTTTCCAGAACGCATGGTAGTTGCCAAAAGCTCTGTTAGAAGAATGCTTCACTGAACAAATTGGGTTTAAAACGTGTGTGTGATTTGTCAAAATTATAAACTGTGGGGGTGATGCTCAGCTGACTCTGTATAGCTGCCTATTGTAGAAGGCTATATTTGATCTAGTCACTCCTGCCTCCCTTTGTAGCCAATAAAGATAAATAGGCACGTTTAGATCATAACTGACCTATGCTTAAAGTAGATGCCATTTATGCCCTAATACAGAAATGCCTGTAATTAGCTACAAGAAAAGTTGCTTTTGTCTGCCTTAGATGTAGACACATAAAGTGAGGTGAAATAAATCCCACCCTGAGGCACTGTTGTTCCAGCATGGCTCTTCCCACAGTAGTCACAAATAGGAGATGCGTAATTCAACAGAGAAAATGTGTGATTGATATTTCCTCTATTAGTGCAAAGCTACAGATGTTAGGAAGCATGTGTCATTTGTTAGAGGAGGTCAGTTAATGACTAACCAGCAAGAAACAAATAGCCAAGGAAAGATCTGTAAGAGTACACTGAATATATAATTTGATGGAAATCAGGCTGGGTAATGTGCATTATTTTTACATGACAGTCCGCTGCAACGCAGCAATACTAATAGAGCTGAATTTCTCTTACTTTGAGTTTTATTCTGCTGTTATAGCACTCTTACACACATGTAACTGCGTGGTTTTCAGTGGAATTACTCCTGGTTTAGGCAGTGTATATGACAGTGACATTAGTCTTCTACTGGAGTTTGCTTCTATTCTGTTTGTTCTTAGTAAAAAAGATTTTCTGTCAGTTCCTGCAATGCAGCTTTGTGCTGTGTTTTATGAGGTGATTTTTGTGCTAGTATTTCCAATGAAACCTTGTCACTAATACTTTGTTTTATTACTAAAAATTTACATTCCCCTTTTGATCTCCTAAATACCTTCTAAAATTAAAAATCCCATGCTTTTGCTCTTGAATCTTCATCTGCTTTTTTTTTCTGCTGTTCTCCAGGCTGTGCTCTGCAGATTGACATGACTGACTCAGCTGCCTTGATGCTATGGAGATTCAGATATTATGGTAATGAGCATGATAGGTACATTAGACTCCAAGAAGGACTTCAGGGTCATCACAGATAATTACCTTAACACGAGCTGTCTGCAGTGACTAAAAGGAATAATGTGAACTTCAGAATTACATTGAGGGGAAGATCTATCAAGCAGAGGTAGGAAAACATTCTGAGGTTTGTGTGTGTGCATCTTCGCCTGAAGCATTGCTTGTGGGGCACAGCTGGAGGCAGATCATCAGCACAGCTCTGTCAGTGCTTTAGCAAGTTTTGGGGAATCCATGTCCTTAGATGTGCTGTGAGTGTAAAGCAATCACACATTCATGATCAAGGTGATTATCAGAGTTTGGAAGAACATGTTCCCTTGGGTTGGACAGGTTAGTTTGGGCTGTGGCTTGGAATATTTTTTTTCTTTTTCTCTCCCCCCCTCCCCCCTTTTTTTTTTTTAATTCCTAAATTTGGCTTTTGCAGTGTGAGGTAAGGGATATTCAGTTGTATTTCTTCTGCTCAGTGTCCTGACTCTAAAGAGCTCTCAGACTCTGATGGTACGTCGCTCTTTTCTTCTCCCCTTGTTCTTATTTGCAGGACTGAGGGGCTGGGATCTTACAGCCCAACACATAGTGTCTGTATAAAGCTGAGTTTCAAGTGACAATAGGCAGTCAGCCTCATGGCCTCATTGTTTCTTCTTGTCTTCATGGATGTGGCCATGCTGAAGGCCGGTGTGTTCTGCATCATGTCCCATAGCTTTAGTCCCCATGTGGTGGTTACCAGCGTAAACATTTTCCTCAGTTTTCTTTGGAAGCAAACCTGTTAGGCAGGCAGAAAGGCAGCTTGCATTTTGATAGATTGTCTATATAGGTAACCTGGGAAGAAGGGCTGTGCAGCAGGCACTCAGCTAGTTTCTAGGGAAGATTTACATTTAGCCTGCTACCTATAGTCTGTAAACCACTTGAGTAACTCCTAGGAGAGGATCCATAAGAGCCTGACCTGTTTGTGTAAGAGTGTGACAAGTAAAATGATGTCCCCAAGCAGTCCTACAGAAAATTCTTTACTTTCTTCCACTAATATATGTTCTCATCAAAAAGCCTAATATGATGCCTGTAATTCTGAATACTGACAGCACCAGCAGAAGCCTAGGAGTTCAGGAAACCATGTCTGAATTTATGTTGCAATGTTGATGATTCACATTCACCCAACAGTACTCTAGCTAAACTCTCAGCTGGAAAACAGTTCTGCACTCTTGTTGTTTTTAATTGAATGCCCACTATTTGCCCCTTTAGTACAGAGAGGGTCAGTATAGTATTCATTTTGGAGAACACAGCTCTGATTTAATGAGACCCATGAAATCAATCAAAACCTTTCCCTAAGTTTCCCAAAATTACCAGTCAGGGACAGAGAGAACCAGAAGCAGCATTCCTAGCTCCCAGTTTAAAAGCTTTTGGAAATTGTGTATTTCTTTGAACTTATGTCTGAGCTTCCTTGGAAGTAGTTTAACGACAGAGGAAAGTATTTATATTAAGCTTGCAAATATGGGCTAGAAAGGGAATCTGCCTAGTACGTGACCTCAAAGATTAACACTATAGCATTATCACGGGATCACAGGGTAGGAAAAAATTGGGTAACTGTTTTAAATGGCAAGTCATGTCAGACTAACACCAAGGACTTTAACAAATGAAACTTTCTTGTTAAGAAACTGACATTATTGTATTTAAAGGTCAGCTGACAAAAGGGTATGACTCCCAGGCAATCTCTCACAGGCTGTGAGCAGCATCTCCCTGGGGAGACACTGACCTTTTCCATGGGAGGAGCTATCAAGGCTGATAAAAGTTAGTAATTTCCAAAAGAAATATAACAATAGTTATGCACTGAACTAGGACTGGACCTCTAATTGCTGTGAGGATATTCTAGGGCAGAAGAGACACTATGGAGTCCATTGGTTCCCTTCCTCTGCACGCTTTGCATGGTGGCTGCATGTTGATGGGTGCACTGATGGTATGGAAGCAGCTTGCAGCTCACATGAGAAATGCTCTTGCCACAGAAGCTTTCAATAAGCCCCTTCCAGGTAGCATTGCATTGCAGGAGTTTTTGAAGATGACTTTTTCCCCCTCTGGTTACAATGGATTTTCTTGCAACTTCCTTGACTTTAGTAAATTAAACCAATTTTGCATCAGCTGAGGACTAAGACTCATTGCCTTGAATAACATGAAGATGAAGTGTCTTTTGCAGCCTCCATTTGAGCCAATCTGTTAATAAGAGTGTTAGCTGAATTGTTGCAAGCTCCTTGCACCAAGCTAATAGTTTCTCAGATGCCACACTAACCCTGACACAGCTAAAGGAAGAAATACTGAACACCCACAGAAAACTGCCTCTGATTTCCCTTGTGTGTTCAAATATTCCTGTACCTAGATGCGCAGCAATCACGAGTCCAGAGTAACTATATCTGACAAAGAGTGAGACAGAGCAGAAGCTAAAGAAGGGATCCGTCACATAGACTGTTCATTACAAATACAGCCTCACTTCAGAAGTGCATTTGTGGCCGGCTACGCGTTAGGTCTCGTATTTGTCAGAGGTGATACTTGCACAAATAGTCAAATAATATCTCCTGTAGCAGAGCTCAGTGAATAGTGTAACAATGTAATTGCTTTTGAAAAACAAGTTCAGTCTAACTATATTCAAAATAAGATGTGGAAGAATGCTGAAACACAAACTCCAAAGATTTTAAAAAGAAAAAAAACCCCAAAGTTTTTAAAAGTCTGAGGTTATTTGCATTTTCTCAATGCTTTTCTAGCAAGGGAGCTGCTGTACAGCATTATGGAGCACACTGGGCTACACTGCATCATCATTATGGAAAACTCCCATCATTCTCAGGGTATGTACTCTAGTTCAGCTGTAAATTATTGGATTTGACACTGGAATTACTTGTGGGAAATTCTGTAACCTGAACTATGCAGGAAGGCATAAATGATAATAATAATAATCTTTTTTTGGCCTTCAAATTCATGAATCTATGTTCATTGTGGACTGCTTTTTCCCTGCCAGGGATACGTCTTTTACTCTGAGACTGTAATTCTGCAGGGGAAAGCAGCACTGCAGTGAGATTTTATCCTGCTTTCTGCCTACCGTAGTCCAATTCTTCCTGCAGTTAAATGAAAACAGGGTTGAAATCCACTGATCTACCTATGAAAAAAAATAATCACAGTGGTAATAAAATGAGGTCCTCAGTATTTAAAAGAGCCAGTAATTTGACCATTTAAAATATCAAATTAACATGTACACTGAGACACAGAAGCTCAAGAGCGGTTCTCCCTGTACGGCTACCAGGGACTCGTCACCTATATTTGTTATGCTGCACAGAGACTGAGGAGAGACCCTCAAATTTCCTGCATGAGCAACTGGTGAGGTTCCGTTCTCCCTGATAAATGATACTACCTGTGTTTAGGGACTCTGGTTGAGACTGTTTGGGCATTTAGACTCGTGGAACAACTTTGGTGACAAATGTGTGGCTGGAGGCCCTTGTATTAGTCTGGAGTCTCTGGGCAACTGAGCAGCACTAACAGCCACTGAGCAGGCAGCTGCACTCCGACGTTCTTAGTTGAGCCAGATGTATGTCTCTGATGGGGGAGGATCGCTGCACATTTTATTCTAGTGTTGTCAGCTATATGTTGAAGCCTATTGCCTGCCTGAGTCTGCTGATCATCCTACTATGAACACCATGGCATTATCCATGAGTGCTGTTTCCTGATACCTCCTCTGCTGAAACGTTCATCTTAGCGCATCCATCACAGCCCTCATCTCGTCGAGATTCACCTTGCTGACCCAAGCTTATTTAAAGCACTTCTTGCTCCTCTCATGCTGTACTAGAAATAGAGGCTATATCATCCACCTCATTAGTCATTGCCAGTGACTTCACATGCAATTCAGGAATCTGGTGCAAATTACTCGAAGATCTAGCTATCAGTAAAGCAAACCATCCTAAACCCCTACCAAATTCAAAAGGAGTGAAAGTGTCCAGCAGCTACTAAAATGTAATAACTCTTGATTTCAAAGGCAAGCTTACTTCTTAGGTCTATTTCTCCACTGTCTTCACCGTTTTTCCTATCATTACCCAACTTTTCTAGGCAATTCCATTTTCCTAACTCTTGAGCAGGACCCTTCCTCTGTGGTATGCCTACCACATGAGAAAGACCTCCTTGTTTTTTAATTTCATGGATTTGTTGCAAATATTCTACTTCAGCATGACTTTTCTGTTTGAGTTTGTAACTGCTTTGTGCACACTCTAGAACATCTTGGAGATCCTGTTTGTGTCAATGACAATATTAATCTGAAAATTATGTTAAGTAGGGGGCTTACTATGCAAGATATAAGATCTACTTATGAAAAATGTCACAAGATATTTACAAGTTGTACAGGTTATAGGCAAACATTGGTACACTTGCACAGCTCATTCCTATGCTATGTCATGTGAAGTGGTCTGTCATCCCCTCTGCTGCTAAAGAACAGAGCACTGGCTGTAAGTGAGGCTGCATTTATTCTCATCCTTGTTAACGCAGAGGTTTTTATATAAAGGTATCTGCAACATCATTATTCAGTGTTCTTGCTGCATAACATCAGTTGTATGACTATTCTCAATATCCGACTGAGTTCTCACATTCACAGTTCCCATGTTTTGGGTGAGCAATGGAAGATCAAGTAATTCTGCCTCTTGTACTCACCTCCTTAGAAGCAAATTTGCCTAGGGTGTACTGCAGAAGGTGTAACACTTCCTCCTTTTTGCAGAATATCAGTGAATCATAATTGTCTTCCAAACCTGCATGACTCCGGTGAGGCAGATTGAGGAGAGAACTGCAGGCAAAAATAAGTGCATGGGCTTGCGCCACTAAAGTGAATACAAGTTTTACCATTGACTTCAGTAGATACAGAAATTCATCCTAGATTCTTTTCGTATCTTTTAACAGTACTGGCTCATGACTCTCTTTTTGTGCATTGCAGCTGTATCAGTGGTGCTTCAAATATCACAAACAGTTTTAAACAAATAGTATGTACGAATTGCTCCAAATATTGGTATGCTTCATATTTGGTAACCGGGAGTTACTACTAATGTTGATGGCTTCACAACCTATGGCAAACCCCTGACGCGTATATACCTACTTTTTGATACACAAGGACAAAATTAGTCCATCATCCATATATTCTTTTCAGCAGTCTAGAAAGCCTGTATGGAATCACATGTTTAACAATCAGTAACTTTTCAAGTTGTTGCTACCCTTTTTTCATATATCTCAGTAAAAGCTACAGAAAAGCCAAGACTTAAACTTTACGTTCAAGTTTTTTTTTTCTTACTGTGGAGACCATTCTACTGAATTACATCAGCAAGCTGTGCCTACATATTCAAAATGTTTATAGTAAGCTCAACCAATTTTGCTTGAGGGTCTAAAAACACTTCTCTTCAGGTTGAGAGCAAATTAGGGCACAGTTTCAGAAAATGGGATTTTTCAACATATAATTGTGAGCACTTAAAAATATGGATGATTCACAAAACAAGAGACCTTTCATACTTAGCTATAATCATTGCTATTACTTTCTTTAGAAACGTATATTCATTTTCTCTAGCTGTTGAAAACATAAAGCTGTATGTGTAGAAAGAATTCCCCCTGCCTGGGAAAAGAGATCTTTTCAGTTGAATTCCTAATTGGCTTCATTTGTGCAACCTGAATATTTTGACAAGGGCATGTGCTCTTTCTGTTCTGTTCCACTCTGCTCTATTCTGTTCTACCCTACCCTGCCCTGCTCTACTATACTCTGTCCCCACCACCATCATTTGTGAATGCCTTAATCTGGAAATGATTAAATGCTAAAATAAGAAACAAAAGATTCTTTTTTTTTTTCTTTTCCCCTAAGTGTTTCCTCTGCTAGACTGTTGAGCTTGGTTTTCTCTTGAACAGATGGCTCCAGAATAACTGGAAATTGTTCGGTGGCCATAATTTATCCATTTAAAATGTAAATGTTACTGCAGATCATTTGAGAATTTCAGGTCCTCCTATGATGGAAAATGCAGTAATCAATATTATTGATATAAGAGTATCAGAATACAATTTAATTTCTTACCTTGGTGTCCATTTGGACGGTTAAGGTTGAGTGAATCTGGTGAGAAATGGATCCACTTGGATTAGGAACCTGCCCTGATATGAGCTCTGTCCTTAACAGGTACTTCGAAAGAGCAAGGAGATGTATCAGTAACACTTTTCCTCTTTCTGATTAGCCACTGTAAATCACCAGTACTGCTGAGCTCTTGTCAGGCTTAGCGAAAATATATTAGCTGTTCCTAAATCTGAGAGACAAGTTGTCTGTAATGTGTATAAAGGTGAGGCTCATCCAGACTATACTTTTCTCCCAAATCTGATTAAGTTGGCACACAGCTCTTTTTTGAATACATAAGTCTTTAATTACTTCAGCTACTAGGCTGCAGTTGAATGTTCTTGCTTATTACAGCATGCAGTGCTTTCTTGCAAGGTTGTATTGGTTTTACAATTTAAGCAAGGGCAGGTGCAGGATTGCTTTAGATTACTTGAGGTTAGGAAGACACTGATTTGCATAGCTTCGGGGCTGTTGGGATCCTTTGGGAAGTGAAAGCAATTTTCTTTTATTTACTCTCAGTTCTAAGGTTCCTTCTGCCACTTATTCTCAATGGGTCAGCCTTTCCCTTTTCTAATGTTTATGTCAGAACGTTGCACCAGAACTACACAGATAGATTTCACCCAGGGTCATGAAAGGACAGCATCAATTTTTTCCAAATTCAAAATTTTGCCTCTTCTGTCAGAAAGAAGTCAACAAATCTCCTTCTGTTTCTTCAGAAGAAAAAAAAAATCTAAATTTTTATGTTCTGTCAGCATTTTCTATCTATTCTTGTCCCTTTTTGCCTCACTATTCTTCCCATTTAGCTCCCTTATGCCTTCCAACATAAAACTGCCCCTAGTTTCTTCTTCCCTGTTGCTCCCACTTTTGCTGCATCTGTACCCATATGGAGTATTTTGATAGTTACCCAGGTAATGAGGTCACAACCTTACATAGTATTACTCTGTTTCTTGAGCAGTGGTGGTCTTGCGAGTCTCTGCTTCCTACAGGTCCCCCTTATTCCCCCACCAATTATCTGTGAAGTCTGTTCGTTTCTCACATACCTCCTCCTTATCCCTTTTAAAATTTCAGGTATTCCTCAAAGTGCTGTTACTTTTGTCATCTTCTCACATCCTGATTTGTTAAAACCCAGTGTTTTTCTTATGTCTTGCCCAGCAGTTTCTCACACCCTGTTCAGTTCACTTAACCTCATGCCAGCACCTAGCCTGCATCCCAGTCGCCTGCCTGCGACCCTAACACTCCCCTGCCTGCAGGTCATGCCCCAGGGAGATGCCCCCCTCCATCTCTGTGCCACTGAGCCCAAGCTGCAAGGCAACTTCTCACCGTTGCCAGCACCAACACGACCCTTCAGAGGCAAAACAGCATGTATGCAGGGGGGTATGTCCTCTCCGTAACGCTCCTGTCGGAGTACCAGTGTGTGCACCTGTTTGTTCCTCTGGCTTCGCTTCACGTCTCAAGTGAAGTGACCTTTGCTTGGATCCCATGGACTGAACACCCACTAGATGGGTATTGCTCACTTTGAAAATGTTCTTGTGTGCTCTGAGAGCCTCTGTGAAGCAAACCCCAGAACAGTAAATGAGAGTGATGAGATTAGCTAAAGTGCACTCCTGATCTGAACTAAATGCTAATGCAGACACACTAGCACCATAAAAACAAATAAGCTTAATAACCTGTCTCTGCACCTGGTCTTTCTTGAATATGGGCGATGAGAACTAGATACAGGATTTCACTTAATGTCTTTTGTACCTTACAATGGCACAAGGGTTTTGTTATTTTACCCCAAGAGACAGCATTTATGTCCCAGGACTGGGACCACTCTTGTGGTCACAAAGCAGAGTGTTCCCAAAATTGGTTGGACTAGCCGGATCCTTCTCTTCATTGTATTAGACACAACTGAATACCCACATCAGATGTTAAGATGTAAAGACAGACAGGTGAGGCAGTGCAAATGATTATGTCAATATCCACAAGGAAGCTGTACAGGCAGTGATAAAATTAATGTACCAAGTGCCAGGAGGAGTTAGGAGGAACAGGTTACCAGTAACTAAACTAGGGTGCTTAGGCTTGAGCTTTTGCAAACTATGTGTGTAGTAATCAGAAGAGATACATGTTGGAAACCTTAGGGCATGACAAAGGCATGAGAGAGCTGCATACCCAAGGCACTGGTATGTAATTCTGTGCCATAGCTGGTATCTCAGATTCAACAGGAGCCAGTATTCTGTGTCCTAGGGCCTTCTGCAGCCTCTGAGTTGAGTTCCTCCAGCTGCTTGGCCAGTGATATGCCAGTGTGAGGCTTTTTGCTAGACTTCCTAAAAAAAGGAAAACCAAGTGTCAGTTCTGAGTATGACTTATGAACTAAGAGGACAGAATCATTGTCTGACAGAGGATGGGGGGGTGGGGTGGAGTGGGGGTGGGGAAGGGGAAAGAGGGGTGGGAGAATCTGTTTTTGTCATCTACAAGGCTGATGTTCTCTATCTCATTCTTTACTAATTGACAGCAAACATTTATGCTTATTGTCCCTAAATGCATTGTGCTGTATGTTGTACTCTTGAATTTCATCCTGTTTCTACTATTCATGCCCCATGTCTGTCTTGCTCTTCCCGTATGATATTCCAGTCCTTCTCTGTGCTGACCATGTCCCAGTTCAGCAGCATGCCACTATCCTTAGTGTTAGGTTGTCGAAAAACATTTTGAAAGATCAATGGTAAAGAATGGTAACCTCAAACCAGATTGGTATTTCCCCCTCAAGTGTGACCACTGTCATTTTCCATAAGACATTTCCTTTTCCCATCAGAATTCATTTGCTAATTCCCACACACTCAGGCTTTACCAACTGTTTTCCATAAAGCACCATATTTGAAGACCAGATAGAAAAAACCCTACTATACTTAAATTTACCTATAAAAATAGTTTCTTACTGAGATATCAGGCAAGCCTGGGACAACCTGTTATTTGGTTAATGCACATTATATTTTGTCTGATTTTTGATTTATCTGCATGTTTTCAATTATTTTTTTCCCCCAAAGTTTGTTTTAAATTCTTGCATAATATTAAGGTCAGAAAAAGTGATTTTCTAGCTATTGATGTCTCTTTTTTCCTGTGTCATATGGTTTCTATTTTCAGTATTCATAAAGGTGAACTTCTGGCATTTATATTTCCTAAAAAATACTTACACTTTATCATTAATTTTGCCCTGATTGTATTTATTTATTGTCCAGTGAAGGTTGCACAGTCCTCCTTAAATGCTAAACTTTTTTACTTCCACCTCAGATGAAAAATTTGCCATCCTGCTCTTACTTAGATTTTTGATAAATTTCAGCATTTATTTGATGGATCTGTTCTAGTTCAGTATTATTTTAAAAATCGATTTCTTTCTCTTGCACTACACCCTATTTCTTATTTCCTCTGTCTCTTTATGTTTATATGGATAAAACCAATTCTGTTTTTTCTGCTAGTTTGTATTTCCCACAATCCTTTTCAAGATTTCACTGAACATTCCCTTAGACAAATCTCACTTTATCGCAGTATCACTTTATTTCTAACACCTTAAATATAGAACCACAGCACTGAAGGGGACCCCGAGAGGTCATTTAGTTCATCTTCCTGTCCCAAACCACCACTGTGACAGGTTTGTCTAACCTGTTCTTAAAGATCTCCAGTTACAGAGGTGATCCTGCTTCCTCAAATCCAGTATTTCACTATCATTTCTATCAAAATATTTTCTGCTGTTTAATTGTAACGATTCTTGTTTGAATTTAAGCTGATTACTCCTTGCATTTTTTTGCCTGTATCATGAAGAATAGATTGTTTCCTTCCTCTTTGCAGCAACCTTTCACAATTTTTAGCAATTATTGAAGTGCCACTCAGCTGTCTCTTCCTCTGGCCAGCCAGTCTCATTTTACCCCAGGGTGAACTTGTGTGCGTGACTACAAATTTGCCTCATTATTCTTCTCCAGACTTTGTCTAGCTGATTCTTACTATGCTTGAGCCCAAGAACACCCACCAGCTGAGGTTTCTAGGATGTTGCTTCAGGTACTTTGGAAACTCTGTTCCTGCTTGCAGATCCTAAATGGTATTTGGCTTTTTTTGAATGATGCTTGATTGATCCAGGTTGGTTGTAATCCTCTTTAAGCCATATACCCCTGCAGAACTACTCCCTGATCAGTTGTCCTCTTTCTGTATTTTTGTAGCTGATTACTCCTGCCCTGTATTCAGTACCTTGCTCTTGTTCCTGTTTTGTAGGACATCCTTATGCTGTCTTCTTCAAGTAATCTCTTGAATTATCAAGACTGTCTGAATTCTGGGTGAACGTACTTGCTGTTCCATCCAGGATGGTGTCATTAATGAATGTAAGAAATATGCTTACTGCCATCATTCAAGCCATTCTTGAAAATATCAATTAGTATCAATCCACAATAGACTTTTTTAGAACCCCATGCAACAAACCCTTTCATTTTCAGAGTGAACCATTGAAAACTACTCTGTCAATCATTTGTTTCAATAACATGTTTTTCTATTTTTGTAGGCTCTGTTAGATGTGAATCCTTTCCTACAGAATTACTCCCTTGGATAGTCTTAGCACTTCTGACTTTGAGCCATTCCAGGCTGAATGATCTGAATTCATTCTTTCTGACTAGTTTTTTGGTTTTATTTATTCTTTTTTTTTTTTTTTTTCATTTAACTTTGACATCAAAACATTTTTTTTTTCTGGAACTACAATTGCTTACACTTTACTCTGTTTTCCACTACAGAGTTAGCTAAGAGTCTTTTTTCACAGCATCACAGGATCCGTTGATTCAAGTAAAACAAAGAGTCATACTTGGGAGAACCCCTGAAAAAGAGTAAACACCACCTTAAAGCTGAGAGCACACAGCAGATAAAGCAAAGCATATAGGCCATCCATTGCCTTACAGACTAGTTAATATAAGCTGATTATTATGTGTGCAAATCTATATTTGCAAAAATTACTTGCTGTCATCTGCATCCTGTGAAGACTTTTTCTTGCATTTTTTGATGCTACCTAGCACCACTGATGATTTCTAGAAAACGTAGTGATGAATGGAAAATATGATTTCTTTTACTATTAATTTTTTTTAATACCTTGATCAGCTGTACATTCATTTCCAGTCTCCCTCCTTTTGCTTTGCCTGACATTTTTGAAGTGATTGCCTTTCAGCTATAGGCTCATTTGTGTAGCAATTTTCTCACAGGGAAGTTTAGTGTGATTTTAAAGCACAACACGGTAGCAGAACTGTCACTGTCTCAAATGACCTATTAATGCTGAAGTCAAGTTTAGGCATTGTACTTACATTGCTAGACCTTTGCACCCCTTTTGAGGGTCTGTATTCCAGGTTTTGCCCAACCTTTTTGGGATCATTTGTTTCTAAAGCACCATGCTGAATCAAGGCCTTTTGTATATTACAGGAAATTTCTGTTTGCATACATCCAACCAAATGCAGTAAGTTTTATAGCTATGCTTCAGTATATAATTGCACTCCATGGAAGTAATTTGGATCCTTAAGTCCAATGCACTTCTTTTTCCAATTTGTCCCTTTGTTTTTACAGTGCAGCATCTTTTCAGTTAATTCAGGTGATGTAAAGATTTGGTATTAACTGACTCTTCTTCTGCATCACTCCAGCTGGATTTGCACAGTTCATTCCAGATTGGCCATATGACCAGCTCTGAATTAATTTGTAGTAAGTCTGTATTATATTTTTACATGATGCCTACTAGGAAATATTTCTGCACACAAATTTAGAGTAGATTCTACAACATCTCTCTTACGACCCCGAATTATGACCTTTAGATTTAATGGTTCCTCTCTGTGCCATCATTAATTCAGTCTTTGCCACCTCAAAAGTATTCATAGGCTGATACCTGAACACTTCATGGTTTCAAATTTACCAGATTTGTCTACTGAATTCCACTATTTAGTACATTTCCCCATTATTTTGTTCAAATTTCTCTCAAGTCAATTTTTGAATAATTTTGTTGTTAGTTTTCAAGCTGAAGTGAAAATCCATGTCAGTGCTTCTTGTCCCATTTATCTTTCATGACACTGTAATTTATTTTTCTTTTTTTATTGTCATCACAGTGGCAATTAATTTCAAGGGACCTTTTGACTTGATCATGTATTTTCAGTTTTTCCACTTTCTTTCCAGCAAGTAGTGAAAATCCTGATGTTTAACCAACAAAGGATAGGGGAGTTACTTATTTTAAGCGAAACACAAATAATTGTTTCTGGAGAAAGAAGGAAGTAGTATTTTCCAGAAGGAAATCCAAACCTAAAACATATTTGCTTTATGAATTTTTGCCTTGCTTTAGCCCACATATTTATTTTAATTTCTCTGAAGCATACCTTTGGGGTACACTCACAGATTCTTATATTTCATGTACAGATTACACCATAATGATCATGTAGTCTGATTTCTTCTGTTACACACAAGGCACAAAATTTATCATAGTAATTCTTAGCAGAAGCCCAGTAACTTGTGCTTGAAAGGCCCTTTACATGGATCTGTCAACCAATTGATTTGATCAGTACAATCAGTACAATCCTTTGGGACTCCCGGAAAAATGTTTAAAGGCAATTTGACCCTAATACACATCTCACAGCCTTTGAAAAGATCATCCTTCCACCTCCTGCTGTATGAGACAAGGGGCAAAATTTCTTCAGGCTAAGTCATAGTAAAGAAGCTGGCATATAAAAGCATATATACAAGGCATATAGAGTAAACATATTTTCCCTGGAGGCTGTATATTGTTTTGTCTTTTAAGTTTGTTGGGATTCTGAGTGCCATTAGAGAGATTGAAAAGACTGAACTACATTGTCTGATTAATGTGATAGAAAATGCTCGTTCAAAGTAGGGAATATACAGCAAATAGTGGTATAAACCCTGAAGGAAGAAGTCCTTTTTAATTTATAACCTAATGGAAGACAATTCTATGATATCTATTAAATACAAAAATCCATCAGATGTTCACAGATCTACTTTTAAGTGGCAAAATGGAAGCATTTGTAAGTATCTTTTTCGCATGATCATAAGGTTTCTTCTAGTGGTGACTGATACGTATGAATTAATATAAAAGACTTTTCTCTTCCATTTTAAATTTGAATACTATTTTAAAATAACTTAAAATTATGAACTAGAATAATGTTATTTTTCACATATATGCAGTTTTATTGCTAACTATGCTGTATTGGCAAGATGAAGCTAACTTCTCTCTTGGCCATGGAATTGGCTTTATTTGTCTGGGGTGGGTGGTTGGTAGGTTTCACTATTTGCATACATGAACACAAGTCCCACCATTGCTTAATATACTAGACAAAATATCTTTTCTTTTCCCCTAACTCTGGCTGCCACCTCTGGAGAGTGCTTTGTGTTCAGTTTATGTCCACCTCTGAGAATCTCTCCAATGCTGAGCTGTCTGTGACAATTTAATCCACTGGCAACATCATAGTGTTTCTGCTCCACTTTGGACCTGAATCTCTCATTATTTTTATTTTTTTTTAAAGGTGAGAATCCCATGAATAGTAGCAGTAAACAATTACACATGATCTCTCCCTGGGCCTCTCTAAGTATTAGAAAGTGGTTTATTGAAAGTTCCTTCAATACAAGGCATGACAATAAGACTGAATCAATAAGCTGTCCCTTCCCTTATCAGGAGATCATTTCTCCCTGCAGGTTATTCTGGACAGAACTAATTCAATCTAAGAACGCAAATATTTTCATCCTCATACCCTTAATTTTCCAATTAATCATATTACTTTTAGGATCAGGCACTGTATGTTTGAACATACAGTCCAAAGAGCCACTGTCCTCAGAGTGATATGAGAACTTTTCATTCCCTGTGAAAAATCCAAGGGACTGGTGATCTACAAATCAGCTGACGGCAAAACTCTCAACTCATGAGTGACACTGTCCATAGAAACTTTGCGGTTTGATCTGCTTCTTTTCTCTGTCAAATTTGTCTTTATTTTTAAAGCTCAGTAGACATTTAAATGTTAGTAGACAATTTTAAATGGTGACCCACCGGCAGATTTTTTTTAACCCACTCTGAATTTAAATCCATTATATTGCTTTTAAGACATTAATGAGACCAGAAGCAACAGCAGCACACAAGTGTCCATTAGCACAAATTCATGACGGCAGGATGTAGGGTGCCATTGTAAGCAATGGATAACAAGGTGATCTGGTCCTATGGTCAAGTCTGGTCACCACTGTAGAGGGTAGGTTGACATGCTTGTTAAGACAAAATAAGCAGTTATAGGCAAATCTTTTGTATTATTTTGTTTTGAGTTGGGGTTTTATCTTTTTTATTATTATTACCTTGCAGGATGTAGTATGCAAGAGTCTTTTCCAGGTTTTTTTGCGGTAATGCCATGTTTTAATGAAGGATGAGGTAGTTTAAGCTGTGTGTCTCCTGGAAGGGCTTGACCTTGGCAGTAGAATCAACAGCTTCTTGATGTTGGATATGTCTAATTTTAAGGACCTTTATTAAATATTTAGTTTGCAGCAGAGTTACAAAAATTATAAGAAATCTATGTTATTTTTGAGGGCAATACCGATGGATGAATGCTTTACTTTCCATGCCATAAGAGAAACAAAATCTTTTTCTAAGCACGGCATGCCAACACGTCACCAGAGCTGCAGGTATCTGTAAACCAAAACATTTTCAGATGTTAAGACCATAGATGGAGATGCCAAGACACTACTTACAAATCCATGACAATAACCAGCAATCCTACTAAAACTGTAATAGAAATTAGAAATATTTGTTTTTTGGTAGTTGAACAGTTTTGTTCTGGCCATCTGGAACACTCCGCTTTCAACATTTAGACATCAAATAAAGTTTTATCTTCCAAGTATTATTAAAGGGAATTTAAGTGAGACAAAAATAAGTCTCACCATTGCTAATGATAGCATTTGATAAGGAAACTCATTATTATCCAGAGTAGTAATTAAAGTAACATTAGAACTATCAAAACCAAACTCATAAAGGGATTAGTTCTGTTTGGTCTAAGAAAGAGATATAAAGGAGAAATCATAATAATGGTATTGTGGTTTGTCAGAGGTTATAATAGAAGAGAATAAGCTATTTTTGTAGGTGCCTATAGTAAGTAGGAAAGTGAATTAACTTTTGGCATGGAAGATTTTACATTAAATATTAGGAAACACTTTGTAATCATTGTGAAAGTGATCTATTTAAAGTCATAGAAGAAGGCTGCAAAATCTCTTTACAGGTTTTTAAAAACATATCAAACAAAGACTCATTCATGAGCACCACAAGGTACTGCATTAGGTCATCTCCAGTGGCTCTTTTTACATTTTCTCTCTAAACCTTCATTTCCAGATTATTCTTTAGAAGAGTCTTTCCTTCACTGTGAGTGTAGCAGTTGTGATCAGTGAATATACTGTTCACAAGTGAATTCTTTAAGAAATTTACCATTTTCCTGTGTTGGCTGTTAAGAGTTGTATGCATCTAGTACGTTCCAAACTGTGAAACGTGAGGGGGCTGGCTATATTATATCTTTAGGCTGCTGCTGACAATGGATTTGTAATGAGGACCGAGTGTTACAGTGTCTTGCAAAGAAGAGTATTTAAGGGCACGGAGAGGAATGAGCTCCCTGTTCACAAGTGGTCAGTAAAATCTCCTTTTTCCCAGTCTTCCTTTCACCTTGCCTCTTTGTACTCTTTTTAGATGCACATAAGAATGATTGACAATATTTACGTAAGTAGATGATTTTTCTGCCATCCTTTCCCACCTCTGCTTCTGAAAATATGAATTACACACCTTTGGTTTTCTTCTGGTGTTTTGAGCCTAGAAATACAGAACAATTTTGACTTCTTTTTCTCTTCATGAAAACACACATATGTAGTACAATGTTTGTGAGCAAGATTCCCAGCAAAAGGCAAAATAAGACTGTCTTCTGTCTCAGTCATTCTAGCATAATCAAGAGTTAATTAATATTGATAGGAAAAAATGTCCAAAAATAGATGTATTTTTTGAATTACTGTATGTTAATAATCCATGATGAGAGCATGAGAATCTCAAGTATTCTTCAAAAATCAATATGATAGGAAGCATTTGCCAGGAGAGGTTTTACAAAAAGATCCAAATGAACTGTAGTATAACCTCATAAAAGTGGTTCATATTTTAGCGTAGCAATGTACTGCAACATTGCTCCCAGAAAATGTCCCCTTCCAAATACCAAAACATTAGGCCATTGAATCAAGAACTATTTTATGACTCGTATACAGTTTACTGCATATGCAAGCTACAATGTGAAAAGCAGGAGGTTTTGTTGCAATTTATTTTTTAAGGAATTCACGGGTATAGAATTACATTATGGAACACAGCAACACACAGGTTTCTTCTACTTTTTTTTCTGCTTGTAGTCTACATTGTCTTTTTAAGATCTTACACTCTTCAGGAAATGCATACAGTGCAAATATAGGTAAAACAATCTGTGAGAGAAATGTATGCCTGTTTATCACCCTCAAATAAGTTTTGAATATTAGGCTATATTAATTTTTTATTATTTTGTGATTACAGCAACCAGCATCTCAGTTCTCTTGAGATATGCATATTATTTTACCCAAAGCACCAAAAATAGTTCTTGCTTTGTGAGACTTTTCCATATGCAAAGTTGGAGACACAGAGAAGTATTCACACTGTCAAAATGAAGACACACATCTGAGCAAATACATAAACGTATTAAACAATAACCCTTTGGGGCTACTATGCAGTGGATGCAGAGTCCCTGCACAATGTCAGACCCGTTGGATGTTGTGACTTGTACCAGAGGATTAGTGACCCAGATGATTTCCACAAAACACATTTTGCTCATAACACTACATATGAGCTGTGGACATGTGTGGATTTCCAGATACATGGTAGTCCTTGATGAAATATCTGGCACCTGAGCACGCTGGCCCCTGGTGATGTTTCTTCAAGCAATGTTAGGCCATTTATGAAGAATAAGGAAGACCTGTGGCTGGAAACATGGGATCCTCTAAATCCATTTGGACCTAGGGAAAGCCTGCTAGGTAATTATATCAATTCTGTAATTTCTGTTATCCCATGGGACTGTACTAATTGCTGTGTTACAGTTATGTTCCTTGTGCCTCCAACTATAGCCAAATGTTTTGAATTGCTTGATGAACAGCATCATCAGGAAGAGTGGGGAACACTCCCAGCCCTGAGTGCAGACCCTGGTACTCCATTTCCAAAACAGAGCTCTAAAGGCAAATGCCTCTTCCAGGTCTGTTTTAAAGGGAAGCATCTGGAGGTACAATTTTAGAGATACAAAGTCTTTGTAGAGTCCCATGGGGAACTTGGGTAATGCTCCATTGAGCCTCCAGTCCTGCTCCCAGATGGGTGTGGGGTTGGCACCTGGATTCTGGCACTGATTTGACCATGGACATGCATAAAACCAGAAATTCAGGTGTCTGGGAACCTTCAGAGTAAGATGGACACTTACGTGTTAAGTGCCTCCATAGTGGGTGGTCAACGTGGAAGATTTCCTACAACCAGAGGTTTTGATTTAGACATTTCCATCCTGCCCAGCTTTGAGTGAATTCTCCAGTCCAGGAACTCAAGATCTTGCATGTGTTTTTACAACCACAGTTGGCCCCGAGTGAAAATAAGGATGCTGTACTTACAGAATGGCATGCATGAATAAATGGTACAATCTCCTTTGCTGCTTCTGTGATAGGAATGTCCCAAACCAAGAGACCGGGTTTTTTAAAGAAGTGCTTTGTACTGCTCATTTTATCAGTTTAGAAACTACTGAATCCCAGAACAACCTAATTTCAGTTAGAAAGTTGGGATTTATCTCAAAAAAATACTGTACAGTAAATATAGGAAAACCGCTTACATTCACCTCAATAAAAGGTTCCTATTATCTCTCCCATTTAACTTTGTGTGCAGCCTTAGTTTTTCATTCATTTCAGGTTTTGAATGATTCAGTGAATATTGTCCTTGTCTTCTCTCCCTCTCTTTCCATCTCTCCGATAAGTATTTTCAGCTGTTGCTTTTTAGGTTATTAGAAATGTCCTGATAGAGATTCAAAATGATCATCTGCCAGATCAATAGTTGTGCTGTGTGCTGTGATACCAGTTATTTTTCCCACTCCAGATAACTTGCCTTCTCATAAGCTGGTCTATGCATCTTGTATCTGTGTCAATGGGAAAAGGGTGACTGAAAGCCGAGTTGCTGAATACTGAACTAATGAGCAGAACTTCTGCTGTTAAAATTAGATATTAGCCAAGCTGGTTTGCAAATATGTTCACAAAATTTCAGCTGAACACAGAGCTCTAGCACTTAGCTTTAGTACTTTAGATTTAGATATATATTCTCAGATGATTATCTCTGTACTTGCTGGTATATGCGTCAAGGTCATCTAAACCCACTTTTGCAGTTGCTCCAGACAGGGGTCTGCCTGGAGCTAGTGAATTTTTAGAGCAAAAGATTAACCTATGCCATCTGTACATGACCAGTTTCTTGTTATAGAATGCACTGCTGTAACCTCTTTGGGTACAAGAGGATGTAGCATGTAGCAAACAGTACCTAAAAGGCTTGGGTTTTTTCCTCCCATTTGGAAAGCAACAGTCTTGCACAATATTCACTAGTGGGCACTTTCAGAAAGTCTACTTATATTAACTCTACTGACCTGTCAAATCTGGAGTTTGATTAATTTTGCCAATTTAAGATTCCCATTGCAGCTCCACCTAGTACGTTTCATTTCCTCTAATAGAACATTGTTTAGAATTGATTCATGCTGTGAAAAAAAGTCATATTTCACTCCAAAGTAATTTCTTTAAGGGGAAAGTGAATCTTTTACTGTTTTTGGCCAGTGAAGTGCCCTGAAGTCATTTTGAAGCTTAAGCATTAGGAGCTCAGGACCAGATCCAAATGTGGAGGTGTAAGAGGAGCACTTGAGCTAGATAGTGTTAACGCTGGCAGGAGGTTACTGTCCCCAGGTCTCAGGGACAGTAACTGTGCATGCTTCCAGTTCAAAGCAGCATAAGTCTCCACTGATGGCCTGTTGATCCTGAGCAATAGTTGGACTTTATTGCTTATTTACATGGATATATTTTCCTGTAGAAACAAACTGTTCCAGTAGAACTGATGAAACCTAGTTTTCCATGGCTTTGTAGCCTAGCATACTCTGTCGACCAAACGTCTCTAGTTCCTTCCTGCCCCCAGACCTCTGCTTCCTACAGGCCTTCCCAATAACTCCAGTTTCCTCTTCAGTTCATTACTCTTGGCCTTCCTGAGAAGCACTTGAGATAAGCTGTGGCATCATCATTTGCATCTGCAGTACTGGAATAGAACAGCTTTTTGTGTGTCTTAAAAATTAAGCAGTAGAACTGGCTTCCAGGCTAATAGTAAGAGTTGTAAAATGCAAACAATTAAATTTAAAATTAAAATTAGCATGACTAAAGGATTTCATTTGCAGAACAGGATTTGAGCTGTAATTTGGCATTTGACTCTAAGCAAAGACAACAGGTTACAGACTTGAGAATAATAAAAACTGCCTCTGGAATTAATTTTCTTTTACATCTTGTGGCAACACATTAGACACATACATTATTTATCATTGCATGGATCTCAACAAACTCCAAAGTGTTGACCCAGTCACATTCTCTACTCTGATTGTGCTGCAGCAGGAGATAATTATTCCAGGAACATCTCTGTGGTGGGGTTTCACAGATATTGCAATCTGCTAGAACAACTGAGTTAACATAAACATTGACAATAAATAAAACCAAGGGATCTCCATGTTTTACCATTTCTTGCCAGCAGATACTCCAGAGAACTGAGCAAAGGCAAGCACTGAGACCACAGACTACTTCTTTCTCCGAGACTGCTTTTGTATCTGCACACAAATGCAACCAAACTGACTCTAGTGTGGAATGAGACGTAAGGAGATTTCTGAGATCCCCTCGGGAAGAAATGCATCCTGCTTCCAGACCTTGTCTGTGCCAGCAACAAAATTGCATTCTGTTTAAACCCAGTTATACACCACTTGACCACTGCCTAGTGGGAGCAGGACTATTACAGGTGCTGACATAAAATGGTCTGAATGCCCAGAAAAGGTTGCCACTGTCACAGTTTGCAAAAACAGCTCTGGACTCTCTCCACTAATGCTGGGAGAGGATCGTGATCCTGGGACCCCTTCCCAGCAAGCATCAAACATGAAAGGTAGAGCGCACTTCTGCAACTGAAACATAACAGTTCACTATTCAATTTCAGCTTAACTTTGGTTAGGAAAAAAACAAGCAGGAGAAAGAATAATAATGCAGTGATATTGTAAACCCATCTCATTCCTAGCAAATATAAACTTCTTACAGGAATACAGAAGAAATGTGTATTTTTTTATTAAAAGAGACAGTATGTGGACGATGAGAAGAGGTTTTCTCTTCATTCTGTTACATCAGTTTTGCTCTGGAGTAACTCCATAGACTCAGTGGTATCAAGCTGACAGCTGAGAATCAGGCTTCACATTAATGAGCTCTCATGGGCTTGCCTGGTGAGACAGTAATTTTTGGAACAAGAATATGAGGTATCTGAATACATGCAATATTCTCTCAATTCGGCTGTTCAACTTGGACCTGGGTCTAATGCACACAAGGTGAGAGCTAGGAAAACTTTGTAAAGAGGCTTCAGAACATGACTACCAGGGAAGTCAAGTGACTTATCTGGTTGAAAACTAATCACAGAATGAGAGAACAATTTATTTTTACCTGCTGAACTACAGTTATCCCTATTCCTGGCAGAGCTCACATAATAAGTGATATTCCAGAAAGAAATCTTATTTTATTTTTTAAAGTGAATTTGCTGAATTCCTGACTGAATCCATGGTGACACTTTTTACCCTTTTTCCTGGATTTTAAGGGTGAGGATTTGTCTTGTTTCTAACAATATAATCTCTTTCATCAAATGTTAAGGATTCACCATATAAATAGGAATCTATTACACACTAAGGAACAGATGGAATTTGCTATTTTGGTGATAGGTAAACAGTTTGGTGACAAAGAATATCCTCCCTTACTTTCTCCCTAGTATCTTCTGGATCACTCCCCATGCTGTGAGGAAGAGAAAAAAAGAATTGCAAGAGAAGAATGCCTGTGAGGAGATAGGACAGGATAGGGTAGGATAAGAATAGGAATAGGAATAGGAATAGGAATAGGAATAGGAATAGGAATAGGAATAGGAATAGGAATAGGAATAGGAATAGGAATAGGAATAGGAATAGGAATAATAATGGAAATGGTAATAAAGTAGAATGGAATAGAATGGAATAGAATAGAATAGAATAGAATAGAATAGAACAGAACAGAACTAGAATAGAACAGAACAGAACAAAACAGAATGGAACAGAACAGAACAGAACAGAACCGAATAGAATAGAATAACTATTTCAGTTGGGAGAGACCTATAGTGATCATCCAGTTAACTCCCTGATCACTTCAGGGCCGACCAAAAGTTAAAGCATTTTGCTAAGAGCATTGTCTAAATATTGAATGCTGACAGGCTTGGGGCATCGTCCACTTCTCTAGGAAACCTGTTCCTGTGTTTGACCACTCTCTCTGTAAAGAAAAACTTCCCAATGTCAAGTTTAACACCCCCCACCCACCACCCCCCCGGCAGCTTTGGACCATTCCTATGCATCCCGTCGCTGGATCCCAGGGAGAACAGATCAGCACCTCCCTCCCCACTTCCCCTCCTCAGGAAGCTGTAGAGAGCAATGAGGTGCATCGTTCCCCTGGCACTGGCCTTGCTGGTGTGGACCAGGCTGCCCACACAGTTCTTTTCTTGGTTTCCATCACTTAATGCATGAGGAATAGGAGCCTGCCGCCATCTCCCTCTCACTTCCTCAGGACCCAGCCCTGCTCCTTTTAAAGCCAGTGGCAAAAGGCACACATCTCATTTGCTCTCAAAGACACTTTATGCAGTTCTGTACATGTAAAGGGCCTGAGTGCCCCTGACATTTAGGTACAAGTATCTTTTGCAGTCACCAGCTCTGTGTTATGTCTCAATAAAGTTTCTAAGAGTCCCTTATAAAGCAGTGTATGGGTGGACAACATTGACACATATCTTTAATTAAAGACTAGGAATTTCCCAATGGGGAAAAAAAAAAAAAGATTGTGCCAGTATTTTCCATCTAGCAAGAATTTCACTGAGCTGAAACACACAATGTTTTTAAGAGAAGAAGCTTCCTTTGACATTCTGTGTGTAAAGAAGCTTCTTTACTAAAGTGTCATAAAACTGTCCCAAATGGAGGATTACAAGACACTGGCTTGTAAAATAACCCATTAATTGCCTCTAAAAATTTCCCTTTTAATAGCTTAAATTTGGCTATTATAGACTCTTTTGATGTTTAGCTCTGTAAAATAGCCTAAAAGAACTGTTCTTTTTAATCTTTCAAATATGAGAAAAACTTGAAGTTGGAAATTGTTAGTCACCATGAAACTTGTTATCAATTCTGAAGATTTGGTCTGCTGGATGGGATCCAGAATTTTAATGCCAATAAGCATTTTCTCACCAATTTCACCAGCTTCTGAATCTGAACATTTGTAGACTCCATGCATGGTTTCTGCTGTTGCTAATCATGAAAATAGTTTTCTAGCTCTTTTTTTTTTTTTACAAATACGTCTGCTCAGTGCTGAATTTTTAAGAATAAATAGATGATGAAGTCAATGCAACCTCAGAAAACATTGACTCAAAAATCTGATGTTCTGTGGAATGTCATTATACACAATCCAAGGTCCAAAATTACACTAGCTTAATCTAAGCTGTAGAATTAAATGGGGAACCCTGAAATCTGTATGTGAGCAAGTATTCCAGTCCAATACTGATTTTATTTCTTTTTGGTATAAATTGATTCAGAATATTTAAACTAGATTAAATTAATCCCAAACAATAATTTTCACACAAAAAGATCACACTTATTTAATTAAATTGGATAAACAGATCAGATTTTGTTAGCTATACTGGTTAAAGAAAAGGAAAAGGAAGGAGGAAGAAAATCTCAAGTTCTCTTCAGGTAATGGAAACACTGTTATGGATGCAAGACAGTTAGGATCACACCCCAGGGGGGTATCAGCAGAGCCTCTACCTCAGGAAATATTGAAATGATCGACGCAATTTTTTGCATTCCAGAAAATTTAAAGATATTTTGAAAGTAATGTGCATACCTATTCTAGTCCAAGTCAGGTTTTTAAACCAGAGTAACTTGCCACTGGCAAGCTGTGTTCTGTTGGAAAAGGGCTGTGAATGTTTGCTGCCTCAAACATCTTCATGCATCCCCTGCCAAACACGTGTGAATGTTGACACAAAAGCATGAAATACATCCAAAAGCCATATGGCCAAGATATTAATTCCCGAACTCCAAATCTGCTGTTTTCCTACCTACTGTTAGAATCAACAGGGCTACACAGGCAAGGTTTGTGCTGATAGTATCTCATGAATTGCCAGGAAAGAAAAATAACAAATATGATTTTTCCCCCTCAGCATTGCTCATCAGCTGATTTTTACCTGCTTGTCCTTTTTTTTTTTTTTTTCTATCAGGGAATGGAGTACTGCTGGTACAAGTGGTGATCTATCTGCCTCAGTTCTCTTAAATATAAAAATATCACATTTCTTCCAAGATATCTCTGAATTTCAAATAGTGGGAAGGTGGAAAAATATTCTGGGAAAATCATTATGTGCTTATGCCTCTCCCATATGCCCAGGGCTTTTGTTTTGGCTACCATCAGCCACAGGATACCAGGCTGGGTGGACTTTTGTTCTTATCTTATAGCACACATATATGTCCTTATATAGGACATATCCACTTGCCATTATGATTTTACTGGGGTTCTTCTGCAAGCTTTCTGCTGGTGGACATTTTCCTTACTCAAAGCATACAGCAAAGCTAACAACAGGCATTTTCAAGTTGCTTTGTGTTGTAAAAATAGAATTAATGCAAATATTGTGTGGGTTGGAGCATCTGAGTTTCTGTGTGCATTTGTGTATTTGTTCTCAGACTTGACTATGGTCTTCAGATTGAAGTCAAAGTGAAGTTTCCAGTTGGGCAGGTCAAATGTATTTATGAATACTTCAGTTTTCCAATGTGTAAGGACTGTCTTCAGTAAAAATCACACACACATACAAAATAGAAAAAATTTAATGTATAGCATTATGAACAGTTTTTCTGAACTGTTTGACCAAATAGTGATTGAATGACTTGGAAATTTAATTCTATGAACCTTTTCCTATGCAGCTTTCAAGCAAGTACCATGACCAAGACTTTTCAGTGGTTTTCAAGGAAAAGGTTAAAGTAACATGTAAAAGAAAATTATGTTCGTTGTAATTTCTTTCCCTCATTGTAATTTCATCTCAGATATCCAAGCTTCAGAGAACTTACTTATGTGAAAGTTTTCTAATAGATTATTTGGGCCACACATCCTCCCTCTCTTCACATTCTCAAATTCATAAATTCTGAGTTTTACATGTATTCTGAACTTGATGAAATGGATAGCCTTGCTGTGTCATACCAGGCTAACTGAAAGTAGGACTTAGACATGTGTTGGCCCTGAATCTGCATTAATGAGGTAGTCAGAACATTTTTGTTCAGTCTTTTATTCCAAGAATAAGATATTGATACAAAATAAGACACAAAAGGGAAAGAGTTTTTTAGTTTGTTGTTGGGGTTTTTTTCCCTAATAACAACAACATCAGGCACCAACCCTGGCTTATCAGAGTTGAATGAAACAGAACAAATACACCTGGAACAAGAAGCAAAATTGCATTAACAACAAATATGTACAAGCTGTCCTTCTTCCTTATGTATAATTAAATACAGTAACCAAAAAATACCAAAAAAAAATATCTATTTCTATGCTTGTGTCAATATGATGGAAATATAGTAAACGAATTTGCTAATTTGAATCCCAGCTGGAGACTTCCACAAAATGACTGAGATACGTACCAGTGACAGCAAAAGACTCCCAGGACTTTATTACTCCCTTATCTCATGAAAGTTAGGAATTAGGCTCACTGTCATCATCACTTTCCAACACAGAATTAAAAATACTAGGTGATTGTCTGAAACTCCAGCCACCTTGAAAATTAAGTATTTTATTTATCGTTGCAAGAGCTTTCCAGGTGGGAATTTCAGATATCCCTGGAGATTCCACTGGGCTGCTCCTGCTCTGTCCAGTCCAATTTATTTCCTTAAATCTATTGATTGGTGTCGTGGAGTGTCACAGAGATTCTTGCTGCAGGATCAGTGAAATTGTATGTGGAAAAAATGTGTAAATAGACAACAGAAAATGTTCCTACAGATGCAGAAATGGTCACATAGGGAAGCTGTTTGGTAAGGTATTTCAGAGATGTTTTGTATATAGTTGAGACAGTCGATAACGACTTATTACACATGTGCTGAAGTGGTCGCATACAACCACAGGCCAGCTAGATGATGTGAAATGAGCAGGACAGCATATCAGGGAGTCTCACTCTACCCAGCTGAAGATGTTGCTGTGAGCACCCTTGCAACAGAGACTCCTCTTGCCACCAGAGAGCCGCAATCCCCTGTGCCCTGTGCATGAACCTGTGCCGCAATCTGAACAAATTAATTTCTACACGAAGAATTCTGTCTCTGAGTGTCTGCGCAACACCAATACCAGGTGATGTAACTTGACAAGAAAGAAAATAGACAATTTTCATAATAAGTCAGTAGTAAAGAAAAGCAGGACTCTGTCTGAGTAGTCTTCAGGACATTGAGACTGAGATTCACAAGAACAGTCCAGTGCTAGATCAGGCTTCCCAGAGAGGTTGCACAGTCTCCTTCCTTGAAGGTTTTTAAGATGTATCTGGTTAAAGCTCTGGGCAGCCTGATCTGACTACTGAGATGACCCTGCTTTGAGAAGAAGGTTGAGCTAGAGTCCTCCTGATGTCCTCCCATCTAAGTTTTCATACGGTCCTGTGATATGATAGAATATGGCAGAAACACAAGATGAGGTTTACATCTGTATCAGAGGTGAAAGCTCCACACAGAAGAAAAATAGAGACTCCTCAGAATAAAGATGTTCTGAACTATGTTGCTCAGTGACAGTATGTAGAAGGGAAAGAGCAGCAGACAATGACTGGACCCTCTGGGACACCTGTAGGCACCTGGATGACCAACAAAAGGCCAAATCCTAAAAGCTGAAAGAAAGCAACAGTTCAAAAATAGAAGAAGACAGTCCTCACCAAGGAGTGGGGGAGATGGAATACTTGCTTTTTTTGGAAGCGTCAGACAATTTGATATGAGCTTTTTTATTAGGTGTCCATAGGCAGATGTCTTTGAAAAGGGTTTCTGACTGCAGAAGGAAATACAGTAAATGATGCATATTAAGTATTTAGAACTGTAAAGGAGTAAAAGGAGTAAGTTTTTGGGGAGGCAGGAATGGGGAAGAGGCTCAGGTCACCTTTAAAGGAAGATTCTGTGTAGATGGAAAGGAGTAAGAGAGGGATAAAGGGATGAAATGGGGCAAGTAAAAAAGAAAAAGAGGAAACATTTTACCTCACCAGAGTGCCTAGGCATCTAGTCAAGGTTATTTCACAGGAATAAGAGTCTAATATCTTTGTAGAACATCATAAAAGTCCTTTGACTTCATAGAGACTTTTCATTCACATTAAGAAAGCTGATTATATTTAGGTATTGACTTAAAATACAAAAGAGTTCCCAGTAGTGCCTGGGATAAATTTCAAGTCTCTTTTATAGCCTTAGCTGTACTAAAGCCAAAAGAGGATATTAGAAAAGAACTAATTATAATTATTACTCTGAGAGACAATGATAATATCAAAGGCATTTCAATGTTCATCCATTTCAGAGGACCTCATAAAGTTCAGGAAAAAATCTGACTCGGTTTATAATGGGAAACCTTTGCAAAAGTACCAAAATGGTTTTGAAGCCTGAGTGACTTAGGTCCCCTGTACACCCAGAAGAATTGGCTGAAAGGACACGAGTCATCCTTCTAGAGCATGGATGGGTGCATTAGGAACATCAGAATAAACATTTGCTATTATTTTACAGAGTATTAATATTTTTTCTACTCCTCACCTATTTCTGTGAACAGTATTTTAGCTAGACACAGAATTAATTTGTCCTGGACTACAGCAATTTATTTTTATAAGGAAAACCATACCACTCTCAACAAAACAGAGGCTGTGACACAGTTCAGTGGTCTGCAAGTAGGAAATACATTGGATCTATGATTCAGGAGGTCTAGGGTCCTGGGTTTAGTCCCTGAGCAGCATGACCCAAGATACACTGATTTTCAAAGTCTTTTCCTGTGCTCCCCTTTCTCTTCCCATGCTTTTCCACAGGCATCTTTGAAGTCTACGCCTCCTTCAGTGGGGGAAGGAGGTGGGATAGTAGTGGTCGATTTTTTGGGAGCATGCAAAAAAAGCTTACTCCTTCTGCCAAATCCTCTGCTCTGTTCCCAGCTTTCCCCCATGATATTTTTCACCTTCCCCTGAGGAAAGGGAAGGAGGGAGGATGGGGACCCTGTGCTTTTGGGAACCTGGTGAACTGGAGACTTATTACATTGATGCACACATCCATGAGTCACCAAGACATGTGTATTCCACTCTGGTATATCTAGACTGCCATGGGAAATAGAATATTTTCTGCTCGGGGCCACCTGTGCAATAAATTTCTAGAGATCAGTGTGTGCTGCAGACAAGTTTAAAAGCCTTCAGTAAAGTCTTTTTTTCAGAAGAGATACTGATAACAGCAACATTGCCTAGGATTGCACTGGTCTGTCCTGGGTAGATAAAGAAGCAAGAAGAATCTAAGAACCAACGTAACGATTTGTCCTATGTGCTATTTAACATGAAATGCTTGAATGCAATGGCGATAGGAGCAACACTAAATCATCACAGTCTGAAGTCAAACAAACAGGTAACACAGAGGGAGTCCTGAGTCAAATCTTATTTGCATCACTTTTTTTAGCAGTGAATTATTTTCAGCTTCAGTGGATTTTGTTCTGATTTACAGAATGAAAATTTTAAAAAAGGGCATTAACCTTTTCTTCTTCATTCTTATTTCTGAATTCATTTCAGCCTTTCAGTCAAATACAGCTGTGATTTTTGTGGAGCAAAAGTCACAAAGTCTCTTAAGTATTTGTTTTTCTGGATAAAGCATTTTAAACTGTTCTCCACAAGCTATTTTCCACCTTGAAGGGGCACTGATCAAAGTAATGGAATCGACACCAAAGCAAGAATTACTGTGACTAGTTCCATTAAGTGGTTTACATATATTACCTGTTTAGAAATCGTTTGTTTTTTGTTTTTTTTTTTAAACACTGAGGGTTGAAAAATATACCTCTCTAAGTAGCATTTACTATGTATAAAATTTCTTCTCTGGTGCTTGCTAATGCAAAGATAAACATTCTTCCATACCAGCCGCATAGCAACTAGCAAGGTAGTATGTGGGATATAGGATAGCTTCAGAACATATTGCAGTGCGTCTGACAGAAGACAGACTTAGGCTGATGGTCCTGTCAGTCTAATTTTGGACATCTTTTAATTAAGATGATGAGTATGACTACCTTTCCAGAGACATTACCAGACAAGTAAAGATACTGAAATTGTATATTAAGTTCTCACGAGAGATCTTGAGCAGTTTTACTGGCAGTGTGTGTTTCAGTAATCCAAGCCTGTTAGAATACCAGCTCAAACATTCATTTCCTGCTTTTCATTTGACTTTTCCAAGTGGGTTACATCCAAAGTAGACATGTTGGATTTTAGGAAGTTCACACACAGAATGTTATTCAAAAGCACTGTAATGGGTTGCTGGCATGCACGAATGCATGTGCGTGCACACGTGCTTGTACATGTGGCTGTGTGTGCATACCACTGCTGTCTGCAGGGTGGCATCAAAACTGCCTACATTTAAATCAAAGATCAAGCAAATAATCATTTTCCTTTAGCATGAAAAGAAAGAGCTTGAGGTTCTACATTTTCCTGGTATGAAGTGTCTATCCAACACATATAAGTGGTTTCTGTGCCAGCAGCTTTAAAGACTCTGGAAGATATTTGAGCCAGAAAAGTTCTCCTGTGACTTGTTGAGCAAATATGGTTGTATCTGTTGAGGAAGATCTTATTTACGAGTTTCAAGTAGGTGAACCAAATCCACTTCATGTGCGCAAATTTTGTTGCAAACCAAACTCTGCAAGGCTAATGCGATCTTGCATAAAATAATTTCCTTCTCTAGTCCTAAAATAAACTGTTCCTTTCCACAAATACAGCAGCATTAGTTGTGTGATGGACAAGATACTCAGCTTCTCTGAATCTGCATGTCTCTGCGGAGTTTAGCAAGATGCAACCATGTATAAAAGCTGAGAATCTGTTCTGTGAATTGCAGTCTGGCAGAAATCTGTATTTGTATCTTCTTATCTTCTTAGCACAGCCTGAATGAGGGAAAATTAAAAAACTCATGAAACGAGTTATACTTTGTGGTGACTGGATTGGTTGGGAACACTGTTGGAGTTTTATAGGCTTTTATAATTCTAGAGATCATTTAAGACATACCAGTTCAGCTGGATGGAGTCGTCACAGCCCCCTGCCTAAAGCACAAGTTACTTTCCAAACCCCCTATCTTCCTTTCAATTACTTTTATTTTTAATTAAATCAAAAAGGCCCTAAGAAGGGACTTCAGGCTTAGCCTTCACTGTCTTGAGAGGTGATGCCCTTATCTCTGTAATATCAAGAGTGAATCAAGAGAATTTCTCTGTTACCCTCTGTTGGGCTGCTCCTGCTTAGAAGCATACTTTTGATTTACCATTTGAGGTGAAGAACATAGTTCTTTTTATGTATATCCGATCAGTTCTGTGATAAATGGCACTTAAGATTTTATTATTTACCAGTTAGTGACCTGATGTGTGTTTATTTTTAAGTCCTTTAGGCTTCATGACCATTATTTTTTATTTAGACACATTTTCCCTTGTCCCTTTGTTTCACCTGCCTTTAATAGACTGCTATCATTAGCTTTAAATGGATGTCAGATGTGCTCCTCTCCACAGGAAAAGTGCTTTTAATCTTCATTGCACATTGCAACCTCCAGCTCTTTCTTATCCATCCTTCAAAGAAAACAATACTGAATGACTACAAGGCTCACATCTCTTTTAAGGGCACTGATGGTCGCTGTACTCTGCTAGAATGCTTTTTCATGCTTGTATCATCCCTTCTAGCTGAAAAATTGACAAATTGACAAGATAAGAACTTACAAGAACTGTGATGTTTTAACAGGCCCTTTATCTCTTATACTCTATAATCCTTATGCAGTTTCAGAAAAGCACGCCTAGGCAGAAACTGAATAACCAAATGTTCTGAGTTCTGTTCTGACATCCACTAAGTAAAACTGTGCATCTTTTCATCCAAATGAAATGGAAGTTTTTGACTGAAAGCTGGTTGGTATTCTCTTGATCTGTGGAACTGCACAAATATCACAGAATGTGAAGGGTTCTGACCTTTGAGTCCACTTCACAAGCACTTACTAAGCTAGGAGGTGCAACTGTGTCCAGAAATCCAGTAAGTGTTAAAGGATATGACCCGTAAGAAACACTGTGTTCCCTTTCAGTGTTACAATGCTTTACAGATTCAGGCTAAACAATGGGATTAAATATAGGATTATTGCAGAATTAATCCCTTGTCACAGTTTCACTCCAGCAGGCATCTCAGCCACAGACAAGCCACTTGCTCACTCGCCCACAGTGGGATGAGGGAAAGAATCAAAGGGCAGAAGTGACAAAACTCGTGGGTTGAAATAGACAGTTAATAGGCAAAGCAAAAACTGCATGTGCAAGCCAGGTAAAATAAAGAATTCATTCACCCCTTCCCATGGGCAGGCAAGTGTTTGGCCATTTCCAGGAGAGCAGGGCTTCATCACGTGTAATGGCTAGTTGGGAAAATAAATGCCATAACTCTGAATGCCTCCCCGCTTTCTCCTTCTTTCCCCAGCTTTTATGGTATGGGACATTGCTCTAGTCAGTTGTGGTCAGCTGTCCTGGCCGTGCCTCCTCCCCAGCTACTGTGCCCCCCCAGCCTCCTCGCTGGTGGGGTGAGAGCAGAAAAGGCCCTGATGCTGTGTAAGTGCTGCTCAGTGGTAACTAAAACATCCCTGTGTTTATCAACACTGTTTTCATTACAAATTCAGAACATAGAACCGTACAAGCTACTATGAAGAAAATTAACTGTATCCAGGCCAAAACCACTGCACTTCAGAATCGCTTGGGGTTCCTCTGATGCTGAATGCATTCAGAGCAGCAGGGATGCCCAAAGGCGCTGGTCAGGTGCTGTGCGGGCTGTGCTGGCTGGCCAGCAGTGCCAAAAAGGCCATGCAAGTGTGCTTTGTGGGGGTGGCAACGTGTGGCATCTGGCTGCCGGAAAGCAGAGACAAGGGATGCGTGGGTGCTGCTCTGTGCCAGGCAACCTCTCTAATTCCACCTTCATAACTAAGAAGGTGAGGTGGACCCTCTCTATGGAAGAGCCTGTGTCTGTAGTCTTTTCCTAGTCCTCGGTTCTTTCTACCCGTCACTTTTATGTCAGACTAGTAGGTTAGTAAGTGAGAAGGCTAAATGCTCTGCTGGCTTTGGGGACATTTGTCCAATACACTGTTGCACCTTCACCCTTCCTCTGTGCTTTGGTATCAATTTGATATCAATCTTGTCATGTGGGAAGGCTGGACAGGAAAACAGACACACACAGTCATTGCTCTTCAAAATACCGATTTCCTTAACCCGGTGATGTAGCCTGAGATAACACTTCACTGAGCTGCCCTGACAGAATGTGGCAAATCAAACAGCAGAGCTCCTGCTCTGCTGGACGTGACAGAGGAACCACTGCAGGTTTGCAGCAGCACTGATCAGGTGCAGCACCTTTATTCAAGCAAGGCAGGGCTGCAGCACTTCATCTGTTTCTGTGCTTACCCTGATATCATCTGGCAGGAGGCATGAGTGGTTTATATCATCCCGTTACCACCTTTGTTTCTTCACCCAGTATGGGACGTATTTCCTCTTGGAAATATGTTCTGCATTCTCTTTGCTATGCTCTAAAAATGGTTCCATCCAAACCCCTCAGGAAACATTTCTTTAGGGACCAGAGGCCAACCACCTGCCTATCATTTCTGTTTATATCCTGAGTGTCCCTGGTATCACCCTGTTCCTGTGCTCTCCAGGATCTCTGTGGTCATCCTGCACTTGCACTCTCATGGGTCTTTGCTGGGGTCTGATGGGCTGCAGCAGCGCTGAGCTCGGTGTGAGAACGTGCGGCTGTGGGATGCACAATGGTGGAACTCAGGTCTTCACACAGGTGTAGGACCTCATGCTAGGAAATCCAGAACATCTAATGTGGTAACGTGCATGGCAACAGCCCTAGGATTTCCCCTCCAGCATAGGTGCTATGACAAATTCTGGAATCTACCAAGTTTCCTTCAAAACCATGGCACAATTAGATGACCAAGGAATCTGGCCTGAAAACTGGAGCACAAATTGCTCTTTAGCGCAGTGCCAAGCAGTCAGGAAGAACATAACTGCACTAGTATAAGAAATATACGCAGCAGAGCAGCAAATAGGTGACATAATGAAGGCATGATCCAACCTTATGCCCCTGGGAGTCACACCTATCCCGGTGTTCACCACCAAAACTATGCTGAAGAAGTCAAACCACAGAAAGAAGCAATTGTCCTGCAGCCTTTCCTCTGATTTCATAACATTTCCAGCCACGTTACTCGTTCCCTGTTCTACATTTCCCAAGGGTTTCAAAACTCTGACATTTCCTTTGCAGAAAGAAATTTTAAAAATTAAATACCTGGTCTTACAATCACTGTAAATGAACTTTTCAGCTTGTTTTTACTTTAAAAGTACAATCTGCATTGGCAAGAGATGACTTAGTAGTTTTAACCCAAGCTCTCAAAGGCACAAATTAATGTGGAAAAACATAAATTCTTTAATTCTTTCAGTCTGGAAATCTGCTCAGCCTGTGTTTTTCTGACTGATTTTCCCTGGATGATGAGTTGATAACACGATTATGTTATGGTTTGGCAAATAATGAGTGTTGAGAAAGGGATTTAATTCAGGTGGAAAATGGAAACTCAGGGATTCACTGGGAGGCAGGAGTTTCTTGGAGAACAGGTTTATTGAAGACCTGGGAGGTGAAACCTGTCTTCTGAAAGAGGTTTGTCTCTTCAAAAAGAATTAGATTAGATTTGCCATTCCTGGAGATTTAACAGAGCCACAGGACTGCTGAGATCTGCACTTCCATTTTCATTTCACTTTGTGGCTTAGTTCACAAGAATACATCATGCTCACAAACATGATTCTTGATTCTCTCCCCACAAACATTTTTACTATCTTTTCAGATATTATTTTTTTTTCTGTGTCCTTATTAATGAGAGTGAGGTTTCTTTTGAGCCTGTGAGTGAGCTTCAGTACCAGGTGTTTTCTGTGCTGCTTAGTCAGCAGTGAGACAGTACACAAGCCTTAATGCTCTGCTGGGTGTCCTCCAAAATGGCACTATGATTACTTTTTTTATTTTCTGGTAGGTGCTGGAGAACATATCGTTATCCTCCTATAGTGGTGCCTTGCTGATTCTGTCCTTGTGATTCCCATTGTTCCTATAACAAGCTGTATTTTAACTGAGTGAGGAAAAGGAAGAAAGAAGCAGAAAATGATGAAAGAAGCTAAAAGAAGATAAGCCAGATATAATATTATCATCTTTCCGTTGTGAAGGACAGTCTGCGACCATTTCAACTTGAAGTTGACTTGGAGGCAGAATACAACTGGAAAACTCATGATTTCACTGCAGAATTAAAATTCTGTCTACAGAAGTACATGATGATTTTTCCATGGGATCAGTTGTCTTCCCCATTCTTAGGGAAGGGAGCAAACTATGTCGAGCCTCCCAATTGCAGTCTGGGTCCTGTGATGTACAGATACCTCAGTACTTCTGATACATATGGGATATGCTACAAAGGTACTGCCTCCATGCATTGCAGCTGATTTTAGTGCATATCTGGAGTTGCTGAGGAACCTGCTTTGCTATTCTTGTGGCTTGAAAGTTTTTTCTTAATATTCCACCTGGATGACCATTTGTTGGTCACGTGGTCAAAAAGACCATTTGTTGCAAGTTAAGCTGATTTGTTCTTGGCATCTTCCCAGTGGCCAAAGAGAACAGATGATGGATCACCTCTCAGTTTCTAACCTCTGCTGTGTACTGTAAAGCTGTTACCATCTCTCCTTTCAGTCTTTCCTTTCCAGGTGCTTTTCAGCCTTTTTCAGTTTACAGCTCCTGAAGATTTTTCCAGTGAATGTACTGACCCTTGAATGCTTGAACTCTACCTTGAACACTGATTTTGGCAGGTTATATTTTTCTAAGCTGCCTTTTGACCTGTGAGAACGTGTACACAAACCCTTGCACATCTGAGGACCACAAACTGTGAAGCAAACTTTCTTGGACCCTAAATCAACCCTTTTATGCAGAACGTTTTCACTATCATTTTATCTGCATACAATATTTTTTATATTCTATAAATATTTTATTTGTTGCCTTCTTCTAGTCTTTCTCCAAATGATTAATATTTTTCTTAAAATGTAGGTGATGAGCTAGATGCAGAATCCAAACTGCACTCGTCAGTGCAAAACACAACAATATGTATTCCTGATCAATTATTACAAAGTGTGAGATGTCCTTTTGTAAGTAGATCTGATTGCTAACTTGTATTTTATTGTGTTTCCAGTAAAACCCTCGGGTCCTTTTATAGCATATTGTTATTTAGATGGGTAGTTATAATTTCATATTTTAACCTTTTTCAGATAGGACAACTCTTTGGGGGCAGGGATAAAGCCTATGTTTTGCTTTGTTTTTTCATGGCAGGACAATGAGCCTTCCTGGTGTTTCTCATGCCAGCATGCAGCCCTTGAAACAGGCTCACTCAAACTGAGGGTATTAAATGAGAGAAAAGGCTCAGGCACATGGTAATGCAAAACATTTCTGTGTTGAAATTCTAGCCAGTAACAACATTGTTTGAGACTTAATTTTATGGTTTTAAAAGCCACAAAATCTCTCATGTGAGTATGGATAGGTATGACACAATTGTTAATTTTATTTATGTTTACTTAACCAAACAAAGGATGACCTTGTTGGTTTACAAGAAAAACAGATCTGAGCACATGAAAACACTGGGGATATGTGGCTGTAGGATTTAAAAGATACCATTTGAGTTTTTGCTTTCTTGAAGTGTCTGGCTTTGGGAGACTTTTCAATCAGTAAGTATGCTGGGATCTTAAAAAGTCAATCAGTACTTTGAGGAATACTTAATTAACAGGTTCTTCCTCACATCTCACTTATCTTTCCTACCAGGGCTTAAAACTGTAAGGGAAGAAATGTAACTTCAGAATTTACTTTATTTTCAAAGAAAATTTTGCTGCTTAACACTAATGATTTAGGACCAATGGAAAATCACACTCTTTTTATTTTTTTTCCTAAAACCAGACAGAGTAAATGACTGAAATATATATCAAAACCTAAGCTAGACAAGCTGTATGCAAGAATATAAATTTTGTCCTAAACCAGCAGAATCAAATTAAATATCGTACATTTAGCACTTCTGTAAAGATACACGCTATCAGATTTACAGTGCAATATAAATGTTCATAAAGAAGATTATTCATCCAATTTTGAAACCCAGAAATAAAAAATTAAAATTAAATGAACTTAAAATGAACATTGATTACAGTATTTTTTCTACCCCACATAATTTACTCTGGTAAACCTAGAGTTCTGAAGACAGGACTGTTATTTCAGGGAGGAAAGTTGCCTCTTCTGTGCTACTTTTTAAGTGGTATGAAACCCATGGTTCTGGAGGGCAAAGAGGGGGGTTCTTCAGTGCTAAGAGCTGTGCAGGGTGAACAGGGCCCCAAGAATGTTTTTGCACACCTTGAAGTACTGGGTGCACTGGTGAAGGGGTTGTGTAGCTGTAATCTCTTCTCATGGTGGCTTCATGTTCTAATAGGACATTGCTCTGCAGTCCAAAGGTGACAGCCAGTCAGGTAGACCTACAGGAATTACTTTTAATCACCTTTGGTGTTAATGGTGGTATATCTCCAGCGATGTAGAGCTAAGCTGGTCAGTAATGACCCAGAGTCCAGGACGTGGCAGGCACCCTGAGCCCTATTCTGTAGCTACATTATTCACCTGAACGTACTAAGTGAAACACAGCTCAGGCGTGTGCAGTACAAAGATTCTGCAAATTACGGGTGTTTATGTGTACAGAGAAAGAAAGGATTTGACCTGTATCTCATGTGTTAGATTAAATATCATTTATGGATTCTTTTCTTAAAAAAAAAAAAGAAAAAGAAGAAAAACACATACCAGCCTCCTCATTGTCAGGTACTAATGTTCAGTTAACTGAATTGCTCTCCAAGGAGCAATGATTCCTTTTAAGTTTCCATTTTGTAATGAAGAGAAGAAACTTCTGGCTTGTTAAGAAAAACTTTTTTTGCCCTTAAAGTTTACCTAACATTCTAAAGTGAATGCATCATTACGTTTGTGCTAAATATTGGAGAGAATTTGGGAATCCTTGGGTATCACTTCCTATCACAATGGAAAAGACAACTGTCAAATGAAGAGAGAGGATATAAAGCTCTTCTTGATATGCATGATTCTGCACGTTTCAGGCAAGTGTTCAGAAGTGGGAAGATGGTGGCAAATTCCATATCAGCACAACATGGTAAAAAGAACTCCAGCCATGTCTTTGGTGGCAGTTCAGATGTCCCTTTAGAGATGCAGAACACAGTCTTACCATTAAATTACAAAAGTGTGTGGCCCTGGTGCCTTGAGCTTTTGTTTTATCAATTATTTGAGTGGAAATCACTACTATTTTAATTTAAGACTATCTTACATCCACTTTGTATGTCCTGCAAATCACTAAAAAATAATGGTAATGCAGCGTCAGACCCAGGGATTTTATTTTATTTTTTCACTGCACTACTTTTGTGACAATTATTTGGATGAATTAAAACAGAGCTTTTCCAAAGACAATGAAATGCTCAATGTGGCTGCCTGACAAGGTCATGCATACAGTAATAATTTGCATGAAGCTGGAAGGAGTACATGCCTTTCTAGGGCATAAACAAGCTTTGAGGATGCCAGAAATTATACAAGCAAAGTAATTATAACTTGAATCAAATCAGCTCGCTTCTTTTAACCTTCCCACAAATTCAGCTAATTTATTAAACTCTGGGCATTGAAGTCAGGGCTCCAAAGAGCTTTTTTGTTCCATTTTGCTGCACTCTACTGCATGAACGATCAGGGAATATAGCAGTGCTCTTGATACAGATATTTACAAATCACAGACCTGTAGTATTTGACTATCTTATCAGCACACATGATGTGGATAGGAACCTGTACACAGCCATGGTAGCACAGAGAGACAATGCCTGAATTACATTACTTGAAAAATTGCAGGGCTGTCTTTCAAAAGCCATGAGGTATTCCTTTTTTAAAAAAAAACAGCATATCCACCTTATCAAGCCTTTTAACATAAAGTTAGTAATACTTCTGATTGTAAAAGTACATTATTATTCTTAACATGAGAAAGTAAACAGAAACCAAACAGTTAAAGGCACCGAAAATATTTCATCTGAGCCTGGCTTGATACTGCAGCAAGTATTATTTTTGGGTGGCAAAAAAATATTGCTCTATTTTCTGGTAGAATATCATAATGAATTACATGATAATGTGGTTGATGAACGTAGGCCTAATGTTAACTCTACCCTATGATATATTCGATGAGATGTGGGTTTTGTTTTTGGTTTGGTGTTGTTTTTGTGGGTTTTTTTTATTTGTTTATTTGTTTGTTTTTTGTTTGTTTGTTTGTTTTTTAATTTAGTTACACATTTGAAAAATCAGATTTTATATTATGTTTGTAAAATCTGTGCCACGATTGTAGCTGATAATATTATAGGTATATTCTTCACAGATAGTCCTGCCTGATTTACCTTATACATCAACCTCATGAAATGTTGGCCAAATTTGTAATGAAGGTGGTGTCTATGAACTGGCATGGTGGACAGGACTTACTGGAACATGTTTCTGTGCCAGTGAAATCACATGTGTCTTGGATAATTTGCTGCATATACAATCTGTTTGGTCTGGGAGGGTAGTGAACCACTGTATGACCCAGCTCTACGCTGACATTGAGAGACTGTGATGTCTGGGAGAAGGATTAACTTCGGGTCCCTATTTGCTTCTGAACGCCTGATGTGATATACATACAGCTGTTGAAAACGTTGACAGCCTAGATCAGATAGCTGTCAGAATAATGCCTCTAACCCTCTGTCACGTAGATAAAACCTGGCGAATCTCTAACAAGGTCTTGTACCAAGTAATCATACCTTAGATTAGGACTGGTGGATGGGCAAACTATTGAAACTATGTCTTGGCATCACAGAAAATATGTGACAGTGCTCGAAGAAATGCAGAATTCTAGACCTGAGCACCAGCTTTACAGAGCTTTGTGTTTATTATTAATAAATGTATTTCCTTAAAAATTTTAAAGTTGTTCCATTAAACTTACAGAGAAAATATTCTGTGTACACGTGCAGGCAGGAGAGAAAAATTATGGAAAAGAGAGCACGATTACCTCTGCTACCCAGCAGAGCCAAAGGCTGAAGCATTCACCCATTAAAATAGTTCTGTGGTATAAAGGAGATTAGCTTGAAATCTCTTGTCAATAGACATATACATGTAGGAAAGCAATTTAATGTGTCCTCATTTGCTAGCCTATTGAATTAGACAGAGAATTTTGGCATTCACTGAGAGCGAGTACTTTTCATGGCCTGATGAGACTAGCTTATTGATCAGTTAGACACATTTTCCTATAAAACAATGGTCCCAATCCTTTTGGTGAGAGAGATGAATTTAACGTGACCATGCAAAGTCAAGTCAGAAATGTGACGCTCTGTCAACTTGATGGTGAGTTCTTTTCAGTTCAGGCTTTGTTTGGCAAAGCAAGATATGTAGGGCAGCCAAAGAAAGAAAAAAGTACAGATCCCTGGCATATGAAAAGTCATCAAGGGTATGCTTGCCTTTGTTCTGCTAGGGAGCACAGAGAGATCTGTGAAACACTATGGTAGCACTTTGCTCCAGAGCTGGCTGCAGAGCAGTGATTAAAATCCCTGTTATGAGTCAAATCATGATGTTCGATTCTTTGAGACTTAGAAATATCGCAGTCATTGACTGCAAACAAATACACATATGGCCAATGTTTTTTCCTAGGAGCATTTATGGATCTGAAAACATCAAGAATTTTACCTCAAATTTCTTTTGAAAGTTCCCATCAGAAAAATGTTATTTATAATCTGATACTATTTTTTATCTCATTATTTTAAGTATTCTTTTTCAGAGAGAGAGAGAGATTGGCATGAAGTAAGAATGACTTTTCACATTCAGCTTCCTTGCCTAAAGATTGATTGATACCTTTCCAACCTATTACTTTAAATCTCCACAAGGAAATATTTCCCTGTGCACAGTACAAATATACTGTACATGCATAGATCTGAATTTTCTGGACATCCACATCTTTGCTAAAACTCCTGCCACATTCTAGGCAGCATTTGTGTGAGCAATTACCAAGCTTGTACTGTATGCTTAAAAGACAATCTGACTTCATATGCAAATATCTCATGGAGATTTTTGTCCTATCTAAATGTATATATATTTATATACTTTCAAGAATTCATTTCTCTCTCTCTCTCTCTCTCTCTCTCTCTCCATATATATATATATATATATATATATATATATACACACATATATTCCTGGAAGTCAGCATGAGTATGTAGGCTTCTGTGCATGCATCACTTTGATAAGCTGAACATACTGTATGGAGAACATAACTCTCCAGGTAGAGACACAGTAATTGTAATAGAAAGTACTGTAGGTCAGTGCAAGATTTAACATTTTGTGCTGCTCTCCAAATAAAGGAGAACTTCTAACTGTTCTGTCCTATTAGCAGTCTGGGAGAACCCCTGTTACCCTTTTGCTCGGCAAGTTGTTGAATCTCCTGAAAGACTGTGATTTACTCCTCTCTGGCTGCTGGCTTGTTGCTCACGGATGCCAGGATCCCCCCCATCCTCTCTGCACGCTGTTGTGCTGGGGCTGAGGGGCAGAAGCTCCCAGGCAGGAGCAGAGCAGGCTGGGGGGCACCAGGGCAGCCCCAGTCCTGGGCATCGGGCATCTGGGCACGGGGATGGACGTTAGCTATGGGTTGCCCTGACTCAGCATAACCCAGGGCTGTGGCAGGGCTGGGGACAGCATCCTACAGCCTCTCTGGGGCAGGCACTGGTGGCCCCAGGGGCTGGAATGGGATCCTGGGCTGTGGGCAGGGTGGGGGGAGCTCCGAGAGCAGGCAGGGGCCTAAGTGCCCATGTGTGGACTCTGTCACTGACAGAAAATGTGGCAACGATTTTGGGGCAGTATCTGCTGCTTGTTTGCTGTGGAAATCCTAAACTGCACGGGAACACAAAGGAAGTTTCTCAATTTCTTACACGACCTTTAATAAGAAGCTTGTTCTAGCAAGAACATCACTGCAGTTGGAGCAAAACCAGTGGGAAATGAATGCATTGCTGTTTCTCCTATATAGCTGATTGAAAAGCAATCATACCCCCAAAATCTATTGGTCCTCTGTTACCAGGATCTTCCTGAGTTTTCCCTGTTCCTTACTTGAAGGTGACTCTCCTAAAATGTGCATCAAAATTTATTGACTTGATCGTACGATTCTTCAGCAGACAAAGCTCTGGATAAGTTCAGCTACTGTTACTTATTATTGTCTGCTAAAACGAGCCTCATCTGATACTCTAGCTGCATGTTCAATATATGCATATGAGAAATAGTCAAGAGGTTGTTAATGTCATGTTTTACAAACACTTCTGTCCACTTACCACAGCTTCCCACTTTGGAAAATCTGAATTTTCAGTGAGTCAGACTCAGGATTTTTTTGTGTGAGGACTCTCACGGCCATTAATCCAAATTAAAAATACAAGCTTAAAGGAGATGAATGGTATTGAATACTTGATTGGGCATCCTTGTTCAGAATTCAGGTGGGCACCATTTGTTTTCACTTGTTTCAGTTTGAAAGTGAGTTAAACAACTCACATGGGTTTAATGTCGTTTAACTAACCAATGTTCAACCCGAATTCACATTAACTTTTAGAGTGTCTGCGTGTCAACAAACTGCGGCTTAAAGGTAATATTTTTCATAGGTACAAGATGACTTTACTATATGCAGTGAAAGACCTTCTTAGTTGAATTTTTGGTGCTTCAATCATAAGAGAAATGTACATTTAGTTCTTGGAAACAATATGTTTCCAGTAAGATTGATTTACTAACAGAATGCCCAAGTGAAAGAACATCTATGGGATTTTCCAAATAAAAGAAAGGAAATTCCAAGTCATATATATATATTTAGAAACTCCTGTTCCAACCCCTGTCCTTCCATTCCTTTTGTTTTAGCCTGATTTTGTGTATCTTAAGCTTTTTATCTTGTTTCACTCCCCATAATGTCACACAAGCAGACAGGAAGAAAGGGTACCTGCTAAATCCCTGCAATTTAAAACGAGCTAGCCTCTGAGAAGCTCTGTGCAGTTCTTTGCCCTTTCTAATGGCTATTCCTATTTAAAGGATACAATAACTCAGGCATTACACGTTTATGTCTATAAATTTCACTCTTTTTCCTTAGCATGATGCATTTCTCTGTATGGCAAACGATATGATGTTGCCCTTAGAAACTCTGTGAAATTCAGCATAGACAGATTTCATATAATTTTAGTGTACCAAAAGTGTACATGGGGGGGTTGTTTTCTGCTGAAGCAGACAAGAAAGCTGAAATGAACTTGAAAGTGATATGGGCTCTTGGCTTCATGAAAGAAATTGAAATGAGATGTTTAGATTGCTCCCTCCTGAATTGCTGGGTGTCATGCTTGGGTCAATACAGCTAACAGCCTGAGTTCTTTACAGCAGTCATGAATTTATGATTAGGTCAGCAATGAGGTAGAGAGATTTTGTGGGTCTGAGCAAAAGGATGTTCAGTTTCAGATCCCTTCAACTATCCACCCCTCTAAGCCCTGGAAAGAGACAGACCATGACTTGAATTGCACTCTGTGACCTGATACTTTAATGAGAGGGGGACTTCCCCTGGTTCTATTTTGGTCATTTCCTGGTTTGATATGGGCGGCATGGATTTCAATTCCACTTAAGAAACTGGCAAGAGCAAAAAGTGTTACAGAATCAGCTCTTGCAAAGCTGTAATTATGTTCTCTCTATTTTAGCTGGATTTCTCAGAGAAAATATTTTATGATCTCTGTAGCTTATGAAAAAAAGATCTATAATATGCTTACCTATAAGCAGTTTCAGGTGCTTTCTCATGGATGAACCTGCCTGTGTCTTATCTGTCCATAGTGCCTCATTAGGAGCACAGGACTTGAGAGTGATTCTAACCCTGGAATGCATAGTCAGGATGATGCTTGGGATGGGCTCAGATGCAAGCTTAACTGAGCATGTAGACACATTGTGGACTCAGCTCAGGATTGTAACTTGCACACCAGCGACCAAGCTCTCTTTGCCTCTGTAGAAGCTGGCATGGTGGGAGTTCACTGGGGAAAGCATACAGAAAAAATAATGGGTTTTGGCATGACCTTCAGCTCAAACTTTTGGAGGATCATTACTCCTTGATAACAGTATAGTCATGTAAACTATCTGACATATAACCCAAAAAATGTAATAGATTAACAGCCATGATTAAGACTGAGATTTTCACAGATCTTACCAGCAAATAGGTGTTAGGTCCTATTTGAACATCAAAAGAATCCACATGCTTAACCTGTTCAGCCACCTCAGCCAAGCATCTGAAAAAAGAGGTAGGGCGAGGCTAAGTTAATTTCAATTTGTTAAAAAAAAGTTCAGTGAAATATACAGTTCAAATACACCTCCTGTACTTGAGTGATAGCACATTATAAGGTAAGAATTTTTACAGCATGGGACTTAATAACCTAAAGACAAAGTGAGACCAAATGGTGAAGTGACTGTCCTACCGTAACAGACTAATAACAGCAACAGGCAGGATTTAACCAGGTGGCTTAACTCCATCAGCAGCTGGCACCTGCTACTCCACAGCTGTAAGGATGGTACCTCACACATCACCAGTGTATTAGCGTAGCTTCTTTCTTACTCCTTTGTGCAAAAGAAATAGGTACTTCTGGACTAAAGACCTGTGCCACAGGTTTGCTTCTGCCACACGAATGAATGGGCACCAGGTGCTTCAGCGTGTCTCTTCTGCTCTTTGTTGTGGGGCAGTGTGGTCAGCTTGGACAGAGACCCAGGAGTAGAATCCCAGTTTTCTTCCTGTTTTTACTTCCTCTGATAAGCTATGTGGGGATCTCTCACAGAGGTTTTGATTTGTAGGATAGGGAGATTTTATCCCCTGCCTATTGGAGTTAGTGTTGCTTACAATAGGGAAAGAAAAGATCAAAACATCAGTGAATAGTGTGTTGCTGTGATCAAGATTCAAGGCACAAATAATGATATATCATAAGCCTAATTACTAGTTTTTAATTACAGCACAAAAGAAATACTTGCCCTAAATAAACTGATTCCTAGAGCTTTACCTTGCTTCAAGGCTGAACTTTGTGACAGTGCCAAGAAAAACAATTTGCCAAAGATCAATCTGATTTTGAATTGTAGTCTATCCTGCTGAAATTGCATCATCTGTACACATATTATGGTACTCAAAAAATACATCATTTATGTTTCCAGAAGCAGAACAGAACAAGCTTTGAAATCGTGGAATTATGGAATGGTTTGGGTTGGAAAGGACCTTTAAAAACCATCTAATCCAATCCCCCTGCCATGGGCAGGGATATCTTTTACTGGACCAGGTTGCTCCAAGCCCTGTCCAACCTGGCCTTGAACACTTCTAGGGACTGGGCAACCACAGCTGCTCTGGGAAACCTGTTCTAATATCTCACCACCCTCAGTGTAAAATATGTTTTCCTTACATCCAATCTAAATCCAACTTTTTCAGTTTAAAACGATTCCCCCTTGTCCTGTCACTACAGGCCTTGGTGAAAGTCTCTCTCCATCTTTCTTATAAGCCCCCTTTTATACATTGAAAGACTGCAATAAAGTGTCCCCAGAGCCTTCCCTTCAACATGGGTGTTCCCTAGGCTGAACAACCCCAACTCTCTGAGAGGTGTTCCAGCCCTCTGATTATATTTGTGGTCCTCTTCTGAACCCATTCCAACAGGTCCATGTCTCTCCTGTTCTGAGGACCCCAGAGCTGGCTGCAATACAGCAGGTGGGGTCTCACCAGGTAGAGCAGAGGGGCAGAACCACCTCGCTTGACCTGCTGGCCACACTTCTTTTTACACAGCCCAGGATATGGTTGGCTTTCTGGGCTGTGAGTGCACATTGCTGGCTTGTATCCAGTTTTTCATACACCAGTATTCCCAAGTCCTTCTCTACAGGGTGTCTCTCAATCTGTTCATCACCCAGTGTGTGTTGATATTGAAGATTGCCCTGACCCACAATGCAGGACCTTGCACTTGGCCTTGTTGAACTTCATGCGGTTCGTATGGAGCCACTCCTCAAGCCTGCCAAAGTCCCTCTAGGTGGCATTCCTTCCCTGAAGCAAATCACTCAGCTGGGTGTCGTCTGCAAACATCTGAGGGTGCACCTGATCCCACAGTGTCATTGATGAAGATAGTAAACAGATTTGGTCCCACTGCAGACTCTTGAGTGACACCACTCATTATTGGTTTCCACTTGGACATTGAGCCAATGACTCTTTGGACACGACCATCCAGCTAATTCCTTATCCATCTGACAGTCCACCTGTGAAACTCATATCTCTCCAATTTAGTAGCAAGAATGTTGTGGGAGAGCCATATCAAAGTCCTTAGAGAAGGCCAGGCAGAAGACAACCATAGCTCATCCCTTGTCCACTGACGCCGTCAGTCCATTGTACACATCCACTAGATATGCTGATATCTATTTACTTCTTCAGTTGTTCTACCCCTAACTTGCTACTTTAGGAAAGTGGTGTTTTAGAAAGGAAAGTGGAGGAGAATATCCCCTTCAGGGAATCCGTTTTTACAACACAGAGAAACAAGAGAGGTGGTGAGGTGACAGAGGGTTAGACTGATTTTCCTGCCCAGTTCCTCTCTACAACCAATGGGAGTTGAGTGTCTTAGTATGTGTTTGAAAATACCAGTATTAGAGAACAGCTATCACTGAAAGTTACTTCTGTCTGATGGAAGTTCATTACTCTGTAGGAACATGGTTCCGATTGACTTTCTAGATGTTCACTTCTTTTGCCCATCAGAATGCTTCCATGGGAAATCAGTGTGAAAAGGAGTGGTCTGCAGTACCTGTGTATAAAGCCTTACCATTATGACAACAGAGCAGAAGGTATAATATTTAAAACATCACTATTCCGGTGAAAGAGTTAGCGTAGACATTCTTACACTACCATAAGGTGTTTTTAGCAGTAGCGTTTCATCTAAGGATAAAAGGCTATACTTTTGTTTTGGTATAACTATCTAAACTGGAAGCCAGTTTTACTTTTTTAAATACATCAGAAAAATTCAACCCCCCCAAATGTTATTAATCAGACCTATAGAGCAAGTGAGGGCAGAAATACCTCTGAACATGTTTTCTTAGGTGTGTGGCTTTCTACCTGATGGAGAGGTTTGGACAGTTATAAACTTCATTGCTTGTGTTCTGAGTTGTCTGAGTTGTCAAGCAGTCTCCATTCTTGAAGCCAAAGAGCTATATTAGCGTGTCAGTATCCCAAGATACCTTCCTCTTTCACCATGGCTAAATGCCTTCTATATCAGAGCTGATTTGCATCTAGGCACGAGCAAAGCTTTCCCTGTATGAGCCCCTTGCAAACATCCCAGCATCATTCATTAAAGTGTATCCACCCCGGAGCTGAAGTATCACCACCCCTTCATCTCTGCTTGACAGACTGGTTTTGACCATGGTCACACAGAGGGTGTACAGAAGTACACCCCTCGCCCATCCCTCCTCCCAGAGGTTCTCACACAACAATAAAACACAGCTGCGCTGCTTTGCAAGGCTGTGTAGGAAAATGCACCCGTGCTGTACCTGTCCTGAGTATTGGCAGACTATCCCACAAAGCCAGGCTGCCATCCTGCATAAGTTCAAGAAATATGGCAGAAATTTCACTTAAAAATATTACAAGAAATCCATGTGGTCTACATAACTGCTAATGACAGTCATTCCAGTGCTGGTGACAGAGCTTTTTGTATGTGACAAGGAAAAAATGGCTAAAGATATGTGACAGCTGCTTGCAAACTCATTCAAACTGACAAAGCTCTTGAAGTAACTGCCTGCGTACACAGTGGTGAAGAGATTCACTGCAAAAGCAATCACTTTTAATTGTAAGAATTTCAGTGGCTCATGATTTTGTTTTGCACTGAGTCAGATTTTCTTAAATCAAGGGCACATTACAGTTTAGGCTGCAAAGGTGTTTCAGGTCTATCCCAGTTTTTCAGCCAGAACATTTCCTGGCAAAATTCTTTGTCCAATTGAAGTATTCTTCTAAAATGTGAGCAAAAATATGTAAACAAACTGTAAATTATTTTATCTTTCTGACCTATCCTTTATACTCAGTCCATCTGCATAAACTTTGATACTGGAATTTTTACATGTATCTAAGGTGGCCAGATGCACATCATGAAATTTTAATGGAAATGTGATGCCTAAGAGTATTTCTACATTGCTTCCCCTTTACATGACATTTTTTAAAATTTACTCTCTCCAGGACAGAGAGGAATGTTTTTGCCTCGTTATGTCACTCAGCAATGTCTGCCTGCTTTACCCAAGATACCAGGTGAATTTTGCAGTTTGAACTCCGTGCTCCCATGGTATGTGACCTACCTGAGTTTGCTAGAGTTCATCTACAGGGTCAGTAGTCCTATCTTTAACTGCAGTACCCATAATGATAAGGTCTTTAAGACTTGTTTCAGAAGCTTGGATGTGGGCTTAATTATTGCTAATAGACTGTGAAGTCTTCTTGGGGAAATTCAGGAACTTTGAACATGGAATCTCTGGAACAAAAACATGAAATAATGTTGCTTTCGGCTCTTATCATTCAGATTAGCACAGAGTTGAATTATCTATAAATCAGGTGCAGAAAGGGACACTCTGCAGAGTTACTGATACTTTGCATTTATTTTTGTGATTAATTGCAGCAAAAGTACTAGTGATTTTAGGAAATACACAGGTGTACACATACAAACTACTAGGTGGAGGGAGTCTTGGGAACAGTAGAGACTGGTGTGTGCCAATCAATACATAAAACATGATAAGTAGCAATAAAAAAGAAGTTAAATGCAATGGTGAGATGTAACAGATCATAGAAGTACTAGTGGTTATTCAAGATGCTGGAGAAAAACCATCTAAAATATTACAGATTTTTCTGGTTATTTTTTTAAAAAAGTTGAATCAAAATCCAGATCAGAAACATAACAGCTACTGGGATGATCAGTAGAATGGAGAGCCTTTTTATAAAATGTCACTAAAAAAAGCTTTGCTTGTTTAGTCTGTCAGATGAAGTCTCAGAGAGGATATGACTGCTCTATAAAGATCCTTGATGGGTAAGCATCAGGAAGGGAAAAACTATTTATGGTAAAGGACAGTGCTGACACAAGAATAAATGCATATAAACTAGCTATGAATGCAATTAGGCTGGATATGAGGAGATTTTTAACCATGAGAGAAACAAAATTCTGGAACAGACTTCCAATTAGAAGAGTAAGGCTATAAAACCTAATCGACTTTAAGATAGAACCATATTGCTTTACGAAAAGAATAATACAATGTATGTTATTAACAACTGGACTTCAGGAGCCAGGCTTATGTTGCCTTATTGTTATGCATAGGCATATGTGTGGTTTACAAACTGTGTAGAACACCGATATTTCTTTCTATATTTTATAAATTTTAAAGTTGTTATCCACATGTAATTTTAATCCATTACTACTATGCCTGCATGGTACCTTTCAAACTGAGTAGGATTCATTTTGACACAGTAAAAGTGATTAGTCATCAAAATAGTTTTATGAAATAACTAACCAAATGGGATGATGTGACTAGCACATTATCACCTCCCATTTGAAATTCAAAGCTCACCTGTCACAACAGAGGAAAATGCGAAACACAGAGACAGGAAAATATGAGCTATAGAAACCACAATCTGATCAATGTTATGGTGAAAGACTAGATACTCATATTTAATCAACATGTAACATCCCTTTTCCCTCCACTGAAAATATTTGGGATGCTAAAAGTTTAGAGCACAGCAATCCCTCGTAGAATCAATGATAACTTTCTGAATCTGATACGCATCAGGACAAATAAATCCGTACTTTTTCCTGAAATCTGTGATAATTAGGTTCATGGTTGAGAAGGCATGAAGGGTGAGACTACATTTAATAAACAACCTGATGTGCTTTTCCATCAACAAGGGCATCCACTATAATGTGCAACTTTGGCCTTGTAGAAATAGGTTTTCATATTCCTGTTTATTACGTATGTGCTGAAATCTAAGATTAATCAAGAATTCCATCTTTGAAGCTTTTAATTAATCTCTGATTTTTGTAAAAGAAACCCCCACACACCTTCAGCACTGCTATCTGCATTGTTCCTCTGATTCTCACCCCAGTACTCCCACTTCATTACAGAAAGTAAAAAAAAAGATCTGTTATTGGAACTTTGGATTTCACACCTAACTGTAGTTAAGAAAATTACATAGACTTGCAGGTTTTTAAAACTTAAATTACAATAAAAATATCAATACAAACCCTCTATGGACTTTAATTTAATAGACATGTAGTTGCATGTTATTTACACAGACTCAAACAAAAAACCCTCAAGTATAAGTAAAGGCTTCAGACATGCAGCCAAGCAACAGGAGAAACTCTGCTTTGCCTCTCCTTATGACCCAAACTGTAAGCTTTCCCCAGAGCCGTCAGATCAATAACTTCTGTATGCATGAGAAGATCTCATAGCAGCTCTGCAACAGTGGTTCTGAGCTTCATGGAAAATGCCATTCTGATGATGCCCTTTCCCTTAAAAGAAAAGGCGATCAGTTTGATCAGTCAGGCAGCTAATATCACCCCTGTAAGTACATCCAAAGGAAATGAAGTGATCTTCAGACAGGTGTGTTCTGTGCTGTCAGGAAATGCTTGGCACTCAGCTGCCTCCCTTGAAAACAGCTGGAAGACCATGAGGCAGCTAGCATGGGCTGGACTCTCTTTGTAAGCCTCAATGCAGATTTTACAGCATCATGGTATTGTGGTGGAGCCTTGTGTTTTGGTAGTCTGATTTGAAGGTGTCCTTGGCTGAGATAAAGATAGCAAGGTCACATCTAAAACGAGCACTTGCCCGTTACCTGTGTCAAAATAGCCAAATGGACTCCACCCAGATGAACGAACAGCATGTGCCTAGGGACAGCGTCCAAAGCTACCCTTGGTATGCATCCTCCTTTGCCTAAGAAGGGCCACAAGCTTTAAGTCAAAGAGGCTGGGGTTGCACCACCATTTTCTCTGCTTCTCCAATATACGCAGCTGAGTTTGAGCCAGCTCTTTCATCCCTGCCCACTTCTTGCATAGACGTTGGCTGAGGCCTGACCCACATCAAGGAAATGGAACAGAACATACAATTTTATTGAATGTAGACTTCATAGAGATGCTGCATCCTAGGCCTGCTGTATGGCCCCCGTAGCCATGATAAATAAATGAGCAGCTGGGCTACCCTACCTTCGCTTTCCCTTGGGTGGTGAGACTATTGTTTGAAACCTCAGTGCACTCGCAAGCCTGTTGAGATCAAGAGTGATGCTGCGATTAGGAGTTTTTACAGAAACTGGTTTCAAAACTCTTCACTGCTCTGTATTCATGATCTAATTCTCTGTACTCTGTTTCTCAATTACCTTTTTTTCCCCTGTAAATTATCTGATAAAACTGAAGGAGCGCTGGTAACAAATTCCATTGTATGAAAGCCTAAAATGCTTTAATTGTTGTCTTAGCTAAGGATTCAGCAGCACCGGCTTCCATTAATAGGATCTGTACCTGGTGTCATCTCACATAGTTTTGGTGTCTAAATGTGTTTCTGTTTTTAATCAAGATAGACTTATGATTGGTGCTAATTTATTGATGAAATTAAGACTCAAAAAGCACTGTAGAGATAGATACAATAAATTAAAGCTGATTTTAAAGATGATTTAATCAAATGGGTTCAGTTTTAAGATTGTGTTAGCTTTGCACAGTTGAAAGCTTCACTGATTGCATTAAAATGGTTTTAGACATGTGGTGTCAGATCAGACGGAGTCACAAATAAACTGGATTTCTCCATCAGAAAACACATTTCATGAAATTTTCAGGACATCGCTCATTATACATTTCCTTTTGGTGCCTTCTTGAAACGTTCCTCTTCAGATACTGAAAACACAATCAAGATCACATACTCTTGGAAGTATTTTCTTCCTAAATGTACTGTCCCTGATTGTGCTCCAGATCATGAGCATATTACTTTTACTTACTGATGTGGTCCTAAGCTGTTTAAGTAAAATTATAAATGATGCTGAAAATGGCTGACATAAGGGAAGGTAGAAATCCATTGCTATTCTACAAATCCCAGATTCTGAACCTTTAAGTTGTCTTGCTCTGCTCTAGACTGCATACATTTTATAACTCCAGTCTCGAGGGATTTAGTGGGTTGAAGAAAAGTAACTGTTTTTGTAAAACATTAGAAGCTGTGGCTGAAATCATCGGAAGAGTTTTTCTTCCTGTTGCGTACAAATGCCACGTTTCTACTTCCCTGAAGAAGACATTGCTCATGCATCAACATGGCCAACATTTTATAGCCTGGACTTTCTTCCAACACACTGTGCAGGTAAATCAAAAGCAGATGAAATTCTAAATGCTTCTGGCTGCCTTAGATTAAACATTATTTCCCATTTCTCAGGACTGTGTAGGATCAAGAACACAGAGCATCAGAGCTGACTGTCATGAACAGTCAGAAATGGCCATAATGTAAGACACCGTGGAAGGTTTTCCTGTCTCAAGACTCTTCTGGAATCTGCAGTCCTTTGGATCTTCTATAGCAGTGTGAGATTGAATCATGAGTTGCTTTTGCTGCATGTCAAGGACTTCTGGTCTTGTTGTTATTAAGGCCTGTAGCTTGCTGATCTCCAGTATGTAATAGATAAACATGTCCCTCTCCTCTTGAAAAACAACATCAGTTATAGTATTGATTTTCATCTAGCACTGTTGTATTGATAAAGCACAATGCTTCCAAACAAGCTCTGCTGTGCTCTAATTGGTGTATGGAACCAAAATCTTTGGATTAGAGTTCATTAAAGCCAGTCAGTTTTTTCTGAACCGCAACAATGAAAGTTTATTTTTTAAAAGACTATGCTCATTCTCATACTCAGTAAGGCAATAATCTCATATATGTTGCAGCCTCCACATATTGAGCACAAGATTAATAGTAATGACTTTATTCTAGCACCAGATTATCTCTGTTAATACTAAGAAGTCTTCTGAATTACAGTTCATGCTGTACCACAACAGAGAGGCTTCATTGCTGTTCTAAATAAAGATCATCCTCTTCATAGATTTCAGCATGTCAGACTGAAGATATTAGCACATTGCCATACCTTACCTGGTATGGTATGATTTTGGTTGTGTATCTATAAACTAACCATAGACACTCCTTTCCTTTAGAAGTGGTTGTTAAACAGCAGGCTGTCGGGTTTTGGTTGTTTTGTTGTGAGTTTTGGTTGTTGGGTTTTTTAATATTCTTAAAAGCCTATGTTGCTTTGGCATCAAAATTGTTACCAAGTAATAAAAGACCCTTAGGGAATAGTGTTATATGACAATGATCATAGTGTCACTTGTGCCAATCAAAACCGTATAAATGAAATTCAGCTCTAAACCAAGACATTTAAATCTAAGCATTTATATGTAGGTGTCTATATGACAGCTACGGCATCTAAGATTCCTTATGTAAATAACTATTAGAGACCGACTCAGTTCTGGGAACAGAACTCATACAGCAGTTCATCTTCCATGGACAGTGGTACCTAAGGCTTGATTCTGTTGTCCAAATACAGGCAGAAGGGTGCTGGGTTCCTCTGTAATGTCTGCCACCGCTGTGTGAGTGTCTCAGATACCCCAGGGTATCTCATCCTCAGACGCTTATGTTTAGGTCAAGACCACTGACAGTGGCTAGTCTGCTTTTATAACCTTCCCAGTCACCAGTGTTATCATGGGCATAGAAGCTGTCCAGGTGAAACTGTTCAGAGCTGGAGTCTTTAAACATCTCATAGAGAACATCTATGAAAAGCTATTACTGACCTAGATCAGAACGTACCATATTATTCAGCAGAAATGTGCTTTGGAAAACAAAAGATACCCTTGTATCTCCTTAAGGGCAGTAGGCTACTTATCTTCTTATGTAAGGATTAAGGTGGGAGAAATGGGAGGAGGAGGGGGAGAGAGAGAATGGAGGAGGTGGAGTGAGAAGGAAGGATTGAAAGGAAAACAGGCTGGAAGCAAAAGTGACTAAAAATTGCTCAAATGACTCTACAGGAAAATGAAGCTGCTTTTCCTCTTGTTATGCTTTTTAGATGGGTTGTGATTGTTGTTCGTTAATTATTTTAGGTAGATGGATTCTGCTAGAGACTGTTCCTGTTCTTTCAGCTCTAACTTGGAGTTACAAATAATACTAGGAGCCATAAGAAAATTTGCAAATGGTCACATACGCAATGCTTGTGGTGAACCACTTATTTTGTTGTATACACAAAAGCTAAGCTCTAAGGAGAGAACCTGGCCTTAAATGCAATATCCTGATGCCACTGCAAACAGTTGTGAATCTCCTCTGGATTTAACTTGGAACAAGATTTGACCTTGAGAAAATAGCTTTGTGTAAAAAAAAAATATGTCCATCACTGAATACAGTGTTCTGGGGCATTTTATTAAAAAAAAAAAAGTGCTGTATTCATACCCTCCCCCCACCCCCCCCCCCACCCCCCCCAAAAAAAAAAAAAAAAAAAAGAAAAAGAAAAGAAAAGAAAAGAGTTTCTGCTTGCCATAGTGTTTCAAATGCATATCCACATGGGAAAAAACACCTAGGAGCTGTAAATCACGTTTTGAATCAAATAAAAGCCTTGAAAAGGTGGGGGAAGGCTGAGCCTTCCTGGACCTGCTGCTAGCAGTTCTCATATTTCTGTAAAGTGTAATCGGTTGTGGCACCAGCAGCACGAGAGCCGGATGTCAGTGCTAGCAAAGGAGCTCCTGTTGTGCCTCACAACTGGCTAAGCATCTGAAGGGCAAAAGGAATCCTTCTGCTTTAAATATCAAACATTTATTTTAATCTTTAAACGTGGAAGCTGTTCTTCTGAGGAAGGTATTAAAACTGGTAGACGCATGGCTTATAGTGTGTCACTGGGGAACTATGTTACTCTCCTATAGCAGGGTATGTTCAGGATAAATAAGAATGCTTTGCTATTTCAGTTCTTTGTGAAGCAATATTTTAGGGCTATCAATTACCTTGGTGGTATTTTGTTTGTGCTGTCTGTAGGAAAAAGGGTACCGTGGCATGAAACACTGGACGGCCAAAGGTGAACCACAAAAGGAAATCAAGGGGCTGGAAGGGGGATTTGAAGAAGGATTTAGAAAGGAAAATCTGTGTATTTAACTTAAGAGGTGATGAAACATTAATCTAATTTATAAAATCTTTGATGAGTGGACTTTTGAGGTAAAGGAGTGTTCACAACAGTGCTCCGCAAAACAGCTGAAAGCAGAGCTGTGCAGAGAAGGGGTGTGAGAAAACACAAAAAAGGAAAACTCCCTTGAGAAGTATCAGCCTATAGAATAGTCTCCAATGACAGTGATAGAGATATTACTATTCTGAACTCATTATTAACATTTCTTTACATTACAGTAGTAAGCAGACTTTCATGGGATCAAAATCTTTTACGTTGAATGACAGCTGAGAACAAAATATGTCATAGACATAATCCCTGCCTTGGAGATCAGATGAGATTGATAAGGCAGATAAAAAATGAGAAGTAAAGGCAACAGAACTTTCTGAAGGTTACAACCTAAGTCAGTGATTGATTGATTGATTTATTACTAATTTATCTAATGAGATAAAACCACAACACATGGGCTTTAAAATTATAGCTGTGCACTAAAAGGAGATGAACTGGACAACCCTTTCACCTGAAAACCTCCCCCATTTGCTATCATCACCTCACATGAACAAGCAGAGTAACGCTGTGGCATTTGGAGTGCATTGTAGGTTATTAGCATTTACCTTGTAATCAGGTGGTGTCAGACAACTCTGAGTATCCTAAGCTCCTCTTACAACTTACAGCTGATAAATAAATTTCCCTCATTGTTTCCTACTGCTGAAAAATGCATGAAATCTGACTTAAAAGTCCCTCTAGCAAGGATTGCACCACTCTAGTGAAAGCACTGCAATAACCTCTGATTCCATGCAGATTATCATGCCTTTAATAAGCATATACTTATCTGGGAAGATCTTATGATGCTTTAAAATTTTTAGGGAGCCTGGGAAGCTTTAGTAGTCCTACAGATCCCTGTGGTTGCAGAAATAAAGGCTCTGTCTGGCAGGAGTGCCATGTTTGGCAATCAGAAATACCAGAAAACAGCAGATTTACATGCTGACTCTGGGCTGTTAGAAACAGTATTTATGTCAACAAATGTATTTTACCACATATCAGCAACTGCTACAGACATTCCTAGTTTTCTTTTAATGACAAAACACTGGTTCACAGCCTCAGCAGTACCCTATAAATTATACAAATACAGTTTTTACATGCTGGAAGAAGATGCATTAAGTAATACACCTCACATTTTGCTAAATTTTTGCACTCGCTACTGAGATAAGGTAAAATAATATTTAAGAAAATATTTGCACAGAAGAGAAAGTGTTAGCAGGCTTATATAGCCCTCTGGCAGAATAGTGCAATAGCAAGATATATTTTATGCACAAAAATATTGTGCAATTTATTTTGTAAAATTACTGTTTCTCAGAAAAAAATGATTACTCATATGCTTCCCTGTATGTAGGTAAATAGGGCTTGTGGGGCTTGGTCTTCCTTTCCTTTCCTTTACATTTTACCCCCTTTTTCTCTTTTTTCTGTGTCTAAATTTCTGTTTGTCCTTTTTTTCTGTCCTTTCTCAGAGTATTTGTTCCCTGCACATTCCTTCTGCCTTACATGGCTTGCCTCCGTATGGTTCTTCCCAGTAACCGGGAAAGAAAATCAGCACAACAGAGAATCAATGAGTTTTAAATGAAACAGAGTGCTGGTGTGGCATTTATCACACATTTACATGCCTATAATACACTTTTTTAAAAAAAAATAAACCTAAAAATCTGTGTTTGTTAAATTCCTTTTCAAGTTTCAAGACAGCTGAAGATGCCCAACAAACATATTGGAAAAACAAACCCCTTAAATACAAATAAATCATCATTCAGTATGATTGTCTTGAGTTTCTTGGATACATGAACAAAATATGCTTTCTGTTTTCCTTATCTTACTGTGTTTCCCTTCTTTTCTTTGACTGCAGGTCCTGAAATACGCTAAGCATTGTGCATAGAGAGGCACAGATTCTGCTGAAACACATGTGCAGTCTAAACAGATGAGAGAGAGAAGTGACACTCCAGGCAAACCCTTGTCGATATTTCCTTCCTTCTCCCAAAGGTTTTCTCCTGACTGTTCCTTCTCTCCAAGGGCAAAATGTCCCTGGACAGATGTTTACAGGTATTTTGCTTTCCTTCACCTCAGATCACCATCTGTTCGGCACGACTCAGTGAGAGAGGAAAGTCAGATGGAAACTGGCACACTGATGGTTCTGCCTAAAAGGCAGGGACTTACCCACCCTTTTCTGCACTCCTCCCTCATGGTTTCCTATTCTTGTGACCACGTTCATCCACTGCTTACATCCATCCACGTCTCAGGGTGCCTGCTGATTTGCTGTTTTCCCTTTTGCTCCTTTTTTTAGCTTTCACATCTGACATGAAACCATTTTGCCTCCACTTTTTATTACATTTTGTTTCCTCCTTTCTCTAGTTGCAGGCTCCTGTGGTGCTGGTGAATCCTACAGCACCTCTTCTCAGAGGAGACCAGGATTCAGCATGAGAAGGCATGGACATCCCTGCAGTTTAGCAGCTGACAGCAACCACAGCATGTGCTGTCTGCCTAAGTTGTCTCCAGTTCTGGTCTGGACTACATTTAGCATTGATCGACTTAGAGCTAATTCCCTCTCTCCGTGCTATAGTCGCACTCCAGCTGAAAGAAGTCATCCATCAGAAGATGCTCGCTATGTCACATGAATCTTCAGTGGACTACTCAAAATGCCACTCGCTGTTCTACCAGACACCTGCTCCTCCTCACTGACCAGAACTAGGATCCGTTGGCCTCAGGGGGGCCCTTCTCCCCCTGTCTTTAGGATGGAAATCCCACCTGGCTGTTGTACGCTTCATGGGGCAGCGGCGTGCAGCCCTCTGAGAGAAGTCCATGTGGGAGCACAGGCGGCAGCTCCATCCTCTGCATTGCAGCTGCACAGAAACTGTCCTTTCTGTGTCGTTCACCAAAATGCAGAAAACTTGTAAAATATGCAGCTGTCTCAAGATTATTTATGTGCAAACTCAGGAGGAATGCAATGAGCTCTATTGGGAAAGAGTAAAACTAGGTAAACAGGCAACACCACTGGAGATGAAATTGAACTTTGACAAGTGCAATATAATGCGCATTGAAAGGAGTGATTTAAGTTATAAGTACACACAGATGGTCCCTGAATTAGCTGCAGTCTCATGTAATAAAGTATGGGATTTTGTGGCAAACAGCTCCCAGTCTGCTCAGAGAATGGGAAAGAAAAAGCATTTAGGTGCTTTTAGGAAGAAAGAAAATGTGTTCAAAATCAGTGGTTGTACATACATGTAGACATATGGCAATGATTTCCAAAGTGTTTAAATAACTTAGATCCATAATCAGACTAGTTTTTCACATCAACTAAAGTGAGATTAGAAAATCTGTATGCAATTAATTTCATGGGAATAAGGGAGAGCTGTTACTTGTTACTGATCTGTAAGCACCAGCGTGCTTGCTTTCAGCCCTCATCAGCTGAAAACGCGCTGAAGACCAGATCGCCCTTTATGGGTAAGCATTGCTACCTCTGTCTCTCACATTTGGAGAAAACCAATTTAAATTAATGGTCTGGCATTATAAGCCTGAACTTTGGGTTGCCCTGTGCAGGGCTGCGTCTGGGTACGATTCAGACCGTTGCCTTCCTGGGCTCCCTTTTGCACTGGTTCTAGGCAGCTCCCTGATGGATGTGTGGGAAGCTGAACTGCCCTGTTAGGAAAGACAAGCTTTATATAGCCAGAGAGATGTGTGCCATCTGAAAGCTTCTGGGAATTTCCTTCTGAGAAGTAGCTCCTCATGTTTGGGTAGGGATCCTGAGTATTTAAGGTAGATGCAATGAATCAGTCTTTTGGACCAAATACTTGTCGCTTATACATCTGTAGACAGTAATTTGAACATTATGGAGTTCATGTGCTACTGAATTAGCAACAGGTATGTGGCTTAGTATCCCCGAAGATCTGAACCTGGCAAAACACCTAAGTCATGAGTTTGAACTAAGATTTTTTTTTAAGACTGGAGTGTTCCTCAAGAAAACACATTTCAAATGATGAGAGCTACTGTGAAATCAGAAAAGTTGTGACCAGTGAACAGCTGCAGCAACTTAAATCCTGGATATAGCTGGAATATTAACAGAAGACCATTGTGGCACAAGAACAAATGACAAATATGACTCATTACAACCGAGACCTCAGCTTTAAGGAAAAATCTATTCAAATCAATATCCAGAAATAAAACCAGAGCAGAGAATGTATGAAAATAATTTCTACCATGCAGCACATGCATAACTGAAGGTGTGTGCTCCCTTTCTGAAACCACAGGTTTATTTTTATAAGTGCTTCAAATCCATGTGGTTAATCTCTAGCAAAGTATGACTAATGGCCTTCAAACAGGAGTAATTATACAAAATAATAATAAGTTGCAACATGGGTCATTATTTGAAAAATAATTTAAACCCCCACCACATCTAAATTCCCTCGCTAGTCCATTTGCCACCCAGTAATTCTCAAGTAAGCTGAGTTAATGTTCCAATAAAACATGCAGGCACAGTGAAGCTGAAAAGCATACACAGCACAAAGCATCTTTTAAATAGTCCAGAATGGTATTGCATATAATTAAAAATGGAAGATGTAATTTAACTGCACATAGAGATATGGTATCTGTAGCAGAAACCTGTATCTGTACGGGTGAAGTCCAGGAAGGCCAAACCCCACCAGTAATACCATTTGGCATGGTAGCGCCACACCATTCTGCTTGGAAAGGAGCTTCACTGGCAAAGTGATGTGGTGATTTTTCTGTGCATTTTGATTGGAATCACAATGTTACTTCTCAGGAGCCTCAATGGACTTGTTTTTATATTTTAATGAGATTATATATTGGAAAGCTATCTGCTTACCTAGAAATAACTATCTATGCTGCTTTCTGCCCATCACAGTAGTGCCTTCATTCCTTTACATTTGCAGTAAAACTTCTTTCCAATGTAATCTCAAGGAACAGTGATTTTATATTAACTTAAATGGGGCCTGCTAAATATATATGAATACTCTTCTGCCTCCCCAGGACTGTGTGTTAATGGCAGCATAACTGCAAATATATCTCAAGAAATAAAAATATAAATTTGTACGTTATAAAATGGATGGAAAGAAAAATGTTACTATCCTTTACTCATGTGCTTCATGCTGTATGTCAGCTGGCAAAACTTGCATAAACCAGATAGTTGAAAATAATATGAACATAAAGATTTCATTGGATTTTATTTAATTCACATACTTATATAAAAAAACAAGATATTGCTAAAACCACAGAAAAATGAATACCAAAACATAGCAAAAGTTCAGCTCAATGTACTCTCTTACCGGTAAGCTCAGCAATTCAGGAGCTCAAATAAATACACTGTTGCTTCCTACATTTCCTATCCTTCTAATTTCCTACACTTCCTTCCCCTATTAAAAAAAGTCTTGGGATAGAAAATGAGGCTTGCAGCCCTGAGGTCACCAGGGCCAGGGTGAGAAGGAGAGAGGCAAGGGAATTGCTGGGTGGTGGGGCTCCTACAGGGAATATCCAAGCAGCCACTTCTCACCCATGCCAGGGAAAAGATAAACACAGGGTAGGCTTCTGTTACTAATGCAAAAAGGCACCGTCTTGCGCATAAAAGCAGGTCTTGAATAGTTGCAAGTTGACTTTGGAAACAGAATGTTTGAGCAAAGGGGTTCTGATGGGCTTTGTAAGAAAACTAGGTGAGCAGAAACCTCTTTTGCAAGCCCTGTTCTTGGGAGTGTTTTGCCTCTATAGCATGTGAGCACATAGTCACCATCTTGGGGTGTTATATGGGGTGGACTATATCCCAGTGCAATGTTGTTAGTATGAAACTGTAACTAATAAAGCAGCAGAGAAACACAGCCCATGTGTCTGGGCACTCTCACATGCCTGGCTTGTCATGGCCAAGTACCAACATGCAGCTCTTAATTTTTCCCTGTGCTTAGAGCCAGGTGCCTACAGGTAGGCATGGCGGTGGTCTGGTGGCTATGGGCTGCATGGGTGTCAAACCATGTGTCTGAATGGTTTCTGGAACAGAAGCTGGTTTGTGCTGCCCTTGGTGGTGAATTTAAATGTAGAGGAATTACAGAAGGCAGGTTAATTAACACTGATAATACACAGCTGTGGGCTGGCTTCAGGGGCGGTGGGTTGGCTGACGTGGATAAGGTGCAGCCGTGGCTGGTTCCTGCTAAGTGGTTAAATAGCTCTAAGGGGTATGGAAGAGGAGCATGGGATGAAGAGTGCACTGGGAGAAGCAGAGGGAGGAGAGAGAGTGCCCTGGGTGTAGGAGAGGCCCTGGGAGAAGAAGGGGGCCTGGATGAGGAGAGGCTGGCTGGAAGAGGAGCCGGGACATGGAAGGAATCCAGGCACAGCAGAGGCAAGAAGCAGGGTGGGCTGGCCTGAAGAGGCTGGAGAAACAGCACGGACAGTAGATGAACTGTGGAAACCTTGTGGGAGATGGGTGGCTGTGCTGGGGCAAGGTGTGGGAGCCACTTATTGAACTTAACCTGGTATGGGGTGGTAAAAGCCTTGTTGTAGGGGGGGTAGTTTGGAAAGTGCTGTGACATTCAAACACTATCATGGTACCATCAGTAGCTGCCTCAGTTTCTCACTTCTTTTCTACCAGCACAGATGTAAGAAGGCCGTGGTGTGGTCCCTTCTGAGCCTTGGTCACCAAATGTGCTGTCATCTGAAGTTAGTTTTTCCTGGTTCATGCCTTGCCATATTGCTTTTATGGCTACCTTCATCCCTCCTGGTGACAAGAGGGAGTCAGCAGCAATCCCACTTGCTACCTTTAAAACAGCAGGGAGTCATCCCCTAAGTTCTCCAGCATTCCTAGGCTAGGGCCACGCGCAGTCCCACTCCAGGGGCTAATTCTGTTTGTTAAATGAAGTGCTACAAAGAAGCAAAATATATTGTCTGACATGACAAAAAATAAAGTAGGCCTTTCCAGAGTTAAATGATGTAAACTGGGAGCTATAGGCATTCAATACACAGATGGATCTATGAGGAACTGCAGGACAGGGAGTTGTGGCAAGCTGTATGCTTTCATCTAGGAATCAGAATGTGTGGCTGAATATAGCTGGCTGAGCATAAAGCCTCAGCACCTGCAGCGCTTGCAGTGGTACTTAAAGGAAAAGTATTATATCTGAATGAGAAAACCGCCCTAAAATAGAATTACCTGTATAAACTAGAACATGACGCTGTGGGGGGATTGAAAACACAAACCAACTCAACACAATGCCAGTGTAAATACAATTTAGCCCATGTTTAGAGGAATAAATTCAATGATCTATAAATTGGTCTTTTGATAGGAAACATCATTTAGAAAAAAGAAATAACGTTACAGTAAAATAGGTCTCTAACCTTTAAAATCACATAACAATGAATAAACACCAGATAATATGGAATATGCTAAATTTAACCTTCAGTGAGTGTGAGGAAGCTATATCAAGGTTGATGTGAGAAGAAGAGATTGGGATTCCTGTTTGGTGTGATTGGTTTACACGATTACTAGTTGTGGTTTTTTTCTGGATTAACTTTGAGGATGGAAAGGTTTTTCTGAATCCCATGGCATGAAAATGCTGTGCACAGTTTGGAGCTGCCCACTGGTATGTTGCCAAGATAGATACCTTTACCTGTTTCTTTAACTCCATCCTTAGAGATAGGCACCGCCAAGACTGTTCTGTTTACCACCTTTCAACAGGGCTGTGCAAGTCCTCGTAAAAATGTTTGTAATGTTAAGGAAGCCATCTTCAGCTATGTGGTGTGGGTTAAAAAAAAATAAAAATTCTGCTTCTGTTGGTAACCCTGGATTTTGTTCTCCGGATGCTTCCAGATTATTGCCTTTAGTACTGATGTTATTTAATACATGCAGGCTGCCAGCAGATCTTGGGTCTTTACATGCTGAGTCAAATAAATTCAGCTCCTATGCCCCAAAGATAAAACTGCTTGTACATGTGTCATCAAATAATACTTCTGGGATTCATTAGTATGGAGTGCGATTCTCTTCTCCATTAATACCGAAAGGCTTATTAGAAATTGAACTCATACAGTAGCAGACACCATACTTCTCCTTTGGAAAAGAAAGTTTATTATTAAGACCTTCACATGACATGCTAAAGGCATTTATAATATACTTTGGTCTTACTCTCTTATAAAGTTTTCCTGAAATGCTGACACAGAACACAACCCAGAAATGCAACTTAGCTAATCAAGAAATAAAATAGCATTCCCTCTCTTTTTTTATAGAAGATGAGTTCTAATTGCTGATCAGTTTTGGATTTCATTTTTCACCTGGTATTATTTATGGTTTGAATTTTGTTACGTTTTTGTAAAGTTGTTAGGGTGGGGGGGGTTTCCTGCTTTAGTTCTACTAATTGTGAATTGGCATGTGAACTACTTAGAGACAAATATTTGCTTTGGTTTTGAAATGTTTCTCAAGGAGAAAAAATGTTGTATAGATTAGCAGAGAAAAGATTATTGAAAAAATGTAAGAAAATATGACATTATATTAAGTATGAGTATTGTGTTAAAGAGATGACTATCATAATTTCAGGATTTATTTCTGATGCTAAAAATTGAGCAAAATATACAAAGCACTGGCTTCAGGATAGATTGTAACACATGTTATTTTTTAAATTTAATCAAGAAGTTTCTGTACATAAAAAATGGGAAGTAAACTTCAGGTTTTTACAGGCCGTTCATCAAAATGCAGACAAAGAGTCCTGACACTATTGTATGTGACATACTATAAAGACAGTTGAAGCAGAACAGTTGGTATGCACTCATAAAAATGAGAGGATTTTTAACAAAGGTTATGGAAGTTTCACAAAGATGAGAGAATGAACTTGAATAATAGCAATGATGACACATTCCCAGCAAATCTAGGATGGTAATCGAATAGAGCAGCGGCTTTTAAAGGTAATACCATTTATAAGTTTAGCTGGATGGCCTGAAGTTGAATATATGGTGTTGCTGATATTCGTTGAATTCAGCTTCTTGTGGAATTTTCCCAGATCTGAGTGGTAGGTGTAGGAAAAACAGTATTTATCATGTGAAATAAAACTAACAAGGTGATTGACTTGAACAGATGAGTTCTGCTGCAAGGTTCAAGGAAATGGTCCATGTAGAAATGTAATGACTCTGGGACTCCATTTGACTAGACGCTGAGATGCTGTGGTTCTTTACAAGGTACTAGTTTAGAAGGGACCAATGGACTTTGTAGCAACTGTGAGTAGCCTTTTAGTAGCTCTGTGAAGTTCTGATTTCTTAGTGAAACCAGTGAGAAGCCCCTTATATAGCACCTTCCACGCACTCAAACAATACTTTTGTCATCAAAGTCAGTGAGTTAGAGTCCCTATGTATAATGTTGCACAGTTTCATTTCCCTTGTTCTTTCTTGAATTATTAGTATTTTTACAATACACTTTCAGGGCAGGCAGCTAGTATTGTAAATATTCCATATATATGTCCACACTCTTGCTTTTTTACAAAGTCTTTATATTGTTCACGTTATTTACTTTCTTATGTTTTGCAAAAGGATTATTTATATGATCAGACTATTGGTATCAAAATATACAACGTTTACAGGAGAAAAATATGTTCCCATGTATGGATGTGTTTTGGATAAGTTGCCCCTGGGCCAGCAGTGTGCCCTTGGGGCCAAGGAGGCCCCTGGGCCCCTGGGGGGCATCAGGAGGAGCGTGGCCAGCAGGGCGAGGGAGGGGATCTCCCCCTCTGCTCTGCCCTGGTGAGGCCTCGTCTGGAGTGCTGTGTCCGGTGCTGGGCATCCCAGTTCCAGAGAGACAGGGAGCTGCTGGAGAGGGGCCAGCAGAGGCTACAGAGGTGATGAGGGGACTGAAGCATCTCCCTGATGAGGAAAGGCTGAGGGAGCTGGGCCTGTTTAGCCTGGAGAAGAGAAGACTGAGAGGCAAATTTATCAATGTCTACAAACATCTTAAGGGTGAGTGCCAAGAGGACAGGGAGAGGCTCTTTTCAGGGGTGCCCAGCAACAGGACAAGGGGCAACGGGCACAAACTGCAGCACAGGGAGTTCCACCTGAATATGAGGGAGAACTTTACTTTGAGGGTGACAGAGCATGGGAACAGCCTGTCCAGAGATGCGGTGGGGTCTCCCTCTTGGGGGACATTCAAAACCCACCTGAATGTCACTCTGTGCAACCTGCTCTGGGAGAGGCTGCTTTAGCAGGGGTTGGACTAGGTGATCTCCAGAGGTCCCTTCCAACCCTCACTATTCTGTGATTCTGTATATCAAAAATATATATGTAAGCTCTGAGATCCTGCACAGATAAATAGATGTACTTACAGGGATTCTTTAAATGGTACTAAAGGCAATTGCCATAGCAGGGAACCTTTATAGACAAGTTTGCTGTGAAGATGAGGCAGATGCAGTTTTGTGTGAGCAGGCAGTGAAATCGGACACAATACAAGTTAAAATGACATTGGGGTCCTTGAACAAAAAAGAGGTCTGCTGGGGAAGGAAATCCTTGAGACTGAGGCTGTCTGTCCATTCCCCACATTGTGAAAGCATCATTAAACTCAGAGCATTACTGTTCAGAGCAGATCATGTAAAAAGGAAGATGAGCTCATAGGTAGCTCTCTTTAGAAAATGATGGTATAGGCAAAACTGCAAACTGTTCAAGTGCAGAGGATGACAAGCAGAGAGACTGTTGCGGCTGGAGCAAGAGCTGGCAATATGGGAAGGATGTCTAGAGATGGGCAAATTAACCTAAGTTACCAGGGGCAGGTCAGTAGAGATAAGCATCTGTGAATAGCAGCAGGAAGCACAAAAAAGTACAGAATGAGGTGTGGCTTACAAGGGGCATTAAGATGGACAAAAAAACATTCTTAAGTGCCTTAAAGAGATGAAGAACCCAGGGAAGTGTTGGTTGGCTACTGAGTGGGGAAGGTAAGCACATCACTGTATCTAGGTGGCACAAGTGTTGTGTTGTAACTGCAGTCTTCCCAACAAAGTCAGCTGTGTCAGACAGCTGACAAAATTAGGGCAGAAAAAATACAAACTCAAGCTCTAAAAAAGCCCCAAACAAACCACAATTTAAAGAGTACTTACACTTAATAGATACTTGAAATTGTTGAGTATTTGAACATATATATATAGAAAAGGGAGGCATCACAATCGATAAGGTTTCACAGGCTAAATCTTAGCTCTTCTCTCTCAAACACAGCAAAAGAAAACCCGAAGTACCACCTAACCGTTATTTTAACTTCAGCACTTGGAAAAATAGAGGATCATATAAAGAAACTATAGATCTTCTGTAGAATATGGCAAGGCAAGTAGCAGCCAAGCTTGACTTTATGAAGAAAAATCACATCCAGCCGTGAATGCTTTGTGAACTCCTGGTCAGTCCATCTCAGAGAAGATTTAACAGAACAAAGCTGATCAAAAGTTCAAACAACTTCTATAAAAGAAGGTGATTAATAGAGCAGAACAATTAGATTGGAAAAGAGATGATTTAGGCAGTTTAGATAAAAGTCTATAAATTCCTGAAGAAAGTGAATAGGAATTGATTATTCACTGTTTCTCATGATCCGACAACAGCAGGGCAGCCAAGAAAATAAGGTGTAATAGGTTTAAAACAATAAAAGGAAAGCCTTTTTTGAGAGAACATCACCGAACTGTGGAACATATCGACATAATGCACTGTGGAGACCAAATGGGATCGGTTAAATTCATGGAGGGTTTACCTATCAGTGACTACTAAACATAACAAATAGTAAGGAAAGTTGTAGAGAGTCTAGAGGGGACTAGGGATCTTGGAAAGCTGGCCTAAGAAGAAAAATTGGAGAAATTATTGTTGTTCATGCTGCTTGCTGTTCTTATTATTATGGACTACAGAAGAAATGCCTGGTAAGAGATCTGATTATCTTAGAAAACCCTCTTTAATATGGCATTTTTCAAATAGTTTGTGTCCTTGTTCTAGTTCACTGATAAGTACAATACTGGAGTCAATACAGAGTCATGATGGACTTTGCTATGAATTTTTTTATTTCTACTATTTATCTTATTATTATCCAGTTCTTCATCCATGAAAAAATCTTTGCCTTTTATTCCAAAGACATTTTTCTGATGATTTAAGTACATTATCTTGGTGACTCCTCTTTATTTAGCACTTTAGTCACTTGTCATTAATTTGTTCCTCATTAAAAAATACTAGTATTATCTTTTTGTAGCATTCATATAGTTTATCAGCTTCTTTTAACATGTGAGTAAGAAGAACTTATAAGATACACTGCAAGTTCTTAACTCTTGGTGTCTGCTACAGAAAGTAGCAAAAGAGTGAGAGGAACAGATAGAAATGTAAGCAATCATAGATCCAAGACACATAACCTGCAAGGATATGCTGAATAAAGTAGAACTGTTTAGCATAATAAAGATGTAATGGAGATGTAGTAAAAAAGTGAGAGATTCTGGTAACACTCTTTAAATACACGAAAAGCTGCTGCAAAGAGGAAAGCCGTTCTCCACGTCCCTGGAGGGTAAGAAGGCTGTGTGGGTTGGGTGCTAGGGGAAGGGTTTTCATGGCAATATAGCAAAAGTAAGGAATACGCTGCTTGCAGAAGTTCACACTTTTCTGCCATTGGCAATGCATTTGGGAGCAGGTTGGACTCACTGCTGCTGTGAAAGGGGCACAGAGTCACTCTTGAGGATCTGTCTGGAGTTCAATATGCAAAACTCATTAAAGCTTCCCAGCAGCCTTCCCTCATTAAGCCCTGAGGGGAGTACTGTGAATTCTTTTACTCTTTAGGAAAAAAAAAAATAATCTTTTTGCTCACCTTCTGGCTGTTCTCTCTTTTAGAGGAAAGAGGAAGCGCTGCTAAGTGATCACATGGGTCATGACCCGCTTTCTATAAAAGTTAATGGGATTTTTGTTTCTTCAGAGGGAGTTGGACCAGAAGCTGAGGTAGCAAGTTTTGAACTTACAGCTACAATGAACAGTGAACACTATCTAAAAGAAAAGCTGGAACGAATGTGAAGGTCAAGTGGACAGATTAAAATCAAATGCATTCCCCTTGATCTTTTTGTTTCTGGCCCTACAATATGTTCTACAGTTTCTTTTGTTGCGCTGCCTCAGCTTTCTTGAAAAATAGGGAAGATTAGGGTTCAGTGGTACCTTTGGCAGCAGGACAGGTACTTTCCAGCCAAACCAACCTGGGAGCCCGGGTGGCAGCCCCTGGATTAAGAGAGCAGTATATGCTGTTGGCCAGCGTGCTGTGCTTTGCATTAGACATAGGAAGTTTAAAGCTTTATCTATTGATTATGGAAATGGTTCAAAAGAAGAACTCATTAATCATAAACATTCTTTGTTTTTTATGACTCTAATTTGTAAAATGCTTTTAATAATGTGCCATGAATTAATCAGTGTCCAATCCTATTTATTATTAATAACCAAGAGGATTATTTTTGTAACAGCAGGCTCATTATCATGTTACTTGATATAAATTTCCAATGTAGTCTTGTCAGAAGCAGCAAGCAGTCCTGAAGATCTTTCCCTAAGTCATGGTTGTGAAGACACATTTCAGTTAAAATTATATTGTTTAAACAAGTACCATTCTTCTAATGACTAAAGTAGGCAATGACTGCAGCTGGTGTTCTGACAAGATTTTGAGTAAAAGTGACTGAATCGCCTTTCAGTCTCATTTCCAGATTAAAATTCAAAATGCATAGCCTGAAAAGTCCAGAAAACATAGGATATTTTTTAGCATTCTTAATTTTTTCTTTTGAACGTGCAGAAGTGTTAACTACTTAACTTCTGGAGCATCCCAAGGTACTGCAAAGAAGACTTTTGCAAATTTTTCAGGTGAGACCTGATTCTGTTGTTGCTGCAACAAACACTCAGACAGTTCAGAATGGAAATTTTTGAAGTTGCCATTCTAAAAAGTCACACAGTATAATATTTCACAGTGACGTAGAGCATTTGCTAAGGAAGGAACAGTAGAATTGCTTTGCTGCAGCAGATACGCAAACTACTGTGTAAACTTCGTGTAGATGTATATTTTAAGCTGCAGTCAGCATTTAATTCCAAAGTTGTTATTTGTTTGCAGTTGGCAGTTGAGTGAATGCCTCCAGTGTCTTGGAAATCCACATTCTTGTAATACAGGAGATACATGCAAAAGTATTTCTACTTAGACAAAGCTGTTAAATTGGTCATCCTTAAAGAGATATATCCCCTTTCATGTAGGCATCTGCAATATCAGTGTTCACAGACACCTACTCACCTAGGTTTCCTTTACAGATGGTGGAGAGAAACAGGCCAACTTGCCAGTTGGGTCTTTGGACCTAAGCAGGATCATCTATGTCACATTAATTCAGTCTGTCCTCAGGAACTGGCAGCAATGGAGCTTCCACAACCTCCTCAGCTGCTGCTTCACCTGTTTTAACGTTAAATATTGTAATTACACCTAGCATTCATACCTCATGCTTCAGTTTAAGCACATAAATTCATTTCAGACATAACTTCTTTGGGGGCTAAAGACTGACAGTCTATAACACAAACCTATAGGCATAAATAGAAGTGGGGACTGCATCGAAGAGCAAGTGCAGAGTGCCAGCTGTACCCAAAGGTCTGTGTTGCGATGTAGAAATTTCCAACCTGCTTCTAGTATATGCGCATATATACATGTAAGTGCCATGACCTTAATTCTGCAAGGTTTTGCAAAGAATACCAAAAATACCCAAGGTTTTTGTTCAAGACTAATTCAGAGGCAGATTGCAAGCTGGGCTAAGTGCTTAGAACTATTCTCTGCAATATGAGCTCTGTGCCCACTCCCTGCATATGCAGCTCACCTGGAGGAAAGGGACTGGGCAGAGGTGATCAAAGAAGTTTATAAATATGTGGATTTGTGCTATAGAGCTCGGTCTGGTGATGACGTACTTAGTGATGTGTAACTGTCCTACTCATGCTGCTCAGTTCCTGTTAACACAAGATCAGTACCTCTCTCTTCTATGTCTCTCCTGCTCCTCTACTTTTAACTTGTATTTGCATGCGTTGTTTTGATTTCTGCACTCTTCAGATATAAATGAATGCTTTAATGGCTATAATAAATCACAATCACATGAGCAGTCTTATGGGAACAGACTATTAAAATAAAACAGCATTATTAAGAAAACATGGGGACGTTAATAATAGGAAATACTCATTATCTGCAATATATTTACTAAGTGTGGATCGGAAAGTTTTGGTAAATCAATTGCTCAAGCCATAAGATGTGGTGTTTTTCACCAGTTTTCATAGTTTCCATAATATTTGTATCTCCAACAATAGCATTTATTAATAAGCAGTAAAAATATTATCTTTGAAAAGTATGCTGAATGACTGTCAGGTAAGACATACCTAATGGCTCTCTCCCTGCCTCAGCAAGCTCAAACTCAAGGCCTTTGACAATACCGTCAGGCTTTCCCTTCGCTTCACCAGATACTGGAAGAGTAGGACACAAATAAATGCTTCTGCATCCTTTGAGTCAGCCTCAGACTAGATGCACTGGTATTGGAGAGCTGTCTGCCAAAATAATGGTTGCAACAACAGCAAAGACAGTTGAACTGAAATCCTGAAACTCTGAAATCCTGTCTTGAAACATAAACCACTAAAAAAAAAAAAAGTCTTAAAAGAAACTACTAGCAACAGTTTCTGAATCTCTCTGCTTTTTTTTTTGATATCGTACATTATGTCATCTGGTGCAACACAGAAGGTGAGGAAAGAAGTGAGAATTCTCAGGAGTGAACAGGGCTCAGCAACTGATCCAAGACAACCTAAAGAAATAGCAAAGAGATGAAATGAAAAGTTGACTTACGTATTGGTCTCACTCTTCCAAGCTCTGCAGGTTTTCCAATCTATTTAATAAATGTGAGGTTGCAACCATGCACTGCTGCCCGGACCTCTGCTGCCTGTGTCCTTCCCAGGGATGCGAGGGAGCAAAGCCTTCCAAAAAGCTGTACAGTGTCGGCAGTAAACCAGAGGCAAGGTGGCAATTGTGCTGTTAACCAGCTCCAGAGTGCTTGTTTGACACTGCTTCCCTGTTCTTTGCTGAATAACCTGCTGAAGGGCTAAAAGGAGCTGAAATAGCTGTTTCAAACTCTGCACAGTGTACCTGTCTTCACATCTTCAATGCTGATGAATATGCATGATAAATATTGCTTCCCAGAAGTATGCCTACATAAGCTTAGATCTGAATGGATGTATATAGCACAGAATACCTTCTAGTTACTAAGAGAGTGAGTACACAATAGAAGCACATCTGCAGTGAAGCCAGCAAGCATCATGTTGCATTCCTGCGGTGATGTTAGTTGGAGCCCAGAGGACAAAGTGGAGCCATTTGTGGTTGCATGAGTCAAACAGTGGGCACGCTGAACCTGAGGCCACGCAGTGTGCAGTGACAACAGGACAGTTCTGCAGCTGGTACCCACTAACGTGACATCAGTTGACTTCAGTGGAGGTAGGCCAGGTCACATCAGCTAAGGATTTAGCTAAGACGTGGTTTTCTGCATCACTCTTTATTTCAGCAACTGATACCAGCCATGGTTTTATTTCTGCTCTGTCTCTGAACAATTTCATTGCACACATGGCAGCAATATGACCACTTCACTCTCACCTCTAGGTATGGATGAGGTATGACGACTGATGGCTGTTCGTACCTTTTATCATTGCTCCAGCTGTCTAAGCTAGGAGCAGTAGCTGACCATAACCCAGTGTGGAACACTGCAACTATCAGCTCTGAAGGAGAGTTTAGGTTGGCAAGAAGCCATCACCTAAGCTTGGAAGTAGGTTCAAGACTCTGCAGATAGGATTTTATATTTTCTTTGGGGAATACATTTTATTCTTCATCTCTTCCAGCTATTTGGTGGGAATAAGAAAAGATGTCAAGTCAGTAATAAAAGAAAAATAAGGTATTACTGAACACATGCTTATTCCTCGTAATATTGTGCAGTTTATTTTAAAAACCAGGGGACTCATTTATAGTTGGTTTAAATTAGTGGAACCACAGGGCTGAGTCAGCCCTCATTAAAATGAAGGGGAGTCTTTCTCTGAACTTCGCTGGAGGCTGGAGCAGCCTATTAGGTGGTATATGTGGTCCTTTTGAAAGAATCAGAAAGAAAATGGTTCAAATTCCTTTCATTGCATGTACTTAAACAATTTGCCTATTACTTTAATGCAATAGGTCAATGTATCTGAGGAAAGTATTTTTCTGAAAGCATGAACAATTTGAATTTAAGGATTGCAGTGTATTAGATGAATTAAGTGGAAAATTACTGCAGTAATCATAGTGGTCTGAAATCAAACCTGCTAAGACTCACATGCTATTTCTCATTTCTAATGTAGACTCATTCTTCAATGTTGGTAAAGCTGTTCCTTATCTCCATTACATTAGCTGGGATGCACTGACAGTGGTAGCTAATAATTTAGTTCAGAGATATATAGTTTAAAGTTTGCAGGTTATGAAGATTTGTGAGAGGATATTTCATCCTATGACAACGATACTTTACTTAGCCATGCTGATTTATTCCATCAGTCCTTAGCACATAGGTTCTGGACCAAGGTCAGAAAAGTCAACGGTGCACAAGACTGCCTTTCTACCTTTGTGCCACTTGCATTGCTCACCCATTTCCAGGCTTCTGGTGTTGCTCACAATTACTCTAAATGATTGGGTTTTTCCTCTTTATACTTTTTCACAGGCTATTCCTTCTTGGGACTGAAACTAGGAGTCACGTGTCAATGTCGTATGCCATCAGGAGTCAAAAATCTTGCTTAAAAGATCCTTATCTCAAGAGATTTACAGTTGAGGAGGCTCAAGAAAAATAAATATTTCTAGGGCATGATTCATCCCTTCCTAAAATAGTTGTCCAAGACAGATGTTCAAAGTGCCTGTTTCTCTCCATTGACTGGAGAGGTGAGGCTGGCTAGTTCAGATTTAAGTATTGCAGAAGTCTGAAGTTAAGTAAAATGAAGCTACACCTTTCTGCACCTGTCTCTTTTCAAGACATCCTTGCTGAATCTATAAGCTATATGAATGTTAAGTTCCCTCTTTAAATCAAAAGCTAATTGTTCAAGCAAGGGGAAGCTTCATTATCACTGAGTGAGCTGAAAGAGACATTTGCCCTCAGAACTATGTGTTTGTTTATGCCTCAACAGTTGTCACTTATGCTTTGTACGTAACAGCTGATGCCTCATTTGGAGTTACTTAAGACTGCATTTTGCTCATTGTGCACCTTTCATGTATTTTTTTTTTTTTAATAGCTGAGACACTTCTGATGATCCCCAGAGACCGGTGCAGCTGCTAATACCAGAAATATAGCTGTTTTCTCCTTTTCTATTTTTATTGTTAAATTTAGATCAGCAAATTGGCTTATTGTCCAAAGTATATTAAACCCCCTCATCCTATGAGTTAATAGAACCAAAGAGACTTGAAAGGAGGTAATATTGACACGTGGTTTTGGAACTGTGTCAGAGTCTGTCACAACTAAGTTCAGACAAATAATTTTCTCTTCTTTGTTCATTGCACTAGTAATTATAGAAAAAGTCATTCTTATATCATTCAGGTGTGCCTTCCTGCACTGATTTTTGGCAGCCATTCTGACATATTCTCATACCTGTGCACGTACACATGCTCACACTCACACCATGCATGTAAGAAACTGCTGGCACCAGCATCAGCTGCCTCCTGTGCTGCAGTCGCTGAACCAACAGAGAGCTCAGGGACGTGCCTTTCTTTCCCTCTGCCTTATTGCGCTTCTCAATTACAACACTTTGTAACAGCTCAGATCTTTTTGTCTCATAGCCTTCTGCTGCAGGAAGCTGTGATTCCTTGATGGTTAGGGCTTTTAGGATGTGTTAGTGCTTAGTTTCCTGAGCTCTATGTTGCAGCTGCAAAAACCCAACCACATAAAACCCCCTAAAAATAATTTTTAAAGAAATAATCAATAAGAAATAATAAGGTTTGGAAAGTGTAATTCTGAGAATTGAACCATTTGTTTTAGGTATTGCAGATATGTGATATAGTTTGATTAAATCTGGCCTTTGGGACAGTAAAGGCTAAGAAAAAAACAAGCAGAGCTGTGTCAGAGAAAGCAAGTACACGTCCAGACACATAATTAAAGAAAAGTTGTATCAAAGTACTATATCACTCTCTATGAATCTTTGTTACTTACGTTCTCCTCTATTAAGCCAGGCTTTTTATGTCGCTATAAACGAATAAGGTCCAATAAATCCAAATTAGCTAATCTATATATATTTTATTTTCTGCAGGGTGTTCTATTATTATTTTTCTTTGTTCTACACCAGCAAAACATGCTGGAACAGCAGACAAGAATTCAGTTGTTCATCAAAATTCCTTTTGATTTCTGCTTCTTTCTGAATTTCTTTTGGAAAAGGCAGCAAATAGGCTTTCCATCAAAAAGCTGCATTTCATTGCAGCCAGGCTACAACATGAGATATTTCTCATGAACAGGTATCTCCTTTATGATAATATTTAAAATTTCATTAAAGTCACATGCAACACACATCCTTCAATGGATCTGAAATCCTTTGGTTGGGTTTAAGATACTTTGATTTCTAGTTCCAGCTCTGTCACTAACCTTGACAAAGCCATTTGACTGCTTTGCACCTGTATTTATCAGCCCATTCACTGTCTTGTCTGCTTACATTGCAAGCTCTTCATGATAAAGACAGTTTTTAACTCTCTATTTTATTAAGTTGCCCTACAGAGCCTGCATATGTTCCTTTTTGATAAGCAATATAACCTCTGTGGTGATTGTACCCCTATTTCTTCTTGCCCTAGTTTGACATAGGCTCTAGCTACGTAAATTAAAAGAGATTTCAGCAGTTCTATGGGTGTTGCTTATGCTGGTGGCTACTGGTGTGGAATGACATAGGTATTCTTCCTCAGGGATCATACCACACTGATTCCTCATCAGAGACCATCCTCGTTCCAAGTGGTTTCTCGGACTTTTGGGTATTATAAATCCGTGTGAAGTGATGCCGTGAAAATATACCTTAATATACACATAGATAAGCAAAGGCTCAATTCAGATTTTGTAGGAGTTATCAAAAATCTTTTCACTGAGTCTAGTGGGGTTTAGGAAAGAAGCATTGAGAGAAAAGTCAGAAATGTGGTAAGTTTCTTATATAAGTTAATCATCTAAGTTCTGTGGAAATGGTGGGAGTGTGTCTAATAATGAAGCTTGATTTTACTTCTTTGCCACAGCTTTTCACTTCCAGTATTAATTTCAAGAAAATTGTTAGTTTCACATTGCAATCATCCACATTGATTTGAAACTTAATGGCCTATTTCTCCATAGTAAAAACTCCATGGTGATTATTTTAAGCATTCATTTACTGAGCATATCACAGAGAAACAGAACAAGAAATTAAAATTCTCAGGAATAAATAGTTAGATGATCAATTACTGTTTGTTGATGGGGAATGGGAGAGAATCAGAACATTGTGTGAAAGTCTTTTCAGTGCATCAGAGAGAAAGATGTTTTCTTTATTTTCATGTGCCTTTCCCATGAGTACTGAATATATTTTCCAGAGGTGATAAAAATTAAAAAAAGAAATAAGATAGGCTCTGAGAGGGAAAGAATTTAAAATCACAAACATGAGTATTGGTTATGGATGCCTGAGACCACCTAGTTCTTTATTTGACCTCTCAGTCCTATGTCTTCTGGAACAACATATTAAAACTGATTGACTTACCTAATTTTCTCCTCAATGGGATTTTGACTCCTAAATCATATCTATGTTTTTAGAAAATCTATCCTATATTCTCACCTATTTTAGCTTCTTAATATACTTTTTGTCATTAAAGAAAAAAAAAAGAAAATCCATTGACTTGCATGGTTTGTTTACCTACATTACTAACGTTGCTTTTTGTATAGCTAACAGACTAGAGGGACACACAAAAGAAAAAGGGGAAAATTTCCATTCTCAGTTTGCTGTCAAGAGATAACAAGCATGACTTCTACTGCATATTTCAACTTTCTGTCCTCATGAACTCCAGCTCATTTCATGGGCCACGCAGACAGCTGGTTTGCTCTAGCAGCTCTCCTTCCTGTTGGAAAAGCCTGTTTCCAGGGTCTTAGTCCCTAGAACTTTTATGGAAATCTTGGAATTTTGAGTGATTTATACATGATTACATTTGACATCTACTTAAGAACTGATAAGAGGAAAATTAGGGAATACAAAATGAAATGATAAGTCTGCAGGAGGATAAGAACTGTGACCATAAAAACAATAATCCAAACAATCCAGAATCCACTGACCTCAGCAGCTGCCCAATATTATCTGCCTTATCTGCTCTTTCTAGCAGTCCATGATACATTTGTAGCCTGAAGTTAGAGAATTCCTCTCAATTTGAAAGCAAAGTTATTGTAGCTGAAATGATGAAACAGACAGTGAGGTCTTAATTCCCCAGGGAACTGACCTTTCCCATTCTAAAATATAGGAGTCTAGCTGCCTCGCTAAAATGTTCAGTAATGATGTACCAAATTTAAACATTTCCCATTATTTTAAGAGATACCTTGTCCATTACTGCACAAATCTGAGACTGCACAAATGTTCTGAGTTTGACTTGCCAGGATATTCTGTTCCGGTAATTTTATGTGCATAACACACAACAGGTTTTTTTGACAGAAGATGCACCTTCGACTGTGTTTGTGTAGCCCAAAGAAATAGGAATCTTGAGTGAAACGTCCAGCTAGTCAGTAGTGCTATAACATTCTATAGCTATAACAGCACAAGGCATTTTGAGAATTATGTTAATGGGTTAAATTTCTTCTTTAAAGATGTTACCCACTGCTACTTATGAGGTATTTAATAATACCTACCCAAGCTATAGTTCTGCCCTCCAAAATTTTTAGTTTTGTGTAGGACAGAGGGTGAGGGAAAGGGATGAAAAAACAATTCCCTTAATTTCCTCTGATCTGTCTGGATGAAACCAACGTCTTTGAAGGTGCTTCACAGGCAAAATAAAACAAAACAGCCTGGAAGCCCAGTAAGAGTGTCTGACACCCACCCACAGTGGAGCAGCAGGAAGGAGGACTGCCGCTCATGGATCACCATAGCCGCCTCGGGTCTGTCAGGTTTCAGGTTCCTGACTTCCCCTTCCCTGCTGTGGAGACGAGGCTTTGCACCACAAAAGTATTGCAGGGTAAGGCTCTTTTTTTCCTGTGTGTGATAAAGAGTTCCAGGGTGAAATCCAATAACTCTTCCCTGTGAAAGCTGTGCAGAAGTCACAATGTTGCTTTGCAAAGCGTTTTGGAAAATCCGGACCAGCTCGATATTACAGGCACATTCTACAATTGATGTTTGTGGACTGGCAATTCTGTTAAAAGATGTATTGAATGCAAAGAATATGTTTTCCCCATTCCACCATATTCTGCTCATGTAATACAGAGCACAATTTAGACCAACTCTTATCAATTTTGATTTTACCAAATTAGTTCACAATAGATCAGGTGGGTGAAGGACCTACCTCGGAATTACATAAAGGTATAGCAAACCCAAATAATAGATGGAACAGCTAATCAGTCACACAGTGCATGGGAAACGTGTTTAAATCAGAAACTAAACTGCAAAAGTGTTACAATCTTTTATTAAAAACTGCAGCGGAGCATAAATACTATTCCAAATGAAAGAGAAAATTAACATATCTTAAATAATTGATATCTTAATAATCTTCAGGGAGTAACAAATAGTTCTTTACCATATACATCTATCACACACCATTATGTAACAAATGTAGAATTCTCTTTAGGGCTGACCTCTGAACCATGAGGGTATGTAACTGCTGACTACATTGGCTGCTCTTAATATGTCCAATTCCTTGAAATAATTGCTATTTTGGAGACTTCAGTGGAGTTGATCAGCTTTCAAATGCTTTATAGGCATAATGGGGCAAATTTTTTTCTCCTATTACTTCAGTCAATTTGTCTTACTTGGATATATAATTATTACTGTTGATAAATTGCAATATTACCAATGCAGAATATAAAGTAGAATTTATAATTCCAGTGCCTTCAATAGCTGTAGAGATTAATTTATCTACATAGTAGGTTGTGGGTGGGTTTTTTATTAAATACTTAGATGAAAGGTAGATCTGTTACGTACAAAACTTATGGACAAACAGAAAAATATAATCCATAAGTTTGAAATGTACTTTCAATTAAGTCATTCTAAAAGAAATCTAATGCCATTTACAATACTGAAAATTAAAATGTTAGTTTCATAAATAAACTTATATATATGTATATAATTATATATATAAAATTATATAAAGGGATTATTATTATTTCCATCAGTTCAAACTTTAGGAGTATTATGGTTCAAAGGAGACAGAGCTCATTACTGATTTTTTAAATAAAAGATTTCAGAGTATATCATTCTGCTTTCTCCTACTATTTTAGCTTGCTCTAATCTTAAAAAAACAAATCACCACATGTTGAAATAGAAATGTTTCTGTGGAATTAAGATTCTCTTCTCTGATTAGGTATCAGTTTTGAACTGTTGGTAAATTTTCTCATCACTTTAGGGGGTTCTGTGAAAATTGAGATCATCATACACTCCTCCATTGTTAAATTACAGATTTATTTCTCATTTCTTGTATGTGACTGTATTATAGAATTCTTAGAGTTCAGAAATTATCAAGCTCCTCCTTGACTACTGTAGGCCACTTGGTAATTGGTATATGTAGCTGCTGAGGAAATTCTATCTCTTTCCCTTAAAGCTGACTTTCAAAAGTGTCACTGGGAAACTTAACAGAAAAGGAAGAAAAAAAAAAAAGCATTGAGGATTTTCTCAAGTATATTTCCACAATAGTTTTGGAATTTTCTATCGTAGAAAATGTTATTCTGTGAAGGTATTCCTAACGAGGCCCCATTTACAGCACATTTAAATCTGGGTATGTAAACTTATGTTAAGTTCAAGTTCGTATTGCAGTTCATTTTGCAGTTCATTTTGTGGTTGGTGTGTTTATAAAATGTAGTGTTTGGGGTATCTCAAGTAGGGGTGATCTCACATTGCACTTCACATAATTTATATACTTTGCATACAGTCTGTCCACTCTATTTTCATAAAACTTAGTGTCTGTGAGGATTTTCATTTTTTTTATCATCAGGTGAAGTTGCCAGGAGTTACTAAAAGCCTTCAGGCAGTCCAGACAGCAGGCGACAACCATGTATTCAGAGCGTTATGGCTGTGTTCTGTAGGAAACTGGGATATCAACCAGCCAAATGGGCCTTTCTCTGCAGAATGGTGATTCTGCATTCCTCCCCTAATTTTCTTCAGGAGCTTTTACATCTAAATTATTCCACAAACTCTAAATCAATGGCAGCATCCCACCTGACAGCCCTGGGAATAGGGCAGAGGTGGGATCTGTGTCAGCAGATCACAGCCTCTTACCCTATTCTCTTCCTTCTCCCAGTCCTGTAATCATAACAGGTTATTTTTTTGTGACTTCAAGTCGGCTGCCCTGCCTGGTGTATCAAGAAACAATTTTTCATTCACATGTTTGGGAGAAAGTTAGCGTCATTTTATCTGTTACTGTCTTCAGAGAATCATCACTGCATGCTTCATTGGACCTCGTCCTGATTCTGTAGCTGTCTCCCATTAAGGACAGCTATAGTATGGTCCGTAGCAGTTAGTGAGATTCAGAGTGCATTGTAGATTGATCTGGCTTTGGAAGACTTTTTTTTCCCCCTTGAGCTGTCTGTTCTATTAACTACAGTACTAACAGAGAGAAAAATCAATTTATATTAATCACATCTTCCCAAATATTCACTACATGAACCCTTTTTGTTAAGGTGTTTGCTTTCACTGCTCATTCTGTGTGTCATTTCCACCGTCAGATATTCTGTCACTTGACTATCAGAATAGAAATTATCCATTAGTTCCTTTGAATCTAGAGTGCATGCATTTCTTTGATCCCTAATACTGTGAATGTGAAAAGGCAGTAGCCATCTGCATGTCTTTCTAACTATGTATCTCAGTGAAAAATACTCTATGGCAACCTGTGATGGATAAGGTAACAACAAACTTTTCAGCCTAGAATGAGTAGGGAGCCCTTTCTTGCAATTATTAACTTTTTTGTCCTTCTTTCATACTTGACAGCTCTATTTCATATATTTTCTTATTAGGGAGTACATCAATGCTGCACATAAATAATTAATATGTAATTTTAATAATTCAATATAGAAAATTCAATATAAATATTTAGAATTAATGCAGCTATTTTTCAATGCAACACACACTTGTGTATTGCAGAATGTTAGGAAAGCTTAATATTCTGGTGTTTAATTTAGGAAGGACTTTTGGTATTTTATTATCTGTTAAAGCTGAAAAAATAAGATAGAAAAATTTAAGATGCTGTAATTGTTGTAGCAAACTAATCCTAATGTTATCATGTTCCACCACAGGAGTTTCAGAAGCACTTCATTAAGTATAATTAGCAAATGGAAGATGCACTTAAATCAGAAGAGCGTAAAAAAAAGGTGTTAGTAAACTGTGATTACGGAGAGAATGCTGACCCTGGGTTTTCATCTGGAAGTCTGGTTAGATTCAGCTGCAGGAATGAGAATGGAAACATCCTCCAGGTGACTCACTGGGATGGTTTGCAGCTTTAGGGTAGGTTTTTATATTGCAACTACTGTGATGTGGATGCCAGGAAGGGTCTATATTTAGTTTATATTAGCCTGGGAGCTTGGCCATTGGTAAGCAGCCAGGAAAGCTGACGTGCTCCCCTTTGACTTATTTCACCATAAATAATAGAGTACACGAGCCCAGTACATGCTCAGCAACAGCCTTGGGGTCGGGAAGGAATTCTGGCAAGGCCAGGCAGGCTGGTGGGCAAGGGTCAGGCTTTCATTCTGGGGACACAGGCTGCTAGAACAACCTCTTTGAAAAGTGCAAGGGACTGGGATTCTACGTACACAAGATTCCCTGCCCCCCAGTGCCCCCCCCCCCCCCCCAGCCCCCCTTTTTTTGTCTCCAAGAATCTAAAATGGACCAATCCAAATTAGTATTGCCTGAATGTGATACACAGTGTTTCTCAACACCCATGCATTAGACACAGGAATTAGACCTCAGCATAAATATGTGATTAAGAATAAGGTGTGTGATTATGAGTAAAGTAGCCTGAAGATCAGTTGAACATCAGTATCGATGTCAGCCTTTGCCAGTGTGCCCAACTTCCAATCTGTCTATAATATTTTATATGCATTTGGAAAAGACACAGAATGTGGTCATTTGCAATAATAATAATAATAATAATATTAAAGCCTCGCTTCATCCATTACAAAAATTTGGATTAATGAAACCTAAATGTTAATAGGTAGAGGGATACTTCAAATCTGTAATGACCAGAGCAATTGAATGGGACTTAATTGTCTACTTTAATTGTATTACCTCTCAGGCAGCAAGCCTGCAGATACTAGGAATAACAAATGGAACTGTGAAAATCATAAACATTTTACTATGATTTTTTTTCCACATCTAGCTTGCTTCAAAATTCAAGATCTCACACTTCTTGTATCTATATAAAACACAGCTTTATTTGTTACTTTTTAAGACTGCAGCACAATTTCTTTAGCTGTGATATTTCAGTGCTTCCTAGTTATTACGTGTTTGTGCTGTCCCCAGACAGGCCATACCACTATGATATAGCATTTCAGTAATTAGGAGAATAGCATTTTCCCCTTTTAGATGGCACTGATAATAAACCATTACATAGTGCATGGTAGTAGTAGAAGTATCACATTTTAGATTTGTTACAAACTGTAAATCTTGGGTTTATGATTACTAAGGAGACAAAACTCTTTCACGGGTTGAAAAACTCTGAGCTCAACTTCTGGATTTGTGATTCAGCCTAGGTCCATCTGCTAGGCTTCTCGCTTTTTTGTCTTCATTTACTTCAACAAGTAATATGGGGTCTTTTCTTGTTTCTTGGATCTTCTTTCTCAATACATTTTCAATTGCCCTCACCCGAGTTATTTCCTACTGACTGTCTGAACCCTACTTGTCTTTCAGTATCAACAGTGATCAGAACTTTGCCCATTAACAGAGAAAATAAAAAGAATAAGCAAAATCCTGACAGATTTTAGAGGTAACTTAAGGCAGGAAGCAGGTTTTTCAGAAGTCTGAGCTTTGCAGAATATATGATTTTGGCTATCTTACAGCCTGAGGAATGTGAGGCCATGTATAACAAAAAAAAAAAAAAAAACCAACAAAAAAACCAACCAACCAACCTAACAAACAAAAAAAAAAACCCAAAAAAGCAATCAACTAATAATCAGAACTCTGCAGGAAATTGTGTAGACATCAACTATATTTTGCTGTGAGTGCCAGTACTAAAGCAATTAAAAGGAGGAAGTCAGCATGTTTTGAACATGTAGTCAGATATGAAGGAAGCTGAAGAAGCCAATTATTTAGGCACATGTGGGAGAAGAGAGCACACTTAGTAGAACATGGAGAAAGGGCACAGAAGAGTGAATGAAATTGGAGATTTAGGATTCAGTTTAGAAGGTTGAAAATGAGCAGCTGTGGAGATGAATCCACTCTCGAGTCGAGTGTGCAATCTGCATATTAATTGCTAAGTACAAGTTCAGAAGTGTTGAAATTTCCTATCATTTCTTTTTTAACCTGCTGTAGTTTTTTTCCTATCTGTTCAAAAAATGCCAGAAAAATAGATAAAAAATAGATAAAAAGCAAGCACCATAATATATGCCCTTGTTTTATGTCTTTTATAATGACAAAGCACTCTGGTATTGTGCCTTCAGCTTTGACAAATATTTTTATTGCAATAAAGCTTACATGAAAATTCAAATAGATGTTATGGGAACTTCATCTTCAGTTTCATCCCACCATATCAAATATCTTTGCAAAGTCAATGAAGGAGAAAATGATTTCTCAACAGAAAGATTTTGAAAATCCTGTTGGATGGAAGATGTTATGTGCTTCTGTGATATATTAAAACACTTCTTTAAATGACCATTTTCTAATCTTTTTGTCCTTCAGTTTTCTTTTCAGGCACAAAGATATGTGAAGCTGGACTAGAGTTATTTGATAGTCATGACCTCACCATGTGTTCAGAGTAAATCATGGGAACACTGCTTGGAATGCAAATGTTGTCCAGCTGGCCAGGCATCTCACCCAGCCTTCCTTTATGGTTTAATTCTTTGCTAAGCTTTGCTTTCATGTTCATTTCTTTCACCACATTTTGTGCAAACAGACATCCTTCTAATGCTGTTGCTTTCCTGGACAGGAAACCAAAATTGTCACTTATTAGTAGTGTTACTGCTGCTGTTATTAACGACATTGTAATTTTTATTTAATGATACAGGTAATTAATTCACACGTAATCAAGGCATGCACAACACTTCAAATACCTGTGGACAATAACGTTTTATATGTCAGAAAAGCTTGTAAAATTCCCAGCAGCCTGGAACTTTAGAGTCTTGGAGGCATTCTTTAGATAAGGAAAAAACCCAAACTGTTGCCGTAACAATATTTTTTCTCTCCTAGACCTGCAAAGAATGATTACCTGGCTGCTTACAGCATACAGAAGGGTTCAGCAAAGGCTCCTTGTTTTGCCATACAGCACATGTGGAGGCTTATTGATCCTTTTCAGAAGCTATATACAATTTTACAGTGGTGGGATTGTGAGCTCTATTCCTCCCCCATGTCACTGTTATGATGCCAATTGCCATTACCTACTAGAAAGGGAAAAACAATTTTCCCTCTGTCAAACCAGGGAGCTAGGAGTTTTCTTATGTTTCATCTCAGCCACCCAGTGATCCCACTGAGTAGCTGAGTGTATAGAATGTGTTGGTGCTGTTGTACATTCATCACACAGATTTTTCAGTCAGTAAGGGATTTCTTCAGCTCACAATAAACCAGAACTGGTATCAACACTAGGAGAATATACTACTTGAAGGATGTAGGGAATAAAGTTTGTGCACCTGTATAGCTAATGCAGCTGCTGCATAGATCTTTTTCCTCATGTCCTCAGCGTCATGAGGAGCACAGAAGAGGTTTGAATAGGGACACCGCAAGGAGATAAAACGTTTAGATTGATGAAACTTGGTCTCTCTGAATGCATTCCTCCTGATAAAAAATCAAAACAAAAAGAGAGAATGAACTCAAGAGCTGGACCCTTCATCATCTAGCTTGTTAGCTTAATCCCCAGTTGGTTTAAAACATTTAACTCCCCAGTTGGTTTAAAACATTTAACTCCATGAGATCATCTTTGTAGAAGAACTGGATATTTTGACTATTTCCTGGTAAGTCTGAAATACAATTATGTTCTCCATTTCCAGTTCTTCTCCATGCAGGGCAGCTGAAACATAAATATATATATAAAACATGCAGGGCAGCTGATGCATTGCATGGAAATTTCAGCAACATCTTCCTGTGTGGCTGCAGTTACATCACAAAATTTTGAGTTCTTTTTCCTTCTGTCCAGGAAGCTCTATCACCTAAGCTAAAACAGATGTAGAGGTTTGCATTGCTATTCTCCTATTCCTGAGATTGAGAAATATTAAGGTATAATGGAGTATGAGTTGTTTTTTGATTGAATTTAACAAGCACTTTTTATAAAGAACTGATACAAGCAACACTGGCATATTCAGAAAAGAATGCTTTACTTTTTGAGAAGATTCAAGCCGAGAAGAGTCCATGTAATCAGCATGAAGAGGGCCTAGTGATTAATTAAGCATAGAATTTTTTGGAATTAACATTTAAGATAAGTATCTCACCCCTCATACGCTAGCCTGGACTATACAAAATGTAAAACAGCATTGCCCCCCTCAGAAAATCCTGACAGTATTAAAACTCTCAAAGAAATAGGGAGTCGTTAAAGTAATTTTTGAAAACAGTTGCTACTAAATGCTAGCAGCCACGCACTGAGAAAATGGCATATCATGCCATGAATCAGAAATGACAGGATGTGTATATAATATGTCACCTGCATGTATGGTCCAATGCTGCCAGGGTACAAAGGTGTAGGAATTTCTGCGAAATTCATATAAAGGATTGATAATGATACTAATTCCTTTTTCTTGAGCTTCCAGTTCATCTAATGTTTGTAGTTAATCTTTGCTTTCCTTGCTAAGTTCCTTTAATCAGCCTCATTCACCCCTTTGCTGAAGTTCTGTGGAATGAGAAGAGCAAGTAGCCCTACATTTCTGCCACTGTATTAAGAGGGATTCCACAGAAGGCACTTTCCAATAGTTAAGACCACCTTTTCTAGTTCATATTTATTTTTCCTTACTGGTCATTGTCTGTGTTATGAGCTAAATTGTCAATCTAGATAAACTCCATTCATTTCAGCTCGGCTACGATAATTACATCTGTCTTGGTTTCAGTTGTGATGGAGTTAATTTTATTTTTAGTAGCTGGTGCAGTGCTGTGTTTTGGATTTGGTGTGAGAATAATGTTCATAACAGATGTTTTTCGTTGTTGCTTGGTAATTGAAATTGAGAGGGGATACAGACAGGAATCATAGAATTGTTTAGGTTGGAAAAGACCTTTAAGATCATCCAGTCCAACTGCTAACCCAGGACTGCCAAGTCGCCACTAGACCATGTTCCTAAGCACCACATCTACACATCTTTTAAACACCTGCAGGGATGGTGACACAACTACCTCCCTGGGCAGCCTGTTCCAGGGCTTGACCACCCTTTCAGGGAAGAAACTTTTCCTAACATCCAACTTAAACCTCCCCCTGGCACAACTTGAGGCCATTTTCTCTCGTCCAATTTCTTGTCACCTGGGAGAAGAGACCGACCCCCAGCTGCCTACAGCCTCCTGTCAGGGAGCTGCAGAGAGCAGTAAGGTCCCCCCTGAGCCCCCTCCTCTCCAGGCTGAACAGCCCCAGGTCCCCCAGCTGCTCCTCACCAGACTTGTGTCCCGGACCCTTCACCAGCTGCGTTGCCCCTCTCAGGACATGCTCCAGCCCCTCAACGTCCCTCCTGAAGTGAGGGGCCCAAAGCTGAACCCCGTGTTCGAGGTGCGGCCTCACCAGTGCCCAGTGCAGGGGGACGGTCACTGCCCTGGCCCTGCTGGCCACACTGTTTCAGATACCAGCCAGGACGCTGCTGGCCTTCTGCCCCCCCCGGGCACACGGCTGGCTCCTGCCCAGGGCTGTCACCCAGCCCCCCCAGGCCCTTCCCCCCAGGCAGTTCCCAGCCCCCTGCCCCAGCCCGTCGCGCTGCGCGGGGCTGGTGTGACCCAGGGGCAGGACCCGGCACTGAGCCCTGTTGAACCTCCTACAAGTGGCCTCGGCCCATCGGCCCGGCCTGCCCAGCCCCCTCTGCAGAGCCCCCTGCCCTCCCGCAGGTCAGCACTGCCCCCAGCTCGGTGTCGCCTGCAAACCGACCGAGGGTGCACTCGGTCCCCTCGTCCAGATCGTTGGTAAAGATATTAAAGAGAACTGGCCCCAGATCTGAGCCCCGGGGAACAGCACCTGTGACCGGCCACCAGACAGATTTAATTCCATTCACTACTGCTCTTTGGCCTCAGCCATCCAGCCAGCTTTTTACCCAGCACAGAGTACACCTGTCCAAGCCATGAGCAGCCAGTTTCTCCAGGAGAATGTGGTGGGAAATGTTTTTTTAGAAGCATCAAAGGCTTTACTAAGGTCCAGGTAGGCAAGGGACCCAAGCTAGCCAAAGGGATATTCCGTACTGTAGAACATCATGCGGTGTATAAATGGGACAGCTGGCTGGGGCCTGCTGATCACCGCTCAGGGACTGGCTGGGCATTGGTCAGCGGGTCATGACCAATTTGATTGTTCATCACATGGTTTTATTCCCCTCTTCCCTTCAGATTTTATTCCTCTCCCATTCTCCCTCTTTTTCTTTGAAATTATTATTATTATTATTGTTGCTGCTGCTGTTGTTGTTTTCATTTTATTTTATTTCAGTTATTAACTTGTTCTTATCTCAGCCCTCAAGGTTCGTGTTCCTTACTGATTCTCCTACCCATCCACTGGGGATGGGGGTGTGTGTGTGTGTGTGTGTGTGAGTCAGTGCCTCTGTGGTACTTAGTTACCGGCTGGGGTTAAGCCATGACAACATCCTCTACCGAGCTGCGCCTAGGCTAGCATTTACCAACCTGGTGCAAAACCTCTTTCTTGTGATATGAGTCTGTTACTTTGATTTTCTTTGCTTCTAGAGTTCTCTTGTTCAGTATTGATTGCTGGTCATCCATTATAGTTTGTTGTTGTCCAAACATGTCATGGAATCATAGAATTGTAGAGAAGTTTTGGCTGGAGGGGACATTTAAAGGTCATCTAGTCCAAGCCCCCTGCAGTGAGGAGTGGCATCTTCAGCTAGATCAGGTTGCTGAGAGCCCCACCCATCCCGACCTTGAATGTTTCCAGGGATGGGGCATCTACTGTCTGTCTGGGCAACCTGTTCCAGTGTTTCATCACCCTCACTGCAAAAATTGCCTTCCTCATGTCTAGGAAGTGAATCTACCCTCTTTTAATTTAAAACTGTTACCCCTTGTCCTATTGCAACAGGCCCTGCTGAAAAGTTTGTCCCCGTCTTTCTTATAAGCCCCCTTTAAGTACTGAAAGGCTGCAGTAAGGTCTCCTCTTATATAACATGTCTGTTATGGTAGATATGATACATGATTACTCTGCTTTGTTTTTTCCAGGCACTGATCTCATTATGAAGATGACAAGCTACTGCTTCATGATGACATTATTAAATGAGAACATAATGGCAAGAGTAGTTAGTCATGTCACACTGTAAAGAAAGAACTAGAGGAAAAGTTGTGCTTAGCAGTGACAATGAATGATTAAATATTTACCTTATTGTGAGCAAGAACACAATATTTCTGGTGCTGGGACTTACTGCTTAAAGTAAAAGAAAATTTTGGTACAGCAAAAAATATTGTCCTGCCAAAGCAGGACAATCTTATTGCTCTATTTGTTAAATAAATGTAACATTTTAAATTATATCATAATGGAGCATAAAGAAAAAATAATCTTGCTTCAATCACAAGAATAATTACAATACCAAGAAAAAAAAATTATCTTTTCAAGCACTCTATTTATTCTATGATACATTACAGTGTCATTGGAGCCAGCACTTCCTCTGTTCTAATCTGGTCAGAAATACATTGATTTGAAAAGGATCATCCTTATCGTTGAGAAGAAAAATGCCAAGAATTCAAGTAATAGTGAATTGATGTAACTTGAGCCAAAATGTCACAGCAATGTTGGTTTGAAAGTACATAAAAAAATCATGAAAATAGGTTTAACTTTAGATGGCAAATAAGACAAATGTAAGTATGAGGTCCATGAAAAATGAAATATGCATGCATTGCACCATTTTTAATATTTTTTAAAGCTTTCCAGAAACAAATAGGTTGATTGTTAAAAGGGATTAAAGTACATTTAAAGTGGTTATCTACCAAAGCAGACTAGGGCACACCTCTTAACTATATCCTTTAAGCCCACTTATATCTATACCAAGAACAAAAGACACTGCATTGCTACAGAGACCTCTGAAAACATAAAATATGAACTGATCTTGTTGAACAGCTTTTAGCACTCCTGAATAGGCAACTTCTCTTGATATATCCAATACAAATGACCTTTTCCCTCACAGGTTTTTTAGGTTTGAACCAGGATCTGCTGCACAGAAAGAAAATGTGCTAATCAGAGTGGCTTTACTGTGCCTCAGGCAGCGGATAACATGCAGACACGCATGATCTGTGTCAGTAAATACTCAGGGTAATTCAAACACCTACAACATCCTTCTGCTAGGATGGTATGTTCACGGCCTACCCCATAAAACCAAATGTCAACAGGAGCTTGAGAAAAAAAATCAGAAAAGTTTTCCAGCTCTGTGCTGCCTGACCCATATGCTGCAATAAGGCACTTCACAACACAGAGGTGTTAAGTACAGAGCATCTCTGTTGCAACACAGTCAACTGCATTTCTCCCTGTTGTGATGACCCTCATTCCTGCAGCCAGGGTCCCGCAGCATCATGCAGCCCTTGCTGGATGACGCGGTGGAAGATGCAGCAGACAAGGCAGAGCTGGAATCATCAGTGAAGCAAAGCTGGAAGGAAGCTCAGCAGCCCAGCCAGACTCCTCCGCACAGAAGGCAGGGCCAATTAACCTACCCTTTCCCTACATCCCTTAGATAGCTGGCTGGAATATTTTTCAAAACTTTGAACTTCAAGTAACAATGATCCAACAATACTGATAAGAATCCTGCTGTGCTAAACCGTTCTCACTATTCCATTTTTTTTCCTAGATTATTAATTTAAATCTCCCTTGTTCTCATTTAAACCTGTTACTTCTTGACCTTCTGGCAGCAGATATTTAGGATAGGTTTTTTCCTTCCCCTTTAAGGTCAGGTTTATGTATTTGAAGATTCCTAGTGTATAGATATACAATACGATATGACTTTTGCTCTAGATTAAATAATACAGGTTCAGCCACTATTCATGAGGAGTCTTATGAGGCGCAGCTGAGGGAACCAGGGTTGTTTCGCCTAGAGAAAAAAGGAGGCTCAGAGGAGACTTTATCACTCTCTACAACTACCTGAAGGGAGGTTGTAGTGAGGCTGTTATCCCGTAGGCAGGTTCATTACCTGGTGCACAGCACCAATTGACACACCAGGTCGAGGTTTTTCTTTTCCTTCATTCTAGTCTGCGCAAAGTAGAGAGTTAGGTGGTAACCCACAAGTGCCTTGCTCTCCCACTGTCAAAACTGTACAGTATTTATACAGTTCAGCAAACAAGGACATCAGCCCTCATTGCTTACAAATTACATAGTTCTTTCATTACTTACTTTTCTATTTTTCAGCAATTCTTGCACTTCTTATGTTAATTAATCCACATGCTCCGTTTCTGCTTCTCTTTGGCTTGGGGCAGGGGTGTGTGTCTTGAGTTGGTGGTCAATGAATCAGTGGTCATTATCTTCCTCTGTTGGAATTACCTTTCCCCTAGTTAGTGCTTCTTATGGTAAACTTCCAGTCAGCTCATTCATCTTGTGGTGGTACTTTCCTCGGTTATACAAAGAACTTGCTGATGCGTAATGAAGTGCTTAGCAAGGCATTCAAAAATGCTTGTAACCTGAATTAACCATTAACGACTCATTTGTTCTAATTGTCTTAAAATCCAGTTACTAACAATACATTCAATTCTACCAATCATTTGATATCAAGGTGGGTGTCAGTCTCTTCTCCCAAGTAATAGCAACAAGACAAGAGGAAACGGCCTCAAGTTACACAAGAAGAGGTTTAGACTGGATAGTAGGAAAAATTTCTTCCCTGAAAGGGTGGTGAAGCGTTGGGACAGGCTGCCCAGGAAGGTGGTAGAATCATCATCCCTAGTGGTGTTTAAAAAACGGGTAGAAGTGGTGCTTAGGGACATGGTTTAGTGGTGGACTTGGCAGTGTTAGGTTTATGTCTGGGCTCAATGATCTTAAGGGTCTTTTCTACCCCAAATGATTCTATGATTTGTCTGTGGGTTATATATTCAAGAGCTGTAAACATTCACCTTGTTTTCCTTTAATCTTTATGCAAGCAGTCTACATTTGAACTGTATGCCCTAAATTAAGCACAGGACTCCAGCTAAAGAAAGCAAGAAAATCACTCCATGTGACAGTTCTGTTCCAGATTCAAGTATATTGTTTGATTTCTTTTGCAAGAGCAAATTTATTAGATTTCTCTCCAATTTTGGATCCGCTATTACACCTCAACCTCATACTGCAGTAATTCTACCTTTGTTAATAATTTCACATTCTCTATTCTTGCTGTTGCTTTTTCTTGTCAAAGGATAGAACTTTGTTATTGAATTGCATGCTGGTTTTCCAAAATATGTCTTCAATTTGTCAGTCTTTTGAACTGCCTTACAACACACTTACAGTCACTCTAAACTGGATAACATTTAAAAACTTTGTAAAGTCACACTTTGTTCCATCATCCAAGTCATTAATGAAAATATTGAATAGTATTGGACCTATAACAGGGCTGTGAGGAGTGTCATTTGTTACATTTTCCATTTTGTCAGCACACTAATTATTATTTATCCAGTACTGTTATCTGACCCATTTGCACTGACCTTGTGTTAGCTTCCTCTAGTCAACACCTTCCTATCTTGCTTAAGTGACAATATGTGATAAGATCTCTGACAACTTCTGCTTTTGCTTTAAGCAGACTGAAAAAAAATTATTTATGACTGTAACAGGCAGTCTTCTTGGGACAGGTGTTTTCTTGCTTTACTGAGGAAGATACAGAAGCCTCATGAGCTACGCCTTGGTATGGAAACTAAGTTACAAGACTCCTCTGTATCTTGGGCTGTGACACAGGCTTAAGGTAGCAGTGTTATTGAAGGGTTAAAGAAAGCAGAGACATGTTACATACGTTTTCAAAATCACTGTTACAAAGTCATCTGACGCAGCATGTGGAAGGAGATGTCAAGCGTACCACTAGTCTTGTGCACTCTAAAATGTTCATCAGCCATGAACAACTTGCATTTTTTGAACATGTTGCACACTGGAGGAATCTATTCCTCTACACAGAGACCTAAAAATGGCTATTGCCATTAGATCAGGCAGATGTCTCTCACTGACTCAGTTAAGACCTACCTATTCCTCTCATCCAGCGTTTATCTATTATTGTCAGTAAAATGATGAAAAATCAGTGCAACATGCATAAGCACGTAAGTGCAAGAGGGAAAAAAGCCTATATATTCACATGCAGATCAATTCAAATGGTATTTCTGTAGACAATATTGTTTTCTTGATTTTTAATTTTTGCACTGGTGTGTTTGCGATAGTGAGGTAGCATTAAGAATTTTTTCCTTCTGCAATGCCAGATGTTTCAAAGAAATAAGTAAGTTTTTAAAAGTAATGAATAAAAGGAAATGAGCAAAGAAAAAAAAAATAAAGAAAATGAAATAATGGATCCCATAAGACCTTGTTGTAACTCTGCGTAGAGAAACCTGAATAATAGCCTTGCTTTTTGTGATGCTGTTTGTGCCATATTTAGATCAGATGGACTATTTTACAAATGAATTCTGTTCAGAGTTCCAAGTTATAAAACTAACAGCAGAAATTCAGGTCATCCATCATGCAGTGCACATGTATGACCACCCGAATAAAAATATAAGTGACAGTTGTTGTAGGATGTCAAAACAATAATCTGAACCTTTCCTGCAGTAAAAATACCACTAGACAAACATACATACTTCTGATTTAAAAGTTGAAAGACAGTAGTACTGGATACTTTAGTTTTTCTCAATAGAGCTTTAGAAATGTGATTGCCCAACAGTGCACACAATTCCCTTGGCATAAACAAAGCGACAGAACATAAGAAGGTTTATTCTTAAAGACTACAAAACATTTTTTTCAACTCCTCTCAGTTAAGGTGGGAATGGAGCCAAACACAAGTTTAGCACATTACTTGCCAGAATTCTCCAACAGGTGAACAGGACTGGGAAAAGAGGAAAAATGTGGATAGATTAACAAAGGAGAGATTAGCATGGGATTTTCTCCTAGGTATAATTTTGCACTTATTATTGTAATGACCAGTGTCGACACAGTGATAGTGACTTGCAATATGAATTACGTTAAACTTGAAGCAAGATAACTTGCATCCAGTAACTTTAAGAGAGGTGGCCAAGTAGCTTTCTGGCTCCTTCACACTGATTTTCATCCAGCCTTGGAACACCACAGGTCTAGAGCACAGGAAGGAGGCAGACGCTACAGCATTGTAAACAGGGCATTAGAGGCGTCATCTCAGCTCTCAGTCCTAAATTCAATAACACTATAACTGTGAAAACGCAATTAAAAACTATTTAAAAGGGGATGATGTACAATTGATTAAAATTAATTTGTTACTTCTTTTTAAGTTAGGGTTAACAAAAGGAACCATTTGAAAACTTAGACTTCTGTGAAGTATTCAAACTGAGCTTGATAACCATTTTCACTAAGAACTCGGAATCTACGCAGAACAGTTTAAAAGCAAGGCAACTGTGATATCTCAACATGCCATGGTAAGCTGGGTCTTTGTCAGGGTCTTTTAGAGACTGGTTCTAGGCTTCTTGTATTCTACACTGTATTGCTGACCTGGAAGAAAATCTAAAATTGCTACTGACTTTTTTGTCATGTGAATGGTAAGTAAGGGTGAAGATATGTTACAGAAAGAAACCAATCACAATCATTACTTGATAAATCAGGCTGCAAGCCATTAATTTGGCCTTCAATAAAATCAGCTGTGAAATTACCCATTTAGGGTGAAAGAATAATACAGAACCTGATTACTGCATGGGAAGCTCTACCCACATAAAAATGGGTTTGAAAAAAACTTACTGAAGCCACAGTGAATAATCAGCTGGATGTTGGCTCCAGTACAATTCTTTGGCCAAAGGGCTAATGAAATCTTGGTTGAGTCTGTAGGAGTTTATCAAAAAGAAAATTACAAGCAGGGATCTAATTGCCTTTTTAAATATCTACATGTGGAAGAGAAATCTGATAACAAAGGAGGTGCCTCTGTTCCACAGAGACATGTGTGAAAAGATACAAATGCTTGAAAGTAAACCTAAAGGTTAGTCAATAAGTAGAGCACACACTATTAACAGCAAAGGTCATTAATCATTAGTACAGTTTAACAGGAGTTGTGGTAAATAGCTTTCCCCTCGCTGGAAATTTAAAAATCACTGGCTACTCCTTTCATTTCTGCTGTAAGTAGAAGTTAATCAGGAAAATGAAATTATTTCTTTTATAGGGGTGTGCATTTTATAGTGGTCTCCTCTGTCATTGCCGTGAAGATTACTTTGCAGTTATGAGGTTGTATTATCTTCACCTCTAGGCCTTCATTTTAATACCAGACTTTGAGACCTCTGTACTCTGCCATACAAAAAGGCAACCTTTTTTTTTGTATTCAGCTCATGCAGGTGAAGAGTACAGAAAAAGATTTTACTTTGAATTTTGTCTTGTTTTGATGTTCTGTTGATGTGATGCAAACATGACTGTGAGTAAAGTATGGGAAAATATATCTTGCTACTGAAGTACTAGAGAGTTCAGTTATGGCCTTGCTCTTAAATTTATAGATAAATGTGCAGGTATGACACAAAATATTTATAATGAGCCTTTGGCAACATACATACTGATGTTTTAGTCAGAGCTGTGAACAAAAGCATCGTTCTTTCAAGGTTTTTTACATACAAAATTAGCACCTGGTAAAAATTTCAGTGTATTGGCTTTCTTTTGCAAACATCTGGGATCTTTCTTGTTAATAATATTAATGCTGTATTAAACTAGACTGTCTATTCAGAATATGTTCCTGTGGTCAGCTAGCTAGTTGTCTATGATGTTAATCTATAGTAAGTGATACTAGAGCTGTATTTCATCTGAGGCAATAATAAATGTTGGGATAAACTAATGAGAAGAATTGCACTGTATGCAGCAGCACCCACTCATAAGCATATATTTGGCAACTTTATACAAATCATCTTTGTTCTTTCAGAGAGTTTTCATGTAGGGTAGACTGGTTCCTAACTTGTGCTGCTGGTGATTGCTATTATGGCTAAGAGATATTTTACTCTTTCTATGGTATTAATATGTCTTTCCTAAGTAAGACAAGTTACTAATGCGATGCCATGAGAAGAAGAGGACCCATATAATTAACCTTTCAGAAAAGGAATGAGTGACCCAATCCTTAGGAGTTTGCTTTTAAGGTCCATAATGCCAGCAACTTCTATGGAAAAATCCTTTCAAGTACAAACAAGTTGCATCATTCAGTAATAGCCTTATGCTAGTTCTAGCTCAAGCCTCAAAGAAAGCAAAAGAGGTAGCAAAACTTTATTACGTTGCCCCTGAATGCGTTACAAATACAGACTGCTATCATCCAGAATCCATATCACACAAATATAACCCAGAGTATACCACCCGCTTTCATCAAGTTACTTTTGTTATCATTTGAAACATGCAGCTTATTCTAGGTAGTAGAAGGTATTTTAGAGTCTAACAGCAAATAATTGCTAGGAGATGTTTTTTAGTAAATTGAAAATTTATAAGAGTTTTTAATTACAGAAGAAAAAAAGACAGCTACCATACTAACAGATAAATACAGCCAGAAGCTGCCTGAATATATGCAAATGTATGATAATTAGCCAGTGTTCATGGTACAACATTTTCAAGAGTTAGTAAGGCATTTTTTCATCTGATTAAGCAGTGAATATGCAATAGTAAAAGGTCAACTCAATGTGAGTCTGTCACATGATGTTCTAATAGCATCATGCCGATTTAAGTGGGTAGGCATCATTTAAAGTAGAAACTCATTTTCTCGGTCATCATTTTCTGTAATGTCTCACAACACGAGAGACCCATTCAGGAAGCAGAAAGAAATGTAAGGTGACTTCAAGGCATTTTTTTATTGCAGACATAGTGAAATACCGAGAAAAGTATGATAAGACACTTTCAATCTCTGTGCTGGCAGCCTGAGTGACCTTGGAATAGTACAGGATGAAGTGTACATAACAAAGGGCTATTTGGTGAGAAGTACCTGCCTTTGAGTTTGTCTTTTGAAATCAAATATTATTACTTTTATTTTGGAGGTGTGGAAGCTTAGGCAAGCAAATGACATGGCTACATTCACTCAATGCTTTAACCAGGCTAAAAAAAAATGAAAAATCTTGACTTCCAAATATCTGCCTAAGGCTCCATTTTCCTGATCTCTCAGTATCACCTGTCCTTTATCTGCAGTTTGCATAGAAAGTGGTTTTATTCTCCCTAAAAGGGGTATCCTCCATTGTGTGGCTGTTATATAGCAAACAGCTGTAGTTTAAAACCAAGGGTTGGATGAATGAGCCACATATATTAACCTCTTCTCTCTTTCTTTACGAGGCTGGTGCTGATCCCAGTGACCAAGATTTACATCTTGCTCCTTTATTTTCAACTAGTGTTACACAAAGTTTCACTTCTTGCTCTACTTTCTGTTTCCTTCTCCATCCCGTTTTCCCCTTACCACTGCTCACCCTCTTTCTGTTCCTATTTGCCAGGGCAATTATTGAAAATGGTTCTGAGACTGTCTGTGAGCATCAGGAGGTCCTTTCAGTCTTCTCTACCAGTAGATACATTTCCCAGAGATGCCTTCCAGGAACTTCCAGGCCTACCTGTGCTACTGTACCCCTATCGCTGTAGGTTTAGCTCCTTCAGAGTCTGTTCTTGCTATTGAAATTCTCACCAGATAGTTCCCATAGTGACATATTGTTGCCTGATATTGGAAAGTCGTTGTTCATAGCAGCAGCTCTCACAGGGATGTGATTAAACATGTGATTTCTGTCTTCTGGAATCAGGGTGTTAATAAAAATTAAGGACATTTTACACATCATGCTCAAACTGGGTATGAGAGTTACAGTAAGTGCTATGTTGTTGGCTACACTATTAAGCTGAGCTCTGTGTATATGTGCAATGCAGTAGTGCAGTTTTAATGAGAAACTCCCTGAAAGTTATTACTGAGAAGCAAAGCATTGCTATGCAGTTTTATTGCCAGATCATAGAATTCATCTTCTCTCCCTTGGCCTGAGCTAAGCACACAGCAGAAGCAGCCAAAAAAACCCCTTCTCATTCCAGCAGTGTCTTTGAAGTGGCTTTCTTATCTTGAAGGTTTGCTGCTTTAAGTCTTTTGATCTATTTCTACACCTGTCTGATTTAGGGTGTCCACATGCATGTATCCATCCCACCTGCATGGGATTTTTTCCTCCTGTACCTCCCCCAGCACAGCACATACTGGCAGGTTGCCAGCTGGTCACTGCAGAATGCGATTTGCATTGGCAGATCTGCGGTATGAAGACATTTTTAAGAGCAGAACAGCAGCACTCCGATAACTACATCCGATAACATGGCTGTTGCTACAATAGTTTAGAGTTAGCCACCCAGGTTTTGTTTCTTAAGATGTTGTCACACAATGGAAATCAGTATCTTTGTCTGCAGTTGCAACTGACAGGCAATGAGGGGGAAGCTGGCAGGAGATGCAGCTGATGAAGAGCCCAGAATGAAGAAAGAAAAATATGGCAAAATTGATAGGGAAGAAAGGATGCAGATGCTGCCGTTTTGATTAATGAAGTAGAAGCCATTAAAGATGCTCTAGTTAAAGATTGCTAAACAATCTCCAATAAATTACATCCTCAGCAACCTAGTAGCTCTAGTGTGGGTGTGACAGGCACAGCTCCTCTTATGTAGGCCTGCAGAAAAGGAATTGCAGAGTAAAGGGCAACAAATAGCCAGTTTTCCTCTGCTCGGATAACTGATCGCTGACATCACTCTTTACCTGTGTTGTTGTTTAACCCTGGCCAGCAACCAAGCACCATGCAGCCACTTGCTCACTCCCCCTCACTCAGAGGGATGGAGAGGAGAATCAGAAAAGGAATGTAAAAGTCAAGGGTTGAGATAAGAACAATTTAATAATTTAAACAGAAGAAAGAGGTAAGAACAACAATAACAATAATACTAACAATAATAATAATAGAAAAATGGAAAGGTGGGGAAAAAGGGTAAAGCAAAAGCCACGCATACAAGCAAAGCAGAGCAAGGAATTCATTCAGCGCTTCCCACGGGCAGGCAGGTGTCAGACCATCCCCAGGGAAGCCGGGCTCCATCACGCCTAACAGTTACTCGGGAAGACAGACGCCATCAGGCCAAATGTCCCCCCCTTCCTCCTTCTTCCCCCAGTTTATATACTCAGCATGATGTCATATGGTATGGAATACCTCTTTGGCCAGTTTAGGCCAGCTGTCCTGGCTGTGTCCCCTTCTGATTTTCTGTGCCCCTCCAGCCCTCTGGCTGGCCAGGCCCAAGGAACTGAAAAGTCCTTGATTTAGTATAAGCATCACACAGCAACAACTAAAAACATTGGTGTGCTATCAACATTGTTCTCACATCATAGCCAAAATACAGCACTGTGCTAACTACTAAGAAGAAAATTAACTCCATCCCAGCTGAAATCAGGACAACCTGATTTCTTCACCTTGGGATATGGCTTGGGGGACTCTCAGTGTCTACATGTTTAGCAGTGTTGGTGCCGTGTCCTCCTAAGGACTATGCACAGATACTCTGAATTCCTGCCCTCCTGACTCATTCTGTGTTCTGGAGCAAGAAATGCAATTTCAGTGTTTCAGTCTCCCCCACATCATTATCATTACCATTTTTTTATTGGAATGTATGCATCATTCATAGAGGTACTGTGGCAAATCATTAATTAATATTTGAACAGAACTCTAGTAATAGCCAGTGTTATCTAAATATTAAACATTTATTTGACATTCCAGCAGAAATAAGAGGAACAAACAACATAAGGAATTCTCTGTGGCAAGAGTCTCCTTCATGAACTAAGTGTCCCTTTTCATAAGCACTGCAGCTGTGGCCAGATAATCAACAACTGTAATTAAGTACATGGTGATTTATACCAGGAAATAATCTGGCCTAAATCTATTTCTTTTGAGGATAATTTGCTATGAAAACATTGATCTCATATGCAACATTTAGTTTGCTCCATGTTCCTTAAAACCCTTATGGTATCTATGCTTTCCCAATATGTTCTGTAAAGTAGTCTCAGCTTCTGCCCATGATCTCTTTTTACCAGCTGTCAGACTTGAAGCTACAGATGTGTTGACTGATGAGCTGATGTAGATGTCTGTAACCGTACCAAATAATCCAGATTTTCCATTGTAGAGGTGCTGGTTTGGGTTTTCCTCCTCTGTAAAGTGACTATTTCCAAAGAAGTTTATGGGAATGTAGTACTTTTGGGACATAGTTCCCAAAGTCAAATCTGATTGAAATTGGCCAATTGGTTCAAAATTTCTCAGGAATTGACAGATGCATTGGCAAGATACAGAAAGACAAGTGGTTTCAGGAACATCAATTTTATTTCCTGATATATCATGGAAAAGGAATGAGAATTCTCATTTTTCTGAAAGCTAATTTTTATCAAGAGCGCTGTTAAAGTTTTGTTTCTATATATTTTTAATAAAACAAAGAATCTGACTAAAGCCCCTTCCCACCTTAGACAATGAAATCTGAATTAGAGGTTTCTTATATATCCAGTAGTTCTCTGATAAATTTCAGTGCTTTTCTGCAACACAGGGAAGTGCACTTAACATATACAATGTGGAAAATAATTTAACAGAAATTCTGGTCTTTCTCTATTCATCACATAAGAACATAGAAGAATCTAACATTTTCTTCTTTTTATAGGTCACCTTTACATTTGCATACATAAATTAAAAAAATGCTGTGATACAGCCAATAATCCTTGGGGGATTCATGCACTGCTGGAGATTTTTCTTCACAAAAATCAGTCCTTGCAATGATAAATACTTTTGTTAATGAGATATAAAGAAAAAGTAAATTATTTCTTCTGTATCTGTACAATTAGGTTAGCTGAGCTGCCTCTATTAGATCCATGTAGCAGTTAGCACAAGGCCCAAAAGACAATAAAAAGGGGCAAATGTCCATAAACTAAGGAACTACAGCAGCTTAAACTTCTTCCAAAACAGGATGCTCAGTGAGCAATGGTAGATAAACTAAGGGGCTGATCCTGTGATGTACTGAATATTTCAAAGTGCTAGCATGCTGAGGACTCTCAAGGAAATATTGTTGACTCTATGGTTGGCTATGAAAAATGACATTACTGTGGATTCTCTGCTTGCAAATAAATTACGGTCTCACTAATCAGACAGGTCAGAAAACCCTTTTCCAGTACAGAAATACAGGCTTATTCAGCTGCTCTCTGCTGAAGGAAAGGACCCTCACAGCTGCTGTTGAGCTAATAAATGTACTTTCAGCAAATGACTGAGTTTTTAAAGCAAGCTCTCTTTCAGCAGCTAATAACAGATCATCTTTGACTTGTATGGTATGGGCATGTTTTTACAAATGATGATTCTGCTTCCACTGCTACAAGTTGTGTACACACAGCTTAGCTACCTTGCAAAAATGCAACAATTCCACAGGCTGGGCAGCCAGTGAAGAGGGAGCAGCCAAGGAAGAGAGAGGAGGAGGAGAAGGAGGCACATGCGCATGCCCTGGATGAGGAGAGACTATGAGAAGGCAGCAGAGGGACTGGCATGAAGAGTATGCTGGTATGTGATGGTAAAAGACCTTGTGGCAGCTTGATAGTTTGGAGAGTGCTGCAATACCATATCACTCTAGTCTGCCCAGCACCTAACAACATGTAACCCCAGTTTATACTGCAAAACCATGTGGCAACTTTGGCAGCACCAACACTATGTTGAGATCTTTGAAATGAAACCCACACCCAGTTAGGGCCTCAGTGTCACTAAGTGGTGCTCAGTGCAGCCCTGGCCAAGCAAGGTGACACAGCTAGTGTGTCTAGGAGGGACCAGCCTGGAGCAGTGCAGATGTGAGCAGCTCTGTGTTACTTGATCAAGATCAACTTCTAGGTGAAAATACATTTAGCAGTACACAAAGCACAGCTTTCCTTATGTGGAGTACAGCTTCACTGCCTTTAGGGTAAAGCCTGATCATGGGTGTAAGAAGAGGTTGCTAGATCATCAGGGTGTGACGAGTTATGTGATGCTTGAGGCCAGAGTTATCACAAACCATGTCAGTGCAGCTAAATGTAGTTTCAGAGGAGGAGGAGGTTCTCTTAGCATAGTCAAGATCTTGTGTAAAGCTTGTGTAAGGCCAAGAATGAGTTCCTCAGCACCCTGTTGCCACCCAGTACCAAGGACAGCTGTGAAGCAGAAGGAAGCCCAGAGCCTTTTGCTGTGCATGGCAGGAGGCTGAAGCTTGTGTTGGAGATGTGAGGAGTTCCCTGATGCTCCTCCTCTGCTGTCAAGATAAAATTCACTCAGGCAGAGAGCTTCATCTTGTAGCCATGACATTCTTCTGATCCTGAAATTTGCTGCTTGTCTGAAACTTGTACTGTAGCCAAAGGAAGTTTTAGTACATGGAAAAGCTGCAGAATATGGGCCCAAGGCTACATATACATATTTATTATCCATCCAAGATGTATAATTGAAGTGGACATTCTGGCAACGTGATAATGATCTGATTACATTTTTTATCACTGTTTCTCAGAGTATCCAAAAGGCCCCAAAATGTAAAATTTATCTCCTCCCTCCACATTCCACTGCAAAGCCTGCCAAGGCATGTATGCCCCTGCATGCCATTTCTGAGGGCTTGTTGTGGTAAGCTTCTTTGTTATCTCTGCCTTATGCTTGGGCCAAGAGATCTCCTGGCTATTGGCCTAAAACAGACTCAGTGAATGGCAAATTTCTCTAGGCTTGCCAGGTACCCATTTAATGCCTGGTGCAGCCTTGTAACCTATCAAGACTTGCCTAAGGCATCTGCTGCAGTTAAGGTTTTTGTCTGGGAAAAATGAAAGGACAACATTTTAACCATATGTTGTAGGTTTTGAATGTGTTCAAGTTGATGAGACCAAGAGTAAAAACGAATTAAATGGGGAAAACTTGTAAAAATAGTTTGCATTAGAGCAAGAAGACTATGAACATAAGTTTCTACATCTACTATGAATATAAGTTAATTCTACGTTGACTGTATTACTATTTTATAGCTTGGATTGGTTAATGTGTAATTTCACCTGACACCAAATCTCCATTTTTAATAGAAAATGTAAATTGGATTCCTCAAAGTGTTATTTAATTCTTTTCAAGTTTGTCTGTTTGAAGTATCTGGAAATAGCAGGATTTTATTGCACTTTGTTTTACAGTTCTCATTAAATAAAATAAATGCATTTATTTTTTCATCTCCAAAAAGGGCAAATAGAGGCAAAAAAGCATTCAAATGAGCTGAAAAAAAATATTACAAGATCTTGGAACACACTCAGAAATCTTCTGATTTTGGACGCAACACTTTTAATCACAAAGTCAGCTTTTTATAAATGTAAAATTACATTTTTCTTGCTTATCTCATAAAGAAAACTCAAATATATGGGGGAAGGGAACTGTTATTTGACATAGAATTGGAATTCTGTACTTTTTTTTATCAGCACATTGCCAGAGGGAACCCAAAATACCTGATAATCCATTTCCTCTTACAGTGATTTTTTTATGACAGTCACATTTTCATCTTTCTGTATACAGGTGATCAGATTTTCCTGTTATCTGTCTTATATTTTAATGGGAGGTTATAGTACTCTGTGGGACAGGGATGCAGAAATTCCAGATTGGGCTTCCTCACTAGCTCTGCTTGTGGCTTACTGTGAAGGACAGGGACATCAGCCCTGGATTCAGCAGCGTTGAGTAGTACAGAGAGGGCTTAAATCTGTACAGCAAGCCTTGCTCAGTATTGCTCCTCAGCTTTGCCTTAGCTAAACCCTGCCAACAGCTACACATAAATGAACTCTATTAATTTCAAATCCAAGCTGGCATATTTGCACGGAATTGTACACTCTTCTGGTTACTAGCTCAGACCTGTGCTATCTTAAATCTCTGTACACTGCTCCACAGCATGAAATAGATTTGGCCTCAGTGATTGTGATTGATAAACTTCATTTGATGTGTCTCAGGTCATTTGCCTCTGGAACGGGGATTAGACAGATTTGCTTTGCAGGTATGAGTCAAAGCGCAAATGTCCATAAAATCAGGAGTTTCAAAGGGAGGCTGCAGCAAAGCTGTACTTGCTGTATTAATACCCTGCATTCACACACCTGCAAATTCTTTATCTACTTGTGTGCTGAAATTTTCCATCCCTGAGATCACCTCTTGAAAATCAGTATTTTGGAAAGTCTGAGGAAAACAAAATTTACATTCCAAAAATTAATTTCTGGAAATGAGATGGCTTTTTGGAAAACAGTAGTAGCACTGTGCCTCAGCAATGTGTGGGTTGGAACATCCAGTACATAATTATGTGTCTTTTTGACTGTCAGAAATGAGGCTCCAGATTTAGACACCAAATTTAGGTGTTACAGAGTTGGTGCCTATGTGTGTGATAGGTATAGACAATTATAGACAATAGGAATCTAATAAACATAGTGAATCCAGAGAGCTTTTCAACTTCCCAAGGTAGGTGTCTGTTCTCAGAGAAGAAGAATGACACTCTAGTGGCAATATTCAGCTGCCAAGTCATTGTCTAGTGTCAGTTAGATGCTGTGGGCTAACGTGCGCATCCTCCTGCTGCTGCTGCAGCAAGGACCTGGTCTTCCTCCACGATGGAGTCATAATAGTCCAGTCCTGTGTAGATGTACGACACCCTCCGGGGCATCTCAAATGGCATTAGATATCCACATTTAGGTGGCTGAATCTTGTCGCATTGGCTGCATTGAATAAAACTTCATTAGCTGTACTGAGGGTTGCTGATAAATCTGAATGGTCTGTAAACATATACTGTAGACACTTAAAAAATTTAGGTGGAGCTCGTTAACACTCTGATTTCATATGTACTCATGAGTGTATCATTTCTAGTCAAAACAGCACAGCAATCTTATTGGGTCTGACAGCTGCCCAGCAATAGTGAGTGATGCTGGCTGGGAGTTTGTGCTGGAACACCATGACTGAATCATTCATCTTTATCTTCACTAAGTTGAATGGAGGCCACAGAATGTGCATGATATTTCATCAGATTTCTCTAATACTGTCTACAAAAGCAGTGAGTTGGGTTTTTTTTCAAGACTTGTTGTTTTCCTGTGGGTTTAAGACAGCACGGCCGAGGGCTGTGTCACTTCTCAGCAAGACTGATTAGTCTGCATGAAGCACTGCCCTGAGACAGACACGCTGCTTCCAGTTCTGAATGATAACTCAGGCATGCCTTACTGGGTAGACAGCCCTACATGTCTATGCATCCAAAGACTATATTAGCCACTACATCACACTAAGAACATACACCTTACTGATAATCAAAATGTTTTTCTGATTCACTGCCTTCTAAAATTCAATCCTTCCTCCTGCAAGTGCAATTGAAATGTGAATTTGCAGGTGAACACGTCTTAGGAATTATCTTATTTTGCTTTACAGAACTAACCTGACATTATTCAGGTTCCCATATAGTGCCATTAAGGGCATTGCTGGACTGAGGTCTAAAATGCTAACATCACTTCCAGAAGCAGAGGGATTTTTGTTGGAATTCTGACGCCCATTTCTCTAGCAAGCATGACTCTGCTCAACTTACAAAAGCTGACAGCGGCTCTGAGTTGGGAAGACTGATTCTTGCTTCTTTATTCTTTAACTAACCCATTCTCTGCTGCACTGTCTAGTCAATATTAATGTGTCCTCCTTGAACACATTGCTGCTTACCCATCACACTATCACAGAATCATAGAATATCGGGTTGGAAGGCACCTCAAAGGTCATCTGGGCCTTACTTTATTGGCAAAAGCATGGTCTAGACAAGATGGCCCAGCACCCTGTCCAGCTGAATCTTATAGTATCCAGTGCTGGGGAATCCCTGGGGAGATTATTTCAATGTCTGATTGCTCTCTTTGTGAAAATGTGTCCTCTTCTGTCCAGCTGGAATATGCCCAGGAGTAACTTGTACCAATTACCTCTCATCCTTTCCATGTGACTACTAATAAAAATAAAGTCTCTATCTTTTTTGTAGCCATCCTTTAAATACTGGAACATGGTGATAAGGTTTTCCCTAAGTCTTATTTTCTCAAGACTGAACAAACCCATGCATCTCAGCTTTTCCTCATATGGCACACTTCTCAGTATTTTCATCATTTTTGTGCTCTGTCTCTGGACTCTCTCCAGCCTGTCCACATCTTCATTGCACAGCAGGAACCAAAACTGAACACGGTATTCCAGGTGTGGCCTGACAAGTGCTGAGTACAGTGGGATAATGACTTTTTTATCACTGCTGGTGATGCCCTTCTTGATGCAATCCAGCACCCTGTTGGTTTTCTTTGCTGCAGTAGCACACTGTTCACGCATATTGACTGATGGGCCTGTGATTTCCTGGATCATCCTAGAAGCCCTTCTTGTAGATGGGGCTGGCATTAGTTTTCTTCCAGTCTTCAGTGACGTCCCCTGGACTCCATGGCTTCTCAAAGGTTATAGAGAGGGGCATTGCAATGATGTCAGCTAGCTCTCTTAACACCCTCAGGTGAGTAGCGTCAGGGCCTATTGATTTGTAAGGGTCAAGCTCCTCTAGCAGTTCACACACCGACTCTTCTTTCACTGACAGTGGGTCTGTGTTTCCATCAACCTGGATTATTCTTCCACCTGCTGGCTCCTGGCAGGGCTCTCCGCTCTCTGCTCTTCCTTGGTCTTCCCCAGTTGTGGGACTCCCTGGTACACCTCCATCGGGCGCTCTGCCACAGGACTTACCACTGCCACGTGCCTCACCACTGATTGATCTGTGCGATTGCCGACTAGGTGATAGTCCATTGCCAAACAATTAAAATACCCCTTTCTCTTTTCTTGCTTTTAATTAACTTACTACATTTTATGAGATGGCAGTATTTTATTTTACAAAATCAAATTATTCAAATTCATTAATGTTGTGAAAGTGAGCAAATATTTGGAATACAGAAAGTGTCTCTGCAGTTGTTCACACAGAAAACCCAAATATTTGCTTAGCTCTAAAATGAATTATTAGCAATTGGATAGTTTGCCTTCTGCTACTTATGCTAAACGTTTCTGACAGATGAGTGAAAATTGGAAAAATCATACGCTTTATTTTAAAATGTTAGTTCATGGAAAAGCAGCCAACTCCATCAAAATTCTCATCTGAGTCAATTTTTTTCTAAATTTTTTTCTAAAAAATCCTGGAAAAGGTATCCTCAACATTTTCCATTTACATTGAGTGTTTTACCAAAACTAGATAGGTATTTTAAAAATACAGGAAATTCAGAAAGAATAAAGAATCTATTTCCGTCCACATAAAATGAAAACTTTGAATTATTTTTTTTCTATATCCAAACAGACTGTTTTTTTCATTTATGCCTAAATATTTATTAGTTCTACCTTGCTTTTGTAGTGCACTACACTTAAAAGGTTAAGTGTTTTATCATTGTAAATAAATTTAAAATCCAAATATTTCTTGTAACTGAATACATTTGACAATCTACCTAGAAAGACTGCAAAATCTTTTAAACTATCAAAATGAAATTAATTTTAAATGCTCAGATGCATAAAAATTCAAAAAGAATAAACTGAATGTTCTAAAACTTCTCTGTATATGACACGTTAGCAAAATTATTCTTATCCTTAACCACATGCTCCAATCACACTAAATAAATACATAATCTGACCATGAAAGTGAAGCTGAATTTATTAGCGTTTTTGTGGAGTAATGTTTTTGTTTAATGGCTATTGAGTTTATGACAATTTTATGCCTTGTAAATAAAAAAATCAATGTAAAAGTTTTAGTTCTGTGAAACTAGATATTAAAGCAATACATGAATTACATGCAAATCTAAGTATATCGCTGGCTTTAGGCAACAGAGCATAGGCACAGCACAAGGCAAAAACTAGTAGGGTCCAACAAGTTTATTAGCTGTCTTAGAGCTGCCGTTCCATGTCTGTCAGCTGAAGAAATCACTGCCAGTCTGCACAGTGCAGGCACTGTAGTGCTGGCAGTCTGAAAGGACATGTATGTATATAATAGCACATTCAATATCGGCTATTATTGTAATGTCAGACAATGCACTGTCTTCAGGCACTTGCCACTTGCAAAAGTACTCTACCTGAGCACTAAGCCTTGGGGAACAACTGAATAACTTGTTCTTAGTGTATTGTGTTAGACACACCGATGACAACCATTTGCAGGAATTAAATGAAGTTCAGCTAGTGATGGCTCTGGTTTTAGTCCCAGCGTATAAAAAATCTAGTTGCTTTATGACAGAGATGCAATGGAAAGGTGATATCAGAACTTTACATTTCGTTTACTGATAAGCAGAAGCTGAGGTGGAAGCGGAGACCTACCCACACCAACACTAGGTCACTGAATAAATGACAGGTAAATCTTACACTCCATTCATTTGGAACCTGATTGATTGGGAAATAGAATTCTCCCTTTTGCAGTAGTTCATTTTTGGTTTTGCCATCTCAGCATCCTGAGCTGTATTATGCTTTGTGCATCTTCACAAAGTCGGTGGAGTTCTCTAGGGATTCATCAGATCATCTGTGTCCATGAGACTGAGGAAGAGAAATGAAATACAAAATATGAATTATGAAACACGAAATATGAAATGTGAAATATGACTTTTCCAATTTATTTTTCTATTAATAGAATCAAGCTCCTGGTTTATGATATACTTCAATAATAACCGGGTGAGTTGATTTCTACCTATGATACTCAGTAATCATCTGTAATCCTGTCATGAAAGGCAGTATCTTTTGCCTCCAGTCTGGTGGACATCTGTATTCAGCTTGGCTATACTTTTCCACTTGCTCGTTATTAATTATCAGCACACTGTAGTCCATTAAAGATATGTGAGACTTCAATACACAGCTTTGGTCTCATATTCTATTATAGCATTGGACAGGTTGTACCTTACAGGGCAAAGAAAGTAAGTGCCTGGTTTACAGATAATTGAACTGCTTATCATCATCATGACTGATTCATCTAAGTGTCTGCAGAAAGCAATTAAAAAGTGCTGTAATATGAAGGGTGTGATGTTGGATGAACTGTTAATTCTAATTGGAAATGTCTTATAATCTAAATGAAGTTCTGGGGTTAGCTGTGCCTTCCCACTTCCATTCTGAAGTCACTCTTTCCAAGTGACAGACTCACCCCTAGATGCCTTTGGGGTCTGTCATCTATCTCACATTCAAACATCCAGATCACAGGGCTTTTCTCCACTATTTGAGATTTCACAACAGGCACCGTCTGACTTGGCTCCTTGACATTCATGTAATGGTCAGGATAAAGGCCAACCTTTTGGATCAAGGTATAACTCATGTATTTATATCACAGAAAGTTAAAAATAATGAAGATAGAAGACAATCTCTGCACAGCTAAATTTCATCCTTCCCTTGGAAATCTTGGAAATCTCCTCTTTGACCCACTTGTTCCCCTGGGACCTGGGGCAGAGCACAGGAGACATTCTTCAAGCTCTCAGTCTAATTCTCAGATGCTGACCATGCACTGTCTGGTGTGATCTTGGTTGCACACCCTTTCTCAGGCTAGACAAATTATATTGAGGATATTGGAAAGCCACTGGCTTCTTGAGATCTGAATCTGGAATATGTAATAATATGAAATAGTTTAGTACAATCTTAATGTTCACTACCTGACATTGTTTCAAAAGGGGACTTACTTGTGCCAAGGTGATTAATATATTTACATACACAACCAGAGACTTCAGCACTTTCCAGAGCTGTCTAATTACAATCCAAAGACAGACAAAAGGCAGAGACACGTAGAACTGAGAGTCAACTTATTCATAGCCTTAAACAGACCAGCAGGCTCATATACCAGATGTTTCCATCAATCCAATCAAGCAGGCTGATTGAATTGCTCAAATTTAATAGGTGAAATACTGTAATAGATGTATTTGCCCAAAGCATATATATATATATACTCTGAAGCATACTATTGTTCTTTAACAGTTTACTGTGAAAGTCACTAAATAGCTATTTTAAATTTGATTTACTTAAATCAGTAACACTGTTTTAAAGGTTGTCATTGTGAAAGCTGTTTTCTCTTTACAATTTGCTGATAAGAAACAAGAGAGCAAACTGACTGAAAACTCAGATACCTGTGAAATATTTTTATACAGGATATCTTCTACTCCTTCGAACTATTTCTGCCTATTTTAATGATATGTCAGCTTTTTCATGTCCTGTCTGGAAACTTTGGGAAGAGACTCTTGCAAGTCATAAAAAATGACACCTCAAGCAAATCGCCATTATCAAAAGATTTGTTTGTTTGGAAGGAAGTCAGCACAGAGAAGAAAAAGGAGAAAAAACATCAGTTTTCAGTGAATCCTGTATCTCTAAGTATTTCACAACTACCATGAAAGACATTTGTTGTCTCTATGAAGTATAATCACATACATTTTTCAGTGTTGCCTTGAACCTAGTGAAATCTGTTCATCTTCTTTCTTGTGATTTGTTTTTAAAACTTTTGAAAATATTTGGAAAGGCTGTGTAATTGTATTGTTCCAATCTGTTGAAAACTGGCTTAAAAAATATCATCTGATTGTGCAAAACCCATTGCCAAATCAGAGTCTAGATCCCAAAACAGTGTTTGCTAGTTTGGATCGCACTTCTTTTTAGACATGAAGTATTACCTCAGACCACGATAAATTTACCGAATGCAAAATGAAGGTATAGTCACTGATGGCCATGAGGCGTACCACAGGATAAGGCTATATTTTTTCTTGTAATCTCAAGACAGCTGGTAAATGTTCACCTATACTTATTTGTATCCACAGGTCAGCATTTGCCTAGAACTGGGTAGATGGCATACAGATCTATCCACCAGCTATCTACCAACCAAAGTGTATCGCTTTTCAACATAAGGTCACAGGTATCATTTGCACTAAACACTGTTCTTTGCAACTCAAGTACCCATCCAGAAATTGTGTTGAAATTACCTACATGCAAAGCTTTGCAGCTCGCACCTGATTCCTTCTCCACTGTCATTGGAGATGTCTACAATTAGTGTTTTTCACTTGTAGCAGATAAGTGATTCTGGTAGGTTTTGTTTTAAAGACTGAAATGTTGCATCACAGCCAACCATATTGATTTGCTTCTTTTAGATATGACCTGGTAGAGCTTGGGAATGCAATCTTTTTTTAGCTCTCTCTTTTTGAAGAGACATTTTGTGAGCAGACTTACAAGACAAAAATGTAAGAGGAAGTTGCAGTGAGTAGTGACTATGCTGAAGTTCTGTTTATGAAGGCATTTGAAACCAATCTAACCAACACAATTGTACAACTTTTTTAATGAAAAATATCCATATTACACTTCTCTCATATGTTCTCCATAGGGACCTGGTTAGGATAAATAGGGCAAATAAACCCCAAAATTTTGCTTTTGCTTTGCAGCCTAGGGAGACTTCAAGTTCAGGTTATGAAAGTAAGAGGGAATATTGAGATCTGCACTGAGACACTGTTCTGAATCATAGCAAACTAGTTTAACTACTAAGTTCAGTGGCTCATCCTCCAAGAATTTCAAGAAAATTCTGAAGAAGAGATATAGAGGTAAAAGGGAGGTTATCTGTGATCAAATGAAAAATAAATGTTTTAATGACAACAATTTTTGAGACTCAATAGTGGAAATAAACAGGGACAAACTTGAAGCTAGTCTAAACTGGATTCAAATCAGTGGTCCATAACCATGTATGACAGTGAGATATTTCAAAGCAAGACACAAAAGTTCCCAAATCTCATTTTGAAATAACATATATAACTAGAAGACCTCTTCCTGACCCACTAATTTTGGAAGATGTTAGTCTGTGACTTTCTCCATAATGTTCGTAAATTGATGGAAGAAACCAGGACCTGGTCATCACATTTCTGCCTGGGATTTCCTGGGCTGTGATACACACACACATTGCACAAATGCCTACTGCATGAGAACGAGCCATATGTGCTCCAGACCTGTTGAACACACAGTGAAAAATCAGATCAGTTGTAAATTCTGTACAAATGGCCCAGTTCTTGTTCATTTACTTAAAGAACATTTCCATCGGACTGTTGTAGAGGCTGTTGCGCCTGCTAGTCCAATCCAGGAGTCAGGACTTCACTTGACCATTACTTCCTTCCAGATCTGCTCTGGCAAGATAATTGTTCTGCATCTGCTCGGAGACAGACTGGTACCTAGCTCTCTAACTGTGATCAAACAGAGCGTGGAGTAAAGAGTTCCTTAACTGTTCCTTTCGTAGACATGCTGGCAATGTGGCAGGTCTTTGAGGATTACACCTACACAACGAATGAGGCAGGAATACCTGCCCACAGTTCAGCAGCTTACACATTTTGATTCCTCTGTAAAAGTGCTTAAACTGGACTTCAATGATTAGACTGTATTTTAGTACCAGAATCCTCATATTTCTTGCATTTTACTTTCTGAAGCAAAAATCACCAGGGATGACATTTTTATTTTTTTCTTTCAATGGCTTAATCACTTAAAATCCTTTGAAAGACTTCGTCAAAGCAGAGTCCACAAAATCGTTTGAAGAGAGCTTAACAAGAAACTAAATGGAAACTATGGCATACAATTGTATTGTTCACAAAAAGATAACATCAAATACCCATTTTACACAAAGCAACCAGGAAATGATCAGCTAGATTCTGATACTTTTACTGCAATAGTGATACCTAATCTGGTAAGTAGCTACTTCGAAAGAAATAAAAATAAGCTCAAAGTTTTCACTTTAAAAATAAGTGACAATATTTGAAATTAATTAATGTATTTTTTTGAGAATATCGATCAATAAATGAAAATCATGATTTTCTTATAAATCATTGTTTAATCAGTCTTTTGGCTCTTTGAATAAAAGTAGATCAATCCCAAGATCAACACGTGAAAGAAAAACATTACAGTTTAAGCAAGTAGGGGAATATATTGGTCATTTAAAACCTATCCTGATGAAATTAATGATTTATAACGAACTGTAAAAATCTCTGTTTAGAATATTAACTAAAGGAATATGGCTTTACTTTATGTATCATTCTAGAACCTGCTCTAACCAAAAATATACCAGTAATCTGTCAGATGTCACAACTATGTCTTCAGCATTACTAGGGAGATTACACAGGAGTCAGTATAGACTTTGGATATTATTACCCTTTCTTGATTTGGGATATTTTGTGGGGGTAAAGCTAAGGAATATTGTCTATATCCAAGGCTGAGACCTCCAAATACCTCTCGTGAACCTGTTTGATAGCTGAAAGATTATACATGGCTATTGACAGAGTTTGGATTTAAGAATCAGATTTAGGTAGACTCAGTTGTCTTTTGGGGGATAGCTATGTTTTAATTCTGACTTTACAGAAAATTGGGCTTCCAACTTTATCTTCTCTGGATTTCACCTGAGGCAGGTGCCTGAACTGATGTTAACTTCCCTCCCCAAGTGACACAATTCTGCATAAGAAGTTAGTGGCACCTTTTTAGCTGCAGATATGACTAAAATGCCCTATTTTCCCTTAGCCATTCTGCCTGATTTTTGCGTGTCACATTGTCATTATATTCTGGATTTGTTGTCTAGGTTATGACACACAGTTATAACAAAATTCTTTGCTGGCAGCTTATCTTGTAATAATGAGGCACTTTCACATTAATTGCAGAACGTAGCACTGGAGATGTTCAAGAGGGGTCAAAAGGATTTGAGACAACTGGAGATTCTGTACATAATTTTCAGACTTGATTGTTCAAATTTAAGTTCTTCAATCCCTGTATAGGAACTGTAATATAAATGGCTTTATTTTCAAAGGAATTTATACTACCTCAGAATCTCCTTTGAGGAGTCTACCCATGCTTATATGTGAGATTTAGGTGTGTATCTCTGACAACTGGAATGAAAGCATATTGTGGCAGACTAACTTTGACCATAAAGATGCCTGCCTTAAGTTAGAAGAACGGTATCGGATCTAACAAGCTTCATGTCAAAACAGCAAAAGCCTTCCTCTTCCTACAATGACACTAACAATAAATAACACATCCTCACTTCTTCCATGTCTCAACACAAACTGTGAATGTGGGACTTTGCTTCCCACTGATCAATGAGAAGGGAAGAAACTGTGAATAATTCACCTGCCTATGTTCCCTGGCACTTCCCAACCATATAGTGTGCAACTGAAAATGAAGGCGATTGGTGTAGCATAGCTATGGTATACCTAGTGGCTATATTTCAGCTACGGTGGCTCTGTTTCTCCTCAGAACCCAAAGGAATTGCTGTGACATAAATTGCTATGTACAACACTGAGGAACTTCTCCACACTGATCAATCTAACTGCAATTTATGTGCAAGAACCATGAAATGATGCTAAGTTATTCTGGCACCTAATAAGTGAATAAGATGACATTTTTCTCTGATTGAAAGCCCACAACTCTTTAATTATAGAGCACTGGGCCAAACCCATCTTCATTTCATGCATTTAGGTTGACCATAATGGGTTTTCTTCTTCTTATTTGGATCAAATTTTCAGCTTACTTCTTCATTCTGAGCCCCTTGCAAAGACTTTAACAATGGAACTTCCAGCACAGACATCACTCTTGGTTACCTCTCCAAAATCATGGCAGAAAACAGTCTAACATCCTTCTGATCAGCTGGGAGGGCTGATATTAATAACCAAAAGGGAGAGTAAATTACTTAAATTATTTGTTATATTGTCTCAGTTTCTAAATTTTGGATGCTAGCTGTAGGTGATATGCTAACATGCACTGATGTCAGTATTTGTATTGCTGCTTTTCTTCTCAAAAAACGTTCTCAGAGGCAGAGAATAGTTTGTGTCTTCAGAGACAGGTCATAAATTATTCAGGTAATTTATTATTCTGACAATTACCTTGGCATTTCCAGCAGTTCTTGCAAAAATTGGTAAGTAAAAAGACCCAAAAAATTAGTTTTTGCACTACTCATGACAACACCATTCAATGAACTTCCTTGCTTATTGTGTCTGCAGAACACCATAGAATCATAGAATCCTTCAGGTTGGAAAAGACCTTTAAGATCATCCAGTCCAACTGCTAACCCAGGACTGCCAAGTCGCCACTAGGCCATGTTCCTAAGCACCACATCTACACATCTTTTAAACACCTGCAGGGATGGTGACACAACTACCTCCCTGGGCAGCCTGTTCCAGGGCTTGACCACCCTTTCAGGGAAGAAACTTTTCCTAACATCCAACTTAAACCTCCCCCTGGCACAACTTGAGGCCATTTTCTCTTGTCCAATTTCTTGTCACCTGGGAGAAGAGACCGACCCCCAGCTGCCTACAGCCTCCTGTCAGGGAGCTGCAGAGAGCAGTAAGGTCCCCCCTGAGCCCTCTCCTCTCCAGGCTGAACAGCCCCAGGTCCCCCAGCTGCTCCTCACCAGACTTGTGCCCCAGACCCTTCACCAGCTGCGTTGCCCCTCTCTGGACACGCTCCAGCACCTCAACGTCCCTCCTGAAGTGAGGGGCCCAAACCAGAACCCAGTATTTGAGGTGCGTCCTCACCAGTGCCCGGTGCAGGGGGAAAATCACTCCCCTAGTCCTGCTGGCCACACTGTTTCAGATATAAGCCAGGATGCTGGTGGCCTTCTTGGCCACCTGGGCACACTGCTGGCTTATGTTCAGCTGGCTGTCAGCCCTCCAGCAGATCAGGGCTCCCTCCCGACTTGGTGGCATCTGCAAAGTTACTGAGGGTGTACTTGATCCCCTCATCCAGATTGTTGATAAAGATATTAAAAAGAACCGGCCCCAATACTGAGCCCTGGGGAACACCACTTGTGACCGGCCACCAGCTGGATTTAATTCCATTCACTATTGCTCTTTGGGATTGGCCATGCAGTCAGCTTTTTTACATACATAAACTATACCCATCCAAGCCATGAGCAGCCAGTTTCTCCAGGAGAATGCTGTGGGAAATGTTGTCAAAAGCTTTGTGAAGGTCCAGGTAGACAACATATACAGCCTTTCCCTCAGGCACTACGTGGGTCTTCTTGTTGTAAAAGGAGATCCGATTCATCAAACAGGATCTGCCTTTTGTAAACCCATGCTGGCTGGACCTGATCCCCTGGTTGTCCTGCACATGTCATGTGATAGCACTCGGGATGTTCTGCTCCATAACTTTCCTGGCGCTGAGGTCAGGCTGGCAGGCCTGTAGTTCCCTGGATCCTTCTTCCTGCCCCTCCTGTAGATGGGTGTCACACTGGCTAACCTCCAGTCTGCTGGGACCTCCCCAGTTAGCTGGGACTGTGGTAAATGATAGAAAGCAGCTTGGAGAGCCCCTCCCCCAGCTCCCTCAGTGCCCTCGGGTGGATCCCATCCGGCCCCATAGACTTGTGCGTGTCCAAGTGGAGCAGCAGGTCACTGACTGTTCCCTCCTGGGCTGTGGGGACTTCGTTCTGCTCCTCATCATCCCTGTCTTCCAGCTCAGGGGGCTGAGTACCCAGAGGGTAGCTAGTCTTGCTATTAAAGACTGAGGCAAAGAAAGCATCGAGTACCTCAGCCTTTTCCTCATCCCTTGTGGCTGACGTCTCTCCCTGACAAGCCATCAGTAATCACACCAGCCATTTCACCGTGTTGACAGCCTGTTTCCGATGCACAATGAGGGACACTGAATGAATCAGAACAATGGGGAAGTGTGACAATGACATCACTCTGTCAAGAAGATACAGTTTGGAGGGCATAACGGCAGTGATATGTTTTAGTCGTCAAGGTAGCAATGTGTTTGTTGACAAGAATGTTTTATATTAGCCATAAAAACATATTCTTTATTGCAGGTCAGTTACACCGAAGTGTGAAATGGTGCAAATTAAAGATGGAGCACTCATTGTTAATAATTAGTATCCTATTTTTAAAGCAGAAGTTTGCTATAGTTCTAAGAGAATTTTCACTTCCTTTTTTCTTCTTTTCCCTTTTTTTCATCGAAGTGTGCTTTTATAGTTCTTATTATTATTGGAAAGTACCTGTTTTCTTATGAGCAATATTGACTCATTTTTTTATTTCCTTAGGAAAGGGCTACCATTTAATCCAGAAACAGTTTACAAAGGAAGTAAATCTTCCATTGGATTTTTGGATGGGTTTACTTACACAATTACAAATAAATGAAAACGTTCAGAGTCCAATTTGAAGTCTGCTCTCCATAAAATGCACAGAGACCCATGCTGGCAATTTCTATTAATACTAATGGAAGTTGTTAGGTATGTCTTCCCCAGGCATTGATGAGAGAATTTCCTGCTCATTTGCAAAGTGGGTGAAAGTGAATGATCCTCCTGTGATATAGCTTCTGGAAATGTGCATTAGGTATGTCTAAGAACATGATGAAGGAAAATGAAACAGGCTGTTTCTAGAGGATGCTGTGTAAAGGTGGTAGAAGTTAGAAAATCAATGGATGTGGCAGTGTACCAGATCAAAATATGACCTTGGCTGATATTTGTGTTGCAGTGAGTGTTGTCTTTGATAATTGACTCTTGTAAATCAGACAGAACGCTGTACCATCCCATCTGAGATAAAAAAGTTTAAGTGCTCCTGATGAACTTTATAAATGCCAGCTAGCAGATGCCCTGGGGGCTATTAACATTCGTACACTTTATTATACAAATGAAACATAGAAAATAAATTGGTAGAACTTCTGATGCCCAGAGAGGAGCACCAGTCACCACTGGCTGCTGAAGGAAGACATATGCCTGATACATCATTAAGAGCAGGCTTAAATAAATTGCACATAAATTGGCAGAGGAATTTTGAAAATAATTTTGTGCATTGTCTCTTAGAGATGGGTGAATGATTTGTGTGCAGCTATTCAGCAAGTCTTGTTCTCCATGTTCTTACAGGTTACAGGCACTCAATTTGCTTTTTAGCAATTTATTCAGGCACAGGTTTATTCATTTTACCAAAACAGAAGTGCATACATCCTGCGTTGTATTGCTACTGAGAACAGATTTCCCAGCTGATTCAGGTTGTATTGTGTCTCTGTCCTGGCTAGCTCCATATTGCTGTGGGATAGAATAGCAAGCAATCTGGGCATTTCCTTCTTCACAGATCAGTTCATGTTTTCAGAATGTGATAAATCAGAATTATGTTTAAAATCTTTCTTAAAGAAGAATTATAGATTTGACTATGGCCAAAATATCACTGCTAGAAAATATATATATCTGTTTATATTAATTTTATGTAAAATGGTGGAGCAATATTTTAAATTTTCCTTTGTTCACTGGTGAGTTTTACACTTGCTCTGTATTAACACTATAGCTGAACTCTTCCGGACTGATTATCTGCAATGTACTAAAAAGGATAAAAAATTAAGATCATACTTATCCATAAAGTCCTATAAGTTAATTGGCAAATTCAGAGCTGCTTTTAGTTGTGCTCATCCAGAAAGAAGTAGCTTGTAGGGAAAGTAAAGGACAATTTGGTAAGTTTTTAATGGACATAAAAGGAAACTTCTATCTTAAGGAGGAACTAGAATCTTTTGAATGGAAATAACTTCACAAATCAGGATTTCAAAGCATCTAGGGTACTGTGGAACAAACATGGCTGGTGTAATTGTTTAGGCATGTGTGGACAGTGTTCTGCTGTTCTGCAGCTTTGAGGTATGAAGACAACTAAAACATCAAATTATTTTAAAATCACTTTATTACTAATTGTCCCAGCAGGAGACAGCATGTGTATGATATTCATTCTCCTGAGAGGTTTCACAGAAGCAGTTTGCCTTGATACTTTCTATAACAACCTCTCCTCACCTTGTTGGAAATATTTCATCTCTTGAACATTTTGTGTTTTTACAATGGGTATTTATATTACTTAATAAATATGGAAAGCAGTGTCTATTTTTCAGAAGATCTTACTCTTTTTACTCATGCCTTACAGACTGCCCTGCTTGTATGCAAACTGGAACAACACTGAAAATGTCCATTCATATTACAGACATTGTGTACAGACTTTCTTTGTGGAAAAACTCTTAAAACAAAATTCTGATTTGGAAAGCTTTCAGGATTTTCCATTCCAGAGTCATAAAGAGCCTTCACTTCCCACCTAGGCAGCAGCAAAGCAATAAAAGATTTAGAAGAACAGGGAAATAATAGAGCACGCTGAGAGCTTAAAACTCTGTTTATCAAGAGCTGCTTCTGCTTTTCACATAGTTTTACTGAATCTTACATTTTTTTGAATCTCATTTCAAGTTCATGTTTATAAAATAGGATGTGTAACAGATGTACACAGTGACGGTATCACAACATGTGGGTGTCATGGTTAAGGATTTCTGTTGGGAAAACTTGAGGATGTACTAGGATCATACAGCTGGCAGAGAGATGAAGAAACACAAATTACTTCAGAAGATGAAACTTCAAGTTAGGCCATACTGCTTGGGTTTTGGTCATATTTGAAAGATTTTGTTTTCATTAAGGAACATAAGCCATACACCGAGTCTGAAGTATATTGCATGGGTAACTCAAGCACAAATCAATATATCAGAGTAAACCTATTCATAATTTCCTGGGCGCTGATGGAAATGATGGCTGTGCAGTCAAACTAGATGAGAATGTATCGGAGACTTTTACATGTAATGCATGAGGCAAATGCATATCTTTAGTTAAGCATGGATACAAAACCCCAAATTGAAAAGTCTTGTGCTAGGGCACAGAAAAGTTCATGCAATTATTTCTCTCGTTTTCTGCTTATATGTTCATCTTGTCAAATTTTGTTTTGAATTTCAAGCTCTAACAATCCCTTCACCTCAATACCTGAAATTCACTTGAATCTCATTAGTTTCACAAGGGGTTTATGTCATCATAAATCCATCCTGCTTTTGTTACAAGGACTGAAAGCACTAGTCTATGTTCCAAGTAGGCAGTGAGACCCCCAGGTGTTGGTTAGCTGGTACCTGACATATCCTTTGTGTCATGTCTTAACTTCAACAAGATTTTCCTTATGGTCTTCTAGAAACAAAGTATGGCTCAGCACGATAAATCAAACTAAATCAGGAGATACAGCTCATCTTCATTGGATCACAATGCCAATGAAAACTAAAATGCTGCAGTGAAACAATACTACTGCGTGTGAATGGAGCACTGCAAAGCAAATAAACATGATTTGGGTATTTTTCTGTTATGAATACTGTAATACGTACTTGTCTGGCCTGGGACCCTTTCACTGACACTGAAAAGCAGCAGTCAAAAAATGTATATGGACAGGGCAACTAACTCTCAGCCTCTAGTAATCCGTACCTCAGGAATTTCCAGGTGCCTTTGTATTGAATAGGTCTCAGTGGGTTTCTTCTTTACCTTTGCCTAATGGTTTCCTAAACACGTGAAAATATCTGGTAGCCAACAAGATACAGATGAAAAAAATTAACATGTTCATTACATGAAGAAAAAAGCAGCAATGTAATACAGCAGTAGCAGAACTACTGCACTCATGAATAACACTGTTTGCTAACTCTGGGCTAGGCGAACATGGGTATCTCCTTTGGGGTCTTGCAGCTGTGCCCACTTTCTAAGTCTCAAGCAGAAAATTCAAGGTGAATCCTTTCGCTACTATGAAGAATAAAAAGAGAAAATAAAAGAGAAGGCAGAGCCTAGTTTACACTCGATATGCTGAATCCCTGCTGTGGCCATATACACTTGCAGTTGAAGCAAACAGCTTGATATGATCTTCTGTTTGATCTGAATCCACTTCCTTCATGTAACTGGGAAGTTTCCTTACTATTGGACTACAAAAATCATGTTTCCTCTTGGCAATGTTGTAGTCTGTACAAAACACCATCAACATTCAGCTAAAGCAGGCTCTGCATTTCAGGTGTGTCCAGTGAGGGGTATAAATGGGGGACTAGAATGTGTTTCTTAATTTTCCTGTCTTGCCCAAGAGTTGGAAAGCAAACAACACACAGCAACCACAGAGCATTAACAAATGCTTCCATTAACTGATGTAGGGCACCCTGGGTTAGCCCACAGACAGACAGCACAGCTAAAGAAGAAAGCAACACAGCTGACAGCAGCAATTTCAGCAATTGGTTTGTTGCTGGAACAATGAATAGAGACAAATAGGTAAGATATGCAATGTAAAATTAAGCAAATTAAAGCTTTAGGAAACTTTGTTGAGATGGCTGATTAGTGGGAGTTTTTATTCTGCACTCCACAGCTGCCAAGGGCTCCTACCAGAGCATAGATTGGCCTCTGGGAAGAACCACCAGGCAGAGCTGGACACGGCGCAGCTCGGGGTGGAGCTGGCAGGGGCACTGCCAGGCATGCCACTGGTGATGCTGGGCATGCACAGCACCGCAGGAGCTCCGGCCCCTGCACACACAGTGGCCGTGGCTGCCGTGCCCTACCGCCTCATTCCCAAGATGTTTTGGCATTGCTTGGTGATTGGCTGGTTGCCGGTTTTGAAAGCCAACAGGTTGGCTCCCTGTTTCCTTTTTGCTAGGAAGTGATTGTATGTAAAACCATATGATTTTACATATACACATACAAGTTTCTCCTTCCATATATAAATATACTTATATACATATTTGTTGCGACGGAGGGAAGACACAGTCGCTCAATATGAGTGATCAGCAGACTTCATTTATTGTCCCTTACAGTCACCTTTTATGCCTTGTTATAGTTAGCTCATACATATTACAAAAGTTAAGCTCATTATTGGTTAGTTGCCTAAATACCAAGCCCGCCCCTAGTTTCTCTTCTGTAGTTATCTGTTCCCACCTGCAACATTCTTTTCCCACCAAAATCTTCCTGTTATTGTGTAACTTTTGCTTTACTTCAGATAAGCTGAGAGCTATGTGCATTTTTGTTCAGCCAGCTGGACTATGTCTATGTGACCCTTTTCAGCTAGCCAGTTATCCACACATATTATGTTACCTATAAAGCTCTATATAAAAGAATGTACAAATATGCATATTTTATTTATACATATACAGCTGCATATTACATATCTATATGAACAATTAACACCTACATTTGAACATACATAAACTAAATATAGATATCCTTAAAAATGTAGGTAAGTTACGAAAAACTAATAACAGCAAAGTAAATGAGTAATTAAAATTGAATGTTAATAGGGAGTAATTAAACAAAATCAAAAGGCAGGTGCAGGGCCCCCAACTCCAAAGGCTTCTGGAGAAGCCCTCAAGTTTCTGGTGTGGGGGAAGGTGACAACAGTGGGGAGGTGTCAGATGGAGGAGTGGTGATGGACACAGACATGATGAAAAGTGACCTAGGTCTATGGACCTGTCCCAGAAGGCCACCAAGAGGCCCTGCACAACTCCAGGCCAGGGCAGTGCAGAGCCCAGCTCTGACAGGCCTCTGATGGCCCCTGTCCCACAGGATCCTGTGGTGCCTCTGGGCAGCCTTGGGTCTCTGCTTGGGGCTGCCCAGCTCAGGCAATGTGGCCTGCCGAAATGGAAATCCAGGACAAAATGACAACAGTAGAAGAATGTGTGCATGGACAGTAAGGAAAAGCCAAGAGGATGCCCAGAAGAGACTTTGTGAACCTGAAGAAATGCTTGATGGATCCATGGATCAGAAACTGCACTTCCAGGGAAGTTTCACACAGAGGGCGAGTGGTGGAATCCCTCTGCCTGTGGCTGGGAGACCTTACAGCACCTGTGAGACCTTCATGGGGTGCCGCCTGTTTGCCAATGATGATCTTGCAGAGAGCTTCAATACTCTGGGGCAGGCTGGCAGAACAGGGAGAAGATGACCTGTGCCATTAGAGAAGCTGGTGAAGGCTGTCATGGGGCAGCAGAGGTCAGAATGCCTCCCCAACCTGTTGGGGCTTTGCTGGTCTCTGTCTGCCCTACTGCATGTCCTGCTTCTGCTGAAATGCCCTCCTGTGTTGGGGAGGATCAGAGGACACATTTTTGAGCCCCTCCCCACACCTACCAGGAGCTTGCATCTTCTTAGGAGCTTGCTGCTTTTGGTTATGTCTCATTGTACCCATTCAGGAGCTGATGGTGACTACATCTTTCTGCTGTGTCCCACTGTTGTGAGTTATTACTGTTTAGGCACTGTCTCTGCTTCATACCTGTTCAGAGAAATTGCAGGTAGATGTGCACTAGGATTTGGTATCCTGCTACAGAAGGCCTCAGTGACACATGTAATTTTTATAGCCCTTCTCCTGCTGGTATTTTGCATCCATGTGTTCACATCCTCTCTCCACTCATATTGACATAAACATGTTTCCTACAGTTTTTCACAGCCCTAGAAGATTCCCAGGCTTCTATTTCCTAATACATTGTAGGCACTTCAGTACCTGCTGGCAAAAATTGACAGCTACCTCTAATGATTCCACAGTTTTCTTCTCAAAAGTCACTAGACCTGTGGTGTTGCCACATTTTGTCTATAAACTCTATTTGATCCTGTCTTCATAATTATCTGTTTTATTGGATACTCATGAGCTTCACAGTGTTCCTGCTTTCTCATTGTACATTACTCACATCATCCCTTCTTGTCCAAGAAAAACTGGAAAAAGGTTTGAGAGGAAGAGACACTTGCCATTGACAGACCAGACAGAAAGAAATCTGTTGAGTAATGGAAAAAAATATTTCTTTCACTTTTCAACAATATTCTAAATAATCTTTCCCTGAGTTATGATTTTACCAATGCTTTTGCTACATATTATCAAGGGCTACCTTGCTGGCTAATCAGAAATGTATTGGTATAATAGAGACATCATTTGACATCAGATGTAGATGTTGATCCAGGTTCAAATGCCACATTTACAGTTGGAAGCAGCAACTGATGCTTTCCTGATATTAGCAGCATAGTATTCAATGACAGATGGTTAATATTAAACTCAATTGCACAAATTTGTTGTTATCAGAAAGTTGAGGAAAACTGACCTGAGCAAGAATCAGGGAGACATTCTTAGTGAGTTCATTAGCGAGAAGAAACTTCTTTTCTGCCCATGATTCCACCCCGGAGCTTGTCTCATGCAATGTTAAACATTGAAACATGGCTTTAAAAGCTACACAGTGTTTGTATCTTCACTCTCATGTTCTGTTAGTAACAGCTGGAGAAATAATATTTCATAATATGAAAAAAGAAACTGTTCTAATACTTTATCGTCAGACTAATTAAATAACTTGGAAAGCTGCTTCAGAGTCATTAGAACGATCATGAGAATCTGCTAATAAAAGTGTGTTCAAAGACAGATTCTTTCACTAAAGAGCAACCTGTGCAGGCCTTTGTATCAGTAAGGGTTGTTGTCATTCATAACAGCCCTGATGTGGCATCCAGCTTCAGACACTAGAGTTTGCTCAAAGGTAAAATAAAGAAACAATTAAAATGTGTTCCATATGTCTCTGCATGTCCCTGCTACATCTCTTGCACCCTGACAGACTGGAAGAAAGCTTGAAAGCAGTGATACCTGCCAGACCAATAAGAAAAATTCTGTTTTGCAGGATTGTGGCACCTCAGTACAATTTTACAAATCAGGTACACAGATAAAGGAAAATACTGTCCCGAGGCACTCATGTGACACAACTAGTGCAAAGTTTATTTCCTTACTGACCTCACACATGTTTTGCTGTTGGCATTTTGTCCTGGATTTCCACGTTGACAGGCCTGTGTTGCCTGTGCAAGGCAGCCCCGAGCTGAGCCCTGAGGCTGCCCCAGCACCACTGTGGGGTCCTGTTTATGCTCCCCTGCCTCCTCATACATATATACTATAGTGCGCATATACAAGAATATATGTATAAGGTGTTCCTGTGTACAAATTAAATGCATATTTGTGGATATCTGTACACTTTTTTCCTGTATATATTTAGAAATGCAAACAAATACGTATGTCTAAAGCAACATATCTTTAGACAGGAGAAATTCCCAATGCAAAGGGAAGGGGCAGCCAGCCAGAGGGTGCTTTTAGATCACGTGAGTGTGTCTGTTCCAAAAAAATAGCAACCAGCCCATCACAGAGCAGTGCCAGAAGCCATAGTTTATCGAGTCATAAATGGCGCCCCTGAGCTTATGGCGGGTGGGGCTTCCCACCCTGAGGTACCGCCAGGCATAGTGGGTGGGGCATCCGGTGCTGCCAGCCAATCACAGACCGGCCCGAGAGCAGGCGGGAAGGGAAACATTACAAAATGGTGCCTGGGCCAGGAGGAGGTGGGTGGGCAGACAGAGCGGTGGGACTTATGGGGGCTGCAGGCAGGGGACTTCTGGAAGTTGGGGCATGGCAGCCACGCTGCTTGATGCTCTGGGGCCAGAGCACCCTGTCCTGCTGCAGCCGCCACACGGGAGAGGGCAGGTCGGCACCCAGAGAGTGATAAGACCTTGAGGGAGAGAAAGGGGTGGCAGAAGCCGCTCTGGGGCACCACGTCTGGATTCAGGCACCCCTAGCCCATGGGCCAGCTTAGCCCTCCTCACCCGCTTGCTCTGTGGCCTGGGCCCTCCTCAGTCCCCATGCCCCTCCTCAATAGGACTCTGCTCCGTGTAACAGCACCCTTCTGGAGGCTTATGCCCCTCCAGCCATGGTAAGCAGCAGTAAGAAGCAGCCCAGCTCCCTGTGGCACAGCCCTGGCCTCCCTTCTGCACACTGGGCCCCAAGGCCTCCCGAGGCCCTCGTGCAGCCAGGTGTTCTCCTCCGCAGCCAAGAGGAGGAAGCTGTCCTCCAGGCAGCAAGCACTACCAACAGCTCTTTTGAGTCACCACGCATAAATATAATTATTTTTTGACTCCTTTTCACTCAAAATGTAAAATATCAGCGATCAAATTATTTCCAAGAAGATTCTCTGTAACTAAATTTTCTTCTTCAGCAATTTCTGTTTAAAATAATTTCCTGTAATGGGCTTAAACACAGACTTTGTTCTTTCCTGAAAAAAAAAAACCCCAAACTAAATTTTGACAATTCTTTTCATTGCCAAGTGCAGTGTCCTCCCTGCTGCCTTCATGATTCCAACTCTGTCCTTGCACTGAGAGGAAAACACCCCTGTCCCATAGCTGCAAGAACCCAACTTCCTCTTTTCCAGTGGAGCACAAGGTATGCTAGCTGGTACTAGGTGACCCAGGCGTGTTCTCTCCTGTCACAGTTGTTGGAGGTTTTTCAAGTCTTCTCAGCTATTTGCTTTCCATTTACTGCACAAATGGCTTTACGCCTGGTAAAGACAGGAGAAGGTACATTCCATGTCCCTGTATGCATGAACTGGAAGGGAAGAATCTAATTTCTCACATTCAGAACCATCAGCTGGAAATTCTTTACATCCAGTCCCCTCAAGTTGCCAGACAACACAAGATGATTTTCTTAAAAAGTCAAAGATGTTTCTTGATTAAGAAACCGAGTTTAGAGCTTCCTGCCTCTCATGGTCCTTGAGGGTGGTGTTAGGAAGTCATTTAGGTGCTCTTTAACTTAGTTCTGTTTTTATAATTTGAAAGTACAGCTTTCCCTTGATCATTAAGATTTTCAGCTTAAGAGATTGGGATCTCTTACTAGGGGACTATAAAATATCCTGTAGAATGAAAGTTCATAATCAATTGGGATTTTTCAATGCTGCAACAGGTGTAAAGAAGAATAGCAGTACATTGTACTCTGGCATCAAATTGTATAAAAGATAAGAATTCCAGCACAATGCCTCTGCTGTAGCAGTTCACATCCGTCCATGCTCTGAAAGCAGAGAAAACTGTCATTGTTTGAGATGTGCAGTCACCTATGTTTTCTTTGTTCAAAAGGAAAAGTAAATCCCACACAGATGAGGATACACTGATAATTAGTTAGCTGAACCCAATTTCTGACCAAAACAGAAAGATGGTAATATGTCTCTTGCAATGGTGCTTGGAGGAAGTGTCAGTGGGTTGTGTAGAAATGTGCCCCAGAATAGCTAAAAATGGAGATGGGCTATAAGACAGAATTGCTGTAATGGGAAAACAGCAGTAACTGGGAATCAGGAAGGGAGAATAACTCTTTTCCTTAGCAAGAAATGTGTGTTAGCTAACAAGTTTTCATCCTAGTATAGACACAAAAATTTGTTGTGTCTACATACAGCCACTCACAAGCTTAACACTGGGGCAGAGCCTAAGGTTTATCCTCCCCTCACATCAGTTGAATAGCAGCATAACCAAAAAGTACTGTTACTAAGATAAAAATATACAACTTCCTCAAAGTAGATGTGGCTTAAAAGTGTGATGATGTGAGGTGTCCACCATCCCTGACATAAAGTCGAATACAACATTTCTGTGGCTTAGGAGACTGGGCTCTGTGCATCTTTTAAAACTTCTGTAATCTGCACTAGGTTAGATAATGAACTTATCCAGACTGTGGAACTCCTCAGCACTTTTTTTTTCCTCTCTCTCTCCCCTCCACGCCCCGCCCCCTCCCCCCCCCCCCCCCCGAATAGGAAGAATGAGAGCTGCTGGGGATCAGCTGTGAATGTACTATTGATTTCTCTCCTACTGTTATCATGAATGAGAAATGTCTTGTAAAGCATTCTCATTTAGTTGGAAACCAGGGCTTTTCCAGCAAAGTGCAACAGCACCACCACAATGTTTCCAGCATGAGGGAGGGTATGTTCTGCCAGAGATTGTTTTTGGTCAACTGCACCAGTGAACTGATACAGAGCTATGTACTTTTCAGCCTTACCTAGACTAAATCCCTGGATTTGTAGTCAGTAATATTAATCATGCTATAGGAATGTCACCATAGGTGTGGAGCCAAGGCACAGATGCATAGCATTTGTTTGCAGCAGCACGTGGTAGTCATCCACACCAGTCTTCTCACTTGGCAGTGTCAGGCAGCATCAGACAGGCTGCATTTGCTTGGGAATTCCCATGAGGCAGCAAAGCAGATGGGGGATAGTTAAACCATGCAGCACTTAAGTTTGAGCTGTGCCTGTTATCAAGAAAGCATCTTGGAGTATTTCCAATTTGAAGTACTCTTTTGGGAGGTTTAGGGGAGGATAGGGTTGTGTTTTCCCTAAGTAGTCAAAGAGTTCATGGGGAATTAACAGCTTAGTTTGTGACCTCTGTTACCTTTTCAGCCTCTTAACAAACAAAGGTATTCCTGTCCAGAGTTTTGGATGCTGCTTCAAGCAATTTTACCATTTCAAAGGGAATATGCTGAAATAGGAAATAATATGAGTCTTGTACTATTCCAGTATGTTTCAATATCAGAAACGCAACATGCTTTTAGCTTTAAAAACAGAGCTCTATATCAAATTTGTATGACTGCTGGACTACATCTGTTGAGCTTTAGCATAATGTTTCCTCAGTACTCACTTTAATATAGCATATGATGCTTTTGGCAGTGTAGTTATACTAGAATGCTTAAAAAATCATTCCTTTTGTGCTTTTACCTGTACCAGATCAAAGAAGGGCAATAACTAACCGGTTGTTGCTGCATATATTTGTGTCTGTTTGTGAATCTGTTTACTTCAGTCTATTTCAAAGAAACACTAAGTAAAACAGTGTCATTGTGAAAACAGGGAAATGGGAATAATACAGCACTGTATTTTTATTGTTAAGAGATTTAAATAAGTAACTGTGAGCAAATCTACTTTAAAAATATGAAGTCTGTGACTGAACAACAAATTGTTTCTAACTCTCATCCTCTTCCAAAAAAAGCACATCAAAATTTATTCTCTGTACTACTGCTTCTTGTATACTCAGCTGTAATATTAGGTTAGTGTTTAATAGCATGCAGAGCTATGAAAGTGTTTCCAACTCCCATTTGAATGAATTAAAGAAATCTAAAGGTTACAGTACAGTGCCCTAGGCCTCACTGTGCTTTAAAAAGTAACAGTAAAAGGGGTTTAGATTTTACAGCGGAAATTATTCAATAATCCCATTTTTGTTGTGTTTCTTAAATTACAGATTAAAAACCATTACCGTTAAAGGGTAGCATTTTCAATAAAATGTAAAGGATATGAAATTCTGTGTAATTACACACACATGAATAGGAAGACAGTTTGCCTCCTTTGACTGCAATTCTAACAGAATTCAAGGTGTCAGGGATTATTTCCATAAAATGATGGTCAGAAGTAGCAGCTTTTGAATGAAACCCTGTCTATTTACAGAAATTCCAGGCAAAGCCCTATTTCTGCCAACATAACAGGAACAAACCCAAGAAGCCTGTCCCCTCCATTTGGTTCCTGCGCTCTTTCCAGGCAGTGCCAAGGATGCTCTCTTCACTGTCCCCATGCCAGAAATGCCTATACAGTAGTATCATAACTTTCCAGATTTGTTGTGTTTTGATTTTATAATTTTATGGCTGGTTTTGTGCCTCTGCCTCTAACAGAAACACACAGCCACAACCTGATCAGCCCCATATCTCCATTAGCACAAACCATGGGGACACTTAATTAACCCCTTCCTTCAAATTGAACTAAAAAATGTTTCAGCAAAACAGTAGGTTGGTATTCCTGTGTAAATCGTGCCACAATTTTGTTCCTCACATTTCTGGTGGTTTTAAATGAATCGGCCCCTAACATTTTGCTCTTCCTGGGTACTGCAGCCCCATCTTCAGAGCTAGAAGAAAAGTCTTCATTGTTGTCACCATCCTGGGGAACCTCAACACTGAGCCTTATAGAAAGCAGGTTTTGTTCTACCTGACTTTAACTGGGACCATACTTAGCATGTTGTCATCTGTGCTCTTCAAAGCACACCTGAAATCTGAATGACCCTCTGGAAGTGTCTTTTACTTCTTCCAAGAGGTGGAAAATTGGACAACAGCTTTCCTAGTGTGGGTCTCCCAGGTCATTGTTTGAAACAGAGAGGAATGACTCCAAGCTGGCATCAGATGAATCCAAGACGGTATCTACAATTGGAAATCTTGTATTGCTTACTTAACTCTTACTTCTGGGATTCTGGAGGTCCATCACTTTTTTTGTTTATGTAATTTTAAGTTTCAAGGAAATAAATATAAATTGTTCTTTCTAGGCAAAAGTGGGTTGTACATTTAAATTACATTTAAATTAAGCTGATGCAGCTTTTTAGAATTGGGCAGGGGATGGATTTGGGGAATGATGGAGTTTCAGGTTAATCTCCCATGTTTATCTTACTGTAAAAAGGTCACCTTGAGCCACTTCCTGGAATTAAAAGTCCCTGTTTGAAATGCCTGGCATCGGTAATTAAAAACTGATATTATGAAACAACTGTATAGAAGGTATCTCATTTCCTACAGATAAAATGGGATCTAACTGCTACAGCTTTATAATTTTTACAGTTCACTGTAGCAAGTAGGAACTCTTCACTTCTGCCCTCAAAAGTCTGAAAGTGTAACATTTCTTCCTATGAGAATGATTTGGCAGCCTGAACAACTGGAAAAATACATTTAAAGAACTTCCTAAGGAAATTTATTTTCCCCGTTACATCAAAAAATAACTTTACTAAGAAAAATTCTGCAGTGTAAAAGAATGTGGGAGAATCTGAGTGTGAAAAAAATTCTCCACCAGAAAGGAATGAATTAACAGAATTGACCAGAAGGGTTTTGTTTTATTAATCTTTTTTTTTTTTCCCCAGTGGTATTTATTTGTCAAAACTGAGACTTTTATAAATTCATAGTAAGTTTAAACCAGAACACATCTTGCTTTCACAATTTCACAGAATTAATTATTTCAGCAATACTTCAAAGATGACAAAAATGCCCATTTTAAGATTTGTAGATTTATTTTCTGTGTGGTGGAGTGAAAAAAAAAATCAAAATTATCAAAACCTAAATATTTAGAAACCAATCTAATATTTTAACTGCTCTGCTGCAGTCAATTTTCAGAAACCATGAGCGTTTGGCTACTACAAATGTATATTTTTTTTTCATCCCTTTTTGCAATAACTAATTTTTAACATCTTCAGAACTTTTATTAATGGAAAATCTGTTTCACACTTACATCTGCTAATCAACTCAATTATTCTTACTGCTTGGAAATGAGAGATTGTCTCATATATGTCAACTGTGTTATGTATGCCAGAGACAGTCAACTAATCCATGAGCCTAAAAGAGGGAAAGAACATTAGAATATATTAAAATTAATTTATCATTAAATTTTTATTATAAAAAATGTGCTTTTATGCAGTCTGATTCTCTGTTGTATTGCATAGTACTAACTTGATATCAGATAAAATACTTTGCTGTAATAAAGCTAATTCCCTGTTTCCAAGAGGGATGCTGGGGTTTCTGGAGTTAATTTCTCTTTGCTAAACCAGACATACTGCCAAACCTGAAATATTTCTAGGTACAAAGAACATTTAAACCTGTTCTTTTTCCTAAACGTGTTATTGCTAATCTGTTTTATATATATATATATTTTTATATATATACACACACACACACACATATATATTTATACACATATATATATATATGTAGTGTTAATCTATATTCCAGTCTATGTTGGAATTCACATGTGTGCAATCCTGTTGCAAAAAGCAAGCTTTGCTAATGAGTGCAGAAATTTTCCCTTTTGAAATATAATGTATCTTAAAAATTACAATGCCAGAATCGTGCTAAATGCACATGTTCTACCACCTCTTGTGAGTCACTTTTGAGTGGTTCATTGCAGAAATATATGTATAATTTTCAGGAGATGGAAATACCACTGCCATGTTACATAAATTCAAAATATTTCAGAATTTAGATTTGAGTAGGACACGCTGGCTTCCCATCCATTTACTGATAGAATTTATGTTTTCCTGTAGAGCATATTGGAGTAATCAGTGAAGAGCTCTAAAAGTATTAGGTATTCCTCATCCAAAACTATGTAAAGGAAGTACTGGTGTAGAACAATAAAAAAGTCTTCAATCACAGGGTAGCAATATAAAGGTTGCTTATATTAATATTGTAGCCTTTTGTAAGTTTTCCAGATAGTTTCCATTTATGTCATGGAACTAATAAGATACAGTATTTCTATGTTTACCTTATTGTAATGGAAATTCTTCATCAAAGTTTATTCTGCTTAAATTCAGCTATTTTTCTAAAGTATTTTTCATGGGAAGTTTTACTACTTTTGTCAAAAACTTATTTTTTTGAGAGAACATACAGAGTAAAACTTTCAGCACAAAATTTTTATTCTGGGAATATGGAGAAATAAATCTCTTTAATTTTCTGATTATTGTTACAAGTAAAAAATGGAAGTAAAGTAACCATGTAATTATAAATATTCGTTTGATTGAGCCAAACTACATTCCTGTACTCTAGTTCTTACACAATTTAGTATCTTTTCACATATTTCCATACATTACAACTTTATTTTCTTAATTACTAAAAGTAATTTTTTGCCAAGTAAAGGGGAAAAATGTTAGACAATAACAAGCTTAGGAGAATAATTGTGTGTTTTCCACACGCACACTTAAATACACATACCTGCTTAGTCTCTTCAACACCAATAGAATAACTGATTTATATTGTCTGATTTATATTGTCTTAACTGTAAATACGTTAAATAATTCATAGGCTTAAGTATATGCAGGACTGGGCCATAATATGTTAAATGACATGAGTCTTTAGATACCTGGGGATTTTTGTTCTTTGAATTTGATATGTAATGTCCATAAGTACAACTCCCATGTTTCTGTAGTATCTTCTGGCACAGAGTTTTACCAGAATGTCTCTTTACATTTTTCATCGTGTAATTCATATTAAATTGCACTGAATAATGCAAACATATAGACTTCCGTTGCAAACTGACTAAAAGTCTATCAAATTCTGAACTGTCTAATGTAATCAAAATTTCCTTGCTAAATCTGATTCCTTCCCAAAGCTATTTATACATTTGCTAATGTTTTACTTTGTGTTACACTAGATAAGTCACATTGCATTATGGTTGTGTAGTGTAACATGTCATAAAAAAGCATAAGCAGGTGTGACAGTGGAAAGCAGTGACTGCAATGTGATACGTTAAAAAGTTTTCCTAAAACACTATGCAAGAAAATTTCTACCTTTGTTTTTTATTCAGTACGTATATATATTTCACGTACAGTACTTAAAGAATCTGTTGAAAATTAATGAAGCCCACTTTTTGATTGCTGATATGAAGATCATCAGATGCAAGATGCATTTCAGGCCTGGCTTACAGGGTGAAAGTCAGAAAACAATGTCAGTTCATGTGCGATATATTAGTCCACCTATGTTATTTTTACTGCTATAGCCTGCTAGTATATGTGTTGGATCTTACACTGATTTAGCTTATTTCACATCACACACTGCAAGACATGTACCTGTATAAACCCTTGTATACCTGTGTAACAGTATTCCTCCTTACATGTATCTTAACTATCAGCACAACAAAATTTCCTGTCACAGACAAGTTTTATTTGAATGTGATCTTTTGTGTATATGTCACGTTACATGGCAATGAAGCCCTCATAGATTTCTTTACATAATCATTGGCATTGTCACAGAGTTGTAGATGAATTTTCATTTACAATTACTGTGATTCCTTTAATTAAAATTAATTAATCTGAAAAAAATTCTGAAACTCATGGTACATCCTGAAGCGATCAGTTCCCCACACTGATGATACTGGGGCACCTCAACCCCAGCAGGAAGATGTCTGCATGAAATACACATCTCTGTAGTCCTTGACTCCCTGACCCTCCTGCAGAGCTTGCCAAGGATAGAATGCCACACTGTTGTGATCATGTCCTTTATGAGCAGGGTAGCTTTCACTAGGAAAACAGATGGAGATTATTAGGTAAGGAACATCCTGGGTTTAGTAATAATTACTTTCAGACACTACTAATTTAGATAACATTCAGAATAAAGACCTCCATTTTTACAAGATATTTCTGAAAGGAAGGGTTTTCATAGTTGTATAAAATTAAGTAGTATTGCTTTAAATGTATGTTCTTACTGAATGGGACCATAAAAGACATTTTAAAAGGGTAAAAGGGAATTGTGCACTGTCTTGTGAAATGCAGTTGTTGTTCATATCTCAAAACTGAATACCTAAAATATGTGTCTATGTTAGAATAAAAAAGCAACTTAATTATTTCATGTGGAAGATGTTCTGAACGTGCCAAAACATGTCCCCATGTGCCAAAAGACAAGCCAGTGGGGGAGAAGATCGGCTGAGCAGAGCGCTTCAGCTGGAACTCAGGGAAAAAAAGGAGAGCTAACTACCTTTGGAAGAAGGGGCAGGCAGCTCTGGAGGACTATAAGGATGTCAGGAGGTTATGCAGGATGAAGACTGGAGAAGTAAAAGTCCAGCTAGAACTCAGGCTGGCCGCTGCCATGAAAGATAACAAAAAAAGTCTTTATAAACACATTAGAAACAAACGAGGGTCAAGGATAATCTGCATCCTTCATTGGATGCAAAGAAGAACATTGCCACAAAGGATGAGGAAAAGGCTGAGGTACTCGATGCTTTCTTTGCCTCAGTCTTTAATAGCAAGACTAGTTACCCTCTGGGTACTCAGCCCCCTGAGCTGGAAGACAGGGATGACGAGGAGCAGAATGAAGTCCCCACAGCCCAGGAGGGAACAGTCAGTGACCTGCTGCTCCACTTGGACACGCACAAGTCTATGGGGCCGGATGGGATCCACCCGAGGGCACTGAGGGAGCTGGGGGAGGGGCTCTCCAAGCTGCTCTCCATCATTTACCAACAGTCCCAGCTAACTGGGGAGGTCCCAGCAGACTGGAGGTTAGCCAGTGTGACACCCATCTACAGGAGGGGCAGGAAGGAGGATCCAGGGAACTACAACTTTTAATATCCAGTTGTGAAGGTATCTGATATTTTTTTCATTTAGAAATGTTTGAGCAGCAGGAAATTTTAATGAGCTATAGGATTTAAGACTTGCTTAAGATTAAGAGTTGTTTAAAATAAGATGGTGTCATGTGACGATCGAGTACTTCTCTTGGTACCCGCATTTTCCCTCAATAAACATTTTAGCCCTCTGGAGTGAAAGAAAGGAAGAGAAAGGAAAAGAGACACAAAAGATATGTCGCTGCCTGGAAGATACTGTTAATATAGATAAAACATCATTAAACAGGCTACATGAAATATGCAATGCTCTTTTCCTGCAGATAAAATAGCTGCTATATTTATCAGCATTCTCTAGTGTTTTAAGATTTCTTAGTTAAGTCAGTGCTTATAAAAGGTGCAAGACTGACAGCACAAGAATATGAAGTCCTTTGTTTCCTGGAAAAGTACTGAGTAGGCAGCAAAGTCCTGCTTCTCTTTTCCTTTAAAATGATTTGTCATTTGTGTCAGTGTTAAATTTGCTGCGTGGTTTGCCTTTGATTGACAAAAATAATTCAAGGAGTACCTGCCTCTATGCACTGTAGTACCATTATATATCAAATGAGCATGGAAGGCAACATTAAAAAAAGTGTCTGGTTTCTGTAGCTATTCTGTGTCTTCCAGCACTGGACCACAGAAAGAACCTGATGTTCCAGGGAGCACACTGAGCAAGCATATATCGGTTCCCCATCCCATAGGTTGTGAGGGGATGCTGGCACTTGAGTGTGATACAGGACCATCAATGTACAGGGGTGCTGCGGCTGGGGTCTCTGGACAGGCAGCGGGGAAGGCTGGCTGCTGGATGTCTGGAAATTCAGCAAAATGCTTACCAAAATGGAGCTGAAGGGCTGGTGGCAGTACAGTAGTTAGAGGTGCCATGCAGTCCTTGGAGTCTATCCAGATACTTCCTTTGGGTGTTACTGCACCCACAGTTTTGTCATGTGGACGTTTTTCTCCAAGGAAATGGACTGAAACTGCAAAGGAATCCCATAGAGCAGAAAGAGATAACAGTCCCCATTGCCTATGCCAAAAGCTCAATAGGCATCTTAAATATTTCTATGATAGATGCTGATATCCCACCAGCTGGTGCACAGAGTGCAGTGTGTGCCAGCTGGGCTGGGTGCAACAGACAGTTACATACCAGCATATATATTTCCTACCCACTTCATGGCATTTTGTCTCAATTGCCAGCATTTCTGGAGTAGAGGATTCATCTGCCAGCATCCCTGCTCTTCTGTGTGGTGTGAAGAAAAGATTCAAACTCTTGTTAATATTCTAATTTCACACTCCAGAAGCACATTCTTGTCACTAGTGATGCCCAAAAGGTTAAAAGCAGTTGTGAGGAGGTGTGGATGTTTTGTTACAAACCTGTAGAGGATAATGCCAAATTTGGGAAAGGGGGAGTCACAAGCATGGGGCTGTGAATTAGCCAATTCCAGAAGTGATGGGCTGCAGTTGTCAACCAAACCCTATAGATATTTAGAGTGAAGCAGATGGCAAATTTCAATACATTCTGCATTATGAGGAATGTGCTTTTTTTTTAATGAGTTGCTAAAATCTGCAGTGAAAAATCTCAATAAGCAAATAAATCATCTGCCTGGATTGTCTGTCACCAAAGCAGTAGGAACGATTTGGCTGCACACTGAAGCAGCCCAGTAGTTGTTGCAAACCTGTTGATCTTTTTTAAAGAGTTCAGAATGGACCATGTCTTAAAAGTTCAACTAAGCTTGAATGAAATCCCAAGATGTAAACTACACTTAGGCAGCATTTTCTTGCCTGAGGGACTCTTCAGCATGCTGATTGCTCCTACAGCCTCTGACACTGTTCCATCTGCTCCATCTGTTGTTGTCCAGTTAACACTGAGGGAGGTTAAAGCTGTGCTCTAGTCTGGTAAAAGTGCTTTTCTAACCTGATTGTAAGACCATTCATAGAGTTACATGCAACAGAATGGTCCTTCCATAATATAAGCAACAGAAAAGCAATCCTTCCTTTTTTTTCTTTTCTTTTTTTTTTTTTTAATAGTTGCTCTGTGAACCATTCTGCCTGTCAAGTGAAGATCAGAATACGGTCTGAAAGCATATAGCTTTCTCTTAATGTTGGGAGTAACATCAGCTGAGGTCGCAACCACTAAATTTTTTTGATTCTTCAGCATAACCCAGATAACTCTCTAGTATGCTGCTTATTCCTTAGGAAGGGGGCATGGAAAGGAAAAGTTTTACTCTGGTTTCTCCTTTATAATGTTCCATTCAGGTTTGAACTCAAGACAGGTGATTCAGATTCAGGGTTGAATTGATTTGGAGGCAGAGTTAAGGCAGTGGCACCCTGGCCCTCTCTGTTTGGTCTGCAGTGTGATCATGACTGAATCACACTGGAGTATGATCATTGCTGAATGACTCCTGCAGGACTTACTTCCTTAGGACACTGGTTTAGCCTGTGAGAAGACTGTCCAAAACTAGTGCAAAATAGTGCAAAAACAAACAAACAGCTTTGGACCTGCTGTTTCTTCTCTCACTTAGTCAGCAGTATCCTTTCCACCTGGCAACTTTAATTTTAGCTGCCAAAGAAAAAAACCACAAAAAAACCCAAAAAACCCTTTGGTTTTGGCTCCTATATATGTCCTAACCTGCTTTTAAAGGCTCTGAAGGCAGTGAAGGGATGAGTGAGTGGGGAAAAAGAATTAATTGAAGGGTGGAGTTTTAGAGCCAAATTTTGATCTTACAGCAAAGCCACTGGTTTAGTTGCCCCTTATCCTGCATGAAAACATACTTGAGTCTCTTCTTAATGCCATTGCAAAAAATTAACTACAAATAGGAAAACAGCTTGTTATTACTCTGGAGTGGCATGAGTGTGATTACAGTGAATTGGAACATATGTGAGAAAGGAAATTTTTCTTCCATGCAAAATCTTACCTTGAAGAAATTTAATGAGTAACTGAAGGTTCATGCAAAGATGCATTCAGGACTTTTGCATGAGTCTGCAGTCTTGGGAGCAGAGAGCTGAGAGGGAGTAATCACAGATATGAGTACATATTAAGACTAACTTCATGATGCCAAAAGTTTAAGTGAGATTAGAATCAGTCCCTTTAGCTTCAAAGCAGAGACTAGCATTTTGCTAGAGAAGTTTTCGATCAGGCCATATAGACTTACACCTTAATAAAAATCCACATATGTTATCTAACTCTTCAGGAGGAAGCATAGATATGTGATAAAACCAGAGCTACAGTATTACAGACTGCTAAATGCATTCCCTAAGTCTGGAGGAGTTTAGTTCACAAGAAAAAGTCTTTGCTTTCCAAGTAAATGAGATCCTGCAGCTCTGTAGGGAATGGCTTTAATTAAAGAGTCCCATTCCTTGCCTCTCATGTAAATAAATCATGGTACTTGAATTTTGTCATGGCTTTTGTCTAGCTTGAGGCCGACACCAGTCCAAGGTAATGCTGTGAAGGTTAGAAATAACACAGTGGAGGCAACTGTCACGTCAGTACATTCTGTAACACTGTAGGTAAGACAGCAGTACCTCAAGCTGGGACTGGGGTTTTACTTTGTGCCTAGCTGATCTGGATTGACATACATGTGTGTTTATGGGTGCTTGAAACAAGAGCTAGTGCCCTGTATCAAAGCGAGCCATTTAAAAAGCTGATGGAAGCCATAGCAGATTGCTACGATATACCCAAATGTTGTAACAGTGGTAAAGTGGCCTAAAAGAACTCAAGCACATTATCTTAAAAAGATAATAATATAGGAAAAAATAAATGCAATGGTAATGCTGTGTTTGATTGGGAGTAAATTTTCAGTAGGATATAGCAAGCTAGAAGAAGAATAAACCTTAGCTAAACTAAATATGTGTTAAGGCAGTGCTTATTATTTCTTATTGAATTGCATTTTAAAGTGCAGTCACTTAAAATAACACCACCTGCCCTCAATGAAGGTAATGGTGATGTTTCTGTTGTCATCAGTATTTTCTCACCCCATTAAAAAAAAAGCCTGTAACTCTGCAATCATTTAAGAAAACAAGGATTAATGTATTAAAATTATCATTGTACAAGGAAAAAATATTATTTACTGCTTGCATTACATTGGGTTCCACAGTGTCTTAGGTGCTGTGCAAAGGCAGCAAACAGTACATTCCCAATATGAAAAAGAAAAAAAATCCTCACAGTTTAAGCAGCAAAGTAGGAAGCAGGATAGATATTTTTTTTTAAATTATTCTCTGAAAACATGGGAAAAGATATCTTAACTCCCACAGAAACTCACTTTCATCTTTACAGTGGTTTTTCTATTTGTGATGTAGATGTGTCCTTGGTGATACCATGGGGAAATATACGATTTTTCCATGTCTCCAATCCCAAAATATCCTCGATACATTAGGGGAAGTTATTAATAAAGTTGTACTTTGAAGCTTCTGTATTATATTTATAAGAGGGAGTCAGTTAATCTACTGTGTCAGACTAGTTTATACATTGGAAAATGCCATGCTTTTCATAGTCAGAGTTTACTATTTGTCTTTAAATCTTCATGGATATATATTTACTTAAGTGTTTTACTTAAAGAAGTACTTACAGAAGTTTATGTTACTTTTCCCAAGAGCATGAACTATCCTATCAAATCATGATTCATTTCACTTAGCTTTAGAAAATTGAGGCATGTAGCCTAAATCAGTGCTCTGATCTTCCTTTATAGCCAACAGATTGAGGCTGGTTCAAGCAAGTTTATCCACTAGTTATAGAGTATTTTAGATGAACTGCTCACACTGGCACATGACTTTCACATATCTGAATATAAATGAGTATCACCCCCAGTTACTAGTGTAACAGAAAAGTCCTGCATTTGGTTGAAGAGCATGAAGCCTTCTGCTGTAAGATGACAGCAGCCACAGGGAACTAGTTCAAATAGCAAACTTACCCTAAGAAACCTAAGAAACACAACTGTCTGAATTTCTGGAATCAGAAATTATTTCCCTGAGGAACTCTCAATAAGCAGCATTTCCCCATTCACAAGCACTGAGTCTATGCGTGAAAGAACAAGAACTTTATTATGGACATTAGAAAAACTACATGAGTGATAACTAAAACGAACTCCATGGTAACTTTGTCAGCAGCCTGTAACTGCAGTTTCTTTCCATTCTGGTGATCATGTAACAGGCAAGTACCCTTAACTGTGTAATTTATTTCTTTTTTGGGTTTGTTGACACTATCACATAATTTAGTTCCCAAGTTCACTGCGGGCACTGGATCTTGTGCCCTTACTGTCTGCATTGCTTGGGTGTTAGTTTGCTTTTGGGATTGCTTTCACAGTAAACCAACCAGAACTACTGACACAAAACTTGTGCAGCCTGTGTCAGGGACCACCTACAAGTCTGCATCTCTACCCTCACCAGTCTTTAGTGATAGAAAGTCCTACACGCTCCAGGACTTGCAATGCCTACCCTCAGTTCCAGACTATAAAAAATTCAGGAAAGTGGCCTGCAACACAACCAAATCCATGTCTGAACTGATTTTCACTTAAAAAAACTCACAGAAAAAAATTAAATCAGCATGTCTCAAGGCGACAAAGTTGCTACCTAGACAAAGCTACTTCCAAGCCTACTTAAAAGGGGCTAGCCCTGATCAGCAAAAATATTTTTCACTCTTTGCCAGTTTGCTTAGGGCTATGCTTAATTCCTTGGGTTGGATGCATTTAGCAGTAGGGATGCAACCTGAGCATATTAAACCCTGCACGCAGTTTGTGGGTAGTGTATACCCAGCGTCTTGAGGTGCAGGCAGGCAGAGCTGTCTTCAATTCTTTACAGTGTGCTTCTCACTGGCATTGCTTTGACTGCGTAAAAGTCTTTTATGCTTTTGGCTGCATAAAAAGGCTGCAGAATTCAACAAGTGATGCTGCTCATTTTCCATCAAAGGCTCATTCTGACAGTCAAAATCCTCTGCGGATGTAAATCAATAGCATACAGGACTTTTAGGTGGAGGCAATGAGGAAGTACTGCTTCTCAAAAGCAAAAATAATATTCTTTTTCTCTTATTTCAATTATGCTGCCTAATCAGTTCTGAATTTCTCACTATTTAAAATAATTCCCAAAGTGTCTTGGAAATAATCTGCGAGAAAACTCCTCAAAATAAGCTCCTTCTGAAAGCTATTCAAAGTCTCTCACCCATACTGGGATACTATCTGGAGTTTTAAGAGGAGCTCATGATGAACAAGGGTTTTTTTACTGGAAAATGCTGTTTCAAAAAACCTGGGGTGTTTTGAATAAAACATTTAATTTCAGTGAAATTTTCAAGAGTTTTAAATAGTGTTTAATTTTCTTTATTTTTGTTTCATTCTGTTTTTAGTTTGCTTTCTTTTCAACATTAAGTTTTAATCTCACTGAAACTTCAATTATTTAACTTTTTTTAAATATTGATTTTAAACTGTATCATTGCATGTTACATTTACAGTGACAGCATGAACCAACTTGACACCAACAAAATAAAGCGTTCTGGTGCATTGTAGAATTTTCTAAAATGAAATGTTTTTGAATTCTTCTTCTTCATAAATTTAGTAATGGATGTACTCCACTGGGTTTTAGGAGAAATATGAAAATGTCAGGCTTTCACTGGAAGAAAAATTGTTAACAATGATCTTAATAGGCAGAGAAAGCAGTTCGGCATCTGTCCACCCACTGGTGGGAGCCCGTTACCTTGCAGAGGGCACTGCATCCCTTAGGCAGAGCAGAATTGAGTTGCCTTGCTGAAATCAGGGTTGTCCAACACACCAGTGTCCCATTGCACATTCTTGTCACTCACTGTGTATCTGTAACCAGAAGGAGGTTTAATATAGTGTAACTAAAGCGTACAGCATCTCCTTTGACAACAAGCCAGAAGAGGAAGACTGAAGGGAGGTGGCATTCCTATGTAAGCTATGAGCAAGAATCTCTCCCTTTAGCCACAGGAATAGGAAGCATTTTGGAAACATACTCAAAACAGTTAAATGCTAGAGAGTTTTTGGAGGGTATTCAGCCCTGTGCTGAGGTACCTCATTATGCTTGAAATTGTCCCCTAGGTTTTACAATCATATAGACAACACAAAAAAGGGTAGCCATGGGGAAGTACTTTTGAAATGGGAGTCTGAGGCACAGGGAGATGGAAGTTATATATGAGGCTTCTTGCAGTAATAGGAACTGTCATGACTCATTTCAGAGGGAGCTGAGGGGAACAGACAGCCTTATGGCCCCAAGAACCGTGGCACGGAACGACCCTCATTGCAGCAGGTAGGTACACATCTGGGCAGGAGTGCTGTCCCTGTGCTCAAGGGCGGTGTAACTGCAAGTCATTTAGTCTGTTGTATAGACCGATGAGGCATCAGGAATGCTGCACTACAGCTTCTCTTAACCAGTTTTAGGCAGAGACGGTATTTCTTAGTTTCTGTGGTAATGCTTCATACATTGCTACTATGTGCAGGAAAGTGCCTGCTGGGCTCCACCCCAGAGGAGGTGGCAATTCAGACAAGTGGTCCCTGTGGCATACTAAATCTGATGGCTTGTAAAGTGCTTTAGAATCCCTTCAGGGGAGAAAGTGGGTATTTAAATGGAAAATGGTTGTTATTTCTCCCATCTTTCCTGTTCCATCTCATGCAAGCCTTTTGAAACAAAAATAATTTCATAAATCTTGATTATAATAACATCTAAGCTTCTTCTAAAATGTTTCTCCTGCTAGTTGGTCACTTTAAGCAAGAAAAAAAAAAGTTATATTCTCTCAAAAGAAAGTGTCCTCTCTTCACGATTCTTACTGTCCCTGCCTGAAAAAGTCCTACTAATTTTAAAATAAAGCACATTGGGGATCCATAAAACTTCATGGTACATAATATATTTCAGAAATACAGTTCATAAGCTCTGTTTTTTTGAAAAGTAATATTTGTAGCACAAGATCATTCTGTCCATACGCATCACTCTTAACTCCCTCTAGCACTCACAACAAAATCCAAGGGAAGAATCCAAAAATCTGGGCAAAGGACAAGCATCAGTCTAGCACTGAACTCTGCCATGAGCCAGCAGCACAGACATATTGCAGTTCCTTTTCTTTCTATTCCTGCAGCTCAGTGGTCCAATTCATGTCATGTATTTTAAGACTACCAGCAGAAGGAAGTTTTTCTTTTGGTTTTGGTGAAAAATCAAAGCAAAATACAGCAACAACTGTGTAGGTACAAGCCATTGTTATGCTGTAAAAGTGTGTGGAGTAGAAATAAGACTCAGTTGTGTTTACTGGTTCTGTTATGGGGAAAGGCTGGCAAACTGAAAACATTTCATTGCAAGGCTGGTCTGCAGAAATATTCCTTCACTGAGCAGTGATGCTTCTCCTGTACTTTGAGGTCCACGGTAGATAAAGACCCTCTGTAAGTATGAAGCCACTTCTACTGCGTTCGTTTTTAAATAAAACCCTGAAAATGATTTCTGCCCCATTTGATGTGCTACTGGAGAATGTGCTAAAGAGGTTCAGGAGGAGGGCAGTCCTCGCTCGAGTTCAGTGCTAAGCTTTTATTCTTTTCTGCTTTGGTCCTTTGAAATGTGACATGTTGTGGCATGGCCTGAGGAAGCTACAGCCTGGGCTCTTGCTGATCCTCTTTGTGAACCTGTATGGGTGGGAACTGATGCTGAGAAAATTTTGCTTTCATGGGGAAGTTTCATAGAAACAAAGAGACAATAGAGATCTCTAGCTGGAGCTGTCAGACCACACTTCTGAATTCTGCAGCAGGAGCACTCTGGCAAGTGTGGGACTACTATTAGCCATCAAAGGACACAGCTGCCTCTGAAGCAGAGTAAGAGTACCTAACTCTGCAGCCCCCATCACCATCAGTGCCACAGGTTTCAGACTGTGACAGCACATGCAATCTCTGAACTGCAGAACATTAAGCATCAATTAGTAAACTATGTTGTCTACTTAAGGACTCAATACTTTTCCTATTAAATTGCAGGACTCCCTCTGAATCCAGTGCTGAGTTTTGAACTGTGATGGAAATAACCATTACAGAAAAAGTAGTCATTTCTTCCTGGAAGTTTAATCAGCTCAGTCATAATTATGGTACATCTGTTGTTACTAGATTATTTGCTAACACACATGTGCATGCACACACTCTGATAAAATAAGCACATGCTGGCATTCTTCTGAGATGTTGACAGAAAGGCAATACGTGCAGGCTGAGGCATGAGGCATCCTCCTCTTCTGACTATATTGTTGTTTTAACTCCCTGCATTATTACCAAGGAAGGAGAACACAGCAGGTCAAAAACACAAGTCATTTAGCCTTATGGCTATTCTAATTTAGAATGTTTTTTTAATGCCCCATTACAGAAACAAAAGGAAATTCCTGCAGTAGTGCTGAGCTGGCCACTGTGTATCATTTTTGTCCACTCAAAATGCTGATTTAATTCAAGCCCTCACATGTGGAGTGCTATCTGATGAATTTTATTCCTGTATACATCATCCTAAAGCTTCTGCTCTGTGTTTAATTTGCAGTGAGCAAGCAGGTTACTCTTTATTATTTACTCTAAGTCATAGATTTTTATTAGCAGATACCAAAGAACAGCTGGTTTGCTTTGTGCTTTACACAAATACTGAAACAATTCAACATGGAAATTCAATCAAAACACAATTTCACCATGAAAAACTCTCTAATGTTACATTGACCTTATATACTTCAATGATTGTATTATATACTATAAATAGAAAACCACCTATAGACCAGTAATAGTGTTTGTGGGAACCCTTAGATATTCTGTATCTAATTCTGAATGCCTGTGAGACAGTAACTTGATTAGTATTTAGGCTTCTTAAAGCCAACAGTACTGATTTTGAGAACAAAAATTATTTGAGACAAAACATTAAGTATCCCAGATTTGTTGTAACTGTTCCCTGCAACTCATTTCTGGATAGCACTTCCAGTCAGGAGCCTAAGGATACCAATTTAGACTCAACAGAACGCTAAAGGAGTGACTAGAAAATTGCAAACCTCTTGCCAATCTGCTGTGATGACTTTCCCACTGAACCCATATTCCAGATTCTGCATATGCTCATAACTTAAAATAGACCTGGAAATGGTAAAATTCTACAAGTCCAGTGACTAATGTATCTCCAGGTGTGTTCAGATCATCTGATCATTTCTGTTTACAAAGCAGTCTGCAGTACTGTTTAACGAAATATATATCGGTGTTGCCTTTCCCCTTGATAACTGTAAAAAGACAAAGCATGTTTTGTACCATCACCATAATCACAAGTTTATTACTTATGGAAAATAAATGCTTGGCCTATGCTTGGCACTGATCCCCTTCCAAGGTGATAAAGGGTAAAGCTACTTAAGGGATTGATCTACTAGACAGAAAATCAGCTCTTGCTTGCATGCCAGGAGAAGTTCTGTTAGCAAAATTCTGCACATCCTAGTTGGAGGCAATGATTTGGAATTAAAGCTGCATAAATAATAGCGGATTCATTATGGGATAAATCAGAATGTTTTGCTTGACTTCAGAATAAAGGATTAAAAGCTTTATTTATGGGTTATTTAACCTTTGTCGTAGGTCTTTTTCTGTAATCATTGTAAATTTAAAATTGAAAAATGGTGTTTTAAAATAAGTAAACCATTGAATAGATATTAAAAAATATTCTTATATGAAAATTCATTTAAACATTTTTTGTTTTCTATCATTTAAATATAACCTCTCTACTGAAGTATTCAAAGTAGCATTTCTGCTGAATGCACAGTTTGGTGGAGAAAAAATATTGTCATCTACTCTTTCTGATTTACTGCTGGTAAAAAGCTTACACTGGCAGAGAAGCTAAGAAGATCACAGTGGGTTGTTGGGTTTTTTTCTTTATACCTAGCTCTTATAGATCTGTGATTGCTTAAACTGGCTCGGTTTGCCTGGGTTACAACTGGGTGGCACAGCATGGGTGCCTGAGCCTGACCTGACTCTCAGAGGTGTGACTGTATTGCTGTTCCAAGACATTGCCACGGAGCACCATCATTAACCATCATTGGCAGGGCTGTGAGTGATTTTCAAATGGCAGTCTGACACAGACAATTCATGTGGGAACTGAAGAGTGGTTGATAACTTGGGTCAGAGGACCAATATTTTAAGCCCAAATATATAAACACTTCAGATTAAATCTAGCTATAAGTACAAGAACTTTCCCTAGTCATAATTGCATTAGGACTTTTCTAGCCGTAGAACTAGTTGGTGGTATCACTCTCATTTGTACCTGTGTAATTTCATTGCCTTCCTGAGTGATAGTTTATACAGCTGCAGCAAAATAAACAACAAAAAAAGTGTCAGAACAGCCTGATTTTTCCAGGGGCTACTTTTTGTGCTTTGCTTAGTATATCTTTAATTTGCAAAATGTTAATACTCCACCATGTTCAGCATTACTATTTTTCACAACCTAATGAATTATGCTGTGACATACATCCTGATAATTATCCAACACAGCATCTTTCCCCTTTATATCCCATTACTCCTAATTACTGTTTTGTGCACCTCACTAAATAAGTATTCAACATCACTGCGATTTTTTTAAACCAATTAATTTTATACATTAATGCCAATGCATTTTTTTAACTCAAAATACACAAGTTTTTAACTTTTAACCTTAATGGTATGATTTAACCTTTCAGGTGCTAGATCAATTTTGCTGCTTTACTCTGAATGCTCTAATTTTGCTACAGTCTCCTGGTAATTGTAATGATGGGTACAATCACAGCACTTCAGATGTGAAGATACTAGAATTTCCTAGGGAAGGTGTATGTGCTTGTTTCTTTACCATGTGATGCCTTGATCTAGAATTGATAATTTTTGTGTGTCCTGGTAGCAGTGCAAGCTCTCTGCCTGATTTACTGCTGATTTGGGGCTTTTCCTACACATTTTATGCTGGTGGTCATCGAGTGAGCAGCCTGACAAACACATCAGGGAATGTGTCTGTTGTTTCTGTACGTATGATCTGAATGTGTTTCTGTTACTTGCATGCCAAGCCACCGCATGAGCATTTGCACTACTAAAGACCAACAGAAAGGATAAGATAACAGAGACATCATTCAACATATCAAGTTCTCTGCTAGCCTGTTGTAGGACTTCAGACTTTCCTAATAAAATGCAGTCAATAACAAATTTTGTAGCTGCATTCATACTTGAGCATAAACAATAAGATGTGGGTGTAAAGTGGGATACAGCAAGCTGGATTTTTAAAGTTCACTGAAACCAGCTGAATTCTGTAATACAAAAGAGATGAACATTTGTTCTTGCCCTATGCTATAGAAGAAAAGAATCAATTTTTTATCTGGACCAATTAAGTTTCAGAGACACTCTTAAAGTTGTTTAATATTTAATAATATTAAAATATCTCTTATGGAATATTTATATCAATATACATATCTGCATTAATGATATTGAACAGATATTAAATAACTACTGAACAATTATTTGTACAGCTGGTAGGTAGAGATAGTTACTTTAATAGCCTGGGATGTCTCCTGTGAAGGAGCAAGCTATGGAGCCTTGTGCATTATTGCTCCCACAGCAGAGGCACGCTGTAAAAAGCACAGTTTATTGCTGCAAGAAATCTTGTTGACCAAACGTAGTATTCAGGTTTCATTAAAGTCAGAAATGAAAGTCCTAACGGCAGGTTCTAGGGAGAATCCTCTGTGAATTGGTATTGATCCTGGATACCCCATAACCATCTACATCTCGGGAGAGGCTGTAAATGTACAAGTCATTTTCAGTTACTGGGATCTAAATCTGTTCTGCAAGAAAATTAACTGAGAGCTAGTGTTCTGCTTTATTAATTATCTGTTATCTAAAAAGTACAGGCATCATTGTTAAAGACACTTCTGGGTATGGCACAGGGTGGGCTCAAGGTGGTTCATCAGCCCCTGTGGAGAGGGAGAGTGGTGAGGGAAGGGAGCGTGCGCCGCCTTTGGAGGAGGACACCCTGCCAGCCCTGGGGACAGGGGGTTTCTCAGGCCTGCAGGGCCTTGCCATTGTTCCAGTGGAGCTGTGGACCCTGCAGGGTGAAACCCATGGACAGTCGTTCTGCTTCTCATAGTTACTTTTTGTAACCCCCTTAGTAATTGTTCATAGACATTCTGGATGTTCAGAGACCAGTTTAAAAAAGAACACCAAAAAGAACAAACAACAAACCCCTGAGACTGATGTAACCAACTCTTGAAAGCAAGCTGGCTTGGAGTAGAGCTAGAGGTCCAGCTGTGAACCACACAGCTCAGCACAGGAGATGGGCATTATCCCAGTCACTAAGATCCTGAAACTCCTTAGGGGGGTCCTCAGGCCCCAGTTGGCCTCCACCTCTCTCCATCTTCCCAGTTGCACACTCGCAGAACTTGCCAAGGGCAAGGGGGCTCCCACAGGTCTGCTTTTGCAAGGCCTGCATGTTGTCAGGGTGCATTGCCATCAGCATTGGGAAACCAAATTAGAGATGTGATATCTAAGAAATGTCAAGTCCTTGCTGTCCAAAGAGCCTTGGCGAAGGAGGAAGGCTGCACCTCTTCCCCTACTGAAGAAGGGTGTGCATTCACAGAAGATGGAGGAGTAAATCACAAGCTCTCAAGACCATCTCCTGTTACCTGCATTTGCAATGTACCTCAGGGTCCTGCTCAGTGGCTGCAGCAGTTCAGTGCTAATGCAAAAAATATGAACAAGTGGGGACTAGCTCGGATATGCATTAGCCGTTTTGGATGGTGGGAGCACATTCAGCTTATGCCTACAAGAAGGTTTTCTGACAGGCTACTATGATGAAATGTTAATCAGCATATTTGTTTCTATAATATTTGCAAAAGCATCCCACAGGTTTCTGCTTTATTGACCTGCCATTTCCAGCATCCAATGCAAATCAAGACTAATGGTTGTGTTAACAGAAACTGAGTTCAGGGTAATATGATATATTCACTGAATTTTTACATAGCAATTAATTACATAGCTTTTTGGTAATAGACCTTATATATTTTAACACCCTCAGCTGTTATCAGTCATTGGCCCATAGATTTCTTTAATATGAGACTATCTGAATGTGTCAGTTATAAATTTTTCTGTATTTGCACAGGCTATGTCAATTCTTAAAATATGTCCAGTAATCCCCATGGTGGGGTGTTAATTGTTTGTATCCTTGACAAAAAATTAGAAATGTGTTTGCACTTACACATTCAAGCAGACTCATAAGCCAAGTAGTATCTTCATATTCAGCATAAAAGCAAAACTCCCAATGGTAATTTGAGTAACAATGATTAGGTGGCTGATTGATACATTAATTAATTATGTGAGCCTGGTTATGGTATGTCAATTAACAGCTCATCATTTAAACTCTTAAAATCTAATTCTTTTTGCTTTCTCTATTCAGTTAACTAAGGAATTTAGAGAGGAAATTCTGCATGAATGCTCATGAATTGTAGAACTATTTTCCAATTAAAAGGTTTGCAACCAAGTAAATTTGACAGATAACAATCAAGGATTGTTAGCTCCTTTCTAGCAATTTTTTTCCATAGTTGTCTTTGGACATGTTAAATTGACATTAAATCCCTGCAAGACATGACGTATCAGGTGGAATAAGTTATGGAAAACCAAAAAAGTTAATGAAATACTACATTCTGAAGGCTAAACAAAACTACAGACATGCACCTGTGTACCTCAAACAGTGTGTCTACAAGATGCTATTGTAAAACACAGCGTGTTTTACAATACACAATGTGGATTACACATTATACCACAATTATTGCATGTTATCTTCCCCTCTTCCACTCAAGCTCAGAGCCATAGGCAGAAACACAGAAGAGACAAGTGATTCAGGCCCTGCTTATGACTTTGGTCACTACTGCGAATGCTCCTCTGGAAGCAGAGTGGAGTGGTCACAGTGGTGGACAGGTGGCAGGGACAGCAGCAACTGGAAAAACTGCAATGGTGATGTGAGCACAAACCAAACCACCGCCATGCACAGACACACTTGGCTGAATTGGCATGGACTCAAGAAGTCCAAGACTAATTTAAAAAAAAGTTGAGTAAATATTGAACTTTGAAGTTTGAATGTTTTCTTTTTCTTTTCCTGATTTCTTTCAAAACCTTGTTTTCTTTTCAAAATAGATGCAATTTCTTCTAAGGATAGAAAATTAACAGGTTTATGACCTCAAAATTCTGTGAAGCCTTAGGAAAAATGGTATCAACCTAAACTATTTCTTTTCTCCCCATGTTGAGCCACTGAACTATAAAATCCATTATTTTCAGAGATCTGGCACTATAATGGGCCACAGGGAAAATCAAAGAGAATATTTTTAAAGTTCTTTCTGTGTCTGAAATGTCTTAGAAGTCAGGTACTGGCAAGGAAATGAAGCATGTCTCTTCCACCGTCTCTGCATCTTCTTGCCAGAGTGCTTGATAAAGCACCAATCAACATAATTGCCTTTACATATTACTGATACAAAGAACAAAAAATATGTGCCCAAGTATGGCTCCCATTTTGTAGTGAGTTACTTATGTGTTCTTCATTGTTCTGTGTGCTGTGTAATCAGGAGCTGCATCTTGGAATTCACAACAACTCTCATCTATGCGCTGAACAGTTTATGGGATTTGCTGCCATTTTTATAGGTATGGTAAGTAAATATAAACTGAGAAAGTGTCATAAAATATAAAACTCATCAGCAGATGCTGATTAAGGAGATTCATTATATAAGCTTTATATATTTTTCCATTTAACGTTTAGCTAGTTTATTAGAAAAGGCTTTATACGGGAAAGGTATGAGACAGCAAAGATAAAATGGCAAGGCAGAGGGTGAGGCATCAGAGAGAATAAATGATTGATTCAAACCGAGCAGATTGCTTCACTGGGGCAGTTCTACCTCACCAGCTGTGGAGGTAGATGAAGCAAGATGCTACAGGTGTCCTCCCAAGGGGTGGTAACAGCAACGCATATTGCCCCTGTCCAGTGTGAGGTCTGAATGAAAGCAGCTTGCAGAAGAGACACCTAAGATCCCAGGATGTGTGGATATCAATGGAAACATAACTTTTGAAAAACGTTTACATCAGATCCTTGTTCACTAGAAAAGAATCAAAGAGGAATATTGGAAGAGATGATGTGGTTTGACCTACTGTGCTGTGCGTAGCACTTTTATTATCATGAAAGTCTGTGGCCAGGCTCATTGGCAACGATCACTTTCAGCAGTCAAGAGATTAAGCTTTGTTTAATTGTACTTCAATGTTGTACAACTGCTTTGCTGGGTCATCCTGCAACATGTCAGGAGCTGAAGGGTACAGCAGACCCTCACACGGTGTAGAAGATAACGGAGACATTTAGAGGGCAGAGTGGGAGATGCTTTTGAGGGGAGCAGGCTTTGTGGCCAGGGCCAAAGGGACTGACTTGAATGAATCCTACTAGCCCATTTTTCAGTCGCATTTAGCCACCACGTTTTCTTATTGCAGATATCAGCCTTCAGAGATGAATGGTTCAAGGAAGAGACGCTGCTGTCTGGGCTGCAGTTTCATTTGCAGTGCTGAACACCTGTTCCATGCTTTCACCTGCTGAACATGGGGGCTGAGGAAGGCTGCCTGTGAATCAAAGTGAGAAGCAGGGTTTGAGGACAGAATATTCATGCAACAAATTACCGTTCCCTGAGCTTTGGCACAGTGAGCTGAGCTGCCGCAAACGTGGGCTGCTTTTGCAGTCAACTGCAAAAGAGCTAATGACTGTGTCGCCAGAAAGAGCCTGTATTTCTGCAGCTGAAGTTGTAAGCTATGGCTGTTACAGGCAGTGGTTTTGCTGCATTAGGAGCTACACATTCGGCTATAAAAGTAACCTAATTGCTGTTGGACAGAAGCGTTAAATACACAGTGAGTTCATTTCCTGCAGAACCGAGTAATTGCCATGTGCAGTTTTACACTTACAGGGTCAGATTTTGCTGTGTTAAAATTATACAGTTCAAAAGTGATTGGCTTTCCTCTAACACAGAGCAATTTGGCTCCAGCAGAGGATAACATAACCAGCAACACTCTGCTGCAGCACTGACTCAACTGCAGTATTTCTCAGTTACTGGTCAGTATAAATCTACGGTTGAGGGCTTGATCCAAAGCCACGTTTCTGTCACTGGTTCCAACAGGCACTGACTCAGGACCTAAAAAAGAAATCCATGGTGAAAAACCAGAGAGCAGAGCATATGTCCTACACAATACAGCTGACTATTTCTGTGCTCAGCAGCTGATAGTGTAGGGCTGCAATATTGATTTGTGTTACTGTATTTTATAGCTACTATGTTACAAGATTAATTTTGTGCTACTCAGCATCTGCTTTCTCCTTGGGAAGTTTTTTAAAGAAATCTGCTGACTGTTAAAGAATTAACTTTTTTTTTTTTTTCTTGCAAACCAGCAAAACAAATCCTTTATAGCCTGCCCTTCCAAACTTCCAAAGTATAGCATGACAGATGCTCTTAAGATGATTATACTATATACTTACACGTGCTTCTGTGCTCACAGGCTAACATTACAGGTCAGCATCCTTGTTCAGTCTTTCTTCTCTCACTTACTTTCAGCCAACGTTACTGTGATAGATTATTAATCTGTTAGGGTAGGCTTTGGGTCCTGTCTAAAAAAGTGATACAAATCTGTACCTTTTTTCAGATTAATATTACACTCTTCTTGCATTTACTCATACTTTTAAATGGGAAACAACAGGGACTGGATATGGGCAAAAGGGTGGAGATTCAGTTCAATAAATAAATATGTAAATAGTGCAATAATAAAAAATGTGGTATTACCATGAAAAAAATTTGCCCAGAGGGACTCTGTTGATTTAGGTGTATATAGATATCAATGAAGTGATGTCTAATACTGATATCTAGTATCTTATCACCGAATTAATATGAGCAAGATTTTAAGTACCTCTGATTTGGCTGTGCCTCCCTTTGGGGGTCATTTAGGAGCTGGCAGTATGTGACGGTTGGCAGGCAATGTACTGGGTCTTTACTCAGCTTAACATCAGCCACTGCAATGGGCAGGGCTCACTGCAGAGAAGGGGAGAATTAAGTTGCATTGTTTCAAGGTCTGTCGTAAATTCTTCTCCTTTGCTTCCAAGGGAAGGAGCTGTGACCCCATTTGTTTCTAGACAGAGCAGTTTGCTGCTGCCTTTGAGTGAGAGTGTGCTCCCTTGCACTGTGCGGCTCTGTACCCCTTCATGCCCGCGCTATGCAGTAGAACATAAACCTCAGCCTGTTCAGCTTAGCTGCTGAATTAAAAGCGATAGCAATGTGAATAGTACATGCTCAGTCAAAATAAGAAGAGGAAATGAAAGCATGGATGCTTCTTCAATTTCCACCCAGGCTGTGTCTCAGAGGCAGGGGCAATGACAGATGCTTTTTAAGGAACCCTGAATGTATTTCTCATGAAGATCTTTATACGGATGTTTCCTCTGCCTTGCTTGAAAATTGTTCTTACAGGTTTTTAGGGAGTGCCGCATGGTGGTAGGGCTCAGAGAAGGGCAGAATTACAGTGCCAAAGGTTACAAAGGCTAAATCAGATCATCTCTGAACATAAACCACCATGCCTGAGGCTTCTGCAGTAGGAGCATGCTGACTTCAGCCCAATGAAGGTCTACTGCTTTCAGGTGGCAAAGTGACCAAGAGCTAGGGCTGGATGACAAACTTTAAGATGAGTTTTCTTTAGGAATCTGGAAGCACACAGGTTTTAGTTCAGAAAAAACAGGGTAACTGCATCTTGCCATCAGAAATCCATGTCTTTCTCATAGCATAGGCTGTACACCAGGGCAAAGAGGACAATTCAATAAAGTTAGTAGTGTGTGAATGAAATTGCCAAGGTCCTTATCTCAAAAATGTACATGTAAGTAATCCTTCAACTCTAGAAACTGTAAATAAAGAAAGGTCAAGAAGCCTTGACAAGGGATCTATGGCAATGTACTATGATCTGGGTAAAGGCTGCTGTAAATCACTTTGTCTGATGATCACTCACAAGCAGAAATGGTTTAAAATCACTAAGACAAGAATAATCTTGGGAAAACAGACTGCAAACAGGTGGTAGATGGTGGTAAGTCTTGGGAAAGGAGTACAATCTATTTGTCACCACACCATAAATGAACACAGTTCTGCAGCAATAAATAGGCCGTAAGTCTGATTCTACCCTCAGCTAACAAGGCCCTTAGCGCCGACCAGAGCTAAATCCACTACTGCCGGGCACTTCCTCCTCAGAAATAGTCTCTATCCATGTTGCCATCCTCAGCTCTACAACAGAAGGAAAACCACTTTGGTTCTCCCAGAGTATTTTTCCATTTTTTTCCCAGTGTTATCTTCTTAACTTTCCAAATCATGAATGTAAATAGATTAATGCTATCTGACCTTAGATGTCTAAAAGTTAGTGTCTGGAGCCTTTGTGGGTCACAGGGTATGCCCTTCTAGAGGCCAATTCACCTGATAAATGTAGCTGAACTGACCCCTTTCTGTTGAACACATTGAATATAGATCAGACTTTAGTCCAGATCAAGACTTCCAAATCAAGGTGTCTGTAATGCAGGTGTTTACATGTGTACTAGCTATGTCACGTCCTATGCTAGTCTTTAGAAGTGAGGTTAATGCATCCAGTGGAGCCACAAGAGAGGTTCAGTTCACCCCAAATTCAACATCTCTTGATCAGACACTCAAGTTAATTTCCAAGCCTCATTGACTGCATTGACCAACTCTCCTTTGACTGCAATGGAAATTTGGGCATTTAGCTCCACTGTGTACATCTAAGTGAAATTCAGGTCCCTGAAAAATGGGTACTTGATGTTTTCTGACATGTCCTAGGTTGTCAAAAATTTCGATGTATGAATGACAGGAGGACACATTGTTTACAGAAGACTTGTGTCCTTCTGGAGAGGCAGCAAGAAACTGTGTGGAATAACCCCAGGCACCTCAGGCAGTAGCAGATCCTAAAGTTTTGGCAACTGAATTGTTCCCTTTTACGTAGATGCTTGACTTCACACAAACATGAACTGTATCCATCCCCTAACTGCTTGTGTTAGGACAAATCAGTCCCACCTGTTGTTACATTTGTTCTCTTTCATCTGTGGTATTGACAGGCCTTATATCTTGAAAAATCGAAAACCTTTTTGTGGTGTTAACCCCTGTTTCTGTATATTTTCCATTATAAAATTTATTGAAGCCTTTCAGCTGGTACCAAAAGGGCCCCATTGAATTTTCTAGTGTGGGAGGCAAGTGCTACAGAATTCTTATCATCAACAGAGTGATATGCATTGGTCTTGAATTCAAATTTTTATAAACTTATCTACAAAGCTTACAATTACTGCAGGCTCTGTTAGAAATAAAATTTCCAAATGAAAATGATCTTCCCTAATCCATGCTGTGCATCTCCTTTTTGTTGCAAATATCATTCACTCCACGTACAGATCTCCTGCAGACATGTAGGGAACAAATATGCAGTAACAGAAGATAAGTTTGAATATGTAATTTCAGAAAGTTAAAACAGCAGGATCCTTGAATTAACATGAAAGAAGATTGACTATCAGAAGAAAACTGAAACACATGGTGATGGAGCCCACTTCTTATTATTTGGGTTTTTTAAAAAATATATTTGTTTGATAGTTCCCAGATCTACTCTAGGTCAGGACTCTCAGTATGCTTATCGTTATAGAAACAGCCTGAATGGGACGAGTGTACTGTCAAGTACAGTGTCTTACCTTCTTCCACTCAAATTAGCAGCATTAGGATGACAGCAGTAAACTTTAAAGGGATTATACAGAAGAGGAAGAAACCCAGAGTGGGACCAAGACCTACAAAGATCTCAATGGAACGAACACTGCAGGTTCTAGCACTTACAGAGAAGACTTGATCATGCTACTTGGTTTCTACCATTACATGCTTAAAAGACTGGATATCAGCACTCAGTGTGACTTGCAGTCTCACAACAAAATTGGAGAACAGGTTGCTGAAGACAAGATCTCCTAGAAGTACTGACGTTGCTTTCTGAAAGATAAGTCTCAATTACATGGCTAATTACCTGTAATTATGAAGGCCATGGTCATTAAGGTCAAATACTGAGACGTTTGTTCTATATTCTGGCAAAGTCATCTTTCAGGAAGTCCTTTAGGCTTTGGACCACAGACAAGAAAAACAAACATTAATGAAACCATTGCAGAATATCTTTTCATCTTAACTCTGTGTTTGTTTCCTTTGATATCAGTGTTAGCAGTTAATAATGAGACAGGTATTAATTACATTTTTAAAAACTGGTTTTGATGTACAGGGGTGGAACAAACTGGTACTTATGCCAAGCACTGATGGTAATTAGACATAACCTTATTTTAATCCTAAATCCATCCATTATAAAATGTAGCATCAGCGTGGAGACAATAAATCACTTATAGATAGTATAAAGGTTCATTTACCATTGTAGAGTTGCTGTACAGGAGCCTCATCTGAGCAAAATGCTAAGTTATTGCAATGAAAATTAGATTTTTGGGCACTTGTGAAAGTAGATTTGCACAAAACATTTCCTTTCAAGATACTACTTTTTACATACCTTCATTTACACCTGCTTATAATTTTTGAAGAAAATATTGTTCTGCTTTTAAAAAAAATGTATTTCAGCAAGGACCATGATACCGGATACAGAAGGAAGTGTACAATATACGCAGGCATGATGGTGCAGACATTCCCCAAGAGTTAGGATAATCCAGGTGCGGTGCTTGCCCCTTGCACTAGATAGTTTTTGAATGAATGGGACACAATAAACAGTACTGACAACTTAATTTTCACTCTCCCTAATGGTGTGGCCTAGGAAAGGAAAGGCTGGATATTTTGGAAAATGGGGCTGTCTAGCACATGTCATAAACCCAGTGGACCAGCACGTATCTACTCTCCTTGCATCACTTTCCTCTATTTCTGCCTTTTTCATTCCCCCAGCCCCCCTGGTTCCATCTCCTCATTGCTGGCTCACTAAACCTGTCCCCAGCGATCCTTCCTGCGGACTCTCAGCCCCCACATCAGAATCAGCCATACACACTCCTTACACCATAGCCTCTGATTTTATTCTCTCCCTGGACATCTGGAGATAACTGAGGTCACTGGGGGCATGTAGTATCCTGTGACATTTGCCATCCTGTCAGGCAGTTAAGGGTAAGGTAATTAGGTAGGCTGAAACCTATGGCATTCAGTCAGTGTTTTGGGATGAAGGAATGCTTCCCTGACACTTAACACCTTCTATTTGTTGGGTATCCTTTTTTTTTTTTTACTTTGAGGTTTGCTTTTTCTTCTCTCCGATAGTGCTTTTCTCTATAACCATCATTTGCATCAGAGATTTGACTAACTGGTTCATTATCAGTACCTACATACTGTGTCCCCAACTTGAGCTGCAGGCAAGAGGAATAATTACAGAATGCTTGAGACCGTTCCAGGTTGTGTTTGGGACTGTGTCTGTAGCTACTGGTAACACCCCCAGCAGTCCAGAAACACCAGGATACATGTGAGCATCACTCGTTGCCCACCCAAGTTGCTCTGCCTGGCTAACAGGTTAGCATGCAGGCAGATGGTGAGGTAACTGGCTGGTTTGTGTCACAAGACAGAGCTGGGGTTGCTGCAGAAATATGTCTGACAAAGCTGGGCTTGGCCAGTGAACCAGCATTTTGCACATAGGAACTTCCCGGCTCCAAACCTGAGTCTGGCATGTGTTGAGTGAGCAGGTTTAGTTGCTTCTGTGCAGTGGGTTTGAAGTCCCTGCTTGCACTTATTTGTCTGGCTAATTTGTGTGTTTTCATCTGTTGGTTCCTTGTTATTCAGATTTGTTTGTTAATTGTAAAGATTTGTGTTTCAGTCATATTGCAATAAAAGAGGAGCTCTCTAGTGGAACGCAGCAGCTGTTTGTATCAGCAGTATGCAACCAGCAACGATGCAGGGCAAAGAGCAATACCCTGCTCAAAAACTTGGGAGAACAGATGGAAAATATACTACCCGAGGCTGTAGAAATCCCAGCTTTATAAAAACTATTGTAGGACTTTAATGGTCACTCAATGAGTCATGGTTTTACAAAGATAAGAGGCAGTGCCTCTTGGAAATCTGTGCCAGAACGGAGCTCGGGCCCCAGCATGATGTATGAGGTCCAGAGTCACAGATCATAAAAATAAAATTACCAAAGTTTTTCTCTTGAGGGCTGTCATTTGAGCATAGCAGGATCCTGCTTTGCTTGTGCAAAACTGTCAAGATTGGAGTTTGCAATGGTTTAATTTCCTCTGCACACAGTATAATCACCGAAATAACTGAGCTAGCTACAATTATTGGCCATGCAATTTCATGCATCCATGAAAATTTATTGAAGTACAAATCCTTGCATTTGCTCTAATTTGTGCTAATGAAAGAGGTTGGCACATTTGCTAGTAAGTCTTATGAAGAAGAAGATTCAGAGGGAATTCAGAGAGAATCACTGTAATGATTTCAAATTAGAATAATAAAATTGACTTTATCACATTAAAATTAATAAAACTGTTGTTAGTGATTTGATGTTTCACTACTCTGCACCTAGTGTGGACTATAAAGATAAATTTGTTTTTCAGGAGGTTTCTGGCAGTCCACAGTTGGAACTTTTGATCAAAGCAAAGCTACAGTTTTACATCTCAGCATATTTCTTCTTCAGAAATTTTACTCTGAAGGAATTATTACAAACTGTAAGAAAGTGTGAGTTACAGAAACACAAAGGCTATCCAGCTGCAGAATGATAACAAAGTTTAATGAACATTTCATTTAGAATTTGACTTATGATGTGATTAATGATGCAGAGTTATATTTTTCCTCCAGATGACAGTATAATCAGAAAAAGTGATAAAGTTGTCTACTGTACTAGCGGTATGGATATAGTATCTTTATTTTTCATACCTAAATGCCACATTTGCCTGAAAGGCAAACATATTGTTCCTGAGTTCAATGAAGCTGGTCTACAAGCAATATACACATTATGCTCAGCCATGGAAATACATCTGTTTGTCCTTGGTGTCGTACGTCACCGTAGTGAAAATCACTTGAAAGCAGAAGCTTTCAAACGTGCTTTTCCTTTGTGTCTTCACAAACACAATACATTCCTGCATGAATGAGGACAGAGGAGGCCAAGATGTACAGAACACTGCCGAAATTCAGCTGCATTGTATCCTGCAGCAGGAGGATGCCACTTGTCCAGCAGAGGTGGGGACCACAAGACGGCGTGCTGCAGGGGAGGCACTGGTTGGGGCACAGGAGGTGGGGGTGGGGGTACAGCTCTCAGTGGGGTGGCTAACTCTGGCTTGAAGTTGCACCCAATAATAAAATAGTGCAAAGATAACAGTGCAAAAATTATTCTGATTGCAGTTGCAAGAGAAATTGAAGAGTCCTGCTTTGGCACCAGGTGGGAAGGTAGATGGGGATGGCTGGCTGTAGGATGGCCTTTAGGAAACAGGTTGAAAAGAATGCAAAGCAGAGATGCACTAGTACTGCAGCAGCTCCTGTTTTCTCTTCTCTCTCCTCTCTCCTTCCTATTAACCTCTAAATTCTCTCTTCCTCCATCTTTTTGCCATCTCCCCCTAGACAGCCCTTCATCTTGCTGCCTCTGTCTAAGTGTTTTCTCTGTCTGGCCAGACCAGTTACTCAGGATCCCCCTTGCTGTACGTGCACTGTCCCAGGAGGACTGTGACTGTGATCTGGAAGTACATGGTCAGAAAATCCAACTTTGTGCCAATAAATCACTGCTAGAAGAGCAAGGCCCACTCTCTGCTCCTGAGGGTATTTCTCCAGCCTAGATCCCAACCCTCTTTAGTTGCTAGCACAGTTGGTGCCGACAACACCTTGGGAATGAATTTTTTTGGCACAGGAGTGTTGCATATAAGAAAATCCATACAATCCCAGCCCTCTGCCTGGGGAAACTCAGCCACAGGGAAGTTTCTTTATTGTCATCCTCTCCGGCTGGCTCTTGCTGTAGAAAACAATTTCTTGGCATTAGATAGCCAGGCTCATGTCAGGATTCCTGGAAAAAAAGGACTGGCTGGGTGCTTTTAGTAACTATTTATGTTCAGATAGAGTATATTACAGCAATAAATCATTTAAATTATTTACAGGGAGAGCTATCATACAATTGATTTCTCTTCGTGTGAGAAACTGACTTGCAACACTGAAGGACTCCCCATTTTGTAGGAGGCAGCATGGTCACACACATGTATTTCAGTGACAAATGCACACACATGCAGGGTGACAAACCTCATGGCCACGCTTTTAATGGTTCTGCAGACAGCTGTGAAGCTGCTCAAGCAGCTGCCTAAACTCCTATTCTCCCTTCAGTTAATTTTATTCTCACCAGAGAACTACTGTTCTTACGTTATCACCAAAGTTATCACACTAGAAGACTGAACTCTAGCATGACTTCACTCATCAGCAAGGCACTGAGGTGGGATTTAAAATCTTTTTTAGAAGATTTTGATCTGCTTGACATTATTCTTAACCAAACAGCATACATGTATTTCATAAAATGATCACGTGTACGTAGTGGTTTAGTGCTAGAGCTGTGGAAAGGAAAGCCACACTGTCTGACATCAGCTGTAAATCTTTGCCTTACATACAGCCTAAACCACATCTAGTTCTTTCATTATCTATACATTAGTGATACATATTTCAATGACAAAACTGGAGGAAGGAAACAGCCTTTTCAGGAAAACAGAATTCCTCCTGTTTTTTGGTGACAGTTCTGAGACAGAGGAGTCCCTTTGCAGGATTTTACAATTGGTTTTTGCCCAGAAGCCAATGTAGAATTGCTATCCAGTATCTACCAGAAATTCATACATAGTTCAGTATTTCACTCCAAGTCCCTGACAATCTGGATCAAGCAGCTGAGTAGTGATTAACAGCATTTATGGTTTCCTAATGCAAACCAGAAATTGACTACAAGATGACTCCCTTTGCTCTGCTGAGATCTTGGATTTGCTTGCAACCATAAACTAGATGGAAGAGGCAGTGACTAACCTATTCAGAGACCAGGATGTACAAGAGCACTGTCTTCTGAATATGTTTTGAACCAATTTGTAACACAATAGCCTAGTGTTGCAAGAGTTATTTTATAAAGCTTATTTTTCAGACGTTCCAAATCTCTTTGAAGTTACAAATCCTATAAATACAAATGCCTTTGGGATTCAACAGTTCAGCAGTTGAAAGGGTCAGGTATGAAAGTTATGCTCTCTAGATGTACATAATGGCACTTTTTTGAACATTATAAGACAGAACAATTTCTGTCTGGGACTTCTCATTCTTCCTTTCCATTTTTTGTTTCCTTCTCCCAGAGAAAAAGCAGTGTATCATGACTTTCTTAGCTGTCATGCAACACAGTAATGTTGATGAAGATATTATGGTAGCATGTGTTGGGTATGCATGAGGTGCATCAGAAATTTGAGAAAAAGTATTCTAATAATGTTTCAGGGGGGTTGAAAGAGCTGCTTGAAACAGTTGATTTCTAACTCTTGTCTTACAAAGATATGTGTCTCCCTTGCCAGGAACTCAACTGCATAAAGCAGCAAAAGTCAACTAACAAAAACCTAAAGAATCTTTAAGGTATCTGAGCTTTAATAGACATTTTATCAAGATTTTCTGTGACTCAAAGTGAGAAAGTGATAAAGTACATATTATGAAGGGATATAGGTCTTGCAGAGTTGCAGGACAAAAAACCAGTATCTTCATGGTTGTAAACTTTTTATTTTAAATGTCAGATTGAACTGAACCACATTCATGCTGTGCCTTAGATTGGAATGTTTGGGCAGAAAATACTACATTTGCAGAAGACAAGGATTCATTCTCATCCACCCTGCATACCACCTACCTATCTGCTTGGTGGATTAAAATTAGAATAACTCCTGTGGGAGAAGGATTAGTGAGCAGAGAAGAAGAAAGTGGCTAAGGTACTTTATACATAAATTTATCACCTAACTGCACTTTATGACTTACCTATTCTCTGTCAGCAGCAGCTAGAGTGCTGCAAATTACTTTGTTACTAAAGAAATAAAGATCCATGTCTGTTCCACACCAATCTGTCTCCTGCTTCATATTCTTCAAGGTGGTGATACTGCTTAAAGTAATAGATACAATCTGGCTGCAATATAAGATTGAAATTAATTTTAATTGTTTAATGGATCTGTTTTGAAAAAGTGAGCTGAAAATTCTTTTTTCTGATAACTACATCTCAATAACCTCTTACAACAAAATGGATAGATCATCCTTAGTTCACACCAAACTTCAAAAAAAATTATTATATATTGTAATACAGGTCAATATTGGTCACAATGGCTGCATCAAAATTACGTTCTTCTTGTTACGGTTTACTTCCAATAAAAATAAAGAGGGAGCAGGGAAGGAATCACTCCCACCAAGCACTCTTCTTGAGCTACTCCTGGTACAGTTTATGCCATAACCTGGGTCTTGCCCTCCCTGCAGGAGAGTGTGATGAGTTGACAGGGTGGCTGTGCCCTTCTTCTGGACCTGGAGACACACAGAGTAAGCCTCGTCCTCCACAATTCAGCAGCACAAGGCTCCCAAACAAGCCCCATATCGGCGCCTGTTGGACATAATAGATTGCACCCATTTTTCATGGATGTGTAAGATGAACTCCAACAGGAAAACCAGATTTTCTCAGCTCCACCATTCCAGGAGGTCCAGCCCTAATGATGTTGTTGTTATAATTGTCTTACCCTAATTGATGTTTTCAAGAAGACTGAGCAATGATCACTTACAGTATTGACAAGCAAACGTATTTATGAAAATCAAATCGATATGTGACGTAGAGACATCTAATTTCACATATTTCATTTGCAAATTGTTCCCTGACGATTTTATTTACTTTTTTATAAAATCCCTCAGCTTTATAGAAAATCAATTCCCTGTCATCTCAATCTTGTCTTATAGCTCAGCATGCCCTCAATTTATTTTTTTAGTGCTCCCTATTAATAGGGATGTATATTAGAAATAGCTGTAAAAATATATGCTGTGCTTTTTTGCTGGAGAATATCTTAGAGAAGTTTGATGAAATTATATTTAAAGTGAGTGCTCTAAATTTTAAATTTGTGTAATTTATGTGTCCAGGGTGACAGATTAATCATAGGTGCCTGTATAACATAAAACTCCAATTAAAATAAACAAAAATTAACTTGTCAGAGTTGTCATGTATGGAAGAAATTAGTTTGAGTAATAAAAGACTTTAAGCCAACTTTTTCTTATTCTCTTTATCGTTTTGTTTTTGTTTGTTTTGGTTCTGGTTTTGTTATAAATGCTCCTTGCCTTAAATCAATGGAATTAGTGGACTACAGTTTACCATAGGTAGTTATATATTCCAGAAGAGACTGAGGTGAATAAGAAATAACGATGACTGCTAGCCTAGTATGAAAAATCCATAAGAATGATCTGCAAAAGAGAAGAACAGTTTTGGGGACTTCAAGCCAATGGGTTAATGAAAAAGCAGTGACATTGCAAGTCTGGAAAGACCATGTTAAACAATAGCAGTGGAACACGTAATGGGAAAATTTGGGTTTGGTGGAAGTCATTGCTATTGAAAATAAATTATTAAAATGATTTATTTTTGAGCGTTTGAGCTTATCTGACAAGCTACAATCTTCAATTGATAAAAGTTTCCTTCTCCATATCCCCAGCTAGTAAAATCAGAGGGGTGGCTCTTCATCTCTTTTCCTGCACCCTCCACTTATACTTTCTTATCAATTTTAGCATCTCCAGCTCCCCAGAAGATGGGAAGAGAGGTGTTAGGAGAGAGAAGAAAGAGATTATGTCCAGTCTGGAACTGACTAGAAATAATTTGGGGGGAAGAAATAGAGAGAAGAGGGTGAAATAAATAGGCAAGAAAGTATGGCCACTTAATATGGAGGAGAAAAATCACGTCCGCCAACTTTCACCAATTAAAAGTGAATCTAACTAAACCAAGTTACAAAAGATATCTCCCTTATAAAAATCATTATAATGTATAATGTTATTTGAATAAATAAGATAATGTTGGGATTTAAGACATTTACCTTCAGTAAATCCTAAATTTAAAATAACGCCATATATGAAAGAAGGAGTAGAACCTGAATATTGCCTTCAATTTTAACAATTTTACAATTAAATTAGTATCTAAAGCCAGCTCCTGTAGGTAAGTACAAATGCTAACAGGAGAAACTGACTCTCCCATCAACCATTGATCCACAAGCAAATATATAAAAGCAAAAGAAAAACTCAAGTATTGGTCAAAATATAACGATACTGATGTTTTAAAACCCCACCTCCAAGCATCTAGCTAGGAAAGGGAAGTCCTTTGCAAGTGGAAATTTTCACACCAAAAAATGGAAATTAGGAAATTTAAATGAAGACAAAAAATGGAACAAAGCAAGAACAGCTATGTTATTAACAGTGACAAAGCATGCTGTCTTAATCTTCAGCAGACCTTTGCCATCATGATAACAGCCCAGAAGTACCTAAGTAAAATCCTAGCTATGGTCCAAAAGTATTTTCAATCCACACAAATTATACTTATTTAAAGACTGTACTTACAACTCCATATGAAAAGTACAAAATAAGTACATTGCCAGCCTGGTCAAAACAGCAAGCTGATGATCAAATCTTAAAATGTGAACCAATGTTGTGATAGATTAATCATGGCCATGGAGTATGAAGGAGCTCAAATAGGAATGCTCTGACAGTCCATAACAAATCAGCCCAGAGCTATATGCAGAGCTAGTAAATAAGCAGAAGTCCAAACGTAGAGCATATGAGTCAGGCACAGAATAAACCATCAAATAATGTATATAAATATGGAAATTGTAAGACAGTTGCATTAAAATGTTACAAAAGCAAATGCAGAAATGCAAAGATAGGAGATAAAATGAAAAATACAGTGTGAGCACTATTTCCAGCTTAAGAAGGACAAAAATATTTCCAAGTGCTTCATCTGGAAAAGAATACTGACAGCTGTTATGAATGGGGAGGTAATTACATCCCTGCAGCATGGGCACAGTGGTCAGGCGAGGATGGCCAACAACAGCGCTTGGCCACTGGAAGAGGGAACGTGTGGTTAGCAAGGCAGGACTTGCATGGATCAGCAGAGGAGCTGCTGGCCACCCAGAGCCCAGATGGGAGACAGCAGGGTCAGACTGGGATCACAGATCCTTCAAACAGCTAGAAAGTGTAGAGTCAGTATAGCTAGAACTGGATAAATATGAAATTTTTTTGGTGGAAATACTGGGATACGGGCCCTGGAAAGGCAAAATCATTGCAAAACCTGAGTGCAGATAATAAATCAATTCAGAAACACTGTAACAATTCTCAAAACTTAAAAATACCTTCCATAAACCACAGATATTTGTAAACTCTCAGGCATTGATTGAGCAATGAATGAAACAACCATGGTTTCTTCAACGCGATGCATGTATCCCGTATGTCAGAGAACTAGTGACCTATTCTAAAATACTTACGATGTGAACAAAAAGGTAAAGATAAAAATGATGACACAGGGGCAAGAGATGAGGCACCTTCCTGTGAAAGGGACAGCCTCCAGTTTTTCCCTCAGTGACACTAACATGGGTAGAATAAAGGTAGACACAAACTGAAAGAAATGTCTTGCAGTGTCGTTTGTGCATGAAAAGTTCAACCAACTCTTTCAGGAGCAGGAAGCCATTCAAGTAGAATATGACTATAAATCACTGGAGGGCATTTCTTAAAAGCCACTGGAAGCTGCTCCAAAGTACTTTCAGCCCACGCGATGAGAGCGCAGCACTGTTATTTTAGATGTATGCTGCAAGAAAGGGAGTGCTATTACTGACAAGCTTATCCAGGGAAGAACTGTAGCATTAAAGGAAAGACAAGTGAATAAGAATACAAAATTGTAACCCTTCCAGAAATATAAAAGATGTGATAACGCTACCATTGAATAATAAATATTCCTGTCCCTTTTAAGAAAAGGTCTGAAGAGAATCACATGAAAAACCTAAGGCAAACATTTACAAATATTCATAACATTTTTCTCTCAGGCTGTTTGGTCAACAGAAGGAAGCCCCAACTCCTTCTGAAGTGAAGGCTGATGTGAGATGAGTATCCAAGAATGTGTCAAACTCTACATAGCAGTCAAACTGTAATGTCCAGACTATTAAGAAAAGAAATTCTCTATTCCAATACCGGCCCGTACCTGGAAAGCTTAGGCACCCTGTGTATCAGCAAACAGCCCTGAAGACCTCTGAGATCTGGTAAGCAGATGCGATATATCCAGGAGAAAGCCAGGCAAGCTACAAAAGGGAAAATAAAAATGTACAGCTCTCCTGATGGTCCTTGGAGTGAAGGGAAAACAGATCTTGTGATCACAAACGCCTCATTATAGTGGGTGGATTTCTTGACTGCCACAGTGACAGATGAAGCAATGAGGTTTTTAAGTACATTTGTTATCACAAAGTATTATTTCAGACAATAACAACAAATGAAAATATGAACCATTCAGGGTCAGAAAAAATGTTCATCTCGCTCCTGCTCCTGTAAGGTCAAGGGGAAATGCTTAGAGGAGGTCAGTCAGAGGTAATTCCCCAAAAGGTCCCTTCACCTTAATATAGCCTGGGACTTCCTAAACGAGAACTGTTGCTTTTGTTTATTAACCTCCAAAGAATTTTGCTTTCCACGTGTTTTGATTTATAGTTGGAAGACTCAGTCATTACCTTTCATTATACAGCATGTCTGTGTGCGTTTGAAGTGTATTATCTTTTCATTTCTCCATCTTCTCTTCTTTTAAACGCTCTTTCAGTACTTCACTGTTTTCTCTGGTAACTGCTGTTGGTCTCGTGAACTTTCTCATGTGTAGTCAAACCTTTCCTGAAGTACAGTGACCCATACTGACACCATATTTCATGAGGCTTTACTAATGTGGCTTAGACCAGAAGACTAACCCAATAGGTTTTCAGGTGAAATGTGCATTTCTCAGAAACTCAGAATAGCACAGAGGCTGAACAGCTGGAATATTTTTGGCTGTGATGTTTCAGTGCGAATGAAAGCATATTTCTTTTTCTTGTGCCAAAGTATTGCGGGGACTCTACCCAAAGCAGGGCAGATTTCACTGAAGGTTATACTTCTGTCTTTTATCTACTTACAGTGAAGAAAATAGTTCCTGCATAGTGCAAAGTACCAACAACACTGTAAAGTCATTCCCTACCTCTTTGCGTGACTGTTATAAACTGTTACATAAAGCATGAACACTGAAAAGTCAGTTCTCAGATGTCAACATAATAGACAGCTAAGAAATGTCTTGTGTGAAGGGAAAGATTTTGTACATCAGCGAAGAACAATGAGATAATGAGTCATGGATGTCCTGCATGAAATGCCTTAAGCCTATTATAAGGCTTATCCCATGCTAACCCCAAATTATCTCACTAGGTCTGATGGTGGGAAAGGGGGAGATGTTTGTATATTCATCTTGGAAGAATTTTCCATCGGTGTGATGCATAAGTGGGTTTGCTGGGAAAAAAGAAGAAAGAAAAGTCATCTAATGTGTGGCTGTAGCCTTCAGGGATGCAGTTAATTTTCTCAGTGTGCTGCTCATTCCTCCTGCAGCAGAAAACGTGTGCACACCTTGTGAGGAACCAATACACTTCATTGATTCTTTTTTTAAGGGATCTTCACTCCCTTTTTGTCTCCGGTTTTGCCTACACTTTCCTGCAAATTTCACAGCAGCCATTAAGACTACCCCTGCAGAGCACCTCTGTTTAACCCCCCTAATCTCCCCAAGCTTCCAGCCTGCAGCCCGGCAGACTCGCTGGTACCTCCGTGTTGGCTCCTCTCAACACCCAGCAGTCAGGCGGGAAGCTGAGCAGCAAACAACAGCAGCAGGCAGTGGAACAGCTAGTGGCACCTTCCATCCCTTAATCAGGTCACTCCAGAGACCCAAACCATGATCCAACCATGGGTAACGGGGATTTGTAGACAAAGCTGTTCCCCAGGTCCTGCAGACACTGCTGCTGGGCAGGGAACTGGCTTGGGGGATGATAGAAATGATGAGATTTCTGCACTGCGGGGGGAAACTGGTTCAGCTTTTGAAGCTCCTCATCAAAAGAACTTGAAGCACTTTCAGTGTTTAATGCCTTAACAGCTCCATACTGGCTTCTTAAGTGTTAAGTACTGCAGAAACGTGAATACTTTTCTCAGCAGTTTTGCTGTGTTTGCAGTTCTTATGAAGGCATTGCTATCTCTTAGTAATTAAAGTGAATTCTATATTTCCACAGCAATTTTTATTTTGACCCTACTTATTTTTTTCAGATGGGGTATCTTTAGGTGTGTATCTTCTCTGAAAATGCAGGTTTTGATTACACATTTATAAGCATGTGTCCAATTAACGCAAGAAAATTCCCAAATAAATTTGAATTAAGCTCTTCCCAAGTTTCTGAATCTGTGAATATGCTTCTCACCTGTAGTTCTTACCACACTTGACAAGTATATTTGTGCGGACAACTTGGAGATCACAGAACAGAATGCCACGTTTATGATACAGAGTATGCAGATGAAGAAAAGTATTGGACTCCTGAATTAAATGTTGTTTATAATTCAAAAAATAGTTCTATTTTAACACAAATGCAATTTTGAATTTCAGAACCTTCTAACATTTATATTTCTTACAGCAAAAACATTAATGTTAATGCAGAGATATTTTTTCCCCCATTTTCCCATAAGTCTTACACAGGGTCCTTCTAGCTGTGATGTTAAATACCTTTTTTTTCAGGTTGGCTTCCCAGCACCTGGCAGAAAATGAGGCACACAGCTTTAAACAAGCAAGAATTATTTACAGACAAATTCCACTTTACTGTCGAAGATGAACAGAGAAACTCTATGACTCTGACGATGTGGATTATCTGCTGCATGCGGTTAAGCAATCGAAGTACATTGGGGACTTACTCTTCTGTTCATTCAAGAAATTCACTGTGTCTGTTTTATTCACCAGCCGTTCAAGAATGTGAATAATTGTCACTTTTTTCCCTCAGCAGACTCAGCTGATGAAATAAAAACAACTAAAATGATTGCTTTCACGCAAATTGGTCTGTATCGCCTTTCAACTATCATGCTAATGTGTTTATAGAAAAAGAAGGCAGAGGGAAGGGATCTATTTTTTTTCCACAGTTGCTGCTCTCTCTAAGCTTTTGATTGACCTCTAAGGAAGACATTGGGTCTGTGTTCGTTTACATTTCCTGAGACCTTGTGGAAGTCTGACAAGTGTCGGGGAGGAGACAGAAGTGCCCCTGCCCAGGGCAGGTTGGTATCCATGGCACCCCTCTTGCTTTCTAAGTGGTTCTCAGGGATGAGCCGGACCCTATTAACACATCTCCAGCCACTGTGGAAATGATGCTTAACTGGTGCCTAAGGAAAACTCAGGTCTGAAAATTAACGCAATCGTCCTCACCTGGAACTGCTGGTTCAAAGCAATGGTTTCCTTTTGTCACACCCGCACAGCATCATCTTCCCTCACATAGCTCTGATCACTCTGCTGCTCACCAACCTTGAACTTTGTGTCCCTTTTTCTTCTCACTTAGCCCTGGCAAGTTTTTCCCACCTTCACAGATAAAAGCATATATGCCTTCCAGAGATTTAATCTCTCATATCATCCAGAAGGTTCCCCATCTTCTTCATAGTTAAACTGATCTCTTAAATACTCACACCTGGATTACAGGTGGGTGTCTGAGGAGTTCACCATTGGTTCCTCAGTCATCTTCTAACTCTGTCTACATGTTGGTTGTTGGTCTGGAAACTTCTCAGGGCAAGCATCTGCTTTACTTAATGTCTGGGAAACGCTGATCACTTCATAATCTCACAACCAAACAACAGACAACTATGTCTGTGTAGCTCTCTGTAGTTACCGCATATTGAAGCTTCTCTGGATACATCTGGGCTCCTGAATGCACTGCAGAGCAAGATCCTTGCTTTTGAAGCAGGGATAGAAATAGGAGAGGGGCAGCAAACTCACACGACAAGGAATGGAGAGGAAGCTCAGCAAAGTATACTTGTGAGGTTGAGTTTTTGTATTGAATGCCACCTGCACTGCACAGAGAAATTTTAGACCGAGGAAGGAAATACACATGAATGGGGCAATAACTCAAAGCAGAAAATTTAATAATCACATTATCTATAAAAATTTTCCAATAAAACCATCACTAAATCTTCATTCACTTCAGCTGGGACCTTGCCGGTCACAACAACTTTGAGAGAACATCTGAGGGAATCTGACTCTTGCTTTATAAACAAGGACACTTGTACCAGAAGTACCTTTGTGCCCAGTTAGGATTTTTTATTCAAACAGCAAAATAAATAGGCCAGCCTAGGATATTTAGGTGCTGCAGTGAAGCTTCCCGTGCAGTCTGAAGAATGAGAGACAATTCCAGAGAGCAGTCCCCCACTTTAGGGTTTGAGGAGGTGAGGGGTGCTTTGCTCCTGGTGGGGATGCCTCAGTTAAACTGGACTAATTTGGGCCTATGTGCCCAATCAAAATAAATTACCACAACTAAAAATGTAAATATCATTGAAGACCTCTCTTCACATTTACACTTATATACTGTACATATCCAGCATATTTACATCAGTGCAATTATTGCAATACAGAGCCTTGTACACATACTCTAATTACAATAAATTAGTGGTCTTCTCAGATTAAAATCTTTCACAAGCAACATAAACTGAAGATGGTGCCCATTGTCCTGAATACAAACCTTAGCTCATATTACCAGAGCTTTTCTAAGTTTTTATAAAAACTGATGGATTTTAACACACTTTAGCAAGATCTTGGCTCAAACGATCTACACTCTGCAATTAGTTGATGTAAATTTTCAGGATACTTTTGTGTTGAGCACAACACCACACCAAAGTCTGAAACAGGAACATCTTCCTGCAGCAGCACCTTCAGCGATTCCAGGATGAGTTACAAACCCAGCCTTCACAGCCACAGCCTGTAAGAGTTCAGTATTGTCTGTGGGTTAAACACAAAGGAGAATATAACAGACGCTGATTAATAGTTTACATGTGCACAGTTCCAAAAGCAGCAAGAAAAACTAAGCTATAATAACATATTTGTTATAAATTTTTTGCTCAGCTTTTTGCTGACATTTACCTACGCTTCTTAATCTATTTTTTTTCATTGCAACTGGAAAGAAAAAGATTTTAAAAATCTCTGCACTTTGTATCTAGCATAGGTCACTTGTCTATGTAATAACAAATTATAGAGTGAGGTAGGGTAGAAAAGTTAGATCAGTGACTCTGTAGTAAGTACCATGGTGCATTGATGCTTCCAAATCTGTCTCTCTTGATATATTCAACAAACCTCATTTAAAATTATCATGGCAGTGGCATTTCTTTGTGGAATGTAGGCATAAAGTACCAGGTTGCTCTCGATCACAAGCAGATATTCATTCCAGCATCACTGTCACTCATATTTCACAGTTGTATTGCCTTTTCTCTGACTGGGTTGGCAAGTGAGTAAAGCTACAGCTGCCTGTCTTGGACATCTTACCAACTAAAGCCTGGACAGTGAAGCTCTTAGTTGCCATGACAAATGCAGCCTTGTCACCGTCTGTACCACTTAGAAAGCACAGCTGACCCTCTGTTCTGTCCTTACTCATCAGGTGTAATTGCTTAGTGATAAAACCAGAAAATAAATCCTGCACTTATTGCATGTATATACGCCTGACTCTTCTACAGTCAAAAGTTCTCCCACTTTTGTCCAGTTTATTGCTCTATGAAAATTTCTTGCCTTTGTTAGAAGGTATAGTGAGCCCTTAATTAATCTTTATTTTTCTTTTTATGTCTAAGGAGTTATCTCCAAAGAGCAGCAATGCTGTAGCAACATTTTCATCTTATATTAAAGCCAACAGCCAGGCATCTAAAACAGGAGCTCAATGTTTTTAGCCACCTCTGCAAATATTGCAGTTCAAAGTTCATTGTACAAATGAATAAGAATTAACTATATAAAGAAGGGAGAAAAGTCTGGATATCAAATTCAGGCTTAACATAGCTAAAGAAAGCCCAAAGAAGACAGAGCAGCTCACAGAAAAGCTTCTACCAAGAACATCTCTCCATCCTCCTCACCTCACCCCCCAAAATCCCACTGCTGTCAAGGACACTGGGTTCTTTCTCTAATTCAGCCCACCTGCTTTATTCCATGGCTATTGCAGCCAGGCAAGCATTTCTCAAGCCAAATATCTGATGAGACTGTCATGGGCAAGGATAACATTTGAGCTGTGTAAAGCTAAAGAATCAGGAAAGAATCTGCAACCTAAGGAAAGTTTGTTATTGCATCTTGCACACAGCTGGAAAACCCCATCCCTCTAGTAGCTGAAACAGTTTAATTAACCCTAACTTGAGCGGCTCTCTTATTACACTGGTCCTTGATGAAACCATTTCACAGCATTTTCCTCTTGGTGTTTACTTTAGTGCATTACTGCTAGGAGGAGTATTTTTAAAGCATTTGGGGTCAGCTGCCGGTTCCTCCTCTCCAGCATTTGAGGAATGCTGAGTAAGTTTTTCTTATCTGTTAAACTCATATTATTGCCTCTGGGTTACAGCAGTTACTGTGTAAACTGGCAGATCCCACTTAGGCAACTCAGGCTCATATTTTACACATGGCCTTCAGATCTAATAAGGGAGGAAAACAAATGTGCCAAAATGTAATTTTCATTAAAAAAAAAAAAAATCTGTCTTCCATCAGAAGCTCATCCTTGAGGAAACTGGTGGGTCTAGGAAAGAACCGTCAGGCTTTTCATCTCCAGGTCACTGGTGCTGCTTGTAGCACCATCCGGCTGCTCGCTGGTATTGTTGGTCCAACACTCCCTGCAACAGGTGGTCAGGCCCAAATCACTGGGAAACTGCTAACGACAGCCTCAGCACACACGTTAAGGAATTCAGCTCTCCCCCAAAATATTCATCCCATCAGGTCAGAGTTCAAATTGGTTAGGAGGAGTAGGGGAGGAGACCTGGATAAAACAGTTATGCGGATATAGAGGAGATTTTAGTTTCCAAATACTGTTAATTTAACTCCTTTTACTTAACGCCTGGCTGCTTTCACATGCACGAACTCAGAAATGTTTATTGATGCCAGTTTGTACTGCACTTTAGCAATATACATAATCAAACCCCAAGACTGCTTTGAGCTTCCCCATCCTTTCTCTCCTGTCAAAGCTATAATACTGAGTAAGAACCACTTTAATGTATTTTGAGAAAACCATAATTTCTCAGAAGCAATCCCCTCTAATGCTATATTTGCTTTTGAGTGAAGGGACAATAACAGATGTAATCTACTCAAAAATTATTAGTTTGGTAGAAGCTATTTGAGCCTCTGAGGTTCACAAAATACATTCGTAAGTTGAGCCACTCCCAGCTCAGCCATATGGAAGCAGAACAACTCTGTAGGTCCTTCCTGTAGTTTTATTAAATCTTCTGTAAAGTCGGGAGCCTATGCAAAGGCTGAATGTGAATTTGGAGTGCAGCCTTTATCAAGCTGTTTCGCTTGGGTATTTGCAAGGTGCATATGTCCCATTTTAGAAAACTAAAACCAGGGTTTGAGATATTGCCCTTGGATTGTTCCTCTTCAACTCTTATTTAAACAATAACCAGGAACAAAAATAAAGGCAAAGGAAAAGGCGATAAGTCTCTTCCCAGCTGTCCCTGGAGGTGCAGGAACTGTGATGCCCTGCGCTGTGTTGCTCCATCTCTGATCACACTTTTTGCACCAATAGTCATTGTAACACCTCCCTGAAAGCCTTTACTGGTACTTTGGCAAGTCCTCTTCTTTCTGGATCTGTGGTTCAACCTCCTCTTTGCTGCACAGAGTATCACAAAAAAAGTAGAGGAGATCCCCTTTCCTGACGTAGTTGCTGCTTTATTCTCTCCTGTGCTTCCCAGTGGGGCAGGGCAGGGCATAAATGGCCACATTCGCAGTCCAAATTCTCCCTTTCTTAGAGACACGGCATTGCCTTTAGTCTTTACGCAATGACCATCCCAACACCATGCAAGGCATTGCTCATGCTGGTTTTGTGTTTGCGGGCAGGGACAGACAAACGGTAGCCAGCCAGGCACAGAGTTGGAAAGCCATAATCAAACGATGCTTGATTCCCTAGGAAATCTAGGAAATTTATGAACCAGCAAGATGAATTTATTGTAGTTTAGTATTTGAGACCGTGTGGCTGAGGTGCTTCTGAAACAGTCTGCAAGTAAATTTAGCATCTCATATGGAAAAACGGCCAGAGTCAGCTGAGATACACTGCACCTAGTGGTATTCTTAACCAAGCCATAACAAGGCAGTGAAAGGCCCACTTTGTTCCGCTTAGTTGTCTGTAAAGCATTTTGGTATTTTGAGAAGAAATGCAACACATTGGCCCTAAAGTAGTATGTGTGATCTGATTTAGCAGAGTACATAAATCACTTTTGGCAGTATAAGTTCACACCACGATAACATTATAGAACATGGGGGTTTTATTTTTAAAAGTAGAGATTAAAGATGAGCTGAGCAATTAATAAAAGGTTACAGCTCCAGATGGCCTGAGTATCAGTGTCAAGCACTCAGTATATAGCCACCCATGGTAATTGATTCATGGGGCAGCTGGCATTACCTAAACTTGGGGCTTGGGTACCGGCTTAAATACCTGCTGAAGTCTTGCATAGCATCCAGCTACTGACATTTTTAATTGCATCTTTCCAATACAAGAATGGGCGGACTTCTTGCTCCTTTATATTTACCCAAAAGGCAAGGGAAATAGGCACAGCATGAGGATTTCAATAGTCTTTTTCCAGAGATAAGAGAAGGGAACATGACCCAGATTGTCACTCTTTCTCCCTGAAACCTGGGCAAGGAGGCAGTCAAGAGACGGATAATTCAAACGTTACCAACTCCCAGACAGAGCCTGGAAACTAGAATTAAGGCTGGAAACAGTCCTGAGCCATCAATCTTTGATGCATCCAGTATCTAAGGAGTCTCCTTTCCAGGATGTTTATATTCTTCATCCATATAGGCTGCATCTTTTTATTGAACTGCTACTTAAAATTTTCTTACTACTGATGAATGTTAGCAAATATTAGTAGACACAACAATACAAGAGCATTGTGTTGATTTGTTACAACTTTTTTCAATATCAAGTATATATGTTACACAACTGAGATGGATGTTAGTTTTCCTGCAGGGCAGGAGAAGAGCACTAAGAATTATTAAGACCATTTATTTCAAAAGGTCTGCAATGGAAACTGAACGTGCTCAGTGCCATATTTCAGAAACCTTGATGGACTGTATTCTTCTAAGATTCTGTGTTGAAACATTATTGTTCACAAACATTATTACTTTCCTGCATTTTGTAAGATAGGTATTTCTGCCATACTGCTCAGTCTGGCAGTCTTTTGTTGGTCGGGACCTGCCACCTGTTGGGAATTGAAATTATGACGATGATGCTTCTTTGTTGTTAGGGCACATAGTCAATACTGAAGCTTAGAAAAGCACTAGTGATAACCCATGTTTTGACAGCTTGTCAATAATCCTGCTGTTATGATCAAAAGGGTTGTAGTAGGACTTATAACCTGTGTCAGGCAAACAGAGAGACTGACCTTATTGAAAGTAGGGTAAAAAAAAAAAATTAGTTAACTTTTATTGCTAGGAAGTAAGCCGAAGACAACAGATTGCTTGTCAAAAACATGATAAAAAGGGTAAAGTGAACAGATTTTCTGAAATGTACAGTCAACAGGTTACTAATGGGAGAAGTAACTAGTCATTAGATAGTATTTTTCCACCTGATCACTTTCAAAGCAAAGTAAAAATAAAATCTTCAGAGATTTCTTAATATTTAACCTTAACTGTTCTGTCTTTCACCACCACTATCATATCCCACAAGTCTTTAAAAGATATACACAGCAAAGCTTTATTAAAAAATTATCTGTGTTTTGTACTTGTATATTAATATTTAAGCCAATTTCAGTCATCGCTGAAAAGACTTCAGCCCAAGCGAACAGGACATCAGCAGTTAGAAAGGTCTCACAGAGACCACGGGATTTGTGGAAGCAAGGTATAGGAATAATAAAAAATTTACATTATTTTATATTAGATTTGCATCTGCATCTGCCTTATAAGACCTTGTGTATCTGAGGGTAGAAAATTCTTCCTTGATTTTCAAAACTTATGAACTTGAAGCCAGTTTGGAGCCGGCAATTTTTGGTGGTGGGCACTGGGGAGGGCATTTGAGTTTAGCTTGCTCCAGGCACCAACATGCCTAACAGCCCCAGTTTTTTCATTGCCTTCACAGTGCATGGCCTTTCAAATCAAGTTCCTGTGGCCTTTCAAATCACAGCTTAATTAAGATGTCTAAGTAGCCTAAGTGGACAGTACAAATAACACATTATACTCCACCATAATCCCTCAGAATATTACAGCAATTTAATTACAGTTCACCCCACCCTTGTTAAACTTGGCTAAGAATAATCTTGCTTTCATTAATAAGAGAATCTACATTGAGTTTTTTGTGTCTGGCTGGTTTTTTGGTTTTTGGGTTGGTTTTTTTTTGTGGTGAATAGTGTGTGATACTTAAGATCTCATTCTGTTTCAGTGAACTGCTTGAAAGACATAGTAATTAGTAAACCAGAAATCACATAAAAGGAAATTAAATAACACAGAGACAGAGCGGACACCTCATGGCAGCACTACTGAGGAACTCTTTCTCACATGGGAAAAGGGCCATATAAAAGAAAAATGTGAACCCAGGCTGGATCAAGCCAGGTAATTTCAGTGGAGACAGGGAAGCACCAATGACAACATCCAAGACACTAGGAAAAACTGATTTGGAGGGTCAGATTGGTTTGAGGCAAAAAATTGTTAATATTGGGAAAGATGCAGTGAAGTGCCACTAGGGAGATCAGAATCTGTCTTGCAAGAGTAGGTTTACAGGCAAGTCCTTGTTAATCTTGAGAAAAAAATAAGTCTGAGAGCAGCATGATTTTGCTCTCTAGATATTCCAGGGACAAACAGAAAAGGGAAAGAAGAAGGATTTAAGCCATAAAACAAAGCCAACCATCTTGGAAGATTAGTGCAGAATGGGGTCTGGTACTCCACACTGTGTCCTCTAGCTGAAAAAAGTAATCAGCCCAAATATTCCTGGCAGGCCTGTCGCCTAGCCATGCTGCATTCAGGAGAAAGCTAGGCAGGCAGACTGCCAGCACCACTTCAGCGTTCCTGGGCAGGGAACCAAACTGCATGCAGACAGCACACCCAACAGATTCCTTTTTGCATCCATTTTCTCCCAGAAAGTCTGCTTTCTGCAAAATGTTGCAAGCTTTAAGTTTTAGCAGACTTATTATTTTAAAATACGATACATAAATTTAGTGGTTTATTGCTTCAGAAGACCATGGCAAGTTTTGTCAGCAATTTACTGTGGAAGAGGTAGAAGAGGAAATCCACCCATCGGTTGCAAACTTCATTTTAAAATGATAGGCTGAAATTAGTAAACTGAATTTATACTGAAAACTTATGGGCTTCTGACAGACTCAATTAAAGCTTACTGAAACTGACAACCACTATTATGCACAGCTCCCTGCGATACATGGATTAGCTCTCATTGGCCTTGGAATACCCCACCGTGTGCAGAAACCTGCTGCTTCTGTACAACTAAAATTATATGATCTATCAGATCTTCCTGCATAATTATACTTCAGATGAATGTACTGAAAAAGAAATCATAGAGAGGCAGCTAGCTAAACATTCAGAATAGTAATTTTTATATGCAATCATAACTACATGGTGTCATCCACTACAAAACGTGTAGTATCCATGTAAACCGTAGGGCTAGACAAAGAGTACGAAAATACTTTGTGAAGTTGTACAAGTAAAAGAAAAAAATTGCCAGACTTCTGGCAGAATTTGTCCTATTCATTATTTGCTGTGCTAACCTATCTCCAGGTCTGTCAGTAGAAATATTTGTGAATCCCGAAAGTTCCACAAAGCTGAGTGTAAACCGTTATTTGCTCAAATATCTGTGCTGCAAAATGTGTATTGGTCATCTATTGCCATTGCTTACAGAAGTGTTATTTATTCAACAGAGTTTCTAAGGATATCGAAGAAAGAAATCTCTTCTTATGCTGGTGGCCATTCACAGACCAAGAACTCCAGCATAGCTGACTGCCACAAGAAAAACCGCTCTGTGTGCCGCGTAAGCCATTTCTTTCAATTTGTGTCTCCAGACCCCAAGGGCTGCGCTAGGGCAAGGCTGTCACCACCCATCGCCTGTACAGGAGTGGGAGCTGCAAGGCAACTTCTTCTCCCCCTCTGCCTCTGCTCATTGACCGTGGCACAAAAGGACCAAATCTGTGTACGCTACGCCGCACTGCAACAGAGCAGCACCAAATTGAACACATGTAGGCACTAGAAATAGCTTATTAAATGAAATGCCATTTCCTTGATTTCTTTGTGTGAGCCAGAACACAGATGAATTGGATTAGGCGCCCTCCATTAGCCCGGCAGTTATATCTGATATGTCATTTTACATGACCAAGGGGTTCCTTGTAGCAAAGCCTTGATAATCCCAGCCACCCAGCAGGCAGATTTAAGATGCTGTGTGATGCTGGGCTGTCCTGTGACAGCAGGGACATTGACAGGCGGTGCTGACGTTGTCCTGCTGGTGGCATGGTGGACACGTGGATGGATATCAGGTTAGTATGGGCTATTATATATATATATGGGTTATATTATAGTTAATATTCCACTTGGTCTCCTGAAGAAAGAAGAAACATCATTGTCTCTTGAAGAAAGAATAAACATTTTCTCTTGAAGAAAATGCCTGCCATCAAACAAGACATCTTGATGAATGTCTTTTAACCTTGACTGGAGCAGCAGAAAGCAAGCCAAAGGGATTTTTTGCTGGGCTCAACACAGGCAAGTTGATGGGCCTTCCCTCTGAGACCTTGCCAGCTTTTGAGTCTACACCAGTTTTGGATTGCCTGAAATCCTCTCATGTCTCATGCAGCTCCTGAGACTGGCATGATGAAGTTTTTCAGGACAGTGAGTTTGCTGGTGTGTGTTCTGTCCTTGATGTTTACTTGAGTCTCTCTGATTTGCACCCACAGATTGCATTAACTTTTTTGAATTTGCTGTAGTTTTGAAGATCTTCATCATGAACTTTGCATGTTATAAACTAACACTCTGAAAGCCACAGGAATATGTTCAAAAATAGGATCAGATTTTACGATCCTAGGAGAGACACTTTCCATATGACTTTCTAAAGGGAAAACACCACCAGCAGAAGTAAAGTAATTTAAGTATGACTCTGAATGTTCAGGGGCAGGCATGTGTTAGAAACAATGTGCTGTAAAGGAAACCATTTATGCGAAAGCACAATCTTTGATCCTGCTTATTAAGGAGCCTTCTGGAAAATGGAAATGCAGGAAACCTTGCAATTGAACAAATATTTGAGATTGATGGCACATTTCAGCTGAAGAGTGAATCAATAATTTAATCATTCTATCATCCTTGGCTGAATTTCCTCTCTACCTGTAATAACGCTAATGCTGATCCACAATATGCAAGAGACAGAACAGACTTTGTCAGTAGGAAGACTATGCAATCAAGTCCTGGGAGTGATGCTTGTCTGGATTTTGGTTCTTTAACCTGGCAATACTACACAGGATCAAAACCAGATCAGCCTTACTCCTGAGTCTTCAAATATGAATGTCCTGCTTTTGCTGTAGCAAATGAAATTTCATCAGCTGTATCCAGTGCTGAATCTCTCAGTGTCATTACAGCTGCAGAGAGAAAACTTTAGGTCTACAGGAAATGTAAAAACAGAAACTGTAATCATTTCCTCCCCTATGAGTTGTTTGTGAACATGGGAAATTACTTAAAGAATAAGCCTTGTAAAGAATTTGATAACTCTCAATTGTCTAGTCTTTTTACATCTAGCAAAATTACTCACAGAACTCCCCCACGAAGTGCCCTATCTCGGGAAACAGACATCACACCATACAATATAAAATTTGATCCCACAAGTATAAAAAAAATCAAATTTTCATTAAAAAAAGTCACAGCCACGATTCTTAATCCAGCTCTTCCATCTGTCTGTAGTGTCCCATAATCACTGGGCTGCTAATCACTGAGACTCCTACTTTTCTCTTACCGAAATTTCAGTATTTTCATCTAAACTGGAAGAACTTAATTAGAAGAGTTGAACAACCCACCTGTGTTGAATACCTTTTTGTTGTTGTTCAGAGTATTGGCTATAAGTAAATAGCCTTACCTGAAAGAAAGCAGAGAAGGAGTTTGAACTTAGTTTTCTTCATCCTTTAGAAACATGAGGCTCCAGACTGAAAGGAGACACCCCAAATACCTTCTTATCCTGGTTTTTGGAAGTAGCCTCTTTTTTTCCAAGGTTCTAGGTACTTTTGTCAAATGCTTGAAAAGGAAACCATTTGTTGGAAATTGAACAAACCTTTACTCATCCAGAAACGGGTATGTTCACTCTCCAGAATACAATACAAAAAAAATTCAATTGGCTGGAATTGATTTGAATTTTACAGTTTGGCTCAATGCAATAAACCAAAATAATCTCCTTTTTCTGCATTCTTTTTGTTTTCTCACTGCTTATAGGGAGTAACAGACCATTTGCAGTGGATGAAGCTTACAACTGATGACACAGGGAAGAGACAGTGAGTGGGAGCTGAGGCATTGAAGGACAAAGTGGCTTACGCAGCTGAATTGGAAAGAGGGCTGGAGAAAGAACTCCGTTTTCTTCATTCCTATTCTAGCTTCTTTCTCAATAGAAAATCTTAAAAAACTTTGTTTCCTCTACTGGAGGAGTGGACACCCTGAAAACCAAGAGTAGATCAGAATCAAAAAATATCAGAACTGTTTTTAGAAGAAAAGTGCTGTTTAGGTTCTCTGTTGTTTAGGTGTAAAACTTATCTATAAAATCTATTTTTTCTTTTTCAGTCATTGTTATAATCTTTTGGAGAAATATGGATCTCCAGCAAAAGACTTCCATTATAACTTAAGACCAGTAAAGTTTCCAAAACTTATACCTGTGACAGCTACAGTTGCTCTCACACTTGACCATCAAGTGTTGGAAATAAGACTTTACAATGTTTGTGTTTGTTTTTTTTTTTTTACAGAGGAGCAGGCTGGTCCCTTTGTGTGATGTATAGTTAGAGGAACCGGTAAAGTATTATGAACCTGTGGAAGTAGTAATCATGAATAATTTCTAGTAATTTTATCTTTTTTCCTGTATTAAGTGTTAGAATCACTGAACAACAGATTCAAAAGCATTCATCAGCCATCTCAAACATCACTTCATTTACATGAAAATCTTGCTGCTTGCACAGATATATTGGGAGAGCAGTGATTATTGCTAGTAAGCTAGGCAGGTAATTTAATTGACTGGTAAGAATTCTGTCTTGAAATATCTTAATAATTTGTTGTGAGCAGCTATCTCCAAAGCGTGTCTATTAATGCTACAAAAGATTATATTCAAATGTGACACACACGCAGAACCTAAGAGAGTTACAGCTAAAACCCTGCTCTCAATAAGTTGACTGAAGCTGGAAAACGCTTTTATTTAGTTCTTGACAGCCCAATGTGTTTAGTATTTTTTAGATGTCAGCAATCCAGCAGAGAGGAAGATGAGCATCTCCTGAGGGGTCACCCTCAGGATGAGCAGGGGTGTAGGAAGGAGCTTTGGATGCCCTGCAGGAGACACACAGAGACCTCCTCCTGCCTCCGAAATCTTTCCTGAAAAAACATTCATCACAGTAATCCCAAAAAGACAGCAGAGGGCAAGTGTGTTGACAGGTTGAGACAAGAGGACAGATATTTCCTTGTAGTTTGAGATTCCCAGAAGTGGCCAGCAAAGAGCCAGCAGACCCCTTCCTCAGACCTGATCTGTTCCCTTCACCACAAGAAAACTACTTTCCTGAAGCTTAGCTTCATAATGCAGACAGGTATTGAGATGATAGGGTCACCTGGCTGACAGCTCACTCTTCCTCTGTTTTTTCCCTCACTTCTAAGTTACTGTAATAGCCAGAAACTATTTCTATTTCATCCCTTGGAGGATCAACACTTTGAGTATCAGGAAAAAGTGAGAAAAAAGCTCTATGGGCTGCTTTAAGTGAGCTAAGCTTCTTCTGAAAGGAAAATAAACATATTTTGACCTGACAAAAACAGCTTTAACGGATCAAGGGATTTATGGATTTAGGCTATGTCAAAATTGTTAGGCAGATAGCTGCTGCGGTGTAATGCAGTGCTCCCTCCAGCCTAGGCATCAGCTTTCCTCTCTGCGGGCAGCAGGATGGAGCCGGGTGATGTCTGCCTTGGATGCACCTGGACACCTGGACACAGCCGCGTGCCAGAAGGCACACGCAGGGATCACGGTTAAGCTGTCATTTTCAGGAGCAAGTCAGACAGTTTCAGAGGGGTGTTAGGAGACAGCGCAGCCCCTCACGAGCAGCTAGCTGGGTCCTGCGGCTGTCCCTGCTCCCTCCCTCGGCAGCGCCAGGGACACTGTCGCCCTGGCACACGGCTGGGTGGCCACTCTCTCTCTCCTGCACAGCAGGAACCCACCTCTCACAAGCTCTGCCACAGGCCACAGACGAGCTCGGGAGGCAGCTAAGCTCCATCTAACCCCGTGAAGAGTCTGCTCTGCCATACCAGGGGACATCTAGTGGAGCAAGACGAAGCACTTAAAAATGCCTGGCATTAAAAATCTGATCTAATGGTGGGTCCCATTAATTAATGAACTAAATCAGCAGAAACAGAGCTAGGTTTGATGGTCTCCTCAGGGGTTTCAGGTGTGTGATTTTCATGACTGCTATAAATGTATCATTATGTATGACCTATCTCTTCCATAGCTGGTGGGTGTTCTCCCACTAGCTTACCCTTCAGACCCAACATCCAGAACTAACCCAGCCAGGAAAAATTCTATTAGCTGGAGAAATTTACCTATGGCACCAAGCTCCACATATCCAGCAGGCACCGGTAGGACATTGGGTGTGGAAACCAAGACATCATCCGCTTTATATAGGATCAGTTAGAAACACCTTTGGATGATTTAGGAGATGCTTCACTCCATCCTCACCTGGGCCTTTGACCAGAAAGAGATACTCCAGCAGAGGACTTCCTAGTCACAGACACTCCAGAGAACATGCAAGTTGTTTGACTTCTGTCGACGCTAACATGACACACGCAGCCAGGGAGACAGCCTGGACTGCCCAGGCTCACAGCTGTAGGAGTAACAAACATGAAATTAAAACATTACTCTCTCCTGTACAGCTGCTGTTACAGCACGAGGTGTTGCAGCAGTAAAAGATGGTACTCAGCAGTAGTTGGGAAACCCAGTTCAGACCAGCTTTGCTCCGAAGTGAAGACCCAGCACAGATGGCTGATCTCACGGCGAGGAGGAGGGATGAGGTGCCAGTGCTGATACCAGGCTCTGGGAACAGAGTAGGTGCTTCCTTCTGAGTAGTATAAAACAGGATGCTCAAAGTCACATCAACCACAGGCAAACATGCCACCAGCAATTATGCATTTTATGGCAGAACTCCCCTCCCAGTTGCCTCAGGCTGTTACATCTACAGCAAAATAGGATAATTTGGCTGTCTCATCTTTACAGAGTTCAGTGCAAAGGCAGATGTGCCATATTATATAATAACTGTTTTATCTGACAGGTTAATACAGCCAAAACCGTTCCTGTTCTGCAGGAAGGGAGTGATCCCACTGATGTTTATTTTTGCTGATAGAGCTACAGTACAAGTAACTTAAACTAATTCATAACACTGAAGCTACTAGCTACTCTTACACCTGCTTAGGTTTTGAGCAAAGGTCATTGGTGCTATGAAAAATCCTTGAGTTAAAGCCATGCTGACAATTTCTCACAATTGCTGTGTCTTGTCCTAGGAAGCCAATACTGCTCTGCAGTAATTGTGCATTGGGGTAGAACCATACAGCAGCTCCAAGGGTCTGTGCTACAGCCCTTCATTACAGACATAAGTACTTTTTTCTATATGACAGGAGTCATAGTCTAATCTAAGTCTGTGGGACCAAAATTACTCAGAAAAAAATAAAGCAGGGAAAAGATAATACTTAATGAGCCAAGAAAGTGTCTGTGACCTTCTGGAGTAATTTATGAAGTCCAAGACACAAGTTAAACTTTCTGGGAGTGTCTAACTACCAAAAAATTACTGAGGTCCTTAGAACTGGCTGCTCTTTTCACGCCTTTCCCTTGTAATGGCTTCATCAGTCTTGGATGCCCAGCGCTGGCCAGGCTTAGCTCTGCTGTAGGCAGGTGAATGGCTCTGCTCATAAAATGGGAGGAACTGTACACTATTGCTATTTGGAGCTGGTCTTCTTTTCCTCTCTCTCCAACAATGATAGACAGAAAACAAAATTTTGCTGAGTAAAGTTAACAATGTGGGAATTCAGGTAAATAGAGATGCGCTGTATTTTTGATACAAAAAGTGCTTTCCTTCTAAAATGATATTGGGGAGGGGGGAGAGGAGGGGGAGGCAGATAAAACCACCTGGAAAGCAGGAAGCATGTTACAGTTCAAAGCCAAATGAGCAGCTGTCTGTGACTGGGATATGAAATAGTGGCAGCTGCAGCATGGTCCATATACCAGGACCTGAGGCACAGCTGGTGCTCCAGGGCTGGTTTAGGGGGTGTCGTCCACAACCAGACCATGCAGGCAGAGAGCTGCCCCAGAGGGCACCACCACGCTGATGTCCACACTGCCCTACCTCACAGAGCGGCAGTCCGCTGGGAAAGGACAGAGCGAGGGCGAGCTGGTGTTGGCAGGGTCAGGCTCCGGGCAGAGACCCAGAGCAAGGCTGTCACCCTGCGATAGGCTCTAGTGCCATGTCTGGCTCTCTGTGCTCCAGCACTGGAGTTCCTGGGGCCCTGATGGCTGTTCTGCCATCTCTCTTTTCCATTCCCCCAGCACTGCCCCAGACCAGTATTATCCTATGGGAGAAAAAGAAAATCAGAGGAGGAATGATGTCCTTTGAGTTTTTCTAAACCTCCTAAAATTACTTATGTTTAATGACATGCTGCACATAAAATTGTATTTGCACAAGCATTTCAGTCCTAAAGTGTTTGTGATAGGTGGCGTTTAAACTTCTACAAAAGCAGTCACGTACTTAAACTGGAGAACAATCAAAAAGCAGCAGAAAACCACTACAGAAAATTACTTAAAGAGGGATACAGGTGCAGGGGGTGTGGGCTTATCTACACGTTCATGCAGACAGGTACATGCCCATTGATAAATACATCCATAGGCTGCTCAATAAAGCAAAAAAAAATTATTTTTTTTTTATCCTGGAAAGAAATCTCTAGAATCATCTGTAAACTGGAGAGCTGGAAGTAAGGCTGAAACAGCACAGATTCAAGGGATGGAGAGATGGGACTCACGCCTGGAGTGAGATGACTCATTTGTAACACTAATCATGAGGGATGCTGTGGCCAGCAGGCTTTTCAACAGAGATCTATATTTCTCAGGACCAGGTTATGACATGCGTACTTCTGCAGCTAGCACAGATAATAGCAATAAATGCATCATTCATTAAGTGATGCCTCTCAATATCCTGACTTTCCTCACTTATTTTTTAACAAAAAGTCTGAATTCTCCTGTGCTGCATTTTATGCCTTGGTAAAATGATGGACCCTGGTAAAACCAAGGAGAGGACCATGGTCTGGTGGCACTTATACAGTCAGTATATGTAGTAAACAATGTCCTGAGAGCCAGCTGGTTTTAATTCCTATTCATATATTGCACAATGTGAAAGGGTTGCTCAAGCAGACACGGAGACCTCAGGGACAGCTATCAGCCCTGCCTCTTCACATCATACCTGCAAGTGCATCTGCAGACTTTCATGGCTCCCACCGTGTGTCCAGAACTGCACAATTATCATCAGTCCAAAACAGGTCTGCTAATGGTGCATCTCAGAGAAAACAGCCAAGAGTAGTTCGTCTTAGCCATGACAGTCCTGTAATAGATACGAAATCAAAAGACACTGAAAAATAATTTCCAGCTGAGATCTTCAAAGGATCCTAAGGGCGTTAGGTGCTTGTGGCTCATTTCAATTCAACAGTGGGTTGGAGCTACTTTGAAAAACCCAGCCTTAATCATTGAGACACTGCTGTGAAAACGCTCAGAGTGCAGTGCTGTTGAGTAAAGGATCCATTTTACCACAGCCTTTTTCAGAATAGAATTATCCTGAAATGACAATAATCATAAGCTAGTAATTAAACCTGTATTTACAGAAAACACAAGGACAAAAATGATGAGAGGGAAATGGTGCTATGAACTGACCCTTCTCACTTCAAAGAATGTTAAGGGTGCAGCAGACTTTGCACTCTCTCCAAGTTAAATATTTAATTACAGATCTCTGCTCGTCCTGAAAGCTGTAATGAGAAGATTGCACATCTCAGAAGTGAGAAAGCTAAGCAACTACCCTTTTCGAGGGTTTCTATATCAAAGAACTAAATTTAATTCGTAGAAAAGCAAGGAACTGCCATCTCTGCTTTTCCTGTGAGTCTCTTGGGGCTTGCTCTTTACTGGGGGACAAAGAATCATGTTGTAAAAGACCCCAACAAGCCATAGAGGCACTCTATTTAGTTGGAGCAGCTTCTATCATTTCTGCAAGACAAAGCGGCTCCGCCTCCCACCCGGTCATATCAGAGACATCCCTTTAATACTTCTAATATGCAGCCCAAGCCCCCACAGTCAGCCAGAGGAAGCAGGTTTGCACGTTTCTGCATGGGACAGCACAGCTCCTGGCCGTAGCTGCCAGGCTTGTTCATGCTTTTGGTGGAAAGACACAGCGGCTCATCCAGCCAAGGAAGGGAGTCACCGTGGTGTGCTACAGGAGGGAGCAGGCTAGGAGAAAGGAGCGGAGACATGCACAGCTACTAAAGTCTCTCAATTCTGCCATCATTTCAGAGGATAGCAGGTAGGAATAATGCCAAAGTCTTCCTTAGCAGTGCAACAAGCACATACTTGCACGTCAGGGCCAGAGAAGTCCATGGTGTTATGTATAGCTACTCTTCAAGTGACTTGCTGATCCCCAGACACCCACACCTGGGGTAAGGGAAAGCATCCCCTCGGGATAATGGAGCAGGTGCCCCGTTGGCCACTGGGCTAGTCAATGCTCTACGTATGGGGGCCTGAAGGGGACACGCTCGGCAGGCTCGGCTGCACATGAAGAAGGAACCAGAGCCAATACTGACAGATTTGTTCATTGACAGGGAAACTGGGGGGATTCAGACTCTGCCATCGGAGGAATGCCATTTTGGAGGAAGCACGACATTGCCCTGTGCACTCCTGGTATCCCACTGCCCATTAGAAATGATGGCCAAGGCACAGCCCACCTCACAGGAACCTGCGTGCAGCTCTGTGCCAAACACAGTGGCTGAACGATGCTCTGGTCCTTCCACAGGACAGGGTGCAGTTAGGAATTAGATATATGTCTCCTGTCTTTCCCTGGAGTCAGGGGTGAGAAAGGCTGGGTTTATTTGACTTCCCCAAGGTCTTTTAGATCCACCTGTACCTCTCCTCTTCCACCATATGGCATCACCAGCAGAAGGGTCAGCTGTGGGGGTAACTGGAGGGCTATGCCAGCTCAGAGGGCAGGCGGGAACCCACCACATTGCTTTTCTTTCCAACACCCCCTGACCCACACCACAGCCAAGCCCTCGTGGCACACAGCTACAGATTTTCAGCACAATGACGGTACTGGCCAGAAATTGTCCTCTCCAGCTCCTCCTCACTGCAGGCATGGTCCCATGTAACAGAGAGGGCAGAGACGCTCATCAGCCTTCAAAGGATCTTCTGCAAGGAAGGAGCAAGTGAGTCATAGCACATGTTTGAAGGCATTTCCTGCAGAGTCACTGCAACAGAGACGTGATAGATGTCTATGTGTGGCTATATGTCCCTTGCTGACCGGCTGGCAGCAATCTCTTGTTGCTCAGACAGTGCCAGGCAGACACAGTGGAAGAGATCTTTTTGTATACGATGGTGCACAATAAGTAGCATGAGGACCTTTCCCAGTAGTAGACCCTCTGGAGCTGTGTGAGAGAAGAGAAGGAAGCAGAGTCCTGTCTGGTTCTGAAGCAGCAGCAGTAATTCTATAAATAGCTCACAGAAATCAAGAGATCTATGCAAAGAGGAACTTATTGATGGCCAGACCTGGGCAAACAGCCACTAAGAAGCATGAGATATGGGGCAAAGAGAATGAAGTCGTCCACAGCATGAGGTATTACTGGTGATCAGAAATTAGTAAGAGCTGGAGGGAGCTGAGTTTTGCAGCTGCAGATGTCCTCTGCTGAAGTCTACCCTCTCTGTCCAGCAACAGCGTCACCCACAGAGCCTATCCCTGCTGCCCGGAGTAAGCCAGCATGCTACAGATGGAGAGGAAAGCTGCAGAGGCTGCCTTGTGGAGGATTCAGCCACTGCGCTGACCACAGTAAAGCAATGGCTGAAATCAGAGAGGAACCACACACGAGCACTAAGGAGAAGCTGCGAGAACCTGGCAAAGGTCTCTGCAAAGGTGGGGGACTGGCCACTGCAGACATTGTTTCCTGGTGTATGTCCTCTGCTGCAGACCTCCCTGGGTGGCTTCTGGATGCTGATGTAAATGCCTTTCACCGTGGTAGCTCACCAGGGGAACACGTCCGTGCAAGCAAGTTTGTACAGGTCATTCCTGGACAGCACAAGTAGGAAAAGTCTTCTCCCTTCTCAGCAGGAGGATTCGCACCTAGCGAGTGACAGCCGTCTGTCCACCCCTGCCCTGGAAAGCTGTCGCTTGATCACACGTGCCCTGGCTGCTGGTGAGTGCTGGAGGTCGAGCCCATCTCAGAGGAGGTTGCCCAGGAATTCATAGCTTTGATATTACGCTTGCCTTGTCAGGACGAGCTAGGAAGCTGGATCAGGTCTCTGCGTAGTCTCACCTTCCCATCATTCACTCTTTCTGATGGAGAATGGAGATAGCATGCGTGGACACAAAGCCAGTGGCATCCCCTAAATCCCCCTTTCCGGCTTTATGTCTTTGTGTGTTTGGGGGTCAAAATACAAGTGCATGGTGAGGGTGTTACACCGATTCATTTCGTGTGTGTTGAGATAAATTGCTGCCAAACGCCAAGTGTCTAAAGCAGGAAACTATTTGAAGTGGTGAATCGTGCTGGGATTACTGGGCAGCCTACTCCATCTAGAGAGTAAGCAAACCACAGATCTGATAAGCCTTGTATTACCTTTGTAAAACTTGAACCAGCCCCTGGGGGTGTTTTCTTATGTTAGTGTATTTAAGATTAATAAATCCAGATGTGCTGTACAGTTCAGAGATTTGGGGGGCAAATCCTGTTTGCCAGGAAAGATAAATGCAATAAATATTTTGTGAAATAAATATTATATGAAAGAAATAAAAATAAAATATAAATTCGGAGTTGGTATCTCACAGGACTAATGTATCTTAATGTTTGTGCTGGAATGACTCTGAGGCCTCTGACATTTCATTTCCCTTGCCTTTGAGCAACATGATTAATTTAAATAGACAAATAAAGAACCAAATGGTAAATCACAATTCCTTTGAAGTTTAGAGCTAGGTCTGCTGAATCAGTATTAAGCTGTTTCTGCATTTCAATTAACTCTTTGAGAAACCACTGCTTCATGGAGACCTTCTGTAATTACCAGTGTGAATGAGTGGAATTCCAGAGGTGATGAAGACCTTTTAGTTAATTGATTTTGAGGCTCCAGCTAGACAGGCTATGCAAAAAAGGAGAACATAGCCCTGGAAGTGTTGATAAGTGCCTTAATCTTCAAGGCTTTCTGGTTTTATTTTTTTAAAAAAAAAAGAAAGCAATGAATAAGAATGTTTGTTCTCAGAGTTCTTTCGAGGAGAAGCTTCTGTGGTTGAAACAAATGTGTTAGTAGCTAAAAATAAAATCAATGACCTCAGCAGCCTCCTCTGGTTGTAATCCTAAAACAGTGCTGACCTGAGTCTTTTTATTTGTCGATTCTTAATTATACGAGGGCTGTCTCTTCCTCTTTCTGCCATCAGTGTAATGAAACAAAGCCATTTGCAACCTCTTTTCTATTGTGTATTAGGGTAATTTTTTTACAGTTTGGGAGAGAACTTACAGTTGTGAATGATCTTACCGATGGAGTACCAGAACATATTTTATGATGTGGCAAGAGCACTTGTCTCCTTTCATGAAATCAAGCATGGATGAGAGCAAGGTTCATGTCCAGTCCAGGGCATCCAAGCTTTATTGTTTCTAAATACGCTGGCAGTGTACTGAAGCATTTACTAATATACTATAGCATACATTGTGAATATTTTTATAGCACCTTCTCTCTTTCTTGTTTCCATACCTTCCTAAAGTATGCTTAAAGTATGTTAAAGAGCTTAAAGTACAAACCTTCACAAGTTCCTTGGCATGTACATAACTTGGACTTTCAAAACTCGGTTACTAAACTCTCAAATCTGGTATATATACACAAAACCTTGTGCATGTGTGAGAGGGAGGAGCTTTCACAAATCAGTAATTCCAAGCAACAAGTATCCTGGGAATATTATTCTTGTGTAGATAAAGTCAGAATAGACTGGTTGCTCCTTCTGTGCTTTGATGTACTGTTGTAGATGAGGTTGCTGAAATCACCAGATAAATTCATACTGTGTGTTGGCAGAACTGCTTCCCTGGGCTCTTGGCCCAGCACTGCCAGTATTCACCTGCAGAGCTCTTACAGTTTCGTTGTTCTGAGCCTTGCCATGCTTCTCTATACAGCTGGCACAGTCTTCTCTTCTCAAGATACTGGCAGCTGTTAACATGGGTGGCTGTGAGGACTTGATCAGCTAGCCCACACGCAGACCCATAGGGTATCCTGCCTGCCGGACACATGCATCCTGAGTATCCTTCCTCATACTCAAGGCTGTCCCCTGTGGTATTAGACGTGTACATCTGGGCGTCTGAGCAGAGTCCCGGACGGCAACAACTTCAGGGCAAGCTGAATTGCTCCCCAGCTTCCACAGGACAGATCATATTGCCACTGCCCTGCTCACACATGGGCGGCTGCAAGCACCCACGTGGTGCTAAATGTCCAAATCCAGAGCTGGGTCCCGCTTGCACCTTCAGTTGCTTTTGTGTGCACCACCTCCCTGGCTAGCTTTAGCTTTTTGCTCTTCCTTGCTCTTCTCCTTCTAGACCTCTTTGGAGTGGCATTTTGTTTTGGAGAAGAAAGCCTGTTATGTTGAAACTGGAATGTAAGAACTTACAAATTTTGTTTTGGCCAAGCAATTCTTTTATCAAAAAGTTTTATCAGACTTTCTCCAACAGTTTTAGCAAAAAGTATAAAATGAATGTTCTTGCCTTGTCAGCCAGTCAATGCTAACTTGCTTCTTAAAGATATAAGCTGAAACTATTAATGATGTGGTAAAAAGATAAAATTTGGGGTATTTTTTGAAAGAAAGCTATGGTTTGATTTATTCTGTAATTCATTATAATGAACTGGTTATCTTAGTCCTCAATGAATTAAAGTGACAAAAATTTTTATCAGAACAGTTTATCAAGGTAAGTGATAAATAATGTTATTAGACTTAATATTCCAGCCTCATTTGCTTTTCACACAGAAGTTCGTAACAGCCAATAAGACATGGCTATTTAATAACATTGTGCTAAAGCCATAAACACTGTATTTATAAAGTTGACATGTAATAATAAAAGGACAAAAAATGATCTTGTAACAAAAGAAGATTTCAGCCAGACTCAATAAATGCTTAGTCTGGACTCTTTATACTAGAAAGCTGTGAAAAAATAATAACCTTTTTAAAAATAAGCATTTGCTGTTTTGATGAAAAGTGAAAATTAATGATGGTTTATTTCTTTCCCTACGAGTCCTTTCTGTCTTCCCCACCCCCACCCTCCCACCCCCACCCCCGGCATCACTGCACTAGAGGGGCAGTGGAGAGGGTCAAGTCAAGAGGGGAGAGAGAAAGATGCAAAGGAAAGAAAAACCTGAATTACTTCCAAAAAGGTAATGTTTCCAAACCTAAAAGTTGTGAATTACTTTGAAGACATAAAAGAAATGTATATCCTAAGCCTGCAAATTAAAATTATTCCTCCTTTTTGTGTGTGAGTTTGTATTTCAATATTCTGATGTGTTCCATCTTCTACTTGCTTGGATATCAGTTAATTACTGGCTCATTAAGTACCTCATACCATAGTCACATCCATTCTTTTATTGAGTATTCTATTAAATACCTGGAGAAAGTTCAGATGATGCAAATTAATTTTATTATCATAGCACTACCAATTCAGGAAGAAAAGAGCACAAGGAAATATGAAGTGTGACTTCCAGTTCCTTTACCCATCTTCCTGCCCCATTTCCCTCCTGGGTTCACAGAGCACAGCCTGACATACCCATCTGTTTCTGACTAAGTGTTTCAGGGTCTGACTTTTCTAGAAGCCTTTTGCTACAAGGCTAGAAGCACCCTAAAGCTCTGATTCAAACCAGACTTGTGCTGCTCTCCCAAGAAAATACCAGCTCCAGGAAAGGAAGTTTCCTTTGCCTCTTCCAGAGCTGGCTGCTGCTCGGAGATACCACAAACACCACTGGCAGCACGTTAAATGTGTCTGTATTAGCAAGCACTGGTCCGCTGGCTTTGATAGCGCCTATGAGCAGGGGCTTCTATCTGGCCATGAGGCCACGACAATTTTTTACACCGTGTGAATCTGACTGTTGCAAAAGGGGGTATTAATAGCAGGCAGGAGGTGATCACCCCTCATTCCTTCCCCAAAACGAGCACCTACCACAGTGCCCACAGGCCTAGAACACTTCATTTGAGCAGGGCTCAGGCAAATGCACGCAGAGGCACCAGCTCTTGGTAGCTCTGTCATAAGCAGAGCAATGGAGGCTTCTGTGAAAATTTGGTCAAGGAGATGGATGAAAACATAGCAATCCATAAACTATGTAATGTTCCTAAAGCCTTCCAAATCCCATTATTATATTTGAATTTGTATGGACTGGTTTGAGTTTCTATACCATCTGATTTCTTATGGTCAGCATCAGCATAAGCAATCCCCAAAGCTTAGCAGTGGTTAAGATTTGCCATAGAACTATAAAATTTCAGGCTTCTCTGAAAGTGTCTTTTCAGCAACACCAGGTATATATACCTCTGGTTGTTTTGTTGGTTTTGGTTTGGTTTTTTTTTCTGATTTGTTTAATTGCATATAACTAGAATGTAGTTTCAGACCTAGTTTATTGGGCTGACTGGAAGGTGGACAGCTTTCCAGTGCATATAGAGCCTTCCCAGATTTCATTTTACTATTTTCATAGCCAAAGGGCACTTTGCTGCCTATTTAATTGGGTGGGTCTATAAAATAATCCCATCAATATACTCAGACTGAAATAAGAAAGTGCACATTGACCTTCTTTTTCCCAGTATCTCTGGGCTGTTGTTATTATGTTAAAGATCTGTTGGTCGATAAAAAAAAAGCTTATTAAAGTGAGGCTTTCTAAATGGAAGCAAGACAGACTCTTCAGTCAGTCCCCATCTCCAGTTTCATAGCAATATAAATATAATCTCTCCTTTCTTCCTTTCTTCGTTCTTTTTTAGAAGTGATTTCAGTGCTTTTCTGTTTGGCTTCGAGTGGCTAGCATGAACCTCTGCTCAACCAATTTCAGGTGTACAGAACCCAGATAGCTCATTCCTACCCCATAGATCCTCTGCTGCTAGAAGTGATGGATTCTGCTGATGCAAGAAAGTCTGAATTTTCAGAAAAAGACTGTGAAAGATGCAATTCCTTACTTATTTTCTTTTTCTTCTTTCTTAATTCTTTTGCCTTTGAAAATAGGTGCAGACTTACACTGTTGTCATACCAAAAAAAAAAAAAAAAAAAAAAAAACCAACAACAAAACCAAACAAAACACAGAAGAAAAATCCTCTGAAAAAACAAAATCCTTGAAAAATTAAAGCAACTGTCATTGACATATTTTTCACTCATTTGGACCAGCTCTAGTTACAATACAGTACAGTATGTAGCATTGATGACATGAAATAAATGACCCCACTGAAGTTAACATTTATCTGTTCCCAGCATTATTTAAGTAGATTAGTTGACCCAGATTAACTATATAAAAGTTCGTTGTGTAACACAGGTATGATGAAAGAACAGGTTTACGAGAATACTTTTCATTAATATATCAAGAGATTAAAAGGGCCAGAGCTAAGAAATATAATGTTCCAAAGAGCGAAGAAAAAGAGAAAATAGGAAAAAAAGACCTATTTGAGTAGATGGCAACAGGTCACATATTAAAACTTCAAAAGAGTTGGCCACAAGGGAAATCAAGAGAAGTATTTCAGAGAGTGTATGATTAAGATGTGGACAGAAGCACTGCAGCTAGTGGTGGAAACTGTGCTCCTGCTCCTTATTTGACTTACACCAGCCTCATTCCAACAGCACTAGGTCATCATCAGACAGAAATGAAAATTTGACTGCAGTGGAGTCCTCTTATTTTAAAACGATGAGAAATGAAGGGGCCCTGGACACAAAGCACAAGCTCCCATTTGTATTGCCTTAGCCAACACCACTTTTAGAAATACGGATTTCAGCCGCTACTCGTGGTTTTCCTGTTTCCCTGCTCAAGGGAGAAGGTTTCCATCCATAGTGGTGCCTGCAGGTTCTGTCCCAGATACCTCCTCCAGCTGATCCAACGGGTGATTGTAGAGTAGGGGACAATGGGTGATTGTAGAGTAGGGGAATATAATGTTTATATAGTCAATGGCAAAGAAGAGCCACAGAAAAACCCTGGAGGGGAATAAATGGCTTCCCCCAGAAGAATCCTTGGAAAACTCAAGGCAACAGAAGGAACAGGCTACAGTTCTGCCCTTGCAGAATGCCATTTAGCCCAGGAAGGGCAAAACCAGTGACAGCACTGCTTCATTTGCTCAGTCTCTAACATTTAAAAGCTTTTTGTTCTATATTTTTGATTCCTCTGGTTTTAAAACAATACCCTTATATCAGATCCAGTCAATCTTGAGAGCCCATCGTGCCTTGGCTTCAGGCTTATGCTTCTATAAAGAATATCACCTTGGTCCACCAAACCCCAAAAACCCCGCAATGAACACAAAATGAAAAATCCCCAAATATTTATATTTACCCTCATATTCAACTATTTAAATTTATTCAAGTCCTTTGAACTCCTGAGCACACCAATAAAGGCAGGCACCTGATAATAAACTCCATGGTTTTTTTCTCTAAAGTGATAGAAAGGCAGTTTTATTTGCTGCTCTGAGTTGGCTAGGATTCTGCTGAAGATTGGGCATCTGTTTATCTTTCTTCTCCTTTATCCTACTTTTTCCCTCTCTCTCCCTCCCTGCAGCCAAGTCACTGACACTAGTTTCTGAAGTCCTCCTGCCAGAAGCTTGCCCATCTGTTCAGCAGTGTCTCCTCGTAATGATGTTGGCATTAATCTTTTCTGCAGTGTTTTTTTAATGGTGTTCATCAGAAATGTGAAATCTTTGAATCACAGCCCACTTCACATCAGAGTGATAACTTGTTTGAGTAAAGCTCTGGAAGGCAGAGCCTCTTAATTTTGCATTAACAAGCACTTCAGTTTTATTTCGGCAGAGATGGGCAGTGGGAAAGCAGACCTGAGTCACCTCTTAGCTGACTGCATTTTTAACTTCCATATGCATTAAAGAGGGAAAGGTTTACTTCAAAATACTTGTAAGAACAGAGAGAGTGACCTGCTGAAGTGAATTAAATCAGGTTATTCAACATGTCGTAATGGGCTGACAGTGACTCATTTTTAAGCGCAATGCACTTACATCCTCTGACTATCACAGTGCTGACTGAAGCAGTACATTTTTCAAAAGAATATAGCAACAAATACAGCAGGTGAGTACAGACAACCTTGCTTTCCCTTCAGCCTGCAAGAGGTACTTTTTTTCCCCTTCTACTTTCTTAGCAGGGTCAGGAATGCATAGACTGTGGGATGCATTTTCCTCCCGCTGCACTAATATAAATCAGAGGAACTCCATTTTAACCAATCGATTTTCTGCGAGTCTGCGTAAGTGGAACATCACAAGGTCTATACCTTTTTCATCCTATTTCCAGCTCATAATTTTAAACAAAAATTCGCAAATAGGAACTAATATTACTTTATATATTTAGCATATGCTATTCTATAGCTCCTTCCACAAATCCTGCATCACACTTCAGGAGGAATTTAAATAGATACTAATACATAAGAAGCGAGATCTATAGGTTAGCTGGGTAAGAAACATGTATTTTAAACTCAGAAGACATACACTGCTATCTAGTGGCAGCAGCAGGAAGTCCTAATACACAGCAGCCCATAACCACACATAGTTTAAAATACAGGAACTTTTTTCCTTTGTGGCTCCTTTTTTAATAGAGAGCAGCAGTAGGGCACAGTCAGTGCCTGTTAGTGTTCCCTGATGTCATCTCACAGCAGTCAGAGTCTGTAACTGGAAGTAAGCTCTGCATTTGAATTATTTTCATGATTATTTTGTGAAAAGTGATGCCAGCTTTTTAGAGGTTGAAACTTTTTTATAAAATGTGACAAACCAAAATGCTAATATATATTCAATAAGTTTAATCAGAAACAAATATGCTTGAGAGAAACTAAACCAAAAGATCTAAAACAAGACTCTACACTTTTTAAAAATGGTTAACATAACACCTGTAAAATCAGCTAGGTTTAATTTTGTAAGATTATAGGTAAACTAAATATTTTCCCAGATTTTACGATTTCTTCTGATGATAAGTTTTGAGAACACTTAGGAGAATGGCTTGTGAAAGGACATTTTAAGTTGTTTTCAGGACCTGAAAGTGGCTAAGGAAATTTTTCATTCCCTAATTCAGCCAGCAGCCTAAGGAGCAATGTTTTCTCCCATCTCTCTAGCAATGCTATGTTGATATGCCATCCCCTGCTTTATCAGAGGGGATGCTTGCTGTCGGGAACAGCAAAAAGGACCCCGGATCTGTATTCCAATCTGTTCAACCTGGTGTCTGTAATGAGAAGCCATATTACTTATCTGATGTCCATGGCTGGAGACATCAGTTGAGGGTCTTGTGGTGTTCATCTCCCCAAAGCCACAAAAGAAGCTCTCAGGACCTGACAAGGGCTAGTGTTTGACGAATAGCTTTGGCAGTTTGCAGAATCTGTTTTATTATTTGGCATATGAAAAATGGATCCTTCCTGTTGTAACCTGTGGACAACAAGCCCTATACTGAGGGCCAGTTTAAACAAATTTATGCACACCTTTTTACATATGGTCCTGAAATGAAGCTGTGCCTGGAGGGAGCTAATTAAGGGAGGGTCACCAGGCAGTAACTCCTATTTCCCTTTATAGTCAAAGGAGAGAAATTTATGCTCCCCAGAAGGAAGGTAGAGGCAGAAATTTGTTTGACCTGTTTCAAGTAACTGCTCTGGGCTGAGATGTACCACAGCCAGGAGCGTCCATTTCTTTGCATTCGTTATAGAAGGGCCAGGTCTCAGCTTACAGATGATATTTACCCAAAGGAAATATGCTTAGGACCTCAGGGCTGAGAATAATGATCAGTACGGGTTCAGATCTCAGATCCTGAGCAGAGGCATCTCCTCACAGGTGGGATGTCCATCCAGCTAGTACCACTGGTGCCCTGCAGCCTGGCCATACAAAAGCAGTGTGCAACTAGTGATGCAAGAGAGATGCTGCTCAGGTGACAAGCCTGCTCTGTTGATTCACTCTTCAGAATTTGGACATAAGAATGTACAAGTCATGCTTGAGCTTGCTGGGTATCATTTATGTAATATAACATTTCTGTGATGGAACTGCATAGTATCCAAGGAACAAGACAGTTTATCGAGTTTTGTAGTCAGGAAACTCCATGAATGAATACAGTGGCTTAAAAGCAGCGCAAAGATGTTTTCAAACTACTTTTTCTCTTTTTTGTCCTTACCACAGCCAGTCACAAAATAAATTATCAAGACTTCAAAGAACAAAATGCAGTAATAACTTAACACAGAAAAATAGATGCAAACCAAATTAAACAGATGTAGAAAAGATTTCTCAAATCTGAAACTTTGTTTTACAGATCAACAAAGAGGATTAGAGATTGCCTTCTGAGTGTTACACAAATGGCAGGAAAAGAAACAGTACATGTCCTTAATCACTACACATGTGATCACAGGTGCATTTTGTGATCATACAGTACAAAGAACTTAAAGCACCTTTAACATTAGAGTCCAGTAAGGAGGTTTATCTCACATACTTCAGAAATCTATAAATCAGCTGTATATTCTAAATTAGGTCCCCATCAGTTTTCTTTAATCAGTGGAGAGGGGTAGGGACTGTCAAAGATGACCAGTATTGGTAGATACCTTTTGTTAGAGAATCTTAAAACCACTTTCTAGATGTGCCCATCTCTTTCCCTTGCCTACAAAGAACCAACAGAAATAGCTGTCCTTGTATTTCCATGAGCAAACATTGCTGCAGGAAGAGGTGCTCTAGCCTTTCTTGAACTATTAGCAATTTGTCTCCATCTTTCCTTTCCCCTCTCCCATCCAGCTTATGTTTTTGGGCAGAAGTGTCAAAAAAAAAAAAAAAAAAAAAAAAGGCTAGTTTTAACCTGAATCCCTTCTGTAAACCAGATCACCGTGGACAATCTGTGCCAGCATCAGAGAGGGGAAAGCACAGAGGTCAGGAGTGACCAGTTTCAGAAGTGCTTAGACACTAATGCTCAGCAGATACTGCAGCAAAGCGGAACTTCATGGTGACTACAGGGAATTCAACTGAAATTTTCGATGGTTTCTCATTGCAAGATTTTTAGCACAAGTCTGCTGTTCTATTTACGTCCATGTACAATGCCTGTCTTTCACAATGGGGTTCCTGGCAGAGAAACTCCGGTCATACTTGGCATATGTTAGCCTGCTTGCTTGGAGTGCTACTGGGAGGGATTGGGTTATCACACTGAAGTGCACAACAGTGCCTACAGAACACAGCCTGCAACAGCGAAAATAAACAGCATCAGATCTTTTGCAGATTGGTTTCAGTGCATGCACAGTGGATTTATTCAGTGTCAGCCTACATTCATATCTTATTTTACAAAAAAAAAAATAAAAATCAGCCACTAATCCTAAACACACCACTAACCCTCCGAGTAACACAACATTTTTCAGATTTTTGGAGGCAAGAATCACGATACTTTAACAACCTCAAATGTTTATTTATCTTAAGCTTAACAGTTCTGGGCTTAAGGATTTCATTTGGAGTTTACTGAGTCTTAAATTTAATCTGGAGTGTATTTTCACAGAAAATACTCCTTTAAACATCCACCTTGTTATCTCTTTTGTAATTAAAAGGATTTAGGATCAATATTCTCTAAATATGCAAACAAGCTGATAGCTAAGATTTTGTCTGTTTTACAACACGCCATTACAATCCTGCGTTTCTGAGTCAACTATGACATTCTGCAATTGATCCTGAGGCAGAACTTCATAAAGGCTGTTAATGTTTGCACTGTTGAACAAATACTCTAAGATACTTGAAATCCCAAAATCTCATCTGTGCATTCCAGTACAGTGTATACAGAGTAATTATGTCAACACTGTTGTCTTTGACGTGAATAGCAAGGAGATAGCTTTCATTTATCAGGGCAGAAATATGGGTCCACAAAATTCAAAATTATCCAGCGATGCAGTATTGTGTTGAGGGCTATAAGACGGTGCCAGGATGCTGTGCAGCTGGAAGACTGACATTTGCCAGCTTTTCAGGGCCAGAGTGGTGTGTATGGCACAACTGCCTGCTCAATCTGCTCATATCCTTGACAGTTCAGCAACCCAGATCTGAGATAAGGGCAAGTAAAGAAACAAGTGAGAGGACGAAGCTGGGCTCCATATACATCACAGCAAGTTTCAATTCATATACTCTGAGGAAGCTGCTTTGGTGTTCTGGTGCAGCTGCTTTGTATTTTATTTGGAAGTAGCCTCTTTTTGCAAATAATATAGTGAAATGCTCTCTTCTGACATCTGACAAGGTCTGAGACAGATTATCAGCAATAGCTGGTGAGGGCTGTGTGCAGCTGAAGACAAAAGGCAAAAAGAAATCTTTTGCAATTCTTTGAGGGTACTTTGGAAGGATCCAGACAATGAGAAACAGAGGCACATGCTGTCTAGCCCCAGGCTGGACAAATAACTACAGTGCCAGGAAAGAGCAATTCATTGGCCTGTTCCCTCCCTTCTTTCAAATGAGGGGTCCCAAGCTTCTGTTTTCCTTTTTTTTCTGCAAGTTCAGGCATATACCCATATTTATATCCCTTTCCAAGTAAGCATTTACAACTGTCACTAAAGGACAACAGGAGAGAAAAAAATTCTGCTTCCAAATATGACTGTTGCTAAACTAAACACACGAAGAGGGTAAATCCCAAAAGACCGATACTTTATGGCTCAGTCTCAAAGTAAATCTCATAAAATAAAAAGGGTGTTAAAAGCTTATGGGATGTTTCCTGTCTTTAGCGATGTTCTCTCTCGAGTTAACTCTTCCAACAGCACCCATGTTTTGCATGAAATAGAAAAAAATATTTATGCCTATTTCTGTACTCACTTTTAAGCACAGTTAACACTTCTTTAAGAGATTTTCTTCAATCAAAATAGTGTCTCCACAACACATACAACGTCTGAATATTTATGAAATCTATAGAATCAGTGTTTGGGGGGGTGGGGTGGAGACTGTGCTCAATTTCACAAATAAAACAAGAAAAGTGAATTTTATTCATGTATTGTACTGAAGGGAAAGGAGTATTTTGAGCGATCAAGGTCCTTCAGTGTGGGGCATTTGTGAAACTCTCATATAAGACGAGTGGTTTTCCGAGACATGCCAGTCAGTTTAACATACAGAGTTGTAATATGCATATTATACGTACAAATGACAACATAAAAAGTTCATAATTTATAGTAACATTAGTACTCTGCAATTAAAGAGGAAGTCATCTGAACTTTCAGACTTCCCTATTTTCTGTGTCCCCAAAATCAATTGATCCAACTGAACTTCCTGTGCTGCACCTCATTCCTGTAACCAGATGGTTTGGGGGTTTTTCAGTTGTTTGTGGTTTTTTGGTTGCTTTTGGTTTTTTTTCTCCCAGCAAGTTCATTTGAAAGTAAATACAAACCACAAAAAAAAAAAAAAGGATTGTAATGTGTTTCAGAAATTACCGATTTGCCTGCTTTAGTGATTTATTTTTCCCCCCCATCACTTAACATATCTCCAAAATGTTTTTATTCTTGTTTTGCTGTGGGATTTCAAAGCTATGGGGATTGAATGAGTAAGGAAAGTAATGCTACATAAACTGATACTTCTGTACATATATGCAAACACTTAAGACAAATGTTAGTAAGTACACATTTCTTCTGAGCTAGCATTTCTATTAAATTTTCTATTAGTTTATTAGAAGGAGTGTGGGCTTACAAACAAGTAATTGTGATATAACATATGTGCAGTGATCCTGGTTTACTTCATCATCTATATGGCTGTTATTTAGGTAAAACAGAGCTCAGAAGCATTGTAGCAATGCCAGCTGCAGGGCTCAGCACATTCTCTCTGATATGAGCAAGGAGGAGACAGTGTGAGGGCTTAAACACATACCTGCTACAGGTGCCTTCTTGAGAACTGGTGGATGAGGAGATTTTGGGTTTCTTTCTTCCTCTGGGAGGTAAGATTTAGTGTACACTAACAAAGAGTGCCAAGATTATAGCTACAGTTTGGGACTGGTGCTTTCTCTTTCAAAAGGAGCTGCCAGATCCCAAACTTTTTTTGCTTTGCCTATTTATAGCAATCCTGTGCTGTCTCTAGTAATTGCAGAGTGAATTGGGAAGTGTAGCTGTGATGCTTGGAAAAGCATGGTACAGCGGATGAACAAGTAGACCATATAGTGTCTAACCTTGCCACAGCATGAGGCTTTCAATGCTTAAATTAATTCTTGGTCTTCTGACCGCTTTTCCTTATACAGCATAATCCAGTCTTTCTTTGTATTCTCTGCTGCTCAGCATTTTGAGTTGGCTTTTCATAAAGCATGCATATTAAGAATTCATAGGCAATTCTTCTCATGAAAAATTATTCCTTTTAAAGCGCAGAGGGCAAAGGCAACTTTTTCCAGGGTTGCTGGCTGTTAGAAAAATGGCCATTAAAATAAAGCAACCAGGCTGTAAAACTGCTTTTTAAATTAAAAACCTTTCTTTAAAACGACAACTCTTACCAGAATTGTGAGTTTGATGGCTGAGGCCTAAAACAAGTGAAAAAGAAGGATAATCAGAACTTAAGAAGGACTGAAATCCAGAGGGACAACACATAAGGGATGAGGTAAAAATTGCTCCTGAAGCAAGCATGGTCCTTTCCACCCTGAAAGGAAAGAAAATTTTTCCTACCTGCTTGTATAGGCTTCTTTAAGTCTTCTCACAATCATGTGGGTTGTTTACTCACAGACCTTTCTCTCTCTGCAAAAGAATTTCTCATCTCCTACATCCAGACAGGTTTGAGAGAGGTTCAGTTGGTTACTGCTTTTCTGGAGATCATGGAGCACCAATTTTGTTTCATTTTTGATCAACAGATGATTTTTGTGTAGAGAAAAAGTAACTGGCACTAAATTCCCCCAATCACCCCACCCCACCCCCCATCGCTGCATGCTGTTTGTGTTCTTGCAAAGGGTGCAGGCAAGATGCACACGTCTGGTTACATTTATCCGTGCCATATACACAAAGTCACTGCTAAACTTTTCTCCTCTTTCTGGGTAAAGAGCACCATTCTATACTTTTATCCAATTCAGACTGTTTCTATAATTATTTATCAATTGTGAAATCTGTCTGTAGCCTTACATATCCAGCAATTTACCAGGGGAAAATTAGGGACTTTATTTGCCTATTACTGCTGGCTGGATCAGCATGTATTTTTGAATGAAGTGATGAGGTTGTAGATGCAAAAGATTCATTTTTTTCCTTGTACCTTATATCTCTCATATCCCCCATATACTAACATGAAATTAATATTTTACAGAAGAATGTGGATTTTGTTTTCACCTAAGGCACCCTTGTTGGTTTGCTAACTTTTTGCCATATGGTTTTGTAAACTTGCAACCTACAAAGATAAATGCTCATTTCATAGCTTGGAATTCATATCAAATATTCTGTATAAATACTGAACAATGGCAACAAAAAAAGCTGCTATGCATATTTTGGAACAGAATATAAAAGAAAATTTTAATAATACTGCAAAATAAAAGTATAATGCTTCATTCAAGGCTGTATAATCAACTGGCTGAGAATCCATTCCATTTGTGCAGACAATGACTGTCTGTAGAATTTTCACTAGATCTGACAACGTGGCCATTTTAACAGCGGAGGTAATTAGAGAAAACAGTTAAAATACTGAGAACAAATACTGTTATAAAAAATCCCATTCACTACTGTAGTTAATGTGAAGCCAAGACACTACTAAATGGCACTGCAGAGGTGTTGTGAAATCATAGAATTAATTTGTAACAAATTATTCCCACTGGAAACTGTCTTTTAAGATGGAAAACATGACGTGTTAAGTCAGGAAGAGTTCAGAATTTCTTTGCGTTTGAGAACTGCTTTGCGTTGCATGCAGCCTAAGGTTCAAGATCTCATAAAAGATGCGAGCTACAAAAGAAACATTTAATTTCCCGTTTGAACAGTCTTAACCATGGCAGACATTTTTTCCTAGATTCTTGAAGGAACAGCTATTTCAGCAACAGAAGGGTCATTTCTTATGAAAAAGACAGTTTTCTCTACTTTTTGAGATGAAAATCAAGAGACAGCATTGTACAAACAAATCACTGAAAAAGTCTATAGGCATATACAGACTTTTCCAGTCTGTAGCCTGCAGGGATACCTGAAATACTATCCCTATCTTTAAGATTCACAAGAAAAAAAGTGTGTCAAAAAATACTAGTGATGCAAGATGAATGTAGTGATCTAAGTTCAAAGTATTTAAATGTTTGTATCTACTTCTAAGCAATTGATTTTCCAAGGTTCAATGTTTCATCAAATTTGGATATAGAAAAAGAAAATTATTTATAGTCTTGAAACTATAAAAATATAGAAGTATATTTAAGAGAATCTTAGACTCAAGTTATTTTTCAAATATAAGCATCTAATTTCAGCAATGAAATTGATTGCTTATATTGTTAACAGGTAGTCCTCATAAGTGACTACATGGTGCCAGGCATGACGGTAAAGGGCCCAGGGGCTCAAGTGGTGTCTCCTTGGTCTCACTGGTGGAGGGGAAATGGGTGTAAAGGAGCAGATGGTTCTGCAAATCAAGACCTACTTGTGCAACTGGTGTCATCAACAATTTGGCTTTTAAAAACACAGGATCTTTTTTGAGGATTGAGGCCTGCTAGGGAGAGATGGGATCCACCTGACAAAGTTGGGCAAGGGAGTGTTTGCCAACAGGCTGGCCAACCTGGACAGGCAAGCTTTAAACCAGAAATTATAAATAACTAGAAAATAGAAATAGCAACACATGGTTAAGGGAGGCAGCAGTGAACAGGGATGGAAAGCAGAAGGTGCAGGCTGGCAGGAACAAGAGACACCTCAGACTCAATAAAGAGACATCAACTTTAAGAGTATACAAAAACCTGCAACCTGGGGAAGAAGCAAGAGGAACCAGAGCTCTGCATGGAGTTACAAAACTACAATATCAGTGGAATAACTGAGACATGGTGGGACACCTTGCACAACTGGAGGGAGCAACAGGATAGATGCAAGCTTTTCAAGAAACACAGGCAGGGAAGACAAGGAGGAGGGAATGCCTGTGTGAAGGAGCAGCTTGGATGTATGGAGTTCTCCTATGGGATGAACATCTGACTGGTGGAGAGCCTGTGAGTCGGGAACAGAGGAGAGGCTGGTAAGGGAGACATTGTGGTGGGTTATTGTTACAGATCCCCTGGTAAAGACGAAGACAGGGACAGCAATTTCTTTGAACAGCTCAAGGATGTTTCTGGTCACAGACCTTGATTCTCATGGGGGACTTGAACCTCCTCAGTATCTGCTGGATGAGCAACAATGGGACACAACCTGTCAGTGAGGTTTCTGATGGTTCTCAGGGGTAATTTCTCAGTACAGGTACTGGATGGGACTACCAGGTGTGACGCACAGCTGGAGACAGTCACAGGAAGAACTGGCTGGGCATTAACCAGGCGTGTCTGAATAATCAGCAGCAGCCTTGTCAATAGCAAACATGAAACCATGCAGTCCAAGATCCTGTGGGGAGTGAGGAAAGACAGTAGCAGTGTGCAGACCCTAGACATCAGGAAAACAGACTTTGGCTTATCTAGGGAACTCTCACATAAGATCCCATGGGAGGCATCTCTGAAGGGTGAAGGAGCTCACTAAATCGGCAGGTCTTTAAGGATATCATACTCCACCCCTACACTCACAAAAAAAAAGTAGACGCATCAGGAGACTGGCTTGGCTGACCTCAGAACTTGTGATGGAGCTTCAGTGCAAAAAAGCAGCCTACGAAGGTGGAAGAAACATAGCCCAGAAATGCAGGAATGGTGCTGGGAAAGTCAAAGCTCAGCTGGAATTGAGACTTGCAAGGGACATCAAGGGGAACAAGGAAGATGTCCTTCTGCTACATCAGTAGAAGGCTGAACAAGGGAAACGTGGGTCCACTGCTGAATGGGAAGGTGATTTAGTGACAGCAGACTTGAGTAAGGCTGAGGTACCCTGTGCTTTCTCTGCTTCAGTCTTCACTGACAAGGTCCCAGGCATCTGTGCTCAGTCAAAGTGTTTGGGGAGGACCATCAGGAAGAGCTGGGGTTGCACAGAGAGATAGTTTCAATGTCCATTCTGGGAGGGTTTCAAGACCTGACTGAACAAAACCTGAGCAACCTGGTCTGACCCCATAGCTAACCCTGCTTGGAGCTGGAGGCTAAACTAGAGACTTCCTGGGGTCTCTTCCCAGATGAGTTATCCTGTGATCCTATAATTTGTTGAAAAACAATGTGTACAGATGGATCATTAAAGCCAGTTCAGAAATATCTCAGTTCACTCAGCCAAACCAAATACCATCTGTTTACCAAAGAGGTGAGGCTGGTGGAAACAAGGGTCATGGTTTCAGTTTTCTATACCACGACAACCTGATTCAAATCCACAGTAAAACTCACTGGTCAATTGGTATATGACTTGACAGATGTACAAGGAAGAAACCGTGGTTTAACAGTTTACAGGTGTCGTGAAATAATTCATTTGAAGAAACCTAGAGAAAACATCATTATTGGGAACTTCTACAAATCTGCATTCATCTTACCAAAGTTAAAACATCAATGAAATAAATAAGTATTTTTGTGTGAGGTCTGCTATTAAAAAAGTCAGGTCTAACTTTGTCTTTATTTATAAACGCAATTCTTTAATTTTTGGGAGAGAGGAGAGACAGAAAAAGTTGAACAATAAATCCTTTTTAGGATTCATATTTGTCAGTATGAGTTAAAATAGTTTTATGAGGAACTTTCTTATATTTTACTTTGAAATGTATTCAGGGAGTTGATAAAACTTAGTCTAGCCTGTGTCAATTCACATCCAGTTCTGGACTACGTCTTCTTGCCCTCTTAATTTTATCTTAGCCTTTTGGAGAAAGCTTTGCCACTTCAGATGGATTTTTAGGGGAGCTGATGATCAGCCATTTGCTTTCATTTGGAAACCCTACTCATTCTGTCTTTAAAGGAATATGCACGATGCCGTGCTCTGAATGAAAAACCAGGCAAACAAAAATGAGGTCTAAAATGTTTGTGTGTTGTTCTGTCCTACCTCACCAGACTGTCCTCCCTCACCAGATGGCCCCCCCACACCTAAATTCACCTTTTCTAAGGGTGCCCTTAGACCCTCCCCAATTGACTAAATGCAACAGTGAACAGGTTAAGACTGCCACTGCTATGGTCTTCATGCAATACTTTCTGACTTCTCATCAGTTCACAGTGGTGCCAGTGACTGAGAAAACCTAGAAAGTGGACATTTTCTTGGGAACACTTACATATATTTTCCTTAGCATCTTAGTTCTTGAATGATTCATATGGTTCTTTTTTTTTTAGCCAGCACCATGCTGTTCTTGGAAAGGTATAATTTTGCCAGTGATACATAGCTAGCACCCTCCTAGTAAGATAAGGGTCATTATAGTAAGAGGAAAGGTCACTGGAGTTTTGCCATATATTTCAGAGGTTTAAATGAAAAAAAAGTTTGGCAAACCACTCAGGAAATGTGTTCCTTCCATGCAACCCCACAAGCAGAAAACATCAAAATAAAACTACATAGACTAAAACAATACACCTTCTTTTTTTTTTCCTCAGTTTTGTTCTCTGGTTTATGGAGAAAATACAGCTGTTTCGGAGATGTTAAACAAAAGAATGCTTTGTTATAACTAAATACATACCAGATGGGAGTGTCTCCATGCACAGAATCCCACACTTAGTGAATGGTTTTGCGAGGTCTTCTTTTAGAGATGCTGTTATTTCAGAAGAGTTTATCACTGGGCAGAACAGCAGCTCCTTACCTCCCTCAAAATTAGATGCAATGCAGCAATGCACCTTCAGCCCAATGGGTCTCAAAAAGCTCTGTGCAGTAGGGGATTCTGCTTGGCTATATTACAATGTGCGGTCCTCTATCTACTCTGAAAATCATGACAGAGAAAAACTTCGGAAGGTGCCATGTAATTAAAACCCTCAACAGGGCTAAAAGACTAACTATTTTGATCTTTAACAAAATGATACAAATCTTGAACATTAAGGGCCTTTCCAAAAGACAATACTTAAAATAAATGAGTTGGCTAGTTCATCCCAACAAACTTTCAGTTGATACTAAACACGTAGCTATTTTTCTAGAAAATTACTATATGTCTTCTAGGAAGACTTGTCCACCTGAATAATATACAGGTCAAGCACGGGAAGAAGATGCAAGTTTGGGAAGTAGAGACATATAAAACATAAAATAAAACCAGAGGCCACCACTAGGTGGCAAAATGGTGTTTTCAATGTCGTAACACTGAGCTCCAGGTTCACTGGCAATGTTTTTAGAATCCTTGGGGATGGTTAGAAATACATAGCGCATGGTAATGGTGCAGCGTGTTTCCATTTGCTGGAAAACCACCACTGATCTGTAGCCTTACTTCACATTGTTACTGATAGGATTTCTCTTACTGGGTAGCTCGCCTTTGGCAGAAGTCAGTAGCCGATATCTGCTCATTTGCATGCCTAATTTCAAGTTTTATTTCCATGACATAACAAGTTTGATGAGACAGCTAATCACTCACAGCTATGGGCTTGCAGACTACAAAACTTTCTTACATTTTGTCACATCTTGTACAGTGTAAAACAGGAATCACTCTGACCTCAGCAGAATTATGCATGTCTGAAACAGGTGAGATGGAGAGAAAAGTCAGATTATGTTCATAGGTAGAGTCTAGGTAACATTTTGAAGATGCTGTGAAACAAAATATAAAAAGTTTTGCTACTACCAGATAACGACTACCAGATACAGATAGAAGTTTTGCTACTACCCAGCTTTCCTCCACAAACTGGAATGGGATGCAGTGCTTTGAGCTGCTGAGCAGCCTCACCTCTGTGGGCTGGGAAATGTCTAGCACTCCACAGAAACAGGCCTGTGATGTGCAAACAGTGCAAACACTACACTGCAGGGAAGTGATAAAACAACAGCAGTTAATATCTAATCCAAAACTCCAATTTAAAAAGGCATTATGGGACATCCTTGAATACTGTTAAGGCCACAGGATTTACCAGGGCTTACTACTACTACTTCTTCCTCTTGGCTTTTACATGCTGTGACAATAGAATAGCTTTTCCTCTGCAGCCTGTTTTCCAGCTAACACTAATATGTTCCCACCTAGTCTTTTCCAGCATACCCTGTCCACTTCGCATTTGTCTGTTTTCTTCTCAGTCTGTATTGGTCTTGAGTCACTCCTTGATCTGTTCCACAAACTAAATTTGCTCTTATAAACCTGCCTCAGCTGCAGAGCACGTGGCTTTCTAAAGAAATACCAGGATTTAACGGATATATAGACTGTGGAATAACCTGCAAAGGGAAAATTGCACTAAAATTCTCGCAAATCAAGCAGAGGTTAAGCACAGCTTTCTTTGCCTCTGAACCTTTTTTCATCCCCCAAGAAGTTAATAGTTAAAGAAAACAGCAGGTTTTGAGTTTGCTCCAGTCTGTGGGATGTTCCCTGCCCATCGGTGAGATGATGGGCACGTGGCAGCTGGTACTAACCGCCCAGTCTCAATGGCAACTTCAGTCTCAGACAGCAAAAAACCCTGACAACTTGTCTAAACGATTTCCATTCTGCTGTGCCCTGTTAAATCAATACGGTGTGCTCAAAGAAGAAAAAGAAATTAAGAGTATGCTTTAAATATGCTGTGGTCCCAACAGGCATCCCACAAAAAAACCCCTTAGGTCTGCACTGCAGCCTTCCCAGTGCCTTCCTATCAGCCCTATGTATATACATCCAGGGTCACATTCTACATGTTTCATGAAGTTATGAAATTAGGTCATTAATGGATGGACAAGTGTAAATGCTGAAAATCAGGACTAAGAAGTCAAAGTGAACTGCCTGGAAAATGAAAAAAAAAAAACAACAAACAACAACAAACCCAAACCAAACATATCCTGTAAATATTTCTTCTGTACCTACTGATTCAAATTCATTACTGAAAGATCATAGTTTTGCAAATTCTCACCAAGATACCATAATTATATTATTGGCTGACATCTATGCCTTTGGTTTACGCTATGGATCTCTCATAATAAACATTTTAATTAATATTTGATTTTATAATTATAGTCTTCAGGGGAAAATTCACTTTCTATTTACAACCGAAAATAGTTGCCGCTTTGGAGAGGGGACTGTATATTGGGCTGAGGCTGTATGTTCTGTTACTGACCAGCAGCTATGATACACTGTCCCCACTGTACTTTAAGGTAAAGCCTCATTCACAGACTATTTTGAACAAAACAGTAATGAATCCAAAGGTAACATTCAACAATTTTTTTCTGGTTGCTTTTTTTTCTCCCTTATATTTCTGGATATAATTCCAAAGCTTAAATATACTTTTATACAGAAGAGAAGCAAGACCTATGTTTGGTTTTCTTGTGAAGAAAAGTCAAAGGACAGGACACAAAGGAGTAGAATTCAGTTTCTGGTTTGATAAATGCTAAATGAAATAAAAGTTGTAGACTTCATGGCTCAAATTCAATATACATCCAAAATGCTTTCCAAGAAGACAAAGAGAGTTTACATGATTGTGGCATGGTAGGTAAATTATTTTCAGTATATCTGCCACACCTGCCAATATATTTCTGCCAGCATGATTCTGAGAAACAAAATGGAAAACGACCTAAACACTGTTAAAACTTAACTAGCCCCAGGCAGGCTGTGTCCCAGGAATAGAGGAACTGATGTTATTTATGGAGTACTCACATTACAGAAAATCAAGGGAATGAGGGTGCAGTGGAGAATGCAATGACAGATGCAGAGCTAAATCAGTCAATATTATTCTACATAATTAGGCTAAAAAGTCACATTTGTAGTCTGGTAGAAAACCCTCTTAATTAGGACATGCTAATGGAGAGTCTGTTCTCTCTTGAGTGGGAATACGGAATAAAAGACTATGTTTTTAAAATGGCTGGAATAGAAAAATGTAAATGACATAAAATACTGACCTTCCTAAAAATAATATTCACTATTTTATGACTTAGCCTGATATTCTTCTGTTTCTTCTAATCCCAGTCAGGCTATATCTTTATAAAGGCTGGGGACTGAAAATGCAGGTTTCACTCTTATTTAACCGACTTAACATCAGCTGACCTCTTGGTGCCAGAAGCACATACATACATTATGCTGAAATTATTTTAACAACAGAAAGCAGTGGTTGTGATATACTCTGGGCACTTTGCTGTCTGATGTGATGCATGGTGGTTATCATGGTGATTTTTGTAGAAGTTGTTTGAGTTTTAGCCCTCTGTCAGGGCAGGTCTACAGAACCCAGGTATGATTTAGCTGCCAACTCTTGCAACCAAAACTGGAGCTGACAGCAACCATAGGCAGTTTTGAGCAAAACCAATTAGTACAGAGCTGGTCAGAGAGAGTAAGAAAGAATCCTGAAACCATAAATCCAGCAAGCAGTGGAACTGAGACCCACGAATAACTAGTTCACAGTGGCCTAAGAGTTTCCCCTTAGGTTGTACTGCATTTTCTGTTTGCCATCAAGTGTCACACTTCTGCACAATAGCGGACAGCTTGGTTGCCCCTCTAACAGCACATCAGCTAGTACAGACTTCCCATGCTTTCTGAAAGTGATTCATAGACTGAATTGTCACAACGAATCATTTTAATAGACATACTTGTGTTTATAATAAATGCATATAGCTAATGTAACACTGTATGTGAAGACAAAATATTGTTCCCTAGTGATTTATTAAACAGCTGACTGCTTTCAAAAATTGAAATTTCAGAACATTGATATTGCATCATTTCATAGTTACTTTGGAGTGAGCATTCCAACAGGACCTAATATATATTTCTTTAAAAGAAGGCAAATTGATACTTAGATATCACAGACACAGGTTTTCTTAAAAAAAATGATGGAAAACAGGAGTTATGGCAGCTGTCAGCTTGTCCCAAATAGGAAGGTCACAGGCAGAACCTTTTGCTGATCATGTTGGTTTACTGTAAACCCAACACACCTGTCAGGCCACACCTTGTCCACAGAGTTTTCGTGAAGGTGTTTGGGCTGCAGCCTGTTACAATGTGATGTTTGGATTCCTCATCCCCGTGACTGAAGGGCACCATTATCAAAAGAATTAATGTTAACTCAGATACCTGGAATGAAAACTATCAGAAGAATTTTATGTATTCATACACTTCTGTACTAATTAGAATTGCTTTGAGCAGATGAGGTTTTTTACAACTAGAGCTTGCCAAACATGGTTTCTTTGACCAAACTCTTTCACATTAATAGAGGAATTCATTGACCTGTAAGTATAATGCACGAGAAAGGAAAGTCTAGCACTCCAGAATTTTCCATTCAGTATTTTCCTGTCAGTAGCATTCCAGACTCGGCAGCTCCCATGCTTTTGGTACAAACATACAATTCCGATACAAACTTTGAAACATCCACAGCTCGATAGATCAAACATCTTTAAATTATTTTATCACCATAGCTTGCTTGTGGAGTTGATACTCCCTGAGATCACAGACCTATGCATTCACATGCATTGATACAAACCCAAAAGCCTGATCGGTGGCCACCTTGCAGCTGAAGTCTGTATATCACCACAGTTCTGGTGCAGACCCTAGAGAGTTCACACAGTCTCGTCTGGGAAGTCTCAGGATTCAATCATGCCTCCTGCTCTAAGCCCTGGCAGCTAATACCATTCTTAGAGATGAAAACATGGGATTGAGTCAGCTACTCCAGCTGTATTAATAATTTCCATCCTGTTTCAGATGAGCAATGAGGTTCAACCAGCAGTCCATTCATTTCTCTGAGAACTCCTTTTCCTCCCTGTGGGGCCACAAAACTGAACAATGCAGCCGCAACGAAACAAAGACTATGTTTGTTATTTAAAAACTGTATCTATGTATGCTTCATGTAAGCACTTAGTTCATAGAAAAAAACACAACATTTTCTAGACTGTAAAGCTGAAACATTTCTTTGGGCATACTGTCAAGACCATCTATTTGAACTAGTGTCAGCCACTGTTAGAAACTATACAACATGCCAGTTGTTTCCATTCGATAGTTTACTGTGTACTATAAATACAAATGCACAAAAGAAGAAAAGATGCAATTGTGTTTCATCTTGGACAGTTAAATGGAGTGAATTATTTCTGTTTTCAGATTTCTTTTTACACTTTTTATGTTATGAATTATTTTTCTCAAAGCTTTCCATCAAAATACATAGCTTTAAAATCACAGTTGGCATAACTCAGTATTGCTGTACTTAGACCAGTGGAATTCTGTTTATTTGTACAGTTGATAATTTGCTCAAAGAGTTATTGTGCCTAGACGTTGGCATTCATATCTCAACACGGTTAAAATATTCTAGAACATTTCCAGTGCATATAAATAAAACTACAAAATACTGTAACATTAGTTAATTTTGAGGGGTTTAATTTTGAGGGTCTTTTTTCAGTGAAAACACAAAAATTTCAACACACAAGTTAATGTCTCCACTTCTGGGGCACAGTAAGGAATTTTGCAACAAAGCTTCATTACACTACAAACTCATTTAAAATACTTCACTACAATGACAGTAGTAGTTTTACTACTTCTGTTGTTTTACTTGTTATTTTCTATGCAGTCCTGTATTTCAGCTTCCCTCACTGAAGTAGTTTTTCACCTCATTTCCCTGTCACTTTGGTTAGGTGGGTTTCCAAGCTGTCTCCAAGCTCTTACCACCTGAAAAGTGGGTAATCTAGGCTAGTCATATAGTTAAATCTATAGGAGTGACTAATCCCAAAATGGTTGAATACAATAGGCGACAAATTGTCTTTCAGGAGTTTCTTTCTTTCCCTTTGCCTGTATGGAGGTAACACCCACTAGATAAATTGCTTAGATTAGATGCCAATTTCTTGATAGCTAAAATGAGAAGGAAAAAAAAAATCTTAACTGGTGATGGGAGCACAGCTTGGAGGTAGCTGATCTACCTTTAACCCCTGTGGCAGCACAGATGCCAGCATGCACTGTAAACTCAGGCAAGGCAAAGAGAAGGTTAGCATGAGGCAAGCTCTGTGGTGCTCTCTCTGGACTCGTGGCACCAAGAACGGGTCAAGTAAGAGGTCATGTGCTGCTGCAACATCTAGTGGGCTGCCCAGGAGTAGAGGTCAGGGAGCTGTGAAGTGTAGGCTGAGATAGAAGGTGGTAGTCAGAGACTAGTGGTAGGGCTTTTGCACATCAGTGTTCACTGAACTGTGCACACCTAGCTTTCATTGTCCTGGGAGAATATGAGATTTCTTTCTATTTCTGTATCTACAGAATTCTACAATGTATGTTTGCATCCTCTACATGTCAATATATGTAAAAGGATTTCAAGTAACATAGCTCCTCTTGATACTTTTTGCATTAAAATGAAGACATGTTAGTAGTAAGAGTCCAGGGTTCTCATTTATGATCCCTCCTATTTGCTTCTTATAACCTAGCACACCCAATTGTTCTCTTCCATCAATTACGACAGCAATTACAGTGAATAGCTCACGAGTTTCTCTGGTAAATAGTAGTATTTGGATCTAGTCATGTTGGCATATTACTGCCCTCAGTAGTCACTATATTTTCTTTGCAGTACGTTACTGCATCTGCAATAAGAGGAGCAAAAGTTAATGTATGTCAGCTTCTCAGCTACTACAATCCACTGCCAGCCACATTTGATTAGGATACCAGGCAACAACAGGGAGAAAAATGAGCTGAACACAATCTTCTAACCATAGCTCTGTCAGTTGTATTTGCAAGTTATTAAAAGATTTGTATGATTTTGCAGAAGAGTAATGAGGAACTCCAATGAACTCAGAGAACTCAGGCTATATGCTAATAAAAAGGACAAAGCTAATTTCTTGCAAGTAACACCAAAAATTAACAAAGGTGTCATGCTGATTAGTTACAGTTTGGATGAATAACTGGGAATGAAGTGATGTGTAGAATTTGAGCTCTAGCAAAAAAAGCTCAACAACCCTTCAGCCTTTCCATGTTCCTCCTCCTCCCCACCCCTACCAAAAAGACCCTCCTCCCTTCCCGGGATGTGAGACATGACCAGTGACAGAATCAGAACCAGGTTGTGAATCTGAGGAAAGGCAGGATAAAACTGCACCAGCTAATGATTAAAACCCATCTAATTGAAAAGGGAAAAGTCACTAAAGGACAAGTATTTATGATCTGGATTTGCAACAAAAGATGTGAAGCCAGAGCAGGTACACAGAAAGACTAGTGGAAGGTAACAACGGCAGTCAGAGTTTTTCTTTCCCACCATTACAATATTTTAGTTGATCAATAGTAAATAATATACTGTGGGCAGGAGCTATATATAGAACAGAGATACAGTAACAAAAAACAGATTATACTTTTGTTATATTTGATTCTAATTGACAGAAGAACATTGACAGACATTTCCCCAGTATTTCATTGTATTTCATGCTTGTAAAGAAGCAGAACTAATGAGGTTTTCTGGAATCAATAGTGGCAGTCAACAGCACTGGCCCCTTTTGGGCGTGTTTTTCACACTAACCATGGTAACAATGTTAAGTGTTCCCATTAATGCAACTCTATGTCACTTGCCATACCATGCATTATTTAACGGCCTTTCTAAGGCATATAATTGCTTTTTAAAATCAGCAGGTAATTTGTTAGATTGTTTGATTGTATCCCTTGGAGTTGGATCGTCATACCAGCCCAGCCTTTTGCTGTTTTTAAGAGCACAGGAAGAAATGAACTGGCTAAATAGAAGGCAAGTGTTCACACAATGCCCAGACTAGAAACCTAGAGGGATTTCATAGTAATCTGATGCTGAGGGAGTGCAATAATATAAATGACCAGTTCAAAGCCATAGAAACCGCTGTAGAGTTCAGGAAAAGGTCCTATGATTGTCTGTTAACTTCTCATTTTGAACAGTAGATCATTTCCTGATGTTTTTCAGTGACTGATCCAATGCCTTTATTAGTTTTTAGTGACAGTATTTGAGTTCTACATCCTTTTCAAAGTTTCAATATAAAATCAGAAGCTTTTTGTCAGACTTGGTTGTTATCCCTCATTCCTTTTTTTCAGTTGTGACTGTTTATTTATTGAATTTATTCCACCTACCCTCCAGCTATTAGCTATATATTGTCTCCATAGCAATCCCTCTCTTCTCCTCAGTACAGAAGCAAAAGAAGAGGCTTGGTAATTGTGATTTTAGATGCAAGGTGTCATTTGAATGCTTTCAAGAGTGCAAACAGTAGGGAATATGGCATTTCTGACGCTTTTGGATAGCATCAATGTGTTCATTATTTTTTCCATATTCATGTTTCATCAACCATTTGCAAATTTTCATTTAACTTGACTTACTTCAACAATGCCTTTGCTTGCATTTTATAATCATTAACAATATCAACTTAATAATACCATGTTCTTCTTATCAGGCTGCTTTCCTCATGCAATTTTGCATTTACACTGCAAGTCTTAAAAGGACTTTACAAATTCTCCCACAAACCTTTGTCATATCTTTTCTATCATTTTGGCTTTTTTTTTTTTACAACAAATCAATATTGTTAATATCAAGAAAGTTCACTTTCCTTCTACAGCTGACAAGTGTTAGTATACATCTTTTTCCTTGAATCATTTACAACTAATCCCATACTAATGAGAAAGATTACACTTTTGTATGTGTATGTTAAGAACATCATTCAAGGGATTGGATGTTCTGTTTCTGCTTTCATGTTCAAAGTCTTTGTGTATGAATAAAAATGGCACCCTACATTTAGAGTTTATTACAAAGAACTAAGCTGAGTAATGTACACATTTACTACTGATTGCAGTGTTGCTAGATAGCAGCTGAAACATATTAATGATATCTATGTCACCATTAGGTTTTTTGTTATTATTGTTATTATTATTTATAGAATGAATTAAGTGTAGATGGTTCTTTAGAACACAGTGAGCTTTGGGCTATATCTTGGATAGTTTGCTGTCTAGCATGACTCCTTTATATGTTTTTGGCAATGAACTGATTCAATACTACTTTCATAATGAACACATTTCCTACTATCAAGGACCTGCCATTCCACAGTTCTACACTGATATGCAGAGGTGATGTACTGCCTCAGTACCAGCGTTCTGCAAAAAGATGTAGCTCTGATTATTTATATTTTTCCCCTCGCAGTCTATCAATACAAGAGCCCATGAGGAGGAAATGAACTTGGAGAAGCAGAAAGATCATTTGGAAACAAGCCAACTTTACCAAGAATATAAAATTATGATTTATTTTTGATGTTTTTTAATAGTAAGGAGGGCTCCATAAAAGACTTAAAGCTTAAATCTCTGCATATTAACTGCATTAAGAGATGGAAGCAACTTGGGATAACTCCCTACCTAACAAGGCTTTGGAAAAAAAGCTCTGAGAAAAAACAGCCTCAAGAGATTAATTAGTATCAAATTCAGGACAATCATGTTGGCAACAGGCAAAGATTGACAATTTAAGTTATAAAAACATTTCTTATTAAACAACACTTGTTCAGTGTTCAGTATTGTTTTGAACCAAATTTAATTTTCAGTCTTCTCAGATTCAGCCTTTTGTATACTTGTTCCACAGACTGACAGCACACATCTTGGCAAAAAGAAGTAGTAACCAAAACTAGCTAGCATCGAAGCAGAAAAGACTGCATGACAAGTAATAGAGGCCCTTTTTTATGATTTAGCATAAAAAAACCTGCTTCTTGATAAAATTCACCGCCGTAATTCAGTTTATATGTATTTAAAGCAGTAACCTAAAGGCAGATATGGAAATCTTGGTTTTAATGCAACTTATAATTCACTTCTTCACTACTATAAAGTACTTTTGTGGATATAAGGTTTAAGAAGGGAAAAATAAGATCAGAGTGAATAATAAAATATTGTCTTTAGTCACACAAAATGAAGACACTAATATTTGCAACACCAGTTTGTATAAGCAGACCATCTACTAGCCTCACTTACAAAAATGTTTCCTCACTGATGCATTCTTCCATGATTGTCCACTACAGTATTTTTGGATATTTACCGGGGAACATTAGGGACCAGCTATTCTTAAAGAAGGGATACCGCAAAAGGATAACTAATCTGAAGTTATATTACAATTCCTGTACATCAGTAATTAACATTCTTGCTCTCATCCTGGAAGTGAAAGAGAGAATGCAAAGCAAGACCATAAATTACCCTTTAATATCAACAGATTTCTCTTCAGACTGCAGTGAAAAATAATAGCAGAGATAGCAAAGAAGCTTGTGCTATGGCTCCCCTGCAGCAGATTTATATACTTACATACAAGGCTTTTTAGTGCAATTTATTTGTATTTAGACAGAGAGATAGATACATATATTCATTTGTAAAGCCTTTGGCTTTCACAGTATAAATTAAGCACACTTAAATGCCACAATTCCATGGACTTCAAGACCTTACTACCACTGGGAAAAGAGAAAATTCACACTGCTGCAATGTGATGTTTAACAAGGCAAACGTATTTTTTCAGATATATTGTTGATATTTTTCTGTGAAATTACTGTTTTGGCATAAGAAAGAGCAAATAAGCATTAACACAAAATACTAAGCACCATTTTTTGCAGTGGAAAAAGCAGGGAGAAAAGCAGAGGTGGCAGGACATCACAGTAGGCTAAATTATTTGGATCTGTGAATTCTGGAATTCAGTTCTGTTAATAAGTTAGTGTATAGCTATTTTAGAGGCACAGTAAAATATTTCTAAATAAAAACACCTGTATTTCATATAGAACAATAGCATATATGATCACTAATCTGTAGTTTCATAAACCATTTACAATATATTGCAGTTGGTTTTGCAAACAGGTATGTCAAAGATTGAAGACCTCCCAGATTTTTTATTTCAGCCTTTTCCAATCTTCCTACTATTATTTAGCTTTCAGGCTAAAAAATAAATAAATCAAATCATAATAATAATAAAAAACCTAAATTTGAATATTATTAATTAGCAAATAAATTAGCATACTGAAAGTGAATGCTTTTTTGTCTGTCTTTTTTTTTTTTCTTTTGGTTTCAAGTTTGCTAAATGTGATTCTCATTTTGCACAATGCTGAACATTTCTGTGTTGGCTGATCACGACCCATCTGCACTATGTAACTGTCAAAAGCCTGTCTTGGCCTTGGAGCACGTTGAAAGCAACTATTGTACAGAGGGTCACTTGCCATTTTTATGTAATTGTCCAGAGAATGTCCTAGTTCACATTTAAATGACTCTACCATACAAAATTTCTCCCAGCATTCAATCAGGCTTTTGTCTTGCTCTGAATGGATCCTATTAAAAAGCAGAAATGTATGAATAGAGAGATACCACACTGCCTGCTTCAATGTACATCTAAAAGATGTAACGTGCTTGTGAATAAACAATATAGATACATGTCTAAAGAGGAAGTGAAAATGAAAAAGTTTGGTGTGAAAAGTAACATTTATATTTGGATAGGCCAGGCTGGTGTGGCCAAGTCAGTACTGCAACACCTATTCCTGAGAAAACTGCCACGTTTCTCTGATACCTTTGTTGTTCCTCATCCCTGAAATCTGGGTTGTTTGCTCTCTTATTACGGACTTAAATAGGGCATAGCAAGCCATGAACGTTCATTACCGTTTTGTACTGCAGGCACTAGCAGAGGGTGCCTGGGTCACACAGGCACTTTCAAACAGTGCTGAGGAGCCAGATTTGCTGGGGAGCCAGTTCTGCTGTTTAGGCAGGGCACTGCAGTAAGCCTGAGTTTATAAGCCCTTTCTGAAGCATGGTAACGCAAGGTGATTTTTCTTGCCAGGCCCTATTAGCTCAGAAATGGCCGCACTCCTGTGTAAGCCCAGCTCGCTGCCGGTGCCAGCCACGGTGTCCTTCCCCTCTGCAGCTTGCACGGTCAAGTCACACATTCACGTCACATGTTCCCCCACAACGCCGTAACTGGAAAGCACTCCCTCTTCTCTCCCCAGTTTCCACTTTCGTATTTAACAATTACATATACTATCCTGCTTAGAGATCGGATGAGAGACTGAAGGGTCAGACTACTCAGCGCAATAATATAATTACAAAGGTGATTTTTAATGCCAACGCCAGCTCCTCTTTTCTGCCAGTCACCAAGACCTGGAATTTTTGTAAAAATCAAAATTCAGCAGCCAGATCTAGTAAAAGGCTTGGTAAACCTGGTAGATAGAGCTGCACTGCATACTTATGTGCCCATACTTCTCTTTTCCAATGGCTTTTAGGTGATTTTTAATCAGTAACATAAATCAGGCTTTGAACTCTAGCTGTAAGGCCTAGCAGCCTTACAGCTCCTAGCAATGAGCTAAACAGGAGTTCAAGGGAACGCAAAAGTTGCCAGACATCTCTGCCATGTTTCATACCTAATTAAAAGGTTCTTTTTATTCAAATTACAGAATTCCATATCACAGCTATCTGCAGCAAGTCACACAGCTTTAGTTTAACTAAGGGAAAACCATGCTGTTTTGAGAATCAGCCTTACTTGTGGGATCTTTTGGAAGGTCACATTGAGGAAATCTGTAACATCTAATTAGAAGAGATTTGCTACAGTTCATTCCTAAATTATTTTACCACAGGTATGCTGACATTAAGGAAGTCTAAACAAACGGATTATCTAGTTTGATTTCCCATCTGTCACTGACACTTAAACTATGTACTTGTCATTTGGGAAAGTTTCAGCGGTGGCCTCGGTGCCTGCTCAGAAGCCATGCCTTGTCTCGGTAAAGCGCAGACGTGCCATACCTTCTGAAGAGACCGTCTGAACCGCTGCAAGATGCAGTGCAGCCAGCTCCTTCTGTTCCTGCTCCTTTTCCTTTTTATTAGGTAATTATCCCTGTGCATCTTTATGATGATTTATACGTTGACTGCAGATTTTCAACTTCCTTTTTTTGGTATGTCCACATTAGCTCTCCAAGTAGTATTTCAATACTGGTCTCATTAAAACTTGAAGAAGAGGTAAAATTGCCTCTTTATACGCTAATTCTTTGTTTAGTTATATAAACACTTTCTCCTTCCCCTCCCCCTCCAGGGTCCAGCATCACAATCGTTCTAGGTCATGCTGTATAAATGCCTTAGCCTCAATCTTACTTAATGTTTTGTTGGCCTGTGTGTCATATCAGATATGGTATGATAATTAATTCAAAGTTATCAAGCACAGAACACAAATGAGTCCTCTTTTCTGCAGAACCCTACTATAAATCCCATTCATCAGTGAAAATCTGGGCATAATATTTACATAAATGTCACAAATGGCAGAAATACATATCTATATAAAGATACAGAATTTTATATGTATTTTTAAAATCTGCCAGGTCACTTTATATAAAACCCTCTATGGTCTGAATCATGGATAAAGCATATTGCTGCATTTTCAATCTGATTGTCATGGAATACTTAGTCAAAAGCCTTACAAGTTTCCATTAAAAAATAAAAAATATTTCTTTTTTGAAAATTAAATTCAGTAATATTTTGATTCAAATTGATTTTATTCCTACTTTTTAATTCAGAAGGAAGTGAATTGTATATCTGTTCTCTGTTATTTTGACTCAGACTGACCAGCCTACTGTAGCAGGGGATATCTCAGCAGCACTAGTTCAATGCTCATGTAATTAGTTTTTTATTATACTATTTCCATATGTATCCTCTCAGTGCTACTTTTTAATAGATAATACAATAACATCAGATCTGTCTTTCTAGGAACAGAAATTCGTTGTAGAAACCTACTGTTTGCACATTAATTGAACATATGTCAGAGTATCTCTGGAAATGAAAAAGTGTAATATAGCCAACCTAGCTTAGCAAAAAACAAGGGTTGTAATGGGATTTACTCTTACCTTTTGCTCCAATATGCAAAAGAAGCATAGATCAGTGAGAGAGCAGGTTTATTTAAGATTAAGGAAACCTACCAAATGGGTCAGTTCAGAACTTATGAGTTCTTCATGCTTTTTTGTTTATGGCTTGGATTTTTGTTTGGATGTTTTGTTTTGTTTTTGTAAAAATGAAGGTTGTGCATTCCAACCTGTTTTGCTCACTACCAATCTGGTTTCAGTCTAAGACAGTTCTGGGAGAAAACTCCCATTGCTTACCAGTCTGCTCTGAAACCAGAGCCTCAGGCTCCAGCGCAGCCCAGCCTCCCAGAGGGGCTGCTGTGAGCCTCAGCAGGTGGAAACTTGTGAACTGCAGCTATTCCTTGACATAGTAACTCTTATCCACAAGCAAAAGAGCTGCTAAGAACTGTAATGGTTTCTCAGCTGACAAGTTTCAGTGATCTCTGAGACCTGCAAGCCTCTGAGTTTTTGGGTGATAAGCAGGTCTTCCAGCCCATCCGCTCAACAAGAGCCCATCTACAGCCCACCTGCCTCCCCACACCCATGGGAAGTGCAGCTCTTCAGTCACACCTTAAAGCTTACTATCATGATGGCATTTCATCTTCTGTCTTTCCAAGCCTTTCTGTCCTGCAGATAATAACTCATTCTGTGGGCAAGCACCGTACCTGCTTGTACCTCCATTCATGATCCGCTCCTGATCACTGTGCTGGCAGTGCATTACTCTGCTCCAGCTGGAGCTCACTGCTTGTCTGGACTTCAGCTTCCTTCTGACTCCTCTGACCCTAGCTCTCTTTAGAGTCCCCTAGATCTTTTTTCTATTCTTAATTCTTCTTTGAAACTTGGTCCTACTAATACAGGGGATAGCTGGGCATCCCACTCCCTTGTCTATAACTCCATTTTTAGGTTTTTTAACCAGCAAAGTACCTTGTGGACCACTTTGCACTGCTGACCTGGATTGTCTGACCTTGGACTGAGTTTCTATTAACACTCTAATCATTAGGGTAGTGGTCATTCTGCACACAACATTAGCATTCTGCAGTAACAAACAGTACTCAGCCTTTCCTGTTTAAATTCCTGACAGTTCTTTCTCATCTAAAAACATTTCCTGTTTTTGTTCCCTTAGGCAGTTTTATCAATACAGAGTTTTCTAAATCTGGGTTCCTCAAATTCTTGCAGCAAAGGCTCACAACTCAGCTTTCGAGTTCTGCTTTAGTTAGGGAAATATCTGGATCTTCCAAATGCCTCTCATGAGAGAAGCTGAAAACAGCATCTACTTTCTTGGGAATAGATATATTAGCCAAAATTCAACATAATGGAATAAACTGCACAGAATAGTTTGCCAGATTATTCATTCAGGTGATCTTGCGACAGACAAGGAAGGGTTATTTTTGCATACTGAAGAGGAGAAGAAATTATTTTGTTAAGAAAGGTTTTATTTCTAGATTCTTTCTTCACACCATATAATCCTAAATTACAACGAAGTCTTACAGATACTGATGACAGCATTCTACTTTCCTTACAGTTGATCTATGATTTGGTATTAATAAAGTTGAATGTATTTAGCTAACATATATTATTTCTGTTGCCAACCATAACTTTTTCAAGACAAAATATTACTGAAAATATTTTCCTGCTATTTTACAAACAGATTTTATGCCTGTTTCAACATTGCATTTTTATAAAAAACATTGTTTGTGTTACTTGATTTTATCTTGTTAACACAACTGATTCCACAAACTTTATTCAAGAAAAAAAATCTTGTCAGAATCCTCCTCTGGTACCTGTAGGGTTTTTTTTTGTTTGTTTGGAGGGTTTTTTGTTTGTTTTGTTTTTTGTTTTTGTGAGATTTAAACATATCAACAGAATACTCCAAAGCAAAACTTCTTAGCTTTCAAAGGCAAGATTATATTCAAAATGTAATTTATAATACCAGGCACCATTAGACATAATGTATTATTCAGCTAAACACCATAATGGTATTCAATTCACCATGAAAATTAAAAATTAATAACTTTGTGACCATTGATTCTCTGTATTCTGTGCAGATGTTGAGAAAAGTGAACTAGTCTCCTTGAAAAAAAACTGCAGCCCATTATTACTATGAGCTTTAAGGACATTGAACATGTAAACAAACAATAGAATGAATAATATTACCCAGGCAACTTGGGCTAATTTATATAAAAGTGAAGCCAATGCCATGGTAAACAAAGGAGCACTGAAATATAACCAGCTACATGCTGGGTTTACTTGTTCCTGTTTGGAAGACAAAGGATGGAGCATTAGAAACCACTATGTCCTGCAATGAGGCTAATATCTGTTTTGCCCTGAGTAATTATTCATTTCATATAAATCAACAAAACAGAACCTATCTCGCCACCACAATAGAGAATATCCTGCATATTTATCCACATTTCTGTGATGTCAGGAAGTGTTCTGCTTTTTTTAGGCAATTTAAGGAGAAACTTAAATGAGAAAATTACTCAGTTACAGAAACACAAAATTCAGAACGGAGATGGAAATTAACTTAGATGTTATGCTTCAAAGCCTAGACGATGAGTACATCTCTCCTCCCAAATAATTTAGTATCAAATTTGAGACAAAAAGTTATAATGACTTTCTTCATTTACCCAGTAAAAACAATGCTTTTGCAACACAGTAAGTGTCAGCACAATCTGCCTAACTGCATAGGAATTTTGAAAGATGCTGAGCACCCTGGCATTAAACACACGTATAACTTTAAGCACTTGAGCAGTTCCAAAAGAGAAAAACTGGATGAGGTACAGTAACGGTAAAGTAATAGTGATGGTAATATTTCCATTGATTTCAAGGTACCCAGGATTTGAACCATGAATTTTGTAGTTTCTAATAAACTGCTTAAAACTTAGGTTTGGTGGTTGATTTAGATCACCAGTGCAACTAAGGGAAAAAACCCAAGCTTTAGGGCATACAAGCCCTTCTTCAGAAGCAGCAGAATTCAAAGCTAATTACAGGACAAGAGTAAAGCAAAGACAGATGAAAGAGTAACTCTGGATTGAATCTGGGACCTTGTATGGCTGAGAATGAACAGGAACATTTTGAAGATTCAGCATACATGGAAACACAAAGCCATGACAAAGGCCTGCCTTCACACCTGCTTCATGTTGCTCTCCATAACAGTCGCTGAAAGTAGGCAGGCAGTTTTACCACTTTGTTTCTTCTCCATTTTTTGTAACCAAGGGACTCTTAGAGAGTCACAGTAATAGAATCTCAAGGTCTAGTATTACACTTTATGTCATCATGCCTGGGGAAAAGAAGGAGAAACCCACCCTGATATATATTTCAAAGTCATTTTACTTGGTATTTACTGATCAGTGCTCACACATTCAGCATTCTGAAATGGAATGACTACTGCCATAACCCACACATAAATATTTGCAAAAATAGAAAGGAATACTTACTAAACAATTATTTTTCATTTACATGTAAATATCATGTACCTTTCATTTGTTAGAAAATAAATATTTATTGGATAAGATGGTCATAATCCACTCCATCCAATCAATAGACTTTACCCGCGATTTATTTTGAATTTGCAATTATTGGAAAAAACTCTGAATCACTTTAAGTAATCAGTCCTATATTTGGTTTTTTGATATGCTTTGTTAGCAAAATGGTTGCTGGATTTGTAGTATACCTACAACTAGGAATTAAAACTTTGTATTAATACATTATAGAATCTATTTATCACAATAAGTAACATTCATATGCAATTTTCAAATGCAGTAAAAGAAAACAGATTATTCAGGTACCTACTCATAAGAGCTGCCTTTTAGTGTACATGTGAAGACACTATATATGACAGTCAAATACTGCTACGTTTTCTTACAGTTACTCTGTGTTTATGTGAGAGAAAACTGGAATATTCCTGCAGTTTTTTTCCCGAGTATCTCATTTAGTGTAACATCTTACATAGTTGTTTCACTCACTATACTTTTACAGATTTTGAATAAAGAGGTTTATCTTAAATTCATTTAAAAAGACACCAACTCATGATGACCTAGTATTGTAAGAGTGAACATTATGCTGATGGATTTTTTTGCCTACACACTGATGTTTACTTCCTACAATTCAAAACTGAAATAGTCACTACAACAAAGATTTACAAAAGCTTTATACAAATAGAATGACATCTACTCTGTAATGGTTGCTGATGTGACAATTGCAGATGAATGTACATATTTATGCATCTAATTTTTACTCACATGCAGTAACATTTACCAGCACAACACTTAGTGGTTCACAGTGTCATTTCACACTTACTGTGAAATAATTTCAATTTATCCATACCTACAAAGGAACAAAGAATAATATAACTGCCCCAGACCACATCCCAAAGAGGCATGTATTTCATAACATTGCATGTTTACCTGTTTTTTTGCACTTTATTTCATGTTTAATTAGTTTCTGCTATGGGTTTACTAAAGGCACTATATTATGAAGTTCTACAGTTTGTGCTGGCTTCTTAGCACTATGGAAACAGACGTGTATCTGTGTGTGTCTCTGTCTCTCAAATTAATAGAATCTTTATTAATAACATGCTCAATTTTTCAATGAGTTCTTCCTTGGTTTATTTATACTATGAACTCCATACTATGATTAGTTCATTTGCAGCTCAGGGTTAGAAATGACAGTAGATTATGTAGCTTCTTTTGCCAGAACTATTCAGAATTAAATCTAACAAGATAAATCTTACAAAAACATGCAGACTGCACAGAAAGAAATCTGCCTTGCTGAACATTTGCTTCTGACTGTCATATTCAAGGAGAGAATTTATCTACAGTGTTTTGAACATAGAAATCATCAGCTTACAGACACACAACTTTTGGAAACCTGATCTTTTGGAAGGGTTAACATAATATGAATTAAATGTCAAACTCCCCTCTGCCCCACTACTGAGCCTTCTCCTAGCAAAATACATGCAGTCCACCTTCAAGGACCTCTGGATTACACTGTATGTATACACAAAGCTGATTCCTCTCCCACATTAGTGTAATTAGCACTGCCTTCATTAACATTAACGGAATCCTTACTGTGTATGTCAGGGCAGCAGTGAGTACTAGGCTGTGCACAGCACTCACTGGCCTACACAGCGTATGGCTCCTCTCCCTCCCAACGGTGCCATCCTTGCACAATATACACCTTGTCATCTCCCAAGGCACTGACAATAATTACTTGCATCCACAATAACAAGCACTATAGGTGTTAGTATGCTACCAAGTTACAGCTTACTCACTTCAGTATTGTTCAGCTACAGCATTAGCAAATTTTAAAACTGAACTTGTTTTGTGGGTCCAACAAAAATTTCATTTTGAATTAAGCATACAAAATCTCTTAGAAAGGTCCTGAATAGAGGTGTTGCATGTGACATCCGAGATCTGCCCTGTCATTAGGGACGTTGCTGAACAGGGACATTATAATAGCTAATTAACATCTAAAGTATCCACTATCTATTAATTAACTACACTAACGTGAGAGCAGAATCAGATTCGTGCAGCATACAGTGTAATCCAGAGGTTCTTGGAAGGTGGACTACATGTACTTTGCCAGAGGGTTCAGCAATGGGGAACAGGGGCATTTGACATTTAACTCATATAGTAGATTTGTATTTGTTTTGATGTCTATTTTACAGCTCTTCATGTGATTATAATTTCAAATAGTGCAATACAATTTCTTACCATTGGTAATTAGTTAGGTATGATGCCATATGGGACCATGGCATCACATGGGAGGCCCCTAGTTAATCTGGAAAAAAATGGGGTTTACTAAAACTGTGAAAAAGTCAAGAAGCTGGCTAAAGGCAACACTGCAATATATACAGTTTAAAAGTGAAGCAGCAGTATGGAAGAAGATACTTTGTACTGAATCGTGGGAACATTTTCTTTTCTTAGCACAAAAAGAAATTAAATAAATTAGATAAAATGTTATTTTAGTTTAGGTGTTGAGTTATAATTATGCATGTAGTTACATACTTTATTCAAAAGCATTTTACTTTGGTCTGTTCACTTTTCCAAAGATAGAAATTCAAATTCTTGCCCATTTTCCTCTATTTCTTTCATAACAATTATATTCAATTTCTCATACATGACTTTGCATATTGTCTGGTTAAAGATGTGAGCAAATAAGGTGGCTGAATCAGATAAATTAAAATCTGGGGAAAAAAAAAGCAAAATAGAAGGCTAAAGGATTATCATTATCCCCACAAAACTGTATATTCTACACCAAACGTGAGAAATTCTATCTATTAAGCCCATGCAGTAGCAGCTAAAGATAATCTTACAGAGAAACGAGCCCAAGAGCAGGTGACGGGGACTCAAAAGGAGGTCATACTAAACAATGGCTATTTGTTGTTAAAGCTAGCAAAACAACAAAAACTCTTGAAATAATCCTCTTGCAGGAACAAGGCCACACAACACACAGAGAGCTTCTGAGCAACCTCCCAACTTGTCAGAGGAAGGGAAAAGCTGTATAATTCTAACTATAGGGATGAAATACACTACTTCATATAACCACACTGCTGTGAAGCAACTCTAATCAATGCATTTGAGCAAAAACACTCCTGACATTTTGAAATAAAACTGATAGATGGTGTACTGCCCAAATACGGACTGTATTTAACTATTCAACTATAGTTTCTTTCCTATGCAGTAGAATATATTAGATTATGGGAAAATATTGTAAAACATCATGGATTACTATCTATATTCACATATACAGATTACATATCTATACTAGCTCCAGATATAGGTTCAGGCCTCCACTGCTCTACAACTTAACATCGTAAGACAGTATTTGCTGCAAAGCACTTCATCGACAAACTTTGTTCTGAGTATTTCAAGTTTCCTGGCCACAACAGAGTTAGCACAATCATTCTTCACCCATCTTGGGCACTGTAAAAAAGATATGCCTCATTCCATGATCCTGAGCTTCTATCGATGTGAAGTAACTCTAGAATATAATAATATATCACCTGGGCCATTATTCCATAAGTAGAACTAAACAACTGATGTCGATGAACACAGTTTAAAAGATCTTTTATTGTTTCAAAGGACAGTGCATAAGGAAGTAATATTGGTGAATCATATGTAACCTGTAACAAGTATTTCTTCTACTCCTGTAAAATTAAAAATAAAAAATTAAAAACAAAAAAATGCAAATTGGCTGAAAATTTCATCACAAGTAACACCATGTCAGAGAAAACATATGCAAGCAAGTCTTCAGGATCTAGACCCTGGTTTTGGTAATGTTGTCCGTGTACATAAAGGTACACTTTATCCACAGGACTAATAGCAAAAAGGTAGAGGAAAAAGCCCTAATTATGAAATAAAGTGTTTTTAAGATAAACAGGACTAGAAAGAGCATGAAATCTGTTTATATTTAAGACTAAATACGTAAAAAAGCAGACACTATACAGTTCTGTTTTCCTGTTACAGACTGACGTAAAAAAAAAAGGGTCTCAGGCCTATTTCAACCTTTATACCTCTGGGTGTAGTGACAGTGTTAAAAGGGCAAGAGGGCAGAGACAGAACCATAGCAGACACTCTTAGTCAAAAGTATAAACATGTGTGCACTAGGCACATGATTAAATGAAACAAAAGCCACGCAACGCTGGGGTGTCCTAGTTGTAGCATCTACAGCCTTGTAACATCTACCTCTCTCATCACCACATTATTTTCATCTACCATAATCTGTTTACTACTTTCTTATTCGCTAATCTGCACTTTCATTTGCCGATACCCAAACCATGTGTTGTTTATCTCAGAAATCACTCTTTATCCTTTATTTCCAAACCAGAAAACTATCCCTTAGCTTATTAAATTTTCTGCTCCCCTAACTCCGTTCCTTCCTGAGCAGCGGTCTACATCGCTACCTCTGCTACTTTGTCACAGGAGATACCAGGAACCCTAAAACAAGACTAGGCTCCCATATGTCAGATCAATTGTTCTGTAAAAACTCTTATCCCATGGTACCAGTGTTGAAGTCTGCTCAAAAGAACACAAAATGGACTGCATACATGAACCTCTCAGGAGGGTAGATGACTGGTGGCTAAGAATCAAGTCACAGCTCACAGCTGCCCAGCCATTCTCCATAGCAGTAGCACAATGAAGATGGCCAAATAAAATGTCTTGGAGGTCTAATGAAGTCTTAAGAGTTAATGTTGTTTGAGGTTTCTTTAAGAAAGGATTTTATACCATGTTTTGCTAGGGTTCAGTGCATGCTTACCAACCAGAAAATGTTAAACTTATTTAAGTCACAGTTTAATTGAGCATTACTTACATCATTTTACTTCATTACTTATGGTTTATTCAGCATGAGCAAAGATTCCTGTAAAGAAAAATATCCAATAAAAGATGAATATTGAGTACACTTTTTCATCAAGATTAAGTATTACAGGAAAAAACTTTTAATTTTCCAAGTACAGTAATAGCTGAGTCTGACTTGAAGTCTTTGTACTCTAATGCTGAAACACCTCCTGTATGGTAAAATTCTGCTTTTTGTGCTCATTCTGAAGGCTGAAATTCCTGAGATCCTATAGAAACAAAAAATCCCAAGGACTCACTGGGGAAAATGAACTTTAATTTAACAGATTTGCCTCAGACTCTTGTGTCTTATGGTTCAACTGAAACTTTTTTCTGAGATTCAGCTTTATTTCAGGCGCAGGCTGCTTTACCTAAGAAATTCTGTGAAGCCTACTTTGCTTCAAACAGACTGTGCTCACAAGCTGGGGAATGGTGGTGGATACATCACCCAGAAGCTCAGCTGACCCTGCTTTGGGGCAGGAGGTTGGACTGGGTGATCTCCTGAGGACCTTTCCAACCCGATTTATTTCTGTGATCCTATTATAAGGTAATAGGATCTTTCTTTTGTAATCCAAACAGTTCAACACGTGCACGGCGGGGAAAGAATTGTAGCAATTGCATCTTAGCATGTTTTCTTAGGGGGTTTATGTTAAAGAACAGAACGAGCAAGCAACAAAATAACCCATCGGCAGATGGGATGTGGACATGCAGACAGCCCTACACTTGAGCTCTCAGAAAGCACGCAGGGCACGCGAAAACTGGCTGAGCGGTTTTGAGCCGTGGGGTGGGATCGTCTCACTCGGCTTTCTTTTAGCGAGGGAAAAAATGCTGCTGGCTGGTGAGTCCTCAGAGCAGAGAGCCCCGCTGCAGCCCCAGGCCACCCCCCGGCCACCCCCTCCTGAGGGGACAACCGCCCTGGAGCCCACCAGCACCCGGCGCCGTGGGGGCTGGACCCCGAGGCCCTCTGACGGATCTCGGCAGCGAAGCGGCGAGTAGCGAGCACAAGGCAGGCGCGGACACCGTTAGCAGACGGCGAGGCTGAGGAGAGCGCTCCCCTCCGCCGGCTCCCGCTCCCCGCCGCGCCGCAGGACACCTCAGCCTCCGGAACCGCCCCTGCGGGCGGTGGTACGGCCGCGCCCAGCGCTCCCCCGCCCCGCCGAGGGACGGAACCTCCCGCACGGAGCCGTTTAAATCCGAGCCCTCGGCGGCTGGCCCCGCCACAGGCAGGTGTGCAGCGATGGCACCTGCAGGTGACGGTGCCGCTCAGGCCCCCCGCGCGCGTTTCCAGCGCCACGCGCGTCCTGGTTGCCTTGCGCTTCCCCCCGCCCTCCGCAACGGCTCGCGGACGCCGTGCGCACGCGCGGCCGCCCCGCCCTTCCCGCCGAGCACGCGTTCGCCGCTCTCCTTCCCCCGCGCCCCCCACATCCGCGCCGCCGTGTGGGCGGCGCGCGCGACCGAGCGCCTGCGGGGGGCGGGGGCGGTGCCGCGGGAGCGCCAGGGCCGCGGCGGCGGGAGCAGCAGCCTCTCGGCCCGGCGGGCAGCGGGCCCTGCAGCGTGGCCTCCGCTAGCGGCTCTCCGCCCGCTCTCTCTCCGCGTTCCCCGGGGGACGGCTTCAGGCAAGCCTCCCCTCGCCCCCTCCCCGTTTTCTTCCTCTCCGGTTGCTTGCGTGTGAGGTAAACTCTGCGTGTGGTGCCTGCGCCGCCGTTGCGTTTCAGGTGAGGGAGGGGGGGGGAAGAGAAACAGAGCGGGAAGGCACTCACTCCCCCTCCCTCCTCAGCGCCTCTCCGGCGGCCCCGGGCGCCAAACCCCGCCGCTCCCTTGCTTCTCATCTCCCGGCGAAATAAAACACCCCCCTTCCCAAAATGGGCTGCACGCTGAGCGCCGAGGACAAGGCAGCGGTGGAGAGGAGCAAGATGATCGACAGGAACCTGCGGGAGGATGGCGAGAAGGCGGCCCGGGAGGTTAAGCTGCTCCTCTTGGGTAAGGGCTCCAGTGAGGCCAGGGTCCCCCTGAAGTAATCCCCCTTTCCCGCCGAAGCCCTGGGGTGAGGTGCCCCCTCGCCTCCCAGCCCGGAGGCGAGGGCCCTTGTGTGGGCGAGGGCGGGGCAGGTGCCCACCAGTTCCCGCTAATGTGAGGAGGGGGGGCCGCTCCTCCGGCTTGGAGGGTGGTTGGGCGGTGGGATGCGTTCCTGGGATAACGTGGCTGGAGGAAAGCCGCCCGGCCGTAGTGGGGGGTGTGCTCGTGGCCCCTCGTAAGTTCTGGGGCTGAGGGGAGGCACAGCAGCCCGTTAACGCAGGTGGGCGTCTCGGCTTCTTTCGGGGTTACAGGCAGGGCCGCTCTGGGGAAGCGGCACGGCGTAGTTTGTCCCGGGGCGCTTGTTCAGACCGGGCCCTAACTCCCACATGAAGGGGATAACATCTGAAACTTAAGACGTGGATTCTGTGTATCTCTGCTTAGACGAAGGAAATTGCTGGTTGGAGGATGTTTGCTGTTAGTTTCTTGTAGACCCGGACATATAAATTGTTGCTACAAGAATAAAGTGCAGAAAGCATCAAAGGAACAAAAGGCAAAGCACCATTTAACTTCTCACAGTTTCATTTTTGTGGAATTTTCTCGTGTTGCTGAAATCTTAACGGAAAGTACAACCTTGATGGGGATTCTAAACGTATAATGACTCGCATAATATGTATCGTGTGTACTTGTGAGCACAACTCAGGAACTTGAAGCTAGCTTTTTTGTATATTTTGCGATATGTTTTTGTGTAAACATAAGTAAAATCAGACTATTTTAAAAATTACAAGAAAAAAGTGAAGGTTTTAATTAGTAATACCTTTGTGCAAGACTAAAATGACTGTACAGCTTGCAGACAGCTGAAGGCTAGAAGATTTGCATTGTATTAATATTGTAGGGAGTTCGGCAGTATATGCCGTATAACTAAATGAGACCGGATCCTTCTAATCCGGTTTTAGATAGCTGTTGAGTTGCAGCTTTCCCTGTTACTCCCTTCCCCTCCCAGACCTACAGTTTCAGGCAAACTTTTTAAACAATGCCCAGTTTCTCACTTTGCTCGACATCGATTATGCTAGATTCACTACAGACATTGTAGTAGACCTCTTCAGCAACAGAAAGAAGTTACTTTATTCTAAAATAGCTCCAGAAGGGTGCAGGAAACTGAAGCACTTCCATGTGTAGATGAAGAGATGAAACAAACCTAGTATGGGAAAAACAAACGTCCTAAAATGTGTTTGTAGACCTAAAATTTCACTTGGAAAAGAAGCAATTAAAGCTTTTATTTTTTGTTTTCCAGAAAGTGTTAGGCTTTGGGTTGGTACTGTTGCCTAGTCCTGTACACCTTTGGAATCCTTGGATTGTTGTATGGAAAGGTTATCCCGTTATGAGATCAGTAACACTTTCTGCAGTGCTGCTATTGTCTCTTTCAAAGATGACAAAGTAATGCTTTGTGGTTTCTGGCAACGCATTTAAAATTATTTTTTCAGTGCCTTGCTGTTCTGTATGGAACTTCTAGGACATGTAGTTTGGTGGTCGTCTTCATATCTTTCATCATACTCTCTGGGTATGGATGAAGTATAGAAGTATGCTTTAAACTTGAGAATGAGTTCTGTCACTGTTCTCAGGTTTTTTAATGCTCTTATGTGTAAAGTACTGTGCTATGAGTTTTGATTTTTAAATTTCACAAACTGTGTTTCTAATACTTTCCTCAAAAGCTTTTCTGTATGTTTTTTCTGCTGGAATCTCATGAAATCTTGGGATATGGAACTAATGCTCAAATACAAGTGTTTTCTCATAGTGTTCTGAGCAATAGCTCAGTTGGTTTAGTATTTCCCCCTCCCCTATTAAAAAGAGATAGGAAAACTGTCAGGCAAACTTTTACTACCAGTGTTTGAATCATTATTTAAACAAAAATTACATAATAATCTACTGAACTCACGCTGAGGTTTTGTATATATACCCTTGGATGTAATTCTGTATATCACATGTCTTGGAATTAAAGTTTTTCAGTTACTTTTCCTTGCAACTCTGTCAGATGTCTTAAATGTTATATGAATGCTTTATCTGATCGCGAAACTATTTATAAAGTTACTTCCACTAGAGTCACTTCCTTCTCACCACTCACTGTCCCAATTGCTTGTTTTGCCCATATGTCATAGTTTATAATCTGCTTGCTTGTACTACATCTATTTATGGGATTTTTCTGTTAAAAAGATACTGAAATAAAAGGAAAAGTACAAATTGTGGTCTGCTGCCAGGAAAATACAGTGTGTGTGAGGCATCTAAAGTACCTTGCTTATGTAGAAAAAGAGCATGTAGCTATATACCTACTGACCCTATAAGACAGATTTCTTACAGTGTCTATAAAATTCATATTTTTGTGTGGTGACTAAAGAGTTCTACTGAAGCTTCAGCTAGAATGCTCAGTTGAGGGGAGGTGTGTTTATAAAATTAGTCTGTATCTAGCCTTTAAATTTAATTTATTCCAGTATATGCTTTTTAAAGGTTTTTCTAAAACAGGAAATAACAGTGATTTAATTGAGATAGATGTGACACAGCTGTACCTAAACCATGACTTTGTAAACAATGTCACTGATCCATGTTATATTTTGTTGTCCTGTCTTTATGAGGAAGCAGACATACTTAAGCTGTGCAAAATACTCTTGGCCTGGATTATCTAGCTTCTTTCATCGTTATCTGTAAATTGGTACATCATTTTGTACAAATTTGATGGCAGGTCATTTGGAACAAAAATACTGGGTTTTGACCATTACCCATGTATAACTATTTTATCCTTGTAATTCTATGCACTCCAATGTGCTATCCCAACAGCAGGATAACCTTTCCTGAAAAATTTCTGAGCACTATCCTCATTATTAGTAGTAAGCTGAATTTGAGCATATAGTTTGTAATCCAAATGGAAGATGCTTGTTTATACATGGAATTAGGTTATTTTAATTAAAAAAAATCAATAAATAAGCAACTTTCTTTCATTTAAAATTATTTTCAATGTGTGACCTTCCCATAAAATTTAAGTGCAGTCTAGCATATTGTCCAACACTAAAATATAACATGCAAAAGTACTTTTCCTTAAGCACTTTAATATTTGTGTCAAGTTGACAGTTCCTAAACTTCTGTTTTCTAATTGTTTGAAGTAATTGTTTTGGGTGTGGGTTTTTTTTTAATTTTTCACATGCTTAAGTGTGAGTGAGATTTTTGAAAAGCAGTGTATATTTTGGCTAGCTTCCAAGCAGTGTAAGCAGTAGACCCATGTTGTTTTTCTCTTTCATGGTTCCTCATCTTAACTTTTAGTATTTATCAAATAAAAAATCCAGTGGTGCTTGCCAAATGAGTGTAATTCTAATCATGTTGGGAGATGGTGGTTCTTATGTACTGGGTTAATATACATGTGATCCAGATCAGGTGTGGATTTGCAAGTACATTTCTGTTGAATTAGCTAAAGCACATAAGACTGAATTTATGCCAACTGCAGGAGAACAGGCAGTTCCTCATTTAGTAGAAAGCCTTCTGGTATGAGGTTAACTCATCAGGTTTTATGAATATATTCAAACCGGCAGCATGAGTTTATAGGATTAGCACTTTGTCTTGTGGATTATCACATTCTTAACCTAATATAGCAAATTCAGTGAAAGGAGCAATAGATATGTCTTAAACGTCTTCAGGAGTGGATCCTGGGATCCAGGAGGTCACAGGCCATATATTTGACAACTTTAATTATCTGTCTATTTTCTGGATAATTGTTTGTAGATTTAACTTCAATGGATACCTTTATTATCATGACCAACAAAGCCGCTTTTCCATTCCTGAATAGATCCTTGTAATTTGTACTGGAACATTCTTAAAGATACCTGGTTTTTAATTTCAGACAGAGTACTGCTCTTAAACTTTTTCTTTCATTGCAGTTCTTCCTATTCCTTAGGGTAGCAACTAGAACAGTTCTATGAAGTTAACTCTTCTAAATCTTCACACTTCAAGCATCTTTTTCTCTACTGCTTTTCTTTTGTTATAGAGCTGCATCTTTGTCTGCTTAGTCAACAGACTCCCACTGCATGCGCATCTTTTCAGCAGCATGATCCTTGTAGTCCTTGGCAATACCTGCCTTCCTCCAGACCTGACTGCACATTGGACTAAAAAAAAAAATCTATGCTGTTTGTACTGTTACTTCTCTTGCCTTTCCTCCAGAGTATTCTCTTTCACCATGCTTGCAGACAAAAAAGGCTATAGAAGTCTGAACTTACGGGAGATCTCAAGAAAGCCTTATTCTCACAAACAAGCATTGCACACTTAAGAGATGTTGACCTCATCTTTGTTAAGTTATGCAAGCCTAGTCTAAAACGTATCTGACAAAGTATTTCCTGTCTCGCTTTCAGAGGCAATTATCTATAGATATTTACAAAGTTTACTTCCAATTTAAAAGCTGTTTTGTGATACCTAAAAGAAGTGTTTAATGTTAGGGGTTTTTTTTGCTTGTTTGATCTTGTCTGTCTGCCCTCTGACTTTCTGCCTGTCTGGTTAGATCTAGCAGGAGTTCTGAACTGGGAGCTTTTTTTTCTCTTGCATTTTAATATGGTACAGTTGGGCTCCAGCAATCAGGATGTTATTTATGAGGACTTTTATATCTGACTTGGTAGTTAAGTCAGTGAAATCCTCAAGCCTTTGTACTAAACACAACAATAATTTCAAAGAACAGTCAAAATTACTAGATTCCCATAGTGTAATAATCCCCCTTCCTTTTGTGAAAGGAGGCTCATGGATATACAGAAAACACAGCCATTCAGTTATGGTTGTGTTTGTGTAATTGCAGTTTGTGTTCTTTTATGCTTGTCTCTTTCTATTTGAATGTTGGTGTAATAATTTACAACATTGTAATATTGGTGTCTAATGTGTATATAGACTTCATCACCGCAATACAAATTGTCTTCAGTGATTTCAGGTCACCTGTTGCATTATTTTAAATCTTCATTTTGGAAGTTTCTTCATAAAATCAGCATTTATGATATCATGATTTTAATTTCCTAATGTTCTTAGGAAAAAATGTATTTCGGTATGTGTTTTAGAAGGGGCTGAAGACAAATGGTACATTTTGTGCCATGTTGTGATAACAGTAATCGCGACTTTGCTTTTTTGTCTGTTGATGAAAAAGTGTAGTTACGGATATATACAAATTACTGTAACTTCTCTTGCATTAGGCATTAAGGCTTTTTAATATTTTAAGAGTTAGAAAACACTTTACAATTTAAAAAATATTTTCCTTTAAGTTGTCATTTAAAATCAACGTAATGCTTCTTCCCACCCTCCCACCAAAACCAGAGACCAAAAAAGCTCTGGTTAATGTACCTTTTGGTCATCCATTCACTCCCAGCATCAGTGGTGGCTCAAGGCTACACTTAAGTTCTGTAATACGCTGACTTAATTTGTTTCTTCCTACATTTTCTGGCAGCACAGTTTATTGTATTGTTATTGTGCTGCTATGACAGTTTACTTCAGCCCTATGGATTATATTGCTGAAATGATTGTGTATTTAAACTAACTTCCTCTTGTGAAGTTATTTTTAACTCACTTCACAGTATAGCTCCTTGCATAGTTGTTGGCACAACTTGAGCTCAGGCTTTGTGCTGTGAAGATTTAGGCTGTGCTGATTTATATAATCATATGGCCAAAGTGGATTGTTCTTTTGCTGCCACATTTTACCCTTTAGTTGTTTTGGTCCTCTGAAAAGGAATAATTGAGTAGTCAGCATATCCTAAAGTCTGGCTAAATATTTTGAAACCAGGCCATGAGTCTGGCTTCAGAAGGCGTGAAATTCTGAAGTCAGCTTTTGCTGCTGAGCTTGATGGATGTCTGCTTTCCTGTAATATACTATCTGGCAAATTTCAAGGTAGAAGATGAAGTAGAAAAGAGGTATTTAAGATGTTCTATTAAGTGTGAAGTTTTTCTGCCATGGAACACTAAATATATATCTGAACTGACTTGATAATTATCTATTAATAAGGTCTTTTTCCAAACTGTGTACAGGAGAGCCTGTATTGATGAAAACTCGCTATTCTGAGGTGGAGTCTTAGTCACTGTCCGGCTTTACTGAGGTCAGCTGTTCTATTTATTGCCCTTGTTTGCTCAGTGTCCTGTTACCTCAGGCTTTGTGTAAATTACTGTTTTGTTATTCTGTAAATGGAACTAAGTTGGTTTCACCTGAGAGATTCTGTATCCAAAAAGTATTTAAGTTGGTAAGGTATAGAGAGACCAGTTAGAAAAATCAGAACTTCGAACTTTTGAAAGCAGTAGGTTTTAAGTGCAGTATTCAAAAAAGGCAAGAGTTTTTGAAGTGATAAACTTGGTGACATTTCTGAGCAGAAGGATAATTAAGATACTGAAATTTATTACACAATCACAATTAAACCAAAAACTTTGGTGAGAGACTTGTGTACTAGAACGTATGCTTTTGCAATAAAAGATTTGAACTCATCTCTTAATGCTAAACTTCATTCTCCTTGTCTATGAAGTAGGAGCAGACAAGACAAAATAAGATTTCTTAATGAGAATCAAGATGGGAAGAAGGAATGATATGATGTCATAGACTATCTTATGTTTGTGGCTGCTTATAACCCTTTCACAGTATAGCTGTAAGAAGTGTTAGGGTTGGGAATTTGGAAGATGTTTCCCATCATCATGGCTTTGCCCTTGGAATTTGCAAAGCTGTGGAGCCAGAGCCAGCTTCAAAATCTCTGGAATTATCTACAGCTTGAATATGTAACAGGAGGTAAAGTATCATGTATCTCGTCATGCTGTACCAAGCAAAATGGCCTAAAAATCACTTGGTGTCCCAGATACCTATATGTATTATTCCTTGAGCATGCTATCTGTTTAGTTCAATTTTTGTCTTCCCACATCATTTTTGTTTAATTAATGGCCAGCCCTTCCTTGAAAACTATACTTCTGTGTAATCTTTAAAATTTTCTCATGATAGTATTCTTTCAGGATCTCAGCTGATGGGGTAATTGATGTAGAGCATTTAACAACCAGTTCTTAAAGAGATTTGTTGTTAAGTATTACAGGCAAATAAATTGCTTTCCTTGCCTGGCTTTGGTAATTAAAAGGTCACTGAAGCTCTGAGTAAGAGAATTTCTTTTATGTTTAGGTAACAACATAAATCAGGTAGCAGTGTTGACATCTGTCTTTATGTTTATATGGGTGCTATGTATTTATGTTTAGGGATGCATGTAAATGCAATATTGAAATTAGAAAATACTTCCCTGAAGCTTATTTAAAGGAATCAACAGCATTCCAATATACAGTACTTCAATTAATGAAATAAACTGTACCTCATTACATTCTCATATATGCCTTTTAGAAATGTAGGATTGCATTTGAAGTGCGTAATATACTTAGTAAAGGTACCTGATTAAATCTTCAGTGAAATATAACAGTATCTAGGCAACCAGAATGGACAGGAAGTCTTTACAGAAGCAGATTGCTTCTAAAGAAACCAAATGTACTGTAATGAAAATCCCTGTGAATTTTCTGTGAAGCAGATTTATAATTCTTAGTATCTTCTACAACTTAATATGGTCTGCTTCTTTAAATGAAAATACTGTTGGAGTCAAATAGCTACCTGTATCCCATTTCCCCTTTGCAAAGTTGATAAAATAATTTCTTGCATATAAGTATATGTTGTTTTTTACATGGATAAAGCTGTTGTAGTCGTTTAGTTTGTGATATGAGTTGTTACCTATCACAATCATAAGGATGTTCTGTATCTGTTTTGTTTTTTTTAATAGTTTCACTAAAACTCAAGAGGTTCTTGCCAACTTTCTAAATCCATATTGGAATATGGGGAATTAACAGTGCATGTTGTCTAATAAGCAGTTGAGCCATTCCAGAAGCTTTGTGTTGGTTAAAAGGAGAGTGTTCTTGCAGCATCTGGCTGAATGGTTTTGCTCTGACTCTGGCCCTTTTAAATGCTTAATTCCGTTTTGAGCTTGTTTAATAGTAAAATTGGCTGTCCTGTTTAGACTTAATTTGTTTCTGGAGTGGTTAGTTTCACTGGTATTTCATAATCACAGAGTGGTTTGGGTTGGAAGGGACCTTAAGGATCATCTAGTTCCAACTCCCCTGCCATGGGCAGGGACACCTTCCACTAGACCAGGTTGCTCAGAGCTCCATCCAGCCTGGCCTGGTTGATGGCCAGGTAATGGTCTGGTGAGGACTTGAATAAAACCATTGATGAGGAGCAGAGATAAATGCCATATGCAAATGAGTACTGGAAATGCATAGTGCCGGGTGGAGGGGGAAATGGGTGCAGAATAGGATTCTTTCTGTTTCTGCATTTCTGTGCCACAGTTTACTGTAGAATTGGATTAGGGATAATGTGAAATTGTGTTCACTTTTGAGGTCCAGTTGGTAGACAGAATAAGTGGGTTTTGAATGGAGTTTAAAACCTCGTTGGTGGAATAGGAGATGATGCCATTCTTAAGCAGTGTGGTGATTAGGGCACTTGATTGGAAGATAGGGGTAGGAGTTTGTTTTTGTTCCAAGTCTAAGGAGTCTCACACCTGTGTTTCCTTATGCTATTTTAACTTACAGGTCATAGGCTTGAGCAGGAAGGATCTTTTTCTACCTAACACTTTGAGGAATGCAGGATGGTAGTGGACAAGAAGCATAACTGCCAGCTTGGTGTCCAAACAGTAGAGAGGAGAATGGAGATGCTGGTCTCCAGTTAAAACAGTAAAGTTGTACTAATATTATAAACAGAATACAGTATGAATGTAGTATTGGAATGCAATTTTAGAAGTTGCTATGACTGGAGATAAATGCCTTGCAGTAACAAAATTGGGACAAAATAAGACAATTGTTTTGAGTATTTATAGATTTTATTTAAGTTATTTTGCATACTTGTTGCTTTCAGAATCTGCCAGGGGTGTACTATACAAGGGTGAACTGAAGATAAGCTAAGTATCATTTAATTGTTGTCAGTATTCTTGATGCATTAAAAATTTCTTGAAGCATTTTGAAAATGCATTTCTCAGCTGTATGCAGTTCAGTTACTGATAGTTAATAAATCTGGTAAACTCTTAGCAATACCATTAAATGCATTCTAAAGCTCTTAGACATTGACAGGGATTCCTTTTAATATGCTTTAGTGCCTCAGTGTTTGCTAGCAAAGGCTGTCATTTAATTCCTGGATGAGAGACTACCTAAGTTGTTTTCTCTGTGCTGTTTTGGAACATAGGACCTTTTGGGGTTAGATTACATCAGACTTTGACAGTATACTAGTCTGAGGCCTAACAAACTACTATATGTGTAGGTATCTATCTTAACTCTTGCTTCTGGGCCTGTTGGGTGTGCAACTCCGTGTTTGAATAGGTTGATATTTTTGTATACTTCAAAGCTTTCTCAGCTTAATTTGAGACCAGTTAAATGCAAAGTCTAAGTAGCAACCAGAAAGAGCCATAATTTTGTTTTAGTGCTATTAACCACAAATAATATTCTACTTGTAGGTAGCTTTGCGTGGAAAATGCATGTAACAAAAGAATATGGTTGAGTGCACAACTGAATTTTCTTTCCTGGTTCACATACAAATAACAGTTCTGAAAATATTTGCTTTTGAAAAAGATGAGGCTGGATAGTTAGGTCTTTTTCATATAACATTTCAAATCTGTGTCACTAAGTACTGTTTTTTAGTAGAGGTGGAGACATTTTTGTAGTGAATTTAGGTCAACCGTCAATATGCTTATTCTCCTTATTTTTGTGGATTGTAGTTCTAGAGCTACAAGATGAAAAACACTGAAGTGAGGCGTGGATGAAGACTGGGAATGTATGTGAACTAAAGTTCATGTAAAACCACTACTTCTACAATAATGAGCGAACCTTTAGTGAAACTGCATTTGTCCTGGTATAAACTTTGAGAGTACCCATTTATCTCATTTGCAAATAATGTCTTGGTGTTGCATGACAAGTAGGGCTTTGAATAAAATCAGTTGAGATTTTTGTCGTATTGTGATAGGAATGCCCACACTTGGCTTTCTAATTTTCCCAACTCTTTGTATAGTTACATAGGGACAGTCGGCTCTGTCACAATTGTAGATAATAAAACAGTAGTGTTGTTCTGAATTGCAAGTGGAGTGTGATGAAAATATGCAATGAATTCCATTCCAATTTAATTTTGTTTTATCTCTCCACCAGAATAATCCGCATAAAGTATGCCTCTGTTGCAGTGTGGGTTTTTTAATAAAGTATTTTTGATTTTTATTAACGATAGTCTACTTACTAGTAGAAGTTCTCTGATATCTCAGTCACTGAACCTACCGTTTTTGCACACCGTATTTATAGCTCAGTGAATAGTAAAAGGCCACGAAGGCCAATCACGCTGTCGAGAAAAATGTCAGGGCACTCTGGATTTCTAGAGGTTTATTAGATAGATATTTGGAGTCTGGATGAGACATGCTGTACTGTGGCAGAAATTAACAGTAACTGTCTTGGTAAACCTTGTAAGACCAAAGGAGGTGCTTCTTTCTGTTGGAGCACTCAGCATTTATCTCATGTAGTGTGGTCATACACAACATCCACTCAAACTCATGTTCTAGAAGGTCTTTAATCATGTTCTTTTATACTATGGTTTCAAACTATGTAGTGATTGTTTCTGAGCATACTACAAGAAGATAAATCAATCAAGCAGCTCAGTTATTTGCTATTAGTGAAGTTCTATTAGAAACACAAACAAGTTTCTGGACTTCAAATTTTGAGGCGATTCCCAAATCTCTTAAAGGTAGTGTAGAGGCTGGCCTTTGATACCTTTATCAGCTGACTGCTTAAATGTATCAGCGCTGACATGTTAGATAACCTGGAGCCACAAGCATTTTAGCCACTGGTGGTATGGCGTATAGTTGTGAGGCAGCAAGCATGATTACTATCTCTAAATGTGCATCCATTCCCTCATTTGATTTCTGGCATAAGAGGTTTTATTTCCAAACCTTTGAATCTCAGCTTATGGTCCTGCTGTGTTTGGCACCTCACACAAAGGAAGCTATGCCTATATCTTAGTTGAAGAAAATGCCTCAGATTTTAAAGTAAAATGGCGCTGTCCCTCTATAAGGCAGTGATACCGTTTTAAGACACTGTGTACATTCTCAGAAGATTAGTCTTTTTAAAGTAGATTCAATTCTAAGGTACTGTATTTCCTTTTGAATGTTTCACAGAGTTTCTGAAGTATGACACTTGGGATTGTACTGGTGCACTGCTTGATAGTGAGACAAAGAGTCTGCAACTTGGTTATAGTGTAAGTGATGCACATAATGATAGAAGGGTTCCTCCTATATAGCAGTAGCTGTACAGCCAATAGCTTGAAACATTTGAGGAGTATTAATATAAGAATAGTCTTGAAGAGCTAGGTAGAATTTATATTCAAAAGCTGTGTACATTCAAGTGGGTTGTACATAAAATTTCTGCTATGGTGTCAGTTTATGATGTGCATCAAATTCTAAGCAAAAAGACAATTTCATAAAACCATTGTCATAAAAAGATATTAAGCACTAATAGAAAATTTGAAATAGCTCTAAACTCAATTTATACTTCAAAAGATAAAGATGTGAATAAAAGTTACCAAAAGGTTTGCAAAATGGAGTGTGTGCTCTGGTTGTTTCACCGTAAGCTTTGTTTTTTAGAATTCAGTAAGTTCCAGAGGTTATACAGAATATAAACTGATACTTTTTAATTGTTGTTTCCATATTAAACTAATATAGTCTTATCACTTAGGTGTTTATTATAGTAATGGCCTAGGTATCTAAGAAGCTCTAAGCAGTTTATTAGAGGTCTAGACCTGAATAAACAAGCTGACATGAGTTAATAGGCAATTGCTTCTTGAGGCAACATTTTATATAAACTTTCTAAAATTATTTTATGTGTGATGACTAGTTTGGGTACTACTGATTTTGAACATCTACTAAGAGCAATACTGAAGACTTAGGAAAGAAAGGATTAGTTGTAATTCTTGATTTCTTAAGAAATTTACAAAACTGAAGGGTGGCTTATAGGTTTAAATGGTGCTGCTTCTGTGGTATTAAGCTGGCATGCAGCTACTGAAGCATTGAGAATTATCTCAGATCTTTTTTCTGAGTCAGTGTCATTTCAGAATCTGTCACTCTTGTGGTTTCAACCAGTGATGTAATCTGGGATTCACACTCTATTACTACATGGCTAACTTACTGAAATATTTTGTTCCAGATATTATTCACACAGCTTCTTTCTTAACTAATTCAAAGTTTCCTGGCACATTCAAATTCCAGTAGCTGTGGAAATTCCAAGACTAGTGCCACTTTATAAATAATGAGTACTATCAACCTTTGGTTGTCTATATGAAAACAGTTGAGAAGGGGAAAAGGAACATAAACTGTGTCAGTGGCAGCAGCCACCCCAGAATTAGGAGAATACAAGATGGTGGTAGAAAAGAAGCATAACTGCTGGGTGGCTTCAAAAAGGGTGAGTGGGAACATGAGACAAAAAAAAAAATAAATTTTGCAGGGAAGTAGTGGTGTAGGTGCTGCTGTCAGAATGTTTCATTTAGTGGTCAGCCTGTTTAGAAGTGTAGCAACAAGTGTCCACTGTGCGTTTCTTGTACTAGCATTGATGTATTTTGAATACGGTAACAGTGTTTAGCAGCCTGAATTCATACTTAAGTCTATGTCTGGTAATGTCATGAGGTGATATTTAAGAGATTATACTTCCAAGCTATCTGCTTGCCATGTGCTTTTGTAAGAGATTACTGGCCCTGTAGCAGATACAGTAGAAATCACTGGGCATTTAGCTTGTGCTGTGACCAGTGGCAGCTGAGGAGCCGGTACCATTAATCTCGAGCATTCTCCTGTGAAATGCTAACATCTGACAAGACTGGATAGGAGAGCTGTGGGGACTTCACAGTAGGTGAATCCAACAGTTTAAGAAGTAGTGTTTTATTTTGAACTTCACATGTGTCTCTAACCTGGTACAAGTCTCCTGTTGTACAGTCTGGAAAACTGACAAGCATCCACTGAAATTTGTTCTATTTATTTAATCCATTAAATGGTATTAATTATTCTTGTCTGTACTTTAAGTCTCTTCTGGCAACATAAGACTATTGTACTTGTTTATGGGTTCTGTTCCTTTGTCCGATTTAGTTGGTGGTTCAAATCTGGCTCCATTCTACTCTTCAGTTTTTATCCAACTCTTAATCTAGGTTGGGGGGTTCCCCCCAAAAAATTTAGGCTACATTTTTTTTTGTTAGAGTTGTGAGGAATATATTTGTGCTATTAGGAGTTGTACTTGACAGTTGGTTTCCCCCAAAGAGGGGTACTGTGAACTTGAAGTGTGCATTGTTTTTTATTTTGGTATTGCGTTAGCTTCTTCAGTAAGCAGTTAGTAAATGCTTCACTTAGAAATGTTACTGTTAAAATCTCAGCACTTCCAAGCACTGAAACTGCTGTTTGTGTGCATAAAACATTTGTTCCAGAAATGTGTAGTTCTGGAATGCTTGCTATGTAGGCAGTGTGTGGGATAATAAATCATGAGACACCATGAGTAGTTTAACATTTTTGCTGACCTGTTACTTTGAATCAAATTATAAAATACTTAGTTCTTTTTAAACACAGACCTGCTCCATTTGGAAAGTAAAAGAATATTCATAGTAGTGAGTCATAGGGTCATAGAATTATGTAGGTAGGAAAAGACTGAAGATCATAAAGTCTAACAGTCTGTCTTTTTAATATTTTTTAGTAAGTTCTTGTGTAACTGGCCAGATATAAGCTTGGAAAATCAAATATTGCTTTAGCTGTTTAAGTTTATTTGAACTTTGCTAGCCATACTCTGTTCCTTCAGACTAGTGTGAGGTTGCTCTATTAAATATTTTTTTGTTGTTTTTTGGAACATGAAGGTGCTTTGATTTTTCTCACCATTTCCAAAGTTGAAAGTTAAGAAGAAACCACAACACTTTGAAAGAAAAATTGTAGTACAAATTTAGTCCCTTTTATTTAGCTGAGCTTCAGATTAACTGTGCCATGGATGGTGCAGTAGGATTAGTCATAGGCCTGGGTTTATATGCTCCGTATGAATTTACTGAGTGCTCTCATAACTCATGCTGGATCCAGGTAAACAGCTGCATTGGAGAGCACCAAGACTAGCTGTGGAAGCATTGACATGTGACAGTAGAGCCTGATTACTAAACTTTGAGGCAGAAGATCCTTCAGATTATAGTAGAATCTGTGTGTGTGTGTAAACAATGGTTCTGCTGTTTCCTGTATTAAATTGTGCTGATAAAGTTGGACATATTTTGCTTCCACACATTGTCAGTTTGCATAATGAAACATAAGGATCTACTTACTTTCTGGCAAGCAGGTGTAGTAAGTGTACTAGACTTAGCTGAAGTTATATTTCTACTGAACTATGTGAATAGAAGTTTTAAAACTGCTTTACATTGGATTTTTGTAAGATGTTACCCTTTTTTTGGGGGGGGGATGCATGAAGGACACAAAGCAAACAAGAGATGAAAACACTCATCAGTTTTTCAAACTCTTTTGTCAAAGTGATGACCCAAAAGTTAGCTCAGACTTTCATTTAAAACTAAGCAAACAAAAAATGCCCACCATTCTGGTAAATTTGGAACTGATGCACTGCTGTTTTTCTAGTCTGAGCAGAACTGTCATGTCTTTATTTATGTATAACATAAAAAATATTAATAGTAACTAAGCCAATGAGACTTTTTGGCAGTAGTGAAGCTGAAATCAAGTATCACACTTCAGTAGGCAATAAATAAAATCCTTTACAAGATGATTGAGGAATATACAATCAAGTCTGTCTAAATTTGGGTAGGGTTTGGATGTGACAGTACAGCTAGCCCTGACGTTTTATATGCAGCTGTCCCATGAAATATTTAATACTGCTTGCTCCTGTCTGAAACTTCCTAAAACAGAGTTCTCATTTTGCTGTATGGAGAACTTATTCACACTGAGATAAGGAGGAAATTTTACAAATGCATCCTTTAGAAAACCTGGCTGAGCTCTGCATTCAGGAGTACAAAATTAATCAATCTCCTTTCAGTATTGGACAGTAAGTAAGGTGTAGCTTTCTTGCATACTTTGCAAAGATTATTAGGCAAGCTGCAGGATGCATTTTAGCATGCAGTTACAGAAAAAAACCAAAACCAAACACAACTGTTTCTATTTTCTGTTAAATAAAATTGGGGAGTTTCATCTTCCAGGAATTCATTGTTGATATTTTAAGTACTCTGCAATACATAACTTTTTTGTGATATGTATTATGAGTGTTTGTGGTTATGTTACTAAGAGTGCTTTTATGGCAGTTCTAGGTGTTCAGTACACATGAATTCTAACACCATAGAGAAACATTCATACCTGACTGGGGGGGGGGAAGAGTAGAAAGTGTATTACAAAATTACATTTTGATACTGTGACTAGCCCTGACATTCATCTGCTACGTTAGTCAAGTGTGGGGAATTTTTAACAGAAAGAGCACTTAACAATGTTACGTAAATTAAATGTTGTAGTAATATTTCTTAGTATCTCCAAAATTGCTGTTGAATGCAGGGGCATGTACTTCAAATTGTGTGCATAAAAATATTAACCCAAAACAAATTGTAGTAATTTCATAAATAAGTGACAAATTTTAAAAATTAGCTTTATTAGTACTTAACACTTAATCTGTAAATATCTAATTATGCACTTAAGTTTATAAATGCTTCAGGTGTCACAATAACAAATTACTTGTACTGGTGTCTCTGTTTTCTGTTCCTATTAACATACTGATACTGAACTTCCATGGCAGCTCAGAGTCTGAAAACTATTGCTACTCTATATAAAGAAACTTAGAGTTTATTAAAAAAAGGTATTTTACTTGGACACGAGCTAAAGATGGCACTAAGCAATCTCAGATTGATGTTCACAGGCCTACTGTATTCCTCAGCTACTTAATTCTGCAGCACCCTAGGTACTGTTGGTGCTAGCACTTGTTCTGTATGTTGAAGGAAGTGAAGTCTAGCCACAGCAGCAGCAGTGCTGGAGGAGGAAGTGGGGCAACTTTTGGCAGCCAGTTTTAAATTGGCCTTCAGCCTGTCGTGAAGCTACATATTTGGCTTAATTGAAGGAATGGCTCAAAGACATCACTATACAGTAGTGAAGATATAGAAGTATTATGTTAAACTGGCATAAAATAATATTTTAAGTTGGAAGAAACCTCTAGAGCTCACCTGGCTCAATCCTTGGCTCAAAGCGAGGCTAGCATAAAAAATGGATAAGGTTGCTCAGAACCTTGTCCAGTTGAACCCTGAAGATCTCGCAAGGCAGAGTTTCTACTTTCTCTATGTGCAATTGATTCCAGTGCTTAACCTCTTCCAAGGAGATGGGTTCCTTGCCCCCGCCCCTTAATATCGCTTCACAGCTTCTTAAATGCTTCACATCTTTTTGTTGCGTACCACGGAGAAGTTTGCTTCTGTCTTCAGCTGTCTTGAGTGGGTTTTATGGAGAGGACAGCAATTAGACACACACACAGCCTCCCCTCTCCTCTTTCCCCCATCTTTGTAGCTTTTCCAGGATTAAAAAGCCCAGTTCTGTGTAGCCTTTTCTTTTATGCCATGTGTGCCAGCCCCCTAATCAACCAATTGACCTAGTGGTTTTGTCTAGTTTTATCACTTTCTCATTTACTGGGCACTGAGGGGGGGAAACAGTATGTAGTGCTCGGATACAGCATCAGAAATGCTGACTGCTGGGAGTAACAGCTTCTTTTGACTTGACTGCAGTTTTACTAGTGCCGCAGTGGTAGCTGTTGGCCAGGGTCAACCCAAACACCCACAACTGCTTGAATATTCTCTTCCTTAGGATAAGGAGAAACTAAAAGGAATGCAAGAAGGTGTGTCGATCCAGATAATGCCATTTTAATAGGGAAAACAAAAGCTTGCACACAAAAGCAAAGCAGAAATAAGAACTAATTCCCTCTTTTGTATTGGGAGGCAAATGTTTGTCCACCTTCTGGACAGTGGGGCCTCAGCGTGCATAATTTTTGTATGGGAAGAATCATGGAATCATTTCGGTTGGAAAAGACCTTTAAGATCATAAAGTCCAACCTTTAACCTCATACTACCAAGTCCACCACTAAACCGTGTCCCTAAGTGTCACATGTACATGTCTTTTAAATATTCCAGGGATGGTGACTCAACCACTTGTCTGGGCAGCCTGTTCCAGTGCTCAACCACCCTTTATGTGAAGAATTTTTTCCTAATCCAATCTGAACTCCCCTGGTGCCATTTGAGGCTGTTTCCTCTTGTCCTATTGCTTCCTACTTGGGAGAAGATACCAGCCCCCACCTGGCTATAACCTCCTTTCACATAGCTGTTGAAAGTGATAAGATCCCTCCTGAATCTCCTTTTCTCTAGACCAAGTACCCCAGGTTCCCTCAGCTGTTCCTCATAATGCTTGTTTTCTAGACCCTTAACCTTTGGAAGGGTGGTTATGGTAATGACAAACAAAGGTTAAGACAAACTTCATAACCACAGATGTCCTACCTTCTTCCTCCTTTCCCTGAGCTTTTACTGCTGAGCATGGCATCGTATGGTATGGAATATCCCTTTGGTCTGCTTGGGTCAGTAGTCCTATGTCCCTTCTCAGTCTCTTTGTCCATCCTCAGCCTCCTTGCTAAGGTTGAGGACAGGGTAGAAAAGAGAAAAAGCTTTGATGCTGTGCATGCGCTTTTTGGTAATAGCAAAAACACTGGTGTTACCAACGCTGGTTTAGCCACAAATCGAAAGTGGCACCACTTGGGGTGCTGTGAAGAAAGTTAACTCCATCCCAGCCAAACCCAGTGCAGCAGCTGGATATGTAGTTGACCTTTACTGCCACAAGGGACCATTACTGACTCTTCAGGTTGCTGATACCCACGTTTTTTTCCCACAAGGTTGTTCCCTAAATCGTTAGTTCCAAGACTGCATTTGTCTCCGTTCACTATCATGAGATTCTTGTCAGCTCAGTCCTCTAGCTTGTTGAGGATCTTCTGAATAGCACCTCTTTCTCTAACGCTGTGATTGCTTCTTGGCCTCCCAGGCTGATGTCACCTGCAGGCTTGATGTAGGTACATTCCGTCCTGGCTTTCAGGTCATTGATGAAGGTGTTAAACTCTATTAGCCCAGTATCGTCTGAAACTTGCCTCTTTTAACTGGCTTCCGGTTAGATATTAAAACAGTGACCACAAGCCTTTTAAATCTGTCTGTCTAGGCAGAATTTCAAACACCCTGAAGTTGATACTTGCCCAGTTTGGTACAAGGATGCTATGGGTAGTGGCATCAGAAGCATTATCAGAGTCAATGACATCCATTGTTTTTTTGTCCCCAAACCCAACTGTTTCTTTCTGAAAAGCTATCAAGTTAGGCATAGTGTGCACTTTGTAAATCTATGCTGACAATTCCCAGTCACCTTCTTTTTGTTCATGTGCTTGGAAGTGACTTTCAGGAATATTTGCTGTATGGTTAGTCTGAGGATCAAGTTGAAGCTTACAATGCCTCAGATAGCTCTTCTTGCCCTTTTTTGAAGATGAAAAAAATACAGCCTTTATCAGTGGTCACAGTGACCTCTAAAGAATAGAGTTTTCTTTGGCTGTATTGGAATTTGACAACTGGTGATCTGTTTGCATTAGAAACACCTGCAGACTCTGTGAAGATTATACTTGCTTCTGCAAAACAATATTGAGAAAGAGTAAATACAAGAGGGAGAATTCTAAACAAGGCACAGACAAACTGTGGGAGCATGCTGTCTAAAGGGATTAGTTCACAGCTCTAAGTTCCATAATTTCTTCAGAGAGGGGCAGAGACTAAAGGCAGTGGAGATAAACGAAGGTGGTTGAAACAGCAAAAACTGCATTGTATTTTTCCTTGTCTGCTGACAGGCATACTAATTGGTTTTGTAAGCTTTGTGTTTTAACATAGTATGCTTGTTTTTTTTTTTTTTAATTTATTAAGCATTAATCATCATTGATATCAGCATGTCTGGCAAACCTCATGCAATCTGTTCCAACAAAAAGTAGTCTGACCACGTTGGTTAATTCTTGCAAGGGTGAAAAGGTGGTTACAAGGACTAGAACCCTGAAGACTTTGAAGGTGTTCATTTGCAACACTGAAGACCATTAATACAGTGAGAAGAACTTATAAAGGAGGTTTTTGGTTAGGTGTTGATTAAAAAGGCGGTTGGAGGAATTGCGCTTCAGACCCCTTTGAAGTTGGAAAATGGATCACCTGTTTGTGTTAGAAACACCAGCAGACTGTGTGAAGATTAGGCTTCTTCCTATAAAAAGAAAACCAAAGAATCTGCTAGAGTTGAAGGATTTGTTCTTAAAATGTCTTTATTTTGAAACTTTTAGCTTGAGACACGTTTTGATATTAAAAATTAATTTGTAACAAATGTATTTTTAACTATTGAAGGTTTTTAAATTGGTTAGGTATTTTAACTGTAGAAACTAAATGTATTTTAAAAGATTAGTGAAAGTTGTTCTAATGAATTCTCACACATTTATTTTTCAGGAGCTGGTGAATCGGGGAAAAGCACAATTGTCAAACAAATGAAGTAAGTATGGTGAAATATTAGGATTGAGAAATATTTTTTTAAAAATTGCGTAGAAAATTTATTTTTTTTATCCTTCCATAGGATTATCCATGAAGCTGGTTATTCGGAGGAAGAATGTAAACAGTACAAAGCTGTTGTCTACAGTAACACCATTCAGTCCATTATTGCTATCATTAGAGCAATGGGGAGGTTGAAGATAGACTTTGGTGATCCAACTAGAGCTGTGAGTATTGAAGTACACACACAGCTATACAGCTGAAATATCTATTAATTTTCAAATTTTGTCTGTTACTATTTCCTGACATTGTCTTTGGAGAATACAAAGTTTGACTGAAAACTAAATGCCATTGGTCTTTATGTAGCAAGGTGACCTGCAGAGCAATCAGCACTGGGTTGATTTGCAACTATTTGGTGTAGATACAGCTCTCCAAATTCTATCTGGATTTGGAGAACTGAACATCTGAGTCTTGGGGAGTTTTTGAAGAACTTTAAGCTATGCAGTTATGTGTGCTTTTATTTTCTTTCCATAAAAACCAATGTCAGAATGTGGAACACTCACCAGTACAGTTTTTGAAGCAGGAACTAGCCACGTTATGACTGTCTTTCAGGAAGACAGAGGAAGGTTTTTTTGCTATTCATGTATTGAAATAAGTATGTAAGGTAGTCAGAGGGTTATTTTGTCGTAATTAAGTTCTTTCTGTCATGTTAAAGTTGAGTTACAGTTTGGGAGGAGAAGAGAGTCTTGAGAAATAAATGGTTTGTAAATTCTTAATTCATGACAATGTCTCATGCTTAAAAAGCAATTGATACATATTAGAGAGCATACTCACAGCAACCTTGTGAAATGCGTTATGTATGGTTGTTATAAGGAAGGCAAATGTTCATAAGATTATGTAAAGTGAGCCATAAAGCTGTATCTGAAGTCTAAATGTGAATGACAGTTATGAAGTATTAGATACTTTTCTTTTTGCTCTTTGATAGTAGTTATTTTATGTACATATGTTAAATCTACCTGAAACCTCTTCAGTTGTAAACATAACTAGTAAAAGCTTTGTTTTCATTGGTTATTCCTCTCTACATTTGTTCTCATGTGTTCTGTTGTCCTCTCTTAAGACCAAAGTTTTCCAGGGCAGCAACAGTATCTTACTGCATGTTAGTTCAATGTCTGTGCAATGGAGTCCTCTCTGGAGTCTGGCAGTTAATGCTGGAAAGAGGCAGATGGTAGACTCATGTTACTGAATACTTAGAGAAAACAGAGGAGTAAATTTAGGTGTTAGCAGATAAAATGACTAACGAGAAGATTTTAAGGGCTGTTTTATATGATACAAATTTGAAGTCATCTGGGTTTCTCTGCTTCAGAGAGCTATATAAATGATGAGGCAAACTTTTGTCATGGGTAATCTTAAAATAGTGGCCCATACCTATGCACTTAGGCAGGTCTTGGTGGTCCAAGTCCTTTTTTCAGAGCAACACTGCTATGGAATGTCAGCACTAGATTTTTATGAATTGTGAAGTCAGAAATGGAAAAGGAATTCAGAGGCTGTGTTACACGTCAATCTTAAAATAACAACAAAACCCCCCAAACCCCAAAAAGTATGGTTACTCCTCGAGTTTTATAGTATAGTCTTTTTAATTTTATTCTAATTCATTTATTTCATTGTAAATTTGTTACTTGTTGGCCAAAAAAAAAAGCACTCAAAGTTGTAACTCCTAATAAAAATGGTTACGTTCAGACTGTTTTTCTTTAAATTTCAGAGGGGAATTTATGAGGGTTTTACTCTAAATGGCATAAGTTTGTTTGGAAAATCGTATACCTTCATTTCTGTCATAAGACTAATGGTAAAGCAGCAAGTTGGACATTTTCAGTTATTCAATGAAGGGAGCACAGATCACTCCAGCAGCTTCAGTGGTGGTCAGTCTCAAGACCAGTGTATCTTCCTGTGTCCTGCAGGTTGTTTCAGTACTGAAGTAGAAACTGTCTTGAGAGACATTTAGTGAACATACTTTAAAAGACTATGGACCACTTTCTGAATGTGAGATTTACTGTAACTACCTAGAGAGATGGTTAAATTTGTTTCTTTACATTATCTCATTTATGAAATCTGGTATAAAAGTAGTAACACCTAGAGAGGAAGCTGCCTCATTCCAGTGTAATTAAAGGAAAGCATCTAGCATTGGTTAATTATTAAAATAGGACTTGATCATTACATACTACCTCATTTGTGTATTTAGTACTCGCCATGCTTCGAAAAGCAAGTATGGGAGTAACAGAGACCCTTTTTTCTTTTAGTGTTTGGCTTTTAAAAAGCAGAAATAGATTCTCTTGTTCCATGTCCACTTTCCCCTCCTGCCTGTTCTAGAGCATGTAGAGATTAGACTTGTTTGGAACAGAGTAAATTTTGTATGTTTGAGAGTCAGACCATGTTAGGTATTAATGGCATAATCATTCATGAAAAAATTGACTGTTGGTTTCTAAGCTGCTTCCATCGTGTGTCTTAACATATTTGGTCTTCAAAATCTGCTGCTTCTCTGAGTTGCACATCCTTGGCATTTGCATCCACAAACAATATTCAAGACCAGAATTGATATTCAGGTTGCTTTTATGCAGGCAAATTGCTCAAAATACAGTCTATGAGATGTGACTATCCAACCTTTTGATCTTTACTGCTCTGTTTTTTATGTAATTATTGGTGCAATACACTGACTTTTTATTTGTTTTCCACAATTTGTTCTGTGTATGTGAAGTAATTGGTATGCTGTTGATTGGTTTGACAGGTGTTCATTTTTAGATGGTGTAACTACTCTAGCTTTCAAAAGACTTTTTGAACTACATATCTGATATCCTTGTTTATATGTATATATACATATCTATCTATCTGTCTATCTATCTATCTGCAAGTTTGCCTTGAATTGAGTGAACTGCAAGCTTTTTGTTTTCAAGCTGTGAATATCAGCCCATCTGTATGGGCTCCATCCATCTGTAAACAATTTCCATGTTAGCTGTCATAATCTTTGATTATTTAAGCCTACAGTGGACAATATCTTTGGAACAATCACTACTTTCTGTGCTTATCCTGAACATATTTTTTTTTTCAGACCTTATTGTTTGAACAGCAAAGATGAAGAACCAGACTTTTCTATAGATTTGCATCTGTACCGTCACTTACTGTTTTTTAAGAATAACCTTATGTTGCTTTTTTTAATCCTCTTCTTCCTTGAAATACTTTCAGTTCCCAGCTGATGTGCTAAAGTCTCTCTTTTCTCCTTCCTCCTTTCCAGTATCACCTGTTCTCTTTCTTTTAATTATTGGACAAACAGTACATGCTGGGGTAGTAGTTACAAGCCACAAGTGTGCTGATTTGTCTGACTGACATATCTTGGCATTAGGTCACATACAGCTAATACCCAAGATCAGGCAGCTACCCACAGGAGAGTACTAATACAGATCTGTTTCTTCTACCCAGCTGCTATCTTCTTTTTCCAGTGCCTTACAGGTCTAATATTTTGAAGTTTCTTTCCTCAATCAAAATTGGATGAAGGTAGCCAACTAGTCAAATTCTGTTAAAGGAGACTGGTGGATTGACATCCTGTACTCCTTGAGCCCCACTCTCAAAGGCAGTCTTTATATATAGTCTTAAAATCCAGCATTTTCTCTCTTAAAAATCTTGATGTTTGCTTGATATCACATTACCAAGAAAACTTGGTCTCCATATAATCATGACTTGTAACTGGATATTTGTAACGGGTTTGTCTGGAAGGGTTTTAAGAAGCATTTTTCTATATCCTGATGCACATTTTGGGAAGAAATTATGATTTGTCACTTCCAAAGTTTCTTGAAGCTTAAGTCATTAATGTATTTTCTTCAGTCAATCAATGTACATCTGCATTTCTGAAGGTTCTAGTCTGTGTTGTAACCATTCTGTTCAGTTTGTAGTCTTTGATAAGCAATTAAGGTCAGCTTTACACTTGAGCACAAAATATGTTACTACTTCTGTTTATAGAAGCTTAATTCAAGTTATAAACGGATCATACATAAAAAGCCGTATCAGCAAATGACAAATTTGGTTTGCTAGACTCTGGTGTTGAAAAATGTGGGAATTAATATCCTATGCAGAACATTAAAACCAGCTGCTTTCCTTCACATTTTTTTTGTCTGGTTACATTCATGTTTATCAGGTTAAGAAAGTAACTAACTTGCTGAATATGGTTCTTGGATGATAATACTTCTGTTGTATGTCTTAGTGTTTATGTCTCCACTTTCTGTTTACATCCTAAAGGATGATGCTCGTCAACTCTTTGTGTTAGCTGGAGCAGCAGAAGAAGGATTTATGACTGCAGAGCTTGCTGGAGTTATCAAGAGACTGTGGAAGGACAGTGGAGTTCAAGCTTGTTTCAACAGATCTAGAGAATACCAGCTTAATGACTCTGCTGCCTAGTAAGTACTATTGTGACAAACAAGATTCTCTTTGTCTTGTAAGCAGTAGCTAAAAGAATGTAAGGGAAGTCTTACCTTTTGAGGAGTTTGCTCACATGCAGATGGAAAATTTAGAATTATCTGGACAAAGATACTGTCTACGTGGGTCAAAAATGCTCTAGCTAGGCTTTAAGGTTGAAAGAGAAGAGTGTGGTCTAATTGAGAATTTGAGTCATGTTCTGAACAATTGTGGGTTGATCCTGGCTGGATGCCAGGTGCCCACCAAGCTGCTCTGTCACTCACTTCAGCAGAATGGGGCAGGGAGAAAATAAGATGGAAAAAAACCTTATGGGTTAAGATAAAAGTAGTTTAATGAAGCAATAGCAAAGGCCATGCATGCGAAAGCAAAGGAAAACAGAAGATGTTCTCTCTACTTCCCATCAGCAGGCAATGTTTGGTCTCTTCCCGAAAAGCAGGGCTTCAGTATGTAGCAGTTGCTCCAGAAGACAAATATCATAAATAATATGATATTCCTCCTTTCACTTAGCTTTTTATATCTAAGCAGACGTTATATGGTATGGAATATCCCGGTGGTCACTCTGGGCCATCTGTCCTGGCTGTGTCCCCTCCCAAGATCTTTCCCACCCCCATCCTGGTGCTGAGGGGGGGAAGGCTGGAGAGGCAGCCTTGGTGCTGTGCGAGCCCTGCTCAGCAGCAGCCAGAACCCTGGTGTGTTAGCACCACTGTTCCAGCTACCAGTACAGAGCACAGCGCTGCGGGGGCTGCTGTGGGGCTCAGCCAGACCCAATACACCAGTTGTTTCATTCTCTTGAGGAAGACAAAAATTGCTTTTATAGCATTTTTGTTACAAGAACATGACTCAAGTACCTGTTCAGTATCTGAACGTGTCCAAGAAACACAATTATGTGATGTAAATCTGTATTACCGAGGATACTACTTCCATGTTCAAAACAGTTTCTCCTATGATTCAGCATTGCTGCATTTTCTGTGTTAATTAATTTCTGTTAGAAATGTGTTGAGCAAAGGTAACAATCAAGATAGCGTCTTGTATGCTAGGGTACTTCATAAAAAAATAATAAGGAATCAAGGGTCTGAGAAATAAGATGCGATAGCAGCAAGTAATGGTAAGTCAGTCAAAAGAGTCCATTGAGGGAGAGGTAAGATGGTAAAGAATGGCAGAGCAGTGATACTGGCCTTACAGGACAAATTTTTAAAGCTTTATCATTCTTTGTAGTGTTTGAAGTTGTTTTTTTCCATTTTCCTTAAAATAAAGTACTTGTATTCTTTAGAACAACTGTACATAAATAAACAACATGCAGATGAGGTAACTGTGAGAAGACTACAGCTGGAGTACTGTAATTACAGGTGTGCTGAATGAACAGAAATGTGATCAAATTATATTGAAATAACACTGATACTTCCAGCATGATTGTTACTTGTTTCCTGAAGTTCTTCAAAGAAGGTAGATGGCAACAGGCTGAGCTCACGATGACACATCTCTTGACTTAAGAGATAGCACTTGTATAAACTTTCTTCAATATAGAGCACTTCATTTGGATGATTGCTTACTTTCCTCTGGTAACCTCCTCTGTTCTATGTTGTTGTTTTAGATACCTCTGCCTCCAATTTTGTAAGAAAACTGTTCTTCCAGCCATACAACTGTATTCTCAAAATTGCTAACTTGGGGTTACCCTGAAAGAGGAACATAATGCCTTCCTTATTTACTATGGAAAAAGTACAAATAAGATTTGTATGGTTTTTAGAAAGACTGAGCTTCTTGGCCTGCATTACAAGAATTTTGACATTAAGCATTTTCTTAAACACATAATTCTGGCCAAAACTCTAAGCTGTTCTTTTCATACCTATTATCAAATCCAGGGTTATTTGGGGCTTTGATTATAGTTCAAAGCAACTTGTAATTCAACAGATTACAGAGATAAAGATGTTCTTCTAGTTAGTGCAGATAACATTGGTGTACGTGTTCCATTTTGCATTTGGGGATTTCAAAAGAATTCTTTGTTAGTGGAGTCAGTTGCGTAAGTTCTTGTTCTTCTAGGGTGAAATATCTTTGTGTCTCTAAAGCTTATTTCAGAAAACCTTGGAAAATTGAGAGGACTAATGTGACTTGGTTTTTGTCTTATCAGAGAAAGATACTTTATAAAAGTCAGGTACAATATAATGAATGGACCTAGAACTTCTGTAATTCTTTGTTATTATTTTGTTATTATTTTATGAATAACTGAAAGCAGTATTTATTTTTACCTTCAGTTACTTGAATGACTTGGACAGGATAGCACAAACCAGCTACATTCCAACCCAACAGGACGTTCTCAGGACTAGAGTGAAAACTACAGGAATAGTGGAAACTCACTTTACTTTCAAAGATCTTCATTTTAAGTATGTAAATCATGCTGCATGTTCATCTGTCTGTTACAGTTTGTGTGAAATTCTAGAAGACGGTCTTTTCAATGACATGATTTAACAAATTTGTCTAATACAAGTTTGGATCTCCTCCCCCCCTTCTTTTTTTTCCTGAGAAATTCCTCACGCATGGCTCAGTTTACTGAAGGAACGTGGGAGTTGCTGGAACTCCTGTAGTAACTCAGAATAAATATGCAGATATTAAGTAATAAATTCTTTGGGTTTATTGGAAGCTTTTTGTAAATATATTTTATATGTAAACTGAGTCTCAGAATATTCCATTTTTCTGCTGTATTAAATAGCTGTTCTGTCAGATTCTTCTTTTTAAATTCAGTTGGAGAGCTGGAGGCTTATAAATGTTTGCTTTTTTATGAAAAACTAAATCCATTTTCCTGAAGAGCTGAATTCAAATGTGTGGTACTTTAAGGTAGTACTTTATTTAGTGATGAAAGAATGCGACATGTTCCCTGTGGTGTAGGATTTACAAAATAATGCTAATACTCTGAACATTTTATGTCTACAGACATTCATGATGAAAGCATAAGATAGTATAAATGTAGTAATACTCTACCTTTTACTGATCAGGAAGAATGAGAAGAAAACTCAGTAAAACTCACATTGCATCTGCATTTAGATTGTTGTCAGCATGTCTATACAATGTATTTGTTTAGTATCTTCATGGAAAGTATTTTTTTCATGTAAACGCATAGCAAGTACTGTAATATGGATGCTTCAGGGCCATCAGTACTGTGGAAGTATATTTTGTTCCCTTGTTTTAGTGTTTAAGTATACGAAATTTGTATTCATCCATAAAATAATAGCTGCTAAATGGGAGTGATTCTCTTGCAAACCTAAGGAGAGTAGTCCTTAGCCAAGCCTCAAGAGAGGTCTTCACTATTCTGAAGAGCTATCCATTGTCTTGTTTCCTAACGTTTCATGTTCAGTTCCCTATTGTAGATGGGTTTAAATTCTTCTGCACTCTGAGTGAGTTTGTATGCAGGTAGCTACTTCCAGTCTGTACTGACTATTAGGACTGTTATAAGGTCTTTATGAGTACAGTCCTCTAAAGTGTATTACAAAGACCATATGATTACACTTCTATAAAATGTATAACTTTAGACAGGCCTTTGGAGGTATTTGTGGTAACATTGTACATTTAAACACCTGTACAGCAGGTGTTTGAATTTTATCTGCCTTAGTGAAAACAGGAAAGGGGGATAATAGAAAATACAGATCAGTTTTAATAAGTGTGTAATATGTGAGACTTCCCAGATAAGTATCATATTTTTGTAAATACCGTTTAAAAAAAAATATTGTCAAATTCTAAGTCTTTTGCAGGGCTGGGGACTGGAATGAACAACTTGTATACCCTTAAAAAGGAAGTGAAAGCAATCATAATAAGTATCTAGGGTCCTATTGGCCCATATCACATTTTGCGTGGGTATTGGAAGAATGATGTTTTTTGCTTAAATAGTCTGAAAGAAGAACAACATAGCAAATCTGGCAACGCTAGCTTTCAAAAATATATTGTGTTAATGGAAGGATCTTGCATAAGTCCTTAAATTAGCATAATTGCAGATAAACTGTTCAGAAAGCTCCCCATTTAACACAGCTAAGTAACATGGCTTAGTTGTGACTGGACAAGTGTCTTGAATGCTTTACATTTAGTTCAGTGAAGTAATTTGTCTTAACATGGCATAGTAACCTCGTAATCTCATTGGAGAAGTCAGTTTTGTTTAAATAATGGAAAGGCATTAAAGCATTTCTCTAATACCACCTTCTTAAGATAAGGGGGGTGGAACTGGCTGTTACAAACTTCAGTTTGTTCAGCACTGCCTTTTTAGTCCATTGTAGACTGACTTAAAAAGTATTTCTTACTAGTTCATTGTAGACTGACTTTGCATAAGCAACTTGTGGTTCTTTTGAGTCATACCATGGACGGTACTATGAATTTTAGCACCTAAGGCAAGTGCTTAAAAGTTGGACTTGTACACAAAGCTGTGTGCACGTCCTGCCATATTGGAAGGTGGAATCTGTAAATCATTCTTTCAAAACTTCTTCTAAAAGTTATCTGCATACTTTTAGAAAAGTATCAGTCTTTTGGGACTGTGACCTACCGGGCCTCAGTATGACTTCTAACAGGGTCAATGGAAAGCTTATGAACTTTAAGACCACTGTTCAGAATGGCTAATTTTTCTGGAAGATTCTTGCAGCCTTTTTGGTTTTAAAGAATTTTTTATGCCAGATAGTTTATGGCTTTTTTCTCTATATTTCTCTGTACTGATATCATGTGGAGAAGAAGCTTCCTTATATAAACCAATCCATCAGGTTCTTATTACTTGCTGTTGAGGTGTTCACTGTGAAACTGCGGTGCCCAAACCTCAAAGATGAGTGCAGAAAGATGGTTTGCATAAAGAACTGGGAGTTAGGTGCAGTGGTAGAAAGACATCCCCCAAAAGAGGCAAGGATCACTGGGGAAATACACCACTGGCAGAGAGGCCACTCTTAACTGAAGCAAACATTTCTGGCTAAAATCAACATCTGCAAAGAGCAACTGAAAATTAAAATTCTTTTATATTCTAGAAGTTGTCTTCTGCATTTTCCCTCCCTTCCCAAGATACATGCTGTCAACATGTTCTAAACAAGACAAAACAATGAAATGCCTCCCGACCTATTTTCTTTACATATTTTTGCTGTTCTTTGAAAGAACTACAGTTTTTTAGTTATATGGAAAGTTTTGCCATTTTTTCTTACACCTCTCAGTTACCATCTTACTAGTAGTAGTTTTGCATTGAGCAATACTAAAAGATATGGAATTAAGTGAGATCCATGTAGATTGATATTACAGTACTGCCATCGGTATAAAGCATTTTAATTTCTCATCTTCCTTAGAAGCTGGTGTCCACATAAAATAAAAGGAGCAATTTTCTTGTTTAGTTTTTCAGTTAATTTTTCTGTGTTGTATTCTCTTCTGTCTTACAAAGAATGAGATGATTTGTTGTTCAACCCTACGTGCCCTGCTGTCTACCAAAAGCCCTCAGTGTGATAGCCTTATTACTAATACACTTCTGAATACATTTAGGCGATTCTGGAATATCTTTACAAGAATTGTAACTGCAACTTAACAGTTGTTGTTTTGCTCTGGATTTCTCTTTCTGCTCATATGACATTTTTACCCAAAGGCTTTTGTGAGAGAGCTGGTCATTCTACTACTTGCAGCAAAGAGAATGGAGATAATTGGTCTGTCCTCTGGTCTTTCTCTTGTCTTCCTCCTCTCATTTGAATATTTTCATATCTATTGAATTCTAAGCTTTTTTTTTTTTCTTGACAATGTAGGGAAAAAGTTAAAATTACTTGTGAAAAGTCCTAAAGACAAGTCAGCCCTCTTTTCAAAGGAATAATTATATTTGCTTGTAAGTAGGAGGGAAAATTTAATTTTTTGACTGGTGGAATATTGACTTACACAACGAGGGAAGTAATATGTGACATATTTGCATTGTTCTGAAGCTGTAATTTGAGGTAACAGGCTTTTTTTTCTATGATAGGAAAGGGACAAGTGGGAAAAATTTGTGTTATCTCTCTTTGAGAAGATCCTACAATATATATATCAGTTAATTTTAGGATACCACTGTTTGTCTGTCTTCATTTGTTCTTTGGGGGTAGTTTTTTTTGTTTTTTGATGGATTGGGGGGGGGGGGGTGAGGCGGGGGAAGGGGTGTCCAATCCCCCCACCCCATGATTCACAATCCATTATATCAGGATGCTATTTTATCTGGCTTGCAAAATACTTGAAAGTTCCTGATGATGTCTAATGAAAGCTTTGTCTTTCAGAGAGCTGTAGCCCATAATAGTTAGTAAATGGTCATGTAAAGCATGTAGTAGAGAAAAGTATATCCGCATGCTGTGCTGATTTCCTGATGGTCTGCTATTACATTGTGGAATGTGGTCTTTTCCTATTGCTCTATTTCTGCTAAGCTAAGAATTCAAAAGAAGCAAGACTCACCTTTATAGCTCAGTTTTCCTACTTAACTGCATTTCCAAAACATGCATTTATTTGAGAGAAAATTATTATTATGATGATATAATGCTTGTTTTGTCTTTTTTGATAATTTTGAATTTGATGTCTCTTTAAAAAATGCCCCATTTAAATATGGACAGCTGAAAAAAAGATCAAGTTGCATTTTGGTTTAGGAGAGAGAGGAGCTGAAACTCAACAGGACTTAGAGGTTCCAAAATAAATTTGAAAAAGTGAAAATTAGGTTTTATACATTTATATTCAGGATACTAAAATGAAAATAATAAAGTCAGTGTTATTTGTATCCAGCTTCCTTAGTATTGCATTATTTCAAGGTACTAAACCAGACACCATTCTGCTGCTCTTAGAAGAATCTTACTTTGTTGATCAATACCTCTTACTATGTTAGACTTTTTATTAATTTGGGCTAAAGGTTGAATAATACTTTGATCTAGTTTACATTTAATAAGGCTAACCCTGTGTATTTTTATTTTTCATAGATTACAATTAACTCCGTTAATGAAATACATTACTGTAAAGTATTAGTTTTATTAAGCTTTTCTCTCACATTTTCTCACGTCTTGTAAAATGTTGTATAGGAAGGCTTTTAAGGCCTTTTTAAAATGTTATTTTTTATACTGAGACACTAAATAGTAATAAAGGTTGCAGATTTTTATGCCTTTTTGCAAACTTCGTGATTAGACTTACACAGCTGATACTTCCAGATTTTATTGGTTATCATTCAGAAAGCTAGAAATTCCAAAGTTTATTCCCTGCTTTATGGTTCTGTTTTGCAGAATGTTTGATGTTGGAGGCCAAAGATCGGAGCGGAAGAAGTGGATTCATTGTTTTGAGGGTGTTACAGCAATTATTTTTTGTGTGGCGTTAAGTGATTATGACTTGGTCTTGGCTGAAGATGAGGAAATGGCAAGTACTTTAGTGTTGAAGAAGGGAATAGTTGGCTAGAAACTAAACAAGTTTGAAAGGAAAGCCATAAATACATCTTTTGGAGTATTGCTGCTTTATAATATTTATGGGGTCTGTGCAAAAGGTCTTTCTTAGAGAGATGGTGATAGAATTCATGCTTTTGGGTTTCAAAGTATTCCCTTGTATTCTCAGAAGGGATACTATGAGACAAGTATTCTTTTCAGTTATACTCTTTCATGTTTTAAAGGATGCATAACTTAATGATAGATTGTCAGCAATACACGTTTTAGTCTGTTTTTGGATGCTGGAAATATATAATAAGAAATTGCTTGACTACTTCTACTTCAGCACGTTTTGTTTTCCTTGCCTTTGTCAGGCTTCAGTTTTTGTGTCTTTCTAAATGTGTTTCTCTGATCTCTTTCCTGAGTTGCAGAAAATTTTCTCTTCCTTCTCCCTTCCAACCCCTTCCACTCCTTTCTCCTCTTTTAAGGTGTGACTCCTTTCGTATCAGTATGCTTTTTACTGTCTGAGTGGTCTAAAGTGATGCTCATCTATTGTGTGTGAATCATTAACAGACTTCTGTGCTCTTCCTCATGTTCCGCAACCTCTTATGAAATATAGTTTGGAGAGAAAAGCGAAATAAAAATAACTTGCAAGTCAAATGTAGTCAAAGAAGGTCATCCTGCTGCCTAAATGACTGGAGCTTGGCCACATTGCTTAGGTGTTGGATAATTTTTCTACAGTTAAAAATTATGGGTTAGAGGAAAAAAACATGCTCACTTAATTCTCTAGTTCTATAGAGACTTTTTTTTTTTACTTCTGCTGGGATCTCAGCTAGGTGCGGAATTTAATTTTCAGTTTCCAGAAGACCTAATCAGTATAAGACAAATTCAGGTAACTCAGCAACTCTTGTAGAGTGTCTGTACTGCAAAATGTCAAAACATGCCAAAATTTGCTAAAATATGAAAGAAATCAAACCTGAGAATGAAGGAAAAAAAAAAAGAAAACGTAGTTGCTTAAACTCTTATTGTGTGAAAGTGTTTTTTGTAATGGTCTTGGCCTCTCTGTGTTTCCCTGTGGTAAAATGTGATTCTGCATGCTAGAAACTTAGTTTTGTAACTTCTCTGGTTCATTTTTATTTAATCAAAAATATGTTTCCTGATTTTACTACTAAAGTCTGAATAAAATACAATGAGGTGTGTTTTCCAATTACAGAATCGGATGCATGAAAGCATGAAACTGTTTGACAGTATCTGCAACAATAAATGGTTCACAGATACTTCTATTATTCTCTTCCTGAACAAGAAAGATCTTTTTGAAGAAAAAATCAAAAGGAGTCCTCTCACTATCTGTTACCCTGAATATTCAGGTATTGGAGGGGGATGCAGGTGTGAAGTAGTTTTTGGTTAGACTACCTCATTTTGGATGCACAAATCAGGAGGAGTTTAATAACTTCATTTAAATATTTTAGATACTTAGAGTTTAAGCTGCGGTGGGGGGTGTGTGTTTTCCTGGATCACAAATAAAATAGTACTAAGTCAGTTTCATCTTTTTAACCAGCTGAAATAATGCTGGTCCATTGTTGGCATTTACATGTTACTGCTGCAGCTCTTTTTAGCCTAATTTATTTAGCCCACATCTTTTTCCTGATATCCTCCTATTTTTGTACTTGGATGCAATCTTTTTTTTCCATTAGCAGGAATCACTGAGGATACATGAGAGCTTATTTGAACAGGGAGTGTACACAGAAGTTAGAAGTAGGTGGCTTATTCAGGAAATACATAGCAAAAGAAGGTGATTTCATTTAAGAAGCCTTAGTCTTTTTATGTAGCATTTTCATTGTAACTTCAGACTATTCTATTGTACAGAAAATAGCAAGTTGGAGGTGAAAAGCTCAGAAGAAATGGGTATGCCAAATGTCTTTGACTTTGGGAAGAATCCAAACCTTTTATAAACTTAAAAATTGAAAATTAAGGAAACAAAATAGCCTAATCCTGGCAATAGTGATGGGTCGTCAATGACCTGCTCCATCTGCCACTGAAGTAAATGGGAAGATTCTTCCTGCAGTTGGAACTGGAGTCCTTAAGTTTTCATTCTTAAAGTGTGTCCAACAGGTTTCCTTCAAGATTTATTTATGGTATCTTAAAGCAATGGCTGTGCAATTACTCCTCTTCAGGTTTAGGGTAACTGTGTCCAAAGAACTACTTCTTTCAAAGATACAGGATGCATCTTTCTCAGTTTGAAACCTGTTTACCTGCTTACGGAGCACTTCTCTCCTTTTAGGGTCAAACACGTATGAAGAAGCGGCTGCTTACATTCAGTGTCAATTTGAAGATCTGAACAAGAGAAAAGACACGAAGGAGATCTACACTCACTTCACATGTGCCACAGACACAAAAAATGTGCAGTTTGTTTTTGATGCTGTAACTGATGTCATTATTAAAAATAATCTTAAAGACTGCGGCCTCTTCTGAGAACAGACAAAAGGTTGTTAAATGGTAAATTACGTGCCTGAGAACAGGATTTTATGCTCATGCTGTGTAAAACCTGCATAGATATACTTAATTCTCTTTTATTTTTTTCTAGGTTTGGAGAACGACTTCGCACAATTTTCATCTGATTCTTTTCAAGGTGAAAGAAATACAAAATACATTGTGCTGAATGATAGATCAGTACTGTACTTGCCTGTTTTAACAGCTTTATTTATGTTTGTCTTGTAAATTTAAGTAATTAGTTAACAATGAGATGTCAGTTGATTGTATGTAAACTTATAATTGTAGTAATGTATTTGTATAAACGTTGAATGGAATATTTTAGTAACTTGATGTCCTCTAAAATTTCCATGTTTTATGAAGATACTCTTAGAGGAGACACTTTTTGCCTTTGAATTATTTAAACATCTTGTAAAATTAAATTTTCTTTTCATCTTAAGGGTGCATGCAGCCTTATTCTTTACTTTTGTTGGTAATACTGTATATGGCATTAGCTTTTTTGATATTTAAACAGCCTGGTACACCTGTCAGACTTAACAAAACATAACAAATAAAACTTGTTTTTTGCCTTAAGTTTTGAAAAAATCTTTTTATAAATTTAACATAAAGGCAAAGATTATTTTTTAAATTTAAATGAAATCCACAGTTTATGAAATCTGGGCTTGCAGTCTTTGCAGTGCAAATGTGGCAACACTGAGAAATTGAATTTTAAGGTTCAACTATTATTGAAGGTGATGTAAGTGCAAAAAGGAAGTTGTTAAAATAATCATATCAATAAAAAGTAAGTTTGAAACTGTGGTCTTTACTCAGTGGAGTGAATGGTAAAATTACCTTTGGAGTTTTTTTATAGACCATTAACAAAGGCTGGACTTAAGAGTCATATTTTTTTTCTGCTTTCTCAAGAAGTAAAATGTTCTCCTTTTTTTCTGTTTTCTGGTAATAAAACTAGTTTGATAATTTATATCAGGTTCTCCCACAAGACATGGCACAGTGGCTTCACAGATTAAAGCAATTTCCCGTTGCATATAAAAAGAATCTTCAGTGTTTCAGAAGGAGTGTTCTAGTGACTTGCAACTGCTGATTCTTTGATTTCCTCTGTAATTATAATTAGTCTCACAGTTTCTTTACATTATAAGTTAAAGAATATGATTTTCTTCTGGTTATGCTTTCATTATGTGATTTGCTGTCTTAGCTACTTATCATCCATTGCCTTATGGGTAGTGCCAAAACTGATTTTTTTATACAAATTTTAAAATTAGTAAGCTTCTATTTGTAAATAAGTTCATGGATGGTTGTCTTAAATGTATGTCATCTAGAAAATACAAATGTACCAAACTTGGAAACATGATTTTCTATAATTGTTAAAATATTTCAGGCAGCTACAGTACACCATAAGTTCTTTGAGAAGTAAATAAATCTTTGAACCTGTTGCTATTTTTCTATATTAGCTTTTATGTTCTTAGGAATTTTCAACAAAGATATTTAAGTCGTCGTTCTGTTGTTTAATTTTTTATTGTGTATGTGTTTCATCTAGGCCTCAGATAGCTTGAGTAGAAATTACCTGCACGTCTCATCCTTTATTGCTTCCTTTGTTAGGTACAGAAATGTGTTTCAAATCAGATTAGAAAGGAGATAACTTATTACTGGAGGTTGTTAACTACATTCATACATTATGAGCTCTTTCAGCAGTTATGGTAAACAATCTGTATATCCTGGGCTGCTTTTAATTGTGCTTTACAGTTCTGGATACATAACTGATTTTAAATCTCATTGAACTACTTTGTGGAAATTGTATTTACACCTACATTCAAGTTGATTTTTGTACTTCATGTGAAACAAAAATTGGGATTAATCAGATTACATAAATAAACCTAAATTTTGTGCCTTGCTTGAAAGAAATGGTTTTTATTAAATGTGCTGAGGGAAGTCTTTTTTGCATCCATCCTGTGGAGATAACTAGGTAGTAAAAATTAGACAATGCAGAGTTCAAGAGTAAATTCAAAGACTTTATGCAAAAAACAATAGAATGAAAATGAGCAGAAATTAATGATCGTTGATTAATTCTTTAACCATTTTTCCCAGCACTTTCATTTGGAGAATTTTTGGAATTCCGTAACTGGGGTTTTCTGAAGAATTTACATCTTAACACAGAACAAAATTGTGAAATACTTTTGCTTGCTAGCCCGGGCAGATAAGCTTGTCCTTTTTTGCCTCTCAGACAGCAGGTATGTTTCCTTGTAGACCTCTGTACTGAGCGACCAGTCTTTGTCCTGAGCTGACAGTTGTCAGCCTAGGCCACTGCTCTAGGAAAAGGTACAAGAGGATTTCTGTTCAGTAGTGGTGGTAGGCGCACACCTATTTCACTACAGTTGTAACAAGGTTCTGCTCCATCTCTTTATTTTATCAAGAGGCTGCTTCTCAACTGGAGCACTGGAGAAAATGCAGGAAGTCCTGCAGGTCTGCCGCTGTCGGAGGAGTCTTGTCCCTCAGCATTCTGAGCCTCTGTTCTTTTCCAGTTCTCTCATTTCTTCACGCAGTATATCCAGGCAGACTACTTTTTCTAGCCTTACACAAAGAAGCTCCCTCTACTAATTTAAATATTCTTTCAGATGATTTTAAATATTCTAAATTTAGTATTTGTAGGGAATTAGAACTTATGGAGGCATCTCCAGCCCCTGTGGTATTGTGAGCATTTTGTCTGGTTGAAGTCTCTCAGTAAAATGTAGCCATCGTGAAATAGGTAGTTATTGTTAAAGGGGTTTAACTGTGCGGAAGTGTGGTTTGGAAAACTTGGTATTTGTCTTCATGATGCTACCTATTCAAATGTCCTCCAAATTCATGTTAAACGTAGGAACTTCTTAGTAGCTAAAACAGGGTCCAGGATCATAGCATGGGAACAGCATAGTTTGCTGGATTGCAGTTTCTGTTTTCATGTACGTAATTAGAAGCTTTGTGATTTAAATTCTACATAAAATCTGAAGGAGCAAGAGAGATGGATCTGCAGCAAGCTGAACAGCGTGATTGCTAGTATGCGTTTAGAATTGGCAGCAATGGAAGGGTAAGTTTCTATTTTAAATGAAGCAAAAAGGAAACCCTACCAAAATACTGGCTGTCCTGCTGTGCGGATGTCTCTTGAAGTTGTTATACTTAATAACTAAGAGCTTGTGGGACAGAGCAATGCCAAGGTTGTAAACTTCAAGTCCTTGACTACTTCATTTTGAAGAAAGCGTAGAAGGTGCAACAAGAGGCTGAGAGCAGCTCATCCTTGAATAATTCATAGCCTGTGAGAGTGCTGTTACCTGACAGCGGACATCAGGGTTATTGAGTTTTATTTCAGTAACAATTTGCTTGGCCTAAGGCATAATTCAGATTGTTTTTTGCAGTGCAGGCAATGGATTGAGATCCATATGGAAGAGTGTAATGCTATACCATTTTTGGTCACACTACTTGCTGGATTTTAAGAAGGGAAGGAGTTGAGCGCACAGTGTAGAAATAAAGAGTTCTGTAGTAGAATTTTATTTCTGTAGTGCAGTGCTTCAATTCTGAAAGGGATTTCAGAGGATCTGTTACAGAAGAAGGGTCTATGTATGCAATATGTATCCTGATCAGAATGTGCTGTCTGAAATCTGACTGTTCTTAATAGCAATGGAACAAAAGATGTGTAAGACAAAATACTTGTTAGCAGAAGTCACTGCAGCTTCAGAGAACTAGCTGTTCCCAGCTACCTTTATTCCTCTTTTCTGTCCTTCCACTAATAGAGGAGGTTGGAAAGGGGTGTAGTCACTGGTTTCCACTCACAGGTTGTGCTGTTGTGTAGACATCTTAAGGAATGGGTACCTTGAACCCTGCAGAATATGCTGATCTTTCATTTCTTTTGCAGATAAAGAACATACAGATGTCTGTATGTAATGTAAGAATATTATTATTACGGTAATGTAAGAATGTGCAGACTGATTAGAGAATAAATATGTGTACTTTAAACTGCATGTGTTCATGTTGAAAAGCATAAAAAAAAAAGTCTAGGAAACCAGGAACTTGAGCAGGTGAAGCTTCTCAGTGATGTAGCTTATAGTTTCAGAGTGATATATGGTCTGATCAGACATCCTTACGGTATGACACAGAGCACGTCTCGAATACCTCCTATGAACAAGTAAGTGTCCTGATTTCTACAAAATCGGGATGCATTTCGGGACGGTACAGTACAAATGGCTGAGTGCGAGGCACATTTCAGATAGATACCAAGATACTTCCAGAAGGGTTTGGCTCTTTGTCAAAGTAGCAGTGACCTAAACTAAAACAAATGAGGAATCCATCAGTTTTGCACATAAACTCAGGTGTAATAGTTTACCTCAGGAACCGTAATGTCTTATTCTGAAAGAAACACGCTGAGGTATAGTCACAAATTCTCATTCTTCCTCTGTTCCAATGTAGTGATTCTCTTAGGATGTGATAAAAACCCTGTGAAATCTGTGCTAAAAAGCCTATGAAACTAAGTCATCCTGACAATGTTACATAGTTTTGATTGAAAAAGGCTAATACTTGTTCTTTATGTTTTAACCTACCAAAAAAAATCCTAGCAAAGATGCAGCTATTCATGTTTTGATACCAAAAATCACGAACCTAAAATACTTTGCCAATCTTTCAACAAGAGCTTTGTTATTAAAACAAAGATAACTTTCCAATGACAATAGTATTAATGGTGTAAATTGCTAAAACTTACATTTCTTTAATGAGAATTATTGGTGGATTTATTAAAATAGATAAAAACCCAAAGTTACCAACAGCATAATTTAGAATATAAAACTGAAAAACAACAACCAGAAAAAGCATTTCCAAATTATATTCAGTGACTATTGTAGCAAACATATTTGAACGTGTGTTCAGGATGTGATGTTGTCCTGTCTTAAGATGCCTGTAAGTCAGCAAGGATAGTTGATCACATCCAGTTTCAAATGATGTTCTTTCTACTATTTTTAATCTTTAATGGTTTTAATCCTTCATACTCCCAGAAACTTTATGGTAAAAAAAGTCTTAATTTGTTAGATATTGCACATGGAGATGAGTACATTTGATCAAATTCTGAAACCGTTGTTTTATAGATTTTGCCAGTGTCTTTCGTAGTCAGGTTATGTTGGTTTGGCTTAAATGTTAGTTTGCCCCATTTTTCTACTTACAGTTTAGTACTTCATACTTGGTCTTTGGCCTTCTGACTCTAAGGGATGGAAGAAAGTCGTAAACTGTATCTAATCTACTGAGACAAAAAGAATGTTTTCAAGATGTTTGTAGTCAGTCCAGCATATGAGACTGATGCTCTGGGAAAGCTTTAAAGAAAATACTCTGTGATGAACTTCACAGCTGTGTCCAACACTTAAGAGAGCGACTTTGGGAGAGTGATGTGGCATAATGTTCTTTCTTGCGTTACGGTTTGTTTTTGTTGTCTGGAGCTCTGTTTGTGAGGAGATGACAGTGAGGTATGTGCAGCTGCTCGGCTCCTTACACCTCTTTCCCAGGTGAGGCTGTTAGATGTCTGTGTGTTAATGGTCCAGGCAGCCTGATCTTACAAATACTGAGGAAAATGCTTGCAAATTCCTCAGTAAAAAGAAATGGGCAAGAGGCACCTTGATTCTCCTGGAGAGGAGAGAGGACTGAATAGAGGTGGAGGGGGTGGGAGGTGGCTGCTCTTCTGATGTCTGGTAAGTTTATGTTTTGAGTCCTCTGAGGACTTAATACAATTTTACAAGAAGAGATGATTTATTTGGGTGTTATGGGGAGAAGGTTGTTGGTATGTTGTATGCTTAATCTTGAAATATCTTGTCCTATCCAGATTCTTTGCCCTTGAAGACCTATCTTCCACTAGTTAAAAGCCATGCCAGAAAGAATAAAATGCTAATATAGCTGCAGAGTAATAGTGTGCTAGTCTTGAATGAGTTTTTTCTTCAAAACCAGAATTTTTAGTGTTACAGAGTCTCAGATAATCTGAAAGATAAATCCTGAGGCTGTTAAGCAAGTTTCCTAGTGGTTTAAATATTAAAGTGCAGGGATAGGGACACACTATTTCATTTCACTTTATTTTTTCCCCAGTAAATCTGTGAAAGGAAGATTAATAGAACAGTCAAAGTGCTCTGTGTGAGCCTTCCCGAGACCAGTGCTGAAATACAGTGCTGTGAGAGGGGTGGAATCTTCCGTGGAATTGCAGCAAGGACCTGCTAGTGCTTCCTGATAAATCCAGTACATTGACAGCTGACATCCTTGTTGAAGAGGAAAGAAATATTAAAATAGCGTCAATGATCCAGGACCCTAAACTACCAGAGTACAAGTGTTAAGGTCCTTTGAGGCCAAACTGATGGCTGCTGTAGAAGGGTTGTTCACATAAACTGACTTTCAGTGAAAGCTTTAAAAGGAGTTCGCTGTTTCATCACTTTCAAAAGGACTTCAGAAAAAAATGAGCAGTTCTGTTAGAAATGGGATAATTTGCCTCACTTTAATGTTCAGCATCTCAAGGGCGTTAAAACAGTTTGTCAAGTGCTCGCCTATCAGCTGGCATGTGGTAATGGTATGTTTTCTTAGCTTTGGCAAATGCAATGTAGTTCAGTTTATTTAAAACACAATTACACTTCTACATCTAAAAAGTAAGGAAGACACAATCGCTAAAGAAATAATTTGTAAAATTAAAATTGCCTATTAGGTAACCAAGGCTTGCATTCTTCCTGTAACACTTAATACATATAATCGTGTTATATCAGCATTTCAGAAACTCATTTATGCAGTAGATCTATGTTTTTGGAGATAGCACTTCTCATGCTATACACAGAACGGGATGGTGACACTGATGGCATTTTCCATAGTCCAGCAAGTCTATTCAGCTGGTAACTGGGAAACTAAGGTTCAGACTCAGCCTGATTTTTGAAATAATTTGGCCACTTAAATCTGAGAAAAGTGCCCTAATGAGTGGGCTAGTAAGTACTCAGAAACAGTTATGTTTACCATGTCCTGTTACATTGATTTCGCTTTACGTTATGCTGACTTCTCATTTCTGCAAGGGCTAGAATCTGTATGTATCGCAGTTACCAATCCTGAGCATTCATTCTTTTGCAACAAGTGTCTGTATCTTGTATGAAGTAAAATAAATTCAATAGAAGATCCTTAGACCTTTATGCAGACCCTTACTCTAAACCAAAGCAGATGCAGAACCTATTTGCCTGTATCCTAGAGTATCCTGGCAGTATGTTTTGTGAGGCTACAGCTATGTCCCTCCTCTTCACTTTGAATGGCAAAATCATACTTTTAGACCTTTTTTCCAGATGCCATCTTATTTATAACAGTTTACAATGTCTAATTCAGTTTGAAATTAATGAATCAATTATTTTTTGGGCTACCAGCAAACAGGAAAAACTTAGAGCTCACTTAAGACTGATGTAGTTATCTTTTAGCTGTTTCTTTGTTGAGCTAGATGGATTCAGCCTGATGAAACTTTCTGTACAGGGCATGTTTTTTTTAGTCCATTCATTCTTGCAATTCTTTCCTGCATCAGTTTCCATTTCTCCTTGTGTATCTTGAATTGCAAGGCTATTTATAAGTGAAAAGGGTTTAAAAATGGAAGGCTTTTTTGGTTTTGGTGGTTTTTTATTTTATTTTCCTTTTGATAGGATGGATGGAGAAAGAATATGAAATGAGTGGCTTACAAAAAAAATACCAGTTTGATCACATCAACAAGTTTCAAAATTTTCCATCCCAAAGCTTAAATATTAATTCAGAGGTTTGCGGATTACTAAACAACTTAATACACTTAAAAAAAAAAAAAAAAAGGCAGATTGAAAGCCAGAAAAATACATTATCATAGGCTGAACTAATGAAAACCCTTTCTGCTGTTCCTGGTCAGACTAGAATAATTAATTGATGACTTCCATTGAGTCATGATGGTGTTAGACCAGGGACAGATAGACAAAAATGAGAATACTGTGTCTATTCTGGAAGACTGCAGGGAGCGTGTTGAGGAAAGCCTGTCAGTGAAATGGGACTGCAGGAGCAAAGTCACGCAGCTTCCCTGCACGGTGGTCGTGCCTTGCCTCTTTGGATTCTGACTAAAGGCTGCTGCTAAAGCATTTCTTGCTTTAAATTAAAGCATTGCCTCCTTGCCAACCCGAATTCTGCTCTGGAGCTGTTAGTCTGACTGCTGGATGCAGGAGGAGGTTCCTAGGAAGTCCCTTTTTCTTCTTTGCTGTAACTCTCTTAAGCCCTTAGGGGACGTTTATGTTCTTAGGTGGGCAATGGCCCAGGAGCTATAAGCTGGACTTCTAAGGCAGATCTTCCTTATGAGCTGTATTCTGGAAGGAAAAATAGTGGAGTTAACATGTCTCTACAGACTTCTGTGCTTTACGCATGGCAAATTGATGTCTGTAGCATTTTGTGATACAAAAATAAGGTACGTTGTTAGCCATTGCATCAGCACAGCTCTTCACTTGTATTCTGAGTAGGTGTCCAGTGGTGTTGCATTCTGCCTCTGCACTGAATTTTTTGAAAGAGAGATGACATGAGAAGTATGGTGTAAAGAAGCTAACCATCGTTTACCTTCCTGTATCTATTAATCTTTAAAATCTGAATTAATTTTTTTATTGCTGTCAAGCAACATGGAGGGCGTGCCAAGGAGCATGGTAATCGTGAAGCAGCATAATCAGAATGTATTTTGAGTCACAAAGATGAATTTGTTTCTAATGCCAAAGACTGTAGGCAGTGGAGGACTAAGATCCAAATCGCCGAACTCCATACTTCTATAGGGTATTTGGATAGATTTGCTCAATGGATGTTTGCTTTAGATTTCGGCTGGCTGCTGCTCTTTGGAGGCTCTTGAGCTCAAGAGGAAGGTGACTAGATTTGTGGCCTTGGTGGTTTGTGTTGTTGCAAGGTGTTCCATCATAACTCTGCCTCTATTACAAAGCTATGATCTCATGCAATATATGGAAAATGCCTCAAATAAGCATCCTACAGCCCTGTCCTCATTACCCTACTATGGGTTTAAGGATTTAATGGGTCAGATTTAGAGGAGGGTTGTTGGGGTTTTTTGTCTTTGTGGGTTTTTGTTGTTTGGGGTTTTTTTTGTTTTGTTTTGTTTTGTTTTTTTGGTTGGTTGGTTTTTTTAATTCTCTGTTGTTGCTCTCTCTTTCCATGTTCTGTAGCACTACAGCTGTGCTAAAGATCTTTAGGGGAAAAAAGCCACAGGTACTTACAGTCTTGGTGCTACAGTGATTATTGTGGACCACAAGATTAAATGTTTCCTCCACAGTTTAGAAATGTCATGCATGTTTTCTTGTTCTGTTTCGGGACTCCACCTGAAGGTTTGAGTGCTTTCTACAATTACTTTTTAGTGTTGGCTGCCTGAAATACCTTGGTAGCCTAACTTGGGCCATTAGCTCATGAAAGAGACTTTGGTAAAGCTGAGTAGCGTAACGAAGCTGTGAGCCAGTGCACCTTTCTACTTACAGAGGTTTTTCCCCCCCTATAGTCATTTATCTATGGGTACAATAAATGCACTTGCCAAGTAATGCATTGATTTAGGGGGATTTTTATTTGCAGAGGGAGATAACAGGAAAGGCAGCGGAGTGGATCTTGGGGAATAGGAAGCAGCTGGGGATGCCAGTGGCTGTGGGATTTGTTATAGCTGAAAAATAAGACTTTAATGTCTGTTGTGAATGCTATTTTTAATGCTCTGGAGAGGAAGCAGATGGAGAGAGACTATCAGATCTGTACAATATGGAATGATAAAGAGTAAGCACTTCTAAAGCAATATATAATCTTTACGGGTAGATACCTCTTCTGTAAGTCTCCATATGATGATCATATGGACATAGACCTCTGGCTGTCATCCATGCTACTCTTGGACTCCATGCCGTATGTGTGATCAAAGGAGGTTTTGGCATCTGTTTGTGAGTGCTTGCCATGTTGTGTTTTTAAGTTCTTTGTGCACAACTGTATTATGTGTGTCTCTACTGGGGCTGGTGGAGGAAGAGAACTCATGGCTGGCTGCTGTTGCAATGGTGGTAGGCACAGCTGGCGAGTCTGATGCAAGGCAGTGGAGTGCCAAGTATGGAACCAGGCTGAATTAGGGATGAAGCAGTGATAGTACAAGAGGATTTAAAGAACTGCCACAACCAGACTTCATAAATCTTTCCCATTTAAAGTTAACAAAGTTAGCCTGAATTGGAAGTTGCCTCATTTCCTAGGCAAATTACCTGCTGTAACCAAGAATGCAGAATCTTTTTGGCTTTGTTTCCACAGATGGTCATTTGAGGTGAACTGTCTGGAATAGCATCTTATGGAAATAAGGCATGGGTAAGATTCAATTCCCCACAGTTAATTGGGACACATAAGAAGTCACTCCAGAAAGTGAATCACAGCTGAAGGAGTCTGCAGCATGTGCAGGTGACATCATGCTTTACTGCCTGGATAGGATTTTACTGCAGTAAATAAACCTGAGAGATTAGCCTGGTCTTGAGAGGGATATGAATCTTCTTTAGAAAAAAAACCACAAATATCAGAACACTTATCACACGTCATCCCTCAAAAAACAGTGTCAGAAGTAGGGAATTTCTCTCAAGGCACCAGCAAAATTGCCAGTACTGTAATACAACAGTACAATGTACCTGATGGTGCTGCTCATCGCTTTCCTGCCAACGTGGACAGGGGTTTCATGTTCAGTATTGTCTATCCCACACAACGAAACCACTAAACCCTGCTCCCACCGAGGCTGGAGGGTGACCAGCTGACATAATGCTGAATTACCTGTGATGACCACAAACCCCCGTGCAGGCTAGTAAGTCAAGTGAACAGTCACCTTCTCACATGGCAGTACTTTCAATGGACGTAGTCTGATGCAGGATGGTTTAGTAGCAGTACTTTTTAGCAGGATGTTTGGTATCCAGCAGGCATTTAAGAGGGTCTGTGTTTAGTCTGATGCAATTACATCCAAATGCTGGCATAAACAATAGCATCATATAAAAACTAGCAACAAGACTTCCTTTGTTAATACTATGTTTTAATGAATCCAAATATTTCTACTATGTACTTTAAAATCCCACTTTTACTCTGAGTTCAATTGCTTTTTATTTATTATTTGTGAGTATATAAACAATACCATGTACAGTACAGGTAAGGATGGTTCTCATAGCTGTAAAACAGACCCTTTTCACGTAGTAATTGCTGTCTTGTGCTGAAGATATTTTCTGTAAGAACAAACTGGAAGTTCTTTTCCACTGATGGAAATAACAGGGACTATTACTCTATTACCGAAAACAAAGGCCAAATCTGACTTCAGTTGAACCTCTCAGAGACCATTTCCTGGCATACCTAATTCATTACAATAAATTTCTTGCTCTAAGTTGCACGTGAAGTCTGTGGTACAGCAAGAGAGTACGAGATAATTTTATTCAGCCTTACTCTTTAGGATGTCTCTGAAACTGCACTGTTAGCCCTCAGCCATTTCTGAGATCTGGTTCTCTGGGCTGCAGTGATGCAGTATGGATGGTTTATTTAGTATTTAATTATCCTTATTGCCTGGAAAGGTACTGACCTTTCTTTAAATACATAGGATAGGAAAGTAGTCTAAACTTCCGAAGAGACAGAGTAAAATGCTACTTTAGAAATTTGGTACGTAAACTTTTTCTCATGTCCTTTTAGAAAGCACGTTTACCTGAACCTTGTCTTAGATTAGCCTGTTTATTATGTTTTCTCTGCCATAAAAAATAGCTGACTTCAGACGGGGATTAACTTCTTGGAAATACATTCCATAGCTTCTCTTCACATTTTGTGTGCTTCTCAAATGTAAGATAGTAAATGTTACTAACACTGCTTACAGTATGATCTGTCAGCAGTCCTATTACAGTAAAACTGAACCTTTTCTCAAGGGTTGGTGAAAACATACTAAAACTAGTTTGTAGCTGAAACTGAAATTACCACACCTGTTCCAGCTTGCTGTGCTTTTTATACCCATTAGAGAAACAGAACAGCCCAAATGCACCCTGTGTATAGAAGGAAACTGAGGAAAGTTGTGTCTATGCTAACTTTAATAGGCATTATCAGAGAGTGCATTTAAGTCCTTCTTCCAAATGTTGCAGACCGGTTTACGACCATAGTGTGCCGCCATGCTGTGCTCCACAGTGGTTGCCTGGGCTGTGCCATGGTTCAGCTGCAGCATGAACTGTTACTTCTCCTGGAATGTGTCTCTAGTGTTCCCCATGCTCGTGAGTCACTTGTCTCACGCTCATCTTGGCTGTAGCTGTTGGTAAGCAGTGCAGACCAAGAGAAGGAGGTTTGTTCATGTAAATTTCCTGTTTCTAAGATGCAATGCACAAGTTCTGTGTGTTTCAGGGGATGTTACTCTGAACCAACTGCTCTTTAGGACCCAGTGCCCCTTAGCAGCTGGAACCTGGTAGGATCAGATAGCGCAGAACTTGTCTACAGTGGGAACCAGTGAGGATGACTAGGAAATCTGCTTCGGAAGCATATTCCTGATGAAAACTAAATGTAGACACACCTTATGCTATTCACTCTATGTAAGAGTCTGCGCACATATGCTTGGCCACTATGCATCACTGGTGTAGAAGGAGGCAGCTACCTGCCCGCAATTACCCTGCCCAGTGCTCTTCTTTGTGCTGAAAGGGCATTTGGTCTCCCAGGAGCTCATTCCTCTGGAAGAGAGCCTTGCCATTGCCCTCTGGATCCTGGAAATCTTTCACCTGCACTGGTCAGTGAGGAATCAGATCAAAGAAAGACAACCATCTGCTGGTGGCCTAAGCTTGTGATGCCACAATTCACTTCCAGTGTGGTTTGGTCCATAACGGTTGCATGCCTGGGGTTAATCAGTGCTGGCGGTGCTATCAGGGTTCTCTCTGCTGAAAAGGAGGACACATCCCTGTTTGCAGCTTTCATAATACAATTACAATTGCTTTAAGTTATTATTATAATTCTGTCATTTTACAAGCCCTGTGAATCATTGTGGAAGATCAGTGGTTTCTGTGATCCTCTGCAACAGCAGCTTACCGCTACAGGCTTCAGGGCATTTCTCCCTGCTGCTGCCAGCCTTTTATCCGTGGAGATAAAGTGTTCCTCCATAATATTTCTCCTGTCTAGCAGCCTGCATTTCTGTATCAACCCTTCTATGTGGGCTGCCTTCTTGGCAAAAAGCTTGCTGTTTGGAAGAAGAGTAGGAGCAGAAAACATTGAAACAAACAATTTTTTAAGATTTATTTTTACAGTTTTGGTGAGGATCCAGCATGTAGGGAGGAGACTGGGAAGAGATTGCCAACAGCCTTGGTGGCAACCTACTTGGCCTCCACCAGGGCAGCTTCCTGAACACCTGCCATTCCTCTAGAGCCAGAGAAGTGTGTTGCCATGGGGTCTTCTGGGTGTGGAGTCTCAGATTAGAAAGCACGACCAAGGAACTGCTCTTTTCTTGGTAACCATGACCTTCCTTTGAACGCAGTCCATGAGACAACATGTATTTCTGTTGTTCCTTCTTCTCTTGTTTGCAACATTTTGACAATTAACCTCCTAATGGATGACCCACACTGATTTGTACGTGCCAGCCTGGGAACTGGCGAAACTAAATTCTCCAGTGTTTTCATGGTGAGGAACTGTTTTAGTCTGAAGACACTCACTGTGGCCCATATCTGTACTTCACTTACTGGACCTCAAAACAGAGTGTTTAGTAAGAATGTTCAGTTTGCTATCATACCAAGAAAAGACTTCTTGGAGAAGGGCCTTTACTGAGATGACCTACTGACTACTGCTAAAAATCCTTCAGTGTGGAGAGGGAGAGGATGGCAGTGCCCTCCATGCAGTCTGGATGATCTCCCTGTTTTGCTGGTAGCCTAGAGATGAGAACCTGGAATGAGCTTTTCTGTAACTGTGGGAAACAGCAGTTGAGATGGGAGTGTTGGTCTGGGGCTGCTGTGTGAAGGGTTTGATGCTAATGGTCTGTCCCTGTTTTTCCTTGTTGCCTGCTCTGGAGGGATTGGATTGATTCCTTTGCATTGCCACAGGGATTTGCTCCATTGTGAATTACAATAGCCACAGCATCCTTTGGGGAGACATCCTCTGGGAGTTGCTGTTACTCTTGCTGCTTTTCAACCAGATAGATCTGGGATGCAGACTGTGTGATCTGCTTCTCTTCGTGGTGGCAAAATACCTGGAGTGGGCACTGCAGGAAAAGCTGCTGATGTTCCTTCTCCTGGGGAGGTCAGCATCTGGGATCTGTACCAAGGAAAGGCTGTCCTTACAGAGGCCAAGCAGCCTTAGGAGCTCAGAGTGGTCTTGTGGAAGAAGATGGAGCATGGAGGGCAGGGAAGATGGCAGTGGGATAGTAATAAGGACATCCTCTGTATGGGATGATAAGCGTTTTGTGATGTCTATCTCCTAGGTGCCAACAGCTACTTGATTTCAAACCATACCATGTGTCCCCAGTGTGCAGCCTGTGTTGGCACATCCTCCTGCCCCCGGCAAGCACAAAGTAAAGCAACACAATTTTGCCTTACCATGAAGGACCTAGGGGTAAATTATTTATGACTGAGGCAGAAGAATGGGCGATAATGTTGTATTTAAGGCCTTCTATGGCCTTAGCACTCGCAAGGGTGGTGAATCCATGCAGTTACAGAATATGGACTACTTAGGATTTCCCAAACCCAAGGAAAGCTACCATGGAGATGGGGATTCTGGTACTCTGGGGTATAAAATGGCAAACCTGAAGATCTGCAACTTCTGTCTCTGTCTCTTTTCAAGAAATACTGTTTTAGAATTGAGTGGGGTGAAGAAAAATCCAGCAAAATAGTGCAGAATTCCTGTCAGGAATTTTATGGTAGATAATATGGCAGAACAGATGCTGTTGGACTAGGAAGAAAAGGAAAAAGGCAGGTTTGCTGCTGGAGGTCAAACTTTCTGAAGCTGGTCTGCGTCTCTACCACAGATCTCAATTGTATGGTCTGAATGTTGTAATACTTTCATAACTGTTTGTTATGAAACTGTTTGTCAATCGTTCTGTTTGGAAAAATAAGCTGTCATCTCAATTTGTTTTCTTGAGTATTTGTTTTTTAATATTAAAATGGTAATAAAAAAAGAACTTAAGATTATATTGCTCTTTCCAGTCTTTGGTGCCTGGTTGCATTCTATAAATCCACCATTGCAGTCTATTTAACTTCGTTCTTCAGAAACAACAAAACAGTTGCATCAGTGAGGTTTAGCAATTGTGCTGGTTGCTTACAGGTCTGCTCACTGGTGGAAACATTCGAGGATGTTTCTAAAAATAAGCATCCTCTTCCTGCAAGGCTGTGGACACAGACTGTCAAACACATCTTTAAGGGAGGTACGTGAGCTAGCAGGAAATCAGGTCAGTCCTATTTCAGTTTAATAGTGCTTGGGTATGATGTCACCTTTCTAAAACAAGGGTTGGGTCCTGAGAATAAAAGTAGTAATCTTCATTCTTTCACAATCCTATGCTTGAATGAAATGATCTCTGGTTAGCTCTCTGGCTGAGCCAATATGCAGTGAAGAACAGGAAAGTAGGGTCATTTGAGCTTTCTTCTGGGACACCCATTTTTATCTTGGAAAAAAGTATGTACATTCATATACGCTTTTTCCTTAAGTGATGAAGCCAGTGATAAAACTTACATATTTAATGTTGTGTTCTTTATGCCAATACAGTTAAGGAAATTGTGGGTTTGCAGGTTCTTATTCTCTTCATTTCTCTGGTTAATGAAATCACCCGATAATGTGTGAGACACGAGTTAGCACTTCATTTCAGCTGTCAGAATTCGTATGTGTTACTTAAAAACAGCAAAACTGAACAACCACAAAGAAGAAGAAAAATGACTCTATTGTCCCAGTAAAGGAAGTGCAGGGTCTGCTCAGTTACGTACTCTCCTACTTTCTAGAGAACAATGGTAATGGTTTTAGCAGATGAAAACTGTTTCTTCTGAAGTGCCTTGACTCAAACTATAGGTATTGGTTTCAAATGAAATTTGTAACCCATGAGCTTATTTAAAGTGGTTACTTCAACAGCCAATTATATTGTTATGTTAGGAGAAAGATTTGCAATTATAACCTATATTCCAAATTTCAGTGAATTTTCTTACTTTTGTTGGTTTGGTTGGGTTTTGGTTTGGTTTGTTGTTTTTTTTTTTTACTTGGTTGTTGGCTTTTTTTTTTCTCCGAGGGGGGTGGTTAAGTCTCTTTAAATGTGTTAATGGCTGCACACTAGACTCCTAGCAGAAGTCAAATCTCAAAAGTTATTGAATTTCAGTGCTGAAGAATCCCATGTTATTTCTTGCTTCCTTTTTTCAAGTGATAGAAGTTTTTGCTAGTGTTTGAAGAGTTTGCTCATGTGTACTTTGGCACTAAGAGGAGGGATTGTTCTCATTGCATTAATAATTTACAGCCGCCTTTTGCACTGTGCTTTCTAAAAGTCTTGTGGAGTGTTTTACCTTAGTGCAAACATTTCATCAAGGTTCAGATGAATGGTGTCCTTAAATTCTTCATAAATAAATATGTTACAATTCGTACATTACAGAAATTATTCATAGCGCAGTGTTGCATGATTTATTCATATGAATATATTAATGTTCATTCAAAGTGCTTTATTAAAAGAAGTCAATGTAGTTATTCCCTTCCTATGAGCTGGAAATGGAAGAAGAGAGTGAAAAGAGTCACTGGGGCAAAACATCAGCCTACTGTTAAAATCAGAAAGATTGTTCTGTTTCCAGAATCCTGCTTAAATGCATCCCATACCATCCACATAGGTGGTATGTATACCTACCACATAGGGTGAATCCAGTCTTAACAGGCAAAAATAATACATTCAAATACTAAGGGCTGTCACTGTTCTATTCAAAAGACAAACATCCTGCAGATGATGGCAAGTTTGCAGAGCAAAAAGCCAAAACCTGAAGTCCCCAGAAGTGTGTGACTCCCTCTTTGGGAGGGCTTATTTTGGATATTTGAGCTGTTTGTGATGTTACCTGTGTCCTGTCATGTTGAATATGGTCAGGTGTCATTATATGTAATATTATTTCCTTTCTCTCTTAAAACAAAGTAAAAAGTGAAGTTCTGACTCTGTTCTGCCTAACACTAGGGCTCTTAAGAGTTTCTGGATGTCTGACGCTGACTCTATTCATCTTTTTTAATAAGTTACTTTGGCCCTGAGTGTCAAAAGCAAATGAACATTTACTCTTTTAGAAGCTGCAGGAATGAAAGGGAGGAAGAATCTCCCAGGGTGTCAGTGTTCAAATCTTAAACAGTGGAATAATGAGTATCCAGTGAAGGCCCCTTTATCCTGGTAGATCTGAGATGCACATGCTGTTAACATGGGGTGCTTTTGGTTAAGTTACCGAGACGGATTCAACATTTGGGATTTGGGATCCGATATTACCAAAGCAAAGAATATTCCAGGTTTGTTGGAAACTTTCTTCATTCTTTGCAGCCTAATACTTTCAGTAACATTCAGAGGTGATGCAAATACACGTGCTCTTCACTGGCATCCTTACTACTTTCAGGTAGGTTTGCTTATAATTCTGTCCTCAAAATATTATATTTCTGGATTTGGATGAATCTAAGTGTGTGTGTGTGTGTATCATATGGCTAAATCATGTAACTAAACAGTCATCACAGCCAAAGTCTAACAAGAAGGGCTCCCAACAACACATTTCTGTTGCTTGAACAATGCAAGCTGGTGGTCTTCTCTTTCTTTCCTAAAGACAATGCTGTCTTGAAAGCAGTGTGAAACCACTTATCTGTTGGGAGAGGAATAAATTATTTTATTTGCATCTCAAGAGTAATACAAAGCCCCAAAACCTTGTAAAATTTTGCAAGACTTTCAGTAAATGGGGATTCTAGCTAAACAACCTCAAAATTACTTTGCTAAATATGACTGAGATCTATGAGGTGTTAAATGTTTTTGAAGACGAGGATATCAAGTCACAGACAGAGTTTTGAGAACTTTTCATCTTCTGTTTACTGGGAAAACAGAGATGATCTAGTAGCGAGGGAAAGACAACCAGTAGGCAGCACTTGTACATACCAATGCTTGTGGATCTGGCTGCACTGGTATGCAAATGGTTCCGTTAACAGCTCAGGCAAAGTGCTACATGCTATAAAGAAAACAGCTGAATGACATACAGATTTTGTGTGTACTGCCGAGGTTTGCTGTATATATATACCTGGCAGTTTCTTTGGGCTGCAATGTGTAACAGTAAGGGAGGTGAGAATAAAATGAGGAAATGGCCTTCTGAGACCTCTCTGACACGTATCTGGAGCTTAAAGTACAACAAATGTTCAGATCATTAAATCATTCGTAATGAACAAATTCAATGGCTTTCAATCTAAAAAGCCAGGCATACAGAGATACTTTTTTTCTTCAATAAACAGCTTTACAGCCTGATGTTAAGCCTACTAATGTTATTCAGAAGGCTTGAGTTGACTTTTGTATGCTTTGGATGTAACATTTTATAAACACAGTAATTCAGAGGTGATGAATCCCTTTTCTTTTAGGAAAATAAATACAGAAGTCACTTATGAAGCATTCACATATGTGACCAGGGACTCAAATATTCCTCACGACTTGATTTCCTTCAGGAAGTCGAGAGAAATAGACACTGAACAGCCAAAGCCATTACAAGAATCATTCCCCTGGTGTTTAACTCAATCATCAACAGATTTGGAAATGTGGTATAAGTGACCTTTGAAAAACATGAACTACTATCAGAATATGCATTTTTTAAGGCATATCTCAATGTTATAGGAAAGATGGAAATTGTGTCAGTAGCCAAGAGACACATTTTCCATTTAAACTTAACATTTTAGGAAGGCAAATTGTCTATTACCAGTGGAGACAGATTTTTGTGTCAACACTGACTGGTATATTCTTGCTGGTTTATTTCATTCTGTCCATACAAAGCAAGCAGAATAAATTTTTTTTTCAGCAAAGTTTATGGCTGCTTTTCATCTTTGGGGTAACATAAAGCAGGTAGGGTATGTTAACAAATCTGGACCTATATTTTAACAAAGTAAAAGTAAATACTCTAGGCAAATATTTACCGTGCCTAGCAGTCAGCAATAAGAGACATAAAACACCTTCCAAAGTTCACATCTTTTTCTTTGTGCAACTGATCACTTGTTTTCTTCAAACCTAGATTTGCAGCAGCTTGTGTCTGTGGGAGAGGGGGGAAAAAAGCAAAGATCAAATGCTCTTTGGAGTATTCTAGACCAGACAATCCCTAAAATTGGCATACTTACCAATTTTGACATTTCAGGCTTTTGTGGATGACTTCTTTCTGCTTTCTCCAATCAATATTCTTTTTTGCAGTAACAAGGGAGGTGGTAGAAGCAAAATGGCACAACTGCACCAATGAATGCAACAAAGGAAACTGCCCCCTTTTTTTTTGTTGTTTGATACTGTAATTCTTCACAACAGACTTCCTTTCTGCTTTGGGTACTTTGCACACCTGTAGAACAACATCTGCTTTAAAAATTCTTCAATGCCACAGTGTGGAATGTGGAGCCGCTCCCTTTGCTGGTGATTAGAGAAATGGCACCGAAGATGAGTGGGTGAGTTACAAGCAACAGAGGTGGTCCTGTAGAGCTAACTGTCCTGTTCCCTCCGACGCTCCTGGGCAACAACACAGGCTCTTGCGATGAACCGAGCCACCTCCATAATGTGGATGATGTTACAGAGGAAATATTTTCTGCCCTCATCCTCTGTTTTGTGGAAGGGAGAGTCTGGTGGGCTAGGTGGAATCCAACCCTCTCTGCCTTTTCAGGCTTTTTATTATGTAGAGCTGCTGTGAGAAGACAACAGGCTGCCTTTGGCCCTGCTGGGTGGCCCTACCTGTTATTGTCATCAGAGCTTTGGAAAGCTGAGGGAGGGTGCTGCCTGGAGCATGGTAGGTGCTTTGAAAGCACCCCAGGGCCATGGATCTGCAATCCTCATCCCCTAACCCCTAACCCCTCCCCCCTCCACCCACCCCCCCCACCCCCCCCTTTTTGGTCTCCTCCAAGCTGGATCGGGCATAATGGAGAGTCTTTTCTCCTGCCACCCTGTCAGCAGTTCTCCCAGAAGATTATCCACAGACAATCCCGTTATTGTTATGATTTATGATGAATGGCAGAAGCCTACCATGGCCGCTTTAGCTGAACAGCAGCATGGACAGCAGTAGTTATCAGAAATAAGCGTTGAGAAGTCTCTCGGTGCCGCACATTTGCTATGCATTGTACTCTCTGCTACAGGCTACTGCGTTGGGCTGCACGTGGGAAGTCTGGAGTGGGAAGTTGGGAGTTTCCCACCTAGGAAGGCTGAAATGAAAAAGTAATGCGAAGATGCTGACACACAAGTGACAGGTAGCAAAGGCTAGTGAGTTGTTATATTTTCCTTTGGTCTAAACCAGTTTAATCTCAGAAACACGATTTAAATGTGGTCATGATGCTGACAGCTTGCTTCCTGGGGAGGTGTACACAACTGTGCAGAATTACGGGTGTGTGTTGTAGCAAGGGATTAAAATTACACATTTAAATTTGATGCTCATCATTGTGGGTCTTTTAAAGACATGGAGAGCCAAGTTGCTCAGCCAGGTAATTAGGTCTGGTCACATTAAATAACTGCATATTTATTGGGTCCTGTAAGCCAAGAATTTGGCTGAAAATCTGTTATCACCTTGAGTCTTGCAGTACAATATTGTCTATGTATTGTCATTTAAAATAACATGCAGTGAAAGTAAGGCAGTGGAGAGGGTATTGTCACTAAGTCACAAATAAATGGTTGAAAATAATACAACCTATAGCGGGCTTAATGGCTCTTGGCTGCTTGCCTGCCAGAAACCTTTCTTGGCATGTGATTTTCTTGGTTTTGCAGTGTCTATCACAGCTGGCCCCGGAGCAGTTTAAACAGAGCACACTGAAGCATGCTTTACAAGGTCATTCATGTTGCCTTACTGCCCTGCTTCAGGAGGAGGAACACTAGCCTTCTTCCTGGCTTTGCAAAATGATGCTGCAAAATACATGCAAGTGTTGATAGCTAAAATCTACTTCTGGATTTCAGTCTTTGTTTCAGGTGAAAACACAGCCTGCCTCAAAGCAATGGAGGAATGAACATGTTAAAGCATAGAAAGAGATTATGATTTAGTGAATTAGTCAGAAACAGAAGCAGTGGGTATTTTTGCAAAATAACAATGAGTCAGGAGCTTGGCTGAGAGAGAATAGAAACTGGCCTTTCACACATCCACATGTACTCAGCGGAGCAGCTTAGCTAACATAAGTTACCACTGTCAGCTGAGCGGTGGGATTAACCATGTATGCGCTCCCAGGCAAGGCTAAATGCAAAGTCAACTTCCAACGTGTTGTCAATTAATACGCTTTACAATTGCATCAGAGTAGCAGAGTCGTCTTACCTGGCTCTGCAGGCAAGTGGTGACACACTATATCCCGTTATTATAATGTTTGCTCTGGTAGCATGTGTTACAAGTCCCTTAAAAACTTCTCTGAAATTTCTTGCATTTATCTGAAAATTTATAAATAAAAGATACGAACTGGGTAGGTGAACATCCATTCAGGGACCTCTATTAGGAAAGTATATTTTAAAATGTCTTCAATGTTTTTCCTCCTTTTTAACGAAATTTCTAAATGTTAATGTACAAAAAGTTTTGTTTAGCTTTAAAAGTCTTTGGGGAGTCCTCTCCTGTTTTTTTTGTTGTTTGTTTTTTTTTTTATGATTCAGAATGCAATTTTATAAAAAAAAAGTGTTCTCGAATAGTGAAAACTTCCCTATGAATTATTTCTGGCCTTCTGGTGTTTTATGAAGCATCGTATTTTGCAACTGAAATATTTTTAGCGTTATTTTAGCACATCTGATTTCCCAAAATCATTAAGACCCTGTCTTGAAACAGATGGAAAAAGTGATAAACACCTGTAGGGGAGGCTGGAAATAAAATGGACAAGTTATGACTGATATTCTGTGTCAGACCCCCTTTTATTAACTTCATCTCCTTTGATCTCAGACTCGTTCTACGCAGAACACTTGAAGCCTTTCCCCCTCCCCCCCTCCTTTTTTTGCAGGGGGGGAGAGGGTGGGGACTGCAGAGGGGAGGGAATATCCTTTGGGATTTATCAAGAATTCATCTTCAACAGCGGAAAGCAGAAAGAAAAATCTCTTCTGACTTGGTTATTTCATAATTTAGCATTATTATAAGTTTCTTCCAACCTCCTCTAAAATATTAATTACTCTTGCCATAGTCCTGGCAGCATGATTCTGTGTATGACTATCTTTGCTTTTTCCCCTACTTACAGCTGCATTCAGATGCATTTAATGACGGTAATTTGCCGAAATAGACTCACTGAATTTGTCCAGGAGACAAAAATAGCATTCTAAATTTTTTTCTCTGCTCCCAAAACACAAACCCAGGGGTGAACTGAGTCCTCGAAGAAACTGTCCCACCTCTCTTCTCAACTGCTCATGAGCTCTTGCTTGTACACCAGGTTGTTGTTGTGCATTTTTTTATTTTTTCCCCAAAAGGAATGATTTCTGCGTGGGATATGTGTTTGCTTCCTCAACATCTGTGTTGCGAAGACACGATGTGCATGTCACGGTGCTGCTGGGGCGCCGGGAGCGGGGCTGTGGTTGGATCCATGGCAGAGTCCTGGAGCAAAGCCCTGGGCTGGGGGTACAAGGCTCTGCCCATCCAGCAGGCAACACTGGAAAGCAGGGGAGTCTGTATTTCACTCTTCCCAAAAGATGCATTAGGATTAAAATTCCAGCCCTGTAATTTCTTTCTCATGGTCTTTTCTCTCCCACTGAAATAAGTGAAAACAGGATCAGCCCTGACAGCAGTAATTATTTCCCACTGATGGAAATGGGCACAGTGGGAAAGTACTCTTGCAACAAAGATCGTAGTGCCTGAAGCAGCCGGTGTCTGTGGTTGCTGGGGGACTGCCTTAGCCCTCAGCCCTCCGGGCTGGGGCTATCCGTCACACTCCGTCACCGCAGGCAGCTGGTGCACAGCAGGCCCCGGCTTTGTTGCTGCAGGCTTTTGTGTTGCTTTAAGATTTTTATAAATAAATATGGAGAAGCAGTTAAGTACAACACAAACTAGACAGGATGTTTTCTCAGTAAATCAGCGCAGTTGCATTGGCTTAGTTTATAACAGCTAGCCCGCTGGTGGGCTGGGATCCTTGCTGGTCATGCTGACTGATATTATTTCGCTGCTCTTTTACACCAGCATGTGTGTAATCTCTCGGTTCTTGCTTTGTGCTGAGGCTACAGAACTTATTCAAGGTTATGGCGCATCCTCTCTGTTTTCAAAGTAGTGTTCTTCACGGTGTTTATTGGTGTTATGATAATCCAAGTAACAACAAGAATAATAAAAGCTCCAGGGTGAATTGTAAACTGAGGAAGCATGATGTAGTGCTTGGAGCCGGGTGTTTGTCAGGCTTCCAGGAGTGGGGTCCGAGCTCTGCTGGGGAGCTGTGCATTAGGGGGTTGCCTGCTGTGATCCCTCAGTCCCTCAGATGGGGCTATAGCCTGATTTGCTCCATACAGAGGTGAAGATTTAGCAATGTTTGCCTTAGATTATCCTACCAGTTTGAGCGGGTTTGGCTGAAATCTTCCACTTGTTCTGCTCAGCTTCAGAGGTGGTTTTGTTTTACTGAGGGTGTAGAAATGTATATCCAAGAAACAGCTTTGAGACAAAATGGTCTAATATCTATTACAGTGGGTGGCTCAATGATTCCTGCCAGCATAATCACAGAAGCCAGCGTCATAAATGAAATCATCATATTACTAGAACTGAGCTTTGCATAAGACTGATGTTTGGCTGACTGCACTGTTTTCCAAAGAGAGGTGTTATACAACCTCTCCAGGTTCTTTAACACATATGCATATATAAAAATTTAACCCTGTATAAGATAAAATGCATCCTAAGGATTTTCAGATTTAGTTTACTTTGATGTTTGTTGGTTTGGTTTGGTGGTTTTTTTGGTGTTTTTTTTTTAGAAATAAACTTTGGCAGGGAGGGTTTTAGCAAGAAGCATTTGGTCCGTTCTGTATTTCTTGGTTAGTTATCTGGTTTTACAATTTTTATCAGAAAGTGTAAGACTGTTGTCTGTATTTATACTTAGACCATATTTGATCACCCGTGCTGTGGTGCCATTCTTACTGTGGCAAAGCCTACAGAGGTTTGACCGAAATAGCAAGTACCTCTCTCCAAGGCTCCCCCTCTCTCCTTAGCATCTCCTACCCCATATTGCATTAGTCAGCCACTGTCAGGAAGAGACCTAAGTTATGTTCAAGAATTTGTGTCACCGGGCCAATTTCACATCTGCTATAAACTTGGTGACAGTAGGAATTAATTGAGAGGCAGTGTTTTCTGTGTTCCCCTAAGTGGGGTCACATATTTGCACAGAGCCTGTCTCGAACGGTTTTAACTTTGTTCACAAGACAGGCACGTGATGGAGCCAGTATTTGTTGAGTAGAACAGTGAGGATGCTGGGTAGTTTTTATCAGTAGCTGTGTCCATGACTGAGATCAGCGTCCTAATTGCTGAACGCTTTAGTCAGGACCAGCCACCCCTCTTCTTGCTGGCACTGGAGCACTGCTCTCCTCCTCTGCCTGGAGATGGCTCTGGAGGCAGAGCATCCCTGACTGCCAGAGCTGTGCTCCTGCCGGCTGCTTGGGTTGTAAGGAAGATAAACCAGTGCGGGATTGTTCTGCCGATGTACGTAGAGTGGATACCGGCACGTCTCAGTGTAAGTTCTCAATATGCTGTGTTTATGCTGCAGTAGTTTATAAGGCAAAACAGCCGGGAATAAAGCTGAAGATACATGAGTGTGTCCAACCAGGACATGGTGAAGACAGATACTAGTGGAAAGTCTAAATCCAGTCTCTTACCCAGTGATAGGATTTGGACTTTTGACCTTGATTTTAATGGATCAGAGGGTCCTCTCTTTGTGTTATTTCCTTCTGTAGCTGGAGCTTTTTATGAAGATACACATGGACACAAATCCTTTTAAGATATTTTTGTTGGATAAGGACTTTCAGCCACTGCACAAAGTGAGCCTGATATCCCTCTGACACCATCCAGCGTGTCCTCCCACAGTAACAGGGCAATAAAAGTTAAGTAGTCGCTACCTTGAACCTTGAACCCCGGTTTCTGCTGTGGGCAGTACACTTAGCACTCTGTTTTCACTATTTCTTGTTTCATAAGTCTTCATTTTCTTTCTAATACACCTGAGGTGCTTGATGCTTTCTCTTCATATTGAAATGAGTGGAGAAATGGGCATGTGAATCATAGCCTGGTTTCAATTTGAAAGGAATTATAATGAGACGATAAAAAGAAGAGGACTGAAGTGTATGTAATCCACATGAGGCATTTTTCTACAAGTAAGACATTGTTACTAAAGCCTGGTTACATCATTTTGATTTTTTTGAGTACATTATGAGAAGGATGACATTGTCATGACGCAGTGTCTGGTGGCCTTTATATTACTTTACTGAGCAATTAGTTTATGGCTGCTATTCAGGCCTCCAGATTATATAGATTCCCATATTGTTTTCAGTGTGATTCAGATTATTTGTTCACTGAAAACACTGTGCTAACGCTACAGAAATGTAAATTATGCATCCTGCCTTAGCTCCTGATTAAGCGAGATGGCTGGTGGATGTAGCCATGATTGGTCTGGACACGTTGAACCTTTCAGTTCTTACAAGACTTTGGTCAGCTGCTTTGTGCAGACTTGTTTTTCTCTTGTATGACTTGTTGCCTTTAAACAATAATTGTGTAATTTAAAGCATATGTTTATTTTTCACTACAGAAAAAAAAGAAAGAAAAAAGACAGCCATAGCTAAGCTTAGTTCAGACACAAATTAGAAACTAATTTATTGTGATAGCCTTCAGAAGAAAGAATTTTATAAACGAATTTATAGAAGAAGAAAGAATTTATAAAAAAAGGAGGTAGATTTTAGACTGTAGCAGCCTTCCTGCCAACTGCAGATGTGTTTTGCCTTCAGAAGATGTTCTGTAATTGTAAAGGTGTATAATTTCAGGGGATGTCACAGTTGTCATGGCAATTGCATTAATATTACATGGGCATAAAGTGTGCAATAACATCATGTCAGTTCCTCCTGCCCTCAAGCTACAAGTTACTATTTTTTTCCTTTAAAATGGTGTTAATTTTTCCCTATAAATATTCCTATTACCAATATCATCTAAAGTATCTTTTTAATTGTTCACTCTTAATTTGCATAGATAAGTTGCCACTCTATTTGCTGTAGGAAGACTCTTTGTAAACTTAAATGCATGATTCAGTTGCACGGCTCAGCAAACACTGGGAGGAAGGAAGAGTAGTAAATATGGTAAAAACTGCAACTTAAAATGAGGACAGGATTATTCTCCCTTTTATCTGCTACATCTATGTCTTTTCCCCTCATATTTTGGTCGGTTTTCTGTCTCAGGTCGGAACTTGCCCCTTTTTGAGTCAATGAAAGTTTGGCTACCAGTAATCAGGCAAACCTCTTGACGTTATCTTTAAGGATGCATGAAAACAGCCACAGGAAAATAAAAATAATAAGAACCAGAAACCCACAGAAATTCCCAGTGGTTCAGACCGTGTTGCCGTTGCCCATGTTTTGGTGGCTCTGCCAGAGCTGAGGAAAGTTGAAATTTGTGGGACAGGGGGTACCTTGCTTCCCCTTTCTCTTTAGTTGCCCGCAGCGGGCTTTATGAAAACTTGTGAGGATGCAAGCAGTGCTCCTGGTTCTGCTTTGGGTCTCCTTGAAAGTGGAAACCACCTTGTTAAGTCAAACAGCTAATCCCAAACCCAGGCATCTCTCGTGCACCTGCACTGGCTGCGCAGGGGTGCATGTGGTCTTGTAACGCTTTAATAAAACCTGTTTGGAGATGGCAGCTGCCGCAGCATTCAGCTCCCCGCCTGCCAAGCACTGTTTGTCTGCATCGATAACCTTCTGCTTCTCTGCCTGCACTAGCAAATCTTTGATTTGGATGTTCATTTTAGGACTTCAAAGCCCTGAATAAAGCCTATCTGTCCAAGCATATGTTTGCTAAGCAGCTCAGGAAGATTAATTTCTCTCCTGTTTCCATATGGTTACTACCCTGGTGTTCCAGTGGCTGTAGCAGTGTCGGTAAAGCACACAGGAGAGACAAGCTTTTAAGACACATTTACACTTTTGATAGGGGCAGTGCGTTGTCTGCACTCCTTCATGGAAAAAGTCCATTGACAAAATGTCATGCCCATGCCATGGCAAAGCTGACACACCCGGCATCTCTGAAGGGTTTGTTAGGTGTGTCTCTTCAATATTTGTGAACACACAGCTATTTTTCAGCATGTAGCATGCTGCGTCCACCTAGAATATGCTGTGTAGACTCATATTCATCTTCTCCTTACACCCTTGTTACTCTACACGCAGCTTTAACCCCTCTGGTAGGGAAGCGAGCGTGCCTGACTTGCCGTAGCCTTTCCAAGTCTGCAGCCTTGGACTTGCCTCCTCCTTCCTCTACGCAAGCTGGACTTTGCTGTCCTTTAGGCCCTGTTCATCCTTAGCTCATCGAGAAGTTAACAGCTGTCTGCTCATGGCAGTTTTATAGCGCATTACAGTCGTACTTTTTGGTACAGGCAGATCTTGCCTGGAGTTTGGCACAGCGAACTATCTGTTGGATGAGGGTCATAAATACTTCAGTTAGAGCTCCAGGTGTAATGCTTTAGGTAATGAATAATGGGAGATTGTAATCAATTGACTTCTGAGAGTCTTATAATTAACGCTCTTAGGGGAAGGCATTTTTCTTCAAACTGTTTGGAGCATTAAATCCAAAGCACAGCATCAGAGACCTAGGAGGGCCCATCAGCGAAGCTGTCACATGCATTAAGCCAGGAGCAGAAAGCCTCTGCACAGCACGGACCGTAGCATTTAAGAACATGCACTAGCTGCGCTCCAGGTCACTTACTTGGGATTAAAATTCAGCTTTGCAGCCTTCTTTTTTAGCACCTGAAATATTTCAGCTGCTTTTATTTTCTGTTCACTGTCTATGTAAAGTAAATCAAGTTTATTTTTCAGTGCTAGCTTATGATTCACAGTTAATGGGAAGGTGGAGCAGGGCCAGAAATGCATTTGATTGAGAAGATCTGTTCTGCTGCGTTTTTTGTGAGGAAATGAAAACCATGAACTGCAATAAATTTCCTTATTAAAAAGCATTAAAGATTCTGTTGTAAAATAGGATTCTTCAAGATATTTTTTCCTGAGCTGGTTAAGTCTTGTATTTCTACAATTAAGAAAGAGATTAATGAAGTTTAGCCAAGGGTTTTTAATTGGCGATACTGTAAAACAAAAGGAACGCGTGGTCTCCAAACGCAGGTCAGCTTCACTGAGTTCAGAGGCATTACCACAGACCTGCACAGATCTTCCCTCATTCTTTGTAAGGGCTGTGAGGTTTTTAATATGTCTGAAGAACCAGAAAAATTAAAACCCCTTTAACTAAGTCCTTCAGGGAATTTCTGGCATTATCAGAAGTGGAAAATATCAGAAATCAGAGAAGATCTAGGTGTCCCTGGAAAAGGTACCATTCTGCTATGCAGAATTATGCCTTGCTGACATCTTTCATAGGGAATGACTGCCCCAAAATGAAACAAGAAGAGGTATTGCTGTCACTCTGGCATGGACCAGGAGAGGTTTTATGAAGTATGTCCAAAATATATTGAGGGCTTCAATGCAAATGCTGCTCCTGAGCACATTTCTTGGAAGGCCTACAGGCAATCACAGCCCTCTACTTCATTAGTAATTCCTCTCCATATTTCTTCCTGCTGGATTGATGGACACAAACTGCAGCATGGATGTAGCCTGAAGGCTGTTGAAAATCCAGCCTTCCCATCCTAACAGTCCTTCCTTGCATAGCATAGACAGAGGTTGCATAAATCTGTTTAAAAATATGATAATGCTGCTGGTTTTAAAGTGTAGCTTATTTCCATTCAACATAGTTTTGGTACTGCTGTGTTCATGTTTAATATTAAAAAAAAATATTTTGAAGATACTGTCGGATATTTCTCACTCTGAGAGGGCAATAACCTTCAAGGTTAACTAACCTTAGCTGTACTCTTGGTGACTCTTATTCCTAATACCATTCCTGTAGGCACTGCAAGTGTGCATAAACAGTAACCACTTCATCAATGCTAAGCATATATTTAGCAGAGACAACCTCACAGCTTGAATAACGAGGCAGTTTTGATACTGATGTGGCAAGTCTCTGAGTGTTAAATAGGCAGATCACAGGAATACCCATCTCTCCTCACTCTCACTGTCAGTGTCCAAGGTCCAATTTGATTTTCCTGTAATCAATAGTAAATACCCTACTTGCTGTGAACAGATTTAAAACTTTGGCTGTAATTATTTTACCCTATCCTGTAGATAAAGTCAATCTGTCCTAATCAAAACACGTCCAGATCTTTCTGTGTATTCCCTACTTGGCACTTTATCCATCCACATAACTCTGCCTCAAAATACTTCTCTTTGGTTATCTGATCAGCAAAGGGCTGACACTGCTTTGGTTCATCTCCATGAAACTAGCGTTTCCATCACAGGGGTTAGTGGTCTGTGGTGCATCAGTCTAGGGAGGGCTGAAGTAGCAGGGTCATGGAAACATCACTCTGGGTGAAGTTTAAAATGTAAATAAATCAGGAAATATTAAAATGTCTGTGTTTTCCTTTCTATGAAGTTGAAGTACAGCTGGAAAAGGATCTTTTCTTCTTCCTCTCTTTATGAATGTAAACTAATGGAAAATTTGTAACAAATTCTTAACCTTTGACAAAAAGCCTTATGTGGATTGATGAATAAATCGATTTAATTTCCCCAGAGGGAGCCACTGGCTCAACATCACCTACTGGGACAGCACTGCAGCAGAAGGTGATGCTGTATGGTAGTATATGTGAAATGAGTAGTTGGGTTTTTTCTTTTTGTTTCACCTAATATTGCTATTTTGAATAACGGTTCCTGCACTATGACCCTGGATCAAGATAATCTGCAAAGTTATAAGAGGTCTGCACTGCGGCAGAGCAGACCTGATGGATTTTGGTCTGGTGCCCCACGCTTCGGTGCAGGATGGAGCCTGTCACCCGTTGCACATCCTCCTGCCAGGTGATGGGATTTGTGTCAGGCCTTGCTGCTGGAGTGGTGACCCAGCTGGGGAGGAGGGATATTGGGAAGCCAGTGACACGGACTGTCCAGCAGCACAGACATGTGGGACCAGTGCCAAGGGCTGCCTTATTAAGTCCCTCCATTTGCCTGTTTTGTGAATTGCTATCATTCTTCCCATGGAGAAAAGACACATCGTCAAACTTGGCAGAGCGTGAAAACCTTACTCATACATGCTTGCTTTGGCTCTGATATCCAGCACGTGGAAAGGGTCAAAGTCCTCAAGTAATGGTTGATTGAGCTGAGCTGATAGAAGGCAAAAATGTTCATCCTCCTCTGCCCTGCACAGGGAGCCTGTAATATAGTTTGCAAGTAAAACTATGCCAAACATCTCACACAAAGTGCTTTCCAAGACAGTGATTGGGCTATCTGCTGCTCGAAGGGGTGCCTGCAATGCAGGTTTCTTTGAGAGGTGGGATGGCCGAGTTTTGAGGAGAGATACTGTGCTAGGAGTGAACAGAGGAAGCAATGTTCTGCTTTGCACTCCAGCCAGCAATAATCTCTTTCCCTGCTGAATACTGCATTTTTCCTTTACAAAAACATTAATCTGTAGGGTATTGGGACATGGTCAGATCCTGCCAAGAACAAACTGTTAAGTAGTTGTTGTGCTCATTGCCTGTTAAAGCTGTAACTGTTGGTTTTCATTTTGCAAAATAAGTATCAGGGGGCAAAAATGTATTGGCTATGACATTATAACTGTTTCCCAGAAAAATGAATTCTAAACTGAGTGACTTGGAAACAAATAGTTCTTAGAAGGCTCTGTTTGTCTAGCAGCTGCTGTTTATATATGAAACAAAGGAAATTTGGTAAAAATTCTGTGGTATGCCCTTACATTTCAAAAAAGGACCCACTTTAAAGTCCCTATTTTCAGTTGGCTTTAGGTCATGCTACAATGCATGAGTTTCAGACGGAGAAGGACCTGGTTATACCTTCACAGCAGCTCTGAGGTGTCAGACTCAAACGGCACCATCCAGAGGCAGCACAACAGCAATTCCTCTGCTTAAACTGTGCCCTCTGCTTTCTTTGGGGCCTTCAACTATTCAGCACTTCAGATTCCCATCTCTGTGACCCTCTGTCTATCCAACCTTCCTAAAGTACATGAAAGAAAGAAAAATTTCAAACAGGGATGTGCACAAGGTCATCATCTTACTTAAAGACACTTTCTGGAAATGCCCAAACCCCCATGCCAGGCATCTGTTGAGGGTGTTTCCAGAAGGTGTCCCTATTTCTTCCATGGGACAGACCTAAAAACCATCGCATGTATAAACATGCTCATTCAAATCAGTTTTACAAAGGAGCAATCCAGAAATGCACAGTTTGCACCAGTCTGAGGTTTAGTACAAGCTGCCAGAGCTCCTACCAAGATCAGTTAAGAGTTACGGTCTTCTATAGCAAGATCACTTTATCCTTGAACTTTACTGACATTTTTATGCTTTGTCACCTCCTAAAAATGGAAATACTGTCAAATGCTATATCAGCTCATCAGAAAGCTGATTTTTATTCCCCTGTGTAGTTAGTTATTAAAGCTGTTGCCAGTCACTGTAATGGAAGCTGTGTCAGACTGCTCATATTCCCAAGTTACTCACAATTTGAGAAAGTATATGTCTGTCTTCTTGTAATGACAAATACTGCTGTTGTGCTGGTGATAAATTCTGCAGTCATTTCTATAGTATTTTTGCTGTAATTTATAAATGTTTGTAAGGCTGAGACAGCAGAAGCGATCATAGGGAACCTAATTCGTAGGGCACATGTCTGCAAAAAGAGGACAGTTGTAACCTCACTTACCAGACTGGAATACTTTGACCCCTTTCATGTTTGGCTGTATGAACTTTCCAGTAATTCTAGCGTATTGAGAAAATGCTGGGTTTAATGACAAATGAGTTAATAAATCCTTTCCTTAGGCTTTTAGCTGGCTTCCACAAGAGAGAGATCTTTAATTTAATATGACATTGACCACTCTCAGGTATGAGGTTACCTCCACAAATCTTTTTGTACTGTCACCTCTTGGTTGGTTATTAAATTGGTGCTGTCTACAAATTTATTTGGTCGTAAATTATTTGGTAGTTACTGAGAAGTTCCTTTCACCCTATGTGTCGTCTTCAGGTGGCTGGGAAGTAAAATGGAAACATATAATTTATTTTTAATGGTAATTTAAAAGTGCTTGTGACTAAGTGGAATATAAAAGAAATTATTATGTTCAATGTCTTTATTTTGCTTTCAGTATACCTGTAAAATAAGGTAAGCTGCCTGGACTTGACATTATACAAGATTTTTTTCTAAATCCAACTTTTAGAAACTGTCATATTTATGTTCACAAATAACCTGATGAGAAATTTTGTATATTATCAACTTAAATAATGAGTTGTTACACCAGTCCTGTTTCTTTTATTCTGAATTTGGAAATGAATGTAAGCCTAAATGCCCTCAAAATATGTTTGCCTCCAGAAAACATCTTCAACTTCCAGGGTTTACAACCAACTACCAGCATTGCCCTTGGGCTATTGACTTTGGTGCAGCAAACAGGAACAGTATTTCTGGTTTTCTTCAAATGCTGTTTGTGCCATCGGACACCGAGTATGCTGAGGTCCTATAGCTTGACTCACAAGGTCTTTGCATTGCAACCTACAAGTTTCTGGTGTGAAGAGTAGGGTATCTGAGCTGGAGGCAGTACGGGTCATTTACGCGTGGTGTTCACAGCAGCACTAACATGATGCTAAGATGGAGCTCACCTACGGCACTTCAGAGCAGGTGTCACGCTGCAGGATCTGCTGCCTTTGCACTTCACTTGTGTTTCTTGCCTGACCCCCCCCCCCCCCAACAACTGCTCCCTGACCCTGCAGGAACCAGGCTCCTTCCTTATTCCTTGCTTAGTGTTAATGCCTCATGACAACCTCTGATCCCACAGCTGAGAGAGGACAAAATCTCAAAGCTTTGGGTTAATCCTAATTTGCTTCTGTAGGGATTCCTATATGGGAAATGTTTGCATGGAACCTTCCTCTGTAATGCAGCTGACTGGGTTTTAAGTCCCACGAGACCCATAGTTCTTCTTCTTCTTGGTAAACAGATGTTCTCAATGCCAACAGCTTTCCCAGTTTTCATCATGGTTCAGCTATTTTTTTCTTTTTAAAATAGGCCTGGAAAAATAAACTAGTGCATATAAACCCAACTCTGAGTCAAAAGAAACAATGCAAGGAGTTTAATGTCTGCAGCTGGAAGATGGAGTAGGACTCAATTCTTTTTGCATTTATATATTTCACTATTTAAATACAGAAAAAAATAATCAAAGAAACATGTGTGTATTCTCCCTTACCAAATCTCTAGCCTCTACTGTGCAAATAAGGTGTAAAATGTGTAAATAATTGGTGCATGTCATATAAAAATGACAAGACCAGAATGATTAATGTTTGGGGATGGAGTGTCAGAGTGATATATAGATAACCACTAGAATGACGTATGAGACTCAAAGGCTAATGTTTTAGCAGACATAAACTAGTTATAGACCCATGAGTTGTCTGGAGTGTACTGTATTATTGTCGGTCAAATGTACATAGGTGTTGGAATATGATACTGTTTTCAGTGAAACTTACACTCATTCACATACTCAGATTCTAGACTGGTTTCTCACTCTTTTCCTGTTTCCTACAGTGTGTTAAAAACCTGCAGTATCAACAAACTGGGCTCTAAAATCTCCTTTTCCTTCCCACTCCCTTTCTGGCCCCAGATACACTAGTCATGCTCCACTATTTATCCTGAGCAAACCTTCTGCATGGTACCAAATGGCCTCTTGCGTGTTTTCCACAGTCCCTAGGGTCATACTCTGCAAACATATTCTTTCAAACAAGGTATTTCTCACGGAAGAGAACAAAGATACTCTTGCTGGTATCTATGAAATATGTATTTCCCATCATTTTCTGCTTTGTTGATAAGTAATGTTATTTCTAAGGTGCCAGTGTCTCTGGGTAACTCGCTGTGTCCTTCTTGCAACAACTGAGTGGACGTTCTACCACAGGGGATGGTAAAATATAGAAACTTGGGAGGTGGTGCTGCACAAAGACAATTTTCAGTATGATTTTTTTATTATTTATTTGGACCTGACCCCTTAAATCTTAATTTTTTGTATTTGCTGGACAGAATATTCCTTGTTGAAATATGTATATATTTCTTAGTCTGAAATATGCTAAAAGCTGATTTCAACCCTTTTTTGGCCGTTCCAGGTCCATGACATTTGAAGGCTTATGTGCAAAGAGGGTTAATATGACCTTGGCTTAGAGGAGAATTAAGTCGGTCACAGGGTGAAATCAGGCTATAAAGCAGGCACAGATCCATCCCTGTCTTTGCTGGTAGGATCTCTCAGACCATATGAATGAACATCATACGTTCCCCTATTGCTCCCTGTTAGACATGGCTGTGGAGGCTAGAACCTGGAGCTTATGAAAGCACAAGCTTCTTCTCTTAGGCTGTGTGGAGATGAAAGTGGATGACCTGGAGGTTTAGCTGCGCTGTCAGTTAATCCATATAAAGTTCATCTCAATTTCATGTAGAGGTTGGCCACAACTTCTGTATACTCTCCTCACCCAATCCGTTATCACAGTACTAAGGTTCCTGCAGGCAGTGTGTTGCAGTTTACTTTCAATTTGGTTAATTTTTAGCCAGATCAGTTCTGGTCATACAGACAAACAGACAGTCCTCTATTGATCGCTTGTCTGTTTTTCCCCACCAGAGTTTAAAAAACAAAAACAAACAAACAAAAAGAAATAAAAAGAAGAGTGATAGGGTTAATGGTTTAAACGTGGGGTGTAGTTGGATAATCCTAAATAGAGTAAGGTTCTTGGCCATGATATGACTTTGGTTTGAATTTCATCTTATGTTCTGAAAACCTGGAGGATTTGCACATGGAACAGTCCAGTACAGTTCAAAAGAGACCATGTTCCTCTAGTCATTTAGAATAGAATTAGATTTTACATGTAGAAAATATTGTTTCCTTTAATTCCTTAAACATCTCAAGTAAAACCAATGTCCCTAATGAGTTGCTATTCACAGAACATCTCTAATAAAGTAAGCAAACAAACAATGCAAAAAAGATTTCCACTCAGCCTGTGCCCTGTCTGTTGAAGCCCAGATGCTACATCTGCATCCCAGCCATTTGATCTCCTCGCTTTCTGCAATTGTTTCTCAAAGAAATATGAGATACACAATATATGTTTGTTTTAACAGAAGTATATCACTTACCCATGGTCTACTAGAAGTTGCTCTGGGGGAGGAATAAGTATTCAAGGTCTAAGTAACAAAGCACTGAGAATTTTCATATTGATTTCTAGCTTTCACAGGGGCATACACTTAGAAATTATCCTCTTTTTTATTTTTTATTTTTTTCTGGCAGCCTAACATAGTTCTGACACTGTCCAAATACTGTAACTCTTCTGTCCACTTTTTCACTCCATTCTTCTCCATCAGTCTTTTTTCCCCACTTTTCTTTTCCTTTCTTTTCCTGCCTTTTCCCCTTTCCTTGTTTCATTCTGTTTTTTCCCACTTGACGCTCAGCACACTATGTACGTTCAGTGGAGGGATTATTCAGTGCTGGCTATGTGGAATTAGGAAGCTTTTCCAAGAAAGCCAGGAAAAACTATTAAACTTCTGCAGGAGAGGAAGACAGATGTAGAAAAGTTTAGGAAATGTTAAGAATCCCCCTTACGACTGTAAATCCTGTTCTTAATATTAATGAGTGTTGGAAAACAGGGTAGTCGACACTGAACAGCTTTGTGGTGAGAACTAAGACTGCAGATTTACATTTTTTGACCTGTTTTTTCTATGTAGCAGGTGTCGTGTGACCACAGAATCACAGAATGGCTGGGGTTGGAAGGGACCTCTGGAGATCACCTAGTCCAGCCCCTGCTAAAGCAGGTTCTCCCAGAGCAGGATGCACAGAGTCACGTCCAGGTGGGTTTTGAATGTCTCCAGCAAAGGAGACCCCACAGCCTCTCTGGGCAGCCTGTTCCAGTGCTCCGTCACCCTCAAAGTAAAGAAGTTCTCCCTCATATTCAGGTGGAACTCCCTGTGCTGCAGTTTGTGCCCGTTGCCCCTTGTTGTGTTGCTGGGCACCCCTGAAAAGAGCCTGGCCCTGTCCTCTTGGCACTCATCCTTAAAATGTTTGTAGACATTGATAAGATCCCCTCAGTCTTCTCTTCTCCAAGTGAAACAGGCCCAGCTCCCTCAGCCTTTCCTCATCAGGGAGATGCTTCAGTCCCCTCATCACCTCTGTAGCCTCTGCTGGCCCCTCTCCAGCAGCTCCCTGTCTCTCTGTAACTGGGATGCCCAGCACCGGACACAGCACTCCAGGTGCAGCCTCACCAGGGCAGAGCAGAGGGGGAGATCCCCTCCCTCGCCCTGCTGGCCACGCTCCTCCTGATGCCCCCCAGGGTCCCAGGGGCCTCCTTGGCCCCAAGGGCACACTGCTGGTTCAGCTTGTTTGTATGAACTGCCTCTCCCCCTTTCCTTTCTCCCAAATATTGTTTGATCTGCTGGTTTTAACCAAATTCAATGGGAACATGGGTGTCTCCATTGTTTCCCACAAATTTTTTAAAAAATATTTGGCTGGCTAAAAGTAATATCAGGATTCAAACATTTTCAACTATTTTTTTTTAAAGTATTTTTTATCTGTTGCCTGACTGGGTCAGCTAAGAGCAAAACAGAAAATTATCATGCAACCTTTACTTTTTTAATGATGCCGATAATTTTGTTTCATTTGTACCTCACTAGCAGATTGATGATGAATATAAAGTCTCTAGTGACCACAGAAATCTTCAAACTTGTATTGACAGTGAAGTTACTAACTTGATGTCATCTGTAGAGGAATTACAGAGGAATGAAGGCAGGTTAATGAACATTGGTAATACACAGCTGTGGGCTGGCTTCAGGGGCCGTGGGTTGGCTGACGTGGATAATGTGCAGCCGTGGCTGGTTCCTGCTAAGTGGTTAAATAGCTCTAAGGGGTATGGAAGAGGAGCATGGGATGAAGAGTGCACTGGGAGAAGCAGAGGGAGGAGAGAGAGTGCCCTGGGTGTAGGAGAGGCCCTGGGAGAAGAAGGGGGCCTGGATGAGGAGAGGCTGGCTGGAAGAGGAGCCGGGACATGGAAGGAATCCAGGCACAGCAGAGGCAAGAAGCAGGGTGGGCTGGCCTGAAGAGGCTGGAGAAACAGCACGGACAGTAGATGAACTGTGGAAACCTTGTGGGGGATGGGTGGCTGTGCTGGGGCAAGGTGCGGGAGCCACTTATTGAAGTTAACCTGGTATGGGGTGGTAAAAGCCTTGTTGCAGGGGGCTAGTTTGGAGAGTGCTGTGACAGTCATCATTGCAAATACTACATCAAAATCTTTACAGAAGAAAACATAACTATCATTGTGATAGGGTGACTCGTGTTTTAAAGACTCTACACTGTAGACAACAAGCCAAACTAGTAATTTTCAGCATTTATCACTGAACCTCTTGTTGTCTGTTATCACTAAAAGTTTCTTCTGATCTTTGGTAGCCATTTGTGCTACTGCAAAATGCTACAATTCTAATGTGGCGGCTTTTCAAGTTATGATGGACAGGCTGTAAGTAAGGCTGTGGGAAGGTGTTGAATGGCTCAATTAAACCCTAAAAGCTTCAAAGCCACATTACCAGTGGGCTTTGCCAAACTAAGCAGTGGCAAGTAGGGTCAGATCCTGGGTGAAACTCAAGCATCCCCTTTGGTTAGCACTGCTTCTAAAAAGGTATTAACCCTCCAAGAGGTTCACAATATGACCAAAATGCTAGATTTGTCTTAGAACTTAATTCCTTTAACCTTATATTTCCTACCACCATATTTTTCTGCCTTTTTTCAAGTTGGGGGTTTCCAAGTGGTGTTACTGAGCTGTTGGATGTTTCTTACAGGAGTGAGCAGGGAGGCTCAATCTGCATGTGTTGATAATATTTAGAGCTGCAGCTCTTATGTCCTTTCTCATGCCTTCAGGATCTACACACCACCTGCAGGAGCTGTTAGATGAAATCCTCGGACTTTGGTATGCAAACAAATAGTTCTGGTGCTAACATCCTTCAAACTAATTTCAATGCACTTGTTTTCTCTGACGTCTATGTCCTCAGAGAATACTGCTAAATGTCACTGTCCTGCTGCACAGTCATAAAAATGCATGTCTAACATCAAAACCCTGTTTTATTCTGATCCTTTCTCTTTAATCTGTAAAATGCTTATTATACTGTCATATTTAGCTGAGAATGTGATAATTCCTTTTCCATGGATGGCACTTACTTGAGAGCAGTACTAAAATTCAGTATCTCCTGTAGAGAGAGACAGGAGTCCTAGGTCATCCTGGCTATAAGCCCTGACATCTATCACATTAATTTTTCACCTTTCTGCTCTACTCCGTTCCTGATGAACTGCTGATAAAGTATGTTTGTCACAGCTTTACAAAACTCTATTATTCTATTTTTCCATGGAAGAAAAAACTGGAATATTCTCAGGTAGCAAAAATACTACTGTCTCAGAAGCTTCATTTTGACTAAGATTATCCTACTGGGCAAATTCAGCAAATATTGATTGCAGATATCAATCATTGGTTTCAACTGATGTATTTTTAATTGTATTACTTTAAATTACTTTAAAAAAACCTTTCCTGCATACCTCTGCTTTGTTAGACCTCAGAAGGCTGTGGTTCCAGCCAGCTTCTCTGGAGGGAAAAGCAGCAAAACTTGTGCATGTATCTTCCTTTCTGTCATAGAATATTGCTTTTCCTCAGCTTTCCTGTAGGACTTCCATAGCTTCTAATAGCTCCTGTTCAGCACAAAACCCCAGGTGGGCAGGTGGGATGGGGAATAGAAAATATCACTTCTGATGTTTGCCATTTGCATCCTCTTTTTATATCCCAGTTTTCTGGAGAAACTGGGCCAAACCCATTAATCCCAAGGCCCCTCGACTGAAGAATGTCCTGAATTGCCAGTGTTTTCAGAGTGAATTCTACACCACACAACAAACATGCAACCCAACAGCAGCCCTGAGCTGGCTCATGCAGGGTGTCCTGCTTTGGCTGTGATTAGCAGAACAGCTTCCAGCTCCCTGTGTTATTCATTCATCTCTTATCCTTCATCCCATCCCATTCATCTCTTAACATGCTTTGCTGCACCGAACTTTACCTCCTCCTTCTACAGCCCTCCTTTTAAGCCAGCTGTGAGTTTCTGAGCTGATTGAACTCTCGCTGGGAGATAACTGCATATTGTTTTCCTGATCAGCAAGGCCTCTCACAGACCAGCTTGTCTCACCAGAAAAAAAAAAAAATTCTGCAAAATAGTTACCACATATTTAGCTTAAGCCACACATTGGGCTCGAGCATAAAAGGCATTATGAAAAGAGAGCTTTTTTCTCTAACACCCCACCCCCCTCCCCGGACTGTAAATGATCCACCCAGGTCCACCAGATGAAAGGATGGCTTCAGAGCTCGTAGTAGCTATAAGCATTTCTGTCTTTACAGACGCAGCTGTGAGATTCTTAATGTACGAAGTCAAATGTATCTGTCCTCTCACGAGCAGAATGGCTTTTGCCAGCAGGCATCCTCTTGTGCAGGCCTGAGGAGGCAAAGTGTTTATATCTTAAGCAGTACTTTTCTGTGACTAATTTTAGAGACCTGAGGGTGGACTTTTTTTTTTTTTCTCTTTCCCAAGTGATGTTTAAGAATGCCTCACTGAGTTTTAACTGTTTTATTCCTTATGTCTCTTCAGCTATCGTTACTCCAGGATGATTCATGTTGCTTTCTAAATGCGTGTGTCTGGATGCCTGTTGTGGAGAGCTCAGCAGCTACATCACCCCGAGAAGCCCATGCTGGCTGAGGCATGGTGATGCTTAACCTTTACTCCTCTCTCTCAGGAAAAAGGTCATTGCTATGAGCTCATGACCAAGCAATGTTCTGCAACATTGGATTATCCTGCTTTGTACCTCTGCCAACCTTCTTCTCACTGTCTTCTCCTTTCCTGGTCACTAACGTTTCTTTTACCTTCTGACCTGTTGTCCTTCAAAAAAGATTTTGCAGCATTAACAGTCATACAGCAAGGCAGCACAGGTATATCAACAGAACCCTTATTCTTGGCCACTACTTCTTCATTTGAATTATGTATCCAGAAGTCATGGGCCAGACTTCCCATTGCTGCACCTGAAATGGCTCCAGTATATTTTACTGACTTTTCATTAAGTAAACTGAACGGATGGTCTTCAAAACTCAGGGCTTAAATCCCAAGCCTTGCCTACAAGTCACTCTGACAGAAAGTTGGCCTAGACTCAATTCATCTAATAGGCTTTAGTCATATCTTTTATTAATAAAACATACAGTTATTTTTTTGTTTTTCTTTTTAAACCTGCAGGCGAAAATAATTCCAGATAGAATGTGTTTCATTTCTAATGACTGAATGGCAGGTGACTTCCAGAAAATAAAAAATAAAAATTAAATGGGAAAGAAAGGAAGAATTTAACTATTTAAAAGTAGGTCTGTGTCCTGGTTTCAGCTGGGATGGAGTTAATTTCCTCCTTAGCAGCTGGTGCAGCGCTGTGCTTTGGATGTGGTGTGAGGACACCGTTGGTGGCACACGGATGGTTTGGTTGTTGCTGGGTGGTGTCTGTACCAAGCCAAGGACTTTTCAGTTTCTGGGGCCCGGCCAGCGAGAGGGCTGGGGGGGCATGGGACACTGGGAGGGGACACAGCCAGGACAGCTGCCCGAACCAGCCAAAGGGATGTTCCATACCATAGCGCGTCATGCTCAGTGTATTAACTGGGGGGGTTTGGCAGGGCCTGGGGTTTGCTGCTCAGGGTCTGGCTGGGCATTGGTCAGAGGCTGGTGAGCAGCTGTATTGTGCATCACTTGTTTTTCTTTGCCCTTCTCTTTGGATTTTATTCCTCTCCCTTCTCCTTCCATTTTGTTATTTTTATTGTTGCTGTTATTTTTTAATTCTATTTCAATTTTTAAATTGTTCGTATCTCAACCCTCAAGTTTAACATTCCTTCCCTGTTCTCATCCCCATCCTGCTGGGGAGGGAGTGAGCAGCTGCGTAGTACTTAGTTACCAGCTGGGGTTAAACCACAACAGTCTGCCATTAGTATATACTTGTCAGTCTGCTCAAAAGTAACGACAAAGAATAATGCAGAAAGGAAAGCTTGTCAGATTTTGAGCACAAGCAAAATAGTATGTCAAACTGCTAAAAAGTTTCAAACTCTGTTTTTAGAAAAAAGGTCTTTTAGAAAACAAATTTCTACCACATTTCATACGGCTATAGAATAAAAGCTGTGTAATGGGACAAATGCAAAAGGTAGGCATGATTTAATGGGTATTACTGGAAACAACAGAGGCCGCATGTTTCACTTGATTTGCATGGGAATTATGAGTAATCAGTGCTTCAAGGAAAGCTTCGCATACTGTGCACTTAGAAACTGAATTTACAGGATGTATTCTACAAGCAATTATATTCAGACACTTGGCATAGCAAAGCCTGGAGGCTTTCTGGCCAGCATGCTCTTTAAGCCATCGAGGTGGTGATCCTGGGGCTTTGGGCACTCACGGTTCTTCAAGCAACCCTCTGGGGTGGGGTGGCAGATATCAGATGCTCCTAGCTGCACTCATCCACGCTGCAGAAAAAAATGCTATATTTTCTTTATCTACCTTCAGCATCTACTTTAGATTATTTTACTAGTTTGCTAGATCAGTGTAATTAGGTTTATCCTCTCTGCCTGCTGGTGGCTTAGTGGAGTATGAAAAACATAGCAATAATAACAAGCTTACCTTGAGTCAAGTTCAAATCGTGCTTGTTGCAGTCAAGGCTCTACCAGTTGGCAAGGAACAGTCACGGCTTCAACGGCTTGTGAGAATCCCCATCACAAAACAAAAGCTTTCCTTTCAAATTTTTTCTTTTCTTACTTTTCTAATCTGTTGGTATATAAATTCAAAGCTCTGCACCTGCAAGCCCAAGGGTCAGCACTGAGGCTGTAAGATTTGTTTCTCTAAACTTTGAGAAACTAAGTCTCTCAATACCTCAGCAGGCATGAATTCCCTATATGAAAGATCTTTCACCTTACTGAAAACACAAATAGAAAGCCTTGAGGCAAGATAAAGGAGGGTTATAAAATTTGGAAGATGCTAGGTAGGTAAGAACCACTAAAAGCATCAAACTTTGTGATTTATGTGCAAAACCATAATTTCTTTTATAAAAGGAGGGGGCTTTTCACAACTTACAGTGAACACGAGAGTAAATATAGAGCTAGACACTGGATGTTAAAAAATGTTTGTGTTTATGAAGAAATACATACAATTGTCACGAATACCAAGAAGTATAATTTAGTTCATTTTCTGGACAGAGCTCAGTGAATGACAGCGATTGAAATTTAGGCAGTAAAACCTGCAATGACACATTAAGAACATTTTGTAGCCTTGTCTTCTGTTTCAAAATGTAATTACTGAATTTGTTTATAATGAAACTAGAAATCACAGACCTGCTGCTCCTGCTTTTAATTACAGCCTGGAAGTTGTGCAGTGTTCTGTGCTAAATTTGTTTGAGGAAGGTGAATCCTTGCAGTTAACAGAGTTAATTTCACTGCAATAATGCAAAACCTGCTGGTTTGCATATGGAAGCACATGTAATGGTTCAACATGAGTGTTGCCTTCACATCTGTTAGTATAGTTAACTCTTAGTTAATACAATTGCCCCCCCCCCAAAAAAAAAAAATAAAAAAAATTGGTAGGATTAAAATCATGAGACTCTTAAAAGCAAAAAGCCTTGTTCTTTATCCCCACCATTTTAAAGATTACTGATACTGAGCTTATTTTGTAGAAAACGACCAAACTTAAATGGAATGTGAGGATGTCTTCTGATTAGTACTTAATGGAAAAGGAGTTTTTGTGGGTTTTTGTTTTTTCTTCCAAATGTGGCAGACAGGACACAGGCTCTGCATCCCAGGCCAGGTGTCCTGATGGCTGGGTCACCCGCTGTGCCTGAATAAATTTCTGCCTCTCTGCTCGCCTGTCTCCCTCTTTTTTCCTTTGCACTCTTCCTCATTTTTGTTCTATCCCTAATCACATGTTTCTGCAAACTCTTAATTCTACACACACTGAGTGTCACAAGATTATTTGGTTTAAGGTCATGGGACTTCAAGTTCTGCTTTTTTTCCTATTTTTAATGGGCTTGTTAGAATTTGCCCTGTTAAGTAAAAACAGAAGGGTTCAGTATTGGACAGACCTCAAATCTCAAGTGAAGCTGGTGATGAAATATAGCATTAAAAAACAATTGCTTGAGTGAGACCCCTGAAGAAAAACTCCATTTCTTGCAACCCTACACTCCTCCATCCCTGTAGGGTCTGAGACACTGCTCCTTTTTCTCCTTCTGATCTGAACCACTGATTTGAGTGGAGTTATTGCTTGATTAGGTGAGCAGGACAGAGCTGAAGGCTGATGCTTTCAGCCTCGTCTTAACCAACCCAACAGTTTCATTGGTACTTGTTCTCATTTAGATTGAAGATGTTGAATTGTGCCAATGAAGTCTCATGTGCTAAATAAATTATCTCCTGAAATGAGAAAAAGGACCAACATCACAGTAAGAGATTCATGATGCTTTTGATAGTTTGGATAATATTTGGTAAAGTTACTAATGCATGTCACAGCCTCATAAGGATGGGTTAGCCAAGACAGCAGCAATTTTAGCACTGAGGTTCAGTCTATATCATGCGGTGATTTCTGAAAACATCCCTACATCTCAGCTGCCTCTGAAGCTAAACATCAGCCTTGTTAGTCCTCTTAGCCCTGCTGCAAGACTGGGCTGAATGGCTCCGGTGCGCCTCTTCATGGACACAACTGAGCTGCTTTTGTGGGCTCTGCAGCACCGTGCCGCATGGACCCCCCGCGCCTGCTGAGGCTAGCCCAGGCTGCCCAGACAGAACAAATAGGCCCAGACTTAAAACTCTGGTGGAATTCAAAAGCTTGAGTTGGCGGGTTTAGTCAGGATTTTTTCATATTAGTAAAAGAACCATACTTCTCACTTCTAAATCCATTTGTGCAGCTCTGTTTCTGTTAGCGGGTCTAAGCTGCTCTGTGCCACCCATGGGTAAGGTCTGTAAAATGGCCTGAAAGTAAATGCGATGTTTTCAAGACAGTGCCTCCACCTGGGTTTTTTAATTACTTTTCAAATTTTCTTTACAAATCTTCTGATTCTGCCTATTGATTTTTTAGCACTAATATTGCTGAAGTGCATGTGAACAAACCATCTTTAACAAGCTTCATTCTCAAAATACAGTCATGCATTCTACTGAACCAAAAAGATGGTTCACGGTTTCCATTGGCAAATCTCATTACATTGAATCTGTCCATATAAATCATGACACATCTTTTGATGCAATAGAGTAAATAATTATAAGTTATAGCAGTTATTAAAAAAACCCCATCAAACACAACAACAGCCCTTGCCAACCCATACAGTGCTACTGTGTGAGACCTGACATTGCTGATGGACCCGGTCATTAACCTGCCTTGCTCAGAAGGCAGCTATTGATTAAGCTTCACTGATGACTGTTGCTGAAATGCTCTGACAGAAACTTGAGATTCCTTGCATAGCCTTCGATAAGTGCCTCTGTTTAGAGTCCCAGACCACACATGGTTTGCTTGTTTGGTTTTGTTTTGTGGGTTTTGTTTTTGTTTTTTTTAAATTGAGATCACTGTTAATAAAACCCAGTGTTGTGTTCTTGCTATAATATATTACCTTGTCTTTCCTTCACGTCATTCTTTTATCTTGTATTTCTGCGTTTTTCACTTCTAATAGTTAAAAGAATGGCCTGCAGTGTAGTAATAGTAACCAGATATATCAGCTAGATAAACTAGTGCAGCAGAAAAAAAACCCTCCCACTTTCTTAATTATCCAGGGAAATAGACGCTGGATCCTGCATAGATCCTGGATGAGATCTTATCCCAAGATCTTTGCATACTACCCTGATGCTCCAAGAGCTCGTTCAGAGCAAACATGTTGTCTGGAAAGTGAAGGGAGAGCAGCCTATTCTTGCCAAGCCTCAAATATTTGCTCTGAGAAAGCCCTGGTCAGCTGCTAGCACAGGCAGCAAAGGGCCCAGACACTGAAAAGCTGCTTTTTAGGCTTGGCAACCAGATTGTGGGACTGAAAAAAATCATACATTTTTTTTCAGATGTGGCCACAAATATTTATTTTCTTGCTAGGGCAATGGCTTGAGGGTAAATTTGCTCAGACTTCTTAAGAACCTCTTTTCTTAACTTTTGCGGTTAGATGATTTTCAAGGAATTTTTTTTTTTTAAAAGAAAAATAAAAGAGGCTTGAAGCCTCCCATGGCCAAGCAAGTACAATAAATCTGTCAGAGTAATAGTGACCATCCCAAGACATGCAGGCACTCCACAACCCCTGCTATGGAAAGCAGCTGCTGAGCATGGAGCTCCCCGAAATGGAGGTGGAAATCTCTCTTCTGCCACAGCATTCATCTTCCAGAGCACCCCAGAGGAAGCCGTGAAAGGCCTCCTCATACATGGCACATCTGGTAAATCTGGAGGTCGGCTCTCAGTAAGAACATCAATAAGTCACCGCTCTGTGCTAAGCCATTCCTGCATGCAGGTCAGGAGCCTCTTTACCCACACATCCGTTTGTGGGATGGTGTTTTTGTTAATAGCAGCACAGCAAGCATAAACACAGGTTTCATGGAAATTTGATGATCCTGATAAAATTATTCAGAGCAGAAGATAAGCATTCCATCTACCATTGCCTTTGACTTTTAAAAGTGTGAATGGAAAGGAAACTCCACAGAACAGCGACCTTGCAGCCGTAACAACACATTATGATCACAAAGTGGAAAATTTTGGTTAGAAAATGCCACGTGGTACTCTGAGAGTTAGAGGCAGCCCATGACCATGCTTTGTATAAGGGATGAAACCCTCCCCACTGTTCTTCCAGCTCCTGGCATCCTGCTTTTCTGCAGCAGGAGAGGTCTGGCACCAGAAGCACGAGTGGTCCAAACTGCCATCCCCACAAGGCACACACATTTCTGAATTATAAGAGTACAGCCTATTATTTGATTTTAAGTTTTATGGAAAGCAGACACTTTTTAAATAGAAAGAACTGGGTTTATTAGAGCAGATTTTATATTGACTTTGATAGGTAGATTTTTGATGGGCAACAGCCTTAGTTACCTGTGGATACTGAAAAACCAATGAAGTTTTGCAGAGGTGAAGGTGCTGAAGCTGCAATTTAGATCACATTTCAATGAGGGTAATAGCAAAGTGCATATCAACGCTCCTCTGCTATCTTATCTTTGCAGAATTTCTTTGCAGCTGTTTTCATGGGTGTGTGCTGGTGAACAGCATAGTACCATGCCTCTTAGCAAAAGAAGTTTGGTTTTTGGCACAGGAGTTGTTCAGTAAAGGATGTTTTGAATGTTAAACACATAATAATTAGATTTCACTTTATTATTGTGGAATACTAGATTTTTCTTGAACTGGGATAAAGTTATCAATCTAGATGTATGAATTCCATTTAACCTGATAGCTAAACATAGAGGAAGTATCAGGTACCAAATCCTGTTCGGACCTTTGAGCTTTGCAAAGCCTAAGCCATGAAGCTGTATTTCAGGGTAGACTTTGACTGAGGGATGGTGGGCTTTTTTAGTGGGGAAAGCAAAGTTTCTGGCTATTTTTTTGTTAAAAGACTCTCAAGGTGGAATTCTGCAGAGAAAAGCAGATTAATCAAGTCAAATCATTTTCTTCTGCTGTGCAAAGGATGTACTGATTGATTCAGCCCTCCTCTTAACGCCCATGACATATGAAGCAAATTGGAGTCAATAACCCTATTAACAAATAAAAGATATAGGGGATGGTCCCTTTAAGTAAAGGATGGCTTACTACCTTAATAAGAGACATAGTGTGATGCTTCTGCCCTTGAGCACTCTTCTCCTTTGATGCCTCCTATCTATTTATAAAGTGCTCTGAGATTGCAAGGATGAAGCACTCTATAAAATGTACAAGGTCTTTGTCTGTCTGTATTAAAATAAACCAAGACAATTTATGTTTTTAAAAAAATGGGAAAGGATTCAGCAAAGAAATCAGCTTGCCGTGTTTTGATGTGAGATCTGAGAAAAATTTCTGATAAAGCTGACACTTTTCCATTGCAATGTAAATCACACACATACATAGCTTCAGAAAGCTTCATCTGGCTGTCTAATCAGAGCAAAAGAACCTGAAAACTTAGGAAATAAAACTAAAAAAAAAAAAAAAAGAAATCCCTGAAAGTTGAAGTAGATGCAGAGTTCTTGGTTCTAGGCTGTAATTACAGTCTAATTTAGGCAAACTGGAATTATACATAAATAACAAGTTGAAGTAGCCCTGCCCCGTGGAGACGAAGCACTGAAACCAGTCTCTATTTTAAGGGAAATCTGCTATGCCAAGGTGGAACATAATATGCTGAAACAACCATAAAAACGCTTGGTCTGCACAGCAGGCTTTATTTTATTAAGCATGTTGAAAGTGATATACCTGCAAATGTCTGAAATAATAGTTCTTTGGGTTGGTATTGTGAATTTTTAATTTTAAGGAGCAAATCAAAAGCACAGAAGATAATTCCAGAATCGGTCCTATACCACACAACTTTTCAATGCCGCTTTTGAGGCTGTTGCTTTGTATTTCTAGACTAGACCTACTAAACTTATGGTGCCCAGATCCTCTTTGGCTGAGGAAAGCTATGGAGTTTTTGAATCCTATGAGGGCTGGCAGGAGTTCTGCTTTGGCTGAGCTTCTGATCAGGCTCTTAACTCCCGCTATGTGTCACCGAGTTTGGGAGGCCAGATGCTCTTCACTGTGTGCAGCAAGTCCTCAGATGGGGTCTCACACTGAAGACCATCCCATGCTGGACTGGAAAACATGGGACATCTGCCTGCCAGAGTGTGCAATGCACCTCGTCCTTTCCAGTTCACTGTTTTCACTGACAACAGGCAGGACAATCTGGGCAGTCCAGCTGCAAAAGACTTTGAATACTGGCGTTAAACATTCCCAGTTCAGCAAAGCTGCCAAGTGCATCCTTAATTACCATGCTGAATTACAAGTGAGTTCTGCTGTCTCATGCATTTGTACACCTAGGTCAATGAGACTGACACGATGCCTGTCATGTTGGGTTAGAAAGAGCAGACTGAAAATGAGACCCTTTTTTCTCATCTCGTGTAGCTGTGTTCCAGTTTCTTTGTACTCAGCAGTTTGTGGGCTGTTTGAGACTGGCTGCTTCTAACAAATCCAGTTAGCTGATCATCTGCTAAAAAGCCACGAGAGGGGAAAAAAACACCCTAATAAATACTGAAGTTGTTTGGGGTTTTTTTGAGGGAGGGGAAGTTGTGTTGTCGTTTTTTGTATTTAAAGTTTTGAGGCTTGATTAGTCATTAGCCATCAGCCATACATCTGAACTATATATTACATTAAATAGAAGAAACTAGCTAATCATTGGGCATGGTGCTCATTTATTCTTGCCTAACTCTGGGCTCTGTGTGAGCACAGCTATTATTTCGCACATGGCAGATATTTGATATGGTTTGTGACTCTCTAAAGCTTCTGAGGATTAACAAAGAAAGGCCATAGAAATATGCTGCCTCAAATGTCAAACACAAAAGAAGACGAAAATGTAAAATATAGGGAAAATGGACACATTTGTACCTAAAGCTCTCAGGGAATCGGTTAATGTAGATTTAATTTTTTATTCCGCTACCAGCTTTTTCATGTGACCTTAGGCAAACCACTTAACTTATTTCAGCACAGAGATCATCCCATGTGGACAATGGAAATATGAATAAGTTTCTTTTAAGAAAATAATTTCTAATACATGTTCCTCCTGAACTAGTCATACAATACACAGTGCTCAAAATTTCCCTCTTTTTGTTATATATCTCATATCTGAATAAAATAAGATGTACTGAAAACTAACTGCCTATATGCCCCCCAAACCATGCATGCAAATGACAGGAGACATTTGACCTCTTGAAGCATAAAAAATAAGCATCCCACTCATTTTTTTCTTTCTCCAATAAACTGCTAGAGTTTTTTTAAATCTTCAGAAACTATGGCAGAATTCTGCGTTGTAGTTTTCCATTTATTGGATCTGAACAAAGTCTTACACATTTCAACAGCAGCTATAAAACAAATTGAGAAGATTAAGGTATACCTCTTGTCACCAAGTAGACTTTTACTAGCCCTCCCTTGGGCTGACAGTGCTTTTAAACATTTATATAGCCTAGGATTTATATCCTAACTGCATGCAAGTAAAAAATTACCCTAGTTGGTATCAAAAAGCCTTAGTGAGTGTGTTTTGGAAATCAGTTATTTAGGTTCATGCTGAACTGAAATCACATGTTCTGCCGTGGAGAACTGCTTCTGTTCTGCTGTTTACATATCATGAATAAATGTTTGAAACACTCCTTCCTGTGAGCAAAGCTCAAAAGGAACAGCTTGGCCATCCTTTACAGAAAGCAGGCGAGATCTTGTGCTCCAGGCTGGCTCCCAAGGGCTCCTGAGGAGCTGAGCTTTGGCCTGTCCCTGTCCTGCTGTGGTTGGGGAGAAGGTTTGGTACCCTCACTCCTCAACGCTGTGCAGATACCTGGGTCCTCCTCTGCAAACACGTGGGATACGAGGTTAGCTGCGGGACAGTTGTGTCAAAACGGCACTTCTATTATAAAATAAGGATGCACATTCTTCAGCAGATTATTCTGGATTGCTCGGTATTGCAGGCAAAAGCTGTAACCTCCTTCCTGCCGATGGATTTCAGAAATACCAAGAATCTGACCTGCAAAACAAAAACTTGCCTCTAAGCAGAAATGAGTTTATGATAACACAAAATAAGGGAATTCCGAGCTCTTGTAACAGGCATATCTGGAACATCCGAGGAAAAAAAATGGCATAGGATTATATCAGTACGATTATCTAATATTGCATACACATAAAGAAGCTGAACTAAGACTCTTTGGGTCTTTACCTTATTTCTATCGCTTCCTAATTTTTTTGTATTTAACTTGGCATCTTCACTTGTGTCCTTAGTATTCTTCACGAGTCATATGTAAAGTATCTGGGCAGCATATGCTCTCTGAATGAACAGATTTTTAAAACATGATTATTCATAGTTGTATGAGCAAAACCCCCTTCTCAAACATCAGTACGTACGAAAATCACAGTCATCTGAGTACTCACAGGAAAGGAACTGCGATGGTACGAAATGGAGAAATTACACTTTATCTCACCTTTCATCAGCTCATTCATTCCATCTACAACTTTATTTGTGAACCTCAGGCCCATACAAATATCTATTAATTCAGAGAAAGCACAGTTCCCTTGTTTTCACAACACTGATAAAAGACAAACCAGATATTTTTATGTGTTCATCACATTTAAAAATCACTCTTTTAAAAAAAAATAATTATTTGATAGGCCATTTCTAAGGCTTCTGGCCTTTCAATAGATCCCTGTGTTTTTATCGTTATGCACTAACCTAACACAGGGATAAGGCTGAAGGGCTTTATCCTAGGAAAATGCAGCAGGTATAGGTTTATTGCTTTCCTGATACAGTTTTAGTCTTCCTTTAACATTCAAGGGTCAATCCCTGAGGAATACCTAAGGTAATATGCACTATGAATTGCACACAGCATGCTGACCCATTTTTATATACAGTCTATTTATTTTTCATTTGACAAATCCCTTGAATATTTTTTTTTTTCATGTAAAGCTTGCAACCAGGCCAAAGATATGGCAGCACTCAGTGAGTCAGGCTTATGAGTTATTCTGCCGGGTTCTGCCTGGTTAGATTCACACACATCACATCATCTTCTTGACCTCATTTACCTCTCGGGAATCCAATGCCTGAAGCAAAAGAGATTTAGTTTTAAAGCAGTTGGTTTTGCTTTGTATGTTTAAAGCTATTGAATAAATACGTCCTTTTTTACAAAGAGCTTGTGTTCCTGCAGCTATTGTTTGGTATGTAGATAGTACCAGCAAGTGTTACACCGTACTGGAACTGCAAACCGGCAACTTTTGACAAATGCATGAAAAGAAACAGGTACGTTAGCTACAACCATTCATATTCTTAATCTTTTGTTTCATCTATCAGAAAGAAAAAAAATAAGGTTTTAAAGCAGCAAATGTGCAGGAATGGCACAGACAGGATGGTTTCCTGCAGGCTGTGAGTCTAAATAAAGATGGGGGCTCTGGCAGGCGTCTGTTACCCCCTGAAGTGCAGGAGGTCTACTATGGGACTTGCAAATTCCTTGAAGAAATGCATTGAACCCATTTGGTCAGGGAGAGGTTGGTTAAATGGACAAGGCACTCAACAGTGTGGCTGGTTGAAAGGGGACCTATACAAATGGATAGGTGGGTAGGGAGCACCCAGATGAAGGTATAAATGCAAAAGAAATTGCATACTTCAAAATAGCTCAGATAACATACAGCTTACTGCCCTCTCTCAAAATATTACTTCGGTCTCTGCAGCAGCTGGAGGACTCAAGGCTTCTTCAGTAGGATTTCTTCAGTAGTTCCATCAGTAGGATTTCATCAGTCCAGAGGGATGGATCTGTGTATAAAGAACAGGTACAGAAAAGATGGTGCCTACAGACCAAGCTTATTTATATGAAAACACATGTTGCTGACTCCGTGTGATACCAGCACTGCTCCTCAGCTCAGGGGAGACTGAGATAGGTCTGACCCTCCTCCAAGAACTGCTTATTAAATGTTTGTATAATAATGTAAACTAATCTTTCTCTCTCTTTTTTTTTTCCTTTTTTTTCTTTCTCTTCTGTCTTCTTTTTCGCTCTTTCTCTCTAATTCCTTCTCTCCTTTCTTTCTCTATTTCTCCTCTCTCCCTCACTTCCCCTTTCTCCCCTACCACCACACATTTTGTTTTGCCTTTCTGAGTTTCTAGGCCATTCTCTATGTTTGTGAAAGCCAGGGCATTTTCATTATTAAAAAAGGAAAAATGAAGTCACATACCCTGCAGAACAGTCTGAGGAACTGGGGCTAGAAAGCTAGTGAAATGGTTTGTCCAATTTAAGGGACAAATCCAGAACTGCAAATCAGTGTGACTTCCCAGTGACTCCAGTTTATACATGTGGCTGCCATTAGTTGTGGAATCAGAATGAAATTGTGTGGCATTTTGAACAAAGGTCCTTGAGGGCACAGAAAAAGACCAGGATTTACTCAGAGAAATCATACACTGCAAAACAACTCCCTTCTGGCAGACATGTAAAGTCACTTACTCTTAATTATAACTTTACTTACTTTTTTTTACTTCTCTGAAGTATTAATACATTTGAATTACTACCCCACATTCATGATTTCAGTTTATTGCTGTTGCTATTTCTGGCGCTCAGTGTCTAATGCTTTGACACATTTTTGTGGTTTAAATCTTACAGTTTTTCACTGCTTGCCCGTAATCAAAAATTGTGAGAAACACTAACTCGAGGCTTTTGTATTTCTACTCACTCTGCACGTCGTTCGGTTGTAGTTTGAAGGAGTTTAGGCTAACTATGAGCTGGTGACACACTCCTATAACAAAATACACCTTGACCACCTCCATACCCATTAGATGGCTATGGGAATAACCTGAAAGCAAAGTTTCAGGGACTAAGCAGAAATTATGGGAAACAGCAGGCTCTGTCAGTGAGGGATAAGTGTATAGGTTCAGCATCCTGCCAAAACCTCAGGGATGGAGTTCACTAAAGGGCGCTTCAGGGAAACTTTTGGAAATCTGGTCATTATTAGATATGTACAGGCCACTTGTTTGTGAAAGCAGCCTGGCTTTAGGCACAGAGGGGAGGATGGAGTGGCTTTGGCCACAGCCAGCATTTACAGAGCGTTTGCCATCATTAACTCCTAAGCCTTCACATTTTCACCGTCACAGCTGTGTCCCTTTAGCAGTGTTTCTGTTCCATGCACACACACTTTGCCAGGCCCTAAAAGCACCTGCCTTGCTGACCACTACCGTCTACACACAGAACCACAGAAACAGCCTCCTCTCTGACTTCAGCCGCTAAGTTTTACTCTCCTGCCCCCAGAAACATCCAGACTGTTGTGAACTAATGCTCAGGATTGCTTTCTATGGCTGTTGGTGAACAAAAAATTATTCTGAGAAAGATGGTGGTAGAAGTCACTGAACCTTAGTCCCTCCGGCGGAGGTGCATGCTTGTCGTACATGCTGTGGCCCCTCAGCAGGGCACACGTAAGACACAACTCTCCCAGCCCATCCGTGGCAGGTCCTCTCCATGGTGGCCTTTCTTTACTCCCTGGGTCTCCTCATGCCAGGACACCCTTCTTTTAGAAATTACTGGGGCTGGGCAAAGTGAAAAGGTAGGCTCTGTACAAATCCCACTAGTCAACTTTGGATTTCTCTAGGTGTGCTGTATCCTTAAACCCCACAAAGATTCTAGCACAAAATGCTCACTATACACTCTGGAATTTCTCACCCTAACCTAGCGCAGACTAATTCACAGATTCGGGGCGAAGAATGAAAGACATGCCCTCAAATTTAATTCGGTTTTTCCATGCCCTGTTTTCATAAAAATAGTGTGTGATTCATGGAGTATTGCCTACATACTTTCTTTTGCAGCAACCCATTCTGCAGCCACTTATGGAAGTCGTTTCTGCTTAAAACTTGCTTCCAGGGCAGTGAATTTTCTATTTTCACTGACTGATCCTTTATTTGTGGTCTCCTAATGCCCATCCATTATGTAAGTCAGTTTTACAAGCTAAAACACAAGCTCTCCATGAACCAGCATCCACTTTTACACAATGGAACAATGAAGAAATGGATGCATGCTTACTGCTGCATTGATGATCCGTCTTTGAGATTCTTTCACATTAAGCTCAGTACAACACAGCGTCTTTTACTGAAGCTCAGCTTTATTGCCTTTTGCATTTCTGCTAGCCACTACTTCTGGTAAAGGCAAAGTGATGAGACTGTCTGTATGAGAGCATTTAGGTGAAAAACTCTGGGGATGTCATTATTGCTTTGAGGTTAAAAAATAATCAGAAGGGGACCCAGAATGTTTCCTATTTGTACAGATATTTCATCATAATTTCATTCTGTTGGTCTTATAGTTCCCAAGATGTCCACTTTCAGGGACCACCAGTTGTGAACTTGCTAATGACAGAATGATTTTGCTGCGTTTCAAGCGCATTTCCAGAAGCTGAAAAGCTCATTGCTCCTTATATGATTTTTATTTGTGCCCCAATAGCTCTTTTCATATTTTTTTTCAGAGATTTGACCCACAGATGGTTATTTTAATAGATCAGTGCTTTTAAGAAGATATGACATTGTTAATTATGTAGTAAATTACATTGAAACAAGATTAATAATAATAAGACAATAATAATGAGAAGCTATTATTTGTATATTCCAAAGGCACAAAAGTATAAATTAAATCTTATTTGGAAGTATTAATTAATGATTCTGCTGATGTTGCTAATACTGAGCCTACAAAGAGATGGAATATTATGTCAATGCAGTGCATGGGAAATGATTCAATTAAAAGTATAAATGTCTTCAGGCTGTGAGCTGGCACTGTAGGTTAGAAAGAAAACATGGAGTTTTGAGGCTGATAATTTGAACCCAGATAATTTTACAGAGAGATCTTTGTCCTTTTCCATGGTGTCCATTTTTCGTCAAGTCTTCTGATGATTGCCTCAGAAACGTAAACACAAATGTGAAGGTGGGCATGAGTCAGCATGAGAGTGGGCTCCTGTCTTTTACAGAAAGACACTTCCCAAACAGGCAAACACATCAGCAAGATCTTACAGCTTTGATTTTTTTAGTTTTCTAAGCAAATGGCAGCTAGTGACCAATTCAGTACTGAGACAAGACAGCAGTGGCACTCCGGGGAAGATGATGAGACAACATGCATGGTGGCAGACCTGTGGAGTGGGTTGCCACAATTGCTTTGACCTCTTCTGTACAGCACACTGAGATGAAAACTGCTGTATCAAGACTCAGGGAAGCAGGATTTGTTTCAAAGCGTTGTATGAAGACAGCCACAACACAGGGATCTGCTCTGTCCCCAGCATGATCCTAAACTGTGGTTGCTCTGGCCTGCACCAATTGAAATCAGGCTGGGAAGAAAAAGATAGAGAGGATTATTTTACTCACAGACATGTAATATTAGCCATTAAAACTACTAAGGCTTTTCAAACCCCTGACAAAGTCAGTGGAAAGACTCCAGGTTTTGGAAAGGACTCGCATATATTGGGCTGGTGTTTGTGGATGCAGAGAGATCCATGATCCAAGGAACCAGGTTAATCAATGCTTATAGCACTTCAGTATTTCAAAGGCACCTATTGGCATTTTCAAATTTAATGGAGTCCAGATTCTTAAAGATTAAGCCATTCTTTAGTATTTTCCAGACTGAGTTTAAAGATTAAGTCTTATCCTGATTTGTAAAAAGTATGGATAACACGTACTTCATGCACACACACCTGGCCTCTTACGGAAGAAGCCACTTTTGGACCTCACTTGCAATGTAGCTGTGGTGTTCATAATAATAGATGTGGTACATGTTCCTCTGCTGAAGCTTTCCGTTATGCATTTATATGCACCAGTGAAGGGTAAAATCTTTGTTATTGACATCAACAGTAGACTAGTGGCTTACTTGGGATTCAGGGTTTCATTTACTAATGCCTGTGAGTGATGCTGAGCCTGTTGCAATGTACCTGTACAAATACAGATGGCTGTACACACCAAATATCTGATTCTTCACATGCCTTTTCAGTCTCACTTGCAAATTATGTTGTATTGTGCAATGGCTCAGAAAGTTAGCCAAAATTCAGTTGTTACTGTTTGCACCTCATGGTTTTGTTACTGGGGAAACTGGGGACCTTTGCTATGGAAATGTTGTTTTCAGACTTTGAGATATTGGCAGGGCTACACAGACTTATTTTGATTATTAAATCATTTTTAGAGATAAAAATGGGATTAATGGGCATGCTTTGAGAAAGGACTGGAATGCTTTGATGTAAACAGCTAGACCAACTATGGCAGCAGTTTAGCAGCAGATCCACAAAATGGAAGTAGAACAAACCTCCAAGCCTTTTGACATAAATAAGATTAACTGTCAGAAGGGAGAAAATCTGCTTTAGTAATATGCTGGACCCTGATTTCAAATCCAAATTTGCATCTTAAAACTTACTGCTCCTAAAAGACTGTGGAAATTAAAAGAACCTGCAGAGTGCCAGCTGTATAGAGACCTGCCCAAATCTTTCATTTCTGTCAATAATGCTTCCTTTCCCATTTCGTTTGGACTGATACTGATTTCTAAGACACCATGATGGGTTAAGAATCAAATCTCAGCTTCTCTCTGACGTGCTATGATTTTGTGACAGAACAAGAGCAATAGTTTCAGAGTAACAACAGTCCTGGCTTGCTGGTACCACTGAAGTCCAGACTTGCTGCTCTCCACCTTCAGCTGTTGTTAGAGGTCTGCAAAGGGCCATGTGCCAGCAGCCAGACATAGCAGAACCATCTGTGCTCCTGCCAGGTTCTTCTTTTACTCCCAAAGCCTTTTCCAGGGAGCTGCCTGACTTGGGATGCCCAGTGCAGTTCTCTATTGATAACTGCTGGTACTCCAGCTTTTACACAGCTCCACGGTGGCTTTTACTCCCCTATTTGAGGGATGAAACATTCAGTACCAAGGAATGAAGAGAGCGGAAAACTTCCACATTTTTTTCCACATCCTTTCCTCAAAATGTTCCCACAACAAAGGTGGCTTAAGTTTAAATACCAGTCCTTTCCTGAGCTACTGTTCAAACCGAGCTCAGGCAAGTTATAAGTATTTGATGGGAGAAGAGAAAATAATAAGACATCTCATCTCAGTTTATTATGAAGAAAAATGTGATTAGTATCCCCTTACTCTAGTTGTCTTCACTATAGCTACTTCCATCAGAGCTGGTCATCCTTGGAGCTCCACTTAAAAGCAAAGGAGAAAAATAGGCACCTTTATAGCAAGTCACCTGGCCTATTTTATCTTTATTAGGCTGCTCCAAAAGTGCCTCGTTCTCCCCGTGACCTAGACAGCCTAAATGACTAGCTCTGTGCTGGGGATGCCTGCATTAAATGAGATGAATTCCACCGCTTCTGACATTTTTTCGACACATAATGAAGAGTCTCCTGATGGAGCAGACACCAGTACCTGTTCGTCACTCACTGCTGTGAAGCATTGTGAGGGGGCAGTGGAAGGAACTGATCGCTCCCGATGCTATTTCTGGCACCAAAATGCATGCCTTACTTGGAAAATGGCAGTGGGATTTTTATCTGAGTAAGGATGTAGGGAGAGGGGAGAGCCAGCCAGTTATGGATAAACAAAGGATTTGTATCCCTGTCAGCATCAGTCTGACATCTCTCACCTTCTCCTGTGTTCACCAGAAAAAACACACTTGCAGGGAAGTCAAAAAGCATAGAAAATTTAAAACACTGCATGAAAATAAATTGAACGGTTGTGAGAGTTTGTCAGAAACATGGTTTCCAGAGCTAAGATGCCTGTTGTTACCTATTCTTATCTCTAACTGATGCTTTTCTCTGAAGTACCCAAGTATACTGTTTCTCACTAGGTTTTCTTTCATATTTGCTAGATAACCATCCGCAAAATCCAGCTTCTGATGTAAGAAACAGGGAAAAAAAAAAAAAAGGTTTCCTCGAGTTTTTGTTATGCGGCTCACAAGCTGGTTCCAGCTGCATGTGAATCATTACTTCCTGGCTGGGCACAACCCATCCATGGCTTTTTGTGGGAGGCTTTGTAATTTGTTTTGCGAGCCAGATATGAAAGACCCTGCCACCTCTGTGTAGGCAGAGATATTCCTGGGGTTCAGGTAACCTGTTAAAAAGTACTTCTAGGTTTTGTTTTGCCCAGTGTAAAAAGTGCCCTAGAGACTGCAGAGTACTGCTGCATTATGTAATTAATATTTAATAATTAATATTAAGTGGAGTATTTCTCATGGAAGATTAGGAAAGAATCACTCCCATAGTTTGCTTGCAGGGACAAGCCCCTAATGCTGGTGCTCTTGATCCCCAGGAGCCTCTGACCCTAGGTTGCCACAGCCAACAGGAATGCTCTTAGCATACTGAAATCAGTATGTTTTAATAAAATTCCAATTTTCAGTGAATTTTTTTTTACCAAAACTTTTCAACCAGCCCCACATTTTGGTTCCACTAATGGGCCATTGTGGCTCAAGGGTATTTTTCATTCAGTGGAGAATGTCTCCTGGGTTTCAAATGAGCGATTCAAACATAAGGAAGTGAAATAACAGCTTGAAAAAGATGATGCTCTGCAATGACCTTTCTCCTTAGCATCCTGAACATTGTAGCCAAAGCCTAACTTGCTGAAGAAATACATGACTGGCTGATTGATCGATAGCCTGAAGACAGCTTTTTCCTAAGTTAATTCATCCAGACAGATTCTTCAGGGAGCTCTTAAACACCGTGAAAGTTTCCAGGAAATAAATTGGATGGATGAATCTTCAAATGTTACTCACATCAAAATGATCTAGTTTAAATTTGTTCTCTGTCTTGTACTTGCTGTAATTGCCTACAGACAGAAAATCGGATGTCATATTGGAACATCGGTGCAGTGCATCTCTTTTATGCAGATAACAGTGCTTATATGGAGCAGACAGCATGGAAAACTCAGTCTGCATTGAACACCCACATGCCAAGACTGGAAGCACAGAGCTTAATTTAATACAAGTTGTGACAGTAAATTAGTGACAGCAGGGTTATTGTTTTGTTTCACATGTAGGAATTCCTGGCCTGCTACCAAAGGAAGAATAAATATTCAGGGAGAAGCAGCCAAAAAAGGAAGTGGTTGTATTTTGTTATTCTTGATTCCCTCAACATGTAAATGCAAAAGGGGAGAATCCTGCACTCCTCCTCAGAGATGCTGAGCTCTGCTCTGATGGCACCTCTCGCTCTGGGCTGGGGTGGCTAATGGGTGAAGGCAAGAGCTTCACTAGAGTTCAGGCACCCAACCCCCTGATGTGCTCAGCAGCAAAGGCAGCCAGGATGAGCTAGCCGAGTCAAAACGTTTCTCAGATCAGATGAACCAGGTGACTAAAAGCAAATTTAGCTGGAGCAGTGTCTACTTCTCTTCATCACAGGAAAACATGAACCAAAGCAAGATAGTTATTTTCAAGTAATTCTCTATGTAGACTAGCTGGAATCTCTGAATCTCAGACGTGGTCCCCCACTTAGAGAAGCTGTTTGGCTCTGGTACTTCAGCTTCCCTGATGCACCAAAAGGGAATAAAACCTCACCTTATTCAGCTGAAGTCTTGTGCAGTCCTCAAGGAACTGGCAAGATGAACTTCCCCAAACCAGAAGAGCAAAGTGAGATGATGCGGGGCTTGGCAGGGCACTGGTGGCTGAAAATAAAGCCCCTAAAATTTATGTTAATGTTGTGATCAACTCTTGTGGTATTTGGATTAAGCTTTTAGCGCAAGAGTCACTGGCTGTGTTGTGTCTTAGGATATAAGAGTGCTAATCCTAGTGCTTTGTTCAGGGAATTCAAGTGGCTAATAAGGGACTCAAAATATTGGATTAAAAGATCTGTAGAGATTATTTATGTAGTTGTACATGAAAGTTTAAAAAGGATGTTGTGATTTCAGGCAAATCCCTACTTGTATTTCCCTTAAATCTCAGCATAACCTGTGGAGGAGAACAGAGCTGGAAAGCTTTATCATTAGGGATCCCAAGCAAACCAGCATCCTCTCCCTCCTCTAGGCAATTCCCTGGGACTCACTGTCAGAAGTATGCCCACTGGCTAGTTTTTTCAGTGTCCCTTTAATGCATTAAAGCTTTTCCCCAGCGTACATAAAGCAGTAGTAAAATAGCCTGGGAAACAGAGAAGTTGAGGGATGGCAAAGGACACAGTGAGCCTAACACAGGAACCAAATTCAAGCTTTAAGTCTTAAATTTGTCTTCTCACAGCCGCGGCCACAGCAGAGGGTGGGAAGCAGCGACTTCAGTCCTGGTATAAGCATTTAATTTCCACGTGTTCTCACAGGAAGAAGTTTGTTCCTCGGCAGATGTCCAGAGGGAGACCTGATTCACCTATATTATGTACCCATTTCACTGAGGATGTAGTGAACCCATGTGAAACTTTAGATGTCACATCCAGCCAGCAGACTTCTGAAAGCAGATGTGCAATGGGGAGAGCTGGCTGTTAAAAAATTCTGTCTGCACCCTGCTCTCATTCCTGTAGCTGCCTGGGAGACATTATTATTTGAGGGGGTTGAACCTACACTTGCTGCCTTTTAGAGCAGTGCCCTGATGAGGAGGCTGATGAAAACATTCACAGGTATCCCTGTCTGCCACAAGAAGCTCACACTGCTCAAAACAATAGTTACTCAGTTGAAGGGAAATGTAGGTACAGCTTAGGTAGCTGTCTTCTACCCAGCTTGGAATCACAACACATTCTCTACATAGCAGGTGACTCTGAAACCCACCAATTCTGGTGTGATTTGGGGTAAGCGAGGGAGCACCTAATAAGCTGTTATGTCAGTCTTCTTTCCAATATCCCCTTAGTAACATAGCCAACAAGCCTTGCTTTAAGCTTTTTCATAACCCTTATTATGTTTCTAATTATTCTCACCAAAAGAAGTCAAATTTAGTGATTGTAATGATAATCCTTTTTGAGATTCTGATATTTTTGGATTTCTGAATTTCAAAATGGATAGGAAGGTAGATATTGATGGCCTACATGAAATGATCTACAAGATAAATAAAAAACAATTGTCAGGCAACATGCAGTTGAGATCTATCACAATTTGTATTTCTTTGCAGTTCATGAATACCACACTTCTGATATGAAAGAGCTATTAATTTCCTCTCTGTTTTTACCTAGCAGTAACATTCAAGCTGTGATCAAGTAACCTTCCTTCTCCTTGTTCAAATATCCATTAACATGGAATATGCTGCACAAGGGATTTGAACTGATTCCCAAAACTACCTGTAGATTGAACATGCTTCAGACTACAATACAGTACCAAAATACAAATAACAGTTCCTACAGCAACTACTGTTTACATGAGGAAATCATCTGCCATAAACAATCCATTCAGCAATGCCTGAATCAGATACTAGCAAGAATTACAGCATTTTATATTACATTAATTTAAAATCCTAATGCTTTCTCACTAAGGCTAAGATCACACTAGGTGGACTGGTGGACACCAGACTGTTTCCTTGCTGAGATGCATTTAAAAGACCATATCTGTTTGGAGCAAGGATGCTGACAATTCATTCTAATAGTATTTGGCAATTTATAATTCTATGTTCTGTCTGAAGACCTTCTGTCATATTCACATAATCTCCATCAGAGATTTCCAAACAAAATTAATCATAAAGAGCCATAACTAACTGGAAGAAAGCCAGATATCTAAACGAAACACTACCATTAGTGTCTCCAGCAAGCCCAAAATAGCCTCTAGAAATGCCACTGTCACAATGAAAAAGCTTTCAAAACAGTATGAAGATGTATTCTACATGTTAATGGAATGATTCTGCACAGTCCAAGACCTTGACAGCTATATTTAGAACACTGTTTTGTGAAAGTAAGGTGACTACATCATTGCTGCTAGCTGCGTAGCAGCTGCCTCTAATTTAAGGACCAGGTCATGGCACACTTCTTTGGGCCAAAGCACAAAGGGAACCCAAAATGCCACCTTAACCCAGCTGAAAGCTAAAGCCCATGGGGGCAACATGAAGGGAGATTTAACCCGATCACCATTTGCCACCATCTCTGTGTATGTGGGAAGGTGTGAAGAGTATGGAAGTTCAAGAGCTAATCTGGGTGTGCGAACGTTAGGGTGCACTGTAAAGCCTATAATCAGCCTTACCATATCCTTCTCCTGTCTATCTGAATTACAGGCAAGGGCATGTACCTTGGATAAGCACATAAGCATGTTACTTATACTAATTCAGGAAAAAAACTATTAGTAATCCAGAGACTATTTCATAGAAAAAACCCACAGGAAAACAGCACAGATAAGTGAGATGGAGGGTGATGTTCAAGACTTGTTTAACTGAATTAAACATGCTTCATCAGTAACTTTTCCAACTAATAATGATACTGAATATATACATGGTTCATCTTTTAATATAATGGGCCAAACTTCTACTTCAGCAGCAAGAGCTGTAAGGAGCAAGTTATGGTTTCCTGGTCCTTTGCCCAGCGCTGGCTCGTGAGCTGGTTAGGGCACCCTAGGCACTGCTCGTAAGTGCATCTGCTGGCCAGAGTCCCCAGTGGAAAATTTAGAGCTGTGGGTTAGCTAAGCGCACAGTTTTCTAACCACGTTTCCTCTCTGCCCCTCCTTGTGCCTGACAGCGACCCTGCCATTAGAGGAGGTAGGAGGCAGGGGTGAAAATTAGCTTAACCTGTTATATGCTTAAGTGAAACTGTATATTACTGGCTTACCTGTAAGCTCCTTAGGGTAAGAGATTCAGTCTTTTTTATAGTCTGTTTTATTGATTCAGAGACATTGACGGTTTTGTAGCATAAATAATTAGGAGTCTGATTCTGTAGATAACAGGGAAAGCTTTATGTGCCTTCCCCATCTTGCGAAGTAGGTACCAACCAGACTGTTCAATACCAGCAGTGAACTGGAACATTCAGTTTTATCTCCTTAATTTTGGAGGCCTGAAATGCACCTGAATGAAGGCCAGCATTGTCTCCTACTTCTATACTTTTTGCCGAATCAGACAACCTCTCAGCTCTCAGCTTTGAAAGGCTGAGAGGCTTCTGTGAGCATGTGCTCTACACAGCATCGTATTCTAATCCATGTTTCCATCAACAATACAGTTACTATAAGTGGGTCTTGTGAAGAGGTGCTTTCATGCCATGCTTCTTCCTTTCTGAAAACTTATACAATATTGGCTATAACGAATAAAAGGGGGTGAAAGGAGAAAGAGCTTTATATGGAGCATGCATACTGTTTGACAAATGTCTGAATTAAATGGATACTTTCTACTCAGGAAGACTAAATCTGAAATTCCTCCCAGACTCTCTGTGCACCTAAAGGAATTTAAGATATGTTTAAGCTAGTGACGGAAAATAGATTACTCCTCTCTAGTTTTCTGATATACTAAAAAACCCAGGTTCTGTGGTAGATCTGCCTGCAGATATGTAATTTCATACAACATGGTGCAGAAAGAATTGCATATAACTGTTTGGCTAAGGAGGAAAGATCGGTGACTGTGGGAAAGCTGTGAAGTGAAACATCCTGTCCTCAGTTAAAAATCTTCAAGTCTGTGTTGACCTATAGGTGTGAACATCCCTCCTTGAAAGCAAAGTGGAAGCCTAGCAGCAATCAAGGGCGATCCTGGAGATTGAGGAGAGAAGCCTGTTATTACCATTGTCAGGAAATGTAATTAAGCACTACCCATCCCATTAAAATGGGATGCTAGTCTGCAATGTAAACATGCTAACCATCAAGGAGTAAGATTAGCTGCGGGGGTTGGTGGATGAGTGTGCTGATTAGCAGGCCTACAAACAAAGGTTCTTTTAAGAGTCTATTTTCCCTCCGTGCTGCTGTCAAGTTCCCATATAGAAATAAAAGAAATGGAGTAAAAATCAAAGGGGATTTAATTTCTAAGATCAGTGTTTCATCCATTTCTGTACAGCTTTCAAGATAAATTGTTTTGATAATGAAGGTAATAAAAGCAGCATACTTTACTTCAATGAGCTGCTCCAAGGGAAGAGCTACTCTCTATGTGGTTCTCTTTATCTGCATGCAGTGATTCACCTCCTCATCAGGCGCAGCCTCCCTGTGTTCCCAGTCACCTCTTCCCATTCCCTGCCTGCACCCTGCATGCAACACCGCCAGCCCCCTTCAGGAAAGCTGTTACTTCCCTTCCAAGCACCACTAGGATGTGTATGCATGTTCCATATGCTGTGACCCAATCCTTTCCAATTCAAAATAAAAAGACTTCAGGGTAGGTAGGCAGACAAGATTCCTCCAGGAGTTTCAAGAGTGTTTGACTAGCTAACCTGAATGAACTTGAAGATTTCTGTCAGAGTCCACTAGCTCCACCTGCCCTGATCTCTAATCTCTTCAGTGCAATCCTACACCCTATGCCATTGCCCTCCTCGTACACCAGCAGGAAAAGCTACATGAAAATGAGTGCTTTGCACATGCTCATTCCCAGCCATGGAAGTGCTTTCTTCTTGTTAGTAAATTAAAAGCACCTAAAATCACTATTAGTTTCTATGAGAAGTGCTTAACTTCTACATTGCAAAAATTAGAAGGAAGTATTTCCCATTTACCTGCTGCATTTACCCTGGATGATAATACTGCCTTTTGTACTCCATTCACCTTCAGAAACCACAGAATTAGTCCTATTGCCATGTCTAGTTCACTAATACGTTGGCACTGAAGCTGCCTCCCAATAAACACACCTGGGAGATGGTGCTGTGGAAGGTATTTGGGAGATGTGAAGTCTAGGGGTAAGCCTCAGAACATGCAGCTATCCCAATATGATGAAGAACCTTAATCTCTTTAGTTGGATCAATGCATTTGATGGACGAAGTGGACACGGTACTAGCTGCTAGTAGCTATTCCTTTATGGCTTAATGGCGTAACCAGAGCGACATCCTCTATTATTAAGATGATTAGGAAATTGGTTTTGTTTTGAATGATACTTGATAAAAGATAACAGGAGTAGAGAGCCACAGAAGGTATTCAGTAATTGAATGGATGGTCAGCAAGGTAAGCAAGACATGCAGAAAGCTGGAAGCTTCTATATCTTATTTACTGCTCACTGCAGTCTGATGGTAAGGACAAACGGTTCCTCCAGCACAAGGCTTTTCCATGATAGTTGGCTGGTGGAGGTGTAGGTAGAATCTGGGTGTCTGTCTGCTAAAATCAGACCACACTAGAGATCTTGTTAGGAAGTAAGTACCTTCCTCCCCAGAATTGTAACCTTGGAGCACGTATATGCAAAAACTACTCACTTAGGATTGCATTAAGCAGGGACCTACTTACAGAGTTACTGCTAGAAAGTTGTCAGATGAGAGCTAATTGGTCTGGATTCCTCCATTGTGTTAGCCAGGATAGCTGAGCACTTGAAAACTGAGAACTGATTAGCTTGCTTGTCTCAGATCTGATATGCTTATCTTGCTCATCTCTCTCCCTTTTAGGCCTAAGAAGGTGTCAAGTGTAACTCACACGAAGAGATAACTTCTTTAATTTTTAGTGGGATGTCTCTTTGTATCTTAACACAGAAAGGGACCTCTGAGGGGGAATTGAGAATTGGTATATTTGTCTATGGAGTACATGATATTGTTCAGAATTGCAGTGGAATGTGGAGGTATTTTTTTCCACTAGCACAAAAAATGAAATTCTGTGATGTATATCACATTGCTGCCTTCCATCTTCATTTACTTGTTTTGTTTAGGGATCTTCAGGGCGGCTGCCTTGCAACTGTGGCTACACTGATGTCTCCTGTCAGAGTGAAAGACCCTGTTGTGCCTGAAAAGATTTGCCCTTTTCAATAAGGAATTGTGCTGAATTGGGTTATCTTTCAAATCCAGAAAATGTTAACAGGATATCTGCTGATTTCATCTTGCTTTGCTCCAGATGATATTGCTTAGGCAATGACAACATTTAGACTGTGACCTTTCCCCTCTCTAGTATTTGTTGGTCTTTTTTATCATTTTAGCCTTCTGATAAGAGTAAAAGCTCCCCATACCTTTGTAGGGAGATGGGAAGTAAAAAACAAATTTAAACGCTGCTCTTGCCAATAGAAAGGGAAGAGAGTGAGAATCTTATTCACCTTATCTCTAGTGGGCCACTTTGTGTCTGGACTAGAGCAAAATGGGATAATCAGCATCTCATGTCGTCTTATCCCCTAGCTGAAACAGATAAAGAATGATAAAGCAGCTGTACTCCTGCACTGAAAGGGGAATTCAGCTCTTCAAATGGCCTTTTACATAATGTTTCTGTATACCTTGCTTCTAACAGTGCATTTACCACAGCTTGAAGTTCTGGAAGAGACTGAAGACTAATGTTAATGAGCCTTTGATAAAAATTCTCACTCAGGTCCAGCTATTGAAATACCAAAGAGCCAAAATAACATGCCAGGAAGTATTTAATGGCAGTAGCTCTTCAATGATTAGGAGCAAATGTTAAACACATTGGGTAAAGGCACATCTGGTGGAATGGCATCAGTAAGTCACACTCATGAAAGCTTTTTTTCAATTGAAGAACATAATATAGATGCAGAACCTAAGTGAAATGTTACTAGAACTGTGATCTCTGTGTCCTGTGGCATCATTCATGTCATTGTAGGTATTCAAGTGAAGTGTATGCTTTGCTTCGTTTTTCCTTTCTTTTCATCTACAAAGGGAAAAAAGCACTGACTAAAAATCTCAGCTCTGTCCATGAGGAATATAGTATGTAGGCCCTTGTACTCTGAGATCCAAATGTATCAGACTGTGAAGTTAATTCACCTTTGGAAATCCAATTTAAATTCAAATTGAGCTCATACTATTTTAGTATGCAATAGTAGTACTGTTTTCAGTTTGAGTCTACTAATCACTCTGTGAAGAGTTAAAACAGGACTTTCCAAATGAAACTGATCATAAAAGAGAGAAAGCTTTTCTGGTTTTTTTTGCCAGCAGAAGCGAGTTTTGATCTTACCTGAATACTCACACTAGCTCTTCTTAGGTTTTTTATTTCTGCTATTTTTATTTTTACAGTTTGGATGTCGTGGAAAATATGAATATGGAAAAATTCCATTATGATATACTCTACAATAGAGTCAAAAAAGAGCACTAGATTCTGGAGAATGCACCACAACAGAAAACAAATCCCATAAGGCTGTTGTTTACCTTACAAAACTACGTAACAAGTAGATATACCTGCATATGAAAATATATTTTCTACGTTCTCAGATAAAATAATTACTCTTTAATGTATAGACATTTATACATATGAAAAGTTTAATGTGCATATATATGTACAAAAGTTAGTGAAAAGCATGATAGTCATGACCAACTGGGCAAATATGGCAGGTATCACTTCACATTAGACTTTGCTCCTAGTGCTTTTTTGACTCACCATTGGATCAATTCCGTGTCCAGAAACATCGTGTCTCGTATTGGTAAACAGGGGAATGGCATGATGGAACAGCATCAACATCAAGCAGCAGAGGTTTCACCAGCACAGCAGAAGAGCCTCAGGCATGCAACTTTTTAGAGCCTGGAATTAAAAGCCAAAGTCTCGTTCATTGATTTTTGGCCTGTTAGAAAGGACAGCAGAACCGCCGGTTCCTGTGGGGTCTCTGCTCCGAGAAGGGCTGAATTTAACAAAGTCCCAGTCACTGTACCAGGCTTCATGCCCGGAGGCAGAACGGCTATTCTGGGTCACACCAGCCTCTAGCTAAACTAGAAGCTTGACTCCAGTACTGTGATTTTAACCTTGAGATAAGCTAAGAAGATAAGAAGAGCTACAAAGGATGACAACAGCAGGATTAACATTGCCCACAGCATGCTTCCTTCCTGTCTCTCATACATGGAGGTGGAGTGCTCTCCTAACAAATCAGATCACCTAATAGACTGGATACTTTCTCAGACTCTGATTTATTTTGGGGCTGTTTTTTTAAAATCATACCTGAGAATATTGTTTTTCACAAAACTATATCAATGTTTTGACTTGCAAAGTATATTTTTATATGCGGTTGCAGTTGGCCGTGCTCCTCCCATCCATACACATGCAAAAGCCAATCTGAGATCTGGAAGCTGTGTGAATACAGGTCATTTGCCAAAGAGTCTGACCTAATTAGCCATGCTAAAGGGGAATTTTCCTAGCTGGTGTTTACTATGACAGTCCAGAACACAGATGACCCAGTTCTCATTTGCTCCAGTTCCCACCCAACCACAGCGATGTCTGTTAGGTGACTTCTGATCTCTGAAACACCCTGTCTTTCTTTGATTCTTTTACATTATATGAATGTTCTATCTTTTATTTTTGAGTAATACCTTGCTAGTTTTGACAGTCCTTCTGAGGACTGATCGTTTTCCCCTTCTTACAAAACAGGCAGAGCAGAAGTTTTTACTTTGCTGTCTATAACGCATACTTTTCTGCCTGCATGTGTTTGCATGTACAGTTTGGAGGTCATGGAAAATATGAATGTGAAAAAATCTATTATGAAGTAGTTTCTCTTATTCATTCTGTTCCTTCAATAGCCATTATCCCACTCTTCATACACAAGTTATTTTGGAAATAATACTTTCCCAGAGTACTGACACAGAATTCTGACATTCTTATGTGTTAAGGATAACAGTAATCACGTAACAGGAGATTTACCTTTTTAAGTGCACTGAACTAAAGCAAGGTTGGATGACTTTTTCTGTTTCCACTGTATTTTCTCAAGTTTCATATACATTTCAACAAAACAGACAACTACACAAAAAGTTCCTTCACTCATAAAAAAGCTTTCAAATTTCTTGAGGAAAACAGGATATAATTTATAGAAAGTCCTTGATGCCTACAAAAACATATATACTGAAATTCTGATAACTGAAATGGAAACACAGAGGTCAGACCTTGAGATCTGTAGAAGCTTGGAAGGAATTCAATTGCTAGGAAGTCATATATTTTTAAAGTTACTATATAAAGATCTTTTGAAAGGATTTTGAAGAATTTCATATAAAACACTTTCTTAATTTACCTTGCTTTTATTGATTTTAAATAATGTCAGTTGCTTTCCGTCCTGCAAATGAAGTTATGCAGTTTAACCTCTATGCTACTACGTTATTAACACATCAAAGATTATGCTTGCAAATGCCTATTCATCCATGTTTGTACATGTGGGTCATCCCATGAAAATCAATAAGAAAGTTCCTGGATATGCAAAGTTTGCCACCTGTTTGAACTTTCTTCAGAAATCTATTTGCTTTACCACTTTTTTATGCTAGAGGCTAAGGAGAGCACCCTGCTATCAGCAAATTTAGCATAAATGGAAGATAAATCTCCTAACTCCACTGAAATCATCTGGGATTTACACCAGAGTGTACAGGGAATGGCAGCGCTTCACTAAGGCCCATAGCAGGAGGATCCCACAAGCAGCACTGCGAAGAGCACCTGGGAAAAAGACAGGAGCAAACGTGGGCAGTCACCAGGGTGGCAGGTCCCTTGGATCTGGTCTGTGCCTCCAGCACGACTCCGGGGGCTTCTCATAATGAGATAAGGCAGCAGACTCTCCACACAGCATCTTCCTCTTAAGGAAAATGGCACAACAGCAAACTCCCCTGCTAAACTGCATGAAAATAAACCCGTGAGCAGACTTGAAATATTTTTATGCAAGGTTGGTTTCACATTCTCCTTTCTACAGTCTGGCTGTCAAATGTCATCAGCAACCTGCTCAGACTTCATAGCTGGACATTTGTCACCATACCCAGAACAGTCCCCTAAGGAGTATAGTTTGTGTGATACAGACAAAATCCCCAGGGTGTGACGGGTGGCTATCTGTCTAGAGCACCTTCCCAGTGATTCAGATTACATTCTGCAATTGAGAAGAAAAAAGGATCTCATCCTAAAAACTTCTGCCATGAGAAAGAGTCCAGCAGACGGTAACAGAGAAAGAAATTTGCAGTGATCTAATATTCCCATTATGTTGTGATTATCTACAGAGCTCTGTCTCTGCAGTCTTCCTCTTGTTCTTTTGCTCCAATCTATGTGGGCATTTCTATTATGTTTGTCAGCACAATATCTGAACACCTTCCAAGCAAGAAGAAACGCTACCTCTTTTTTTCCCTTCATAAACAAAATATGGACTTTCTCTCAGCTAGCATGGAGTTTTCTGAAAATGTCAGTGTGCTGAGGAGAGCATGGAGATTTATCATAGATACAACACCTCATTCTTCAGTCTGTTTTCTGTTCTGTTTATGCATTGCATTGGGTCTCTCTGTGACAATGAGAGCAAGCTGATGATGGTGGCATTTATATAAGGAATAATTCTTTAAGTATAGCCACAAGATTAAGTGTGATATAGCAACTCCATAAGTATTTTTGATAAACTAGGTAACTCCTCCCAGAAGAGCATCATCTGCTTTATGTACATTGCAAAGGCACTTAAATGGAAGATTCTACTTGCAGTACCAGGTCTGTCTTCTATATGGTTTTGTCGTACAGTCTCAGTAGAAAGACAGAGACCTACCATAAGCTGCAGTGTAATCACAAATGACTGTGTAACAGATGATTTAGTTGTGGTTTATATGATGTAAAAATAGAGACACTCACAGTAAGTTATGCTTGACAGGGCTTTAATTAAAGTTTCAGCTCAGCCTCGGTTCTGCTGCTGACCAGCGAAGAAGAGCAGAGCCCTCTCATCTCCATTCGCATTTAAAAATACACGAACCTGCTGACACTGCTCTGTTTGCATCTTCACTGAATAGGAGAGCCAGAGAGGTAGTGTGTAAAGGTCCTTATAATTTTCAAAACATTTATTTTACCGTCATACTTCACATTAAGGATTCTAACTGTCATACAGTATACTTCAAGAATGAGACAGGAAGGAGCTTGTTTACTTCTTTGTGCGTTGGGCTTTTTTTTTCCTCAGAACAGTGCTTTGAAACCTTATTTGCATTGAAAATACTTATTGAAAAGCTGAGTCTCATGTCAGGGTTCCTGTTCTACTCAGAGGATGTAATTTTGCTTTGTAAATTGGTCTCTCATCTTGAATGAACAAATAAGGATCCTGGTGGATGCCAATTAGATGAACTTTTGTATCCCAAGTAGAACTGCTGAGAGCAATTTTGATGGACTGATTTTGCATTTGAATATGCTTTCAATTGGATCTAAAACACATTGTAAAATCAGATTAATCTCTCCAGAGTTTCTCCAATGAAAAAGATTCCGGTAATGTTTAGACATTTTATTTGGACAGATTCAGAGAAAGACATTTTAATTTCTGTTTAGTTCCTAAGGCTTTTCTTTTTGTTCTTTTAACTACCCAAATATCATAACTTAAAAAGTCAGTGTGAAAATATTTCAATTTTGCCAAAAGTAAACATTGAGAATGGCTCCAGCTTTTTTGTTTGTGTGCTTTTGAGACTTATCTTCAAGGAAAAATCTGGAACACTGATTCCTATCAGAATGAAGTCAAACATTGAAATCCTGAAATTCTTTTGAAATGCAACTTCCATTCTCACAGCTCATCTGTAGAGGGAAATGCATTGGTTGCTTAAAATGTTTCCAGCTGCAATAGTCTAAATCAGGAATTTAAAAACACTTTTGATAGATGCTGCTTTGGTAATGGCAGAACTGGGTGTAATCACTGGCAGGAATAGCACTGATTACTGGTATTGGTCAAAAGCACTTCCAGCTCAGACTGTCTGTCTATCATTTAGAGCCAGCTTCCATACCCTTAATGTTTTATGTAGTGCCTCCAGAACTGCTGGGACCTGTACCAGGGTTTGTGGTTACTAGAGTGTGTACTAACCTGGACTACCACTGCTTCCTCACACCTGAGGCTGATGTTAAAGGGAATTCCAAGTAGGCTCAGGGAAAGTTTTTCAGGAGGAAGTGTTGATCACCCTCCTTCCAGGAGCAGGCAGAATGAGCGTGGGCTTTTAAAACCTGTTCCACTGCATCCTAACCCTCCTCACCCCAGGCTCCAGTGAATGCACGTAATTACTTCATCTTGCCTTTGAAAAAATGATATAACCAATCTTTTGCTGTAAAAACACTTTTCTCTCAGCTCCACAGAATAACAGACCAGTGCTATTGATGTAGTGCTGCAATTCTTGTTCATCTGGACTCACACACGTAATACCAAATCTTTTTGGAAGCAACCAGGGAAGATGAAAGGAGCTGTACTTCCTACGAAATCACTTGTGCATTGTTAATTCTGCTTGGATTGAAAAGATCACTTTCAGAAGCGGTGGGTATTGCAGCATAAGGACAGGCACTGGCCAGTGCTTTGTGATATGGGATCACACCACCTAGCTGAACAGAAGTTACCCAAGACATTGCTTTTATGTAGTTCCTGAAGCCTAAAATAAAATCCTGCATCAGTGAGGCACCGAGTCCAGCATTGCAGGCTAAAATCAATCACTAAAGGGAAGACAGCTCAGTAAACGTATAGGGACCCTCCTGTTTTTTAAAGTAGCAATGATAAAAGTTACAGTGCTTCACTGACACAGAGGGAGAGCGATCAGGAGACACCTCTCTTCCTTCTACCAGCAGTCTATGTCGGACGTTTTTCTAAGGATTTCCCAGCACAGCCAACCTTATCCCAGGGCTAGACCTGATGGGAGCCCTGGTGAAGACATTTGGCTACTATTTTATGTAACCCTGATCAGAATAAACATAGCTGCATCAGTCATTAAAGTCAGCAGCCAGAGGCTGCGCTGGAGGAGCCATTCTGCAGGAAGCCTTCTCCTGCATCAGGCTGCAAGGATCAGCTAAGGGACTGCTCTGCAACACAGAGGCTGCTGCAAGTGGCCACCCTCAGATGGCCACTGTGTCCCCCACAGGCTCAATTCCCAGCCCCAACATCCCTCCTCTGATGGGGTTTGCAAGAGATGGTGTGTAACGTTGTCCCCAAGGCATTGTGCTGCTTCTACTGCCTCTTATAGCACCTGTGTGCGCTCAGGAGAACTGGGGAGGAAGGAGAAATGTCCTTCCTAGCATTTTGCCCTCTCTTTTGAAGGGAGCTATTTCTTCAGTCACCACCTTTACAACTGCCCCATGCTCCTGTGCCATGAGCTGTTTCTTTGTAGCCAAAAGGAGGGTGAATTTATCAGATGATGTGTGTTCAGCCATCAAGTCTGCACCACGGTGAACTTTTCTGTGGGCACCTGGTGTAATGACAGGGAACCTTTGAAAAAGCTTGGAAGGGAGGAAGGAGGGAGGACCGCGTCATCTTGATCCCCCTTACCCTTTTGACAACCCAGCCATCAGGTCCCAGCTCCCCAGACCCATCTCCCACAAAGCCCTGGCCTGTACTGCTCTGTGAAGGAGAACTCTGCATTCTTCACGGTCTTTACATAAAGACCTGATGCACACAAAGGCAGGCCTGTGGTTATAATGCCAGCTAGCCAAATCCTAAACAATACCTCTCGTAACAGCCCAAGTTCATATGAAATCCTAGTCCTCAGAGGGCTGGAGGATAAACATGAATCGGCACTGCTCTTTGCAAATGCTGAAGAGCAGCCTTAAATAGAAGTTGTGCAGCAAATGACAGCTTTGTTTCTTTAAATGCCTGCCCTGCAATTTTGGGAGATAAAGTTTGAGTCTTTATTATAGGTTACTAGAAGCACAAGAAACACTTCTCTACAGCTAAGAAAAGCCTTTAAATCATTAAGAGTTTAAAGCTTCATGTTGTTCATGCTGCTGGGTTAGCAGCCTCCTAACTATGCTGTAATTTTTGTATCTGCAGAAAATGGTATGTTGCAGACCAGAACTGTTTGGGAGAAAGTATCTATTGCATACAGATGGAGGTGTTGGGATTTTTTTACCCTCAGGAGGACTTTATGAAATGGAGTGTATCAAAAGCAACCCATAAACTTTTCATATTCTCATATAAAGGTGCTTGCAAGTATGCACACTTGCACATTTTGGCATATTGCTTTGTTCTGACTTACGTCCAGCACTTCATCTTGTGGGCCAAGTTTGCTTTAGCCATTTCTTTTCTAGACAGAGCTGGCCTGACATCTTCACCTCACTTGTATTCAGCTAGCCTGCTGAGAGGTCAAAGTTAGAAGTATAGTTTCCAGAGTCTCTCTGTATAACCAGTGCCAAGGTATAGTCACCTTGAGCAAAATTATCCAAGCCATCTTGCCTTTCCAGAAGGTTCAAAAGCATTTGGATTGCTTGTCACAAGGTGTGTGGGAAAACACCATCCTAATGCTCTGCTTGAGCTTCTTTTTGTTGATGGTCACCAGGTGTTGCTGACCTGGACCCCTCCTTGGCCAGCACCTGGCAAATGTTAGTACAGTGCTTTGGAAACATGAAATGGAGATTTGATGCGGTCCCGCTGAGGGCTGTAGGCTTGTCTGGGGGAAACTGAAGGCGAGATCTGTCCTTATTACATTGCATGTTTTTCCTTTCATCAAACAAAATTGCCAAAGTGCTGGGCAAATCACCTTCCTCAGAGGAAGAAAGCAAAGCTAATGAACCTGGGAAAGGAGAACTCAGTGTCAGCAATGCCGACTCTCTCCTATTCATGAGGAAACCCCTGTTTCAGCCTGCCAGATTAAACAGTCATTATTAATTTCATTTCACAACACTGATTATATTAACATTTTTTCTTTTGTATTGTACAATACTATATAACACTGAAACATCGAGGAGATAGAAGCTAAACAGTGAGGCTGACAAGAAGAATCCGTTACTCCACAAGCTAAAAAAATCTGACCTGTGGCTGCTGCAACTTGAGCAGGAAGGAGCCACTTCCTAATAAACTATTCAGAGAGAGGGAGAAAGAGCAAGGGAACAGGCTGAACCTTTGACAAGATGCTAAGTGCAAATTTTTTCTTGGTTAACATTTTTTCAGTCATGATAGCTCTCAGTCAATTCCAGATGAAAGCAGCTGCTTCCCTAGAATGGGCTGCAGCTTTCCTGACTACTCTCTCTTGGCCTTGGAAAGTAATATACAAACTTTCACTAAAAAGCATATGTCAGCCTTTTAATTTTTGTTATTAAAATATTCTTGCAATAATCTTTAAAGCTACCATATGTTCCATTGCCTCAGAAATGTGTTCTCTGTAAATATGTTTTTTCAATATTTTCTTTATAACAATTCATTGTGCAGCTTTTAAACTTATTTTTACTTATTTTGATTGTATATGTAAGTTCTACGATACCTTGCTGTTCTCTGTCATCAGGTGGATGTTATTTTATTATTAATTAATAGTAAGAAAACGGAAATGTTGAGGCACATTCAGACTTTTGGCACTTTTGCTTATTCTCACAAATCCAAGAACATTCACTGTTCTTGCTGCAGAACCCATTTACGAATGTTTCAGGGCACAATTCTACCACATGCTGAATACTGCCAGCAAAGTGCTCATTTCCTTCACAAAGGGACCTAGGTAGCAAGGTCTTTTTAGGTATTAGATTCTCCTTCAAAGAGGTGTCCGTGTTCCCACTTCTGTTTAGAGAAGTCAATCTCCCTGCAGCAAAACCTTCCCTACAAGATTTCCTATTGACTGCACTGAGCTCCTTCTGCAGCATGCTGGCTCTTGCTACCTCACCCTGACTTGCTGAACCCTTTGTCTCACTTTGTAGGGAACTTCACCACTGTACTCAGGGGAGTGAATTTTGCTGCCAGAGCTACTTGGCTGTGTCTAAATCGCCTTGACCTGTGTAAACTACAGAGCAGAAGCACTTCCCGGCACACAGGTCCGGATGTCTGTCTGAGCTACCTGGCTATGCTGCAATGAGAGCCACCACCTTGTTTTGGGTGCTTATGAACCAAGAAAGCTAAAAGCAAAGCTAGCCTTTGAATATGCTGTTCTTTAAAATCAGCGAGTCTGTTTGCATTTTGCTTTCTGCCTCCTACTCCCTCACAATCCATCTGTTGGATCGGTACCAGCAGCCAAGACCACATGACTAGCACCACAGGACGAAATGGCTTTAAATGGCAACGTGGTACTAGTACAGCATTAACATCTCAGCAGCAAACAGTGTGAGATTAATGTCACAATTAGCAAGTGGGTGTTTGATATCTTAAACTCAAGGATTCATTGGACTTGTAAATCTGTAGGGGCTCAGTTGGGTGCCCAGTTATTACAGATCACAGATATAATGTAAACAGGCATTTATCGGGGCCTGGTGGAACCGGAAGGTTTCTGTTTGCATGAACAGCCTTTTTAAAAGGTAGAAATCTTTTTATAATATAAACACCAAAGTATATGTTTATAAACATTGTTTTATGGAAGAAAATTTAATAAACCTAAATTCAGTACACTGGACTTAAAAGCAGCTCTATATTAAATATTGAAAGGGGAAACCAGCAGCTCCTTCATACTCGTGAGCTTAGAGATGCTAAGTTTAAGCAAATATTGTGGGCTGAATTCCTTGCTGTTCCTGTCAACCTGAAGAAGAATATGAATGAGAAAAGCAAAGTCCTGAGCGCTATCACCCGTGTGGACCCTGAGCTGGGAGGACTAAGGCATAGCAAGCACACCTGCCTTTGGGAGAGCTTTCCAGGTGCCACCTGTAAGTGCCCACAGGCCCCGTTGTGTGCCTAAACCAAACAAAAGCCTCTGAGATCTTGCAAGGTTTAGCCCTTAATGGTGGGGGTGCTGCTGCTCTCTGCTGGTGCAAAGACAGACTTAGCGAAACCTTGCTGAATGCAAACCGACCGAGGAAATGAATGCTGCTACCTAGAGCTATGCAGAGAACGGGCATTCCCCTTCAGGGAAGATCCTGGGATTGTGTTATTTCTGTTTTTAACAGATGCTGGTAGTTCTTCACACACGAAAAGGAAAATAGTTGGGACCTATCAAAATACTGTATTTCAGAAAAACAAACTGTTTTGTCTGAGCTTTGAAACTTTTCGTTTATCATACACAAAATTAAAAAAAAAAAGTTTTGAAAGGGAGAAAATGAGTGCTATTTAGTCTGAAAATGTACCTGTCCTTCATTTAATTCCCTTTCCTTTGAGCCTGGCTGCTTTCACCTTGTTTCTCTAGTTCCTGTTCTCTGAAGCCCCCAAATTGTTATACAAGTATTTTCTCAGCCTCATGTGGCTTTTCAGAGAGAGATTTATTTAAAATTTCTGATTACTTATAGTATGAAAAACACTGGTTGTAAATGAGCTTTAAAGAAAATGATAGCTTATGTATTCCAAAAAAGAGGTATAATGTACTTTAGTAAGAGCTAGCTGTCATTTTACTTTAAGTTCTACTCAGTCTCCATTTAACTCATGTTTTCTTTTTTTTTTTTTTCAATGGAAGAGTCACTGTTTTTTCTACCTGTTCTCTACTCTAAACACTGAATTGAAAATTGAAGTACATTAGATTAAACAACAAGACACATTATTCAGCAGGGTTCTTATTGATTTGGAAAGGGAGAAGAAAATAAACTTAGACATTCACACACACACACACACACACACACAAACCCAGTGGAAATTCTCAAAGAGCCAACATACAAACTAACGGCTAATTGCTGTTCTATTACTAATACAATATATGGTGAACATCAGTATAAAGCAGAACTCCTGAACAAGGTTTGTATTGGCTTTCCAATAATAGCACAATATGGGAGAAAAAACTTACGGGCTCAAACTAAGCACAAGGAAGAAATATCCCCAATAGTATGTCCTGTTAAGCAGAATAATCCACTAATTTTTAATCCATGGTGAGCTCAGATCAAAACTCAGTGGCATGATGTAATCCATCTATAGCTACAGCAGCTGTAACTCACAAATCAACTAACTGCCTGCTTTACAGGACAAAAATACACTTACGAGAGACATTAAGGTTTCCTTTTTATAAATCTCTATTTGTAATAGGAATGAACATGATGTCCCCTTAAGCTGCAGCTCTTTAGCACAGCTTCAATCAACACGTGCAACTTGTAAAAATATCCTCAGCTCTACTATGTTCTTTCCCCTGATAAACCAAATAGTGTATCAGTCCATCTCATTCCTCCCTACACATCCTGCTATCACAAACACAGCCACTGAACAGGGATGCTAGGTAGCAAATTGAAATTTTGTATCTTTTGAGTAAATGCCATATGAATGGCATCTCCCAGCTGTGTAATTTCATTTTACACCTTCTTGCTCCTCTGTGGCCAGGATTTGCACCCACACTGGGTGGATTTACACTGGGTAAACACAGCGGTTTTGATCAATGCATGTTCAGCATGTAAGTGCCCTTGGGTCTTAGGTCTCACATGATCCTCCTATGTGCTTCTTCAGAATTCGCAAGTTTTTAATGCAGTGTACCAAGGATAAGGAGCTTTCACAATGCTCATCAGAGTCTCACTGACCTGTGATTTATATGCCATTCCTACACTTCTAAAATGTTGTAGAAAAGGGTTGTATTTATGGCAGGTTTTCTACAATGTTATAGGAAGTAGTTTTAGGACATGTAATGTATCTTATAGATACACATTATAAGGAGGGTATATTATCTTTTCTGAGCGTGCAACCTTCATTGCCACTAATAAGATTTACATGTCCCAGTGGATGAAAGAATGGACTGCAGAGTCTTTAATTCAATTTATTAGAATGAGTGGCTGACTCAGAGTTGAGAAGGAGCATGACCTTTCCACATCAGTCATTTGCTCCTAGGGCCAATGTAGAAAACCTCCTTGTAGTCACCAGGGAGAAAAACATTCTCTGGGTGTTTCTTGAGTGTTTTTTCTGGCCATTTTGGCCCCAGTCCAGCAGCTCTACAGTACAGCAGTTTCACTTGCTTAAACAGTTCTTTTCACGTTCTCAGTGACTGACATTTTTGTTAAAGCAGGGCCTTGGGAAGTGTTTCATCTTCAAAGGTAAAGCAGTACATCACAGGATGACTTGATTCCTTCTCTAAGACTTTGCTTATTTCTAGTTCTTAAAGGAAGAGTTAAGATTTTTTTTTCCCCTCTGTTACGATCAAAGGAGTCAAACATTGGAGCAGGTTGCCCAGCGAAGCTGTGGACACCGAATCCCTGGAAGTGTTCAAGGCCAGGCTGGACGGGGCTTTGAGCAACCTGGTCTAGTGAAAGATGTCCCTGCCCATGACAGGGAGGTTGAACTAGCTGATCTTTAAAGATCCCTTCCAACCCAAACCATTCTATGATCCTATGATCCTTAATGCCTCTGGATGCTTCCTGGGACTAGATGGAGGAAAAAAGAAGAATGAATGGGGATTCGGTAAAAGGAAATATTTAGTTAAAAGATAAAAGAGAAAGATGACTGGCTGAAACCTAGGAAAACGAAATCCAGAATGCATGCAGAGATATGTAGCTGCTGAAGTGGTCTTCCACTTCCATGGCTGCTTCCTCCTTGCTCTAGGGGCCACTTGGGTCCATCTTTATATATTTGTTAACATGCTCTACACTGCTTTTTTTTCCCTTATGTTGCACCTAACTTTATGGTTTAAGGTAGGGATTATACACATAAGGCACTTCTTTTTTTGTTATGCAGAGAACTGGTTTTACCCAGCTCCTAGGTTTGCAGCGCCCTCACAGGTGTGTTACTGATAGCCCTGGGGCTTCTGGTAGTATGCTGTGCTCAAACCTTTACAGCCACCACTGTCACAACTGTACTTCTTTATACTTCATCAGTAGTCTAGGGTCACAGTTCATTCTACACTGCCAAATTACTTATTAGTATTTACTAAAATAACCTTTTAATAGAAATTACACCAATTACACAATACTAAGCAAAACTAAAATAAAAAAGGGTAAGTTAATTAGATTATTATCATTATAATTACCAAGATAATACTATAATATTAAGATAATTATCATCAGATAATTGCTGATCCAGATAAACAAGTTGAAACAAAGCTCCAAACTAGTTGAGACTAGTCCAGGCAAAACCTGACAAGGTCTCAGGCCTGTGTTATCTTAACACCAAGCCTGAGGCTTGTTACCAGAAACAGCAATACTGTATTTACTAAAGCATAGAGCTACACAGGGTATTCTTATCTAAGAAGGATAAGAGACTCCACTGGATCTGGTAAGAAATTCCAAGGGATCCAGTCCTTTTTTTACTATTTAATGATTAATTTTACATCTCTGTAATGTATAGCACTTGGAGTGAAAGTCAGGGTGACAGCTGATGACAGGATTAGGATTTGGACAAGAACCGTTTTTAGAAATCTGATTTCTCAAGGTATCATTGAGAAAAAATGAAAAGGGCTACTCTTGGTTTAAAGCGCTACTTTACCTTCTGTCATTCACTTGTCAAGGACTCTACCCAATTTCCAGCCTAAGGTAGATTTAAAACCAGGAGTAGGGCTAGGATTCGGGAACATGCAGGCTGAGAAGCTCAGATTCCTGCTGGTATTGTAAGTCCCCTGGAGCTGGCAAGAGGACTCATGCCATTTTCCTCAAAACTACTTTTCCTTAAGCCCTTGTTGGCTCCTGTCTCATGCCTACCTTTACATTTTGGAACAAGGCAGGACCAAGATCAGGGTTACAATGAGGGTTTTGGAGAGTAGGCCTATGAGCCCAGGTTCCTCCTGCAACTTGGAGGTCCCTGAGTATATAGAATAGGTTTCAAACTACTGAAGATGCCTTTTCTTCACCATTCTCTGCTCATGGGATCAACTTCATTTCTAGCTAAGGCATAAATTGCAGTTAGAGTTAGGGATTGGGAAAGTTGTGTTCTGTTTAGTGCCTTTTCTATGGAAAGTGCAGACACATTCCTGGGAGGATTTTCAGAAACCTCCGGCTATCTTTGCTCTGGAAGTCATGCTTCATGTTTCCACCTGGTCTAAAAGATTTATTTCCCTTGTGAATAATAACCTGTTTTCAACAAAAACGGGAAGGTGCTTTTTCTGTCTCTACATGGACAGAAAAGTATAAGAAGTCTACCACGTATGAAAAACACATGGGTGGGTATCAGGGCCTTCCCTCTTCCTCCTCCAGCCCGGCAGAGCCTGCTGACTGTCATCCTCCTCCCGCCAGGATCTTCAGCCCTCCCTGGGAGCTGAGGTGGAGGCCAGGCTGGGCTGAGGCGTGGGTGCCAGCGGCAGGTCTGGCACCGCTAACCGTGGGTCCGCGCCCGCTTTAGGAGCTCAGTAACTCCACACGGTAAACGCGGAGATACTTCACGGTCTTCATTGATCAGGCAGCCTAGAGAAGAGAGCGGCTCGCCACCTGGGGCGATCCAGCGCCGGTGGGATGCAGGTCACCTGGGTTACACCCCACGTAGCCCGAGCTACCTGGCCATGCCAGGTGTCCCCCCCAAAATAAAATTCCGGAAAAGGAAAGGTGAACACTGTCAGCACTGCGGGCTCCCCCTCCCCGCCTGTCCCTGCCTCCCTCTGCCAGCGGAGCTCTGGGTCCGTCTGCAGGAGGAAATCGGAGGGGGTGACACGGCGGCACTCCCGGCGCTGCCCGACCCGCTGCGACCCCCTGGCCCCGGCCCCACTTGGCCCCGGCCCCCCGGCCCGCCCGGTCCCGTTCCCGGCCGCCCAGCGGCGGCGGCGGCCGTTGGGCACCGCGGTGCCACTGCGGCCCCTGGCGGCCTCGCCTGGCGCCGCTCAGGGCCGCCGGGGAGGCGGGAGCCGGCGGGCGGCCCCAGGCCCGGCGCCCCGCGCCCAGCGGGACCGGATTATCTGGGGCGCAGCCGCCGGGGTTGCCCTGTGTGTCCCCAGCAGACGGCGGCAGCGCACCTGCGTGCAGCGCCGGTACAGGCGCCCCGCCCGGTTTCCCCGGGAGCCGGAGCGGCCGGACGGGCCCGGGGGGCTGCCGGCCACCCCCCAGCGGGGCCCTGCGGCCCGGGGCGCCCCCGCGGCCCGTTCTTCGGGGGGATCGCAGAGCCCAGAGCTCCCGCCTGCCTCTGCTCCGCCAGAGCCGCGGGCAGGCTTGGCCGGCACAGCTGCTCACTGGCTCGGCGGCTGCGGCGGGGACTCTGTCCGGTTTCTTGGGCGTTTGCTTGAAGAATTCATTCAAGAGATCTCTGTGTTCATGGATTCGTTTCTTGAAGACCTGGGCTTTTAATAATATTATATTTTATATTATTTTATTAATATGTTTATTATATATGGGCCGTCAAGGCACCCAGAGATTAATGTTGATGTCACCATAGTTCAAATTATAATCATTTTAAATCAAGATTTATTGCTGGAAACAAATCCAGAAACCTTACCACTGTAAATCCATTATTTTCAATAGAAACGAGGAATTAATGAAGAGAAGCATTACAGATCAAGCAGCAACAGAAATCCAGACAATGCAAAATGTGTTTTAGCTCTCCATTCCCACTAATGCTGGCAGACCTAAACACACCGATGGCCTTGCTGGTGCGGGCCACTTGGAGGCCTCTGTTGGGCAGTGACCATGCTGATTCTAGTGTTTTCAGTAACTAGATTAACCAGAACATGACGAGTCTATGGTGAATGTTAGATTGAAGTGTCTTAAAAAAAAAAAAACAAACAAAAAAACAAAAGAAAAAAAAAGAGGAGGGAGCATTTTGTCAGTGGTCAGATTTCAGAAGTGACCGGTGTTTCTAAGATCAAAATTTCAAAATTCAGTTGGATAGATTTAGAAGTCCCAATCTGTTTAACGTGGTTAAATGTTTTGTGTAGTTACAGTCATAGCAAATCAGGAGGAGTTGAAGGGGAGTGGCTCTTCATGAGCAAGTTCTCTGCACAGAGAATGGATCTCTGCGCCAAAGTCCCAAGGATGTGTTTTTGCCAAAGGCACTGGTGGTTTTACAGCTGCTTTGCATTGGTAGAAGTGACTGTTGCAGTCACAGGGCACTGGAGAAGCTGTCCAACAGCAGAACTATTAATTCTTATTATTAAAAAAAAAAAAAGGCTTATCTTTATTTGTTAAAAAACCCCAAATGTTTCAACTTGCCTTTATAGCAGGAACTGACAGCTACTCTAACATTTTTTTCTCCCTTAAAAATTCAAAAACCTTGCCTCCATCTTACTGTGTTTTACTTTTTCCAAACTGGATAGCAGCATTTGTCAATTTTATACATGTGCAGTTTTTATGTATGTATTCCTCAGCTCTTCTAGCAAAACAGTATAATCAAACATTTAGGTTTGCAATGCTCTTTGTGATACACCAGTTAAGTGCAGGGGGTTTACCTTTGTTGAATTAATGGTATGTCAGTTTTAGTGTGTAACATTAAAACAAGAGAGTACTGAATTGAAGTGATATATTGATGCTGTTTAACGCTTTAGCTTTCTTAAGGCTTGAAATATAAATAGAAGTCAGTTATTTGTTACATATTATCTTTCTTTTCTCCCATCACTCGAAAACACAGGATAGTGAGGCGTCCCCAGTCCCCTGAGAAGTGCTGATTTTCTTCAACTCATATTGATTAAATAGGAGTTTCTTTTTTATTCCAGTAGGATTTATCAGCAGCTGGCATCTCTGTGGAGCAGGAACATTTTTTTCAATCTTCTTAGGACATGCAGAAAGTCAGTGTTGGTCTGCAATGCTCAGGCTATACCCAAGGCTTCAACTGAGAGCTAATAAAAGCTTAATTCAGGTGTCCTCAAACTTTTTAACCAGGGGGCCGGCGTGGGGATGAAGTGGCAGGCAGCCATCTGCGGCTGCTTGGTTTTTCCCCTCCAGCCCCTGGCGGGGGGATCTGTAAATATCGGGGGCCAGATTGAGGACCCTGGGGGGCCGTTTCCGGCCCGCGGGCCGTAGTTTGAGGACCCCTGGTCTAATTGATATTGTTTCTTCCCTAGAGTTCTTATTTCAGTCAGCACACAGGATGAAGAAAGTGACGAGAGATGAAGTCAGGCCATGAGCAAGGGGCTGAATTGCTAGAAAAGCCCACAGTCTTTCAGATTTTCTTTGATTATTATGTCTGTGACTGCATCAAATACAAACTTGACATTCTGGGTGTCTGTGGCACATGTCAAGTGAGAATATATCTCTTTATCTTCTTTCCTTATGTTTAAGTCTAGGAATTGTTTCTTGATATAATTTCCAGCATCTTCAAATGTATTTAATCCTGGTGGAGAAAACAGTAAAAGGAAGAGAAGACACTTCAACTGGTGGTTCCTCACAGCTGCTAAGAAACAAGAATTCTTTTTTTTTCCTTTCTTTTTTTCTTTCTTTTTGTCTGAAGGGAATGAACTTCATGCATTAAGTATGAAAATTTTGTATCTAAATTGCCCACCTAAATTGAAATTTTAATGTCTAACCAGAAGTCTATATTTCTGAATTGAAATGCTCCTGAGTAAGTCAGGATGAAACAGTTAAAGACCTTAGCGAGAGAGCAGAAAGTGCAAAAAACAAAAGAAAAAAAGGAAGGAGCTTAAATTCAAAGGGAATCAGGTGATGAAACTGGTGGGACGTACAAAAAATGAAGCGGTAAAGAAATGAAGAAAGAAAAAGGGAAAAAATTAGATGCTTGAATGTTCAGTCATAATTTCTTCACACAGCTTTTCTGCCTTTCAGTAGTAGTCCCTTAGAACAACAGCAGGCGTGGACACTGGCATGGTGGACTTGCTATGGGTCTGAAGCAGGATGAGGCTCCTGGAGGCAGGCTGCTGCTGAGAGCCCTCGCTGGCTCCCATCCTGTCTGAAGCCTCAGGCAGTGTAAAGTGGCATAGCTCCACTGAGTCTGGCACATAATGTTTGATTATCCCAGTGAAGCACTGAGCAATTTTGGGTTGCAGTATTGATGCATCCTCAGCAACAGAGCAAAAGAGCTGGTTTTCAGGAAGTGCACAGAACCCATTTTCTAATAATAATAATAATTATAATATTGCTTTAAATATGTTTAATTCTGGACACTCCCTACCCCAAATACATTAGGTCAATACTAAAATACCAACAGATTTTGTTTTGTTTTCTGGCACTTTCTGATATAGCCTCATATATTCTTTTGCATCAGCTGGGAACAGCTGCTGTTTCTTATTTCCCATAGACACCACCGTGGCATACAGAAAGAGGCAAACTTCCTTTTATGGAATGGGTTTCCAAAATAATGTCAGAAAACTTGGATTCAATTATGGTGTGTGTGAGTGATAAGCCACTGACTTTTACTGAAATACTGGCTGGGTTCATGACACCACCGTTCAACCATCTGAAACTTTTAGTTCTCTCAGCTTCCTCTACCACCAGTGGAGAAAAATAAGCATCTCCAGAGATAACCCCACCCTAGGATAAGCATGATGAGTAGGTGGGACTGATTGGGTTCTGGCCATGTCTGTCCCCCACCATTCTTTTGAGAGAAAGGCTAGTAGCTTAGATAAGATGTTTAGGTTTTAAATGCTTATATATAGGTGACCTGAGTCAAAGTCTCAGTCTTGAATGCACTTCCTACACCAGTCATCCAAATGTATTTTCTTCTGAAAACCCCAGACTTACCATTATACTCAGGAAAGCAGATATTCAGATGAACTTTTTTTATTTTCTCTTGAAAGAGGTCTTTTTTATTTAGAAACAGCACAATGGAAGTGGCTGCAAAGCACTTGTGGTTGCAGATGCTGTTGAACAACTGAAGGCTTTCATGCATTCTGTTCTGTTGACATGCAAAAGGTAAACATGAGAGACTGACAAATCTCATCCCTATATGTCGTTTTTACTGTAATGTTCTTTACTGGCAAGAACCAATACAGCATAATAGCCTTTAAATGGTTATCAGGGAACAGGAATAGTTCTGATACGCCATCAGAGAGTACATTAAAACTTAGCAGCAAAAGGGTTTTTTGGCTCTTCTGACTCACCACTTCTTTATCTTCCACCAGAACCATGTCATAGGCACTGAGTGCAGCACAGAATATGATGCAAGTAACTCCCTCAAAGCAATGAATCCACTTTTTTCTCTCTGATCGCTGTCCACCCACATCAAACATCCTTTGGAGAAAAAAGAATATAAGTACAATGTAAAGCACTGTCTAATAAAGACATAGTTGTGCTGTTAATGTGCAGAGTGCAACTGGAGATGAATGACAGTCAAATATCTAGCTTTTCCAAATATTGGTCTGTTTCTATTCCCAGCAGGTCAAAGCATACTATTTATAATTTGTGGCTTTGTAGTGGGCATAAAATGAAACATAAAGGCTTAAATACCTGCATATAGGAAATAGATTCAGTACTTTCAGGTGGCACTCTGCGTTGAGGAAATGGGGCTTTACGTAAAAGCTCAGTGCAGAAGTAAGCTCTGCAGGCAAGGATTTGTTCAGGACAGAGTTCGTACGCGAAACAGCGACAAAAGACCCTCAAATCCAGAGTCATTTTTTACTTCATAGTTTTGCTTGTAGTGAACTGACACATTGATCCGTAAGGCATGCGACTGGAACCCAGTCACAGGCTGACCCACTGGCTGTGTTTAATTGAATAAAACAGTCATCTATTCATTGCCCTGGTGCGATCACTTTGCTAGCTAAAGGACTTGCAGCACATGTTTGTGTGTATGTGGTCTTTGCCCTATCAATCTCATTAGTTGCTGTTTAAGAAGGAATTCATGGAGAGCAAGAATCCCTTTATTTGCCGAGAGGAAAAAAATGTAGGGCTGTCCTCCTCTGCATTAATTTCCTTCAGTCTTTGCCAGAAATCACTACTTTGGGTAGAATCATACAGAATTTTTATGGACTTTATATTGCAGTCCAAAGCCAGCTGAGCATACCGAGCTGGGATCTGGTTAGGACCCTAGTTAGGGCCCAGCTGAGATGGAGCTGTTGTCAAAGCTGCCATTGTTCTGCTTAGCACTAGCTTTCAAAATTCCATTTAGATTTGCAGTTCTTCAGTGACAAGGGATAGATAGTGCTTTCTTTTCACTAGTTTTCTGAAATAAAAGGTGCCAAACTTGAACATTTTTCAAGTGCATTAGAAAAGAGGAAAAACATGTGAAAAATCAAATTTATCCTACCCTTAATTTTTCTGTTTTCACTTGTGTGCACAATAACTTTTCCCTGTGCTGCCTGTTGTTGAACTTATAACTGTAAAACCTAATCCCCTGTTGCATTATCTCTTCCCTCAAGAAAATGCATTAGATCTTACTCTCTGGATGTATCTCCTTCAGTATCTGAAAATGAAACACAACTCAGTTTTTATAGCAATGAAAATATTGGGATTCAGAATGAAAAAAATCATGTCAGTAATAAACAGAGCAAGAATAATTCGTTACTGAAACAGCATTTTTTGCAGTATATTGATCCTCTGTTTTCTTCACCATCAGCACTGCAGCTGGTGGAAACAAAAGTTATTGTTTATCATTTTTCATCCTGCTTAGAAGAAATGAAACCCTTCCCAATGCTGGAACTGTTTCTGCAGCTGAGGAGTAATTAGAGAAAAAAAAAATTCTAGTACATTTTGTCTCTTTATCTGATCATTGGGTGTCCATAAATGTGAATTATTAGGAAATCAGAAAGCTGTTGTGGAGCAAGGTTTTAATAGTAATGGCATTCTTCCAAGCATATCTTCACTGGGTTCAGTATGCCTACTGAAGAATGATGTCAGTATGAATAAAGGGCCTTGACTTTTGGTTGTGATTAGCACCCAAAAGTCACCTGCCATTATATGTCTTCCTTGATTTGTGGTATGTAACTGAAATCAGGGTTATGGGGTGGGGAAAAGCTTCAAAATTTAATCTGCAGTGAAGTTTTGCAAGCATACGTCATCATACAAATCTGTATTCACTGCCTGCAAACTTTTAGCATGTCCTTGTGAATATTTATGAGAAGTCAGTTAAAATAGAGCAAGATCAAGGCCAGAGGCAATGCTTATGAGCAGTTTTTGTTGTACTAACCTTAGTTTACTTAGCTCTTCTCATGTCAGCCCAAAACTTAACATAAGCACATGTAGAAATGAAGTCCCTCTGTGACTGGTAGAAAATGTATTTCTGAGATGATCTTTTTCGTTTACCAAGACAGTCAGAGTTAGCCTTGAAAGCTTTATATTTTTCCAGCACTGCTCTTGGAAAACTTAGGTAGAGATATGGTGCTAGCTGTATATTTGTCCTAATGATATATATAGTGAGACCTGAAGACTGAAGCTTGCCTGATTTTAGTAAAACTCCGACTAGCACATCAATGGAAACAACAGCAGGAGAGGACCTATGAGGATCAGACCTTCTTTTAAAAATATTTTAGTTATGTTGTGAGCTCTGGAAATCAAAACCAATGTTAGTGAAATAAACTGAAGAGCTCAAGAAAGCTAAATTATACTAAACCAGCAAAGAAACCACTGAGAAGACAGCAAATAACAGGAACTGTTGTCTGTGCAACTGTAATTCAGTTCCCTGGAGCAGTACTGGGATTTAGACTTTTACTGCACAGATACAAAATGTTTTCTGCCTCATTCAGTTCAGAAGAGGGACAAGTGTTTAGTGATTGAGGCATCTGCTCATGTTTTTTTTAATCTATGTATGGCTTGTGACCCGAAGCCTCTTTGAAGTATATTTCAACCAAAACTCACACTGAATGTGGAAGTGTTCCTCTCTTTATAGTTGTTTCTATGGTACTTATCAAAATGCAGAGTCATCAGGATCCCCCAGCTGTTTTGCGTTGCTCTGGCAATACAAAGTAGCAGTAACTGACTGGTTAAGAGGGATTTATAGCTGCTTTGCATCCGTATGGCAGCTCAAAACCCTCAAGACTATTTTGTAGTGATTTTAACTGGTGTTACTCAAGTGCTTAAAACCACCAATGAATTTACTCACATACCATTACTGTGATGTGTAGCAGAGAGGCTAAACACAGTGGGTTTTGTGTTTGTGGTGGCATTAGGAGCCTTCCTCTTGTTTACAGACACTTAGGTAACAATTCTCAGTTGTGCTGCATTTCAGTTGGACCTAGGTGCTAATCCTGATATTCTAATATCAGGACTGGTAACATTCATGTCAAAGAGGGTTTGCACTCTGATGATTTTCTTTCTTCATCCTGATTTTCTTACATAAACTATGACTGTAACTGAAGGTGCTGAGATTTCCAACGTACAAAGCTGTCTGCAAATACATTAATCAGAGAAAAAGAAGATGATGTCTATGACATCGCATTGTAGTGTTTGTGGATAAGTGATTAATTTTAATGTGTGACCAGTGTATTAATAGGAGATAATAAATTATTCGCAGGGCATCTACTTCTGAGTCTTATGTTGTATATGTAATTTCTATTATGTCAAAGCATCTGTGTGGTAGCATAGGTGGTTTTGGGGCTGTTAATTGCCACATTAGAAAAAAAAAATAAGCCAATGAAAAACGTAAAATTTATAATCCTGGTGCTTTTACACTTTTAGAGGATACACTTGTCTAACTGTACAGACAATTTCTTCTATAGACTACATTCCTCAATATACACCTCAACATTTAAATTAAGAATGAAATAGAATCCAATCCATAGAGAAAAGCATTATAGAACACTGAAACTGTCATAATTTGTTCAAATAAATTTTCATGTGGAATTAGATGTTTTTAATTGGTTCACCAAGCATAACAAAATCTTGAGTATCTAGAAGTGTCAATTATTTTCAGTCAAATTTCTCAAGACACATTATATTCAAGATTTTTTTTAACATTTTGCTTTTTATCTTAAATGAGCATGAAAGCATGCATGCTAATACTGAAATTTCCCATGGGACAGAAATCACTATTTTTTTGCCAACTGTAATGCATTCCATTGTTAAGAGCAGTTATTTCCGTTCTCAAAAGAAGAGAGTGAAAGGTTGAGAGTGCATTCAAATTAGTAGTCATCAAATGTTTTGCATGCTGTTAAGGACATTAAAGTAGGCAAATTTCATAAATGTCTCAAACGATTATTCAAATGGCAGGATACAAATAATGCTTTTTAGACACATATGTAAAAATGACCTTTTAGAACCTGATATTCTGAGATCACTTAATAATGATCCATTATATGCTTAAAACTGGAGCACTGGTACTAAAGTATCTTGCTTTTTCAGCTCTTTCAAATATTTAATAAGAGTGAATTCAAGTATATTACAGCGGGATTACCAATAATATAATAGGTCACTACTTTTCAAAGAAAATCCTTAAGATAAAACCACAGAAAACTGTCAGATATGGGGTTTGTACCTGAAATTCAAATCCTTGAAAGAAAACTGAGTCTCTATAATCCCAGTTGTTTTCACTCGGGAGTGCAAAACGTCTTGCTCACTAGGCACGTAGTCCGGCATTGATAACCTATCCAAATCGTTGAGGTAACTAAGGAGAGTAAAGGAAATGGTGACTGGTGAATTCAACAGGTAAAACAAATATTATGTAATCGCTTCCTATTGAGCTGCTTTTAAGTATTTTATGTAAATTACACATTTAAATACCATAGTCTTGGATTTTATACAACCTAGATCCACAATCCAGAAGCTTTCTTTTTCTCTTTTTTTCTTTTTTTCTTCTTATATATAGAAGTGTAATTTAGGTGTATATAATAAACATCTTTCTGAGAATTTTCAGTTCAGGAAAATCCTCGTTTTCCTCAGGGATGGTAAAAGCCCACCTTGTCAGGAAAGGGGTTTTGTCCATTTGCTGTCAGCAAGTGGGAATTGCCACCACAGGGGACGAACCTGTCCTGAAAGCAAGCGTCTTTCAGAAGCAGATTGACCAGAAGTTATCACATACTATCAGACCTGTTGTAACAGTATCTTCCTTCCTACGTGAAAGGGGAGACATAACATTTTGGAGGAATTCACATTTAGGGGCTGTTTCTCTGTAGACCTATCAGTTTACAAGAGGAAAGTACATGGTAATTTTTTTCAAAAAAATGATTTTGTAATCAAAACCAGAAGCTTCAATGAAGCTGAGGACCCCCTAGGTTAGTGCTCTCACAACCCCCTGGAAAAGAGTAGGCTATCTGGTTTTACATCTGGCATACAGAGATAAAACCTGCATGAAATGGGAATCCAACTCTGACCTTGAAGCCTGTTCTTGTCCTACCACCAGCCCTTCTCCTGTCTCTTCCAGGGGCACGCAACTTTCTTGAAATGGCTGGATAGAGCCTATGAATCTTACTGTCTGGTCTAGGAGTCTGTGTAAAGAGGTTATGAACTGACAAAAGGAAAAGAAGTGGTGATGTCTGGGTAGATTCCTACCTTTTAACTACTAATATTCAAATAAAGAACAAAGCCAAAAGCAAGGAACCACATAAAGTCATTGAAGAATTTTCAAGCTTTTGGTATCCCAGTTGGAACCTTTCCATTTGTAGCTTCTTGTCTCTGACAAACAGAGCACAGTCTCTCTAATATTTATTAGGCTTCATGCTTTTTTTTTTTTTTTTGTTCTTCTCTAACACAAAGTCTGCCCAGCATGAAGTTCTGCTGTTCATTTTATCCAGACAACTACCCAAACAAACCTCACAGCTCACCATCCTTGTCTGCAATATTTAATACTTCCATAAAAAAAAAAAAATTAAATTAAAAAGATTTTTAAAAGGTTAGAATCTTCCAAATGGAGATTAGTAAGTAATGCTTGAAAATGAGATTTTCTTATTTTAAAATAACAAGGAGCACTGGAGTTGATCTGATTATTTAAATGTTTGCCCATCATTTGAGTCTAGGAAACAGCCTGTTTTTTTAAAAAAATGCAATATATCTCTGGTTCTCTGAGTAGAACCTGAGGCAAACTCATCTCAGCTCACCTTAGTGGAAGGCAGAAACAAGACATTTTGCAATTCATAAAACATGTAAGCTCTAGAATAAACACTAGTATATAAAATTCGTTATAAATATCTGATACTTCTTAGTCACAAATACCTGAATCTATTTCAACACAGCCAATTGTAATTGTATAAAAACTTAGATGAAGTTAATTGTCTAGTTAATGCAGCAAGAGAGGCACCTTCAGATTCTTCCTAGAGTCTTAGGCAGCTCCAAGGGGACACTACAGGCCGACTCTCCACTGGCAAAAGAGAGGATGCAAACTAGTAGGTTAGTCTAAATGTTTGATCTTTCTTTAACTTGAATTAGGTGACAATTGCCTGAGAGGCAAATGGCTGAGAAAGCAAGAAGCACCATGAACTACTGGTAACTATACAATGACTTTTAAGATCATGATTTATAACCCTGATTTTGCCCCTGCCTTACCCATCACTCCATCTTGAAACAGGATTAATTCCAGGTGAGTCTAAAAAAGAAGTTTGTCATGCAGGGGATTTTCTATTATTCAAAAGATCTCTTTTTTCTCAATTAAAACACACAGAGGAAAGGCAATGATCAAATTTCATTAGCATGAATTAATAATGAAAAGACTAAGAGAAGGTAACTCAGAAAGTCAGAGTTTACACAGTATAAATCAATACTCTGTCCACACTGATTCACAGAAGCTGAGAAACAGGGGTTTGGTTTTAAAAGAAATTGAAGTATAGCATTAGATGGCTGATTGACTCTAGCTAGTTTTGAAGGGATCATTAGAAGCCCAGCATCAAGGGCAAAAATTAGGTTGATTTTAATGGTTCAGAGCGAAAGGCTAGATTTTCAAGAAGCATCAGGTACCAGCAGATGAAGACAGAACGTTAGTGGGATTTTCGGAAGTGTTCAAGCAGATGAAAAACATACCACTGTTGTTTTTCATGTAACTGTAGCAATAAATAGATTATTGGCTCTTTTACAGTATGTACTAGCTGCCTTAAATACTGAAAACTTTTGCAGGTGGAAACATGACACAACCCATAACACTCAGAGGGAATTACTTTAGACTATCATCTATTTAGGCTATGAAACCCAAGCTGCCAGGAATAGTGTACATGCTTTAGAATGTTAGCGGGTAAGCAGGTATTTTCCCCTGTTTTGGTTTTTTTTTCTTGTTGTTGTTGGGGGTTTTTGCTTGTTTGTTTTAATTTCAAGAAGTGTTTTTTTTTAATCATAATGACTGACTTGTTACAGGCTTGTGGCGCTGGGTCAGAGAGGCTGTGTTGGGAAAACACACGCCGCTCTGTAGCATTGCTATAGAAATACAAGGCTGCCGTAAAACACCTCCCTATCAGGCACAGATCAGCAAGGCAATATTTCCTTTAAGTATCTTGCAGGAAGGTCTTCATTCTTGTTTTGAAGATATAAAGAGCTGAAGAATTTTGAATATTTTCAGGGTATATCCTTTCTGCTTTCTGCAGGTAGTGAGCTGTTGCTGCCTGCAGTTCGCCCAGCTCCTGGCCTGGGAGGGACAAGGGACACCCCACAGCCCGGGGGGATCACCCTGCAGGTGCCCTCAGCCTGCAGGAGAAGCTGCAGGAGCAGAGAAGCCTCCAGCCTCTCGGAAGGTGGACCTCACCTGGGACAACCCTCTGCCCTAGGTCTAGAGTCAGACTTAAGCAGGCTGGGAGAACTCTGAGCCTCCCTTGCTGGCCTGGTGTGAGCTTAGGGAGAAAGCAGCAAAGCAGGACCAGTGTAGCCAGTGGAGCAACCAAACCAGGGACTCCTGAAAAGCCTAAGCTTGACTACATCTAATTGAGGAGATGTACCCTGGCCGAATGGTGACCCTTTGTGGAGCTGGAGCTGAACAGCCCTGGTCCTGTGCTTCTCTGCCTGCCAGCTCCCGGGCCGCAGCAGGGGAGCGGGGGCCGTGGGGCTGGGGGGCGGCTGTGGCACCACCGGCCAAGAGCGGCTGGATGCTGGGGCGGTGACACCACCTGTGCAGCCAGGTTAGTTTATAGGCAAGTGTTTACAGTTTTCTCCAGGCTTACGTTTAGCAGCTTGAAATGTATACATTCAAAGTAGAACTCTAGGTAAAACCTAAGCTGTTTCAGTTCACCCTTTCTCTCATTATGCCAATCTTTGAATTAAAAAAGAATAGAAATATGAATAGAATATGAAAAGAATAGGCTCTTTTTTTTTAGAGTTTAAACAAGCTCACAGGAACAATTTGTTCCTTGTTTCCTCTTGTTTCCTTCAGTTAAACATTTCTAATGTATTATAAACATTAACAAACCACCTCATTCTTTTTCAGGCTAATGAGTAATAACTTTTGTAGGCCATTTATTCTGCATGTGAGGAAGATGTCTTGTCACAAGCCCTCTTACACTGTCCATAACGGTAATGGCCAGCTGCTCAGCGCCTGCAGCTGGGGTCACCTACTAGGCTGCCGAGTCGTTGAGCTGGTACTCCGCTGCCCTTGCGAAGCAGGCCTGAGTCCCACCATCGCTCCACAGTTGTTTGATGAGTTCAACCAATTCAGAAGACATGTCGCCATCCTCCAGAGCTGTTGCCATGGCACACAGCTTCCTTTCGTCTTCCTAAAGAGAAAATCTACAGTAAATATTGTGCAAGCACACTGTGCCCCTCCACCTCCTTGAAGACATGATTAGTTTACAAGGAGTTGCAGGGGCAAATTTTCTCATTTTCACTGATTTTTCCAGGTAGCTGTACTCGCCTTTGCATGTTAGCATCCATCTACAGGCTCACTTCCCTTTAGTCAGTGCCAAGGTTAGACTTAAAACATGATACAGTTTTCCTCTTTTTATTGTTCATTCAGGTGCTCAGTTTCATCTTACCATAGGTATTCACAAAAGCTTTGACTTGTAGGAAGGCTTTTATTGTAAGACAGAGTAGTGGGGTACCAAAAACTAAATTCAAAAGAATATTTAAAGCTTAAATATAACTACATCAAAGCAGAAATATATAGCTAAATATATTTTTGAATGTATTTGGAAGAAAAAATTTCTAGCTGTAGGCCACAGTGAGAAATGTGGCAAAGTGAATATAACTATTTCCCATATGTTCTTTTATTTGGAAAAAGAAACCTCCAACTGAGTAATAAATCCTAAGTACTTTAAAAGTATTATTCAGTAATTTCTTCCTTTTGCTGTCAATCCAAAAATACTTCAAGTAATCTATTGCATTAAAAATATTTCTTCTCAGTGGTTAACAGCTCAGGAATGTAATGTAAATAAAGAGCATGATTAAAATAGGGTCATTTGATACACTGTTGGAGCAGTGGATAATTATAGAACATAATTCCTTCCTAGCTGTATAAGTAGACAACTGAAGTGACTTGCAGTCAATAGTTGCAAAAGTATAAATGGATTCTGACAGACACTCTTCTGGCAGGGAGTATCTTTTATTCCAAAATATGAAACATCTTCACAGTAATTTGTAATACTTGTTTTAAGCATGTACTATATGTTTCAATAGAAATTGCAATTTATGGAGACTTTGTAAAAGTGCGAGAATGATCAAAAATAAAACACTGCAGGTTTTCTAAACTATTGGAGAAATTGAGTTAGCATGAAAAAAAAAAAGAAGAAAAAGGAAGGAATAACCACTAAAGGACGGCCTTAATTTGAAAGACGAAGGAGGACAGCCATGCAATTACCCTTCTACATTAAATTTGCTCCATCTACACCCTCATCCTTGCTCAGAGCCAGGATCAGCAGAACTGAGTCACACTTTCTCATGTGCACCTTGTCTTCATGGCTGCTCTCCAGGGCACACACTTGTTCAGCTTCAAGATATGAGTTGGAATGTTCCTTCCTTCAAGCTGCCACATATCATTTAATGATTATAGCTATCCTCCTGCACTGTTGGGTTTGCTGGTTGAATAGCCTATAACGAGAAGCCTTGAGCTCAGCCCATCCAGGTATATGGTAAACATTCACAGATTATTATGCAAAAGGTGGCAACTATGGATTTTGATTCTTACGTAAAAAAGGAAGATAGCGGCAGACTGAGTTAATCATAACCTTGATTTATATAATGTTTTGTTTCTCTCTGGCATTTAGACAGACTTCAGATGATTTTCATATTAAAAATAAATTGCAATGGCACTTTAGGAAGAAAAAAATACCTCTCTCCCCAGAACAGATGTTCAAAATTATGTGCTGAGGCACTTTCAGGACCACTATGAGGTATTTGCAGGCAGTCCTGAAATATGGGTAAATCCGTTGCTTTTGGGTGACTTTAAGCAGATAAATTGGGACCAGAACACAGCAAGAACAAAGTCCAGCTGAAATCAAAGCTTACATCAAAACAACTCAAGTTTTTAAATGACATACGATTTTACAGAAAAGGTAAGCTAAGTTTGTTTTTGGAATAAAGGGCAATGTTTACTGCCGATGAAAATAAATGTGACCAAAATTTCTGTTTTCTTTAAAAACTCAGAACCAGGTTAGTCTTATGTGCTTCTGGGCGAAAAGAAGGCAGGCACTGCAAATAGTTTGTACAGGTGTATTCAACTGTATTCCTAGAGGCCTGTTCTGCCAGTGACAATAAAAGTAGGCTTACTGTGCTGGAAATGATAAACTTACAGAACCTGTAGTTTCAGCATTTGGTTATATGTAATGCTAAGAAATTAACTGAGCTATTTAACAAAAGTTTTCACTTCCCAGTTCCCCAGGCTGTGAAATCCCTTGAAAGTAATGAAAGAAGTGGCATAGATGACAGACAATGAGTGAACACGTGTAAACCTCTCAGAAGGTTTAAAGTTTGGCAGGGCTGAGAAAAGAGACTGAAGTCCCGGGGCACAGGCAGAACATAACTTAATTACAGGTGGCAGAGCCTGACCCACGTAGTGGATATCAGAGGCTGAGCCTCAGCCACAGGGCCTGTGGGTAGGTGCTGCCAGGTTTGGCCGTCTTGGGCCATGTAGATTGGTGGATGGGTCCTCACACAGTGCACATGTCTATTACAATTGAGAGACAGGCCAAGTCACAGCACGTTCACACGGGGCCTGTTGGCTGTGTGCTGCATTTGGACACCGTTACGTTTGTTTGGATGACTTGCATTCATGGACTCTTAAAAGTATACAGGAAGAAAACATTTAGTTTATATTTCGTCAAAGGACTGTATGAGCTTTAGTAATGTCTGAAGTTTTATCGTTTTTTGGGTCAAAGTAGCACATGTCATTTTAATGAAATGTAGACTTCTGGAAAAAGAAAAGCTCTTTCAGATAAGTGAATGCATTTCCCTCTAAGGCAAACCTCTAGGGGATAGGCAGAATTCGCTAAAACTGCAACCAGCTGATATTCTGACAGGCATTTGAGAAATTCTCGTCAAGGTCTGAATTATAGGCAATAGACTAAATCATTGCACTGAGAAGAAAAGTTGTTTTTCCTTCTGTCCCTGAAAATTCAGGGTGGTAGCCAGAAGATAGCAGATCTTACTGTGGCTTTTGCTGTATGTGCTTGTGCACAGGATTGCTAACTATGCCAGGAAGGTCAGGCTCTCGGCAGTGCCAGTACACCAGTGCTGCATCCATGCAACGGGGAGGGCTCTGCTCCAGGAGCAATACCAAACTGAAATATTCCCAGCATCTCTAGATAATCCTTCCTTACATGGCTGAGCCCCAAGGTTTGTTCATAAAAGGGCAATATCTATTAATTTCTCAATAGTAATAAGTAAGTGACTAAGCAGCTAAGAAAAGGTTGTTGGGGTTTTTTTTATGTCTTTGCAAGTTGAACATTTCTTTTGTAACAAACAAAATGACTATTTATGCAAAGGTTAGACCTCAGGCATCAGTCATGAGAAAACAAAAATAAGTAAGGACATCTTGTCACATGTAAGTCAAGCAGTGCTTAGTTTTCACTGTCATAAAACAAATACTGAACCCTCTTTGTTCTACCAGCCTCTACAAAAAAATGTATTCTGATGCTTATTTCAAGAGAAAGGGTGTCATACTCACAATTCTAGCTGGGTTTTCATAACTGATTCCTAACTTAGTCATTGCTTTCATGATAGACAGGATAGACTGCACTGCATTACTGTAAATGATGGATCTGTACTCCATGCGTTCCTGGTAGGTGAAACCATCTTTATGGATAATCCTGGTGCAAAAATAGAAAACAAAAAGTTTATGAGATGCATTTAAAAAAAAAAAAAAGAGCAATGAAAAGTTGGATCAGATGTTTTTGTGGTCAGCATGAGAAAGAACTGAATCCATCTGGCCCATGGAAAAGCATTTATCAATGGTTGATCTGCCTATTCTGCTGGAACAGGTAAAAAGCAGTTCCTGCAACTATGTGAGGTTAAAATTTATGAGGCTGGGTTTTGGCTTCCCAGTCTGGTGAATACATGTTGGTTTTTTGGCTTGTGGATCAGTATAAGATAATGTATGAATCCAGAACGAGACCCAGGCCCATTCCTGTGTATGCATAGCTGCTTAGATCCCAAATATTTTATTGTTGGCATCTGCACAATATTAGTCATGGGCTGTCACATTGCTCATGTAATCATTCTCATTTTTATTTGGAATCTTACCTAGAGTGGAATAATTATTCCAGAAATATTTCTACACTGTGACATCCTGCCTCAAGAAAACAAAAAAAATCTTTAATACTTCTTTGTACATCAGTTACAATTTCTAGTTATTGAAAGGTGTTACTGTTGTTATCTACAGGCTTTGGGGACATAGATATTACTCCAGAGGATTTGGCCTGTATTCCAAAGGACAATGAACCTTAACAGTCAAATTCAATTAACCTAACCCTGACAGAAGGATTATAATTTCATAATTCTCCTTGATAGGGAATGGCATGCGGTTAAAGTTCTCCAAGATCACTTTGCAGATTGTATTATGACTTAGAGACACCTTTGTCCATGAGCTGTGAAAAACGCCACCTGTTTTGGTGTAGCGTATTCTCAATTAAGAGACACCAAACTCTGTTCTTCCCCATCTCAGTCATTCATTGATGAAAGCCAGGTTATTAAATAAATCGTTTCTGGGGTTTGAGGTTGGTGTTTTTTTTTTTTTTTTCCCCATGTCTCTTGCCATAGTTACAGTCTGGACAGGGCTACACAGGCAGAAAGGGATGACATGAAAGGACCTGACAGGTTAGCCCAGAATGCACATAGGTGTGTGTCCTGGGGAGACTTTCACTTCAAGGAGAGAAGCCAGCCCTTTCAGAAAATAATTCACTCTCACACACACATGCACAAAGCCCGTATCACAACTGAATGTGTCTTAACATCTCTCTGACTGATGGGTGTCAGAAAATTCGAAAGTTGCATTCTTGTGTCTGTAGGAGTAGCATCTGTAGGAAAAAAAGGTTCTCTAAATGCTTCCCCAATCACTTCTCGACTGGGCAAATCCATAAACTCTGTTTTGAAGCTTTGGGGTTTTTAATGCTGTGTTCAGCATGAATCCAAGATTCAAATTACAGGAATCCTGTTGAAATTGGGAGAAAGACAAAGGGGAGCTGTGTTATGCCATCTGGTACCCTTACACCGGTACTGAGGCATATTCTTCTCACTCTTACCCTCACTACCTGTGAAAGCAGCAGATTATCTATAAATCATGGAATGAAGTAGCTAGAAATGCAAATCCCATGAAGCACATGAACTTGGTTTAACTACTTTGTGTGTCTCACAGCGGTGGCCATAACTGGATTTCTGGGGAGGGTGGGTGTTTTGCCTGTGGCTGCAAAAATCTGTGATGAGAAAGAAGGAAAGGCCCTAACACAGTCCACAAATAGCTATTTTACATTTTAATGTAATTTTTTTTATTATTATTTTTTTACCTTTGAAGAACAGAGGAAGGAAGAAAATATAAGATTCTGAAATACGACTAGATTCTGTAATTACAGGCAGAAAACTTGGTTTTGTCTGAGGCTTTTAATGGGTTTTTTATTATTATTTTTTCTTAATTATTATAATTACATCGTCTGGCAGAAGGCATGTTTGCCAACCTGTTAAATCGGTGGTGAATTTTGCTGCTTTTATTGAAGATCTGTAATTTTTAAGGAAGGATTGTAGAACAGGCTGACATCTTGTGTGGCCAGAAGGAGAATGTTAGCAACTGGAAAATTTTGTTCCCTGATCCTCCTTGAAAAAATAAACAACCTTTAAAAAATAAATGCAGGATGCTGAAGGCATGAGGTGTTAGGCTACCAGTCGTATCTAAATTATATTTCTATTGGACAAAAAAAGTTAATCTCCTGGGTTTTGTTTGTTTTTTGTTTTGGTTTTTTTTTTTCATGAAAGGAGGGCTTCTCACCAGATTCAGTCTCAGAAGGCATGATGGGTTACCAAATAGTTTCCTGCTGTTCATTCACTGAATTATTTGTGGTATGTTTGTACTGCTAACTTAGAGCACTGCATAGAAATATTCAACCTGGTTTTAAAAAGCTTAGATCACACATTGGAAATGATCTAGTCAGAAGCACAGAGCTCCAGAGAAGCTTATTTAGTTTTCCTTTTTAGTTCTGCCTCATAACCATCGTAGCCTTTTTAGGGCCTTGCAGCATATTTATATTTTGATCACCGGATGATATTGTGCAAAGCTCAGTGGAAGGATTTATCTTCGACTGAAACCTTCACTCTTGAAAGAATGAGGTTTATGAATTAGCAAATTGTATTAATAGGAGTAAAATTACCCTGATTTTAGTGGAAAATTGTATTTTCAGCAAAATTATTTCTTTTGTAAGCAACTATCAGTCTTTTCTAGAAAATGCTATGCTTAATTGAAAAAATTAATAACTGTTTTTTTTTTTTTTACTAAAAAACCTCTTTTAAAAAAGTCCTTGGTTGTGACAGAAAGATGACATTTTATATGAAAAATTGTAATTTTCATGAACAGTTTTCCTGTCAAATAATTAATATTTGTGATCAGGTTGATAGCTCATAAATGCACAGGGCTTTAAAGATAGCTCTCAGCTTTGCAGCTTTCTGCCCCCTCCTCATTGCTGTTAAAAGTTACCAGCCTTGTTAAAGTGTTCAACTCCGAGGAACATCTTTAATCCGCTCCTACCTGGGGAAGCTCTGAGCACAATACATTTCAATGGTTTGCTGAATAGGGTGGGCCTCCTGATTGGAACTCAAAACAGAAATAGTTGTCCATCATTTAAATGGAACAAAAAAGTTAGCAAAGTATTTATGGATGGTTCTGCATCTGTCTTATTACAAAATGAGCAGATTAAATAGTAGAAAATTGCTTTTAGGACGTAATATTTTTAATTAACTCTTTAAATTAAATAGATAATATTTAATTTATATGCATTATATAGATTTATATGTTTATATATTAATATAAATATTAATTAATATATTATATAATAAATATAGATAAATAAATAACTTTTAAATGCATTGGTGAAGATATGAAATAGGAGAATTTAAATTTGGAATAGTATTACTGATTTCATAAAACTGCTTGATTTTTACACGGCAAGAGATCGGTGCTTAGAAAGTGGAGTCACGTCTAAACAGTTGCAGTGCCTGTGTAATTTTTTTTCTGTGTTTGGACAGGTCTAGGGAGCCGACCTGAACACTGTCTATGAAAATAAGGCTAGATATAACAGCAATATTTTAGCAGGTTACACAGTGAAGGAAGGCTTTTGCTGCCTGTGTAAGAACAATCTCTTGAACTCAGGTGGATTATCTGTTTAAGCCAGATACATGACTAGTATTTTGGCTACCCTTAAAAGAATAACTTGAATGAATGTAGCATTAGCCTGCTTTACTATATGTGAAAATATTGTGATAGTAAATTGTAAACGGACACCACACAAATTGGACCGTCCTCTGTAGCCAGGCAAAATAGAGCTACTGAGTTCAATCTGTGGGGCATCATGCGTACTTTGAACAAATATCTGCAATTATTCTTGCAGTAGATTTGTGGTGCAGACACAAGATCTTCCTATCCAGATAGTCTAAATTTGAACAGGGATTTCTGCATTTGAGCTTGTACAGCCTGTTTTTTCCCCAGATTCATTATTGTATGAAAGCTTTTTAGGGTGATACTTCCCTTGCAAAAGTCATGAGTGTCCCTACCCATGCTAGATGGTAGGTAGCAGCTGCCCACTGCGTAGGCTGGTGGCTAAGTATGTTCTCACCTGGCCTGCGGGAGACCTGAGAACAATTTTCTGGCCTCTGGCAGGAGCTGGAGTAAGTCTGTGGAGACCGAGAATGACCTACAGAGGGAGTACTTCAGTATTTTCTCTTGCAGTACAGTGAAATAGAATGAAATTAATAGAACCAAATAAAATTGAACAAAGGGAGATGATTCACATCATATGCAATTGAACTGTGGAACTACATGTTGTAGAATATTGTGGATGTTATTATTTTACACTGGTTCAAAAAAGATTCCAGAGAAACATAGTCATGAATTAAATGAGGGCTACCGAACACAGAGGTGCCATCTCCAGTTCAGGATGGTGCCTAAATCACAGATCATCAAATACTGTCCAGCACAAGTGTTACTGTGTGTTTGCTTGCCTGGTCTGACAATCTTGTGCAGCCATCCTTCATTAGCTACTGCAGGAGACAGGATGCTAGGCTGGGTGGATCCGCCATGGCTGGTTGTCTCATACATCCATGTTCTCACTACAGGACTGTGACTCCTGCCAAAGCCAATGAAGAAACTTCCCTGGTCTTCAGTAAGGAGTCGGACCAGTGCATGATTTGATCAGACAGATTTGATTACCAGTCCAGCTGTGTGTGTTAGTCACTTTGTGTTTTCCTTCATGTGGTTGAATAAGAACTTGATTTGAATGATGTTTCTTTGCATTTTATTCAAATAAGCATAAATATTGTAATAAGACATTAGCTAGATAGCTTATACTGCAAATACCAAATTCAACAACTGATATGAATATTCATATACTTACTTCATTTGCTTTACGATAGTGCTCTTTCCTGACTCTCCAGCACCTGCAGAAGGGGAATGTTAAAATGATGTGATTGATAGATGAATAAGCAGCAAGTATTAAAAATAACTCTATGGAACACAGATTTTTGTATCTATGAAGAGACATGCAGAGGTTTTAGATCCCCATTGTACTAACTATAACCCTCCCTAGTGTCCCTTCAGACCTAACAAGGATTAAATCCTGGTAAAAATATGAGTTCTGGAAAGGAAAAGGACATTTGAGAAGAACATTTGGTCAATTAAGAGAAAAATATAGACTCCTTAATTTAGCAAGGAAATAAAATATGGGTCATATTGATTTCATGTCTGGCAGATGGGCAGAAAAACATGAACAAACTACAGCTTCACAGTGTCTCACTCATTACATGATTTGTAGCTGCTCATTTAATGTGTATTGTGACCTTTTGTGAGCCAAACCAGCCAGTTCCATGCCCTTTAGCCAGCTCTGTGAGCAACTGGAAAAACAATGTGGAGACTTGCATGTGGTCTAGCTCATGATGCAGAGGCAGCACATGAGCGAATGTCTTGACACTGGTGTTTTGTTAGTTCCTTTGCTCCGTGGTCTTCTCCTATGAAGTAATGCGGCTGGAAGTGGGGAGCCTGCAGAGCAAAGCAGCAGATCCAGCTTGGGAACAATTCTGCAGGAAATCCTCAGAGCTGGCAGGGAGGGACCTTCTCCACTGGAAATCAGCGTGACTATCATCTTCTGTCAGAGTGATGAGTCTTGGCAAGAACTGCTAAATGAGCTGGATTTTGAAAGCACCTGAAGAGAGGATTCAACTTTGACTGTGAATCCATGGGACAGGATTCATCACTGCTTTTCTCTTTGCAGCTTATCATTTGCCTTACTGGACGATGTCAAGTACTTTTGACAAAAGAGAAAATCTGGGGCATAGCTATTTTAACTGAGGAACAAACTAATTACAGACTTTCCAAACAGATTTTGTAAAGCTAATAACATTTAAATGACAGGGATTAATTTACTTGAATGAATCACAACAGACAGCAAGCCATACGCAAAGCATTTTCTAAAATCCATTATGTGAACGGCGGAAAGTGCAAGAAAAAAATGAGCCTATGTAAAATGGTCTGATGCTGCCATCTGCCACAGTTTGGAATAAATGCAAATTTGCTGTAGATCATTTATTATCCCTCCAGTGCCCTTCTGAAGAACTTGGTAAAGTCCTGTTGGCAAGGTAGTGTTTGCTACACACTTTTTGTAGGGAAGAGAGCAGTCTGTGCTGAGAGGGCATACATTCACCACATGGAAAAATGCCAGGAAATATAATATAGAAATGAACCGCAGTTCCAGATCTGAAAAGCAAAGTTGAAATAGAGTGGGAGGCGTAATTTATATCTTTTGGGTGCATTTTTCTACCTCTGCTCATTTTTAATTTGTGATCCAGTTAATGCCTTTATCTAAACAACAGATGACTTTCAGACTTTGGGTTCGCTCTGGAGTATCACGTTAGTTGTAGCAGAATTTGCACCCCAGGAAATGGGTCACAAACAATTTACCTTGCACCTGCTTCCTTTCTTCCTTCCACCTCTTGTACAGCCTGCTCCTTTGGGCCCGGCCCCAGGGCGGGAGTGCAGGGACAGGGCTGAGTTTCCACCCACCACAATAGCCTTCAACTTGCAGAAACAGTGGCAAAAGTGCATGATGATAACCCTTACATGCCTGCGTGGGAAGCTGAAGGTAGCTTCTCTTTAGGAGGCGGTGAAAAGGGCAATTATAATGAAGCCCAGAATTTATGAATAAAAGGTGAGAACTTAGGTCAAGCTTTGGTCCTGTCCTGAAGCTTGGAAAGTTTAACTGACTTTTGAAAAACTCTCTCACTGTGAAGATTTATAGCTCAGCCTGGTAGAGACCACTGATAATATGCCATAGCCTGTATTTTGAATTTCACATATTTAAGATCCTATAGCTTTTTCAAATTTACCTGTGATTGCTGTTTCTATTTGGATGCTGAGTTTCCTTGAGATGGATAAAGGCACAGAAATCTTGGTCAGTGCCTGAAGCTCTGGCCCTTCTCCTGGGAGCTGAAAGATGTCCTCGGTGCTGGTAAGGTCAATGGATGGTTGCTCCCACAGCTTTTCCCAGAGGTCACATTCATCCTGCTGCAGGGCATATCACATCTACCTTCAGCGAGGTGCTGTACCCGCAGCACTCTGGCAGACTGTAACCTGCCTTCTTCTTGCTTTGGATATCTAAAACTGCACCTGGCCATGTCCCAAGTCCATTTTGTTTCTGGCCAGACTGGGGCTGCAGAGGGGACGCAAAACGAAGTGCCATGTGGCACAGTTGCAGGCACCGAGCTGCACAGGAGCCATCCCCCAGCAGCCTGACACGAATTGCTCCAGTGCTCAGGGACTACCTTACTCCTTCCCTGCAGGCCACCAAGGCACAGAGACCAAAGAGAGAAAAAACTGGAGGTGCCTTGAAAGGTGGTGAGAATCTCTCAAATTCAAAGGAGAACAGAACCTAGGACCTCAGCTGTAACTTGATGTTACTGTTTTTCTAAGTAGAATTTGTTTGAATAGTTGTGGAAACTGGACAGAATACAAGCCCCTTTCAAGATTAACATCTGCTGAGCCATTGAAGAAGTCTCTTTTTTATATTTTAAGCTGCTTTTGTGTCTCAGATTCAGAGTTAATATCTCTTTACTGTTATTATTTATGTGAAAGTAAAGGTTTGGTTTAGGAAAGTTTCTAGCAATAAAGGTAAGAAAATAAAAATTAAAAAAAACCCCCACAACACTGTCTAAATATTTTGTTTGAAACCTGTCACAAATGCCAGTGACCATGACATAAAAGCATTTTCCTGCAAAAAGCAGGAAAATAAAATCTTCAAATTAAAATCAGAAAAGGTTTACAACTCTGCCTGCCATTCAGAGCCCTAGAAACTGTGAACTAGACTGGAAATTGTATCTTCCTGGTCCTCTTACCAAACTCAACAAACTTTCTCAATGAGAGAAAGAAAGTAGAGAAAAGATCTAAGATCATAGAATCATAGTCGTTTAGACTGGAAAAGACCTTTAAGATCATCGAGTCCAACTATTAAACTACCACTGCCAAGTCCACCACCAAACCATGTCCCTAAGCACCACATCTACATGTCTTTTAAACAGCTCCAGGAATGGTGACTTAACTACTTCCCTGGGAAGCCTGTTCCAATGCTTGATAATCTAACCCTCATTAAATTCTCACCCCCCCCGGCCCCCCCCAAAAAAAAGAAAGTCTGTGTATTCCAATCGATAGGTTTGTTGGGCTGACTTTGTGCTCAAAGTCTTTACTTCCAGTGGAGGTGTTAGTAACAGGAACTCAAGCCTGACTTCAGCACAACAGTACTGATTCATTGAACTGGTTTTAAGTGTGTATACTATAAACTTTTATATTCACACTACTTGTCAGAGACCTCTTATAGTCAGTGAATAAAAATATTTACTACTAAACCTAAAACAAACAAACAAACGAACAAACAGCTTCAATTTTTGACACCCTGAAGCATATATTTATATTAAATTCAGTGACCTGTGCCCTAAAAGTGAGTATTTCTTGGTAAAGTGACTTGAGGATGATCAGCTCAAGTAAGGCAGAATTTGTCCTGCCACTGAAAACCGT